>NC_138507.1:3801254-5280004 GCF_964252035.2 Podarcis erhardii | reverse complement strand
CTGCAATGTGCTCTATGTGGGACTACTTTTGAAGGCGACCCGGAAACTGCAACAAATCCAGAATGCAGTAGCTACACTGGTGAGTGGGAGTGGCTGCCGAGACAATATACCACTGGTTCTGAAAGACCTACGTTGGCTCCCAGCACGTTTCCAAGCACTATTCAAAGTTTTGAAGCTGACATTTAAAGCCCTAAATGGCCTCGGCCCAGTATCCTGAAGGAGCGTCTCCATCCCCACCCTTCAGCCTGGACACTCAGGTCCGGGGCTCAGGGCCTTATGGTGGTTCCCTCACTGCGAGAAGTGAGGTTACAGGGGCCCAGACAGAGTGCCTTCTCGGTAGTGGCACCTGCCCTGTGGAACGCCATCCCATCAGATGTCAAGGCAATAAACAACTATCTGATTTTTAGAAGACACCTGAAGGCAGTCCTTTTAAGGGAAGTTTTTAATGTTTGATGTTTTATCATATTCTTAGTCTGTTGGGTGGCCAGGGAAACCCAGCCAGATGGGCAAAGTATAAATAATAAATTATTATTATTATTCAGTTGTGGCAGCACAAATATTTGCTGGGAATAATCAGAAAACCAGAACAAATTAGGCAGGTGTAAGGATAAATGTCATTATACCTTTGATGGCACCTCTCAAATCTAGTTTAGGCTGAAGGAGGAGACTGGGCTAGGCAAGGTTTGCACCAGCACTTTTGCATCCTTGAAAATGGAGGCAGAGTCAAACGGGATTCGACACCAAACACCTTGTTCAAATTACCAGTTATAAATTGCAACTTGGTCCTATGATTGGGAAAGTTAAGAGGCGGTTCTGTAGCACACAAAGGGGAGATGAGATTTATAGGCTCTAAAAGAACAAAATGTAATGCATTATTGATATTAATAATAATAATAATAATTTTCTACCCCGCTCATCTGGCTGGGCTGTCCCAGTACCCTTGCCATGGGAAGAACTGGAAGCTTTACCTTTAACATGGTTCTGTGAGGCCTCTTGAGATCCATGATGTGGAGATTCCCAATGAGAGGTAAAGGCCTTGGACCTGGTGGAAAGTTTTGGGAGCTCTTTTTCCCGAAAGTGCCCAGTTTCAAAACAAAGTAAACCATAAGGATAAAGAGGAACAACACTGGAATTGGCTCCATCCAATCCATTTCGTTTCAGCAAGCAATTTTTTTTTGCAGTGGTTATAATGAAAGCCACAGTGCAGTTTGGTCGAGGACAATGTTTTGCAACTGCAGTGAGCAGCATATATATTGTGCTAGGTACTGTCTCAAGCTAATCATTAAACCATTATTAACCATTATTAAACCAGAGATACGAGGGATTAAAATAGGAACTAAAGAATACAAACTGAAAGCGTACGCAGATGATTTGGTGTTATACTTAGAAGATCCGCAAAAAAGTGTCAATAAAGCCTTGGAAATATTAGAGAAGTACGGTAAACTGTCTGGTTTTAAGTTAAATAAACTAAAGCCAAAAATGATGACTAAAAACCTTGAAAAAAGATGCAAGATAAAAATTAGAGATACAGAATGGAATCAAGGTGGTAAAAAAATATATATATATTTGGGAATTTGGTTAACCACGAAAAACATAGATTTAATTGGCGATAATTATTTTACAACGTTGAAAGAGATCAAAAAAGACTTAGACACGTGGAACATAGTAAAACCTTTGTGGTTGGGAAGAATGGCGGCAATAAAAATGAATATACTCCCCGAAAATGTTATTTTTATTCCAAAATATTCCAGTAATTAGAGGATCCTCAATATTTAAAGATAGGGAAAAAAACTCTCTCAAAATTTATTTGGCAGGGGAAAAGACCGAGAATTAAATTTAAATTACTTACGGATCGGAAAGAAAGAGGGGGATTTTCGGTGCCAAATTTGAAATTTGGGGTGCAGCGCTCGGCCTGAATCGGGTGCATGTTGGGGGGCGAGGGCACAGCCATAGCTCCTCGCCCCCTGCCTCGGCTCGAGACGTGCAGGGCGCCAACTTCATGCAACTAGCAGCAAAGAGTTCTCTGACAATTATTTTCAAAATAAATGCACATGTGTTACTCATATTTAGATATCTGCTTTGTTGGAGGGGTTTTTTTTCTTGGGGGTAGAGAATTCTCTGGGGTTTTGTTTCGAAATCGTAGAACACCCAGGCTTAAAAATTGATAAGTGCATCTGCACTGTTAATCAAAAGCTCCAATTCAGATTGATATGGCATTATTTTATTAAAACTGTGAATTATTGTAATGAGAGAGAGAACAATCACAACCCTCTGATAGTTATCCAGTTTCCATCTATGTCTGCACAGGATCCCTTCACTGTTCACCAACTATAATAGATATTCACAAAAGGTTCAGTACAAAGCCAGTCCGCTGGCTGCTGCCTTATTCTAAGAAAAGAAGAGAAAAACCGTGGCAGGATCTCCATGAATAAAGTCACCTACTCTGCAGGAGCAGCAGTGGAAGAGTCATAACGTAGGAACAGAACAAAATTGAGTCCCGCAGATATCAAATCTACCTGGCAATCAAAATTAAGTGCCACAAACATCGATAGACGTCTTTTGCTTCTCATCCGCAGACTACATGAAAATACTCGGATCCGTGTTAGATGTGACCGTTATGGGAACCTATCAAAGGAAATCCAAAGTTTCCATGGTGTCAAGCAAGGCTGTGTTCTTGCCCCTATTTTATTTAATTTCTACATAAACTCCTTAGTTAGAAAGATGGAGGATGCAAGTACTCATCCCCCAAACCTAAATAATATACCAATCCCAGTCCTTTTGTACGCAGATGATGCGGCACTTATTTCCTTCTCTTGTGTGGGACTAAGAAAACTTTTACGAGCTCTTACAGAATATTGCGAAGCTGAACACCTAATAATAAATTACACTAAATCAAAAATTATGGTGTTCTCCAAGAGAAGACTCCGACACAAATGGAAAATTAATAACCAACCTATTGAGCAAGTAACATCCTTTAGATATCTTGGAATAATCTTTGATGAGAAGGGATCCTGGTGCCATCAGATTAAGAATTCCATTGCAAATGCGCAAAGATCTTCCAGAGCTATCATAAGTTTCTTTTATAGAAAAGGAGGTCAATATGTTCCTGCTGCCTCCCAGGTCTTTGTCGCAAAAATACTTCCACAACTGATGTATGGCACCCAGATATTTAATTGTCAAAAATTCAAGTCTCTGGAATCTGTACAAACTAAATTTTACCGCTCCCTACTAGGGTTACCTACCTGTGTTTCCAACACAGCCATTAGGCTGGAGGTAGGTCAACTCCCTATCAATGCCAGGATATGGATCCTGAAGATTCACTTCTGGCTAAAACTCATATTTTTCCCAGTGGGAGTGGCTCCCTTGACTCTATTAGACCCGTTCCAGTCTAAATGGAGATTGTTGCTCTATGAAAAATTGAAGGGCCTGGGGCTTTCCCCACAAGAACTTATAGCCTCAGGTTTTGAAAAGGCTAAAAGGATGGTGAGCCAGCGAATAGGAGATGTAGAGCTTCAGGACCATATGAGCAAGATAGATAAATATCCAGCTATCCAAGATTATGGAAAAGGGTTCAATTTAACACCATATTTGCTGGACTTACAAATCGCAAAATACAGGCGGGCGTTTACCCTTACCAGATTTGATGTACTGCCATCTGCCTTACTAAAGGGCAGATATGTGGGCAAACCCTATGCTGAACGAGTCTGCCCATGTGGTCTGAAAGAGGTGGAAACGGCTTCACATGTGTTGCTACACTGCGACCTCTATGGGGATATCAGGTCACTGTTTATTTCCCCTATCGTTCAGAAATTTCCAGGTCGATCTGAATCTCAGCGGCTGAAAATCCTACTAGGAGACAAAAACCCAGAAGTAACACTGAAAGTGGCCAAATTTTCTGCGGCTGCGATCAAGCGGAGGGCATTAGCTGTAAAAAAGTAAAAGACTTGACCCCCGGACAAGCCCACTCTTTTTTAAGTTTACACATATATTGCAGCGCGTGTGTGCGTGTGTGTGTGTGCATATGTGCATTGCTTTTATGTATAATTTTTTAAATTGACACCATTACTCCCCTTGTAAACTACCGTTGTTTTTTGTTTTTCTTCTGGTCTATGACCGTAATAAATTACTTTCAACTTTCAACTACCTGGCAATGGGAGAACTACAAAAGAGCAAAGACTTTAGTTGCATTTGCAAAATTGCAGCCAAGCAGCGAATTGCCCTTTGGTTTTATTTCAGAAAGCCACTACTATACGTCAACGCAAACGTACCATGGCTGGGAGGGGGGCATTTCATTAAAGGCGAGGCCTTGCATCAGAACAAAGCATTGCAAAGGCGTTTTTCTACCCTGCTGGTGCAATCCCCAATGGTTGTAGCCAAAACTATTCGTTGTATCCATAAAGGAGACGAACTTAAAACAGTGACTTTTCTTTTTGGTTTCTCTGGAATGTTAGAGACAGCCTGTTTTACAGGCGCGAGGGGGAGGTTCTTGCTCCGTGTGTGCAGAAGAGCCAGGAAGGGGCGAGGGAAGGAGGGAGGCCGCCCACCAGCTGGCGGGTGGATGGGAGGGGGCACTTCTCGTGGCCCACCGACGCCCCTCCCTGGCCCGCCCCTCGCCTCCACCAGCAGCCCAAGCAGGAAGGAAGCAAAGCACCAAGCGGGCAAGCAGGCGATCTGTGGAGCAAGGCTTTTTCCTGGATGACGGGGCAACCCATCCATGACTCCCAAGCTTACAGTGAGCCGGGGGAAGGGGGGAGCTTTGCCACTTTGCCAGGGGCCCCGACAGGTGTAGGCTTGGGAGTCGCGGGCAGGGATACACATGCAGAGTGTCACCCTCCCTCAGGATGTCACCCGGTGTGGCCCACCCCCACTGCACCCCCTTGCTCCGCCCCTGAGCTGAGCAAGCAGCCCATATATTATGTTACATAATGTTTCTAGCAAATCATTAAACAATCCCTCTGATTTTTCTTCTTCTCCACAACTATTCAGAGCTGTACAATGGATTATTTGCCTTTCAGTTTAATGTTTATTCAAGTGAGTGGTGCTTATTTGCAGAAACTAATGCTTTCCAGAACAGATTCAAATGCTCTAGAAGTCGGTGAACTCATCACCCAGGATTACCAGTAAACTTAGTTTGTTTGTTACACTGGGAGTAGAGAGCAGCATTGTGAAATCATTTGCAGATGAAATTATTCAACTTCAATTAGGTACGACAGCATTTAGTTTGAAAGGGTCCAGTATTTCCTTTACTTTCTCCCATTGAAACACTCACACATATTTTTCTTTTTAGCATAGTTTTTATTATGAGCCCGGCCTTGGTTGGGGAGGGCGGGGTATAAATAAAAAATATATTATTATTATTATTATTATTATTATTATTATTATTATTATTCATTTCCATCTTGAAACTGTTGAACATGGTGGCATTAGGGTATATCTTTGTATACATTAGAGCATATGACATGCAACAATGTGAGCAAGGAAGGATAATAACTAAACCGTACATCCTCTCATAGTGCCTAAATCTATTCCTACAGAGGTCATGGGGCCCAGTGAAAACAAAATTCAAAGTATCATAGTGGGTGTGGCTGGATTTTCTTAAGAGAGAAGAGAGATTCAAACCCGACATTTTTTTCTATTTCCTGGTGAGACCATGGTGACTTCCACTGACTCCAGTGTGAATGGGATTAGCTCCCTCTTCCCTCTCAGAGCAGAAGCTAGGCGGAGAAGGTTTTGAATTTTTCCTCTTGTGGAGATTGAAGTTTTGATTTTGAATTTGACACATTTCCACCATTTTCATTTTTCATATGACCAGTCAGAATTCCATTGATGAGGGAAGCCTTAAGCTAATCCAGACTCTCAGAGAAAGTTCATTCAGATACAGAGAGAAGATGGTAGTTTTATTCCAGGGATAACCAACAGATTGATTGGGATCGATTGATCGATACCTGGGAGGTTCTGGTCGATTCCTGGCTCCTTTTCCTTTGTTTTCACTGTGAGGCAAATTGTTTCCATAGCGATCTTTTGGTGAATGACTAATCCCCTCTCCCCTTTACTCTAGTCTGACATTTTCCCCCTTAATAACGGAGATTTTCTCCATTAAAAAGGCTCAAGAACTTTGGCCTTAACCCCCAAAATGGAACTTTCCTCTCTAAAAGAAACAGAACAATTTTGGCTTCCAGTCCCCCCCCCCTTGAGTAGATCTCAGTCTCGTGGGAGTTGGACGTTCCTCTTCTAAGCCAGAAGCAGAAAGTCACAGAATTAATTGGCAGCATGGAGATGCCAGAAGCAAACCCAGTTGCCAGATCTATTATTACAGACTTTTTAAAGAACCCGGAGGAAACAAAGCCATTGCCTGACAACAACAAATACAGATCAGAATCAGAATACATTGCAGCCACAGATGTTAACATACCCAACTTCCTCAACCATTCCTCATAAGGCATGGTTTCCAGAACTTTTTTTGTCTTCATCACAATTCCCTGCACATCCACCTGTGAATATGATGCTTCAAGATCTTTGAAAGTATATGTTAACATGGGAATACCTGCAACCAGATATGTTGATTGATCTCTATGCCTCAAGTGTCATAAGAACTCAGGGCCAGGTTTTAAGTAAGAGATGCTCCAATGCTAGTTTCACGGGATTCGGCAGTATGGCAGGTAAAGGGGAACACTTGAGGTTTGTGACAAAGCATGCACCAGTTCCACCACTAGGCTACTCAACCCAAATACCCTTGCAAGAACAGGGGTGTTTTAAGAAAGGCTTGCATTGCACACCCAGGTAGGCTAAGCAAGCCAGGAGCTTGTGAGTCTTAGAAATGTGGCAGAGCACAGAGTTGGTGGGGCATGGGTGGTGTTGTAAACCCAACAGCAGGAGTAAGGTCCAGGTCTTCTTGAGATGTTCCAGGGGGTGGCTGGAAGGTGAATTTCTGCAGGAGACTTGTGAAGAAGAGGAAGAGCTCCGTTTTGGCAAGAGTCTCTCCTAAACATGCTCTCCGACCTGTATGGAAACATAGGCAGCAGAGAAACTGGGTTTAGCAGTTGCTTAATAACATCCCTAATATTTTGAAGCAGAAGGAAATGCAGAGATAAAAGAACAGCTCATGGTGCCCATCGTAAAAGAATTATGAACTCCCAATACGAGCCATTCTGCAATGCTGAAAACTGGGGGGAGTGGGGGTCTTTTCAGCCTGAGGGCCGCATTCCCTGGTGAGCAACATTCCAGGGGCCACACCCCAATGGTGGCCAGATCTAGTGGCAGAAATGGCCACAGCAACGGATGTAATTCTTACCTTTGCACAATAGGTTACATTCCATGCATGTAAAAATCCCATTGACTAAGTACACACTATGCAGATATACACAAAAGTAAAAAAAATACCTGCAGAAAAAGGCATGAAAGCATCTCTCTTTATGAATTTTCCTTCAGAGTTAAGAAAATGCTCAGGATAGAATTTATGTGGTTTCTCCCATTGAGATTCATCGTGCAGCACAGAGGACAGCAATGGTATGATGAATGTCCCCTGCAAAAGCAAAGCAAGAGTCATTTTAATATAAAGCATATGCCTCTGGTACAATAAATATTTAGTGTAGGAGAAATGAGATTTGAGTTAATCTGAGAAATGTCTTTTGTTTGACCACGATCTCCCACTAGAAATGGTTTGTTTTCCAACCTTGTGCACCTTTCCACTGAGATCTGTTTAATGGGTTGAAGCTGATGCCTGACAGCTTCTGATGGGTAGATTGCATGCTTACAGTGCAATCCTATACAAGTCTGCACAGATGTCACACACACTGAAGTCCAAGGGGCTTACTCCCAGGAAAGCCTTAAAATATATTGTAACTAGTGGGCAGCAGTTTAGTGAAATGGATCACCTTTGGAATGAAGTAGCCATTGAGGGTAACATCTGTAGTCGTGGCATGTGGCAGGTTGGTTGGGATGATATTGGCAAATCTCTGGATCTCATGAACCACGGCATCTGTATAAGGCATTTTTGTTCGGTGTTCAATCTTTGGCTGAGAAGATCCAACAACCTTTGCAATTTCTTCTTGGACCTTTACTGAGGGAAACAAAAAGAAAAACGTTTATTTTTCTGCACAGATTATGTCTTTGATTTAGGTCTCTTAAAATTAATATCTGAAGCATAAAACTGCCACAAACTCGTTCTACAGTTCCAAAGGCTCACAAATTTAATCTCTAGAATTTAACAAATGTATTTTTAAGAAGAACAAACAAACAATCAAGACAATAACCTGATATACTGAGGGAGAGATATGCATCCAGAATGATTATGAAAATATCACTGCTGGGAATATTCTGAAGTGGTATCTTTTACATATAAAGGTCATAAACAAAGATCTTGGATCCTCCGGACCCTGACAAATTTTGGAGAAAATATGGGAAAGAGTTAGCTGGAGAAAGAGTATTTGGATGGGAAGCTGGAGGAAGGAAGAGGAAGATTCAACAGAGGTAGAGGCAAAAGACAAATAAATAGGGAACAAGATGGCTTTGAAAATTCTAAGTGGGAATGTAAATAAGCAAAATAATAAGACTAAATGAATAAAATTGATCATGTTGTAAAGAAGTTAAACTTGGAAGTAATATGCCTCCAAGAAACAGGAAAACTAGTAGCTTGGCAAATAAAGAAGAAAGAAGAAAAAACTGCATTGATAGAAGAAATGTAGGAGGTAGAGTTGTGGAAAATCTGAAAAAAATAATAGATCAATTAGTGAGTTTTTATACAGCACCATATTAAGGCAAATGAGGTAAAGTAGAAGAAATGGGTAAATATTTAGAAGACAACAGACTGCTTAAGATACCAAAAGTTAAAGTGTCATTTCTGAATAGACCTGTCACAATGATGCAATTACTGCAAGTAATTTTACAGGGAAAATTAGGGAAGGCACCCGGAACTGATGGAGTTTCAGCAATATATTATTAAAAAAATTACAAGATTACCTAATGCAACCTTTAAAAGATATTATGACTATAACTTTGAATACAGGAGAGTTACCCAAATCCCAGAAGAGTGTATTCATAACTTTGAGTCATAAGCAAAATAGAGATCCAAAACTGGTTAAGAGCTATCAACCTATTTTGATGTCGGATAAGGATTATAAATTGTTTGCAGACATATTAGCTAATAGGTTGAAAACTGTATTAAAAGAGAAAGCATTTAGACTCCGAGAAAGCATTTGACAGTGTCTCCTGGGACATTATATGTTTAAGGCTTTGGAATATATGGTTTGTGGAGACAGTTTTATAAAAGGAGTTAAGGCAATATATACTGATCCATCAGTAAGTAATGTATTGACTGAGAATTGTAAAATAACAAAGGGAGTAGACATGGTTGTCCACTGTCACCTTCATTGTTTATAACAGTTTTAGAAGTTTTGGCAAAAAAAATAAGATGTAATAATAATAAAAAGCGGGAATAAAAGCGGGAAAGAGAATAATACAATACTATACTATACTATACTATACTATAATATAAATACAATAGCTTTTGCAGATAATGTGGTGATATTTGTCGAGGAACCAATAGACTCAATCCCAAAGGCATTGGAACAGATTTTTTATATATTTTTTTAGAAATAGCAGGTCTTGAAATTAATAAAGATAAAAGGAAACTCCTGGTGAAAAATATGAATGATGAGAGTAAAAATAAATTACAAAGTTTATCCATCTTAAAGAGAATAAAATCAAAATATAAAACCACAAAATACATAATCAAAATAAAAGCAAACGCCAATAACCCCCCTACAAAAAAACCACATTTTAAAAGGTGATAGAATGCTTCAATCAATACCAGTGATCAGCATGACAAATTGTTTCAACAAATGGCAAAAATATATTTCTAAATATATCTGACAAGGAAAAATAAGAATAAAACATAAAAAATTGACAGAAGAAAGAGAAAGGAGGTTTTTTCCTGCTGCATATGAGATTCTATTACGAAGCACCTTGTCTATGTTGTTTGAGGGAATGATTGTTATTGAATAATTCACATATTTCAGATTGGGAAGGTCATGATAATATTTTTGGTTGGTATGCTTACTTGAGGTATGAAAATGTGAAAGTACATAAAAGTTTTACAAACCATATAATCAGGAAAAAAACGTATAGAGTATGGGATAAGTATCAAAACCTTTTCGGAGACCAAAACACCACTATGGCTTTCACTTTTGGAGAATTTACCAGTAAATTAATTTTTTTAAAAGATTTATCAGAGATGTTACCAACATGGTTACAATATCATCATTTGAATGAAGTCTTTAAAAGGGATATGAAGCGGGGGGGGGGGGGGTTGGGGAACGAACATCACAACTAGAAAGAGACCTGTTAAACTGTAATGCTAAAGTGATATCTAAAATGTATAAGATCTTATTGGAATGGGAGACAAAGGACGAACAAGTGAAATCTTCAATGATACACTGGGCAATAAATATTAGTAATAATATAGAAATGGAGGCATGGGAAAGTTTATCAAACATGGATATAAAATTTACAGAATTTTATAGTTTAAGAGACAATTGTGGTTCGAGGACCCCATCCCCGCATAGTGAAATGAAAACACAAGGACACGTGATATAAGGTTAATGGTCAAGAAAAGGCCACAACTTTATTGATTACAGCAAGTGAAAAGGTATTGGCTTAGGCATTGGAATACGTCAGCTGACTCCACCCACTCAGAGAGGGGTGAGTCTAAAACAGGGGGGTTTATTCACCAGTAGGTGGAGCCTGTTGATGCTAATCCAACTATAAGCTCTCCCCTGAGACCTGTTAAACTGTAATGTTAAAGTGATATCTAAAATGTATAAGATCTTATTGGAATGGGAGACAAAGGGCAAACAAGTGAAACCTTCAATGGTACACTGGGCAATAGATATTAGTAATAATATAGAAATGGAGGCATGGGAAAGTTTATCAAACGTGGATATAAAATTTACAGAATTTTATAGTTTAAGAGACAACTATATGAAAATGTTACATACATGGTACCTGACACCTAGTAAATTGGCTAAAATGTATAAATCCAAACTGAATATGTGCTGGAAATGTAAAGAGAAAGAAGGTACTATTTTTCATATGTGGTGGTTTTGTAATAAGGTTAAAGTTTACTGGGAAATGATATATGATGAACTAAAAAAGATGTTTAAGATGTTTAAAAAACCATAAATTTTTTGGGGGAAATTATGAGATCAGAACTACCTTGAAATCTATTTAGTATAGAATATTTAGAAATTTATTTATGTATGCCATTTATATAAATTTATACAAATTCATTTATGTATGCAACCACAGCTGCAAGAATGTAATTTGTCCAAAAATGGAAGGAAAAAGAAGTCCCAACAAGAGAAGAATGGATACAGAAATTAATGGACTACACAGAAATGGCAAAACTTAGTGGGAGAACAAGATTATTATTATATATAGAAAGCAATGGAAATGGTTTATTGTTTATTTACAAACAAACTGTAAACATACTAAGACATTGGCAGGATTAATGTAAAAACCCGCAGTTTCAATAAATCTATTGGATATATACGGGAATATATATCTAGAAGAATATGTTGAGATAATTTGGAGTATGCAGGAATATGAAATGAAATGTAAAGAACCACAGAAAGAGGGAGTCCAGGATGAAATGTAGTTTTAACTTATGACTGAACAATTGTGTGTGTGTGTGTGTATGCAAATTATAAATATTTCATTTCTCTAATAGTTACATATAACTGGAATTAAGATTTCTCAGAATAATGGAAGCCAACCCAATGAAAAGCACTCACTCTGAATTTCAGGATATTTCATCATTAGAAATAGTCCCCAGCGCAGTGTGGTAGAAGTGGTCTCCATGCCAGCAGCAAATAAGTTGGCCACAACAGCTTTTAAGTTTTTGTTGTGGAAATATGCATTCGTCTTCTTCTTCTTCTCCTCCTGGATTGCAAAGAGTATGAACTGATTAAAACGAATGTAGTGAGAAATTTCATGTGCAAAGATAAAAATGAATACCTGACTGGACCCGATGATCCAAAGCATCATTGCACATCACTCCAGTCGCTAAGTAGTGAGAGATTCCAGGATTTTCCAGACTATGCCTTCATGATGATATAGGGTTCCTGCAGAAGGAGTGCTCGTTTCCAGGCCAGGAGAGGCGAGTCACCAGAGGATCGGGGCTGCCCTATGCCTCGGGGCAGATAAAAGCCGGCCAGCCCCAGTCCCAACTTGCGGGAGCAAGATTGTTGGTTGCTAGTTCCTGCCTGGACCCTGTCCCGCTTTCCTGCCTGAGCTCATGACCCGCCCTGTTTCCCTGCTTGCATGCCTGTTCCTGACTTCACCTGACTCCCTGCCCTGCACCCAGCTTCAGCTACTACGGAGTGCCTCCATGTTGTGCCTTTGACCACGGACTTGGACCTTGCCTCTTGGGTAACCCATGGGACCAGCACACCAGGCCTGTAGATCTGCTTTAACTTTTCAAACTCATCAGTAATTACAAAATAAAAAAAATCCTTCCAGTAGCACCTTAAGGACCAACTAAGTTAGTTCTTGGTATGGTATCTGAATCAGAAGGTATCTGAAGAAGTGTGCATGCACACGAAAGCTCATACCAAGAACTAACTTAGTTGGTCTTTAAGGTGCTACTGGAAGGAATTTTTTTATTTTGTTTTGACTATGGCAGACCAACACGACTACTCATCAGTAATTAGTTTAAGATTTTAGAAATAATTTCCAACCTGTTATTTAGAACTTTGTTGTCACCCAACCACCTGTTTCCTTTTCTGGGTGCTAATTAATTGATAAGCAGAAACTCCAATTCATATTCATTTCCAATCTTAGTAATGGTTAAAAGAACTGAAGTCCTAATTTAAGGCTGATTGGTCAGTGCATGGGCCAATGTTTTTTCCTTGCTCTGAGATGACTCCCCACCCTCAAAGCTTCCTATCTCCTCCAGTGTGAAGAATTCTTCCTTCTGAGCACATGAGGCATTATCCCATCCCTTCTTGTATCAAAAGGGAGTCTGGCAACCAATATTTATGATTTGATTACCTCTCATCACTGCATAATTATCTATAATTACATGTTTTCTTGATCAGGGATTTCCCCCCCAGAAATGCTGTTGAGCATGTAACCATTGACCCTGCAGAGGCAACTTCTGTAACACATTAACAACGGCTGACTATTGGAAAATGGTAGGAAGTATGCCAGGTTGGTCCCTCAAAACATGAATTGAAAATGGCAACGCTTATTCTGGGCCAACTTAAAAGACTCCATTACCTCTTGCTGTTGGATAAGAAATGAGTCAATAAAGCTCCTCTGGTCATTTTCATCCAGATCTCTGAGGTGTTTTATGAAGGTGGGATTTATGATGGCAAACATTTCATTTCTGTTTTGCATGACAGGCTTACGAGCCCCCAAAAGAAAACCAAGAGCAGGAAACATGTTATACAGCTGAAAGGATAAAAATGTGAAAAAGGAAAAAGAGACATTAGAAAAACTCAGTATTGTACTCTCAGCTGGTTCTCTCAGAGCATAATTTATGTGCAACCCTGGGTTAATATAGGCTATGGCAGTTCTCCTCTGGAGGTTCGTCTTCAGAGAGGGAGATCTGCCCTTGGAGGCCCCTTCTGAGCCATCATGGAACCAACTATCACTTGTTCTTCCTTGTCCTTGGAGTCCCGATGGCAATGAGGCCAGAAAGCGTGTGTGCAAAAGAGACTTTATTATAGTTACGGGATGACTGTGCCGTGTGAGTTTTCTAAATATTTCGAATCTCCACCAGGTTTCTCAAGATACCAATATTCTGTGTATTCTAGTGAATACTGTTATTACAACCATCTGTTTGTTTTAAATGGAAAAAAATAGATTACCATGACTGAGAAGCTTCCGAAAAGCAGGGCACTTTCATTGACCAACTTCAGAAGTCTTATGTATGTGGGATCTTCATAATCAAATCGCTTGTCTAGTAGTATGGCCACTATTATATTGGCAACAGCTGCATTCATACTTGTGGTGGTCTCAAATGGGTTTCCTATACATAAATATGACAGTTAAACAAAAATATTCTTTTAAAAATGTGGGCTGTAAAACACATAGGAGTCAAGTACAACATTCCTAGAATGGACATGCTAGTGGATGCTTTCTACCAGCCTGGAGAAAACTTCCTGTTTCCTCTACTAACGCAAGTTGGGGGATATCATTAAACAATATATCCTCTCCTGCCTCCCTGAACATCCCCACAGAAATTCAAAGTATGGAAAGGGCATTGTTTTTAAGTCTGTTCTTTGTTGCCTTAAATCCCTACTTGCAGCTTACCTATGAGTAGACCTCATTTATCAAAGAAACTGATCCTAAGTGCTACTGGATGTGGCCGTAGCTGGGCTAAGAAATGCTTGGAAGTCACAGGAGTTATTGCAGTGCAATCTGCACATTACAGGAACAGACCAATTGCAGGGAACCCTGGCATCTGTGCTTCTGGAAGTTAGGAATATCTAACACAATAGTTTTGGCACCTTTAAACAATGGTAGTGTAGCTATACACCAGAGGAAAACACCAACTCACCTTCGTAAGATTCAAATTTCTTTATCAGGACACTGCATTCCTCAACAATTCTGTCCTCTATGGTCCTCTTTCCCATTCCGTAGTCCCGTAATGTGCTTAAAGCAAACCGCCGCATCACTTTCCAGTTTTCACCATTAGAAAGAATCACACCTAAAGAGATGGGAGGTAGGGTTTCATGTCTACATGGCCATTGCACCAAAATATCAATAAATTGTGTTCTGCATTTCTTCCATGGAACTGAGAATGGATCCCAGCTATTCTCCCATTCAGACTTCGGAGCTGGCAGCTGTGCTATCAGAGCATGACCTGAGAACCCATTGATCAATATTTTCCATTACAAAGTGTAGGCTAGAGTGGAGGGTGGTTTTTACATGTCAGGGATCCCATCAGAACTCAGCTTGTTATTTTGTATTCCCCATTATGCCTCCTTCATTTTTCTTCTATATATAGGCTGGGGCAGAAAATGGTCAGTCAGTTTCCCCTTGGTGTGTGGCATTACTTTGCTGTGTGACTATTATTCACAATCCTCCTGTCTCATTCTCCCCCACCTCTACAATACAATATGACTGTTGGGATGAAGGTGGAATGGTAAAGGTTTCCTTTAACTGGTCTCCATTTTTGTTTCTTCAACAGAGCCCCACTGAGCCACTGAAAGTCAAGATCAAAAAGGCTGACCTGGTCCACTCTTTTTAACATTTTAGCTTGATCTGCAGAAATCCACAGGTGACACTTTTTGTGACACATTCTCACTCTGATGCCTGCAGATACTCTGTCAATGTCAAAGGCACTGAGGTGGGTTGAAAAATTGGCAAGGATTTCCCCCACAGGAAACAATGGATTTCGTTGACTTGCTTTGCATACACTTATCTTACAAACCATTTCTTGGGAACAGATTCTGTTCACCTGGTGGGACCAATTTGTTTGCAAGCATTACCAGTTCCAGTAGAAAGGGAGGTGCCTCACCAAAGCCTCGTGCAAGCTCTTGAAATAATGCAAAGGTAGGCCTGTCAGCAAATGCGTCTGCCTGATTAACCAGAGCCTCCTTTACTGTCTCATATCCTGTCAACACCACAGCTTTCTGGGGTCCCATTTGGATGCTGAAGACAGGGCCATATTGCTTGGACAACTGGAATTCAACAGAAGAAAAAGTGAGAAACAGAGTTCTGGCATACCCAAAGAATATAATAATGCAAATCATCTCTGACAGAACCAATACTGCATTAGCTACCACCCAGTCTCAAATCTTCCATTCTTGGGCAAGGTGATTGAGCGGGTGGTTGCTGAACAACTCCAGGAATGTCTAGAGGATCTACTTGGATCCCTTCCATTTGGGATTCAAGCCTCATCATGAGACTGAAACTGCCTTGGTTGTGCTGCTCGGTTATCTCCGGCCGGCTAAGGACAAAGGTGAAAGCTGTTTCCTAGTTCTGCTGAATCTCTCAGTGGCCTTTGATATCATCGACCATGACATCCTTCTGGACTGTCTAGAGAGGTTGGGATCTGGGGGCACTGTTATACAGTGGTTTCACTCCTTCCTGGGGCATGTCGGAAAGTGTTGTTGGGGGATGAGTGTTCAGGCCCCTGGGCTCTCACTTGCGGGGTATGCGGATAATAAACAGCTCTACCTCTCTTTTAAATAAAAACCATTGAAGGCAGTGAAGGTCCTGTGTAAGTGTTGGGGGGCGGTTGGAGGATGGATGGTGGCTGACAGATGGAGGTTGAATCCTGACAAGACAGAAATACTGTTTTTGGGGGACAGGAGGCAGGCAGGTGTGGAGGACTCCGGGTCCTGAATGGGGTAACTGTGCCTCTGAAGGACCACATGTGCAGCCTGGGCGTAATTTTGGACTCACAGCTATCCATGGAGGCACAGGTAAATTCTGTGTCCAGGGCAGCTGTCTACCAGCTCCATCTGGTACGCAGGCTGAGACCCTATCTGCCAGCAGACTGTCTTGCCAGAGTGGTGCATGCTCTAGTTATCTCCTGCTTGTACTACTGCAATGTGCTCTATGTGGGACTACTTTTGAAGGCGACCCGGAAACTGCAACAAATCCAGAATGCAGTAGCTACACTGGTGAGTGGGAGTGGCTGCCGAGACAATATACCACTGGTTCTGAAAGACCTACGTTGGCTCCCAGCACGTTTCCAAGCACTATTCAAAGTTTTGAAGCTGACATTTAAAGCCCTAAATGGCCTTGGCCCAGTATCCTGAAGGAGCGTCTCCATCCCCACCCTTCAGCCTGGACACTCAGGTCCGGGGCTCAGGGCCTTATGGTGGTTCCCTCACTGCGAGAAGTGAGGTTACAGGGGCCCAGACAGAGTGCCTTCTCGGTAGTGGCACCTGCCCTGTGGAACGCCATCCCATCAGATGTCAAGGCAATAAACAACTATCTGATTTTTAGAAGACACCTGAAGGCAGTCCTTTTAAGGGAAGTTTTTAATGTTTGATGTTTTATCATATTCTTAGTCTGTTGGGTGGCCAGGGAAACCCAGCCAGATGGGCAGGGTATAAATAATAAATTATTATTATTATTCAGTTGTGGCAGCACAAATATTTGCTGGGAATAATCAGAAAACCAGAACAAATTAGGCAGTTGTAAGGATAAATGTCATTATACCTTTAATGGCACCTCTCAAATCTAGTTTAGGCTGAAGGAGGAGACTGGGCTAGGCAAGGTTTGCACCAGGACTTTTGCATCCTTGAAAATGGAGGCAGAGTCAAACGGGATTCGACACCAAACACCTTGTTCAAATTACCAGTTATAAATTGCAACTTGGTCTTATGATTGGGAAAGTTAAGAGGCGGTTCTGTAGCACACAAAGGGGAGATGAGATTTATAGGCTCTAAAAGAACAAAATGTAATGCATTATTGAGATTAATAATAATAATAATAATAATAATAATTTTCTACCCCGCTCATCTGACTGGGCTGCCCCAGTACCCTTTAGCCTTGCCATGGGAAGAACTGGAATCTTTACCTTTAACATGGTTCTGTGAGGCCTCTTGAGATCCATGATGTGGAGATTCCCAATGAGAGGTAAAGGCCTTGGACCTGGTGGAAATTTTTGGGAGCTCTTTTTCCCGAAAGTGCCCAGTTTCAAAACAAAGTAAACCATAAGGATAAAGAGGAACAACACTGGAATCGGCTCCATCCAATCCATTTCGTTTCAGCAAGCAATTTTTTTTTGCAGTGGTTATAATGAAAGCCACAGTGCAGTTTGGTCGAGGACAATGTTTTGCAACTGCAGTGAGCAGCATATATATTGTGCTAGGTACTGTCTCAAGCTAATCATTAAACCATTATTAACCATTATTAAACCAGAGATACGAGGGATTAAAATAGGAACTAAAGAATACAAACTGAAAGCGTACGCAGATGATTTGGTGTTATCCTTAGAAGATCCGCAAAAAAGTGTCAATAAAGCCTTGGAAATATTAGAGAAGTACGGTAAACCGTCTGGTTTTAAGTTAAATAAACTAAAGCCAAAAATGATGACTAAAAACCTTGAAAAAAGATGCAAGATAAAAATTAGAGATACAGAATGGAATCAAGGTGGTAAAATATATATATATATTTGGGAATTTGGTTAACCACGAAAAACATAGATTTAATTGGCAATAATTATTTTACAACGTTGAAAGAGATCAAAAAAGACTTAGACACGTGGAACATAGTAAAACCTTTGTGGTTGGGAAGAATGGCGGCAATAAAAATGAATATACTCCCCGAAAATGTTATTTTTATTCCAAAATATTCCAGTAATTAGAGGATCCTCAATATTTAAAGATAGGGAAAAAAACTCTCTCAAAATTTATTTGGCAGGGGAAAAGACCGAGAATTAAATTTAAATTACTTACGGATCGGAAAGAAAGAGGGGGATTTTCGGTGCCAAATTTGAAATTATATTTCGGTTTAAAAAAAAAATAATATTTATTAAAAAAAAATAATATTTATTAAAAAATAATATTTATTAAAGTTTTAAAGGTTACAAAAGGAAAAAAGAGAAAACACCAAATTAAGCAAAAAACAAGACAATACATCACAATAAGTAAAAACAAACAAAAGGAAAAAAACAAAAAAAACAGAAAAAAGAGGTTGGAGAGCTTGGATGGCCCTCTGTCCTGGATGGTTTAGCTGAGATTCCTACATTGCAGGGGGTTGGGCTCGCTCAAGTTAGAGGAAACGTTCCAGCCTTGCATGCTCCCTTGGGGTCTTTTTCATTCCCTCAGCCAGAGGCTGGGCTAAGGCAGGGAGCGGCTGGTGGGACGGTCGTTCATCTGGAATTCCCCTGCAGAAACACCATCGAGCAGCTGAGGAATGGCTTTTGAGGAGCGCCTCTTGCCGGCTGATTATTGTGCAATTATGCAGCGTACTGTTTACATGGGTTGGATCAGCAGCAGCCTCATACCCACTGTACAGGTAGACTGCACATGGCCAGGGGGCTCAGTCAGCTCCAACACTGCACCTAGCCTTGCCTGCCGGCCCCGATCCCAAATGGGGTGCAGCGCTCAGCCTGAATCGGGTGCATGTTGGGGGGCGAGGGCACAGCCGCAGCTCCTCGCCCCCTGCCTCGGCTCGAGACGTGCAGGGCGCCAACTTCATGCAACTAGCAGCAAAGAGTTCTCTGACAATTATTTTCAAAATAAATGCACATGTGTTACTCATATTTAGATATCTGCTTTGTTGGAGGGGTTTTTTTTTCTTGGGGGTAGAGAATTCTCTGGGGTTTTGTTTCGAAATCGTAGAACACCCAGGCTTAAAAATTGATAAGTGCATCTGCACTCTTAATCAAAAGCTCCAATTCAGATTGATATGTCATTATTTTATTAAAACTGTGAATTATTGTAATGAGAGAGAGAACACTCACAACCCTCTGATAGTTATCCAGTTTCCATCTATGTCTGCACAGGATCCCTTCACTGTTCACCAACTATAATAGATATTCACAAAAGGTTCAGTACAAAGCCAGTCCGCTGGCTGCTGCCTTATTCTAAGAAAAGAAGAGAAAAACCGTGGCAGGATCTCCATGAATAAAGTCACCTACTCTGCAGGAGCAGCAGTGGAAGAGTCATAACGTAGGAACAGAACAAAATTGAGTCCCGCAGATATCAAATCTACCTGGCAATGGGAGAACTACAAAAGAGCAAAGACTTTAGTTGCATTTGCAAAATTGCAGCCAAGCAGCGAATTGCCCTTTGGTTTTATTTCAGAAAGCCACTACTATACGTCAACGCAAACGTACCATGGCTGGGAGGGAGGCATTTCATTAAAGGCGAGGCCTTGCATCAGAACAAAGCATTGCAAAGGCGTTTTTCTACCCTGCTGGTGCAATCCCCAATGGTTGTAGCCAAAACTATTCGTTGTATCCATAAAGGAGACGAACTCAAAACAGTGACTTTTCTTTTTGGTTTCTCTGGAATGTTAGAGACAGCCTGTTTTACAGGCGCGAGGAGCTGGTTCTTGCTCCGTGTGTGCAGAAGAGCCAGGAAGGGGCGAGGGAAGGAGGGAGGCCGCCCACCAGCTGGCGGGTGGATGGGAGGGGGCACTTCTCGTGGCCCACCGACGCCCCTCCCTGGCCCGCCCCTCGCCTCCACCAGCAGCCCAAGCAGGAAGGAAGCAAAGCACCAAGCGGGCAAGCAGGCGATCTGTGGAGCAAGGCTTTTTCCTGGATGACGGGGCAACCCATCCATGACTCCCAAGCTTACAGTGAGCCGGGGGAAGGGGGGAGCTTTGCCACTTTGCCAGGGGCCCCGACAGGCGTAGGCTTGGGAGTTGCGGGCAGGGATACACATGCAGAGTGTCACCCTCCCTCAGGATGTCACCCGGTGTGGCCCACCCCCACTGCGCCCCCTTGCTCCGCCCCTGAGCAAGCAGCCCATATATTATGTTACATAATGTTTCTAGCAAATCATTAAACAATCCCTCTGATTTTTCTTCTTCTCCACAACTATTCAGAGCTGTACAATGGATTATTTGCCTTTCAGTTTAATGTTTATTCAAGTGAGTGGTGCTTATTTGCAGAAACTAATGCTTTCCAGAACAGATTCAAATGCTCTAGAAGTCGGTGAACTCATCACCCAGGATTACCAGTAAACTTAGTTTGTTTGTTACACTGGGAGTAGAGAGCAGCATTGTGAAATCATTTGCAGATGAAATTATTCAACTTCAATTAGGTATGACAGCATTTAGTTTGAAAGGGTCCAGTATTTCCTTTACTTTCTCCCATTGAAACACTCACACATATTTTTCTTTTTAGCATAGTTTTTATTATGAGCCCGGCCTTGGCTGGGGAGGGCAGGGGTATAAATAAAAAATTATTATTATTATTATTATTATTATTATTCATTTCCATCTTGAAACTGTTGAACATGGTGGCATTAGGGTATATCTTTGTATACATTAGAGCATATGACATGCAACAATGTGAGCAAGGAAGGATAATAACTAAACCGTACATCCTCTCATAGTGCCTAAATCCATTCCTACAAAGGTCATGGGGCCCAGTGAAAACAAAATTCAAAGTATCATAGTGGGTGTGGCTGGATTTTCTTAAGAGAGAAGAGAGATTCAAACCCGACATTTTTTTCTATTTCCTGGTGAGACCATGGTGACTTCCACTGACTCCAGTGTGAATGGGATTAGCTCCCTCTTCCCTCTCAGAGCAGAAGCTAGGCGGAGAAGGTTTTGAATTTTTCCTCTTGTGGAGATTGAAGTTTTGATTTTGAATTTGACACATTCCCATCATTTTCATTTTTCATATGACCAGTCAGAATTCCATTGATGAGGGAAGCCTTAAACTAATCCAGACTCTCAGAGAAAGTTCATTCAGATACAGAGAGAAGATGGTAGTTTTATTCCAGGGATAACCAACAGATTGATTGGGATCGATTGATCGATACCTGGGAGGTTCTGGTCGATTCCTGGCTCCTTTTCCTTTGTTTTCACTGTGAGGAAAATTGTTTCCATAGCGATCTTTTGGTGAATGACTAATCCCCTCTCCCCTTTACTCTAGTCTGACATTTCCCCCTTAAT
Source organism: Podarcis erhardii (assembly GCF_964252035.2). NCBI lineage: Eukaryota > Metazoa > Chordata > Lepidosauria > Squamata > Lacertidae > Podarcis > Podarcis erhardii. The sequence goes on along the minus strand of NC_138507.1, from coordinate 5,258,410 downwards.
AACACAGATTTTCTCCATAAAAAAGGCTCAACAAGCTTGGCCTTAACCCCTAAAATGGAACTTTCCTCTCTAAAAGAAACAGAACAATTTTGGCTGCCAGTCCCCCCCCCCCCTTGAGTAGATCTCAGTCTCGTGGGAGTTGGACATCCCTGTTCTAAGCCAGAAGCAGAAAGTCACAGAAATAATTGACAGCATGGAGATGCCAGAAGCAAACCCAGTTGCCAGATCTATTATTACAGACTTTTTAAAGAACCCAGAAGAAACAAAGCCATTGCCTGACAACAACAAATACAGTTCAGAATCAGATTACATTGCAGCCACAGATGTTAACATACCCAACTTCCTCAACCATTCCTCATAAGGCATGGTTTCCAGACCCTTCGTCGCCTTGATCACAATTCTCTGCACATCTACCTGGGAATATGATGCTTCAAGATCTTTGAAAGTATATGTTAACATGGGAATAAATGAACCAGCTTTGCTGGTTGATCTCTATGCCTGAAGTGTCATAAGAACTCAGGGCCAGGTTTTAAGTAAGAGATGCTCCAATGCTAGTTTCACGGGATTTGGCACTATGGCAGGTAAAGGGGAACGCTTCAGGTTTGTGACAGAGCATGGACCAATTCCACCACTAGGCTACTCAACCCAAATACCCTTGCAGAACAGGGGTGTTTAAAAAAAGGCTCGCATTGCACACCCAGGTAGGCTAAGCAAGCCAGGAGCTTGTGAGTCTTAGAAACGTGGCAGAGCACAGAGTTGGTGGGGCATGGGTGATGTTGTAAGCCCAATAGCAGGAGTAAGGTCCAGGTCTTCTTGAGATGTTCCAGGTGGTGGCTGGAAGGTGAATTTCTGCAGTAGACTTGTGAAGAAGAGGAAGAGCTCCGTTTTGGCAAGAGTCTCACCTAAACATGCTCTCCGACCTGTAAGGACACACAGGCAGCAGAGAAACTGGGTTTAGCAGTTGCTCAATAACATAATCACAAATACTTTAAACCAGATTAAAATGCAGAGATAAAATAACAGCTCACAGTGCCCATCTTAAAAGAATTATGAACTCCCAATACGAGCCATCATGCAATGGCAGGGGTGGGAAACCTTTCTCAGCCTGAGGGCCACATTCCCTGGTGAGCAACATTCCAGGGGCCGCACACCAAGTGGTCAGATCTAGTGGCAGAAATGGCCACAGCAACTGATGTGATTCTTTCCTTTGCACAATAGGTTACATTCCAGGCATGTAAAAATCCCATTGACTAAGTACACACTATGCTGATATACACAAAAGTAAAAAAATTACCTGCAGAGAAAGGCATGAAAGCATCTCTCTTTATGAATTTTCCTTCAGAGTTAAGAAAATGCTCAGGATAGAATTTATGTGGTTTCTCCCATTGAGATTCATCGTGCAGCACAGAGGACAGCAATGGTATGATGAATGTCCCCTGCAAAGGCAAAGCAAGAGTCATTTTAAAATAAAGTGTATGCCTCTGGTACAATAAATATTTAGTGTAGGAGAAATGAGATTTGTGTTCATCTGAGAAATGTCTTTAGTTTGACAAACTTTAATGTATAAACCATGATCTCCCACTAGAAATGGTTTGTTTTCCAACCTTGTGCTCCTTCCCATTGAGATCTGTTTAATGGGTTGAAGCTGATGCCTGACAGCTTCTGATGGGTAGATTGCATGCTTACAGTCCAATCCTATACAAGTCTGCTCAGATGTCACACACACTGAAGTCCAAGGGGCTTACTCCCAGGAAAGCCTTAAAATGTATTGTAAGTAGTAGGCAGCAGTTCAATGAAAAGGATCACCTTTGGAATGAAGTAGCCATTGAGGGTAACATCTGTAGCCGTGGCATGTGGCAGGTTGGTTGGGACAATATTGGCAAATCTCTGGATCTCATGGACTATGGCATCTGTATAAGGCATTTTTGTTCGGTGTTCAATCCTTGGCTGAGAAGATCCAACAACCTTTGCAATTTCTTCTTGGACTTTTACTGGGGGAAACAAAAAGAAATACGTTTATTTTTCTGCTAAGATTATCTCTTTGACTTTGGCTTTTGTCTCTTAAAATATTAATCGCTCCTGCATAGAACGGGAATAAACTCGTTCTACAATTCCATAGGCTCACAAATTAAACTCTAGAATTTAACAAATGTATTTTTAAGAAGGACAAACAAACAATTTAGACAATAACCTGATATACTGAGGGATATGCATCCAGGATGATTATTAAAATATCACTGCTGGGAATATTCTGAAGTGGTATCTTTTACATATAAAGGTCAAAAACAAAGATTTTGTGATCCTACCAAGCCATACAAATTTTGGAGAAAATATGGTTGAAAGTTAGCTGGAGAAAGAGCATTTGGACAGGAAGAGGAAGATTCAACCGAGGTGCAGGCAAAAGAGAAATAACTAAGAGCTATCGACTTATTTCGATGTTGGATAACGATTATAAACTGTTTGTAGACATATTAGCTAATAGGTTGAAAACTGTATTAAAAGAGAAAGCATTTAGACTCCGAGAAAGCATTTGACAATGTCTCCGGGGACTTTATATGTTTAAGGCTTTGGAATATATGGTTTGTGGAGACAGTTTTATAAAAGGAGTTAAGGCAATATATACTGATCCATCAGTAAGTAATGTATTGACTGAAAATAGTAAAATAACTAAAGGAAGTAGACATGGTTGCCCACTGTCACCTTCATTGTTTATAACAGCTTTAGAAGTTTTGGCACAAAGAATAAGATATATATATATATATAAGGTAAATAAAAGCGGGAAAGAGACAATAGGAAAAATATAATATAATTAATATAATATAATATGTAATATATAGCTGTTGGATATAATGTGGTGATATTTGTTGAGGAACCAATAGAGTCAATCCCAAAGGCATTGGAAAAGATTATTTATTTATTTTTTTAGAAATAGCAGGTCTTAAAATTAATAAAGATAAAACCAAACTCCTGGTAAAAAATATGAATGATGAGAGTAAAAATAAATTACAAAGTTTATCTATCTTAAAGTGTGAAAAGAAGATTAAATATTTGGGTGTGTGGTTAAGAGCAAGAATATAAATTTATATAAGGATAATTATTTAAAAACTTGGGAGGATATTAAAATAAATTTGCAAATATGGAGGAGAATGAAACTTTCGTTACTTCAGCCATTAAATTGAATGTATTACTGACAATATTCTTTTCGTTTTTATTATTATTATTATTATTATTATTATTGTTGTTGTTGTTATTATTATTATTATTATTATTATTATTATTTAGTGAATGTATATTATTTAGTGAAATCTTCAATGATACACTGGGCAATAGATATTAGTAATAATAAAGAAATGGATACATGGGAAAGCTTATCAAATGTGGATCTAAAATTTACAGAATGTTATAGTTTAAGAGACAACTATATGAAAATGTTACATAGATGGTACCTGACACCTAGTAAATTGGCTAAAATGTATAAATCCAAACTGAATATGTGCTGGAAACGTAAAAAGATAGAAGGCACTATTTTTCATATGTGGTGGTCTTGTAATAAGGTTAAAGTTTACTGGGAAATGATATATGATGAATTGAAAAAGATGTTTAAGATGTTTAAAAAGCCATAAGCTTTTCTTATGAGATCAGAACTACCTAGAAATTTATTTAGTATAGAATATTTAGAAATTTATTTATGTATGCAATTTATATAAATTTATACACATTTATTTATTTATGCAATCATGGCTGCAAGATTAATATTTGCTCAAATATGGAACGATGAAGAGGTCCCGACAAGAGAAGAATGTATACAGAAATTAATGGACTACGCAGAAATGGCAAAACTTACTGGGAGAACAAGATTATTATTATTTTTGGAAAGCAATGGAAATGGTTTATTATGAATTTATAAACAAACTGTAAACATACTAAGACATTGGCAGGATTAATGAAAAAACCCGTAGTTTCAATATATCTATGGGATATATACAGGAATATATATCTAAAAGAATATGTTGAGATAATTTGGAGTATGCAGGAATATGAAATGAAATGTAAAGAACCACAGAACCAGGGAGAAGGGAGTCCAGGTTGAAATGTTAAGCTTATGACTGAACAATTGTTGTGAATATATATATATGCAACTTATAAATATTTTCTCTCTCTAATAGTTACATATAACTGGAATTTAGATATCTCAGAATAATGGGAGCCAACCCAATGAAAAGCACTCACTCTGAATTTCAGGATGTTTCATCATTAGTAACAGTCCCCAGCGCAGTGTGGTGGAAGTTGTCTCCATGCCAGCACCAAATAAATTGGCCACAACAGCTTTTAAGTTTTCGTTGTGGAAATATGCATTTGTCTTCTTCTTCTTCTCCTCCTGGGTTGCAAAGAGTATGAACTGATTAAAACGAATGTAGTGAGAAAATTTCATGTGCAAAGATAAAAATGAATACCTGACTGAACCCAATGATCCAAAGTACACTCCAGTCGCTAAGTAGTGAGAGATGCCAGGCTTTCCAGACTATGCCATCATGATGATATAGGGTTTATTTATTTATTTTAAAATAATGTTCATTCATTTTCCAATAAAAATCTTCCAATTATTAACAAATCAAATGAAATCATATACAATATTACCAATTATATATTCCAAATTCAAAGAAATTTCAAAGGTAGGATTCCTCATGTCCTGGGTTTCAGAGATAATATATTTATTTGTTTTCTGCTTTCTTGTTAATTTCCAGTTTACAAACTCTGATTTACCGTCCTTGTCTTCTCAATCAATCATTCGCTGGTATGTGACTCCCAATCTTGTTTTAACAGGAGCTTTTATTTCAATATTTCCCTCTCTTAGATTATTTTAAAAGACTGTTCTCTCTTGTTCATCTCCTTCTGCTGAAAGTCCTGGGCTTCCACCCAAAGTTAATAGTAACGGCCCTGTTTTCTCTTTGTTCTCTTTTGATGAACTGATGTTTTGAATGTGTCCAGTAAATGCAATTAGGTGAGGGTGTGCTTCATAAACAGTAAGTAATATAGAAATTGTTCCAGCTCTTCTATGCACTCCATGTCCCCCCACCAGTTTTCCCCAGCCCTAGGAAAACCGGCAGGCACCCAAAATTTGCTCTCCCTCTCTCTTCAAACCATGTGTAAAAATATATCCATGCAAGCAAATGCATTTTTATGTAAAATACACCCCTTTTTAGAATCGAGAAAATATTTCCAACCTGTCTGGGGAAGGAGGATTCTTCTTTTTGTAAGTGTGCAGCAACTGCCGCCATCTTATCTCCTCCTCAGCCCAAGCCACTTCAGCCCAAGCGACTGTATAATTTAGCAGATTTTTCTTTCATTTCCTCCATCCAGGAAACGCCCGTTTTTGGTCTGAATCTTAGTAATTTTTAAAAACAGGTGTTTGTCCTGCTCGAGAGATTGAATGCAGAGAGTTCTTCTGTGCCAGGGTCCAGCACCCAGCGTCCTCTGCCCCCACATCTTGTTGTGGGTGACAGATATCAGACGATCCGTGGGTGAGACAGCCCCCTCATCCCCTGGAGGGATCAGCAGGACAAATTACCCTCATATTAGTCTTGAATTTCTGGCACAACTGGGTGTCCTATCTCATGGGAAGCAGCCATATCCCTTGGCAAGAAACAGGAAGTCTGATATAGGGTGTATTTACACATATATACAACCCGAGCATAAGATAGAGGTGCTCAGCATCAAGACCCCAAAATGTCTTGCTTCTCCATAGTCACAGCTGTTGTTCTCCATCTACCAGCTAAGAGAGGAGGTCGGGGAAGCTTGGCAATCCAGCTCCTTCTTATTTGATACTCATAGTGGTGCTTAACTCCTCAGCCAAATGCCTTTGTTTAGACAAAGGAACTAGCGACAGTATTTAGATGACAAGTATATGGCCCTCATCTCACAAAGAAACTTGTCTGACTGATTCAACAATAGATTCCTCCATTAGAATTAACCCTTACTGGGTACAAGGTCTCCACAATTTGGAATGTGCTCAGGCATCATGCAGACTGACCCCACAAACCTGCAACAGTATTATAATTGCATACATGGAAGGCAGCATTTCTGGCGAACACTTGTGGAGATCTGAAATCAGGGTTACCATAAAGTGTTGTTTTCTGCTGACATATATGGTTCTCAGTTGAACTTCTTTAATGCATTTACTCATAGTCTTTAATGTATTTACTCATAGTCTAAACTGGAAAAACAACACAGAAATACCACATATTCATCTGGAACTGTTTCATTAAGCTGATATAGACAATGTGGTGCCCTCCATATTTTGGAGATAGCAACTCCCTTAAGCCACACTTTCTAACAGGAAGAGTAACACCAATAGTGTTGCTGGTTGTAATAGCTGCCCGTCCCGCTGGGAACCAGAAGGGAGTGAAGAGAGGAAGGAGTTCTTCCAATTGTTCATTGAATAGTTGCCGTACGGCACCAACCAACAGTGGTGTGTTTTTCGGGATATTCACCATACTGAGCACTTTTTCTTAGATCCACACAGTCCTTGCTTATCAGGGATATATTCCTAGAATTTTTCTCTCACAAAGGCGCAGCCATGCAGTTTCAACTTACAACAAGCAGATTCACAAGTGAGGCAGAGGATCAAAAGCAGAGTGAAATAACATTAAAACTTCTTAGCTGTTTAGAACCTTTATTTGGTACATATGTTAAAAGATGCTTTTCAACAACTTATATTTCCACTATTACTTTGCTGCATATTTTGTCCTTTTAAAATCTATGCAGTAGTTCTCTCACGAAACAGTACTTGCCCAAAACTTGGATCTTAGCATCCAATAATTCTCCTTTCTACCATTTCCCCTCCTATCGTACAACTGCTCTCCCAAATGGCCACCCTCCCTATCTAAAAGTGGCTCAGTCTCAGACTGCTGTGAATTTGCAGCAGGACAAACTAGAAAACAAAAAAGAAGAGAATTTTTAAAAAGAGAAAAGAAAAAGAAAGGGGAAGGATAATAATTCTAAGATCTTTATTATTTATACCTTAACCCTTATTCCAGACCCAGAAGAGTGAACCCTCCCAGCTCCCACCTCTTTCCTCAGCTCCCCACCCTGAGGGATCCTCTCTGCATCTCAAACAGATCCTTTCATCTTTGGTCCGTCTACTTCCTGAGGGTACCTTCATTTATCCAAAATATATAACTTCAAAAAACAAAACATACATACAGATCGAACATACAGAGAATTAACAATGATTAAAAGTCACAGAAAAAGCAAGCTAAAAAATAAAATAAAGCAAAAGAAGAAAAGCAGTATTCCGCATCTCTGTATGTGAATTATGTATATAACTATTATTCAAAATATTCAGATTTTCACAACAGCTTCTTTTATTTGTTTCATCCCTTCATACAGCTGTAAAGCTGTTGTTTTCCATTTAGGCAGGGAAAAGTCCAAGTCTTTTCCCACAGCTTCTATAGATTATTTCATCTGCAATTGCATCTCATCTCTTAACTGTGCTAACTATTCATTATGGCATTTTCATATATTTTCAAGAAGCAATGAAGGAGTCAGTTATTTTTGCCTGATTAATGAGACCCCCTCCCCCCCACTTGAGCGTCTCCATTATGCTGCCCTTGTGATGCAGATAGAATTAACTTTTATTTCCCAGTCAGGATAGCATGGGAAAGACAGGAAGAAAACAGTTTTATAGGCAATGTAGATTGAAAGTTAGAAGCAAATTCAAGTGTTATGGCCTGGGATTTGGACTCGGATGCTGAACCTGAGGGATCCCAGCCTGCACAGGATTCCCCGCCTCCAGAACCAGCTGAGCCAGAGCTGGGGCATGAGCCTGAAGGGTCCTCACCTGTGCTGGATCCTCAGGTGCAGGCATCAGCTGAGTCTGCTCTGGCTCCTGAGGTGATGGAGGACCCATTGCCTGCAGGTGCTCCACTCTCAGCCCCGTCAGAGGAAGCTGAGGTTGCCTCTGGGTCCGGTAACCCTCCAGCCTCTCCTGAGCTGTAGAGGCTCAGGGCAGAGAGGAGGAAGGAACTAAGTTCCTGCAGGAGGAGTGCTCGCCTCCAGGCCAGGAGAGGCGAGTCACCAGAGGATCGGGGCCGCCCTATGCCTCGGGGCAGATAAAAGCCAGCCAGCCCCAGTCCCAACTTGCGGGAGCAACATTATTGATTGCTAGTTCCTGCCTGGACCCTGTCCTGTTTTCCTGCCTGAGCTCATGACCCGCCCTGTCTCCCTGCTTGCATGCCTGTTCCTGGCTTCACCCGACTCCCTGCCCTGCACCCAGCTCCAGCTACTATGGACTGCCTCCACGTTGCGCCTTTGACCACGGACCGGACTTGGACCTCACCTCTCGGGTAACCCATGGGAACAGCACACCAGACCTGTATATCTGCTTTAACTTTTCAAACTCATCAGTAATTAGTTTAAGATTTTAGAAATAATTTCCAACCTGTTATTTAGAACTTTGTTGTCACCCAACCACCTGTTTCCTTTTCTGGGTGCTAATTAATTGATAAGCAGAAACTCCAATTCATATTCATTTCCAATCTTAGTAATGGTTAAAAGAACTGAAGCCCTAATTTAAGGGTGATTGGTCAGTGCATGGGCCAATGTTTTTTCCTTGCTCTGAGATGCCTCCCCACCCTCAAAGCTTCCTATCTCCTCCAGTGTGAAGAATGCCTCCTTCTGAGCACATGAGGCATTATCCCATCCCTTCTTGTATCAAAAGGGAGTCTGGCAACCAATATTTATGACTTGATTACCTCTCATCACTGCATAATTATCTATAATTACATGTTTTCCTGATCAGGGATTTTTTTTCCAGAAATGCTGTTGAGCATGCAACCATTGACCCTGCAGAGGCAACTTCTGTAACACATTAACAACGGCTGACTATTGGAAAATGGTAGGAAGTATGCCAGGTTGGTCCCTCAAAACATGAATTGAAAATGGCAACGCTTATTCTGGGCCAACTTAAAAGACTCCATTACCTCTTGCTGTTGGATAAGAAATGAGTCAATAAAGCTCCTCTGGTCATTTTCATCCAGATCTCGGAGGTGTTTTATGAAGGTGGCATTTATGAAGGCAAACAGCTCATCTCTGTTTTGCTTGATAGTCTTACGAGCCCCCAAAAGAAAACCAAGAGCAGGAAACATGTTATACAGCTGAAAGGATAAAAATGTGAAAAAGGAAAAAGAGACATTAGAAAAACTCAGTATTGTACTCGCAGCTGGGTCTCTCAGAGCATGACTGCCCAAATACAAAACAAAACTGGGTATACTGGGCCAAGGCCGTTTAGGGCTTTAAAGGTCAACACCAACACTTTGAATTGTGCTCGAAAACGTACTGGGAGCCAATGTAGGTCTTTCAAGACCGGTGTTATGTGGTCTTGGCGGCCGCCCCCAGTCACCAGTCCAGCTGCTGCATTCTGGACTAGTTGTAGTTTCTGAGTCACCTTCAAAGGTAGCCCCAAGTAGTCTCTTCAGGAGGCGGCGCGAAGGGTAATGGCTGCCCTTTCCTAACCGGGAAGGGAGCTCCGCTCGAGAAAGGGTCGTCCGCTACGGCGAAAGCGGAGACCCACAACGGAAACCCGCAGGCGGCAGAAGCCTGCGGTCCTGGGACCCGGCGGGCGCCAGTAGCGGCCCCCAAAACGTTGAAGGAACCCCGTAAGGGGCTCCGGATCGTGGAGGAGGCTGCGGCGCTGAGAGTCGTTCCGCAATCGGCGGAGTGAAGCCGCGTAGCTGTTGCCAGTGAGCGCTGACCTTTCTTCCTGAAATTTTTGCTTTGAAAACAACAACCCGTGAGTAAATAATTGACTGTATGCAATTTGGAACTTTAAAACATTAAATTTGGCTGAAAGCGGAGTGACGAAAAACAGGAAGTCCGTCTTCCGCTCCCGTTGAACTTGAACGCAAAGAGCTGGAGGAGTGGAGGCAAAGAGAGACCTTTTAAACTATTTGATCTGAGCACCCATTGAACTTTATTTCAAGTGGAATAACAATTTTATGTACTGGACTTTATGAATTTTAGCTGCATGGGGATATCTTTCTTCTTTTGGAGCTACATTTTAACTAAAAACCCCAGGTGCTGGAGCTGCCTGAGAAATTGAGCTGTCAGTTTGCAGTTTGCAGTTTGGATACTTTGAATCTGAACTTTGAAATAATCTGAGAGAGTCTGAACTTGCTACTTTGAGGCATTTGGATTACCAGTTTGCACCACCAGAAACACTGTTGCTGTATTAAACCCTAACTCTGCTGAAAAATTTTTTATTGAAGGTTCTTGGACTTTAGAAATTTGACTTTATTTTAACTGAAATTGATCTCTTCCTTGAAACATTTTAAACTCCCCCTAGAGGATTTGGGACTTATAGCAGTGACTTGTATTTTACTTTCCTTTTCCCGGCCCTCTGTTGACTGTTACCATCTGGGCCGCTGCTTTCTCATGGGAACAACTCAGCTTGACCTTGACTTTTAGATAACTTGGAATGAGTGGTGCAAGAAGGAGAGGAAGAACTAAACAAACAACTTTGACAACTTTAACCGCAGCCTCACAGGCACGTAGATCATCTGTGCCTACTTTGCCTTCTGAGGAGGAAGCTGCCTCTCTGCCACGGGCAGGGGAGGGAGAAACTGAGGAATTACAATTGGAAGATATGGCCTCAGGGGCAAGCACTGCTATTTTAGAGAAAATTTTTGAAAAATTAGAATCTTTGGACAAGAAAGTAGAATCTTTGGACAAGAAGGCCGATGAGCAAACATATAAAATTGACCAGAACACAGAATGTTTAAATAAATTATCTGGACAAGTTGCACAGAATACTCAAGCAATTGGAGAATTAAAGGAGGCTGCAGGGGAAAATCGGAAATTGGCTGAAGATACCAGCCAAAAACTTGAAAATTTAGAACAAGAGGTAAGACCACTCTGCAAACAAGTAGGTGAACACCAGACCTATCTATCTATGATTGAACTGCAGAACCGGGAGAGCAATTTAAGGATAAGAGCAATACCAGAAGTGGAAGAAGGCAACCTAGCTGAGTTTTTGACCAAAGAATTCTCCAAATTTTGGAGCTTAGAGGAAAAGGATTTTAAAATTGTTTCAGCTTTTAGGCTCGGAAGACTTATAAAGAAAGAGAAGCCCAGAGACTGTTTGATAACATTGAGGTCAAAGGAGGAAAGGGACAAGATTCTGGGCCTACACTACGGAAAGTCACTGGACATTCTGGACAAAAGAACTGAGATCTACAAGGATATTCCTAAACAACTGTTAGATCTTAGATCTAACTACTTGGAGTTGACAAGATTACTAAGGAAGAATTCAATCATCTTTAGGTGGGAATTTCCTCAAGGACTATCTTTTACCTTTAGAGGGAAGAAGATCAAAATCAGAACATCGGAAGATAGAGATAAATTTCTGAACGTATACGGAGAGGACCTTCACAAAGGAATTGATCAACTTCCAGGGCCTGAAACACCAGAGGTACCTGCACCCTTGGACCCTGAAGATCCTTCAAATAAGGTACCACCCCTTGAAAAATAACCAGATTTATTCAGGATGTCTCTGCAACTTTTGAGTTGGAACATTAATGGCTGTAACATCCCGGAAAAAAGGAGGAAAATTTTTTATATATTAAAAAAAGAACAATTGGACATTATCTGCTTACAAGAAACACATGTGACTAGGCTCCATAGAAAGGTGTTAATAAATAAAAGACTTGGTCAAGAATTTATATCTTCGGACAGAGTAAAGAAGCGAGGAGTGGTGATATATGCAAAAGAGAGCCTGTCACCTAAATTTTTATTTAAAGACGAACATGGAAGAATCTTAGCAATTGAGATACAACATCAAGGAGAAAAGATTTTGATATTAGGAATTTATGCACCAAATGACGGGAAATCGGAATTTTATAAGAAGTTGCATGAGATTATGCTGGACTATCTGGACTACAACAACATCATTATGATGGGAGACATGAATGGGGTCGTATTGACTAACATGGATAAGTCACAAAATCAAAATGTTACAAAAGACGGCAGACTACCAAAGACCTTTTTTGAAATGACTGACAATATGGACTGGATTGACATTTGGAGAACTAAGAACCCCCTGGGAAGAGAGGGAACATTCTTCTCTGAAGCCCAGCTGACTTGGACAAGAATCGACCAAATATGGATAACTAGAGGTCTGGCACCCAAGGTTAGAAAAGTGGAAATCTGCCCAAAGACCTGCTCCGACCATAACGCGCTGAAGATGGATATGACACTTTTGCCAACCGGCTCCTTTAGATGGAAGATGAACGATAGCTTGTTTAGAGACCAGGAGATTATTAAGAAGGCCCAAAAAACTCTGAAGGACTATTTCGAAATAAATATGAACACTACGGTGGAAAAAAGAACTATCTGGGACGCAAGCAAAGCTGTGATGAGGGGGTTCTTGATACAACAGAACGTCGTAAAGAAAAGGACACAAAATGAAAGGAAAGATAAGATCTTGCAGAAAATTAAAGAATTGGAGAAGGAATTAAGATCAAATCCGAAGTCACAGCCGATTCTGAGAGAAATTAAACTATACCAAGCACAATATTCCAAACTGATAAACCAAGAAATAGAATGGAAGATTAAACTAATGAAACAAAAAACTTTTGAATCGGCGAATAAATGTGGGAAACTGCTTGCTTGGCAGTTGAAGAAGAGACAGAAATTAAATACAGTTACAAACCTAGAAATTGAAGGAAGAAACATTCAGAACCCCATGGAAATTAGAAAGTGCTTCCAGAGATACTTCAAAAAATTATACACTCAAGGGCCGCAAGATGAGGCTGAGATTAAACAATTTTTGGAAAGAAATGGACTAACAAAGTTGTCACAAAAAAACAGATTAATCCTGAACAACAAAATAACACAACAAGAGATTGAACAAGCCATTCAGAACATGCAACTGGGCAAATCTCCAGGGCCAGATGGCCTGACTTCCAAGTATTACAAGATATTAAAAGACTATCTGATCCAACCAATGATGGAGGTTTGTAATGAAATTATGGAAGGGAAGAAGGCGCCGGAATCGTGGAAGGAAGCTTTTATCACATTGATACCAAAATCTGAAGCTGAAAAGACACAACTCAAAAACTATCGTCCCATTTCCCTTCTGAATGTGGATTACAAAATATTTGCAGACATTTTGTCAAGTAGACTAAAAAGAGTTCTTAATGAAGTAATTCATAAAGACCAAGCAGGCTTTCTCCCAGGTAGACATATGGTTGCTAATACTAGGAACATTATTGACATTTTGGAACTTTTGCAAACAGACATAAATACAAAAGCAGTGTTAATTTTTATAGATGCGGAGAAGGCCTTTGATAACATTTCTTGGAAATTTATGAAGGGAAATTTGAAAGAAATGGGAGTGGGACGGGGGTTTGAGAATGGGATTGATGCAATATATTCAGAACAAAAGGCCAAACTGATAGTTAACAATGTGGTTACAGAAGAGTTCAAAATTGAAAAAGGAACACGACAAGGCTGCCCGATTTCCCCTTTGTTATTTATCTCGGTTCTGGAGGTGCTCTTGAATATGATCAGAGGGGACCGGTTGGTGGAAGGGATTCAGGTCGGAGCGAAACAATACAAACTTAAAGCTTTTGCAGATGACCTAGTTTTGACCCTGCAGGAGCCAGAATCTAGTACGAAAAGAGTATTACAATTGATTCAGGACTTTGGTCGGGTGGCGGGATTTAAATTAAACAAACAGAAAACCAAGGTGCTGGGAAAAAATTTGACAGATATAGAGTCAGAACGGTTTCAGAGAGAAACAGAATTAACTATGGTTAAAAAGGTAAAGTACCTAGGGGTAAACATAACAGCAAAAAACCTGAGTCTATTCAAGGACAACTATGAAAAATGTTGGTCTGAAATTAAGAGAGACTTGGATAGTTGGACAAAATTGAAGCTTTCTTTGTTAGGCCGAATTGCTGCTATTAAGATGAATGTATTGCCAAAAATGTTGTTTTTGTTTCAAACATTACAGATTGTGGATAAAACGGAGTGCTTCCGGAAGTGGCAGAAAGATATATCTAAATTTGTCTGGCAGGGCAAAAAGCCCAGAATTAAGTTTAAGATATTAACAGATGCGAAAGAAAGAGGGGGCTTTGCCCTGCCGGACTTAAAGTTGTACTATGAAGCCGCAGCTTTCTGCTGGCTAAAAGATTGGCTACTTCTCGAAGACACTGACGTACTGGACCTGGAAGGTTTTAACAATGCTTTTGGTTGGCATGCATACTTATGGTATGACAAAGTTAAGATCAATAAGGCCTTTAAGAACCATATTGTCAGGAAAGCAGTGTTTAATGTCTGGACAAAATATAAAGACTTATTGGAAAATAAAACTCCAAGGTGGCTTTCACCTCTGGAGGCTAAGGCCCGAAAAAGACCCAGTATGGAGGCCAAATGGCCAAAATATTGGGAAATATTAGAAAAAGATGGAGACAATTGGAAATTGCAGAGTTTGGAGAAAATGAAGGATAAGGTGCGAGACTGGTTACATTATGCTCAGATTAAAGAAGTTTTTAAAAATGACAAAAAGTTAGGGTTCCAGGTGGAGAAATCGAAGTTAGAAACAGAATTGTTAGAACCAAAGACCAAGGTACTATCTAGAATGTATAACTTGCTGCTAAAATGGAATACACAAGACGAAATGGTTAAATCGGCTATGATAAAATGGGCACAGGACATTGGGCATAACATTATGTTTGAGGACTGGGAAAGGTTGTGGACCACTGGGCTGAACTTCACCGCATGTAATGCTCTGAAGGAAAATGTAATGAAAATGATATATAGATGGTACATGACCCCAGTTAAACTTGCCAAAATATACCATTCGTCTGATAATAAATGTTGGAAATGCAGAGAAAATGAAGGAACATTCTTTCACCTCTGGTGGACATGCCCTAAAGTGAAGGCCTTCTGGGAAATGATATATAATGAGCTGAAAAAGGTATTTAAGTATACCTTCACAAAGAAACCAGAGGCCTTCCTTCTGGGTATTGTCGGCCAGAAGGTGTTAAAGAAGGATCGAACATTTTTTATGTATGCAACAACGGCAGCAAGGATTCTTATTGCAAAAAACTGGAAAACTCAAGATCTACCCACACTGGAAGAGTGGCAGATGCAGCTGATGGACTATATGCAACTGGCCGAGATGACCGGCAGAATCCGTGATCTGGGAGAAGAGAAGATGGAGGAAGACTGGGAGAAATTTAAGATGTATCTACAAAAACATTGTAATTTGGTTGAATGTTAAGAAGGATGCTAGATTATAAAAAATTGGCCACCACTAAACTAGATTTAAATTTGATGATAAGTGAGACTAAAGAAAATATAAAAATTTTTTGGAAGAAGTGCTAGATTATATTTGAATGAGTGGACATGAGATTGTAAACAAGCTGATAATTTGTTTGGAAAAAATTTTTAACGATGTAAATGGGAGCGGGAGACGTGAGGGAGTCCAAAGAAGTCTTGAAATTGTTGTAAAAGAAGTAAGATTGTTTATTATGTGTGCATTTATATTTAAAAACCTTAATAAATATTTATAAAAAAAACAAAAACAAAGGTAGCCCCAAGTAGAGCGCATTGCAGTAGTCCAAGCGGGAGATAACTAGAGCATGCACCACTCTGGCAAGACAGTCTGCTGGCTGCAGTCATGTTGGCTGAGGCCCCACTCCCAGGCAGCCCTGATCCCGCCCCTTAAAAACAAAACACAAACTATACAGAACCAATAAAACAACAACAACCACCACCAAAGGAACAGAACAATTATACTTAAATTAATCCCCAACCAAATATCCATCCCACCCACCCACCCCCAACAAAGGAAAAAAGGAAAAAAGGAAATAAAAATTTAAATTGCCATTGACTGCTTGAGGACATTTTAAAGCACATTAACCACCTGGAACAGGGAAGCAATGGCAGAACACTTCCCACACTTCCCCAAAACTTTGTTCCAAAAGTTTGTTCCTGGGCCACGCCCCCTGGGCCAGTTGGAGAAGGCCCTGGAAGGGAGCAGGCCCTGCAGTCCTCACCCAGCCGAGTGACTGGGTTTGTTTGTTATAATCAACTGGGTTTGTTATAATCAACTCTTTGTTTGTTTTAATTGTAAAAAATAGATTACCGTGACTGAAAAGCTTCCGGCGAGCCGGACATTTTCATTGACCAACTTCAGAAGTCTTATGTATGTGGGATCTTCATAATCAAATCGCTTGTCTAGTAGAATGGCCACTATTATATTAGCAACAGCTGCATTCATAATTGTGGTGGTCTCAAATGGTTTTCCTATACATAAATATGACAGTTAAGCAAAAATATTCTGTTTAAAATGTGGGATGTAAAACACATAAGAGACGAGTACAACATTCCTAGAATGGACATGCTAAGTCTGTTCTTTGTTGCCTTAAGTTCCCACTGGCAGTTTCCTTGTGTGTAGACCTCATTTAACAAATAAACTGATCCTAAGTGCTGCTGGATGTGGCCATAGCTGGGCTAAGAAATGCTTAGAAGTCACAGGAGTTATTGCAGTACAATGGGCACGTTACAGGAACAGACCAATTGCAGGGAACCCTGGGATCTGTGCTTCTGGAAATTAGGAATATGTAACACAATAGTCTTGGCACCTTTAAACTATGCTAGTATAGCTATGCACCAGAGGAAAACACCAACTCACCTTCATAAGATTCAAATTTCTTTATCAGGACACTGCATTCCTCAACAATTCTATCCTCGATGGTCCTCTTTCCCATTCCGTAGTCCCGTAATGTGCTTAAAGCAAACCGCCGCATCACTTTCCAGTTCTCACCATTAGAAAAAATTACACCTGATGAGACGGGAGGAAAGGTTTCATGTCTGCATGGCCATTGTACAAAAATATCAATAAATTGTGTTCTGCATTTCTTCCATGGAACTGAGAATGGATCCCAGCTATTCTCCCCCTGCTAGAGGGTGGCTCGGGCTCCCGCCCACAACCACTCCCCTCTCTTCCAGGAGGAGAGTCTTCATCTACTGAAAGTCAAGACCAAAAAAAGGCTGACCTGGTCCACTCTTTTTAACATTTTAGCTTGATCTGCAGAAATTCACATTTGACATTTTTTCTGACACATTCTCAGCCTAATGCCTGCAAATACTCTGTCAATGTCAAAGGCACTGAGGTGGGTTGAAAAAGTCACAAGGATTTTCCCCATAGGAAACAATGGGTTTCAATGACTTGCTTTGCAAACACTCATCTTACAAACCATTTCTTGGGAACAGATTGTGTTCACCTGGTGGGACCAGTGTGTGTCTGCAAGCATTACCAGTTCCAATAGAAAGGGAAGTGCCTCACCAAAGCCTTGTGCAAGCTCTTGAAACATTGGAACGATGGGCCTGTCAGCAAATGCGTCCGCCTGATTAACCAGAGCCTCCTTTACTGTCTCATATCCTGTCAACACCACAGTTTTCTGGGGTCCCATTTGGATGCCCAAGACAGGGCCATATTGCTTGGACAGCTGGAATTCAACAGAAGAAAAATTGAGAAACAGAGTTCTGGCATACCCAAATAATATATTAATGCAAATCATCTCTGACAGAACCAAGACTGCATTAGCTACCACCCAGTCTCAAATCTTCCATTCTTGGGCAAGGTGATTGAGCGGGTGGTTGCTGAACAACTCCAGGAACGTCTAGAGGATGCGGACCATTTGGATCCCTTCCATTTGGGATTCAAGCCTCATCATGAGACTGAAACTGTCTTGGTTGTGCTGCTCGATTATCTCCGGCCGGCTAAGGTGAAAGCTGTTTCCTAGTTCTGCTGGATCTCTGTGACCTTTGATATCATTGACCATGACATCCTTCTGGGCTCTCACTTACGGGGTATGTGGATAATAAACAGCTCTACCTCTCTTTTAAATAAAAACCATTGAAGGCAGTGAAGGTCCTGTGTAAGTGTTGGGGGGCGGTTGGAGGATGGATGGTGGCTGACAGATGGAGGTTGAATCCTGACAAGACAGAAGTACTGTTTTGGGGGGACAGGAGGCAGGCAGGTGTGGAGGACTCCTGGTCCTGAATGGGGTAACTGTGCCCCTGAAGGACCAGGTGTGCAGCCTGAGAGTCATTTTGGACTCACAGCTGTCCATGGAGGCGCAGGTCAATTCTGTGTCAATGCAGCTGTCTGATACGCAGGCTGAGACCCTACCTGCCCGCGGACTGTCTCGCCAGAGTGGTGCATGCTCTAGTTATCTCCTGCTTGTACTACTGCAATGTGCTCTATGTGGGACTAGTTTTGAAGGTGACCCGGAAACTGCAACAAATCCAGAATGCAGCAGCTACACTGGTGAGTGGGAGTGGCTGCCGAGACAATATACCACTGGTTCTGAAAGACCTATGTTGGCTCCCAGTACATTTCCAAGCACTATTCAAAGTGTTGATGCTGACCTTTAAAGGTCACCTGTATACCTGAAGGAGTGTCTCCACCCCCACCATTCAGCCTGGACACTCAGGTCCAGGGCTCAGTGCCTTATGGTGGTTGCCTCACTGTGAGAAGTGAGGTTACAGGGGACCAGACAGAGCGCCTTCTTGGTAGTGGCACCTGCCCTGTGGAACGCCCTCCCATCAGATGTCAAGGCAATAAACAACTATCTGATTTTTAGAAGACACCTGAAGGCACTCCTTTTAAGGGAGGTTTTTAATGTTTGATGTTTTATCATATTCTTAGTCTGCTCGGTGGCTGGGGAAGCCCAGCCAGATGGGCAGGGTATAAATAATAAATTATTATTATTATTCAGTTGTGGCAGAACAAATATTTGCTAGGCATAAGCAGAAAACCAGAACAAAATAGGCAGTTGTAAGGATAAAAGTGATTATACCTTTAATGGCACCTCTCAAATCTAGTTTAGAAAGATAGGCTGAAGGAGGAGGCTGAGCTGGGCAAGGTTTGCATTGGCACTTTTGCATCCTTGAAAATGGAGGCAGAGTCAAACGGGATTCGACACCAAACACCTTGTTCAAATTACCAGTTATAAATTGCAATTAGGTCCTATGACTGGGAATGTTAAGAGGCGGTTCTGTAGCACACAAAGGGGAGATAAGATTTATGGGCTCTAAAAGAACAAAATGTAATGCATTCTTGATATTAAGAATAATAATAATAATTTTCTACCCCGCTCATCTGATTGGGCTTCCCCAGTACCCTTCAGCCTTGCCATGGGAAGAACTGGAATCTTTACCTTTAACATGGTTCTGTGAGGCCTCTTGAGATCCATGATGTGGAGATTCCCAATGAGAGGTAAAGGCCTTGGTCCTGGTGGAAGATTTTGGGAGCTCTTGTTCCAGAAAGTGCCCAGTTTCAAAACAAAGGAAATCATAAGGATAAAGAGGAACAATGCTGGAATTGGCTCCGTCCAATCCATTTCGTTTCAGCAAGCAATTT
This sequence comes from Podarcis erhardii, assembly GCF_964252035.2. NCBI lineage: Eukaryota > Metazoa > Chordata > Lepidosauria > Squamata > Lacertidae > Podarcis > Podarcis erhardii. The sequence continues at coordinate 5,238,975 of NC_138507.1, read as the reverse complement.
TTTCCCCAGTGGTTATAATGAAAGCCACAGTGCAGTTTGGTCGAGGACAATGTCTTGCAACTGCATTGAGCAGCATATATATTATGCTAGGTACTGTCTCAAGCTAATAATTAAACCATTATTAAACTCTCTTGAACCTGGCTGCAGACCTGTCACCCAGATTATGTGCAAAATTAATCTGTTATAAGGGGAGTAAAGGGCAGCATTGTGAAATTCTTTGTAATCATTGAACTGCATTCAGGGATGGTTGTTACAAAGTGCACCAGTATGGATTTCTGGAGAGGCAAGATGGCAAGCGCCACAGCAGCATGGAGCTCCTGAGGACCACAAGCACCAAGCGCTGCCTGGCTGCCCACAGCATTGCCACCATGGCGGGGGGGGGCATTATTTCATTAACGGCGAGGCCACGCATCAGAACAAAGCATTGCAAAGGCGTTTTTCTACCCTGCTGGTGGAATCCCCAATGGTTGTAGCCAAAACTAATGGTTGTATCCATAAAAGAGACGAACTCAAAACAGTGGCTTTTCTTTTTGGTTTCTCTGGAATGTTAGAGACAGCCTGTTTTACAGGCACGAGGGGGAGGTTCTTGCTCCGTGTGTGCAGAAGAGGCAGGAAGGGGCGAGGGAAGGAGGGAGGCCGCCCACCAGCTGGCGGGTGGATGGGAGGGGGTGCTTCTCATGGCCTGTTGACGCCCCTCCCTGGCCCGCCCCTTGCCTCCACTAGCAGCCCATGTAGGAAGGAAGCGAAGCGCCAAGCGGGCAAGCAGGTGATCTGTGGAGCAAGGCTTTTTCCTGGATGACGGGGCAACCCGCCCATGACTCCCAAGCCTACAGTGAGCCGGGGGAAGGGGGGAGCTTTGCCCCTTTGCCAGGGGCCCCGACAGGTGTAGGCTTGGGAGTCGCGGGCAGGGATACACATGCAGAGTGTCACCCTCGCTCAGGATGTCACCCGGTGTGGCCCGCCCCCACTGCATCCCCTTGCTCCGCCCCTGAGCAGAGCTCCAAGGCTTGGAGGCCTCCGGAGCCAAACAGAATAAAAGCAAAAACCTCCATATAAAAACCTGGCAACCCAAAGGCTAACACTGTCTAAAAGACTTCTTCGAAAACAACAAAACTACAGTGCAGTTTGATCAACAACAGTGTCTACCAACTGCAATGAGCAGCCCATATATTATGTTACATAATGTTTCTAGCAAATCATTAAACAATCCCTCTGATTTTTTTTCTGCTCCACAACTATTCAATGCTGTACTTTGGATGATTTGCATTTCAGTTTAATGTATACTCAAGTGGGTGGTGCTTACTTGCAGAAACTAATGCTTTCTAGAACACAGCTGTCAACTATCCCTTATTTGGCGGGAAAGTCCCTTATCCCAGTGCTATGTCCCGCTGCTGTCCCTTATTGATGATTTCCCTTAAATTTCCCGGGTTTCAAAGGAAGCAGCTCCTCTCCCTCCCTCCCTGCTGGCCAGGGAGGAGGGAGGCTCCAACTGTGTTGCTCGGCTGCATTGCTCACCCAATAAGGAGTCTAAGAACATTGCCTGGGGACTCGCCTTTGCTCAGCGCTTCATAGTGGAGAGGGGACAGTGGTTTTCCTTGCTGGGTTGCTGCGCTGTGGGAACCACTGCTTGAGGCTTCGTTTGGCTGCTGGTTGACTAAAATCCCTTATTTTGGCTGCTGATCCCTTATTTTCGAGGCTGCTGGTCCCTTATTTTCAAATCTGTAGGTTGACAGCTATGTTCCAGAACAGATTCAAATGCTCTTGAAGGCAGCGAAGTCATCACTCAGGATTACCTGTAAACTTAGTTTGTTTGTTACACTGGGAGTAGAGAGCAGCATTGTGAAATCATTTGCAGATGAAATTATTCCTGTTAAATTGTGGGTTGACATAGCAGACGACACAGCGATTTCTCCAAAGCAGCTCTTTATTTTGTAAGCTGGAATAGAACTGACTAGCAAACAGCTCAGCCGGCCTGCTTTTATAGGCAGCCGGCTGTCAACATTGTAGCAACAACAACCCAGAGTTTCCCGCCTAAAATAACTGACGTGGACCTGAGTGAAAACTATCTACAGACCTGAGTGAAAACTATCTACAGTATCCCCCTGCTGGCCCAGGGTGAAACTTCACTACATAACAATTCCACTTTACTTAGGTACGACTGCATTGTGTCCAGTATTTCCTGAACTTTCTCCAATTGAAACACTCACAAATATTTTTCTTTTAGCATAGTTTTTATTCATTTTCATCTTGAAACTGTTGAACATGGTGGCATTAGGGTATATCTTTGTATACATTAGAGCATATGACATGCAAGAATGTGAGCAAGGAAGGATAATAACTAAGCAGTACATCCTCTCATAGTGCCTAAATCCATTCCTACAAAGGTCATGGGGCCCAGTGAAGACAAAATTCAAAGTATCATAGTGGGTGTGGCTGGATTTTCTTAAGAGAGAAGAGAGATTCAAACCTGACATTTTTTTCTATTTCCTGGTGAGACCATGGTGACTTCCACTGACTCCAGTGTGAATGGGATTAGCTCCCTCTTCCCTCTCAGAGCAGAAGCTAGGCGGAGAAGGTTTTGAGTTTTTCCTCTTGTGGAGATTGAAGTTTTGATTTTGAATTTGACACATTTCCCCCATTTTTTATATGGCCAGTCAGAATTCCATTGATGAGGGAAGCCTTAAGCAAGCTACCCAGACTCTCAGAGAACATCATCCAATGGACAAACCACCTTTATGCCATATTTTATTTTAGAGGAATCTTGGATTGCATGGAAAATGAAAAGCCTCCTGGCACCAGTGAAGTAGCCAAAACACTAGTCAAGGCATGGGAAAAGCAGAATAAACTAGGAGTAGCTATATTTCTCTGTAGTATTTTGGATGCTAGTTTGTATTTTGGATTGTACTTTGTAAAAAAGGTAGAAAGGGTAAAGGACTCTGGACGGTTAAGTCTAGTCAAAGGTAACTATGGGGTGTGGTGCTCATCTCCCTTCAGGCTGAGGGAGCTGGTGTTTTTCCACAGACAGCTTTCTGGGTCATATGGCCAGCATGACTAAACCACTTCTGATGCAACGGGACACCGTGACGAGTGCCAGAGAGCACAGGAACACTGTTTACCTTCCCACTGCAGCGGTACCTATTTATCTACTTGCACTGATGGGCTTTCAAACTGCTAGGTTGGCAGGAGTTGGGACAGAGCAATGGGAGCTCACCCCGTCATGCAGATTTAGACGGCTGACCTTCCAATCAGCAAGCCCAAGAGATTCAGATAGTTTGTATCAAAGGCAGCCTGGAGCAGTCACATAACATAACAAAGGCGCCTAAGCCTAAGCAAATAGGCACGAGACACATAGACATAAAAGCTGCATTTTTACATGGCAAAATCTCAGAGGAGATTTACATGAAGCAAGTGTTTAATCAATTCAAACAATGCATTTGATATGCAGACTTCAAAGGGGGCTTTAAGGACTAAAAGAAGCTGCTAGGGCATGGAACAAAATATCACACACCATGCTAACACAGCTAGGGCCATGGAGACAAGTGTTTGTACAACAAATGTAAGATTGAACAATTGTCTTACATTCTGGCATTCACGAATGCCCTGATAATTGCAATCATAAATGACAGAGAGGACACAGTAGTAGAAGAAAATTTAAGCAAAGATGTGGCGGTCAATGAACAAGAAAAGGTTCATTACTATCTAGGAGTCCAGATACAGAGAGAAGATGGTTGTTTTATTCTAAGCCAGAAGCAGAAAGTCACTGAACTAATTGACAGCATGGAGATGCCAGAAGCAAACCCAGTTGTTGCATCTATTACTACAGACTTTTTAAAGAACCAGGAGGAAACAAAGCCATTGCCTGACAACAACAAATACAGGTCAGCAATACTTTTGTACCTGACCATGACATGCAGGTTGGTTATAACAAATGCAGTGATTATTCTGAGCAGAAAAGTGAAAGTTCCCACTGAACATGACTGGACAGCTATCAAGAGAGTTGTCAGACATCTAAAGGGTATCATGAACTGTAAATTAAAGTTGCCAGATTACAGTGATCCTGAACTGGTAGGTTACATGGATGCAGAGTGGGCTGGGGGTACAAAAAACTATAAATCTATAGGTGGGTATGTCTTTATGTCTGCCAATGGTCCAATCTCCTGGGGCAGTTATATACAGAATTGTATAGCCTTGTCTTCTACAGGATCCAAATACATTGGAGCCATCCTGTCTGAACTAGTTAAAGCCAAGCCAGACTGGTGGGCTCCGATACTAGCGGAACTATTCACTGTGGTGGACAAAACTGGAATTCTGCCTAATTCATGGCAGAATTACATAATTATCCCAATCTTTAAAAAGGGGGACAAAAAGTTACCTTCCAACTATCAACCAATAAGCCTATTGTCAAATATTGGGGAATTGTATGCAAAACATCTATTATCCAAATTAACTACATGGCTTCACCTAAACGACATCATAGGCCCAGAGCAGGCAGGGTTTAGGCCAGGGAAATCCACTTTACATATCTGTATAGTGTTATCCCATTTAGCCGCCAAGTACATGTGACACCATAAAGAAGGACTATTTGTGGCCTTTTTAAATCTTAAGGCTGCTTTTGACTCAGTCGACAGGGGACTGTTATGGTCCAAACTGGAGACAGTGGGCTTAGACCCCAGGTTACTTTACCTGATTAAAAAGCTTTACTCAAATAATACCTGTCGTATAATAATAACTCCAGGGGACGAGGTGTCAGACCCTGTTGCTATAAATTGAGGTGTGAAACAGGGCTGTGTTTTTGCTCCCTCTCTTTTTAATCTCTTCTTAAATGACCTTGCCCCATTACTAAAACTGGTGGATGCTCACAGCCCAAAACTCAATGCATCAAAAATTCCCATTCTCCTATATGCACATGATATGATTCTGCTCTCACAGACTGTTGTTGTTGTTGTTTAGTCGTTTAGTCGTGTCCGACTCTTCGTGACCCCATGGACCAGAGCACGCCAGGCACTCCTGTCTTCCACTGCCTCCCGCAGTTTGGTCAGACTCATGTTTGTAGCTTCAAGAACACTGTCCAACCATCTTGTCCTCTGTCATCCCTTTCTCCTTGTGCCCTCCATCTTTCCCAACATCAGGGTCTTCTCCAGGGAGTCTTCTCGTCTCATGAGGTGGCCAAAGTATTGGAGCCTCAGCTTCACGATCTGTCCTTCCAGTGAGCACTCAGGGCTGATTTCCTTCAGAATGGATCGGTTTGATCTTCTTGCAGTCCATGGGACTCTCAAGAGTCTCCTCCAGCACCATAATTCAAAAGCATCAATTCTTCGGCGATCAGCCTTCTTGATGGTCCAGCTCGCACTTCCATACATCACTACTGGGAAAACCATGGCTTTAACTATATGGACCTTTGTTGGCAAGGTGATGTCTCTGCTTTTTAAGATGCTGTCTAGGTTTGCCATCGCCTTTCTCCCAAGGAGCAGGCGTCTTTTAATTTCGTGACTGCTGTCACCATCTGCAGTGATCATGGAGCCCAAAAAAGTAAAATCTCTAACTGCCTCCATTTCTTCCCCTTCTATTTGCCAGGAGGTGATGGGCCCAGTGGCCATGATCTCTCACGGACTAGAATTGGCTTAAAGCATTTGTTAAGTGCCTCTATTGACTATCTGACTAGTATGAAAATGAGTATGAATTTTGACAAAAGCAAAATAATGGTTTTCAGGAATTCTCATAAGAGATATATTTGGGGTTTTTGGTGGGAAACACATCCAGCAGGTATTTGAATTCAACTACTTGGGGATCACTTTCCATCACAGGCTCCGGTGGTCTTCACACTGCGCAGGGGCAGTAAACACCAGCAAGCTGTCCATGAGGGCCATATTGCGCTTTTTTGCAACAAGAGGTAACCAACACATCCCTTCAGCCCTCAAGGCTTTTAATGCTAAAGCCAGAGCTCAACTGCTCTATGGAATTCCAATCTGGATGTCAAGGTTTTCCCAGTCAGCGGAAAGAGTGCAGGCAGCCTTTCTTTTTAAGATCTTCCCTGTCCCACGATGCGTACCTTATGCAGCCCTGTGTTTCGAGGGAGGCCAACATAAGCTAGAGACAGTTGCCTGGATGAGTTTTCTTTTATGCTGGCTAAGCATCTGTTTTTCAGACAAAGATACATTACTCAGTGAAGTTCTGTCTGACTTCTTCCCTTCCGCAGGGCTACAACTGTTTTGCACAAAGATACGGCAACTCGGGCTTTCAGAGGATCTCCTGGATGCTGTGGCTTTCCCAGTTGCCAAGACCATGTTAAAAACTAGGCTGTGGGACATAGATCGCCAGGAACTAATCTCAGTTGGGGGAAAAAACATGCTCCCCTCTTTATTTTCAACTCTCTTGGGTGCAGGAATTTAATCTTAATTATTTACAATTTTCGTTTAATGCGCAAGAAAGAAGGGCTTTTTCGCTGGCTAGGTTCAATTCTAATCCTTCTAACCTCCCTTGGGGTAGGTTTGCAGGTTTGGCAGAAGGAGATAGGATCTGCCCATGCGATGCCCACCTGGTGGAAACTCCAGCTCACATGGCCCTTAAATGTAAAATGTATGATGATCTCCGCCAACAGTTTCTAGACCATCTATGTATTCAAAGATGGAAACCAGAGACGGAGGTTATGCGCTTCTTATTACAGGGGAGAGACCAGGAGTTCACCAAGACAGTAGCTAAGTTCCTCTATTTGAGTTTTTGTCACTGAAGTATGCTACAGGATCCTGCCCTTGCTGGAAACCCACAGAGATGAGGCAGATTGCTCACATCTTCTGCCCTTTGGCGGGTGACTGTGCCATTGGGGTGGCGACGAGATCGCACTGGCCTATATATTCTGAATGTATTCTGAATGTTCTTATGTAATGCCAATAAAGGTTACTTGACTTGACTACATTGGAGCTACAGAAGCTAACACAGTGGTACCTCCGGTTACATACGCTTCAGGTTACAGACTCTGCTAACCCAGAAATAGTGCTTCAGGTTGAGAACAGAAATTGTGTTTCAGCGGCGCAGCGGCAGCTGGAGGCCCCATTAGCTAAAGTGGTGCTTCAGGTTAAGAACAGTTTCAGGGTAAGTACAGACCTCTGGAACAAATTAATTACTTAACTTGATATACCACTGTATACCCAACTTCCTCAATTTCAGCATAAGGCATGGTTTCCAGACCCTTTATTGTCTTGGTCACAATTCTCTGCATTCTACCTGGGAATATGATGCTTCAAGATATTTGAAGGTATACCTTAACATGGGAATACATGAAACTAGCTTTGTTGGTTGATCTCTATGCCTCAAGTGTCATAAGAACTCAGGGCCAGGTTTTAAGTAAGAGATGCTCCAATGCTAGTTTCACGGGATTCGGCAGTATGGTAGGTAAAGGGGAACACTTCAGGTTTGTGACAAAGCATGGACCAATTCCACCAGTAGGCTACTCAACCCAAATACACTTGCAGAACAGGGGTGTTTTAAAAAAAGGCTCGCATTGCACATACAGGTAGGATAAGCAAGCCAGGAAATGTGAACCTTAGAAACGTGGTAGAGCGCAGAGCTGGTGGGGCATAGGAGGTGTTATAACCCCAACAGCAGGAGTAAGATCCAGGTCTTCTTGAGATGTTCCAGGGGGTGGCTGGAAGGTGAATCTCTGCAGCAGACTTGTGAAGAAGAGGAAGAGCTCCATTTTGGCAAGAGTCTCACCTATACATGCTCTCCGACCTGCAAGGACACACAGGCAGCAGATAAACTGGGTTTAGCAGTTGCTTAATAACATCCCAAATACTTTAAAGCAGACTAAAATGCAGAGATAAAATAACAGCTCACGGTGCCCATCTTAAAAGAATTATGAGCTCCCAATACGAGCCATCCTGCAATGCTGAAAACCAGGGGTGGAAAACCTTTCTCAGCCTGAGGGCCACATTCCCTGGTGAGCAACATTCTAGGGGCCGCACACCAGTGGTGGCCAGATCTAGTGGCAGAAATGGCCACAGCAACTAATGTGATTCTTACCTTTGCACAATAGGCTACTTTCCATGCATGTAAAAATCACATTGACTAAGTACACACTATGAAGGTATACACAAAAGTAAAAAAATTACCTGCAGAAAAAGGCATGAAAGCATCTCTCTTTATGAATTTTCCTTCAGAGTTAAGAAAATGCTCAGGATAGAATTTATGTGGTTTCTCCCATTGAGATTCATCGTGCAGCACAGAGGACAGCAATGTTATGATGTATGTCCCCTGCAAAGGCAAAGCAAGAGTTATTTAAAAATAAACATATGTCTCTGGTACAATAAATATTCAGTGCATGAGAAATGAGATTTGAGTTCATCTGAGAAATGTCTTTAGTTCCAAAAACTTTAACATATAAGTCAGGATCTCCCACCAGAAAAGGTTTGTTTCCCAACCTTGTTCTCCTTCCCACTGAGATCTGTTTAATGGGTTGAAGCTGATGCCTGACAGTTTCCGAAGCGTAGATTGCATGCTTGCAGTGCAATCCTATACAGGTCTGCTCAGATGTCACCCACACTGAAGTCCAAGGGGCTTACTCCCAGGATAGCCTTTAAATATATTGTAACTAGTGGGCAGCAGTTCAATGAAATGTATCACCTTTGGAATGAAGTAGCCATTGAGGGTAACATCTGTAGCCGTGGCATGAGGCAGGTTGGTTGGGTTAATATTGGCAAACCTCTGGATCTCATGGACCACGGCATCTGTATAAGGCATTTTTGTTCGGTGTTCAATCCTTGGCTGAGAAGATCCAACAACCTTTGCAATTTCTTCTTGGACCCTTACTGGGGGAAGCAAAAAAGAAAAGCATTAATTTTTCTGCTAAGATTATCTCTTTGATTTGGCTTTTGTCTCTCAAAATACTAATCTCTCCAGCATAGAACTGGAATAAACTGGTTCTCCAATTCCCTGGGCTCGCATACTTAATCTCTAGAATGTGACATGGGTATTTTTTAAACAGGACAAACATTTTAGCCAATAACTTGATATACTGATGGAGAGAAATTCATCCAGGATGATTATTAAAATATCACCGCTGGGAATATCCTGAAGTGGTTTCTTTTACATATAATGGTAAAAACCAAATATTTCGTGATCCTACCGAGCCATACAGATTTTGGAGAAAATATGGTGGAAAGTTAGCTAGAGAAAGAGCATTTGGACAGGAAGAAGAAGATTCAACTGAGGTGGAGGCGAAAGAGAAATAAATATGGAACAATATGGCTTTGAAAATTCTAACTTGGTGTCAGGGAACTGCCATCGGAAAGGCAGGTGGTGGAGGGGCTCTCAGAAGCTAGGAGAGACTCAGCAGCGGGGGAAGGTACCAGCAGGGGGAGTGTGGGAGATCAGAGAGAGAGTGAGGCGCAGGAATGGCTCAGGGAATCTTCCAGCAAAAACAGTGGAGAAGTCTCAGGACCTCCTATAGGTACACCCACTCCTCGCTGGAAACTGTCGCGCCGAGAATCCAGACGACGCGTTTCCGTTAAGGAGCTTCTATGCTGGAGTCGTTTCCGTAAACGCCCACTGTCGGATTCTGCCAGCGATTAAGGGAGTCATGCTTAAGGGGCTCCGCTGTACACAGAGTCTTGAGAAACATGCCCAAGATCTGAGGGACTGAACTTTTACGCACAAGTAGCTCATAATCCCATCACACTTGGAATGTAAATAGGCTAAATAATAAGACTAAAGGGAACAAAAATTGAACATGTAAAGAAGTTAAACTTGGATAAATAAAACTTAAATAAAAGGTTGGGAAAGGACTTTCTAACTTCTGATGTAACAAAAAGGAGAGGAGTTGTAATGTGTATAAAACCAGGGTTGAACCCAAAACAATTATTCAAAGACCAACAAGGAAGAATATTGATAACCCAGATACCTTCACATGGAGAAAAAGTATTATTAATTGGTGTGTATGCACCTAATGAGGAAAAAAACAGATTTTTAAAAGAGGCTAGAAGAAATATTATTTGAAAATTTGAATGAAAAGATTATTTTGATGAGCGATATGAATGGTGTAGCCTCCCTAGATGGGGACAGGAGGCTTCTAAAGATTTGTATACTAAGGTAAAGAGGGCAGAAATTCTATCAAGAACATTATGAGACTACAACTCTATAATAGTGGAATTAAGAACAGGGACAAGTTTCCCGATGAGATGGAGACTAAATGAAAATTTATTAAATGATCAAGTAATATTAGAAAAAGGGGTCAAAAAAATTAAAGGATTATTTTGAAATTAATTTGAACCAAGAGACAGATTCAAAGGTGGTATGGGGACTTCCGGGTTAGCGCCAACGTCTAATGGCGGATTCCCTCTGAGCTCCGGAGGGAATCGGCTCAGTAGGGATCGGGTTCTACCGTGCCGGCGACGCGGGGACCCTTAAAAACCACAGGTGCGAATGCCTGTGGACGTGGTGACTCGGCGGGCACCATTAACGCTCCCCCCGACCTGCAAAGGAGCCTTTTTAAAGGCTGCGGAACGGGGGATGGGGGGTGGCGCGGTGCTGAGAGTCTTCTGCTTCCCCTGCTGAGCGAAGCTGCATGCCATGGACGGAGAGCACTGACTTTTTCCTTTAAACATTTGGACTAAAAGCAACAACCCGTGAGTAATACGGAGATCTGACTTTAAAAGAAAAAAAAATTTAAATTCGGTACGAACGGGGGAGGGGTAAAAAGGAAGTCTGCCCTCCCACATTTTGTAGATATCTTAAAGCAAAGATCGGATAACTAAAGTCGAGAGAACCATCTTTTCCTTTTTGGAAGAAAAATTAATATTTTCGCGATTGGACTGTACAATTGATTTTGCTGGAGGATAAGAACTGACTTAAATTAAAGTACAACCCCCCCGGGAACCGGGAGTGATCTGTGAGAGAGCCTGTTGAAAAGATACAGACTTTGACAGCTGTCAAACTAGCTGTCAAAGTTGGGAAATAAAAGGAAACGTTGTTTCTGGTGACTCTGCTGGCTAGATCTTTTTTAAAATTTGGTTACAATTTGTCAGGAGTAAAGGAAAATAAGCTACATTTGGACTTTTGGAGTAATTGGAAAGATACTAAGTAAACAGAGTCCCCCTAGAGGGGACTTTTGAGATACTGTAAGAAATGGCTCTCAGTGGAAAAATACTGGAAGAACTGAATAGGACTTTTTATCTCCTGGGAAAGCTTCATGACCAAAGTGGTATCTTAGCAACAACGACAACAGCATTGAATAATACTGTCAACAATCTTATGGGAACAGGAAGTGAATTGATACAAGTTTTTGTTTCCGAACCAAAAGCCTTGGAAGGTGAAATAGAGGCTGCTACAGCTGAGGAAATGAACTTTGACAAATCCCAAGAGACACATGAGGACTTGTTGGAAACTGAAGGAGAAGCCACAAGGTTGCAGAAGATTAAGTTTGACCAGAGGCCTGGCAGCATAAATTTATCCAAGATGGAAATTGGAGCTTCAGGGCCATATAGATTCAAAAGACTTAAGAAACAGAATATGAGCTCCACTTCTAAATACAGAGGCCTGCTGGCAAGAAAAAAGAATACTAAGGTGATAAGGCTTCCTCGAGAGTCGGTGTTGAAAATAAAGGACTGTCAAGAAGACCAGCAGAGAGAAACTAAGAGAGGGCCAAATGCCTCAGGCGTTTGGGACACAGGCTAGAATAGCTGTACTGATGGACATTGGGTTTAGAGACCACAACCGGGAAAGGGAGGGGGGGACTTGGGAATCCTAAGGGTGTTCAAATATAATTTGTTCAGATCTTGTTCATATGTTTATTTTTTGTAACCTTTATGGAAGGTGGGAAAATCGCGGAAGGGGGATTTGGGTCGACTTTAGGAATAAGGTTTAAAATTAACTCAAAAGTGGTTTTTCTTTTTAGATTAAATAGATATAAGATTTTAAATAAGTATTTGTTGAGCGGATAAAAATGAAGTTATAATACAGAAGGGGGAGGTGTGAGGAGGTCGGGAAAATAAGGTTCAAGAAAGAAAGGATTGGAATTATACTTGTTTGTTTGTTTGTTTGTGTATGTTTGTATGTTGGTTTGTGTTTATGTGTTTATAATTGGAAACCTCAATAAATATTATATATAAAAAAAATCAAAGGTGGTATGGGATGCCAGTAAAGTAGTAATGTGGTGGTGGTGGGGGGGTTACATAGCAACGCGCATAGCAAAGAAATATTAGAGAGCAGAAAAAACAAGAAATTTTACAAGAAATAAAAGGGAAAGGGAAAGAATTAATACATTCCCCTTGAAAAGAGATAGTGAAACAGGATATCAATATGTTGCAAATGCAATATTCAATTATAATAAACCAAGAAATAGAGTGGAAAATTAAATATTTAAACAGAAACAATTTAAACAGGCTAACAAGCCATGGAAACTATTAACTTGGCAAATAAAGAAGAAACAAGAAAAAACCTGCATTAATAGAATAAATGTAGAAGGTAGAGTTGTGCAAAATCTGAAAGAAATAAGAAATCAATTTTTGAGGTTTTTATACAGAACTATATTGAGCTAATACGAGGTAATTTAGAAGACGTGGGTAGATATTTAGAAGACAGCAGACTACCTAAGATACCAAAAGGTAAAATGTCATTTGTTAATGGACCTGTCATAATGATGGAATTACAGCAAGCAATTTTAAACGGTAACTTAGGAAACGTACCCTGACCTTATTGACTTTCATCAATATAATATAAAAAATTAACCGTTTACTTAATACAACGTTTAAAAGATATTATGAATACATCTTTGAATACAGGAAAGTTACCCAAATCCTGGAAGAGTGCATGCATAACTTTGATTCATAAGCAAAATAGAGATCTAAAGCTGGTTAAGAACTATTAGCCTATTTCGTTGTTGAATCAAGATTCTAAACTGTTTGCAGACAAATTAGCTAATGGGTTGAAAACTGTATTAAAAGAGGTAATATTATGAAGCACCTTGTCTGTGCTGGTTGAAGGAATGGTTGTTATTAAAGAATCCACATATTTTAGATTTGGAATGTCATGGTATTATTTTTGGTTGGCACATTTATTTGTGGTATGAAAAGGTGAAAGTACATAAAGGTTTTACAAACCATACAATCATAATATTAAATATTATAAAACAGAAATTCAATTAAAATTAATTTTAAAAATGCAAACCATATAATTGGGGGGGGGGGGGTTATAGAGTATGGGATCAGTATAAAAACCTGTTGGAGACCAAAACACCACTATGGCTTTCAGCTTTGGAAGCCATAGCGGTGAAAAAGAAAAACATGATGGAAAATTGGGCAACATAGAAATTTAAGTGGAGAAGGTGGAGAATTGATATTAAAATAATGATTTTTCAGAGATGTTAACAACATGATTACAATATCATCATTTGAAAGGATATATAGCAGGGGGTTGGGGATGAAAGATCACACTTGAAAGAGACCTGTTAAACTGTAATGTTAAAGTGATATCTAAAATGTATAAAATATTATTGGAATGGGAAACAAAGGAAGAACAAGTGAAATCTTCAATGATACTCTGAACAATAAAGGTAAAGGCACCCCTGCCCGTACGGGCCAGTCTTGACAGACTCTAGGGTTGTGCGCTCACCTCACTCTAGAGGCCGGGAGCCAGCGCTGTCCGCAGACACTTCCGGGTTACGTGGCCAGCGTGACGAAGCTGCTCCGCCAAACCGGCACCAGAGCAGCACATGGAACGCCGTTTACCTTCCCGCTAGAAGCGGTACCTATTTATCTACTTGCACTTAATTGTGCTTTCAAACTGCTAGGTAGGCAGGAGCTGGGACCGAACGACGGGAGCTCACCCCGCTGCGGGGATTCGAACCGCCGACCAGGCGATCAGCAAGTCCTAGGCGCTGAGGTTTTACCCACAGCGCCACCTGCGTCCCTGCTCTGATCCATAGTTATTGGTAATAATACAGAAATGGCCGGATGGGAAAGTTTATCGAACATGGATATAAAATTTACATAATGTTATAGTTTAAGAGAAAATTATATGAAAGCGTTATATAGATGGTATTTAACACCTAGTAGATTGGCTAAAATGTATAAATCCAACTTGAACATGTGCTGGAAATGTAAAGAGAAAGGAGGTACCGTTTTTCATATGTGGTGGTCTTGTAATAAGGTTAAAGCTTACTGGGAAATGATATACAATAAAATAAAAAAGATGTTTAAGATGTTTAAAAAACCAGAAGATAACATTTTTTATTTTATTTTTTAAAAAGAAAGGAATGGAAATGGTTTATTGAATATTTACAAACAAACTGTAAACATACTAAGACATTGGCAGGATTAATGAAAAAACCCGCAGTTTCAATATATCTATGGGATATATACTGAAATATATATCTAAAATAATATGTTGAGATAATCTGGAGTATGCAGGAATATGAAATGAAATGTAAAGTGCCACAGAAAGAGGGAGAAGGGAGTCCAGGTTGAAATGTTAAACTTATGACTGAACAATTGTTGTTATACATACACACACACACACATATGCAAATTATAAACATTTTTTCTCTCTAATAGTTACATATAACTGGAATTAAGATATCTCAGAATAATGGGAGCCAACCCAATTAAGAGCACTCACTCTGAATTTCAGGATATTTCATCATTAGTAACAGTCCCCAGCGCAGTGTAGTAGAAGTGGTCTCCGTGCCAGCAGCAAATAAATTGGCCACAACAGTTTTTAAGTTTTCGTTGTGGAAATATGCATTCGTCTTGTTCTTCTTCTCCTCCTGGGTTGCAAAGAGTATGAATGGGTTAAAACGAATGGAGTGAGAAAATTTCATATGCAGAGATAAAAATGAATACCTGACAGGACCTGATGATCGAAGTATTGCTGCTTGCTGAGCAGTGAGAGATTCCAGGTTTCCAGACTATGCGATGATGATGGTATAGGGTTTATTTACACATATATACAACCCGAGCCTAAGATGGAGTGGCTCAGCATCAAGACCCCAAAATGTCTTGCTTCTCCATAGTCACAGCTGTTGCTCTCCATCTACCAGCTAAGAGAGGAGGTTGGGGAAACTTGGCAATCCAGCTCCTTCTTCTTTGATTCTCATAGTGGTGCTTAACTCCTCAGCCAAATGCCTTTGTTTAGACCAGTGGTAGTCAACCTTTTTATAACTACTGCCCACTAATGCATCTTTCCTGATGGTAAAATTTTATTACCGCCCACCAGTGTTCAGTGAAAGGAGGATTCACCTTGTGCTGTAGAACCCCTACCGTCCACCTAGAATGCTGAAACGCCCACTAGTGGGTGGTAGGGACCAGGTTGATAACCCCTGGTTTAGACCAGGCATAGGCAAAGTCCAGCCCTCCAGATGTTTGGGATTACAATTCCCATCATCCCTGACCACTGGTCCTGTTAGGTAGGGATGATGGAAATTATAGTCCCAAACATCTGGAGGGCCGGACTTTGCCTATGCCTGGTTTAGACAAAGGAACTAGTGGTAGTATTTACGTGACACGTATATGGCCCTCATCTCACAAAGAAACTTGTCTGACTGATTCAAGAATAGATTCAATTCCATTAGAATTAACCCTTACTGGGTACAAGATCCCCACAATTTGGAACGTGCTCAGGCATCATGCAGACTGACCCCATAAACCTGCAACAGTATTATGATTACATACATGGAAGGCAGCATTTCTGGTGAACACTTGTGGAGATCTGAAATCAGGGTTACCATAAAGTGTTGTTTTTTGCTGACATATATCGTTCTCAGCTGAACATCTCATAACATCTTTAATGTATTTACTCATAGTTTAAACTGGAAAAATGACTCAGAAATACCAGTTACAGATAGGTAGCCGTGTTGGTCTGCCATAGTCAAAACAAAAAAAATTCCTTCCAGTAGCACCTTAAAGACCAACTAAGTCAGTTCTTGGTATGAGCTTTCGTGTGCATGCACACTTCTTCAGATACACTGAAACAGAAGTTTCAGAAATACCACATATTCATCTGGAACTGTTTCATTAAACTGAGATAGACAATGTGGTGCCCTCCATATTTTGGAGATAGCAACTACCTTCAGCCACACTTTTCAACACCTGTAACACAAATAGAGTTGCTGGTTGTAATATCTGCCTGTCCTGCTGGGAGTCAGAGGGGAGTGAAGAGAGGAAGGAGTTCTTCCAATTGTTCATTCAATAGTTGCCATACGGCACCAACCAACAGTGGTGTGTTTTTCAGGATATTCACCATACTGAGCACTTTTTCTAAGATCTACACAGTCCTTGCTTATCAGGGAAACATTCCTAGCATTTTTCTCTCACAAAGGCGCAGCCATGCAGTTTCACATTACAACCAGCAGATTCACAAGTGAGGCAGAGGATCAAAAGCAGAGTGAAATAACATTAAAACTTCTTAGCTGTTTAGAACCTTTATTTGATACATATGTTAAAAGATGCTTTTCAACAACTTAAATTTTTAAATCTCTGCTAGAGTTCTCTCATGAAACAGTATTTGCCCCAAAATTGGGTCTTAGCACCCAATAATTCTACTTTCTACCATTTTCCCCCATTGTACAAACACCTACTCTCCCAAATGGCCACCCTGCCTATCTAAGAGAGGCTCAGTCTCAGGCTGCCATGAATTTGCAGCAGGACGAGCTAGAAACCAAAAAAGAGGAGAATTTTTTAAAAGAGAAAAGAAAAAGAAGGGGGGAGGATTATAATTCTAAGCTCTTTATCACTTATACTTTAACCCTACAGACAGTGTAGATTGAAAATTAAAAGCAAATTCAGACCTATATATCTTATAACTTTTCCAACCCTTTAAAAATAATCCCCAACCTGTTATTTAGAACTCTGTCGTCACCCAACCACCTGTTTCCTTTTCTGGGTGCTAATTAATTGGTAAACAGAAACTCCAATTCATATTCATTTCCAATCTTAGTAATGGTTAAAAGAACTGAAGCCCTAATTTAAGGGTGATTGGTCAGCGCATGGGCCAATGTTTTTTCCTTGCTCCAAGATGCCTCCCCACCCTCAAAGTTTCCTACTTCCTCCAGTGTGAAAAACGCCTTCTTCTCAGCACACAAGGCATTTTCCCATCCCCCTTGTATCAAAAGGGAGTCTGGCAATGATTACCTCTTATCACTGCATAATTATCTCTCTTGGAAGAAGCTGCAGCAGCTGATGGTCAGTCTGACATAATTCCACCCCTGGAAATTCATATACGCCCAGGGAATTTTTTTCAGAAATGTTGGTTAGCACACAACCTTTGCCTCTGCAGAGGTAACTTCTGTAACACATTAACAATGGCTGACTATTGGGAAATGGTAGGAAGTATGCCAGGTTGGTCCCTTCTGCAATAAGACTTCCTGACTACTCTTTATGCATTCACTTGCAAACACAAATTGAAAATGTCAACGCTTATTCTGGGCCAACTTAAAAGACTCCATTACCTCTTGTTGTTGGATAAGAAATGAGTCAATAAAGCTCCTCTGGTCATTTTCATCCAGATCTTGGAGGTGTTTTATGAAGGTGGCATTTATGAAGGCAAACAGCTCATCTCTGTTTTGATTGAAAGTCTTAGGAGCCTCCAATAGAAAACCAAGAGCAGGAAACATGTTATACAGCTGAAAGGATAAACATGTGAAAAAAGGAAAAGAGACATTAGGAAAGCTCAATGCAGTTCTCTCAACTGCGTCTCTCAAAGCATGATTGCCCAAATACAACACAAAGCTCTTGAATGGCATTTGTAATGGGGGATGGGGTAACTCAGCATAGCATAATTTACGTGCAACCCCAGAATAATACGCTATGGCAGTTTTCCTCTGGAGGTTTGCCTTCAGAGAGGGAGATCTGCCCTTGGAGGTCCCTTCTGGGCCATCATGGAACCAACTATCACTTGTTTTTCCTTGTCCTTGGAGTCCCAATGGCAGTGAGACAAGAAAGGGTGTGCGCAAAAGAGACTTTATTATAGTTATGGGATGACTGTGCTATGTGAGTTTTCTAAATATTTTGAATCATCACCAGGTTTCTCAAGAGACCAATATTCTGTGTTTTGTGGTGAAACCTGAACAATATACTATAAACATGTTTCCCTGCCCACTTTGCATATACTGTTATTACAATCAACTGTTTGTTTGTTTTAATTGGAAAAAAATAGATTACCATGACTGAAGAGCTTCCAAAAAATTGGGCATTTTCATTAGTCAACTTCAGAAGTCTTATGTATGTGGGATCTTCATAATCAAATCGCTTGCCTAGTAGTATGGACACTATTATATTGGCAACAGCTGCATTCATAATTGTGGTGGTCTCAGTCGGGTTTCCTATACATGAATATGACAGTTAAACAAAAATATTCTGTTGAAATTCCAAGTATGGAAAGGGCATTGTTTTTAAGTCTGCTCTTTGTTGCCTTAAATCCCTACTGGCAGCTTACCTATGTGTAGACCTCCTTTATCAAAGAAACTGAAACTAAGTGCTGCTGGATGTGGCCATAGCTGGGCTAAGAAATGCTCAAAGGGGCTTGGAAGTCACAGCAGCTATTGGAGTATAATCTACACACTACAGAAGAAACAGACCAATTACGTCTCCACAGGAAACCCTGGGAACTGTAGTTCTGGAGTTAGCGATAAGTATGGGCTCATCCACACTTCCACTTCACACACGCTTTCTAGGCATGGTTGAAGCATTTCTACCCCTTCCCCATTCCTTTCCAAGGGGAAAACCACTCTTTAGCAGTAGATCAGAACCAATGGCAACTGGAGAAAGCCCAAATTGCTCAACAGCGTGGTTTTTCCCAAGGGAAAGCAACAGGAGAAGAGGATATGTGGATGAGCCCTGTGGAACACAACACTCTAAGCACCTTTAAAGTTCTATGCTTATGCAGTGGTTTGACTTCACCCCTGGAGGCACACTGGGATCTGTGCTTCTGGAAGTTAGGAATATGTAACACAATAGTCTTGGCACCTTTAAACAATGGTAGTGTAGCTATGCATCAGAGGAAAACAACCCACCTTTGTAAGATTCAATTTTTTTTATCAGGACACTGCATTCCTCAACAATTCTATCTTCGATGGACCTCTTTCCCATTCCGTAGTCCCGTAATGTGCTTACAGCAAACCGCCGCATCACTTTCCAGTTCTCACCATTAGACAGAACTATTCCTGAAGAGATGGGAAGAAAGGTTTCATGTCTGCATGGTCATTGTACAAAAATATCAATAAATTATGTTCTGCATTTCTTCCACGGAACTGAGAATGTGTCCCAGCTATTCTCCCATTCAGACTCAGACTTCTGAGCTTTGACAAAGTAGCTGATAGATGTGCCATCAGAGCATGACCTGAGAACACATAGATAGAGAGGATAGAGTAGAGGATTGTTTGTACATGTCAGGGGTCCCAGCAGCACTCAGCTTGATACTTTGTAATCCATGGGCAGACATTATGCCTCCTTCATGTTTCCTCTCTGTATAGGCTGGACCAGAAAATGGTTAGTCAGTTTCCACCCGGTGTGTGGCATTACTTTTCCATGGGACGATTATTGTCATGTACCATGCTGAGGAGAACTACAATGAGGAGGAATGGTGGGAGCTGCCTCTTCCCCCTCACCCTGAATCTCCCCAGGAGCAGGAGGACAGTATAGATTTAGATCGGTGGTTTGCAGAGGGGCATAGCTGAGAAGGCAAAAGCTGGGAAATACTGGATGGAGCTAGGAGAAGAAACACTGGAAAAGAGAGGGTTTACACATTCACAGTCATTGGATAACATCCTCCCCCCCTTGATCTAGGAGGGCTCAGAAAGTCTCCGAACAGAAAGCACAGCAACTACATGCTCAGGTTATGAGATGAAGGAGTGACGTGGATGGATAGGGATGGCAGGGGGAGGGGGGAGCCTTAATTAGGAGCACCACCATTCTAGCGGGAGGCATTTGTTGTCCCTTGCTATGATTATTGAAGAATTCTAACTGGTAAGAAGACTCTGTTTCCTTTGTTCTGCTTATCTACTGCCATGGGGGGAGGAA
Source organism: Podarcis erhardii (assembly GCF_964252035.2). NCBI lineage: Eukaryota > Metazoa > Chordata > Lepidosauria > Squamata > Lacertidae > Podarcis > Podarcis erhardii. The sequence goes on along the minus strand of NC_138507.1, from coordinate 5,218,972 downwards.
GCAAATTACCTGTAGCCTGACAATTATTCACAATTCACATTACCAGTTTCAATAAAAAGGGAAGTGCCTCACCAAAGTCTTGTGCAAGCCCTTGAAATAATGGAACGATGGGTCTGTCTGCAAATGCGTCCGCCTGATTAACCAGCGCCTCCTTTACTGTCTCATATCCTGCCAACACCACAGTTTTTTGGGGTCCCATTTGGATGCTGAAGATGGGACCATATTGCTTTGACAACTGGAATTCAATGGAAGAAAAAATGGGAAACAGAGTATACCCAAAGAATATATTAATGTAAATAATCTCTGACAGAACTGACTGCATTAGCTTGCACATTTACCTAAGAGAAAAGACTCTTTTATACATTCCACAGAATCTAGTAGCAAAGTTTTACTATTTTTTTCAGCTTTTTTTCAATAACTACTATTGAACTCAGTAGAAATTACTTCCATATTATTGTGCCTTGGGCCGAGCTGAAAACAAATGACTTAAGAATAGTAATTTTGTGGAATGAATTCCCTTTTTGTATCTTTGCAAAACAGAATCCAAATAACATAATGATAAAGTAAAAGAGCATTGTCTATGCCTCAATGCTCTTCAAAACATTTGCTACTAATAGCTGTAGCAGCAACATTTGCTGGACTCATGATAGAGCAGCTCAGCCCTTTCACCGAGTTCAGTTCTGGTGCGGCAGCACAAATATTTGCTAGGAATGCTCAGGAAACCAGAAGAAAATAGGCAGTTGTAAGGATAAAAGTGATTATACCTTTAATGGCACCTCTCAAACCTAGTTTAGAAAGATAGGCTCAAGAAGGAGGTTGGGCTGGGCAAGGTTTGCACCGACACTTTTACATCCTTGAAAATGGAGGCAGAGTCAAATGGGATTCGACACCAGACACCCCCAGTCATCTTGTTCAAATTACCAGTTATAAATTGCAACTAGCTCCTATGACTATTTATTGGGAAAGATAAGAGGAGGTTCTATAGCACACAAAGGGGAGATAAGATTTATAGGCTCTAAAAGAACAAAATGTAATGTAATATGTAGTAGTAGTAGTAGTAGTAGTAGTAATTTTCTACCCCGCTCATCTGACTGGGCTGCCCCAGTATCTTTTAGCCTTGCCATGATTAGAACTGGAAGCTTTACCTTTAACATAGTTCTGTGAGGCCTCTTCAGATCCATGATGTGGAGATTCCCAATGAGAGGTAAAGGCCTCGGACCTGGTGGAAGATTTTGGGAGCTCTTGTTCCAGAAAGTGCCCAGTTTCAAAACAAAGGAAACCATAAGGATAAAGAGGAACAATGCTGGAATCGGTTCTGTCCAATCCATTTTGTTTCAGCAAGCACTTTTTTGCAGTGGTTATAATGAAAGCTACAGTGCAGTTTGGTCGAGGACAATGTCTTGCAGTGAGCAGCATATATATTATGCTAGGTACTGTCTCTAGTGAGTCATTAAACCACCCAGTAAAACTGAAAGTGTCCTGCTTTGTCCCTCCGATTTTTCCTTCTCCTCCACAACTATTCAAAGCTGTATCTCGGATGATTTGCCTTTCAGTTTAATATTTACTCAAGGGGGTACTGCCCACTTCCACAAACTAATGCTTTCCAGAACAGATTCAAACTCTCTTGAATCTGGCCGCAGATCTGCCACTCTGGATTATCTGTAAAATTAATGTGTTATAATGGGAGTATAGGGCAGCATTGTGAAATTCTTTGGAGTAATAATTGAACTGCATTTAGGGATGGATGTGTGAAAGTGCACCAGTGTGGACTTCCACCGAGGCAAGATGGGAAGCCCCACAGCAGCACAGAGCCTCTGAGGACCACAAGCACCAATGGCACTGCCTGGCTGGTGCCCGCACTGCCAATCCGGCCACTGCCACAACCAGTAGGTTAGCACGGGGTCCAACACGACAACCAGGGAGGTTGCACCTTCCAATCTCCTCAGTGGCCTTGACCCCACTGGGACCTGACAGATCCCATCGAAAGGCCAGCAGAGTTCCAAGGCCTGGAGGCCTCCAGAGCCAAACAGAAAAGAAGAAAAAACCTCCAGATAAAAACCTGGCAAGCCAAGAGACTTCTATGAAAACAACAAACCCATACCAACACATGAAATCCAAGACAAACTAGGGGACACCTAAATACCTTGGCTAACACACCATCAACTACATGCCTTCTTAAACAACCCAGCAGTAAAATCAGCAGCCACTAGGCCCTTGACCACCTTCAAAAACTTTCTTTTGACAGCAGAGGGACACAGCAAAGGGATGGTATCCACAATATAAAAAATATTGCTCCAAAATCCCACAGCTCCCCTTGACGCAATCAAAGAACAATGGGAGCACAACATAGGCTATGAAATTAACACTACCCAATGCACTAGAATATGGTCTAAACCTCCCTTTAAGACCATATCAGCCAAAAGAATGGAACTCTGGAACTCACCTACAATACAGGTGGTACTTCACACCATGGAAACTGGCACTGATACACCCAGGAACCTCACCAAGATGTTGGAGAGGCTGCACCTCCACAAGCACATACCTCCACATGTGGTGGGAATGCCCTCCAATCCAACCCTTCCAGACAGCAGTCCTACAAGAGATATGCAAAATAACTAAACAGAACTGGCCCTACTGAACATCTTCCAAGATCATAATGACCACTCACATTATACAGAGCTTATAACCCACCTACTCTCAGCAGCCAGAAGCCTCATAGCCAAACACTGGAGAGACCTGTCAGGAGTAAACATGAACCAATAGTATCAAATTGTTTGGGAAATTGCCTTACTAAAAAGTCTCTGCCATGTCTTGATTCCCTACAGAAACACGACCCTGGCTAAGCTCCTGAAACCCAACTGAATTGCTAATGATCAGCAGAGATTGGTGGTGGTGTGCAACCTATGTAACAAACAGTGCTTTTTTCTGGCAGAACTCTGTGGTACACAGCACTGTCACCTTTATATATATATGTAGGAAAAAAGCTGAAGGCTGATCGCTGGAGAATTGATGCTTTTGAATTGTGGTGCTGGGAGAGACTCTTGAGAGCCCCATGGACTGCAAGATCAAACCTCTCCATTTTGAAGAAAATCAGCCCTGAGTGCTTACTGGAAGGACAGATCCTGAAGCTGAGGCTCCAATACTTTGGCCACTTCATGAGAAGAGAAGACTCCCTGGAAAAGATGCTGGGAAAGATGGAGGGCACAAGGAGAAGGGGACAGCAGAGGACGAGATGGTTGGACAGTGTTCTCGAAGCTACCAGCACGAGTTTGACCAAACTGCAGGAGGCAGTGGAAGACAGGAGTGCCTGGCGTGCTCTGGTTCATGGGGTCACAGAGAATCGGACATGACTAAACGACTAAACAACAACAAGGAAAAAAGCACTAGTCACAAGTAATACTTTCCATGGTTTGAAGTGTCTTAAATAAATTGTACTGCTTGTATTTCAGTTTCTTTGACTACAGTGGTATTATTTCCTTTTACTCAGTACCATCATAATCAATAGCTACTGTATTTTATGCAACTGATGCCCAGATTAGGATTTTAAAATTTAACTACCAATATTATGGTGGAAGGGACGCGGGTGGCGCTGTGGATTAAACCACAGAGCATAGGGCTTGCTGATCAGAAGGTCGGTGGTTCGAATCCCCACGACAGGGTGAGCTCCCGTTGCTTGGTCCCTGCTCCTGCCAACCTAGCAGTTCGAAAGCACGTCAAAGTGCAAGTAGATAAATAGGTACCACTCCGGCGGGAAGGTAAATGGCGTTTCCATGCTCTGGTTTGCCAGAAGTGGCTTAGTCATGCTGGCCACATGACCCAGAAGCTGTACGCCGGCTCCCTTGGCTAATAAAGCAAGTTGAGCGCCGTAACCCCAGTGTCGTCCACAACTGGACCTAATGGTCAGGGATCCCTTTACCTTTACCTTTGTTATGGTGGAAAGAGTTGAGTTAAATTCAGTATCTATGAAAAGAGGCACTAAATTATAGCATCTGGTTTCATTTTAGGGTCTGTCTGATCAACTCCAGGAGATTGCAGCTTGGGTGTGAAGTCACTTGTCACTTTGCGTATTTATTTTATCAGTAAGCATTCTCTCAAATTATTTTGCTGCCAGGTTCTGAATACATCAGAAACACAAGCGTTGAGTGGGTAGTGCTGTAATGCGTGAATGTGCATAATATTAATACTAGTCCAGAAAAACATTTTGCTCTGGTTTTATTTTTGCAGTAAATTAAAGCAGATATAAACTGAAAAAAACAATGCATGGTCCAGTTATTTCACCAGAAACAGAAAACACCTTTGGGAAAATAGCTAAATATGTATAGTTCCTTCTGTGCTTCAATGCTGAGCTTGCTGTGGCTCTCTGGGTAAATGAAAACTGCTCTCGTATGATGGCTCTTCAGGGGGAACCTAGAAGGAAACCAGACAAGATGTTTGAGTAGACATAATTTAGTTGGTAGCCAAAGGAAGTTACACCACACATACCAAAATCTAAAGTGAGTTCAATATCTTTTTTGTAATCCCTTAAACCATTGTGATAAACAAGATCAGACTCTTATGTTTTTATGCAGGTTAGCTAGTGCTGAAGACTGTAAACTGGATAGTTGCAGCAATGATAGATGGTTGATCTATTCAGAAAGTTCCAGAGCTGGGATTTTAAGCCATTGCCTCCAGACTTCTACTAGTTTCCAACAGTGAGTTCACTTCAAAAGACAAACCCAAAGGCCATTCAAAGTCAACAAACAACTTGCAGAGGGATTTAGCTGCATTCTTCAAACTCCTTGTACAGGTGTCATCCCATTTTTTAAAAGCGTGATTTGCCATTTCTGTCAGTCTCCTGCTGTACAAGATAACATGCAGAAGAGCTCTTCCTTTAAAAGTGGGCCAAAGGCAGTCTTCTGCCTAACTTTTTAAGCCTCCCTTCTTAATTTCTCCCTTGAGAAATTCCAGAGATGTGGTCCTTTTCCACCTGTCTATGGACACATGTCTTTTTACTGAATCTTCAGCAAGAGATACCAGTTAACTTGCTCATTTGTGGAAAGAACATCAGTTGCCTGTCCAATACCATTAAAAACGGGAGTGAAACCAATTTAAAAATATTGCTTAAAAAAATCACAGCTTCACAGTGATGAACATTCTGCTGTTCTGAATCCCCCATTTGCTGCTGGAGGGAGCTGTTATAAAAACAAAACAAAAAAACCCCATATGTTAAATGTGACCGTGCATTTACTACTGATGTGCATTTTGGCTCTGAGAGGGAAAGGCTGAAGAGGAAAAGGAAAATGATTGAGAATTAGTTGCAGAATGAACTGTGAGGTCAGAAGGATGAAGAGGTTTAAGGTGATGGCTGGGGTGCAGAGAGAGTGCTATGCTCTCTAGGGTGCCAAGGGAGGAAAGGGAATCCAGAGAGACCTGTGGGGTGGGAAAACAAGGGGAAAGCAGGGGGTGGGTGAGCTATGGGGTTCAGATGGTGTTATGTACTGAGTGAATAGGATCCAAAATGCAGCAGTCTGATTGGTCCTAGAACAATAGGATTCAGAATGCAGCAGTCTGATTGGTCCTAGAACAATGCAGCAGTATGATTGGTCTGCAGGAGCCACCCAATCCGGCTCCAGATGAAAGTGAATCCACAACCTGATTGGCCTACAGGAGAATTCTGGAATTAGCCAATCACGTGCAGCCCATTGTGTAAATAATGTATATAAAGCAGTTACTTTGAGGGGACATTCATTCCCTCCTCACCACTATGAGCTGAATAAAGAGCGTGAAATCACTTTGCAACTGAGTATATTTCAGATGGGCTGGTGCCTACACTATGGAGTCCCCAGAAAGGATACAATGGAGCTTTATGGGAGGTTAATAGAGAACAGGGTAATGGAAAATACTGTTATAATTGTAACACGAAAAGTTTATCCATGGTTAACTTAGGAATGCAGGCTTCACACTAAAGTTCAGCTAGCCTAGAAATGGAAAGTGGAGACAATAGTGGAGGCCTTCCCCTTTATCTGTTTTTTTTTTTTTATTAAAAAAAACTTTAATAAAAGCTAATTGAAAAGAAAAAGAAAGCAAATCAAACAATCCCCGCACAATAAAGCCTAACAATAAAGGGGGAGGGGGAACTATCCTGTGAGATTTCTACAACTCTGGGTTGAAGAAATTACAGCACAGCTCACAGCACATCCTTCCATGCCCTGGGAATCCCAAGTAGGCAAATGTGATCTGGAAAAGAGCGCTGCAAAGTGGAGGCATTTATTAAGAAATTGGAAGCAAACTTGATTGTTCTGGATGGATCAGAAAGAGACATTGGCACTGGCTATCTCATCGTGCTGATACCATGAAAGAAAAATGCTATTTTTATGCACTCGGTTGTATTATTCTGTCCTACCTCCCAATACACAGAGTCATCATAGCAGTTCTGATCAGATGGTTGCTCCCAGAAAGGCAAATGTAGAATCAACCCTGCATTGGGGAGGGGGGAGGGGGGAACACAGCCGTAGTTAAAAGCATCCCATGACAGATTTTCTAAAACAACAGTAAGACGGAATATTGGAGAAATGCCACAGAAACCTCATTAGTCTATTATCTCATCAATTTGTGCCCCCCAAAGTTAAATTTAGGCTTAACATTAGCTTTGTGTATTTTAATTCAACCTGAAGCAATAGAAAGTTGAGGGGCCTTCCATTTTCTTCCTAGTGCAATTATATTTCACACTAGGTTCTACACAGTAAAACAGACACACTTGTAAGGAGGTTTCCAGATTGTGGTTTAATATTGTAAATATGTTTGTTGTTGTTTTTCCAAAAAAAAAAAAAAAAAAAAAAACCACCCTTGGGTTTTCCACACACTCTTTCAGCACCTGTTTCAAACATCTTTCAAGCCTATCCAGACACATAGAAGCGGACACATTTTAGCGTTTTTTACTTTTATTCTTCTTTCTCCTTAAATATTTTTAGTAGTCTTAAACTGTTTTTATTAATCGTTTTAACACTTCTTGCAAACTGCTTAGAGGTTTTATTACAACTGATCAACTGCTGTTAAATGATTAACTGATTAACTGCTGTTAAATAGATAAATGGGGTGCACCCGTCCCGCAACAAACACCCGTCTGAAAGCAGCCTCAGACGGCACCGATAAGGGTCTGTATTTTACTGACCTGTAAAAGCTCCTCCTACCAAAGCAATTGCAATGGAGCATCCCAGAGCAGCAGCCTGCATACCAGTCGATAAACTATAGTATGGGGAGATAAAATACATATTGCATCACCTTCACCCATGATGAGTGGAATTTGTTAGGTGTGTTCAAACTTCTTTGGGACATAAAACACATGTAGTTTTTTTAAAAATGTGGCAATCCAATCTTCAGTGGTCCCCTAGCTGCCAGTGTCATCCTCTTGACTTCTCCAAGCCCCTGCCTTCAGGACAGGAAGGAGGAGGCTCAATGTTCACTCCTTTTGTCTCCCCTTTCAGCAGGCAAGGCCCCAAAGGGTGTTCCCGCCAGCCAGGGAAGAAGGGGAGAGTGAAGATCTACAATGGAAACAAGTGGGGGGTGGAGAGGAATCAAGCTTACCAGATAGTTGAAATGGGACTCAAAGGCCATTGGGGTGGGGGAGAAGAGGCCTGTTTTGAATCATGCTGGGTGGGTGCTGAGCCCAGGAGACCCCAGAGGGCAACCCCAAAGCTTTGCTCCCTAGGAGTTGGAGAGGACCAGCATGCCTCCGATTCGCCAAGAGGGCGCTTTAGAGGTGGCATGGGGGGGGGCTGCCAAGGAGGCGGCAGCGCAATGCACTCCTTGGAGGCCAGATCTGCTGCCCCTATGTATCCTGCCACCCAAGGCGGTCTCCTCATGGGTGGGCTGATCCTGCCTATAAGGAGGGAAGAGGGAGAAGCCGCCCAACCTGTAGAAAGCCCAAGTAGTCTATGTGATTTGTGAAAGCGAGAATGGAGCATACTAGTGGAGTATAATTTACTTTACAATATGTTGACGTTTTCTTGAAGGATCCATTTCCCCTCACTCAGCTAATAAATGAGAGGAAACAAACACATGACTCTTCCTCTATGGACAGGCACCCTCTTGAGGCTAATGGGCAGCCAGCTTCTATGCTGTCTAAGGCAACAGGGACAGAATGTCGACATTTCTCCCACCCACAGGATGACCCTGCTGACTGGATAGGCCCCATCTAGTGTGTCCTAGGAACCTTTGCACCTTCCTATCCCAAACACAGGTGTTTCTAACAGACTGAGGCTAACAGATTGAGGTTGAATCCTGACAAGATAGAAGTACTGTTTTGGGGGGACAGGAGGCAGGCAGGTGATGAAGACTCCCTGGTCCTGAATGGGGTAACTGTGCCCCTGAAGGACCAGGTGCGCAGCCTGGGAGACATTTTGGACCTGCAGCTGTCCATGGAGGCACAGGTCAATTCTGTGTCCAGGGCAGCTGTTTACCAGGTACGCAGGCTGAGACCCTGCCTGCCCGTGGACTGTCTCGCCAGAGTGGTGCATGCTCTAGTTATCTCCCGCTTGGATTACAGTGGTACCTCAGGTTACAGACGGTTCAGGTTACAGACTTTGCTAACCCAGAAATAGTACCTCGGGTTAAGAACTCTGTTTCAGGATGAGAACAGAAATCGTGCAGCAGTGGCGTGGCGGCAGCAGCGGGAGGCCCCATTAGCTAAAGTGGTGCTTCAGGTTAAGAACGGACCTCCAGAACGAATTAAGTTCTTAACCCAAGGTACCACTGTACTGCAATGCGCTTTGTGTGGGGCTACCTTTGAAGGTGACCCGGAAACTACAGCTAATCCAGAATGCGGCAGCTAGACTGGTGACTGGGAGAGGCCACCGAGACCACATAACACTGGTCTTGAAAGACCTACACTGGCTCCCAGTACGTTTCCAAGCACAATTGAAAGTGTTGGTGCTGACCTTTAAAGCCCTAAATGGCCTCGGTCCAGTATACCTGAAGGAGCGTCTCTACCTCCATCGTTCTGCCCGGACACTGAGGTCCAGCTCTGAGGGCCTTCTGGCAGTTCCCTCGCTGCGGCAAGCGAGGGAACCAGGCAGAGGGCCTTCTTGGTAGTGGCACCTGCCCTGTGGAATGCCCTCCCACCAGATGTCAAAGAGAAAAGCAACTACCAGAAGACATCTGAAGGCAGCCCTGTTTAGGGAAGCTTTTAATGTTTGATGGACTATTGTATTTTAATATTCTGTTGGAAGCCACCCAGAGTGGCTGGGGAAACCCAGCCAGATGGGCGGGGTATAAATAATAAATTAGTAGTAGTAGTAGTATTCTTGTTGCTGTTATTAAATTTTAATCCTGCCTTTCGATCCACCAGTAACAAAACAATACAAATAACTTTTTTTAAAAAAAATTAAAATATTTTCAAACAATAAAAGCATCTAAAAATATGTGGTGCTAGTTCAGGGAGGGAATGAAGTCAGCATGGGGCAGAAGTTTGGTTCAGTTTGCAGTTTAGAGCAGACTTAACTACTTTTGCACTTCCTGAAATAATACACAAACTGAAATGCAGTTATTCTTTTAAATATTACATTTCAATGTTCACCAGCCAAATAATATATCAGGAGAAAGTGCACATAAGAATTCATACACTGGTGAAAATAACATGAAATGCAGTATGTAAGAGAAAATTGCTTGCAAGTATATATAAAGTGAGAGACACGCATTATAATGTTCTGGGCAATTTTCATAAGGACTTTAAAATGAGTAAATCGTAAAGTGATGTGGAATGTAGGGAGCAGGTCTTAAAATTGGGGGGAAATGAGAAAATGAGAGAAAGTGGAACTGAAACTATGTTGGCCTTGTGGTCTGTTGATATTCCTGCATTGCAGGGGGTTAGACTAGATGACCCTGGGGTTCCCTTCTGACTCTACAATTCTATTATTCGAATCTGTGCTCTAGATTAGATCTGTGCTCTGACACTGCTCCTACTGCATCCCAAGAAGGCAATCTAAAAGCAACATTTCATACATTCTTAGTTTGGCCATTTTTGTCACCTGTCAAAACTTAGTTTGCAACCAATTAAAACATGTTATTTTACTAGGCAACTCACTTGTTCTCGACTTGTAAAGCAGCTGCAACGATACTTGCAAGGCCTCCCAAAAGGCCAGGTAAGCCATGCAGGTTATGGACTCCACAGGTGTCTTGAATCTTCAGCTTTGAGGCAAAGAAAGGCTGCAAGGAAACAAAAGGTTATTTCCAAGTCACTGTAAAACAGGGTATCTAGAAAGGATGTTGTTCTTCCTTGTTTTCACAGGTTGTCTTACATGATCGAAGAGCAAATTTGCACAACATAAAATGACACCACTGTATCCTGCAATATAATCTACATTTTGGAAAGGTCTCCCTCGGGAGGCTGTAGACTTTCCTTCCTTGGAGGTTTTAAAGCAGAGGTTGGATGGCCATCTGTCATGGATGCTTTAGCTGAGATTCCTGCATTGCAGGGGGTCAGACTATATGACTCTTGAGGTCCCCATTCTGTGATTTATTAATCATCTCAAAAATATTTCCCTAGATAGGATACAACATAGTAACATCTTTGGACAACTGAATTTGAGGCTGTGGCCATGCAAGGGAGAAGTAATGGTGGAATGGGAAGCTGTTTCTGGCTTTAGTAAGACTACTGACTCAGAATCCAACACACTTTTCCTTGCCACCTGACGGGACAAGTCTCCCCATATGGTAAGAAAAAACAGTTGCACACCTCTATGTTGGCAATAGGGCAAATTCCCAGTATGACCGGTGTTGTGTACTGAAGTTCTCTCCCTGGGCCAGCAGGGGGATACTGTAGATAGTTCAGGTGGACATATGCAAATAAGGGATCGAAAGTGACGTTCAGTGATAGGATAGTTACAGAAAATGGTTACTGTTGTGTTCTAATGGAGCTCTATATAAGCAGGCTGGCTGAACCCTTCAGTTCAGTTCTGTTCTGGCCTGTGAATAAACAAGAGCTGTTTGAAGAATCGCTGTGTCGTCTGATATGTTCACCCACAACTTAACACTGGCGATGAAGGTGGGATGGATGGAAAACAGAGCACAGCCAGATGCAGCCACCCTCTGAGCGGAGCTGAATCACTGAGCTGAAACACCGAGCGAAATCACTGAACATCATTTTCGATCCCTTATTTGCATATGTCCCCCTGAACTATCTACAGTATCCCCCTGCTGGCCCAGGGAGAGAACTTCAGTACATAACACCCCTCCCCACCGAGATAAGGTGTTAGTTACAATCGTAACAACCGGGGGAACTTTTTTCTTTCCCACTCCAAATGTGGAAATCAGTCTGACAAAAACGGTCTCCAGCCATTCAAAAGAATGTGAGAGAGCTCAAATTGTGTAAGGGCACCAGACAGAGGCATGAACTTCCATTGCAGCCAGATGCTGAATGGTGTGGTGCTCAGCAGAGAAGCCGGTCTGCTTGAGGGCAATGGAATGGGACATTCACTCAATAGCAACCATAATCTTTAATTGCGGCAGGCCCTGATGTACCAAAGGAAATTTATCTAGATACCAGAATAAGTCGGGATTATATTGAAATTTCCCATTACTCCCTTTGATTGGCTTTGAAAACACACTCAGAAAGGGGCAGAATCCTGGCAACTTGAGCCGCGGCAATAACTGTTAAGTAAACTAACAAGCACAGCTTGGATTTCGGCCTACTCAGTGCAGTGTGCAAATTCTCTTATCAAAGGTAGGACAAATCTAAAAAAGAACAAAGTAGCACTCACAGTCAAGTATTTGAATCCAGCAACTGAGATGAATCCAGCTGTGCTGCCAATTAACATTGCACCGAAAGGTAAGATGTTCAGGTCGGCACAGGAACCCACAGCAACTCCTCCTGCCAGGGTAGCATTTTGAATGTGCACCTGTGTGGGGCACAACATATTGACACGTTATATCACACCAGTAAAACCAAGAGACCGTTTGCCTTTCCTGTAATTGACTACTACTGCAAGATAGTTGCAAAGGAATTTGCAAAGGTGACGTTCGAAAAGCAGTTGCAGAAACAATTGAACTAAAGCTGGACTTGGCATCCTCACGTGACCAGGGGCACATTTCACTTAAACATGCAGGGGCCCAGAATGCAACCTTTGTGTAAGTGGGGAGTCGCCTGTAATGCAGAAATTAGATGTGACCAGCAGGCTGACCAGAATTTCATTCTGGCTGTAAGTAGTTCACAGTTATCCTCTTTTCCTCACCCGTACCACTAGCCCCACAAATTGGTCTTTTCACTGTAGCTGGTGACTTACAACTAGAGGTGGAGGAGAAATTAGATCCAGTTTGCATTTAAAGGTGAACCAATTCACACTTTGTAAGAAAATATGTGACTAGAAACAGTCATCCTTCGGAAAGTTTGCACTTCTCTGAATTTTGAACTGCAGTTCTTTATTCAAGCGATGTGTACAGAAATACACAAAAATGTGCATACAAATGAATGCATTAGTGGAAATGGCATAGGAAATGCATCACATTAGAGGAAATTGTTTTGCAAGATGAGTAATAAGACAAAATTGCAAACAAAAATGTGTATATTGGGAGAAAATTGCATTAAAATGCTGGTGAATTTTCATGAGGACTAAAAAATATATATTACAAAGTGATGTGGAAATGCAGAGAACTGAATTTAAGAGTGTAAAAATGAGAAATGGAGAGAAAGCAAAATGGATATATTTTGCAATCCCTACATACAATTAATTACCTTTTCAACAAAGGGTCTTCCTGATGGATATTTATTGTAGGATGAGTGCTCCTTGTGGACACAGGTTTTTCAAAGTGTCCACATGCTGGCATTGACAGCAAAATCCTAGTCTGTATCATCTCCCTGCCCAATTTAATCTGGATTTGTCCTATCTTGTAAAAATCTGGTATGTTCTGCAAAGTGTGTCAGACAGGAACAGCCCCAGAAGACATAAACCTTTATGAAGTCTATAAAAATTCATTCTAGCCAAAGCAAAACAATCCCTGATTTGGGTGGCTCTGAGGCAACAACTGTATACTGACATTCTGAGAAACCCAACTGAATCCATACTAGTGGTAAGGAAGAAAATTGGTTCTCCAAATTTTGTGATGCAGTCCTCCAACCAAAAAAATATGTGCAAAATGCATATATTGGGGGGAAGTGTTAAAAAGCATCATATTAGCTTGTAAAGAATTGTGCACAATAAGCAAAATTGCATACAAAAATCTGTGTATTAAGAGAATCCAAATGCTGATGAATTTTTGTGATGACTTTCTTGAATTGCAAACAGATGTGGGAATGTGGTGAACTGAATTTAGAGAGTAGAGAAATGAGAAACCCCGACATAAATGTGTGGTTGTTAACTGTGGTGGATATGCATCGTGCTCAAGACAAAGCTTACCATGTCAAGTTTGCCTCTGCCTTCCACCAGGATAGAGGTGGCAAATGCTGTGAGTGTGCCAGCTGCCAAAGCAAAGTATGTGTTGATGATCGCTCTTTGCTGGGCATCTGCTGTTGCTGCAACTGCTGAGTTAAAACTGGGCCAAAACAGCCAGAGGAAAAGGGTACCTATATAAATAATGTTTTTTCAAAAAACAACAAAATGCAGAATGTCATTAATTAATCTCCTCGGGTCTTCTTTGAAGGACATTGGAAGCTGGTCAGACCATTCCCTGTACTCTCAACTCTGATGACTCCCAGTATGGCTCCCCTTTATCACATACACAGCCCAACAAGACAATGACAAAAATCCACCAATAGCATACAAATCAATTTGGCTAAAAAATACTTTAAAAAAGAAAGAAAAGAAAACTCTGATGACTCCCAAAGGTCCCAGGGAGAGATCTTCCCCATCCTCTGTTGTCTGATCCTCTTAACCAGTGATTCTGGGAATGGAACCTTCCTATACTTTTCTTCCCTCCAATTATCATACACTTGGTCCAATTTGACCACCTGAACTATCATTGCACTGGCACACCAATACTGGTGTTCCATCATGCCTGGCAAATTGTGTCAGGGCAGCACTTAGGACTTCATCCAGAACACTTAGTGGCTTAGTACAGCTGTATACCTTAGAAACATTCCACAAGTCCACATCCCTTGGAGAAGTGAGACAACTGTTTCTATGAATCCAAAAGCTGGAATTAAAAGTGCCTAATGTCTGTGGCATCAGGCCCTCATGGTTCTTTCATACAGACCTAATTACCTGAGTCTCCTGGCATAAGTGGTTCAGAACCCTTGACCATGTAGTAATGCCAGGCAAGGCATCATATGATAAATAGCTTTTGAAAAGAGCTTTTGTTGGCCACCCTCATAGTATGATATGTTTCTTCTCCACAGTATCATGAAAATTGACTCATAAGAGAAAGAAGCCTCCTACTCACCAATCATAGCAAACATGTCGGAATTGTAAACAGAACCTTCATTTTTATGTCCATTTCTCAAAGCAGGGCGGTATATGACCCGAGCTACTGCCAGCCCAAAATAGGCTCCAAAAGCATGAATAGTCATGGATGCACCAGTATCAGTGGCCTGCAAAACAGCATAATTAGTTGCAACAATTAATTGTTAATCCCAACCATGTAGTATGCTGAACTGCTGTCTTAAAGCCAAGCGACAACTGCCATCATAAGAGGGCGAAAACTTCAGGTAACTATGACTGTGAATATGTGGGAGTCTTCCAAACGAATCCTTTTCATTTCAAGTTTCTGGTGCCAGTGCACAAGTATGCAAGGCTCCCTCCCTCCTTGTCCGTAGGCAATGTCTGGTGGCTACATACAAGAGTTGGGGAGGTTGGTTGGCTTGTTGAGATGCATCACTATACTCCTCTCTCCTAAAGCTGGAGGAGAAACAGCTGTTAGGTTTATTACTATTACTACTACTATATCAGGCTTTTGGAGTTAGAAACTGATGGGCAGATAGAGATGGGTGAGGAAAAGGCACCATTTTCTTTCTAAGGAGGAAGTGTGTTTTGCCAGTCCCAGCAAGGTAGGTCAACATTGGCACATGCAAGGTGTGCTTTTGCCTGCATGGTGTGATTTCAGCCATGTGAAAGTGGACAGGATCAAAATGTAAAAGTGAGCGTGGCAAGAATGTCATCTCTCAGGACTGCCTTCCAGAGGGGTTTTCCATGCAACACTATTTCAAATCATTTTTAACATTCATTATTCATTATATTCCCTCTCTCTCTCTCTCTCTCTTTAAAGGACCGATTGCAGGGGATATTTTGGCATGACAGCATCAATGCAAGGTTCCTGAAGGAGCGATCATTAAACGACAGTCAAATGTTGCTGTTCTTCTTGAATTCAGGGGCAGCTGATGTGTTGGGGTGGAGCTGCCTTCCTGACCCTGGAGTCACCCCACCCCACTAGACACCACTGCATGAATTAAGCTTCAACACAGAAGAAACAGAGAACAATTGTAAGCACAAAGCCTTGAGGCACATCAAACTAAACAGAGATAGGATATGTTTCCACTATAAAGTATGGGCATAATATACCAATTTTTTCGCTCCATAAGACGCACCCAACCATAAGACGCACCTAGTTTTTAGAGGGGGAAGCAAGAAAAAAAATATTCTGCGCAGAGCATGTAAGCGGCTCTCACTTTTCTTGCTTTAAACCCTTCCGTCCCTCTTCCCGCTTTGCTGAGAAGCCAGCAGAGCAAGAGCAATAGCGGCTTTTCTGGGAGGTGTGGGAAGGGACAGAGGGCAGCCCGTCAGTCCCTTCTCCCTCCTCGGGGAAAAGCCAGCAAGAGCTGCACACATGCTCCGCACAGCTCTTTGAAGGGAGCATTGAGCAGAGCCGCCCGCCTGCATTCACTCCATAAGATGCACACACATTTCCCCTTACTTTTTAGGAGGGAAAAAGTGTGTCTTATGGAGCAAAAAATATGGTAAGTGAACAACTTCATATATGTCACAGAAAATTCCTACCTGTAATACTGACACGACGAGGTGTTCGTTGCAGGCAAAGATGGTGATTTCAAAAATGGCCATGATCAGCATCTGGATTGGACTTGTTCTCCCCAGGACAGCTCCAAAGGAAATCAGGACAGCTGCTGTGCTGAAGTCTGCATTGATCATGCTTTCAATTGAAAGGGAATGCGGAGAATAAAAACCAAAGTCAGGATGATGTCATAGATGTATGAGGGTTCAGAGACCAGGATGAAGTGGCATGATGATGCTATCCTATGCCTAAGCAGATGTGGCTTTGAAAGCTGTATGGGGACTGTATGAAAGATCTCAGCTACCAGTTACACCCTTCGTGGTTAGTTAGTGCACTTAAGTTTAAGGCCATTTTTAGTTTGAAGAACAAGCAGTCATGTTCTTCTCTAGTGCAGAATGTACGCCCAGTCTGCATCAGGAGCAGATTCCAGAGCAGGGCCCAACAGCTCCTAGTGCTTCAAAAAAATAAAAAATGGCCTCCAGGTAAACTCTAAAACAACAACAGTACTAGGAACAATATACGGTGTCAACACCCTGAGGGTCAGCCCAGATATTAAAAGTACCACATAAGACTGCCCCCACTCAGTGTTTCTTGTCCATCTTTTTCTTCTTTATAAAACATCACAACCAGGTATCATTGTTAGGGCATCTCCTTGCACTTGCAGCTCACAATGTTGGCTGCTAATGTCAGGGAGAACCATTGTCCCTTCCTATTCTGTGTAAGAAGGAGAGGAGAGGGAGAAAAAACAAGGGTCTGTGTAGGTCTTAGAATGTCTAGTTTGGGCCCGAACCATTTGAAGGAATAAATGCAATTAATCTGAAAAAATAGCCTGATGTTTATTGAATTGATTATTGAATTGAGACTTTGAGGCCTTACCCAGACAACCCTACAAAAATGTACTTTAACCTCACATTTCCCCTTTGGTTCAATCCTCTTACAAATTCCTTTCTGGGACCATGGCAGGAAAATGACCAGGAGAATGCCTGGCTGAGTTTGTCTTCTGTTTCTTTTGTCTCAGGTAAAAAGTGGGGAGCGGAAATGCATCCAGCCTTTTGCATTCATGGGGAATGCACATCACAACATTGCAGCAGGAAAATGCAGGAAATGGTGTGCGCATGAGAGATGAGGTTTTGCCACTTGCCAGTAGCAATGTCACAGGCAGACCTGTCTCTAATAGGTGCCTATGACATTTATAGCAGCGGAGCTGCTGGCGGCAAATTGTATTTCGTTAACGATAACCCTCTGCATTTTTGACACTGGGAAAATGCACAGAGCAAAGATGCAAAGAACTCATTTGCAAGAGCACCACCTTGAGGGAAGATACATTAATTCATTGCAGCAGCTGACTATGAGCTGTGTAGTTTTGCATGAAAATTGCAATAACCTGGAAAGGCTCTATGAATTGTGCTAAAATATATGCTCCAAGTGAAACTCATTTTAACTGTATTTGCTTCGTTTTACACTTTCATATAAGTGTAAAAGTCTTATTTATTGACTTCATGACTTTTACAATATACTTGACAATGCTATTGGGAGGGTGGTTGTGATAATAATAATAATAATAATAATAATAATAATAATAATAATACCCCGCCCATCTGGCTGGGTTTCTCCAGCCACTATGGGGAAATGATAGTAACTAAGCAGTTCTATTGAAATCAATTTTTGCTTGATTTTATTTCTGCATAAAATTCTGTTCTAGTACCAGATGGGTGAAGGTGGCTTTGGAAGCCCCATTGAAACTTCAAAAAGAGGATGCATGGGTGAGCCTGATTTTATTTTATTTTTTGTCCAAACTAAATGTTAAGAATCCAGAGGAAATGAAGGTAAAAGAAAAGAAGGGAATATAAACATTTTTCAACTCATCCACCCCAATATAACACCCAGCATGACTACTTTCTAGAAACCAACATTACATTCAGCCTTCAAATCCAAGGTAAGCCTGATTTTAGATCACCAATTCCTGGATGCACATTTGGCTCATTGGCCAGATTGTGCATTCGGCCACCATTCTGGCAGTTCCCAGAAGCATGGAGAAGAGGCTACATAGCTCAGAATCACCTCCCAGAAGTGTTGGACTGACCCGTCTCCTCGTTTTCAGAGGGCCATGAAACTGGGCAGAGGGTTTTCCAGCCACTTCCCAAGAGCCTTCTGTCAGGGAGGGGCATGGATAGGAAAGAATCCCAAGAGTCTTGTGGTGCCTTAAAGCCTAACAAATTTATTCCAACACAAAGTTTATTCATGTAGAACCCTCTTCATCAGATGCATAAACTCGTGTTTTATTTTGGCACGTTTATTTATTTATTGCTGTACTGCCTTTGATAATGCACATAAGTGAAATTTATTAAAAAGAAAATAACTACAAAACAGCAAAGACAACAGCAAGGCAACAGAAATAGTTAAAATACCAGAATGTCCTATACAATATCAGGGGGATATTAAACAAACAGGAGAATGGGAGAATGTTTTTGCATTTTTTATTCTTCAGTTTTGCTTCATGCCCAAAAGATAAGAGTAAGCAGCAACAGTGTTTTCTGGGGGGGCTGACTTCTCCTTTCCCCCCGCATGCCTTTTCTGTGATGGGACAGGGATGGGCTTCTAATGTTTAATGTTTGGGCAAGTTGATGTGGGTGACAGCATTGGTTTAAGCATGGACACCTGATCGGATGAAGTGAGCTTTAGTTTTCGAGTTTGCAAAAGCTCACAGCACAATCCTATTTTCAGCCTTTAAGGAGCCATGGGACTCTTTTATGAATTCCTGTGGGCTTTCCAGTGACAGTGGTGTCTGTTAAGAGACAGGGGCTTCTCAGGATGCCCCCCTTACCTGCCAATGTTGATGTGGATTTCATTTGAGTGCATATGCCAGAATCCTTGCAGCAGGATGCCCCACTGGAGACCCAAGGCTGCAACGAGGAAGTTTATGCCAACACTGCTGAAGCCATATTTCTTCAGGAAAGTCATCAGGAAACCAAACCCAACAAATATCATCACATGAACATCCTGAAAGACTGGAAGGATAAGGAAGACAATGTGTTGGGCCCACGATGGGTTGCATAAATTGAAAGCTAATAATGGCAACTTATTCCCAGTTACCCACCATGAAGAACCCTCTCTTTTCCCACTGAGCATATTTTTAAAACAAGTGCAGTCAATCATTTCTGAGAAGGCGGGTTCTCCTTCCTGGAGAGCACGTGTTGCGGTGGGGGCAACCAAGACATCCCTCTGTTGCTAGGCGGGTTAGTATAGAGGGCTACGATTCTGATTGGGAACCCCTCAGTCGTTGGAGAGAATTTGTGTAGCAATTTTATGATTGACTGATGAGGGGCTATTTATTCCCTGCACTCAGTGTTGAGCTTCCTCTTTTCGCTGCACGCATTGGATCACCCGCCCACCCTCCCTATATTTAGGGCTGTTCGCATTGACCTTGCTATGCCTGTCATGGGGTCGTCTGCTTTTGGGGCGGGGGCCTGGTAGGAATTTTGCCATTTGGCTGATTGGCTGGTCCCATTTGGTTTTTGCCTGTAAAAAGATAAGATAAAGGTACCCCTGCCCGTACGGGCCAGTCTTGACAGACTCTAGGGTTGTGTGCTCATCTCACTTAAGAGGCCGGGAGCCAGCGCTGTCCGAAGACACTTCCGGGTCACGTGGCCAGCGTGACGAAGCTGCTCTGGCGAGCCAGCACCAGCGCAGCACACAGAAACGCCGTTTACCGTCCCACTATAAAGCGGTACCTATTTATCTACTTGCACTTTTGACATGCTTTCGAACTGCTAGGTGGGCAGGATCTGGGACCGAAAGACGGGAGCTCACCCCGCCGCGGGGATTCGAACCGCCGACCATACGATCGGCAAGTCCTAGGCACCGAGGTTTTACCCACAGCGCCACCCACGTCCCTTTTGGTTTTTGCCTACTGCGTAGCAAATCACCACAACTTGTAAGGTTGCGGTTAGGCATCGGTGGAGGGGGTATAGTTGGCTGTGCCTGCCCCTCCAATGCTGCTGCTGCAAGGATATTCCGTTAAAGGAACCCAGGTGCTCACATGCTCTTGTCCAAACCCCTGTCAAGGGACTAGGGCCACGCAAGAGCCCCTGGGAGCATTTGGGGAGAGGTGAGAGCCTGGCGCCCGGCTCTATGCTCTCCCCAAAATGTTTTCCCTTACTGACTTTCGCAGGCTTGCAGATGTCAGTTTTGTTCCTACCTCTAGGCTGGAACAGATAGTCGCAAACCAGTGCCTAAGCAACCACTCACATGCTGTAATCAATAAAGTTGTGGCCAAAAATTACGCCCAAAACCTTTAACAAAAATTCTGTGTGAATTGTGTCTTTATCTGAGGGTGGCTATGGGGTCCTCGACAAGCAACAGGCACATGGGTAGAATATTCTCAAATATGGAAAATAAATTCCCAAACTCAGGAGTGTAACAAGGTGCATATTTCTGGGAATATATTGCAATATATTTTATAAAAAGAATTAACAGATATATTTTTTAAAATAACAGTTGCATTGATGTGTTTAAAATTCCACCTACTGTATTTTTTGCGCTGTAAGACTCACTTTTTCCTCCCTAAAAAGTAAGGGGAAATGTGTGTGCGTCTTATGGAGCGAATGCAGGCTGTGCAGCTATCCCAGAAGCCAGAACAGCAAGAGGGATTGCTGCTTTCACTGCGCAGCAATTCCTCTTGCTGTTCTGGCTTGAGATTCAGAATATTTTTTTTCTTGTTTTCCTCCTCCAAAAACTAGGTGTGTCTTGTGGTCTGGTGCGTCTTATAGAGTGAAAAATACGGTATTTTCTTTTTGAGGATGGGAGTGGGGGGACCTGATCCTTCCACGGCTGTTTGTGACCTTACGTAAGGGTATGTGGTCTCCAAAACTTTTCAAACAGAGCTGAGGAATTGATTAATTGTAATTAATTAATTAAACAAGTTTACATATTATAACTTGTGAAATGGCTGAGCGCTAAATGAGTACTTGGTACCTTTGTAATAACACTTATTTTATGCCACCTTAAATAAACAGACACTTTAGCAAATTAATCCTGGTTTAAAATTAAAATTAAAATTAACTCAATTGAATGCATATCTACTGAATCCTATTTAAAGGCTTCTGCAGAATAGATGATGAACTGCAGTAACATGACAAAAGCTATGCCTGGCTAAAGGACAGTAAGTTTCTTTCAGCATCAGTTAAAGCCCCCAAACCCAGTGCCTTCGTAGTTTCAGGAGAAAAAGGACTCAAGCCAAAGGGTTAGAAGATAGTCATTCCTATATTGCCTGGCTGTTTTAATCTAGCATTCAGCCCTTGGGGTGTGAGAGCGGGCAGGAAAACGAGATAGGAGTTCAAAA
Organism: Podarcis erhardii; assembly: GCF_964252035.2. NCBI lineage: Eukaryota > Metazoa > Chordata > Lepidosauria > Squamata > Lacertidae > Podarcis > Podarcis erhardii. The sequence continues at coordinate 5,197,719 of NC_138507.1, read as the reverse complement.
TGGTAAATGAGAATCCTCTGTGTCGTCTCTGAAGCCAGAAGATTTCAGATGCACAAGGCCTAAGACACTTTGAATCCTCAAATTCTGCAAAGCGGTTAGATGGAGTGAGACCTAAACAGAAACGAAACTTTAAATGATTACTTTGATGGGTGCAGCAGGAACAGGAGTCTCACATTATCACCACAGAAGTCTGCTTTCTAGAAGCAATGTGCGGCAGAAGTGAGACAGAGCCTTCAGCACCTTTACGGCCATTTGATATGCTACTAGTTTAAGGTGTGCAACATGCTCAGCAGGAGACAAACCGAGAAGCTCTCCAAGGTTAGTCTGTACTTGTGCACCATAGTGCAGCAATGCAAATAGCACCTCGCTGCACCAGAAAGCAAGTTTATGAACCAACAAAGCAGGCTTCTTCAAGAACTTGATGAGACAGGCACTACACAAAGGTAACAAATAGAAAGCACTCACGTGGGTATACTTGTCTCCTGTCCACTGTGTCATATTTTACAAATACTCCAAATAAAATTATAATGACCACCTCCAAGAAAATGGCAAGTATGGGGAATTTGATCCTCATGGTTGTGAAGGAAGATGGATCTGTGTTGGCCAGCCTTGCAGCAGTCTGCAGACGAGTGATAATGAGAGAGAGAGAGGCTCAATGTTTATATTCCTTTGGGTTACAACAGAATGACATGGCAAAAACTTGCCCTTGCCCATGTCAAGCTCACTGAAAGGAGGACTTTACAAAAGTCTCCTGTCTCAGACTTTACAATTATTGTGATTTTTATATGCTGCTCTTCAAAAAATAAAAATAAAATAAAAATACCCCAGGGAGGCAATATTCTGTGGGGTATATAGGCTTGTAACCAAAGTAGCACTAAGTCATGGCAAGGATGGAAATGTCATGAAATTATGACTCACGTTTATATGGCTTCGGAACACTTTTTATTATTATTTCTAACTGTCCCCCTCCCCACCCCGCATATTGTTTAAAAGGTATAAAAATAGCCACTGAGGCTATAATCTGTCGGAAATGGTTTGTAATACAAAGTTCAAATAACTCTGCATGGTATTTCCCAGTTTGGTTGCCAGAATTGTTTCTGGGTCCAACTCAAGGTCGTTTAAAGCCTCGGGTGGCTTAGGCCCCAAATATCTGCAAGACTCCATCTATCCCTAGTGGCCTTCTCAGGTATTAAGGTAAACACCCTTAAGTTGGTAATGGCACTTCAGGAGAGGGCCTTCTCTGTGGCAGCCCCTAAATTGTGGAACTGTAATGGTTTTATACATGAGATAGATACAGATATATAGATATAGATAATAGGTGCCCAGAACCAGTGCTTTTTTTTCAGACAGTACTCAGCGGTACACAGTACCAGCACTTTTTCACTTCTTTTCTCAAATATCCACATCCAGGAGACTATTATTATTACTACTGCTGCTGCTACAGAGGAAGAACTGTGCGGGGAGAGAGACTTTCTGTTCCTCATCATGCAATGGTGTTTCCCAGACCATGAGTTTGAGAAAAGCAGCCACAGCAGCAGCAGCTGAGAAGAAAGAAGTTTTAATAGTTTTATAATTTGCCTGTCCTTGTTTCTCAATTTGATCCTTTTACATTGTTTTGTATGCTTTGTGGTATTTTATGCATTGTGATTTGCTGTTATTTTTATTGATTATAGATTGGTAATTCTTTATGGTGGTTGATAAGTGTAAACTGTTTCATTATTATTTGCTGGTGTTTAATTTTACTGTTTACTATTAGATTCTGATGGATTGTTTAACGTTGCTTTGTTTGATATAAGTTATTTATTTTGAAGTTATTGTGATCCTTTATATTGGGTCAGATTGTTACTATTAATGTTTGATCTTTTTATGTTTTGGAAGAAGAAGAAGAAGAAGAGTTTGGATTTGATATCCCACCTTTCACTCCCTTTAAGGAGTCTCAAAGCGGCTAACATTCTCCTTTCCCTTCCTGCCCCACAACAAACACTCTGTGAGGTGAGTGGGGCTGAGAGACTTCAAAGAAGTGTGACTGGCCCAAGGTCCCCCAGCAGCTGCAGGTGAAGGAGCGGAGACTCGAACCCGGTTCCCCAGATTAGGAGACTACCGCTCTTAAACACTACACCACACAGGCTCTCCCAGAGTAGCTGGGGCAACCCAAGATGGGCTTGGCATAAATAATTATCATTATTATTACTATTAGCACACTTTGGTGTTCTTATGTTTGAGGAGAGAAAGGGCTAGAGCAGGGTCCTCAAACAGGAGGCCAGTTCACCCTCAGACACTGTTGGGGGCCGGACTATAGTCTGGGGGAAAAATATGAATGATTTCCTATGCACAGTGCACATATTTTATTTGTAGTGCACAAAAAACGGGAAAAACAATAAAATACTTACAATGAAGAACGATTTTAATCAACATAAACTTGTAAGTATGTCATTGGGGGGGGAATATATGTGTGTGTTTGTGTGTGTGTGTGTGTGAGAGAGAGAGAGAGAGAGAGAGAGAGAGAGAGAGAGAGAAGAGGGAGACCAAGTAAGAGGGAGGAAAGGAAAGAGGCGCCACCTCAGGCTCTGGGCAGCAGTGGCAACATCTGGCTGCTCCTCCCTCATTGCCCTCCAGCGAGAGACCCGGCGCCCTGGGTCCAGCGGCAGCACTGGTGATGGCCGCTGCGCCTTTGCGCTATACCCGCTTTTCCACAAGCCTTTCACGGTGATGGCGACGGCTCCTCCGGGCTGGGCTCCAGGCCCGACTGGTCCATGGGCCGGTCTGTGATGGCCTGGGATTCCGACTCAGAGGCTGAACCGGAGGAATCCCAGCCTGCACAGGAGTCCCCGCTTCCAGGGCCGGCTGAACTGGGGCAGGGCCTTGATTCTGAAGCGCCTGCACCTGTGCCAGATCCTCAGGAGCGGGCACCAGGTGATTCCACTCTGGCTCCAGAGGTGGTTGAGGACTCAGTGCCTGCAGGTGAGTCTCCCCCTGGGCCCAGTAACCCTTCAGCCTCTCCTGAACTGCAGAGGCTCAGGGCAGAGAGGCGAAGGGAACTGGTTTCTCCCAGGAGGAGTGCTCGCCTTAAGGCCAGGAGAGGCGGGTCTCCTGGGGGCCGGGACCGCCCCTGGCCTCAGAGAAGATAAAGGCCAGTCAGCCCGGTCCCAGGTTGCAGGAGCAACGTCGATGAAGAGCTGTTTCGGCCAGCATCCAGTCCTGTTCCTCCAGTGTTCCTGTCCCCACCCGGCTTCCTGCTTCAGACCTCGCCCCGCTCCTTCAGAACTGTTTCCAGGCTATTGACCCAGGACCGGACTTTGACTACGCCAACGGTAACCTTCCCCCCGGGACCAGCACGCGGTCCCTCCCCCTTCAGACCCGCTTCGCCTGGCAACTGAGGAGGAGGTGCATGTGTGGAGAAGGAGAAGCTGGGCAGGATTGCGGTCACCGCTGAACCGGTGGTCCCTTCCCAGCGGTTTGAGGGAGCTGTCACTAACACTGGCAACATCTCACTCTCTTTCGCACATGCACACACACCCCTCCCTGGCGTGCCCGTGTGCCTGGGATCGTGATGGGATTGATGGGCGGCCGAGTGGGATGGGGCTGGAGAGTGTGGTCTGAGGAGAAGCTGGAAGGGATTGGACCCACCCGCTTGCAGGAGTAAGGTATGCTGGCCAGGGGGTTAACCCAAGCAACGCGGTCCAGGTCTGGTCCCGGATCCAAGGATTTTGTGAGGAGTCAGTCCAACAGGGCCAAGGCAAGTCTCAAAGCAGGAAACCAGGCTAGGTCGGGCACCGGGTCTCAGGCAGGTTCCAGCAAGCAGCAGTGTTGCTCCCACAACCTGGGGCGAGGTCTGACAGCCTTTTATCTCTGTCGGGGTAACGGCTGGTCCTGATCCCCCGGTGACACACCTCCCTGTCTCCTCCTGCGAGTACTCAGGTCTCTCCTTCTCTCAGACATGAGTCTCTGCAGCTCGGGAGATGTCAGTGGGTAGACCCAGAGGCTGCCTCAGCTTCTCCTGGCCCAACTGGTAGTGGAGCAGCTGTACTTGAATGCCCAGAGGGCAACATCTGGAGCCAGGGCAGGCTCAGGCCCATGACTCGGCCCAGCTGGTGCTTGTTGCAGGGGAACCTGTGCAGACTGGGGCTCTTCAGAATCAGGCCCCAGACTCAGTTCAGATGCCGCCTGAGGCAGAGGAACCGGTGCGGACCGAGACTCCTTCAGTTCTGAGTCCGAGCCCGAGTCCCAGGCCATCACATAGGGGTTCGGAGGGATGGAGGGAAGGAAGCTCGCGTTGGCTGTGGGCAACGGGAAGGAGGGTTCTGCAACTGCCGGGCAGGGTGGGTTCAGGACCCTGGAGGGCCGGATCTGGCCCACGGGCCGTAGTTTGATGACCCCTAGGCTAGAGGAAGTGGAGAAAGGAAGAAGCAGGGCTGGGGAATGGGAAGGAGGGTAAGAACTGGGAGAAAGAAAGAGGGGGTTCCCTTTTTAAGCAAACCGAGTGAGAGAAAGGGGAGGCGAGGAGAAGAAATATTGGCAGTGTGGAGTGGGGCAGAAAGAGGAGAGTGGGCAGCAATGCTGCCTCCCTCTCTCCTGGACTGCAGTGTGCGAGGAACCTGCCTAGGCAGCTTCCTTGTGTCCAGCCGCAGCTCTGCTCCTGGGTCACGCCTGACTCAATGGCGGAGAGGAGGAGGAGAGTTGGAGACAGCGCCCCTCTCCCTGGCTGGACTGTGGCACGCAAGTGCACCCCCACACCAATTTGTTTTTTTAAAAAAATAATATTTATTCCAGTTTTAAAAATTACAAAAGAAAATACTAGATTAAGCAAGAAAAAAAACACGACCATGAATACAGACAAGCAAAAAAATACAAAAAAAATACAGACAATTAAGGAAAAAAAGAAAAAAGAAAAAGGAAAAAAAAATCAAACCTTCCCATAACTTATTTTACATTTGCTTATTTCCTTGACTTCCTCACACCTCCCTTTTTTGTATTCTAGTTCAATTAGATATTTCAGCAAATCCTTTCCATCTTTGTTTTTATCCCAATAATTTATCTTAACATACTGTAATTTTACACTCTCTTCTTTCACCAATTGACTATCCATTTTACTTAATCCTTTATATCATTTCTGCTAAAACCACATAGCTTCATTCCAACATCCTTCTAACATTCCTTAATTTTACAATATTTCTGTAAATAAACTTTAAATTTCTTCGAATCTTCTACCACCAACTCTTCTCCTTGGTCTCGGATTCTGCCAGTCATTTCCGCCAATTCCATATAGTCCATCACCTTCATCTGCCATTCTTCCCGGGTGGGCAAATCTTGTGTCTTCCAGTACTTTGCAATAAGTATTATTGCTGCTGTTGTAGCATACACCCCCACACCAATTTGTGAGGTGAGCCCCTCCGTGCCCCCATCCCAGAGTGGTGATAGGATATGCTCTGCCACTGAATAGTGGCATTTCAATGAATGTTGAGAAAAGCAAGAGAAGGAGGTCGGCTTTTTGTTGCGAGTGTGCATATGATTGGCGGCCATGGTGATGTGTGCGATTTGTATTGGTGGACAAGCGGTGACCCCCCCCCCTCCCAAAGCTATATAACTCTGGGCAATCTTCCCCCCTCACCAAAAAAAGCTCAACAACCATGGGCAATCTCCCCCCCCCCTTTTTTTTTTGTTGCGGTCCAAAAAAATAGGGGTTGTCTTATACACGGGGGCGTGTTGTACACAGAAAAATATGGTATATTGTTCTTACCCATCCTGTGAACTTGCGTGAAGGGTGAATGAGAAATCAAATAAAAAAGGAAATACAACCCACAACTGTATTTTTCCACAGATAAAACAGATTTTTAAATTTAAAAAAATTCTACTAAGAGAGATACCAACAATATTTTGCCATTTTAATAAATTTTAATAAATGTGACTGCCTTATTTTGCTTTAAATGCCTTATTTGTGTTCTCCAGAACAATCTTATACATATCTACTCAGAAATAAGCCCCATTTAGTTTAATGTGCTGGGGAAACTCTTGCGAAGTGTGTATGGGATTATAACCCCCAGCAGTATAAGGGTGGGTAAACAATTATCTTTTTATAGGGATTAAAGTTCATCATTCTGTGGTATGTGTCTACTGCAAATAATGTTTTATAGAATATAGTCAAAAGAATAAAGCTGGGCAAACAATCCCCTTTTTATAAGGAAGGAAGTTCATCATTCTGTGGTATGTGTCTAACGCAAATAATGTTTTATATTAAGTGAAACAACTTTGTTATTATATGGGTGTTTATTTTACATTTCATTATTTATATTAACATTTTTATTCCTTCAAAAATGAAGCAGGTTTTTAAGTTACTAATGGCTGAACTTTTATTTGTTTCTTAAGTTGTTCAGTTAAATTCATACTGCCCAAGTTTCAGACCACAGATTCACCAGATCTCAATATCTCACTATCTCAATATCATTGGTACCCAAGTGGCCCTAGCAAATTTGAATCAAAATCCATTAAAATTCAAGTTTTAAGAGTTCAAATAATTTAACCCCCCCTTTGCTCCTTCTACCTTCTCCATATTACTGACTATCAGGTGTGTTGTTCTTACTGAAAGAACAGAATTGTCTCTGCAAGTACCATTTAGTACCATTTTTCGTTGTTTTTTTTAAGAGGGAGAAAGAGAGGATTTTGATGTGAGAAGTGATGTATTTGGCAAGTGGGCCTGTCCACCTCCCAGTTCCCCAAGGTGAGGATATTTTCCTTCTCGTAGGGGATCAGAGGCAACTAGAGAAAAGGTGCAGGTGAGGTACAGGCTACATAAACTACTAATGGGGATGGTCTATTTAAGCACAATTTTATTTTATTTGTTGCATTTGTTTAGTCCAGATCTGATTTCTCACCTCATCTCTGTTCATTACCAATGATGTTTGCAAGTGCGTAAGTGGTGAAATCAAGAGGGTCAGCTAATCTAACTTGCCCACAAACTTTGAGCAAAAAGACCAGGATGGTTGTTCTACAAGCAGGTCATTTGAAGTGATCAGATAAACTGCTGTACATGCCTCAGTCTCCAAGCAGTGAGGTTTCAGGGATTCCAGAATATATTTTTAACATCTACATGCAGCCGCTGGGAGAGATCATCAAGGGGTTTGGGTTGGGTGTTCATCAATATGTGGATGATACCCAGCTCTACCTCTCTTTCAAATCAGAACCAGTGAAGGCGGTGAAGGTCCTGTGTGAGTGTCTGGAGGAGGTTAGAGGATGGATGGCGGCTAACAGATTGAGGTTGAATCCTGACAAGACAGAAGTACTGTTTTGGGGGGACAGGAGGCAGGCAGGTGTGGAGGACTTCCTGGTCCTGAATGGGGTAACTGTGCCCCTGAAGGACCAGGTGCGCAGCCTGGGAGTCATTTTGGACTCACAGCTGTCCATGGAGGCACAGGTCAATTCTGTGTCAACGGCAACTGTTTACCAGCTCCATCTGGTATGCAGGCTGAGACCCTACCTGACCACGGACTGTCTCACCAGAGGGGTGCATGCTCTAGTTATCTCCTGCTTGGACTACTGTAATGTGCTCTACATGGGGCTACCTTTGAAGGTGACCCAGAAACTACAACTAATCCAGAATGTGGCAGCTAGACTAGTGACTGGGAGCGGCTGCCGAGACCACATAACACCGGTCTTGAAAGACCTACATTGGCTCCCAGTACGTTTCTGAGCACAATTCAAAGTGTTGGTGCTGACCTTTAAAGCCCTAAATGGCCTCGGTCCAGTATACCTGAAGGAGTGTCTCCACCCCCATCGTTCTGCTCGGATACTGAGGTCTAGCGCCGAGGGCCTTCTGGCGGTTCCCTCACTGCAAGAAGCCAAGTTACAGGGAACCAGGCAGAGGGCCTTCTCGGTAGTGGCGCCTGCCCTGTGGAACGCCCTCCCACCAGATTTCAAAGAGAACAACAACTACCAGACTTTTACAAGACATCTGAAGGCAGCCCTCTTTATGGAAGCTTTTAATGTTTAACAGACTACTGTATTTTAATACTTTGTTGCAAGCCACCTAGAGTGGCTGGGGAAACCCTGCAAGATGGGCGGGGTATAAATAAATTATTATTATTATTATTATTATTATTATTATTATTATTATTATTATTTGGTATCCTTTGAGTGAGGTCATTTGTGGTGTTTTTGCCCACAGATGACCCCTCAGTGACATCACCTCCAGCCAGGGGAGGCGAGAGGTGTCCTCTTTTGCCACATCTGCTGTCATCTTCCTAAGGCATCTCCAACTACTTTGTTTCTGTGACAACACTTTGTCCCTAGCTTACATAGCAAAGGAGATGCTTGCCAGACCCAGCTACAGTCTGACCATTTCAGTAGCCAGCCTCTTCTGCAGACCCCCAGTCCCTTGACTCCACAGGGCTGGAAGGAATCCTGAGACGACATCTAGATCACCCTAGTCCCCTAACAACACCCTCAAGACAATTGCATTTTTGCTGCTACCTTGGGCAAAAGTCGAAACAAAATTTTTCTCACAGCTAGAATAATATCCTGGAGTTCTCTGTTGATTTCTACAGTCAACTCCCCTGGGAGGAAAAATAAGGAGAGGTCCAAAACAAAGAGGTGGGCTGCTCTATAATTTTTTAATCTCTCTATTTAATCTACATTGGGAACAAGGGGGGGGGATAGCTAAAATGAATTCGAATTTGCTGCCCCTGTGGATCCTGCCGCCTTAGGCAGTGGTCTCACCTTGCCTCAGGTGTGGGCTGGCCCTGCCATAAACCACTCCATTAATCAGCCTTTGAGCAGGGGTTCCCCAACTGGATTCCATGGACCACCAGTGACCCATGAGCTTTATTCAGGTGGTCTGTGCTGTTGCTGTGAAGAACACATACACTTTGAACCCTATGCAATATGAGAAAGAAAAGAAGCAATAAAAATGCAATTTAAATCCACACTGCATCTAACACAGTGCATAACAGTTGCTCCAACAGATGGTGGGTGGGTGGGAATCATTAAATGGTCTACCAAGACCCTCAGCAATTTTCAAGTGGTTCATAAGGGGCAGGAATTGGGACATCTTCTTTAGAGTGTTCAGCAGACCAGAATATGTGGAAATTAAGCTCTGCTTGTTCACACTCAATTCTCTCCAACATTATAGCATTAGAAAGAATTGTATTTGCCTCTCAGACAAACAGATCAGTTATCTATTGCAAATGGGACTTTTTCAACACTTTCTGAGGTAAATTTTTATTTGATTAACATGTGCTGGTTGGTTCTTCTGCTGTACATCACCAAAATGTATGTATGCAAGAGCAGAAAGTAAATTTCCCTTTACGATTAACCAGACAGCCCATAGCAAGCTGTTGAATAGAGATAAAAGCTCTTTTGCATATCACTGTGGAAAAGAACTGGAGTTGCCTTGGCTCTAGATCCTTAAAGGGTGGCGAGCCGTTTCGTTTATGACCCCTCCCAGTCAATCAAAAGGTTGCATCTGGACGTGAGAATGAACTGCAGGTGTCACCATGGTTGCCGTCCTTATCATAGTTAATTCTGGTTCTGAAAGGAAAAAATAAAATCCCTGCTAGGAACAATTAATGTGCAAAGTAGTGAACACATTGGTGGGGAGGAGATAATTTTTAGTCAGGGGGACCCAGGGCTTTAGAGGGGCCTAGGCTGCAAGCCTGTTACCACAGTGAAAAATGGAAGCAAAAGTCTAGATCAAACTTGAGGGTGGGTTTTTTTAATGCAAACTCCCCCCTTCCCCCATTTCTTTGTTTCTGCATTAGCGCTCCAGACCTTGTAAAATTTTGCAGAAATAGTTCCCCTGGGACATTCATGTGGAGGGCAGAGGTGTCAGAAGTTCAAGTGGTAACCGGTGCGGAAAATTTCTTGTCACCCACCCCCCACCCAATGATTTTTATTTGATTTTTTTGCCTGCAAAAATGGTTTTACCTTATTAAACAACCGCCCTAGTAGTGCAGTAATTGTTCCTTGATAATTTGTCACGCCCCCTCCATGATGGCACCTGGGACGCCCCCCCCCCACTCCCTTCCTATGCCCCTGGTGAAGGGAAAGGAGAGTTGGCTCCCACAAGATTGCTAAAGAAAGCCAAACGCATGATATCAGCGAAGAAGAACCTGATCTTAAAATCTGCCAGTAGCAGATACTTGATTGAGAAGCATAGGGGCTGGCTCTAGGTGGCCACGGCTCTGGAGGACCTTCAATGGGGTTTTTTTAAGGTTGGCATTCCTTTATTTTTGGAGCCGGGTGCAGAGAAATGTCAGGCCCTCATGGAACATTGTGCGCACGTCAGGACCCCTCGGTGCGCTTCAGAATGGTGCCTCTGTTGGTGGGTGGCAAAGGCAAAGGGTTTCTCACGCCACAGTTCTGGAACTCTGTCCGTGATGAATACTGAAAACATTTTTACTCCAGAAGGCAATCTAGAATTTATTATTGCTATGGGGCACTGGTTTAATGCTGCTGCCTTTCAGTTTTTTGCTGTTATTAATGATGATGACGGCACTTTTGTATAGTACTTTCAGCAGTTAGATGAGTCCCAACAAGTGGCCAGGCAGGCTTAGAGCTCACAGCTGTCAACTTTTTCCTTTTTTTAAGGGAAATTCCCTTATTCCGAATAGGATTCCTCGCAAGAAAAGGGAAAAGTTGACAGTTGTGATAGAGCTGCAAGTCCACTTTTGCATCAGAAACTCTGCCGGCTTACACCAGTCAGCTTGTTGTTCTTTCTTGTTTTCTCCCCTGCAATGTTAGTTCCAGAGGATCCAAAGATGTCAGTACCCCCCTGTACAGCCAAGTGTCCCATTTTGGGGACTCCCAGTGTCTACAGCCAGTGGCACTTTATCACCTGCCTAGGCAAAGTTTGGGGTCCACCACTGGAGGCCATCCCATCCATCCCACCTCCCACCTCCAACTGAGAAGAGTCGAGATTCACAGCAGAGCCGGGTCCCTCACTGATGTTGGTTTCTGTTTGTGCCACTGTGCAGCTGCTTGGAGTCACAAGGCTCTGTTTACATTCCTGAGACCTTCCAGGCTCCATTTTTCCTCCAAAGTCTCACGGGAGACGGGAGACGGGATGTGACGTTAGTGCTTTCCTGTTCCTTTGTTCCTTTGTTTGTTTCATTGCTCTCTGCTCTCACAGGGAAAGGATGTATTTTTCTTTGCTCTCTGCGCAGCTTAGTAATAAAGCATAGCATGTAGCCATAAATCTCACCACTTCTGCTTCTTTGAAACTCTGCTGAATGGGGGAACGTGCCTGAGGCCTTATCAAAGGCTCAGGTCGTTAATTATTCGTCGGAGGGCGATTTCAAAGGACTTGGCCGGACGATGAGCTTTATCAGCTTGGCCGAGTGGAGATTCTGACAACTCCATAGCTCAGTTTCTTAGCCACTGAGTCACAGCAGCTCTTACATTTTAGTTCCCTGTGAGAAGCAGGATATAAATAATTTTAATAATTAAATAAATAAGAACCAATGGATGCTGCAGAACAACATGGTCTCTGAAAGGCCTGCAAATGTCTTCTTTTTCTGTCATGTACCTACCCCTTCATGGATGTCGGCTTCCCAGCTTTGCTGACAGGCAGATTTGTTTGATCTTAGTCTATTTTTCCCATTTCTCAATGCATTTCTTCATCACTTTCTCAACCACAAAAATACAGGTTCTTTTTGATGTGGATTGTTGATGATGGTGGTGATGATGATGATTGTTATGTACTCAGTTGAATAGGATCCAAAATGCAGCCGTCTGATTGCTCCTAGAACAATAGGATTCAGAATGCAGCAGTATGATTGGTCCTAGAACAATGCAGCAGTATGATTGGTCCACAGGAGCCAATCCAGGTGGAAGTGAACCCGCAACCTGATTGGCCTACAGGAGAATCCTGGAATTAGCCAATCACATGGCGCCCATTGTGTAAATAATGTATATAAAGCAGATATTTTGGGGGAACTTTCATTCCTCGCTACCATGAGCTGAATAAAGAGCACGAAATCCACACTTGACTCCGAGTATATGTCAATGATTGTCAGTATTGTTATTATTTATGGGGTGCTCGTTTCTCTGTACATGTTGGTTGGGAGGTTGAGGCAAGCAGATTTGCACCATTTTTGTGCATTTTTCTCGGAGATGCTGGAAAAACACACACATTACCTGCCCTTTACTCCATGTGATAAACTATGGGGTTGTATAAGGCGCCCTGGGCTCATTTTCTGATGGTCCAGATATATATGTGCAAAATAATAATAATTAAAATAATTCTGACAACACCTTCTATTGCAGATAGGTAGCTTTTTGTATATTTTCATCCAAATTACATCAAATTCCTTTCCTCTTTGTCCTTCCTTTTTTGCATGCTGATCTTCAGTCCTATGCATCTAATAAAAAAATAACTCACAGTTCAGCCTCAGAAGCAGCAGCAGATAATGTGGTTTGTTTAAATTTTATTTCTGTTTAGTGTTATTTACTTTAAATTGTGCTATTTGCCTCTCCCAACCCTCACGTGCGCACGTGATCTGTGGCACATGCATTGCCCTTTTATAATTCTACCCATTACGTAATTTGACATCATTAAGCAGTTAAAGTCATGTAGTCTTATGTCATAAAGTATAATTTAATTCTAATTTGTTTGTGCTCCAAGTTTACAGTGAAGGAGCTTATTCCCAATGAGGAAGCCCTAACCACACAAACAACATCAACCTCAATAGCTGGACTTTGGACTTCGCCATCACCTCCAAGAGCTGGTCTTCGGGAAATATTCCTGGTGCCAATAATGTAAATTTTTAACCAGTTTTTGAAAGAAAAAGTCAAAGATTATTTACTTTTAATGCTGTATTCTATCTTAAATTAAGAATAGTTATCTCAAGAACATTCTTACAATGTTATTTATGTTGTACATTTACAGGTGCCTTGGCAGTGTTTTTCCAACAGTTGTGAGTCACATCTTTGTGTCCTACAGCTCTCAGTGATATCTGTGTATGCACATCCTTTGGCTGAAAAGAATAAACAAAGTTAGGTGTAAAAAAAGAAAGAAAGCCTTAGCCTTTTCTTCTCCCGAAGATATCCTGCAAGGCAACAGAGGTTTCGGATGAGAGTTTTCCTTATCCTAGATGGTCTACCTTCTCAGGTGGACAAGCCATGCCTGTCCCCCACTTCCCTCTACAGCTTGCTCATAAACCACATTCTTGAGAACAAGAAGAAGAGGGCAGAAATATAACTATTGTGAGAGGAGTTCTTCAGAGGTCCAGAATATGGGAAGTCTGTGTGCAATTTAATAATTAATAATTTGGAACAGAAACCCAAATTATTGGGTTGGATTGTTGCGATTGTTCTGAGCTAAAATGGGCCCATGCTGCAACCGACGCATGTTATCAGAAATGTGACAGTGTGCAGCCCCTCTCTGAACTCCCCGTTGAGTCCTACAACCACACACCCACACCCCTGCTAACTTCCCTCCCTCTCTATCTGGCTTGCTGTTCCAGTAGCAGCAGCGGCAGAATTCCCAAAGGGAAGGAAGGTTCCCTCCCTCTTCTCAAAGATGTCACGCTGCTATGACTGCAAGCCAAGCCCCAGGAGACCTGCACCTTTATAAACTGAAGGGAATAAGTACGCTAGTCCTTAGGGTGGGAGCAAAGATAGTGAGCAGCGTCCCAGGTGCCAGAAATGGAAGAGACAGGGAAGGAATTGCCATATTCAACAACAGCAAGAGTAGCGAGGAAGGAAAGTGAGTGCAAGGGGGTTGGGGAGAATTTGAAATCTCCTCTGGGTCGGATTTTATTTATCTCAAAGGGTAAATACCCTGTCTTCTGATCAAGGCAGTTTACAACATATTATAAAAATACGTCTTTTGGTGATGGGGCAACCAAGAGAGTTGCTTGGGGGGGGGCATTATGTTCAGGCTGCCGCTGTCCTTATATGGCATACAACAACCCAGAAAAATTATGCACACCCCACCCGGAAGTGTAATTCCCGGCAGCTCTGAGGTAGACATAATTGTCCCTAGAGGATGAAGCTTTTCCTCCTACTCAGGACTCTTTGCATGGTTTGTTTCTATGGATCATGGTATCTGTGATGTCTGCATGACTTTAATATAAAATATACCCCTCACAAACTGTCCATGACCCTGGTACAAGCTCCTATCTCAGACATGGCCTGGAAAGAATAATTAATACCCTGACTCCTGCTACCCACCTGAGATCAAGAGGCCACAGGTGACACCATTAATTTCAATCTAATTAGGCAACAACTGTATTGATTAAAGATGTAAGGGGATTTGGCCTAGGCATTGGGTATCTCTGATATCAACCAGCCTGTATCTCCTCCTGGAACCCTAGTGGGATACCCAGTTCCCTTAGAGGGACAGCTGGAAGCCTACAAGCTCCCTTCCGACCATGACTACTAAGGCTTTATCAAATCCTTAACCCGTCCAAGTTGTAATTATTGCCACGAGGAAGACAAAACCTTCAGCTCCCCACTTAACACACAATTCACTTATGCACGCAAGGGCCCTGAACCTAACCCCCGTATAAGTGGGCAGTTGCCTTTATACAGTAGATTCATATTCAGGCAGAGTAAGCAAAGAAGAAGAAAAGAAAGAATCTTTATTTGCGTCAGCCATAGCTATAAAACAACGATACGATATACAAAGAATAGAAATAAAAATGAAGATTAAATGCTTATATAAAGATACTGTTTATATAATGCTTATATAAAGATACAGACAGAAGTACTGTTCTTGGGGGACAGGGGGCGGGCGGGTGTGGGGGATTCCCTGGTCCTGAATAGGGTAACTGTGCCCCTGAAGGACCAGGTGCGCAGCCTGGGAGTCATTTTGGACTCACAGCTGTCCATGGAAGCGCATTCATCATCATCATCATCATCATCATCATCATCATCATCATCAAAGGTTTCAGTAGGAGAAGTCTAGTGAAAATTTACTCTTCGATGACATAGAAAACATGGTGTGGAATTTAAAACATTGGGAGGACTTCCTGCGAAAGTTGGAACGCGTCAGTGGAAGCCACGTGGATAGAGTTTGAATGGTTTTGTCATGGCCTTTGGGTAGTACAATAAAGCTGACTGCACTGGAAGCCATGGCCACCAGCCACCCTCTCCAACGCCCCTCTCATGAGCCATTACATCCATAGAATCAATGTCCAACTATAGCTTTTGCAATGTACCAAAGCCATTGGTAATGCCCCAAAAGCTGTATAAATGAACTTTTGTAATTATACAGCAAGGTAACAATATAAATATATATAAGACCAAGTGGGGAAAATTGCAAATGGTTTTTTTTTCATTAACACACACAAAACAATGTGTTGAAAGAATATCACATTTTTCAGTGTACAGTGGTACCTCAGGTTAAGTACTTAATTCGTTCCGGAGGTCCGTACTTAACCTGAAACTGTTCTTAACCTGAAGCACCACTTTAGCTAATGGGGCCTCCTGCTGCTGCTGCGCCCCCGAAGCACAATTTCTGTTCTTATCCCGAAACAAAGTTCTTAACCTGAAGCACTATTTCTGGGTTAGCGGAGTCTGTAACCTGAAGCGTATGGAACCTGAAGCGTATGTAACCCGAGGTACCATTGTAGAAGATGCCCCCATGTATAAGACGACCCTTATTTTTTTGAACCCAAAATTAAGAAATCGGGCCCAACCTGAACCCAAGTCCAGGTCAGAGCTTGGGCCGCCCGCACCAGACCCAGAGCCGGAACCCCTGTGCATTCACCAACCGTGTATAAAACGACCCCCAAATTTTGACTAAATATACGGAAAAATACGGTATGTTGTTAGCAACTAAATAAGAGTGCGAAGAATGAATATGTAAATGGATGGAAAGACAAGGATTATGGAGCCAACCAAGGGGCTGCAGGAGGAGGTCGCGGAATGGAGTCCAGCCCAGTCTAGCCGGGGATCAGGCTGCAGGCAGCCATTATGGGCTGGCATTCCGCTTGTGTTTAAAACTCCATAGCAACAGAACAGGCCTCTCATGTGACCGTTAACCCCTGCCATTGTCTGTTTGATCCTTTCACTCTGGATTCTGAGCCTGAGAACGACGGCAGCATGGGCAACGTGGGCAGCCGAGTAGAGAAACGGGATTCCTTGCTGACTTCTCCAGGAGGTCTGCGTGGCATGCGTCAGCCAGACGGGCTGCTCCGGAAAGGAATGTCACAGCGTAGAGTTTTTGGCTACTTCCACTGGGGCAAGCGGGACACCCGGGCTGAGAAGAAGCACCAGTCATCTGGAGGTGGCTTTCAAAGGGACTATGAGAGTGACCAGGAGAACCAGTCCCCCGAGCGGTATTTCCGGGACCATCAACAAGCAGCCGATTTCTCCAAGAGCTCATTGCCTGAACATGGATGCTTCAACAGGTGTCGGATCAGACCCTCTGCCTTCAAGGTGGTATCATGGAAGAGCCTGTTGTGCATGCCGAGGCAGTCATCAGCCAAAGGCCAGAAGCTGTCCAAGAGCAACAGGAGCCTGACCCAGAACAGCACCAGCAGCACCTCGCAAGGCAGCCCTCTCCGCAGTCACCTGCTGCACACCATCAGCCTGGACGAGAGCACAAAGGCTATCCAAAGCTTCCCCACCAACACTCCACATTTCAAACCTGCTCCAACCCAGCTCAGTGCTTCTGTAGGCCACAAGAACCAGACTGGCGACTCCTTAGACAGGGCTTCTCGGGGGCCACACGACGCCTTGGCTGTAGACAAAACACCTCCATCTTGCAAGAGCCTGAGCCCCCTGCAGAGCTCTGGGGAACCACAGCCTCCGAATGAACCCACAAACTCCTTGGAAGATGTGGTGAAGCAGCTCGAGGACCAGCTGATTGAGAAGGGCATGGAGAGAAATCTGAGTGAGAGTGATGATCCCTTCACTCAGATATTTGAGGACAAATGGTGTTTGTGGATGGATGAGCTGGATGAACTGAAGCAGGAAATTCAGCTGAAGCTCTACAAAGCTCAGCAGCTAGAGAAACGGCTGCTAGAGGAGCTGGCCCTACGGCAGAGGCAGTGCGAGGAGCTGAGGCTGCAGCACCAACAGGCACAGTTGGGCGACTCTTCCCAAACCTTGCCAGAGCGTGGCTCCCCTGTTCCTCCATGGGACTCTCCCATGCAAGCATGCCAGGATGTTTCGGCTTGTGAAACAGATGGCTCTAAAAGTAGGGGGATGCAGGGGGAGAGTGCAGTTGGCGCTGAATGGCTAAGGGGAGAATTGCTGCGCGAGAGGCGCCAGGCCCAGCTGCAAGAGGCAAACTTTGAGCAGGAGCGGAAAACTTGGGAAGAGGAGAAGAAGATAGTCCTGCGCTATCAGCGGGAGATGCAGGCCAGGTATGTGGAGTTGTACTCCCGCAACCAGGCCCTGGAGAGGCAGCGAAGTCAGTTCCGGCAGTTCCAAGCTGAGCCCAGATGTATCAGCTAAAGGTCTGGTGAACCTCATCCATAGAGGATTTTGAAGACTGCTGCCGTCCATGGAATGGAATCCCAGCATTGCTCCTGGCATTTTCCGTCCATCCATAGTTGCCCTTGCTCTGTCTAGCTTGTTGCTACTTTGCATAATTTTGTTTATTCCACCACTGTATTAGTGTTTAATTTTCCATTCTTTTAACTTTGTTTGCCACACATTCATACAACAACACTGTTCTATTTATGTAATTATTTGATATATTATTCTTTCCTATGTACAAATATTTGAAATTTATTAATAAAATATTGGACACAATCTGCCTGATTGAAAATAATTGTAGTAGAACAGGTTCTAACACACAAACTCATTAACTGAATTTAGATCAACATATCAGCTGCTGTGTTGTTGTTTTAAAAAATAATTTTTATTAACAGGCCAATCAAATCACATTAATTCCAAATCACATTAATTTCAAATTAGACAGCCAAATTTTTTGTTGGGGTACCCATACTTCGAGCTCTGAAAGGGATCCAAACCTCACTCTTGCTGCTTCTTTAGTATACACAGTTCTGTCCAAATAGTATTCACAGTTCTATTCCATCTTCTCTTTGTTGTTTTCCTCATCTTCTTGTTTTCTTTATGATCTCTGATAGTCTCCACAAGCGGGTTGAAAACAAAGGTTGTTATATCCTGTGTGGATTTTACACTCATCCAAGAGCCATATCAAAATAGACAGACATCATTTCAACACCTCCGTACAAAACGTTTCCCACAGTCTGTCCTGATTTCCACAGGCCTGCTGCTCTCATAAATTTTCTCAGGGGGCCCTGCCAGGCCGATCTCACATTCCGATATAGTAATGAGCCATAGTCCTCCTCCCCCTCAGTCCTCCTGTGGGCAGGCCTGCCATAACAATCTCTTTTTATGACTGCGTCACAGAGAACTTTCTTTCCTTTCTCGATGTTCGATGTTAGACTTTTCATCCTTCTGTGATCTACTTCTAGTTAGGCCTATTAGGACTAATTCGTATAGGCATCTACTATCCCCTATCATAACCTTATTTGGTAGACCAGCGTGCTGGGTGCCGTGAAGCACACCAACATGGCATCATTTCAACCAAGAGGGGCTTAACAAATTCACAAGACGAGACACTGCTTGAGAGAGTTTTGTGGTTAAGCAGTCTCTAAATGAAATAAAATGAAGTACAGCCTAGCAGCCATACTCCTAATTCCCTTTCTTCTCTTAGTCAAGGGGCAACACTGTGCAGTTTTGCCTTAAGGGCCCTGCTGGGAGGCTGTTCATCATAGAATTTTAGAGTTGGAAGGGACCATGAGGGTCAACTAGTCTAACGTCCTGCAATGCTGAATATTCTTGCCCAACATGGGGGCGGAATGTACGACCATGAGATTAAGAGTCTCATGTTTTTACCGACTGAGCTATCCCAAACTTTCATAAAAAGGCAAGAAGAAGAAGAAGAAGAAGAAGAAGAAGAAGAGGTAGTAGTAGTAGTATTGTCCTTCACCAGTGGGCCCCAGGGTGAGTAACAACAATTAAAAGTTCAAAATTAAAAAAGTTAAACAAATGACAGTCACAGGAATAGGGAGGATCCTGAAAATCTCAGGTGTCAAAAGCCAGGCTGAAGATCATATGGTACATAGCAAATTTGTCAGATGCACCTCTGGGAGAAAGGATTTCCACAATTTAACGGTTGCCACAGAGTTTGCCCTTTTTAAGGCCACCACCATCCTGAACTTCTGAGGATGGTAAAGCTACCAAGAGGGCCCCTTCTGCTGATCTTAACACCTGAGAGAGGGTCTGTACCAAAGGAGGTGGTATCTCAGATTTGGGGCCTAACTGATTTACGGTTTTAAACACCAATGCAATCACCTTGAATTAGGCTCAGAAACCTTCTGGAAATCCATGCTGTTTCAGAACAAGGAATATATGCATTCTAAAGGCAGCCCCAGCCAGTAATCTGGCTACTGCATAAGTGCGGTGGCCAAGTCAACACTGTCCAAAAAGAGGGTATCACTGGCACACCAGCTGAAGCTAGATATAGGCAATCCCAAGGTTACTTGGGCTTCCAGAAATAATCCAGTATTACTCCTAAACTATACACTTGCTGCTTCCAGGGGACAGCCTGCCTTTCCACCTCCTACACTTGAGGACATAAAACACCTAAGACCTAAGTTTCAATTTGTTGAGCGACATCCAGGCCACCACTACCTCTAAGCATCTATCTAGCATCTCAGCTGCCTCTTCAGATTCAGACAGAACACAATAAATATAGCTGGGTATCATCTGTAGTTGCCATCGTTGAAGCTAAAATCAGTAATCAAACATATGATCCCTCTTCATATGACCCAGCGTTAAGGACAATCAACATGGATGAAAAGTCTAAAGCAGTGGTTACAAGAAAGATTTATCGCCAGTATGTTTTCCTGATGGGAATTCTGGAAAGTACCTTGATAATAAATCTTTCTTGTCTATATTGGCTTTTCTCTTTTTCATCATTCTTGATGGTTAAACTGGTCTGCAGGCAACTAAAATTGGGAAGCAGAGTTGGGTGCTGGGATAGGAAAGGAGGAGGAGGCTCATGAGGGTAGAATTTTCACAGTTGCATCTGCAGCGACCTGGAAGTAACGGAGCGCTTTACGTCCGGGTTTTTGCCACTCGCGCATGCGCAGTCAAAATGACGTCACACGCATGTGTGGAAGCGGCGAAACGTGACCTGCGCATGTGCAGACACGCTGTCGCGTCTTACGTTCTGTTCGGGATGCAAACGGGGCTCCAGAACGGATCCCGTTCGCATCCCGAGGTACCACTCCTGTTTTACACTAATAATTTCAAATGCCATATCTTGGCCAGTTAGAGGGGGAAACGAGAAGTTCCTGTCAATGCCAAATTTCTATCTTCTTCAGTTAGCAACCATTCTGTCAAGACGGATCTTTGTGACATTCGTGCGTTTATTACTTGATTTCTGTTTTGCATTTGCAGGTAGCTTGGCAGTTTTCCCCCAGCAATTCATCAGGACATTTGGCCATTTGTAGCAGAACATCACACTCCTTGATTTTATCCGCATACTGGCAGGGGTTGGCTATAAGCAATCAAGTCAAAACAAAGTTAGATACAAAACAGAGATAACCACTATTTAAATCCTTATTATATCATCACAGTCTTGGTGTTTCCTCTTCCCATGGTAATGGTGTTTCCTCTTCCCATGGTAATGCATGGTAATCTCTCTATTTCTGGGCTTGATTGAACTTGTTACAACCTACAGAGGTCTAAAGGGCCCTGACCCTGCCTAGCACAGGGAATATTTTCACTCACAACAATCTCCCAAGATAATTCAACTCCTAGTAGGAAGGTTTGTTTTTTTGTTTTTGTTTTTTTTAACTTCTTTTTATTAATTTTCTGTAATAATAAAAAAGAATAAAAATAAAAAATAGCCCACACATATCAGAGAAAAAGGCAAACATCACCCAAAGCAAAACACCTACACCAACCAAAAAACAGACATTAAATAACAACAAATAACGATTGACTTCCCTCCATCTTGGTTTTGGATTATGTGAAAATTAAAGCCATTCTGCAGTTTTTCATTTTATAGCATCTACACATCGCAAGAGTTATATTAAACCTACTGTAATTTTTATATCTCTAGAGTTTGTTTCCATATATGTTATGAACTTAGACCAATCGTCAATAAACCTTATGCCTTTTTTCTGTCTGAGGAAGGTTTGTTATGGAAAATGTTTTATTTGTGGTAATACTTAAATGATAAGTCAGGGAGGCACAGAGGACTAAATCATAATATTGATGCCTCTTATTCTATAAGAAATAAAGCACATGACTCCCTAAGGAGAACTAGCTTTGCAACAGATACTTTAGAAATAAAATGATTTAGAAGTCCATCTTATGCAGAAAAGTTGCTTCATATTATCAGTAACTTACTGCAGAGTTTATCTTCACAGTTCTGAGGGCAGTCTCCACATGGTGTACCTGGTCTGTAGGGTTCTTGCAATTGTTTAACTATGCTCCCTCTGAAATTGCAGAGCAGTGCTTAGGATGTGGGTGGTGCTGTGGTCTAAACCATAGAGCCTAGGGCTTGCCGAGCAGAAGGCCGGCAGTTCGAATCCCCGCGACGGGGTGAGCTCCTGTTGCTCAGTCCCTGCTCCTGTCAGTCTAGCAGTTCAAAAGCATGTCAAAGTGCAAGTAGATAAATAGGTACCGCTCCGGTGGGAAGGTAAACGGTGTTTCCATGCACTGCTCTGGTTCGCCAGAAGCGGCTTAGTCCTGCTGGCCACATGTCTGCAGACAAACGCTGGCTCCCTCGGCCAGTAAAGCAAGATGAGTGTCGCAACCCCAGAGTCATCCATGACTGGACCTAATGGTCAGGGGTCCCTTTACCTTTTACAATATGCTTTGCCTCAAAGGTGCTACGCAGAATGACTTTTGCAGCTTACATTGTGTGGCAGGTCTGATGGAGGTTGGCTATTGACTCACTCAAAGAATTATTGTATACAGCACATGCCATGACAAATTACACACATAAGACAGAAGAACTAAAAATATACTCATAAAATTTCAGACAAACAAATGTTTAAAACAAATCACCCACTACGCTTCAGGTTACAGACTCCACTAGCCCAGAAATAGTACCTCGGGTTAAGAACTTTGCTTCAGGGTGATAACAGAAAGCACGCGGCAGTGGCAGTGGGAGGCCCCATTAACTAAAGTGGTACCTCAAGTTAAGAACACTTTCATATTAAGAACTGACCTCCAGAATGTATTAAGTTCTTAACCCGAGGTACCACTGTATATTTGTATTCCATGTTTCTTCCAACAAGCTCGAAGTGGTTACATGGTTCTCTCCCTCCCCAATCTTATCCTCACAACAACCCTTTGAGGTAGGGTAGGCTGGGGGACCACTAGGGGCGCATCAGAAGATGGCTGACAATAACATCTCTCCGACCCACATGAGGTAAATTGGAGGCTGTAATGGGAGTAAATAGCCTCCCTACCCCGCCCCCCAGGATTGCGGTGGGGGACTGCCCTTGCCTGCTGTGCCCTATACCACCCCCGAATTTGTGGGGATGGGGGCACTAGGCACAATGCCCTTCTGTAGGATTTCAGCGCTCCTGGACGCCATCTCTGATCCATGCCACTAGCTGCAAGAACTTCAAAAGAAACAATTTGGATGAAGCGAATGCACATGTTTCAAGGAAGAAGGGGGAGTAAAGACTGCTAACAGAAGAGATCTCAGATAAAACAAGATGAGTCGGAGGAACAAGTATAAATCATGAGAAGATAAGCCAAGACTCGGTATGGCAAAGGGACTGATGGGGGAGGGGGGAAACTTTCCTTTCTTTCCCTATGTGATTAAACAAGTATCCCCTCCCCTCCCACAAGTCAGAAATGTCGTTTTAAGGACTTAAGCTGTGGATTTAAGGCTGTGTGGAGATAAACTTTCGAACCAAAGCATGTTTTAAGAAGAGCGTGGAATGTATAAGGGCTTTGGAATGACGCAGTTAAAAATTCCGTTGCCATATTGGGAAGTTCTGTCGGAGGACTTAAGTCTGAGAGGAGAAATAGAGAAATAGAGCTGTTTTTATATTGTGAGTGAAACTCCTCAGTGGGACATAAGAACGACAGTTCTGTAATTAATGATGGAAAGAGCACTGTTATCTATGAAGGCGATGATATATGGAAACTACCTCGATTTGAGGATTGGAAGAACGGAAAAATTCACACAGGATTATTATTGGTGTTTATCGGCTTAAGGAGACTATCAGTAGAGATCATAAAGAAAAAAGAGAAAATATATGAACAAGATGTGAGGTGGAAACAGCAAGATAAGACTGGATAGAAATTATGAACTTTGTTTGGACTGATTTGGACATTAACGCAGTGGCAAGAAGATGATCAGAATCCCCCTTCGGATCTTGAAATATGGATTCCCTCAACAAAATTTAAAATTCGGCTTTGTAATTTGGAATTTATGTGATGTGATTTGATTCGATTTGATTGGCCGGTTAATATTTTTTATTATTATTATTAAAAAAAGAGGTTCTTTAATTAAAGGTTCTTTAATTCCTCCTCACTTTCTGCCATCAGGGTTGTGTCATCTGCATATCAGAGGTTGTTGATATTTCTTCCAGCAATCTTAATTCCGGCTAGGGATTCATCCAGCCAAGCCCTTTACCACTGTATATTTACATTCCATCTTTCTTCCAACAAGCTCGAAGTGGTTACAAGGTTCTCTCCCTCCCCAATCTTATCCTCACAACAACCCTTTGAGGTAGGGTAGGCTGAGAGGCAGCAACTCATCCAAGGTCACCCAGTGAGGTACACGGCTGAGTGGAGATTTGAACCCCGGTCTCCCAGCACTCTAACCCCTACACCACACTCCCTATCAGCAAGCAGGCTAGAAATGACTTCTTCCTCCAGCCAACCATCTCATGTGTAAAGCAGAAACCCAAAGAATATCAGCCTAGTATTGCCATAGAGAGGACACTGCAGGCTATAGGATATAACATCCTCTAATCTGCCTTGAGCTCATGCCTGGCTGGGTAGCTGGCTAGAGCAGAAAGTCAGGAATTTTAGCCCAGTTGTGGGAAGAGGGGAGGTTGGAAGAACCAGATTTTCTCTGTGTGTGTGCAATTCCCTGGGAACGATGCAAAACCATCCCTGAGCCACCTCCCTGGGGCCTCTGCAGTCTCTCTTCCAAAGCATGTTAGGGCTACAGTGCTCAGTCATGTTGCAGCACACACGCTCTGCTATTAAATGTTAGGAAACTGGGGCAGATGAAGAACCTCTCTGGTCATCTTGTTCCTTGGACTTTAAATAAGTACCACTTCAAAAGCTTCCCCCCACCCGGTATTTGCCCCCTCCCACTCAATGGTCTGCTCCTGTTTCCAATTTTGGAAGGCTTTCTCACTCTACTCCAAAGCTCCCAAATGTGGAGTAATTCAGGGGGACAAACATTTGGATCAACCAGTGTGAGTTAAGAAGACAGTGCTCAGAACTGATACTTACGCAGGGCAATAATGGCAGACATGACTGTAAGGCCAAACTAACTCTGGACAGTAGGCAAATCCACATCCAACCTTGAATGAATTATACCAAATGAGCTACGGAGATTGCGGGGGCAGAGGGAGGAGAGAAAGGTTAAAAATCACCTTTAAAACAAACATTCAGGTCAGAGAAGTTCATCTGACAGCAGGTAAAGAGCTTCTAATTTGGCTGCCAGAACATGGCTGCCATTATACTTCCGTCCATTTGGATGAATGTTAACAGCTTTGTTTTAAATAAAAGGCACTGGTGAATGTTTCCAAGCATATTGTCTATGTCAGGATTGAAGTGAGGAAAATACTGGAGGGGAGCAAACACATGGCAGAGGATAAAGTTGTGGCCTAAATTAAATCCCATAACATCCAATTTGTTCACCTAACATCTTACCCCTTTTTCCTGTTGATTCACATCAACCGAAATACCTTCATCTAGGATTGTGATGTGAGCTGACACCCCTGGCTTGAACCTGTATCTCAGCAACCAAACAGCAGAGGAGAGGGAGTTGAAAGTTTTGGCAGCAGGGGTGCCAACTTGAATAAAATGGGGGGGGGGCGGCAGGTAACCATTTGAATGGCAATGCCCATAAACTGGGGGGGAGGAGCCCCCTCAAAGGTTTTAGTGGAGGCTGAAGACCCCTCAGCCCCTAGGAGTGGGCTCCTATGGTTGGCAGATAAAGACACTGAGAATATGCCCTTCAAAGGGTCACACAGATGGTGGTTGATGGAGGTAGGACTAAACCCCGTGAAATACAGAATGGGACAAGGCAAAGATGTCCGCTATCCCTGTTACCTTTTATTCTTGTCCTAGAAGTGTTGCTGTGAGATATTAAAGGAAAGAATTATGGGAAGAAAGATTTAAAAAGAAAACATACAAGCTAAGAGCATTTGCTGATGACATGATGTTGTCAAATAATTATGTCAAATAATTATGTCAAAATTTCAGTAATAAAAATGAATGTTTTGCCTAGAATGATCTTTTTATTTCAAACAATAGCTATTATGACTGATTTACTGTTTAGAGAATGGCAAAAAAGATTCATCTAAGTTTTGTGGCAATGTAAAAAACCATGAGTTAAAATGAAAGTACTGTGAGATGTGAAGGAACTGCCTGATTTGAAACTGTATTTTGCAGCCTGTTGCTGAGTGTGGAGGAAGTATTGGTTGATCTTAAGAAACAGGAGGGTTTTGGAACTAGAATGCCATGATTTGAGGTTTGGATGACATGGATATATGTTGTATGACAAGGTCGAAGTGAATGTGGACTTGAAAAATCATTTTGTTAGACGCACCATATTGAGAATCTGGAATAGATAGGTTTCATTTGAAAAGAGGCGACAGGTAAAGAAACTTCACCTATTACAGCTTTTCATTGTATAGGTTTGTTAGAGTTGTGCATTGCTTCCCACTAAGGAAGTCCAAAAGCTATGTACAGCTGTTCTTCTGGTTGGTGCCAGAGCATTCCTACATCCCACTTTTCCTGAATTCTGGGTGAACCGGAATAATTCCTAAACCACAAATTCCAGAACTGTAGCACACATGCACCATAACAAACTTAGTTGGTCTCTAAGGTGCCACTGGACAATGTTCTAGCATCTCGAATTCAGGGTTACTTAAGGTGATTTACACAAGCACTTTTCCCACCAGTAGCCAGTGTGGTGTAGTGGTTAAGCGCGGTAGTCTCGTAATCTGGGGAACCGGGTTCGCGTCTCCGCTCCTCCACCTGCAGCTGCTGGGTGACCTTGGGCCAGTCACACTTCTTTGAAGTCTCTCAGCCCCACTCACCTCACAGAGTGATTGTTGTGGGGGAGGAAGGGAAAGGAGATTGTTAGCCACTTTGAGACTCCTTAAAGGGAGTGAAAGGTGGGATATCAAATCCAAACTCTTCTTAACCTGGTACCGCAGGTTAAGTACTTAATTCCTTCCGGAGGTCCGTACTTAACCTGAAACTGTTCTTAACCTGAAGCACCACTTTAGCTAATGGGGCCTCCTGCTGCTGCTGCGCCCCCGAAGCACAATTTCTGTTCTTATCCTGAAGCAAAGTTCTTAACCTGAAGCACTATTTCTGGGTTAGCGGAGTCTGTAACCTGAAGCGTATGGAACCTGAGGCGTATGTAACCCGAGGTACCATTGTAGAAGATGCCCCCATGTATAAGACGACCCTTATTTTTTGGAACCCAAAATTAAGAAATCGGGCCAGAGCCCAAACCCGCACCGCCCGCACCCGTGTCAAAGCCCAACCCGAACCCAAGTCCAGGTCAGAGCTTGGGCCGCCCGCACCAGAGCCAGAGCCGGAACCCCTGTGCATTCACCAACTGTGTATAAAACGACCCCCAAATTTTGACTAAATATACGGAAAAATACGGTATGTTGTTAGCAACTAAATAAGAGTGCGAAGAATGAATATGTAAATGGATGGAAAGACAAGGATTATGGAGCCAACCAAGGGGCTGCAGGAGGAGGTCGCGGAATGGAGTCCAGCCCAGTCTAGCCGGGGATCAGGCTGCAGGCAGCCATTATGGGCTGGCATTCCGCTTGTGTTTAAAACTCCATAGCAACAGAACAGGCCTCTCATGTGACCGTTAACCCCTGCCATTGTCTGTTTGATCCTTTCACTCTGGATTTTGAGCCTGAGAAGGACGGCAGCATGGGCAACGTGGGCAGCCGAGTAGAGAAACGGGATTCCTTGCCGACTTCTCCAGGAGGTCTGCGTGGCATGCGTCAGCCAGACGGGCTGCTCCGGAAAGGAATGTCACAGCGTAGAGTTTTTGGCTACTTCCACTGGGGCAAGCGGGACACCCGGGCTGAGAAGAAGCACCAGTCATCTGGAGGTGGCTTTCAAAGGGACTATGAGAGTGACCAGGAGAACCAGTCCCCCGAGCGGTATTTCCGGGACCATCAACAAGCAGCCGATTTCTCCAAGAGCTCATTGCCTGAACATGGATGCTTCAACAGGTGTCGGATCAGACCCTCTGCCTTCAAGGTGGTATCATGGAAGAGCCTGTTGTGCATGCCGAGGCAGTCATCAGCCAAAGGCCAGAAGCTGTCCAAGAGCAACAGGAGCCTGACCCAGAACAGCACCAGCAGCACCTCGCAAGGCAGCCCTCTCCGCAGTCACCTGCTGCACACCATCAGCCTGGACGAGAGCACAAAGGCTATCCAAAGCTTCCCCACCAACACTCCACATTTCAAACCTGCTCCAACCCAGCTCAGTGCTTCTGTAGGCCACAAGAACCAGACTGGCGACACCTTAGACAGGGCTTCTCGGGGGCCAAACGACGCCTTGGCTGTAGACAAAACACCTCCGTCTTGCAAGAGCCTGAACCCCCTGCAGAGCTCTGGGGAACCACAGCCTCCGAATGAACCCACAAACTCCTTGGAAGATGTGGTGAAGCAGCTCGAGGACCGGCTGACTGAGAAGGGCATGGAGAGAAATCTGAGTGAGAGGGATGATCCCTTCACTCAGATATTTGAGGACAAATGGTGTTTGTGGATGGATGAGCTGGATGAACTGAAGCAGGAAATTCAGCTGAAGCTCTACAAAGCTCAGCAGCTAGAGAAACAGCTGCTAGAAGAGCTGGCCCTACGGCAGAGGCAGTGCGAGGAGCTGAGGCTGCAGCACCAACAGGCACAGTTGGGCGACTCTTCCCAAACCTTGCCAGAGCGTGGCTCCCCTGTTCCTCCACGGGACTCTCCCATGCAAGCATGCCAGGACGTTTCGGCTTGTGAAACAGATGGCTCTAAAAGTAGGGGGATGCAGGGGGAGAGTGCAGAGGGCGCTGAATGGCTAAGGGGAGAATTGCTGCGCGAGAGGCGCCAGGCCCAGCTGCAAGAGGCAAACTTTGAGCAGGAGCGGAAAACTTGGGAAGAGGAGAAGAAGATAGTCCTGCGCTATCAGCGGGAGATGCAGGCCAGGTATGTGGAGTTGTACTCCCGCAACCAGGCCCTGGAGAGGCAGCGAAGTCAGTTCCGGCAGTTCCAAGCTGAGCCCAGATGTATCAGCTAAAGGTCTGGTGAACCTCATCCATGGAGGATTTTGAAGACTGCTGCCGTCCATGGAATGGAATCCCAGCATTGCTCCTGGCATTTTCCGTCCATCCATAGTTGCCCTTGCTCTGTCTAGCTTGTTGCTACTTTGCATAATTTTGTTTATTCCACCACTGTATTAGTGTTTAATTTTCCATTCTTTTAACTTTGTTTGCCACACATTCATACAACAACACTGTTCTATTTATGTAATTATTTGATATATTATTCTTTCCTATGTACAAATATTTGAAATTTATTAATAAAATATTGGACACAATCTGCCTGATTGAAAATAATTGTAGTAGAACAGGTTCTAACACACAAACTCATTAACTGAATTTAGATCAACATATCAGCTGCTGTGCTGTTGTTGTTTTTTTAAAAAAATATAGGCATCTACTATCCCCTATCATAACCTTATTTGGTAGACCAGCGTGCTGGGTGCCGTGAAGCACACCAACATGGCATCATTTCAGCCAAGAGGGGCTTAACAAATTCACAAGACGAGACACTGCTTAAGAGAGTTTTGTGGTTAAGCAGTCTCTAAATGAAATAAAATGGAGTACAGCCTAGCAGCCATACTCCTAATTCCCTTTCTTCTCTCAGTCAAGAGGCAACACTGTGCAGTTTTGCCTTAAGGGCCCTGCTGGGAGGCTGTTCATCATAGAATTTTAGAGTTGGAAGGAACCATGAGGGTCAACTAGTCTAACGTCCTGCAATGCTGAATATTCTTGCCCAACATGGGGGCGGAATGTACGACCATGAGATTAAGAGTCTCATGTTTTTACCGACTGAGCTATCCCAAACTTTCATAAAAAGGCAAGAAGAAGAAGAAGAAGAAGAAGAAGAAGAAGAAGAAGAAGAAGAAGAAGAAGAAGAAGAAGAGGTAGTATTGTCCTTCACCAGTGGGCCCCAGGGTGAGTAACAGCAATTAAAAGTTCAAAATTAAAAAAGTTAAACAAATGACAGTCACAGGAATAGGGAGGATCCTGAAAATCTCAGGTGTCAAAAGCCAGGCTGAAGTTCATATGGTACATAGCAAATTTGTCAGATGCACCTCTGGGAGAAAGGATTTCCACAATTTAACGGTTGCCACAGAGTTTGCCCTTTTTAAGGCCACCACCATCCTGAGCTTCTGAGGATGGTAAAGCTACCAAGAGGGTCCCTTCTGCTGATCTTAACACCTGAGAGAGGGTCTGTACCAAAGGAGGTGGTATCTCAGATTTGGGGCCTAACTGATTTACGGTTTTAAGCACCAATGCGATCACCTTGAATTAGGCTCAGAAACCTTCTGGAAATCCATGCTGTTTCAGAACAAGGAATATATGCATTCTAAAGGCAGCCCCAGCCAGTAATCTGGCTACTGCATAAGTGCGGTGGCCAAGTCAACACTGTCTAAAAAGAGGGTATCACTGGCACACCAGCTGAAGCTAGATATAGGCAATCCCACACACCAAGGTTACTTGGGCCTCTAGAAATAATCCAGTATTACTCCTAAGCTACACACTTGCTGCTTCCAGGGGACAGCTTGCCTTTCCACCTCCTACACTTGAGGACATAAAACACCTAAGACCTAAGTTTCAATTTGTTGAGCGACATCCAGGCCACCACTACCTCTAAGCATCTATCTAGCATCTCAGCTGCCTCTTCAGATTCAAACAGAACACAATAAATATAGCTGGGTATCATCTGTAGTTGCCATCGTTGAAGCTAAAATCAGTAATCAAACATATGATCCCTCTTCATATGACCCAGCGTTAAGGACAATCAACATGGATGAAAAGTCTAAAGCAGTGGTTACAAGAAAGATTTATCACCAGTATGTTTTCCTGATGGGAATTCTGGAAAGTACCTTGATAATAAATCTTTCTTGTCTATATTGGCTTTTCTCTTTTTCATCATTCTTGGCGGTTAAACTGGTCTGCAGACAACTAAAATTGGGAAGCAGAGTTGGGTGCTGGGATAGGAAAGGAGGAGGAGGCTCATGAGGGTAGAATTTTCACAGTTGCATCTGCAGCGACCTGGAAGTAACGGAGCGCTTTACGTCCGGGTTTTTGCCACTCGCGCATGCGCAGTCAAAATGACGTCACACGCATGTGTGGAAGCAGCGAAACGTGACCTGCGCATGCGCAGACACGCTGTCGCGTCTTACGTTCTGTTCGGGATGCGAACAGGGCTCCAGAACGGATCCCGTTCGCATCCCGAGGTACCACTCCTGTTTTACACTAATAATTTCAAATGCCATATCTTGGCCAGTTAGAGGGGGAAACGAGAAGTTCCTGTCAATGCCAAATTTCTATCTTCTTCAGTTAGCAACCATTCTGTCAAGACGGATCTTTGTGACATTCGTGCGTTTATTACTTGATTTCTGTTTTGCATTTGCAGGTAGCTTGGCAGTTTTCCCCCAGCAATTCATCAGGACATTTGCCCATTTGTAGCAGAACATCACACTCCTTGATTTTATCCGCATACTGGCAGGGGTTGGCTGTAAGCAATCAGGCCAAAACAAAGTTAGATACAAAACAGAGATAACCACTATTTAAATCCTTATTATATCATCACAGTCTTGGTGTTTCCTCTTCCCATGGTAATGCTGACTTTCTCTCTATTTCTGGGCTTGATTGACCTTGTTACAACCTACAGAGGTCTAAAGGGCCCTGACCCTGCCTAGCACAGGGAATATTTTCACTCACAACAATCTCCCAAGAGAATTCAGCTCCTAGTAGGAAGGTTTGTTTTTTTGTTTTTGTTTTTTTTAACTTCTTTTTATTCATTTTCTGTAATAATAAAAAAAGAATAAAAATAAAAAATAGCCCACACATATCAGAGAAAAAGGCAAACATCACCCAAAGCAAAACACCTACACCAACCAAAAAACAGACATTAAATAACAACAAATAACGAACTGAGTTAGTTCTAGGTATGAGCTTTCGTGTGCATGCACACTTCTTCAGATACACAGATTCTTCAGATAAGTGTGCATAAGTTTATTCTTCAGATAAGTGTGCATGCACACGAAAGCTCATACCTAGAACTAACTCAGTTGGTCTTTAAGGTGCTACTGGAAGGAATTTTTTTATTTTGTTTTGACCATGGCAGACCAACACGGCTACCTATCTGTAACAAATAACGATTGACTTCCCTCCATCTTGGTTTTGGATTATGTGAAAATTAAAGCCATTCTGCAGTTTTTCATTTTATAGCATCTACACATCGCAAGAGTTATATTAAACCTACTGTAATTTTTATATCTCTAGAGTTTGTTTCCATATATGTTATGAATTTAGACCAATCATCAATAAACCTTATGCCTTTTTTCTGTCTGAGGAAGGTTTGTTATGGAAAATGTTTTATTTGTGGTAATACTTAAATGATAAGTCAGGGAGGCACAGAGGACTAAATCATAATATTGATGACTCTTATTCTATAAGAAATAAAGCACATGACTCCCTAAGGAGAACTAGCTTTGCAACAGATACTTTAGAAATAAAATGATTTAGAAGTCCATCTTATGCAGAAAAGTTGCTTCATATTATCAGTAACTTACTGCAGAGTTTATCTTCACAGTTCTGAGGGCAGTCTCCACATGGTGTACCTGGTCTGTAGGGTTCTTGCAATTGTTTAACTATGCTCCCTCTGAAATGGCAGAGCAGTGCTTAGGATATGGGTGGTGCTGTGGTCTAAACCATAGAGCCTAGGGCTTGCCGAGCAGAAGGCCGGCAGTTCGAATCCCCGCGACGGGGTGAGCTCCTGTTGCTCAGTCCCTGCTCCTGTCAGTCTAGCAGTTCAAAAGCATGTCAAAGTGCAAGTAGATAAATAGGTACCGCTCCGGCGGGAAGGTAAACGGTGTTTCCATGCACTGCTCTGGTTCGCCAGAAGCGGCTTAGTCCTGCTGGCCACATGTCTGCAGACAAACGCTGGCTCCCTCGGCCAGTAAAGCAAGATGAGTGTCGCAACCCCAGAGTCATCCATGACTGGACCTAATGGTCAGGGGTCCCTTTACCTTTTACAATATGCTTTGCATCAAATGTGCTACGCAGAATGACTTTTGCAGCTTACATTGTGTGGCAGGTCTGATGGCGGTTGGCTATTGACTCACTCAAAAAATTATTGTATACAGCACATGCCATGACAAATTACACACATAAGACAGAAGAACTAAAAATATACTCATAAAATTTCAGACAAACAAATGTTTAAAACAAATCACCCACTGCGCAATTAATTGCTGGCTCAAACACATAGTATTAGCACAGCTTTCTAGCAGCTATGGCAAATTATGCCCCCTAATGTATCTTTGCTGTGTCATTTATTGTGATTATGTATTACAGTGGTACCTTGGGTTACAGACGCTTCAGGTTACAGACTCCACTAGCCCAGAAATAGTACCTCGGGTTAAGAACTTTGCTTCAGGGTGATAACAGAAATCACGCGGCAGTGGCAGTGGGAGGCCCCATTAACTAAAGTGGTACCTCAAGTTAAGAACACTTTCATATTAAGAACTGACCTCCAGAATGTATTAAGTTCTTAACCCGAGGTACCACTGTATATTTGTATTCCATGTTTCTTCCAACAAGCTCGAAGTGGTTACATGGTTCTCTCCCTCCCCAATCTTATCCTCACAACAACCCTTTGAGGTAGGGTAGGCTGGGGGACCACTAGGGGCGCATCAGAAGATGGCTGACAATAACATCTCTCCGACCCACATGAGGTAAATTGGAGGCTGTAATGGGAGTAAATAGCCTCCCTACCCCGCCCCCCAGGATTGCGGTGGGGGACTGCCCTTGCCTGCTGTGCCCTATACCACCCCCGAATTTGTGGGGATGGGGGCACTAGGCACAATGCCCTTCTGTAGGATTTCGGCGCTCCTGGACGCCATCTCTGATCCATGCCACTAGCTGCAAGAACTTCAAAAGAAACAATTTGGATGAAGCGAATGCACATGTTTCAAGGAAGAAGGGGGAGTAAAGACTGCTAACAGAAGAGATCTCTGATAAAACAAGATGAGTCGGAGGAACAAGTATAAATCATGAGAAGATAAGCCAAGACTCGGTATGGCAAAGGGACTGATGGGGGAGGGGGGAAACTTTCCTTTCTTTCCCTATGTGATTAAACAAGTATCCCCTCCCCTCCCACAAGTCAGAAATGTCGTTTTAAGGACTTAAGCTGTGGATTTAAGGCTGTGTGGAGATAAACTTTCGAACCAAAGCATGTTTTAAGAAGAGCGTGGAATGTATAAGGGCTTTGGAATGACGCAGTTTAAAATTCCGTTGCCATATTGGGAAGTTCTGTCGGAGGACTTAAGTCTGAGAGGAGAAATAGAGAAATAGAGCTGTTTTTATATTGTGAGTGAAACTCCTCAGTGGGACATAAGAACGACAGTTCTGTAATTAATGATGGAAAGAGCACTGTTATCTATGAAGGCGATGATATATGGAAACTACCTCGATTTGAGGATTGGAAGAACGGAAAAATTCACACAGGATTATTATTGGTGTTTATCGGCTTAAGGAGACTATCAGAAGAGATCATAAAGAAAAAAGAGAAAATATATGAACAAGATGTGAGGTGGAAACAGCAAGATAAGACTGGATAGAAATTATGAACTTTGTTTGGACTGATTTGGACATTAACGCAGTGGCAAGAAGATGATCAGAATCCCCCTTCGGATCTTGAAATATGGATTCCCTCAACAAAATTTAAAATTCGACTTTGTAATTTGGAATTTATGTGATGTGATTTGATTCGATTTGATTGGCCGGTTAATATTTATTATTATTATTATTAAAAAAAGAGGTTCTTTAATTAAAGGTTCTTTAATTCCTCCTCACTTTCTGCCATCAGGGTTGTGTCATCTGCATATCAGAGGTTGTTGATATTTCTTCCAGCAATCTTAATTCCGGCTAGGGATTCATCCAGCCAAGCCCTTTACCACTGTATATTTACATTCCATGTTTCTTCCAACAAGCTCGAAGTGGTTACAAGGTTCTCTCCCTCCCCAATCTTATCCTCACAACAACCCTTTGAGGTAGGGTAGGCTGAGAGGCAGCAACTCATCCAAGGTCACCCAGTGAGGTACACGGCTGAGTGGAGATTTGAACCCCGGTCTCCCAGCACTCTAACCCCTACACCACACTGCCTATCAGCAAGCAGGCTAGAAATGACTTCTTCCTCCAGCCAACCATCTCATGTGTAAAGCAGAAACCCAAAGAATATCAGCCTAGTATTGCCATATAGAGGACACTGCAGGCTATAGGATATAACATCCTCCAATCTGCCTTGAGCTCATGCCTGGCTGGGTAGCTGGCTAGAGCAGAAAGTCAGGAATTTTAGCCCAGTTGTGGGAAGAGGGGAGGTTGGAAGAACCAGATTTTCTCTGTGTGTGTGCAATTCCCTGGGAACGATGCAAAACCATCCCTGAGCCACCTCCCTGGGGCCTCTGCAGTCTCTCTTCCAAAGCATGTTAGGGCTACAGTGCTCAGTCATGTTGCAGCACACACGCTCTGCTATTAAATGTTAGGAAACTGGGGCAGATGAAGAACCTCTCTGGTCATCTTGTTCCTTGGACTTTAAATAAGTACCACTTCAAAAGCTTTCCCCCCACCCGGTATTTGCCCCCTCCCACTCAGTGGTCTGCTCCTGTTTCCAATTTTGGAAGGCTTTCTCACTCTACTCCAAAGCTCCCAAATGTGGAGTAATTCAGGGGGACAAACATTTGGATCAACCAGTGTGAGTTAAGAAGACAGTGCTCAGAACTGATACTTACGCAGGGCAATAATGGCAGACATGACTGTAAGGCCAAACTAACTCTGGGCAGTAGGCAAATCCACATCCAACCTTGAATGAATTATACCAAATGAGCTACGGAGATTGCGGGGGCAGAGGGAGGAGAGAAAGGTTAAAAATCACCTTTAAAACAAATATTGAGGTCAGAGAAGTTCATCTGACAGCAGGTAAAGAGCTTCTAATTTGGCTGCCAGAACATGGCTGCCATTATACTTCCGTCCATTTGGATGAATGTTAACAGCTTTGTTTTAAATAAAAGGCACTGGTGAATGTTTCCAAGCATATTGTCTATGTCAGGATTGAAGTGAGGAAAATACTGGAGGGGAGCAAACACATGGCAGAGGATAAAGTTGTGGCCTAAATTAAATCCCATAACATCCAATTTGTTCACCTAACATCTTACCCCTTTTTCCTGTTGATTCACATCAACCGAAATACCTTCATCTAGGATTGTGATGTGAGCTGACACCCCTGGCTTGAACCTGTATCTGAGCAACCAAACAGCAGAGGAGAGGGAGTTGAAAGTTTTGGCAGCAGGGGTGCCAACTTGAATAAAATGGGGGGGGGCAGGTAACCATTTGAATGGCAATGCCATAAACTGGGGGGGAGGAGCCCCCTCAAAGGTTTTAGTGGAGGCTGAAGACCCCTCAGCCCCTAGGAGTGGGCTCCTATGGTTGACAGATAAAGACACTGAGAATATGCCCTTCAAAGGGTCACACAGATGGTGGTTGATGGAGGTATGACTAAACCCCGTGATATACAGAATGGGACAAGGCAAAGATGTCCGCTATCCCTGTTACCTTTTATTCTTGTCCTAGAAGTGTTGCTGTGAGATATTAAAGGAAAGAATTATGGGAAGAAAGATTTAAAAAGAAAACATACAAGCTAAGAGCATTTGCTGATGACATGATGTTGTCAAATAATTATGTCAAATAATTATGTCAAAATTTCAGTAATAAAAATGAATGTTTTGCCTAGAATGATCTTTTTATTTCAAACAATAGCTATTATGACTGATTTACTGTTTAGAGAATGGCAAAAAAGATACATCTAAGTTTTGTGGCAATGTAAAAAACCATGAGTTAAAATGAAAGTACTGTGAGATGTGAAGGAACTGCCTGATTTGAAACTGTATTTTGCAGCCTGTTGCTGAGTGTGGAGGAAGTATTGGTTGATCTTAAGAAACAGGAGGGTTTTGGAACTAGAATGCCATGATTTGAGGTTTGGATGACATGGATATATGTTGTATGACAAGGTCGAAGTGAATGTGGACTTGAAAAATCATTTTGTTAGACGCACTGTATTGAGAATCTGGAATAGATAGGTTTCATTTGAAAAGAGGCGACAGGTAAAGAGAAATGGTTAGTTTAGGGAGGCCTGGTGACTTCACCTATTACAGCTTTTCATTGTATAGGTTTGTTAGAGTTGTGCATTGCTTCCCACTAAGAAAGTCCCAAAGCTATGTACAGCTGTTCTTCTGGTTGGTGCCAGAGCATTCCTACACCCCACTCTTCCTGAATTCTGGGTGAACCGGAATAAGTCCTAAACCACAAATTCCAGAACTGTAGCACACATGCACCATAACAAACTTAGTTGGTCTCTAAGGTGCCACTGGACAATGTTCTAGCATCTCGAATTCAGGGTAACTTAAGGTGATTTACACAAGCACTTTTCCCACCAGTAGCCAGTGTGGTGTAGTGGTTAAGAGCGGTAGTCTCGTAATCTGGGGAACCGGGTTCGCGTCTCCGCTCCTCCACCTGCAGCTGCTGGGTGACCTTGGGCTAGTCGCACTTCTCTGAAGTCTCTCAGCCCCACTCACCTCACAGAGTGATTGTTGTGGGGGAGGAAGGGAAGGGAGAATGTTAGCCGCTTTGAGACTCCTTAAAGGGAGTGAAAGGTGGGATATCAAATCCAAACTCTTCTTAACCTGGTACCGCAGGTTAAGTACTTAATTCCTTCCGGAGGTCCGTACTTAACCTGAAACTGTTCTTAACCTGAAGCACCACTTTAGCTAATGGGGCCTCCTGCTGCTGCTGCGCCCCCGAAGCACAATTTCTGTTCTTATCCTGAAGCAAAGTTCTTAACCTGAAGCACTATTTCTGGGTTAGCGGAGTCTGTAACCTGAAGCGTATGGAACCTGAGGCGTATGTAACCCGAGGTACCATTGTAGAAGATGCCCCCATGTATAAGACAACCCTTATTTTTTTGAACCCAAAATTAAGAAATCAGGCCAGAGCCCAAACCCGCACCGCCCGCACCCGTGTCAAAGCCCAACCCGAACCCAAGTCCAGGTCAGAGCTTGGGCCGCCCGCACCAGAGCCAGAGCCGAAACCCCTGTGCATTCACCAACTGTGTATAAAACGACCCCCAAATTTTGACTAAATATACGGAAAAATACGGTATGTTGTTAGCAACTAAATAAGAGTGCGAAGAATGAATATGTAAATGGATGGAAAGACAAGGATTATGGAGCCAACCAAGGGTCTGCAGGAGGAGGTCGCGGAATGGAGTCCAGCCCAGTCTAGCCAGGGATCAGGCTGCAGGCAGCCATTATGGGCTGGCATTCCGCTTGTGTTTAAAACTCCATAGCAACAGAACAGGCCTCTCATGTGACCGTTAACCCCTGCCATTGTCTGTTTGATCCTTTCACTTTGGATTCTGAGCCTGAGAACGACGGCAGCATGGGCAACGTGGGCAGCCGAGTAGAGAAACGGGATTCCTTGCCGACTTCTCCCGGAGGTCTGCGTGGCATGCGTCAGCCAGACGGGCTGCTCCGGAAAGGAATGTCACAGCGTAGAGTTTTTGGCTACTTCCACTGGGGCAAGCGGGACACCCGGGCTGAGAAGAAGCACCAGTCATCTGGAGGTGGCTTTCAAAGGGACTATGAGAGTGACCAGGAGAACCAGTCCCCCGAGCGGTATTTCCGGGACCATCAACAAGCAGCCGATTTCTCCAAGAGCTCATTGCCTGAACATGGATGCTTCAACAGGTGTCGGATCAGACCCTCTGCCTTCAAGGTGGTATCATGGAAGAGCCTGTTGTGCATGCCGAGGCAGTCATCAGCCAAAGGCCAGAAGCTGTCCAAGAGCAACAGGAGCCTGACCCAGAACAGCACCAGCAGCACCTCGCAAGGCAGCCCTCTCCGCAGTCACCTGCTGCACACCATCAGCCTGGACGAGAGCACAAAGGCTATCCAAAGCCTCCCCACTGACACTCCACGTTTCAAACCTGCTCCAACCCAGCTCAGCGCTTCCGTAGGCCACAAGAACCAGACTGGCGACTCCTTAGACAGGGCTTCTCGGGGGCCACACGACGCCTTGGCTGTAAAAAAAACACCTCCATCTTGCAAGAGCCTGAGCCCCCTGCAGAGCTCTGGGGAACCACAGCCTCCGAATGAAGCCACAAACTCCTTGGAAGATGTGGTGAAGCAGCTCGAGGACCAGCTGACTGAGAAGGGCATGGGGAGAAATCTGAGTGAGAGTGATGATCCCTTCACTCAGATATTTGAGGACAAATGGTGTTTGTGGATGGATGAGCTGGATGAACTGAAGCAGGAAATTCAGCTGAAGCTCTACAAAGCTCAGCAGCTAGAGAAACGGCTGCTAGAAGAGCTGGCCCTACGGCAGAGGCAGTGCGAGGAGCTGAGGCTGCAGCACCAACAGGCACAGTTGGGCGACTCTTCCCAAACCTTGCCAGAGCGTGGCTCCCCTGTTCCTCCACGGGACTCTCCCATGCAAGCATGCCAGAAGGTTTGGGCTTGTGAAACAGATGGCTCTAAAAGTAGGGGGATGCAGGGGGAGAGTGCAGAGGGCACTGAATGGCTAAGGGGAGAATTGCTGCGCGAGAGGCGCCAGGCCCAGCTGCAAGAGGCAAACTTTGAGCAGGAGCGGAAAACTTGGGAAGAGGAGAAGAAGATAGTCCTGCGCTATCAGCGGGAGATGCAGGCCAGGTATGTGGAGTTGTACTCCCGCAACCAGGCCCTGGAGAGGCAGCGAAGTCAGTTCCGGCAGTTCCAAGCTGAGCCCAGATGTATCAGCTAAAGGTCTGGTGAACCTCATCCATAGAGGATTTTGAAGACTGCTGCCGTCCATGGAATGGAATCCCAGCATTGCTCCTGGCATTTTCCGTCCATCCATAGTTGCCCTTGCTCTGTCTAGCTTGTTGCTACTTTGCATAATTTTGTTTATTCCACCACTGTATTAGTGTTTAATTTTCCATTCTTTTAACTTTGTTTGCCACACATTCATACAACACCACTGTTCTATTTATGTAATTATTTGATATATTATTCTTTCCTATGTACAAATATTTGAAATTTATTAATAAAATATTGGACACAATCTGCCTTATTGAAAATAATTGTAGTAGAACAGGTTCTAACACACAAACTCATTAACTGAATTTAGATCAACATATCAGCTGCTGCGCTGTTGTTGTTGGTTTTAAAATATTTTTTATTAACAGGCCAATCAAATCACATTAATTCCAAATCACATTAATTTCAAATTAGACAGCCAAATTTTTTGTTGGGGGTACCCATACTTCGAGCTCTGAAAGGGATCCAAACCTCTCTCTTGCTGCTGCTTTAGTATACACAGTTCTGTCCAAATAGTATTCACAGTTCTATTCCATCTTCTCTTTGTTGTTTTCCTCATCTTCTTGTTTTCTTTATGATCTCTGATA
Source organism: Podarcis erhardii (assembly GCF_964252035.2). Classification (NCBI taxonomy): domain Eukaryota; kingdom Metazoa; phylum Chordata; class Lepidosauria; order Squamata; family Lacertidae; genus Podarcis; species Podarcis erhardii. The sequence goes on along the minus strand of NC_138507.1, from coordinate 5,157,769 downwards.
GTCTCCACAAGCGGGTTGAAAACAAACATTGTTATATCCTGTGTGGATTTTACACTCATCCAAGAGCCATATCAAAATAGACAGAAATCATTTCAACACCTGTCCTGATTTCCACAGGCCTGCCGCTCTCATAAATTTTCTCAGGGGGCCCTGCCAGGCCGATCTCACATTCTGATATAGTAATGAGCCATAGTCCTCCTCCCCCTCAGTCCTCCTGCGGGCAGGCCTGCCACAACAATCTCTTTTTATGACTGCGTCACAGAGAACTTTCTTTCCTTTCTCGATGTTCGATGTTAAACTTTTCATCCTTCTGTGGTCTACTTCTAGTTAGGCCTATTAGGACTAATTCGTATAGGCATCTATTATCCACTATCATAACTTTATTTGGTAGACCAGCGTGCTGAGTGCCGTGAAGCACACCAACATGGCATCATCTCAACCAAGAGGGGCTTAACAAATTCACAAGACGAGACACTGCTTAAGAGAGTTTTGTGGTTAAGCAGTCTCTAAATGAAATAAAATGAAGTACAGCCTAGCAGCCATACTCCTAATTCCCTTTCTTCTCTGAGGCAAGAGGCAACACTGTGCAGTTTTGCCTTAAGGGCCCTGCTGGGAGGCTGTTCATCATAGAATTTTAGAGTTGGAAGGGACCATGAGGGTCAACTAGTCTAACGTCCTGCAATGTTGAATATTCTTGCCCAACATGGGGGCGGAATGTACGACCATGAGATTAAGAGTCTCATGTTTTTACCGACTGAGCTATCCCAAACTTTCATAAAAAGGCAAGAAGAAGAAGAAGAAGAAGAAGAGGAGGAGGAGGTAGTAGTATTGTCCTTCACCAGTGGGTCCCAGGGTGAGTAACAGCAATTTAAAGTTCAAAATTAAAAAAGTTAAACAAATGACAGTCACAGGAATAGGGAGGATCCTGAAAATCTCAGGTGTCAAAAGCCAGGCTGAAGTTCATATGGTACATAGCAAATTTGTCAGATGCACCTCTGGGAGAACGGATTTCCACAATTTAACAGTTGCCACAGAGTTTGCCCTTTTTAAGGCCACCACCATCCTGAACTTCTGAGGATGGTAAAGCTACCAAGAGGGTCCCTTCTGCTGATCTTAACACCTGAGAGAGGGTCTGTACCAAAGGAGGTGGTATCTCAGATTTGGGGCCTAACTGATTTACGGTTTTAAACACCAATGCGATCACCTTGAATTAGGCTCAGAAACCTTCTGGAAATCCATGCTGTTTCAGAACATGGAATATATGCATTCTAAAGGCAGCCCCAGCCAGTAATCTGGCTACTGCATAAGTGCTGTGGCCAAGTCAACACTGTACAAAAAGAGGGTATCACTGGCACACCAGCTGAAGCTAGATATAGGCAATCCCACACACCAAGGTTACTTGGGCTTCCAGAAATAATCCAGTATTACTCCTAAACTATACACTTGCTGCTTCCAGGGGACAGCCTGCCTTTCCACCTCCTACACTTGAGGACATAAAACACCTAAGACCTAAGTTTCAATTTGTTGAGCGACATCCAGGCCACCACTAACTCTAAACATCTATCTAGCATCTCAGCTGCCTCTTCTGATTCAGACAGAACACAATAAATATAGCTGGGTATCATCTGTAGTTGCCATCGTTGAAGCTAAAATCAGTAATCAAACATATGATCCCTCTTCATATACCCCAGCGTTAAGGACAATCAACATGGATGAAAAGTCTAAAGCAGTGGTTACAAGAAAGATTTATCGCCAGTATGTTTTCCTGATGGGAATTCTGGAAAGTACCCTGATAATAAATCTTTCTTGTCTATATTGGCTTTTCTCTTTTTCATCATTCTTGACGGTTAAACTGGTCTGCAGGCAACTAAAATTGGGAAGCAGAGTTGGGTGCTGTGATAGGAAAGGAGGAGGAGACTCATGAGGGTAGAATTTTCACAGTTGCATCTGCAGCGACCTGGAAGTAACAGAGCGCGTTACTTCCGGGTTTCGCCACTCGCGCATGCGCAAACAGTCAAAATGATGTCACGCGCATGTGTGGAAGCGGCAAAACGTGACCTGCACATGCGCAGACATGCTGTCGCGTCTTACGTTCTGTTCGGGATGCGAACGGGGCTCCAGAACGGATCCCGTTCGCATCCCGAGGTACCACTCCTGTTTTACACTAATAATTTCAGACGCCATATCTTGGCCAGTTAGAGGGGGAAACGAGAAGTTCCTGTCAATGCCAAATTTCTATCTTCTTCAGTTAGCAACCATTCTCTCAAGACGGATCTTTGTGACATTCGTGCGTTTATTACTTGATTTCTGTTTTGCATTTGCAGGTAGCTTGGCAGTTTCCCCCCAGCAATTCATCAGGACATTTGGCCATTTGTAGCAGAACATCACACTCCTTGATTTTATCCGCATACTGGCAGGGGTTGGCTATAAGCAATCAAGTCAAAACAAAGTTAGATACAAAACAGAGATAACCACTATTTAAATCCTTATTATATCATCACAGTCTTGGTGTTTCCTCTTCCCATGGTAATGCTGACTTTCTCTCTATTTCTGGGCTTGATTGAACTTGTTACAACCTACAGAGGTCTAAAGGGCACTGACCCTGCCTAGCACAGGGAATATTTTCACTCACAACAATCTCCCAAGATAATTCAGCTCCTAGTAGGAAGGTTTGTTTTTTTGTTTTTGTTTTTTTTAACTTCTTTTTATTCATTTTCTGTAATAGTAAAAAAAGAATAAAAATAAAAAATAGCCCACACATATCAGAGAAAAGGGCAAACATCACCCAAAGCAAAACACCTACACCAACCAAAAAACAGACATTAAATAACAACAAATAACGATTGACTTCCCTCCATCTTGGTTTTGGATTATGTGAAAATTAAAGCCATTCTGCAGTTTTTCATTTTATAGCATCTACACATTGCAAGAGTTATATTAAACCTACTGTAATTTTTATATCTCTAGAGTTTGTTTCCATATATGTTATGAATTTAGACCAATCGTCAATAAACCTTATGCCTTTTTTCTGTCTGAGGAAGGTTTGTTATGGAAAATGTTTTATTTGTGGTAATACTTAAATGATAAGTCAGGGAGGCACAGAGGACTAAATCATAATATTGATGACTCTTATTCTATAAGAAATAAAGCACATGACTCCCTAAGGAGAACTAGCTTTGCAACAGATACTTTAGAAATAAAATGATTTAGAAGTCCATCTTATGCAGAAAAGTTGCTTCATATTATCAGTAACTTACTGCAGAGTTTATCTTCACAGTTCTGAGGGCAGTCTCCACATGGTGTACCTGGTCTGTAGGGTTCTTGCAATTGTTTAACTATGCTCCCTCTGAAATGGCAGAGCAGTGCTTAGGATGTGGGTGGTGCTGTGGTCTAAACCATAGAGCCTAGGGCTTGCCGAGCAGAAGGCCGGCAGTTCGAATCCCCGCGACGGGGTGAGCTCCTGTTGCTCAGTCCCTGCTCCTGTCAGACTAGCAGTTCAAAAGCATGTCAAAGTGCAAGTAGATAAATAGGTACCGCTCCGGCGGGAAGGTAAACGGTGTTTCCATGCACTGCTCTGGTTCGCCAGAAGCGGCTTAGTCATGCTGGCCACATGTCTGCAGACAAACGCTGGCTCCCTCGGCCAGTAAAGCAAGATGAGTGTCGCAACCCCAGAGTCATCCATGACTGGACCTAATGGTCAGGGGTCCCTTTACCTTTTACAATATGCTTTGCATCAAATGTACTACGCAGAATGACTTTTGCAGCTTACATTGTGTGGCAGGTCTGATGGCGGTTGGCTATTGACTCACTCAAAAAATTATTGTATACAGCACATGCCATGACAAATTACACACATAAGACAGAAGAACTAAAAATATACTCATAAAATTTCAGACAAACAAATGTTTAAAACAAATCACCCACTGCGCAATTAATTGCTGGCTCAAACACATAGTATTAGCACAGCTTTCTAGCAGCTATGGCAAATTCTGCCCCCTAATGTATCTTTGCTGTGTCATTTATTGTGATTATGTATTACAGTGGTACCTTGGGTTACAGACGCTTCAGGTTACAGACTCCACTAGCCCAGAAATAGTACCTCGGGTTAAGAACTTTGCTTCAGGGTGATAACAGAAAGCACGCGGCAGTGGCAGTGGGAGGCCCCATTAACTAAAGTGGTACCTCAAGTTAAGAACACTTTCATATTAAGAACTGACCTCCAGAATGTATTAAGTTCTTAACCCGAGGTACCACTGTATATTTGTATTCCATGTTTCTTCCAACAAGCTCGAAGTGGTTACATGGTTCTCTCCCTCCCCAATCTTATCCTCACAACAACCCTTTGAGGTAGGGTAGGCTGGGGGACCACTAGGGGCGCATCAGAAGATGGCTGACAATAACATCTCTCCGACCCACATGAGGTAAATTGGAGGCTGTAATGGGAGTAATTAGCCTCCCTACACCCCCCCCCAGGATTGCGGTGGGGGACTGCCTTGCCTGCTGTGCCCTATACCACCCCCGAATTTGTGGGGATGGGGGCACTAGGCACAATGCCCTTCTGTAGGATTTCGGCGCTCCTGGACGCCATCTCTGATCCATGCCACTAGCTGCAAGAACTTCAAAAGAAACAATTTGGATGAAGCGAATGCACATGTTTCAAGGAAGAAGGGGGAGTAAAGACTGCTAACAGAAGAGATCTCAGATAAAACAAGATGAGTCGGAGGAACAAGTATAAATCATGAGAAGATACACCAAGACTCGGTATGGCAAAGGGACTGATGGGGGAGGGGGGAACTTTCCTTTCTTTCCCTATGTGATTAAACAAGTATCCCCTCCCCTCCCACAAGTCAGAAATGTCGTTTTAAGGACTTAAGCTGTGGATTTAAGGCTGTGTGGAGATAAACTTTCGAACCAAAGCATGTTTTAAGAAGAGCGTGGAATGTATAAGGGCTTTGGAATGACGCAGTTAAAAATTCCGTTGCCATATTGGGAAGTTCTGTTGGAGGACTTAAGTCTGAGAGGAGAAATAGAGAAATAGAGCTGTTTTTATATTGTGAGTGAAACTCCTCAGTGGGACATAAGAACGACAGTTCTGTAATTAATGATGGAAAGAGCACTGTTATCTATGAAGGCGATGATATATGGAAACTACCTCGATTTGAGGATTGGAAGAACGGAAAAATTCACACAGGATTATTATTGGTGTTTATCGGCTTAAGGAGACTATCAGAAGAGATCATAAAGAAAAAAGAGAAAATATATGAACAAGATGTGAGGTGGAAACAGCAAGATAAGACTGGATAGAAATTATGAACTTTGTTTGGACTGATTTGGACATTAACGCAGTGGCAAGAAGATGATCAGAATCCCCCTTCGGATCTTGAAATATGGATTCCCTCAACAAAATTTAAAATTCGGCTTTGTAATTTGGAATTTATGTGATGTGATTTGATTCGATTTGATTGGCCGGTTAATATTTTTATTATTATTATTTAAAAAAGAGGTTCTTTAATTAAAGGTTCTTTAATTCCTCCTCACTTTCTGCCATCAGGGTTGTGTCATCTGCATATCAGAGGTTGTTGATATTTCTTCCAGCAATCTTAATTCCGGCTAGGGATTCATCCAGCCAAGCCCTTTACCACTGTATATTTACATTCCATCTTTCTTCCAACAAGCTCGAAGTGGTTACAAGGTTCCCTCCCTCCCCAATCTTATCCTCACAACAACCCTTTGAGGTAGGGTAGGCTGAGAGGCAGCAACTCATCCAAGGTCACCCAGTGAGGTACACGGCTGAGTGGAGATTTGAACCCCGGTCTCCCAGCACTCTAACCCCTACACCACACTGCCTATCAGCAAGCTGGCTAGAAATGACTTCTTCCTCCAGCCAACCATCTCATGTGTAAAGGAGAAACCCAAAGAATATCAGCCTAGTATTGCCATATAGAGGACACTGCAGGCTATAGGATATAACATCCTCCAATCTGCCTTGAGCTCATGCCTGGCTGGGTAGCTGGCTAGAGCAGAAAGTCAGGAATTTTAGCCCAGTTGTGGGAAGAGGGGAGGTTGAACCAGATTTTCTCTGTGTGTGTGCAATTCCCTGGGAATGATGCAAAACCATCCCTGAGCCACCTCCCTGGGGCCTCTGCAGTCTCTCTTCCAAACATGTTAGGGCTACAGTGCTCAGTCATGTTGCAGCACACACGCTCTGCTATTAAATGTTAGGAAACTGGGGCAGATGAAGAACCTCTCTGGTCATCTTGTTCCTTGGACTTTAAATAAGTACCACTTCAAAAGCTTCCCCCCACCCGGTATTTGCCCCCTCCCACTCAATGGTCTGCTCCTGTTTCCAATTTTGGAAGGCTTTCTCACTCTACTCCAAAGCTCCCAAATGTGGAGTAATTCAGGGGGACAAACATTTGGATCAACCAGTGTGAGTTAAGAAGACAGTGCTCAGAACTGATACTTACGCAGGGCAATAATGGCAGACATGACTGTAAGGCCAAACTAACTCTGGACAGTAGGCAAATCCACATCCAACCTTGAATGAATTATACCAAATGAGCTATGGAGATTGCGGGGGCAGAGGGAGGAGAGAAAGGTTAAAAATCACCTTTAAAACAAATATTCAGGTCAGAGAAGTTCATCTGACAGCAGGTAAAGAGCTTCTAATTTGGCTGCCAGAACATGGCTGCCATTATACTTCCGTCCATTTGGATGAATGTTAACAGCTTTGTTTTAAATAAAAGGCACTGGTGAATGTTTCCAAGCATATTGTCTATGTCAGGATTGAAGTGAGGAAAATACTGGAGGGGAGCAAACACATGGCAGAGGATAAAGTTGTGGCCTAAATTAAATCCCATAACATCCAATTTGTTCACCTAACATCTTACCCCTTTTTCCTGTTGATTCACATCAACCGAAATACCTTCATCTAGGATTGTGATGTGAGCTGACACCCCTGGCTTGAACCTGTATCTGAGCAACCAAACAGCAGAGGAGAGGGAGTTGAAAGTTTTGGCAGCAGGGGTGCCAACTTGAATAAAATGGGGGGGGGGGCGGCAGGTAACCATTTGAATGGCAATGCCCATAAACTGGGGGGGAGGAGCCCCCTCAAAGGTTTTAGTGGTGCCTGAAGACCCCTCAGCCCCTAGGAGTGGGCTCCTATGGTTGGCAGATAAAGACACTGAGAATATGCCCTTCAAAGGGTCACACAGATGGTGGTTGATGGAGGTAGGACTAAACCCCGTGAAATACAGAATGGGACAAGGCAAAGCTGTCTGCTATCCCTGTTACCTTTTATTCTTGTCCTAGAAGTGTTGCTGTGAGATATTAAAGGAAAGAATTATGGGAAGAAAGATTTAAAAAGAAAACATACAAGCTAAGAGCATTTGCTGATGACATGATGTTGTCAAATAATTATGTCAAATAATTATGTCAAAATTTCAGTAATAAAAATGAATGTTTTGCCTAGAATGATCTTTTTATTTCAAACAATAGCTATTATGACTGATTTACTGTTTAGAGAATGGCAAAAAAGATTCATCTAAGTTTTGTGGCAATGTAAAAAACCATGAGTTAAAATGAAAGTACTGTGAGATGTGAAGGAACTGCCTGATTTGAAACTGTATTTTGCAGCCTGTTGCTGAGTGTGGAGGAAGTATTGGTTGATCTTAAGAAACAGGAGGGTTTTGGAACTAGAATGCCATGATTTGAGGTTTGGATGACATGGATATATGTTGTATGACAAGGTCGAAGTGAATGTGGACTTGAAAAATCATTTTGTTAGATGCACCATATTGAGAATCTGGAATAGATAGGTTTCATTTGAAAAGAGGCGACAGGTAAAGAAACTTCACCTATTACAGCTTTTCATTGTATAGGTTTGTTAGATTTGTGCATTGCTTCCCACTAAGGAAGTCCCAAAGCTATGTACAGCTGTTCTTCTGGTTGGTGCCAGAGCATTCCTACATCCCACTTTTCCTGAATTCTGGGTGAACCGGAATAATTCCTAAACCACAAATTCCAGAACTGTAGCACACATGCACCATAACAAACTTAGTTGGTCTCTAAGGTGCCACTGGACAATGTTCTAGCATCTCGAATTCAGGGTTACTTAAGGTGATTTACACAAGCACTTTTCCCACCAGTAGCCAGTGTGGTGTAGTGGTTAAGCGCGGTAGTCTCGTAATCTGGGGAACCGGGTTCGCGTCTCCGCTCCTCCACCTGCAGCTGCTGGGTGACCTTGGGCCAGTCACACTTCTCTGAAGTCTCTCAGCCCCACTCAGCTCACAGAGTGTTTGTTGTGGGGGAGGAAGGGAAAGGAGATTGTTAGCCACTTTGAGACTCCTTAAAGGGAGTGAAAGGTGGGATATCAAATCCAAACTCTTCTTAACCTGGTACCGCAGGTTAAGTACTTAATTCCTTCCGGAGGTCCGTACTTAACCTGAAACTGTTCTTAACCTGAAGCACCACTTTAGCTAATGGGGCCTCCTGCTGCTGCTGCGCCCCCGAAGCACAATTTCTGTTCTTATCCTGAAGCAAAGTTCTTAACCTGAAGCACTATTTCTGGGTTAGCGGAGTCTGTAACCTGAAGTGTATGGAACCTGAAGCGTATGTAACCCGAGGTACCATTGTAGAAGATGCCCCCATGTATAAGACGACCCTTATTTTTTTGAACCCAAAATTAAGAAATCGGGCCAGAGCCCAAACCCGCACCGCCCGCACCCGTGTCAAAGCCCAACCCGAACCCAAGTCCAGGTCAGAGCTTGGGCCGCCCGCACCAGAGCCAGAGCCGGAACCCCTGTGCATTCACCAACTGTGTATAAAACGACCCCCAAATTTTGACTAAATATACGGAAAAATACGGTATGTTGTTAGCAACTAAATAAGAGTGCGAAGAATGAATATGTAAATGGATGGAAAGACAAGGATTATGGAGCCAACCAAGGGGCTGCAGGAGGAGGTCGCGGAATGGAGTCCAGCCCAGTCTAGCCGGGGATCAGGCTGCAGGCTGCCATTATGGGCTGGCATTCCGCTTGTGTTTAAAACTCCATAGCAACAGAACAGGCCTCTCATGTGACCGTTAACCCCTGCCATTGTCTGTTTGATCCTTTCACTCTGGATTCTGAGCCTGAGAACGACGGCAGCATGGGCAACGTGGGCAGCCGAGTAGAGAAACGGGATTCCTTGCCGACTTCTCCCGGAGGTCTGCGTGGCATGCGTCAGCCAGACGGGCTGCTCCGGAAAGGAATGTCACAGCGTAGAGTTTTTGGCTACTTCCACTGGGGCAAGCGGGACACCCGGGCTGAGAAGAAGCACCAGTCATCTGGAGGTGGCTTTCAAAGGGACTATGAGAGTGACCAGGAGAACCAGTCCCCCGAGCGGTATTTCCGGGACCATCAACAAGCAGCCGATTTCTCCAAGAGCTCATTGCCTGAACATGGATGCTTCAACAGGTGTCGGATCAGACCCTCTGCCTTCAAGGTGGTATCATGGAAGAGCCTGTTGTGCATGCCGAGGCAGTCATCAGCCAAAGGCCAGAAGCTGTCCAAGAGCAACAGGAGCCTGACCCAGAACAGCACCAGCAGCACCTCGCAAGGCAGCCCTCTCCGCAGTCACCTGCTGCACACCATCAGCCTGGACGAGAGCACAAAGGCTATCCAAAGCCTCCCCACTGACACTCCACGTTTCAAACCTGCTCCAACCCAGCTCAGCGCTTCCGTAGGCCACAAGAACCAGACTGGCGACTCCTTAGACAGGGCTTTTCGGGGGCCACACGACGCCTTGGCTGTAGACAAAACACCTCCGTCTTGTAGGAGCCTGAGCCCCCTGCAGAGCTCTGGGGAACCACAGCCTCCGAATGAACCCACAAACTCCTTGGAAGATGTGGTGAAGCAGCTCGAGGACCACGCGGCAGTGGCAGTGGGAGGCCCCATTAACTAAAGTGGTACCTCAAGTTAAGAACACTTTCTGTGATGGGATAATGAGCTGCTTGTGCGTAAAAGCTTGATCCCTCTGGGGTTTGGCTGGTCATCCAAACCGATGCACTAACGGAGCCCCCAAAGCATGACTCCGTCAGTCGCTGGTAGTATCTGACAGTGGGCGTCTACGGAATCTACGCCAACATAAAAGCTGTTTGACAGACATGCGCTTTCGTGACTCTCTGCGTGACAGTTTCCGGCGAAGGGTGGGCGTTCCCAACGGGGGTCCCGTTACCTCTCCACTACTCTCACTGGAAGCATCCCAGAGCCTCCCCTCCGCTGTGACTCCTGCACTCCCCCTGCTGGTTCCCTCTTCTGCTGCAGATTCTCTCCTATTCTCCTGGAGCCAGTCCACCACCTGTCTCTCCGATGGCAGTTCCCTGACATCCACCTCCCCCCCAGGGCCCCCTTCACCCCCTCCCGCCTCCTCTCCCACTGGCGGTGAGGGCGGAAAGCCCCTGAAGGAACTCTCCTCGTCGTCCGAGGATTCTAACACTTCCAGCCACGGCGTACCGTCTCTCTCCCCGTCTTCCTCTTCTTCGTCGGAGTCGGCTTCTTCACCCACCCCTGACTCTGGGAACCCTTCAAACTCCCCTTCCTCATCGGTGGTCCCAAAGTGTTCCCTTCTAAATCGAGCCACGGGTTGCGGTTTTCTTGGGAAACGCTGATGAAATGTTTCTATTAAAACCTCGTCATTGACTACCTCTGCTGGTACCCAAGTGTTTTCCGACTCTGCTTCCCCCTCCCATTCTACCAGATATTCCACCTGATTCCCCTTCCACCTGGAATCAATGATTCCTGCCACGTTCATGTCGCGCTCTCTCTCTTCTATCACGGGCGTTTGGGTGGCCTCTCTCTCACGCTCCCCCCACTCACGTCCCTCTCGGTACGGCGACAGTAATGACCTGTGAAATACTGGGTGTAATTTCATGTGACTGGGCAGCCTGAGTTTGAATGCCACTGGGTTGACCTGCTGTGTGACCTCAAAGGGTCCCAATCTTTTGGGCCTCAATTTCTTACTCCCGCCCTTGAACGGTAGCCCTTGGGTGGACAACCACACCCGGTCCCCCACCCTTATAGTTTCACCCTCCCTCCTATTTCTGTCTGCTTGCTTCTTATATTCTTCCTTGGCTTTCTCTAAGTTAAGTTGAAGCTGACGGTGGATCGCCTCCATCTCTTCAAAAAAATATTCCGCCGCCGGCACGCTCCACCTCTCCCCTCCCTCTCCTGGGAATGCCCGGGGGTGACACCCATAATTTGCCAGGAAGGGACTCATCCCTGTGGACACGTTCTCCGCGTTGTTGTAGGCAAATTCTGCTAGAGGTAACTTATCCACCCAATCATTTTCTCTGTCTTTTACATAACACCTCAGGTATTGTTGTAAAACCCCATTTGCCCTTTCCGCTTGCCCATTGGTTTCTGGGTGCCGGGCAGTTGAGAAATTGAGTTCTACGTGCAGTAAGCTCATAAGTTTCCTCCAGAACCTGGAAGTAAATTGTTTCCCTCTGTCGCTCAAAACCCTCAAGGGGGCGCCATGCAACTTAAAAATATGTTCTACAAACAACTTGGCGGTTTCCTCCGCTGTGACTGCATGTGAACAGGCTATAAAATGACACATCTTGGTTAATTGATCTACCACCACCATGACAGCTGTTTTGCCTTTGGATTTTGGAAGGTCTGTCATAAAATCTATGGATACTGCCTCCCATGGCCTTTCGGGCGTGGGTAAGGGTTGTAATAGCCCCGCTGGCGCCACCCTCTCTCCTTTCGCTCGCTGGCACCTGTCGCAACCCCTGACATATTCCCGTACGTCCTCCCTCACCTTGGGCCACCAAAACTCCCTGGTAACCAACCACATGGTTTTGTGCTGTCCAAAATGTCCCGCTGTGGGGCTGTCATGCAACTGCTTGAGTACTCTGCCCCTCAGTTCCCCGTCGGGTATGTACAGTGCCCCTTTGTAATACAACGCCCCGTTCTTTTCTTCGAACCCCCCTGTGTTCTCCTCTGTCCTCCGGAGCTCTCTGAGTTTCTCTTGGGCGTATTCATCGTTCTCCGTACCATCTATCAGTTCCCTCTGCCCCACCAATGCCACCCCACACACCCAGCGGTCTTCGGGGATTACATGCCTTGCCTCAGGCGCTCCCTCCCCCTCTAAGTACTCAGGTTTCCTGGAAAGAGCGTCCGCCCTCACGTTCTCGGAGCCGGGTACGTAACGAATCTCAAAGTGGAATTTGGAGAACTCCTGGGCCCATCTCACTTGTCTCTGGTTCAGCACTCGGGCTGTTCTCCAGTATTCCAGATTTTTGTGGTCAGTTCGGACTTGAACCTTGTGCTGCGCCCCAATCAGTAAGTGCCGCCATTTCCGGAATGCTTCATGAATGGCGAGCAGTTCTCGGTCGTACACTGTGTAGTTCCTCTCGGATTTGTTCAACTTCCGCGAGAAGAATGCACACGGTCTCCATTCAGACGTATCTTTTCCCGGCTGGAGAAGAACGGCCCCCACCGCTCGGTCTGACGCATCAGTCTCCACTCTCATTGGTTGTTGTAGATCCACGTGCAAAAGTTGCTCTTCCGACGCAAACGCCTGCTTTAAGCGTTCGAACGCCCTCTGCGCTTCTCCCGTCCAAACAAATTTCTTTTTGCTACTAAGACAATCCGTGATGGGCGCTGTTAAGTGGGCAAAGTTTTTGATGAACTTCCTATAGAAGTTTCCGAAGCCCAGGAACCTTTGCACGTCCTTCTTGGTCTTTGGTGTTTTCCATTCCAGTACCGCTTGAACCTTGCTGGGATCCATGGCCAATCCCTTGTCAGACAACCGGTACCCCAGGAATTCCACCTCCTTGGTATGAAACTGACACTTCTCCAGTTTCACCCACAGCCGGTTTTCTCGCAGCTTGCTCAGTACCTCTCTTACATCTCGCACATGCTGCTCCTCGTTGTCTGAGTACACCAGGACGTCATCTAAGAACGCTACGCAGTTCTTGTAGAGCAGTGGCCCCAGGACGTGATTCATGAATGATTGAAAACAGGCGGAGCCCGCTTGTGATCCGAAAGGCATAACCAAGTACTCAAAGGCCCCCAAGGGGGTGAACATAGTGGTCTTCCACTCATCCCCCTTTCTCACACGTATCAAGTTATATGCCCCCCTAAGGTCCAGCTTGGTAAAAATTTTCCCTTTTCTCACCCGTGTTAGAATGTCATCAATTCTGGGCATAGGGAAAGTCACTGGTTCTGACACTGCATTTAGGGCCCTGAAATCACATACAAGCCTGGGCTTGCCCGTGTTTTTTTTGTCCACAAAGAACACTGGGCTGCCCCCCACCGCTCGTGACTCTCTGATGAAACCTCGCTTGAGATTCTTGTCAATGAACTCCCTTAACTCCTGCATCTCACTGTCTGACATTGCATACAGCTTGCCCACTGGCAATTGTGCTCCTGGGAGTAAGGTAATTTGACAATCAAAGGGTCTGTGCGGGGGCAGCTTATCTGCTTCTTTTTCGCTGAATACGTCAATCAAGTCAGCGTATTGTGGTGGCACCCTCCCCTTGTCCATCATTTCCATCCCTGCTAGAGTGGCCCTGGCGCCTGCCTGAGCCTCTCCCTCCTTGCAGTGTTCTAGGCAATGTGCTGATCCAAAGGAAACCACTCTCTGATGCCAGCCTACTAGCGGATCGTGTAGCGCCAGCCAGCTCATACCCAAGATAATAGGAGCTCCTCCCAAGGTGGCTACGTTAAACGCTATCAGTTCGGTGTGTCGTGCCACCCTCATTATCATTGGTACAGTCTGTTGGCTCACTTCTCCTCCCAACAGCTCCCTCCCATCAATTGTGGTAACCTGCAAAGGCTTACTCAATGGGATAGTCTGTATCTGGTGTGCAGCTGCAAACTCTTTGCTCATGAAATTACATGAGCTACCTGAATCCAATAGCGCCTTTATCTTCAGTGGGTGTCCGTTTGCCAGTTCCAGCAACACCTCTATCACAAGCGCTGGTCTTGGAGGTTCCGGCGTGGGCACATTCATTACTCCCTGGCCTGGCTGCTGTGCCCTGATGTTGGCAACCAGGCGTTGGCTTTTACTTGCTCCGTGATTTCTTCTTCCTCCTTCCCCCCAACAGTTCCCGCCATCCCTTGCCATTCCTTCCTTTGCGGACAGACTCTGGCAAAGTGACCTGGCTGTTGGCAGAGATAGCATCTCTTGCCGCTCTTTCCCTCCTTCTTCCGCCCTTCACTGGTGTTTGAAACTGCGCGCGCGCGCGCTGTTCCAAGTTCCATCGGCTCTGCTGGCGGGAAAGGCTGCCCCGGAATCTCTGGAATGCGGAAGTCCTTCCAACGTTCCCCCTTTCCTTCCCGCTTTTCCATAGCTCTAGCTTCCTGGCGTGCCCCAATGGACAGCGCTGATTTAGTCAGCTGATCCATAGACTCCGCCCTAGGCGCCCGGGAAAGTTCATCTTTCACTGCCGGAGAGAGACCTTCTTCAAACAGCATTTGAATAGGTTCACTAGCAAGGTCCCACCCAAGTCTATGAATCAGCATGGTGAACTCAGTCCAGTACTCACGTACAGATCGGCTCCCCTGTTTACACGCCATTAACTGCCTGCGCACCACTCCCTGCTCGATCTCGCTGGAAAACATCAAGTCCATGGCGCGGAAAAACTTCATTGTGTCCTTTAAGATTTCATTATTGGCTGCCATCAGGGGCCGAACCCAGTCCCTCGCCCCTCCCTCTAGATGGCCAATCACGTACGCCACTCTAGAGTTCTCGTCGGGGAAGTCATCAAACAGCAGATTGAGAGCATATTGCATCTCTGTCCTAAAGGCTTGATAGTTCCGGGGATCCCCCCCAAATTTCTGCACCAGTCCAGGCACCCGTCTGGCAAGTGGGGTGGTCTTCCCCTTATCTGCATCTTGAGCCCTCCTCTCCTCGAGCCTCGCCGTTTGCAGTGCCAGCTGGACCTCCAACGCCCTGTACCTTTGTTCCAGGCTTGGATCTGCCCCGGCTCCTGCTCCCCCGGTTCCGGCTGGTTCGCTCATGATGCCTTCTGCTTGCACAAGCTGCTTTCAAAGACTGTCAGATTGCTGTGATGGGATAATGAGCTGCTTGTGCGTAAAAGCTTGATCCCTCTGGGGTTTGGCTGGTCATCCAAACCGATGCACTAACGGAGCCCCCAAAGCATGACTCCGTCAGTCGCTGGTAGTATCTGACAGTGGGCGTCTACGGAATCTACGCCAACATAAAAGCTGTTTGACAGACATGCGCTTTCGTGACTCTCTGCGTGACAGTTTCCGGCGAAGGGTGGGCGTTCCCAACGGGGGTCCCGTTACCTCTCCACTACTCTCACTGGAAGCATCCCAGAGCCTCCCCTCCGCTGTGACTCCTGCACTCCCCCTGCTGGTTCCCTCTTCTGCTGCAGATTCTCTCCTATTCTCCTGGAGCCTGTCCACCACCTGTCTCTCCGATGGCAGTTCCCTGACACTTTCATATTAAGAACTGACCTCCAGAATGTATTAAGTTCTTAACCCGAGGTACCACTGTATATTTGTATTCCATGTTTCTTCCAACAAGCTCGAAGTGGTTACATGGTTCTCTCCCTCCCCAATCTTATCCTCACAACAACCCTTTGAGGTAGGGTAGGCTGGGGGACCACTAGGGGCGCATCAGAAGATGGCTGACAATAACATCTCTCCGACCCACATGAGGTAAATTGGAGGCTGTAATGGGAGTAAATAGCCTCCCTACCCCCCCCAGGATTGCGGTGGGGGACTGCCCTTGCCTGCTGTGCCCTATACCACCCCCGAATTTGTGGGGATGGGGGCACTAGGCACAATGCCCTTCTGTAGGATTTCGGCGCTCCTGGACGCCATCTCTGATCCATGCCACTAGCTGCAAGAACTTCAAAAGAAACAATTTGGATGAAGCGAATGCACATGTTTCAAGGAAGAAGGGGGAGTAAAGACTGCTAACAGAAGAGATCTCAGATAAAACAAGATGAGTCGGAGGAACAAGTATACAGTAGTGCCCCGCAAGACGAATGCCTCGCAAGACAAAAAACTCGCTAGACGAAAGGTTTTTTCTTCCGCGATTTGCCTCGCAAGACGAATTCCCCTATGGGCTTGCTTCGCAAAACGAAAACGTCTCGCGACTTTGTTTCCTTTGTGTAAAAACCATTAAAACCAAGGGTGCTTAGCTTGAGCAGCTGCAGTTGCGACTTGACTTCGAGGAGCAACTGTTAGCACGTGGTTTGGTAGCCTTTTCTCAGACTTTGCTCACTTTTGAAGATTTTCCAAAACTTTTCCAGAACTTTTCCAGAACTTCTCTTTCATCCATTTGGTAAGTTAAACTTTTAAAACTTTTTTGGGGGGTTTTGGATTTTGGGTTGGGGTGTTTGGGATTCAAGGACTTGGTGTTGGGAAGGGGTTTGCGATAATCTGGGGGCTTGTGGGCCTTTTTTGGGAATTTTTATGATTTTCTGTGACCACTGGGCCAGGTTGGGTTTTTTTTGAAAATTTTTCTGAGTTTGAATTTCTGAGTGCTGGCTGGCTAGGGGAACAGTTGGGGAGGTTTCTTCAGAAATCTGGGACCATGTGGGGTTTTTTGGGGAATTTTTATGATTTTCTGTGACCACTAGGCATGGTTGTTTATTTTCAATTTTTTTTTCTGAGTTTGAATTTCTGAGTGCTGGCTGGCTAGGGGAACAGTTGGGGAGGTTTCTGCAGAAATCTGGGACCATGTGGGGTTTTTTGGGGAATTTTTATGATTTTCTGTGACCACTGGGCCAGGTTGTTTTTTTTTTTGAAAAATTTTCTGAGTTTGAATTTCTGAGTGCTGGCCATGTTGTTATTTTTTGAAATTTTTTTTTGTCTGGGTGGGGAAGCAGTTGGGGAGGGGTTTGCAGCAGTTGGGGAGGGGCTGGGGGAGCAGTTGGGGAGGGGTTTGCAATTTCTGTGTTGTGGGTGGGTTGGTGCGTGTCTGTGGGAGCAGTTGAGGTTTTTGAAGACATTGGTGATTTTTGAAGCTTTTCCTAAACTTATTTTGCAGCCATTTGAGGTTTCTGAGGACTTCGGTGGTTGATTGTTGAAGCTTTTCCAGAACTTCTCTTTCATCCATTTGGTAAGCTAAACTTTTAAAACTTTTTTGGGGGTTTTTGGATTTTGGATTTGGGGTTGGGGTGCTTGGGATTCAAGGCCTTGGTTCTGGGTTTTAATTTCTGTGTGGTGGGTGGCTGGCTGCTTTTGTATTTTTTGGGTTTGAAGCACATCACTGATTTTTTTTTCTGTTTCTGAGTTTACGAAGGTAGGAGCTGTGCTGCCATGGGACCCAAGAAGACTGCTGCTGCGGTGGCCGGCGAGAGGAAGAAGGAGAAGGTGACGCTGGAAATGAAGAAGGAGATCATCTGGAAGCACGACGGCGGAATGCGTGTGACGGACATCGCCAGGGAGTACGGCAGGAACCCATCGACCATCGGGACCATCCTGAAGATGAGGGAGAAGATCCTGGTGACTGATGCAGCCAAGGGAGTCACCAGGATCGTGAAGAACCGCCCAGCTGTCCTGGAGGAGGTCGAGAAGTTGCTGCTCATCTGGATAGAAGAGAAGCAGCGTGCAGGGGACACAGTGTCTGAGGCCGTCATTTGTGAGAAGGCCAAGGCCTTGCACGCTGACCTCATCCGGGAACAGCCAGGAACCTCAGCCGAGCCAGAAGTCTTCAAGGCTAGCAGAGGTTGGTTTGACCGGTTCAAGACAAGATCTGGCATCCACAGCGTGGTCAGGCATGGAGAGGCTGCCAGTTCTGATGTTCCTGCGGCTGAAGACTTTGCAGCGGAGTTCCTGGAGGTTGTGACGACGGAGGGCTACGTTCCGCAGCAGGCTGCGCAGGAGCAGGCCTCACTGGAAGAGGAGGAAGCAACTGAGGAACGGCTGTCCTCCGAAAGACTGAGGGACATTTGCCAGAAGTGGAAGGAGGTGCAGACTTTTGCAGATCTACACCACCATGAGAAGCACGTGGCACATGACGCTGGGAACTTTTATGATACGAGGGTCATGTCGTCTTTCAGGGAGCTGCTGAAAAGGCGGATAAAGCAGCAGACTATGGACAGGTTCTTGACCAAGAAGCAAAGAGTGGAAGAGGAGCCTTCTTCGAGTGGTCCCCCAGAGTCTTAGAAAATGTACTGTACACTTTGTTGATTTTTAAATGTTTTTCTGTCATGTTTATAAAGTTAATTTATTTTCCCTTCAATTTTTGAACTGCTCTTTACAGTATGTGTGACTTTAAAGAGCAGTTAATAAACTGTTGTTGTACCAAATTTGGCTTTGTTTGGACTTTTTTTGACCATAGGAACGCATTAATTGATTTTCAATGCATTCCTATGGGATTTTGTGCTTCGCAAGACGAAAAATTCGCTAGACGACAAAAATTGCGGAACGAATTAATTTCGTCTTGCGGGGCACCACTGTAAATCATGAGAAGATACGCCAAGACTCGGTATGGCAAAGGGACTGATGGGGGAGGGGGGAAACTTTCCTTTCTTTCCCTATGTGATTAAACAAGTATCCCCTCCCCTCCCACAAGTCAGAAATGTTGTTTTAAGGACTTAAGCTGTGGATTTAAGGCTGTGTGGAGATAAACTTTCGAACCAAAGCATGTTTTAAGAAGAGTGTGGAATGTATAAGGGCTTTGGAATGACGCAGTTAAAAATTCTGTTGCCATATTGGGAAGTTCTGTCGGAGGACTTAAGTCTGAGAGGAGAAATAGAGAAATAGAACTGTTTTTATATTGTGAGTGAAACTCCTCAGTGGGACATAAGAACGACAGTTCTGTAATTAATGATGGAAAGAGCACTGTTATCTATGAAGGCGATGATATATGGAAACTACCTCGATTTGAGGATTGGAAGAACGGAAAAATTCACACAGGATTATTATTGGTGTTTATCGGCTTAAGGAGACTATCAGAAGAGATCATAAAGAAAAAAGAGAAAATATATGAACAAGATGTGAGGTGGAAACAGAAAGATAAGACTGGATAGAAATTATGAACTTTGTTTGGACTGATTTGGACATTAACGCAGTGGCAAGAAGATGATCAGAATCCCCCTTCGGATCTTGAAATATGGATTCCCTCAACAAAATTTAAAATTCGGCTTTGTAATTTGGAATTTATGTGATGTGATTTGATTCGATTTGATTGGCCGGTTAATAATTTTTATTATTATTATTTTAAAAAGAGGTTCTTTAATTAAAGGTTCTTTAATTCCTCCTCACTTTCTGCCATCAGGGTTGTGTCATCTGCATATCAGAGGTTGTTGATATTTCTTCCAGCAATCTTAATTCCGGCTAGGGATTCATCCAGCCAAGCCCTTTACCACTGTATATTTACATTCCATCTTTCTTCCAACAAGCTCGAAGTGGTTACAAGGTTCTCTCCCTCCCCAATCTTATCCTCACAACAACCCTTTGAGGTAGGGTAGGCTGAGAGGCAGCAACTCATCCAAGGTCACGCAGCGAGGTACACGGCTTAGTGGAGATTTGAACCCCGGTCTCCCAGCACTCTAACCCCTACACCACACTGCCTATCAGCAAGCTGGCTAGAAATGACTTCTTCCTCCAGCCAACCATCTCATGTGTAAAGGAGAAACCCAAAGAATATCAGCCTAGTATTGCCATATAGAGGACACTGCAGGCTATAGGATATAACATCCTCCAATCTGCCTTGAGCTCATGCCTGGCTGGGTAGCTGGCTAGAGCAGAAAGTCAGGAATTTTAGCCCAGTTGTGGGAAGAGGGGAGGTTGGAAGAACCAGATTTTCTCTGTGTGTGTGCAATTCCCTGGGAATGATGCAAAACCATCCCTGAGCCACCTCCCTGGGGCCTCTGCAGTCTCTCTTCCAAACATGTTAGGGCTACAGTGCTCAGTCATGTTGCAGCACACACGCTCTGCTATTAAATGTTAGGAAACTGGGGCAGATGAAGAACCTCTCTGGTCATCTTGTTCCTTGGACTTTAAATAAGTACCACTTCAAAAGCTTCCCCCCACCCGGTATTTGCCCCCTCCCACTCAATGGTCTGCTCCTGTTTCCAATTTTGGAAGGCTTTCTCACTCTACTCCAAAGCTCCCAAATGTGGAGTAATTCAGGGGGACAAACATTTGGATCAACCAGTGTGAGTTAAGAAGACAGTGCTCAGAACTGATACTTACGCAGGGCAATAATGGCAGACATGACTGTAAGGCCAAACTAACTCTGGACAGTAGGCAAATCCACATCCAACCTTGAATGAATTATACCAAATGAGCTACGGAGATTGTGGGGCCAGAGGGAGGAGAGAAAGGTTAAAAATCACCTTTAAAACAAATATTCAGGTCAGAGAAGTTCATCTGACAGCAGGTAAAGAGCTTCTAATTTGGCTGCCAGAACATGGCTGCCATTATACTTCCGTCCATTTGGATGAATGTTAACAGCTTTGTTTTAAATAAAAGGCACTGGTGAATGTTTCCAAGCATATTGTCTATGTCAGGATTGAAGTGAGGAAAATACTGGAGGGGAGCAAACACATGGCAGAGGATAAAGTTGTGGCCTAAATTAAATCCCATAACATCCAATTTGTTCACCTAACATCTTACCCCTTTTTCCTGTTGATTCACATCAACCGAAATACCTTCATCTAGGATTGTGATGTGAGCTGACACCCCTGGCTTGAACCTGTATCTGAGCAACCAAACAGCAGAGGAGAGGGAGTTGAAAGTTTTGGCAGCAGGGGTGCCAACTTGAATAAAATGGGGGGGGCGGCAGGTAACCATTTGAATGGCAATGCCCATAAACTGGGGGGGAGGAGCCCCCTCAAAGGTTTTAGTGGAGGCTGAAGACCCCTCAGCCCCTAGGAGTGGGCTCCTATGGTTGGCAGATAAAGACACTGAGAATATGCCCTTCAAAGGGTCACACAGATGGTGGTTGATGGAGGTATGACTAAACCCCGTGATATACAGAATGGGACAAGGCAAAGATGTCCGCTATCCCTGTTACCTTTTATTCTTGTCCTAGAAGTGTTGCTGTGAGATATTAAAGGAAAGAATTATGGGAAGAAAGATTTAAAAAGAAAACATACAAGCTAAGAGCATTTGCTGATGACATGATGTTGTCAAATAATTATGTCAAATAATTATGTCAAAATTTCAGTAATAAAAATGAATGTTTTGCCTAGAATGATCTTTTTATTTCAAACAATAGCTATTATGACTGATTTACTGTTTAGAGAATGGCAAAAAAGATTCATCTAAGTTTTGTGGCAATGTAAAAAACCATGAGTTAAAATGAAAGTACTGTGAGATGTGAAGGAACTGCCTGATTTGAAACTGTATTTTGCAGCCTGTTGCTGAGTGTGGAGGAAGTATTGGTTGATCTTAAGAAACAGGAGGGTTTTGGAACTAGAATGCCATGATTTGAGGTTTGGATGACATGGATATATGTTGTATGACAAGGTCGAAGTGAATGTGGACTTGAAAAATCATTTTGTTAGACGCACCATATTGAGAATCTGGAATAGATAGGTTTCATTTGAAAAGAGGCGACAGGTAAAGAGAAATGGTTAGTTTAGGGAGGCCTGGTGACTTCACCTATTACAGCTTTTCATTGTATAGGTTTGTTAGAGTTGTGCATTGCTTCCCACTAAGGAAGTCCCAAAGCTATGTACAGCTGTTCTTCTGGTTGGTGCCAGAGCATTCCAACATCCCACTCTTCCTGAATTCTGGGTGAACCGGAATAATTCCTAAACCACAAATTCCAGAACTGTAGCACACATGCACCATAACAAACTTAGTTGGTCTCTAAGGTGCCACTGGAAAATGTTCTAGCATCTCGAATTCAGGGTTACTTAAGGTGCTTTACACAAGCACTTTTCCCACCAGTAGCCAGTGTGGTGTAGTGGTTAAGAGCGGTAGTCTCGTAATCTGGGGAACCGGGTTCGCGTCTCCGCTCCTCCACATGCAGCTGCTGGTTGACCTTGGGCCCGTCACACTTCTTTGAAGTCTCTCAGCCCCACTCACCTCACAGAGTGATTGTTGTGGGGGAAGAAGGGAAGGGAGAATGTTAGCCGCTTTGAGACTCCTTAAAGGGAGTGAAAGGTGGGATATCAAATCCAAACTCTTCTTAACCTGGTACCGCAGGTTAAGTACTTAATTCCTTCCGGAGGTCCGTACTTAACCTGAAACTGTTCTTAACCTGAAGCACCACTTTAGCTAATGGGGCCTCCTGCTGCTGCTGCGCCCCCGAAGCACAATTTCTGTTCTTATCCTGAAGCAAAGTTCTTAACCTGAAGCACTATTTCTGGGTTAGCGGAGTCTGTAACCTGAAGTGTATGGAACCTGAAGCGTATGTAACCCGAGGTACCATTGTAGAAGATGCCCCCATGTATAAGACGACCCTTATTTTTTTGAACCCAAAATTAAGAAATCGGGCCAGAGCCCAAACCCGCACCGCCCGCACCCGTGTCAAAGCCCAACCCGAACCCAAGTCCAGGTCAGAGCTTGGGCCGCCCGCACCAGAGCCAGAGCCGAAAGCCATTATGGGCTGGCATTCCGCTTGTGTTTAAAACTCCATAGCAACAGAACAGGCCTCTCATGTGACCGTTAACCCCTGCCATTGTCTGTTTGATCCTTTCACTCTGGATTCTGAGCCTGAGAACGACGGCAGCATGGGCAACGTGGGCAGCCGAGTAGAGAAACGGGATTCCTTGCCGACTTCTCCAGGAAGTCTGCGTGGCATGCGTCAGCCAGACGGGCTGCTCCGGAAAGGAATGTCACAGCGTAGAGTTTTTGGCTACTTCCACTGGGGCAAGCGGGACACCCGGGCTGAGAAGAAGCACCAGTCATCTGGAGGTGGCTTTCAAAGGGACTATGAGAGTGACCAGGAGAACCAGTCCCCCGAGCGGTATTTCCGGGACCATCAACAAGCAGCCGATTTCTCCAAGAGCTCATTGCCTGAGTATGGATGCTTCAACAGGTGTCGGATCAGACCCTCTGCCTTCAAGGTGGTATCATGGAAGAGCCTGTTGTGCATGCCGAGGCAGTCATCAGCCAAAGGCCAGAAGCTGTCCAAGAGCAACAGGAGCCTGACCCAGAACAGCACCAGCAGCACCTCGCAAGGCAGCCCTCTCCGCAGTCACCTGCTGCACACCAGCAGCCTGGACGAGAGCACAAAGGCTATCCAAAGCCTCCCCACTGACACTCCACGTTTCAAACCTGCTCCAACCCAGCTCAGTGCTTCTTTAGGCCACAAGAACCAGACTGGCGACTCCTTAGACAGGGCTTTTCGGGGGCCACACGACGCCTTGGCTGTAGACAAAACACCTCCGTCTTGTAGGAGCCTGAGCCCCCTGCAGAGCTCTGGGGAACCACAGCCTCCGAATGAACCCACAAACTCCTTGGAAGATGTGGTGAAGCAGCTGGAGGACCAGCTGACTGAGAAGGGCATGGAGAGAAATCTGAGTGAGAGTGATGATCCCTTCACTCAGATATTTGAGGACAAATGGTGTTTGTGGATGGATGAGCTGGATGAACTGAAGCAGGAAATTCAGCTGAAGCTCTACAAAGCTCAGCAGCTAGAGAAACGGCTGCTAGAAGAGCTGGCCCTACGGCAGAGGCAGTGCGAGGAGCTGAGGCTGCAGCACCAACAGGCACAGTTGGGCGACTCTTCCCAAACCTTGCCAGAGCGTGGCTCCCCTGTTCCTCCATGGGACTCTCCCATGCAAGCATGCCAGGACGTTTCGGCTTGTGAAACAGATGGCTCTAAAAGTAGGGGGATGCAGGGGGAGAGTGCAGAGGGCGCTGAATGGCTAAGGAGAGAATTGCTGCGCGAGAGGCGCCAGGCCCAGCTGCAAGAGGCAAACTTTGAGCAGGAGCGGAAAACTTGGGAAGAGGAGAAGAAGATAGTCCTGCGCTATCAGCGGGAGATGCAGGCCAGGTATGTGGAGTTGTACTCCCGCAACCAGGCCCTGGAGAGGCAGCGAAGTCAGTTCCGGCAGTTCCAAGCTGAGCCCAGATGTATCAGCTAAAGGTCTGGTGAACCTCATCCATAGAGGATTTTGAAGACTGCTGCCGTCCATGGAATGGAATCCCAGCATTGCTCCTGGCATTTTCCGTCCATCCATAGTTGCCCTTGCTCTGTCTAGCTTGTTGCTACTTTGCATAATTTTGTTTATTCCACCACTGTATTAGTGTTTAATTTTCCATTCTTTTAACTTTGTTTGCCACACATTCATACAACAACACTGTTCTATTTATGTAATTATTTGATATATTATTCTTTCCTATGTACAAATATTTGAAATTTATTAATAAAATATTGGACACAATCTGCCTGATTGAAAATAATTGTAGTAGAACAGGTTCTAACACACAAACTCATTAACTGAATTTAGATCAACATATCAGCTGCTGTGCTGTTGTTGTTTTTTTAAAAAAATATAGGCATCTACTATCCCCTATCATAACCTTATTTGGTAGACCAGCGTGCTGGGTGCCGTGAAGCACACCAACATGGCATCATTTCAGCCAAGAGGGGCTTAACAAATTCACAAGACGAGACACTGCTTGAGAGAGTTTTGTGGTTAAGCAGTCTCTAAATGAAATAAAATGAAGTACAGCCTAGCAGCCATACTCCTAATTCCCTTTCTTCTCTCAGTCAAGAGGCAACACTGTGCAGTTTTGCCTTAAGGGCCCTGCTGGGAGGCTGTTCATCATAGAATTTTAGAGTTGGAAGGAACCATGAGGGTCAACTAGTCTAACGTCCTGCAATGCTGAATATTCTTGCCCAACATGGGGGCGGAATGTACGACCATGAGATTAAGAGTCTCATGTTTTTACCGACTGAGCTATCCCAAACTTTCATAAAAAGGCAAGAAGAAAAAGAAGAAGAAGAAGAAGAAGAAGAAGAAGAGGTAGTAGTATTGTCCTTCACCAGTGGGCCCCAGGGTGAGTAACAACAATTAAAAGTTCAAAATTTAAAAAGTTAAACAAATGACAGTCACAGGAATAGGGAGGATCCTGAAAATCTCAGGTGTCAAAAGCCAGGCTGAAGTTCATATGGTACATAGCAAATTTGTCAGATGCACCTCTGGGAGAAAGGATTTCCACAATTTAACGGTTGCCACAGAGTTTGCCCTTTTTAAGGCCACCACCATCCTGAACTTCTGAGGATGGTAAAGCTACCAAGAGGGGCCCCTTCTGCTGATCTTAACACCTGAGAGAGGGTCTGTACCAAAGGAGGTGGTATCTCAGATTTGGGGCCTAACTGATTTACGGTTTTAAACACCAATGCGATCACCTTGAATTAGGCTCAGAAACCTTCTGGAAATCCATGCTGTTTCAGAACAAGGAATATATGCATTCTAAAGGCAGCCCCAGCCAGTAATCTGGCTACTGCATAAGTGCGGTGGCCAAGTCAACACTGTCCAAAAAGAGGGTATCACTGGCACACCAGCTGAAGCTAGATATAGGCAATCCCACACACCAAGGTTACTTGGGCTTCCAGAAATAATCCAGTATTACTCCTAAACTATACACTTGCTGCTTCCAGGGGACAGCCTGCCTTTCCACCTCCTACACTTGAGGACATAAAACACCTAAGACCTAAGTTTCAATTTGTTGAGCGACATCCAGGCCACCACTACCTCTAAGCATCTATCTAGCATCTCAGCTGCCTCTTCTGATTCAGACAGAACACAATAAATATAGCTGGGTATCATCTGTAGTTGCCATCGTTGAAGCTAAAATCAGTAATCAAACATATGATCCCTCTTCATATGACCCAGCGTTAAGGACGATCAACATGGATGAAAAGTCTAAAGCAGTGGTTACAAGAAAGATTTATCGCCAGTATGTTTTCCTGATGGGAATTCTGGAAAGTACCTTGATAATAAATCTTTCTTGTCTATATTGGCTTTTCTCTTTTTCATCATTCTTGATGGTTAAACTGGTCTGCAGGCAACTAAAATTGGGAAGCAGAGTTGGGTGCTGGGATAGGAAAGGAGGAGGAGACTCATGAGGGTAGAATTTTCACAGTTGCATCTGCAGCGACCTGGAAGTAACGGAGCGCGTTACTTCCGGGTTTCGCCACTCGCGCATGCGCAGACAGTCAAAATGATGTCACGCGCATGTGTGGAAGCGGCAAAACGTGACCTGCACATGCGCAGACATGCTGTCGCGTCTTACGTTCTGTTCGGGATGCGAACGGGGCTCCAGAACGGATCCCGTTCGCATCCCGAGGTACCACTCCTGTTTTACACTAATAATTTCAAATGCCATATCTTGGCCAGTTAGAGGGGAAAACGAGAAGTTCCTGTCAATGCCAAATTTCTTTCTTCTTCAGTTAGCAACCATTCTCTCAAGACGGATCTTTGTGACATTCGTGTGTTTATTTCTTGATTTCTGTTTTGCATTTGCAGGTAGCTTGGCAGTTTTCCCCCAGCAATTCATCAGGACATTTGCCCATTTGTAGCAGAACATCACACTCCTTGATTTTATCCGCATACTGGCATGGGTTGGCTGTAAGCAATCAGGCCAAAACAAAGTTAGATGCAAAACAGAGAAAACCACTATTTAAATCTTTATTTCACAGTCTTGGTGTTTCCTCTCCCTATGGTAATGCTGACTTTCTCTCTATTTCTGGGCTTGATTGAACTTGTTACAACCTACAGAGGTCTAAATGGCCCTGACCCTGCCTAGCACAGGGAATATTTTCACTCACAACAATCTCCCAAGAGAATTCAGCTCTTAGTAGGAAGGTTTGTTATGGAAAATATTTTATTTGTGGTAATTCTTAAATGATAAGTCAGGGAGGCACACAGGACTAAATCATAATATTGATGGCTCTTATTCTATAAGAAATAAAACACATGACTCCCTAAGGAAAACTAGCTTTGCAACAGATACTTTAGAAAGAAAATGATTTAGAAGTCCATCTTATCCAGAAAAGTTGCTTCATATTATCAGTAACTTACTGCAGAGTTTATCTTCACAGTTCTGAGCGCAGTCTCCACATGCTGGACCTGGTCTGTAGGGTTCTTGTTTAACCCCTACACCACAGTATCAGCAAGCTGCTGATAGGCAGTATCAGCAAGCTGGCTAGAAATGACTTCTTCCTCCAGCCAACCAACCATCTCATATGTAAAGGAGAAACCCAAAGAATATCAGCCTAGTATTGCCATATAGAGGACACTGCAGGCTATAGGATATAACATCCTCCAATCTGCCTTGAGCTCATGCCTGGCTGGGTAGCTGGCTAGAGCAGAAAGTCAGGAATTTTAGCCCAGTTGTGGGAAGAGGGGAGGTTGGAAGAACCAGATTTTCTGTGTGTATGCAATTCCCTGGGAACGATGCAAAACCATCCCTGAGCCACCTCCCTGGGGCCTCTGCAGTCTCTCTTCCAAACATGTTAGGGCTACAGTGCTCAGTCATATTGCAGCACACACGCTCTGCTATTAAATGTTAGGAAACGGGGGAAGATGAAGAACCTCTCTGGTCATCTTGTTCCTTGGAGTTTAAGTAAGTACTACTTCAAAAGCTTTTCCCCCACCCAGTATTTGCCCCCTCCCACTCAATTGTATGCTCCTGTTCCCAATCTTTGGAGGGCTTTCTCACTCTACTCCAAAGCTCCCAAATGTGGAGTAATTCAGGGGGACAAACATTTGGATCAACCAGTGTGAGTTAAGAACACGGTACTCAAAACTGATACTTACCCAGGGCAATATTGGCGGACATGATTGTAAGGCCAAACTAACTCTGGGCAGTAGGCAAATCCACATCCAACCTTGAATGAATTATACCAAATGAGCTACGGAGATTGCGGGGGCAGAGGGAGGAGAGAAAGGTTAAAAATCACCTTTAAAACAAATATTCAGGTCAGAGAAGTTCATCTGACAGCAGGTAAAGAGCTTCTAATTTGGCTGCCAGAACATGGCTGCCATTATACTTCCGTCCATTTGGATGAATGTTAACAGCTTTGTTTTAAATAAAAGGCACTGGTGAATGTTTCCAAGCATATTGTCTATGTCAGAATTGAAGGGAGAAAATACTGGAGGGGAGCAAACACATGGCAAAGACCTCACTGGCTTGATGATGGCAACTTTAGTTAGCCGGGATGCAAGGCTGCATCTTTCTTTTTTCAAGTTTCAACTCTGATGCTGGATATTGTGGATAACCCCCAGCAGAGTTTCTAAATCAGAAAGTCATCATTCTAGGATTGGAGTTTGGACAGAATCTGGTTGTGGAACCAGTAGCACTGGTGACGATTATCTTGATTTATTTAAATACACACACGTGAGTGGTTGCTTAGGCACTGGTTCCGACTATCTGTCCTTGCCTCAGGGACAGAACTGACTTCTGGATTCCAGCGGAAGCCAGTGAGGGAAACAATTTTGCATTTAAAATAAACTTGATTATTTGTTTATGTTAACATCTGACCGGACTCCATGTCTCCCCGTGAGAAGCGGGGTGGTGGCAGCGAAGAAAGCAACCGCAGTGGTGGCACAGGGTCAATAGACCGTGAAACATCCGGGGGCCCTGTGTGTGATCGCCACAAGCTGCATTGGGGCTTTTGTGGGACAGAATATAGCCCCCATGCCACAGAAAGAAAAGGTCTGGTGCTGTCATCTTTGTGGGCAGAAAAATTTAAAAAGATGGAAAGAAGGGTAAGCTACCCCCGCATTGCAGCTCCCATGAAAAAAACACATGAGCTGCATCCTGAAAGGTGCAATACAGCTTTCCTCTGTGAAAAACCACACACACACAAATACCATTTTCAGCTATTATTGTCACTTTGGGGCCTGGTTTGGCTTAATGCAAAGCCAAACTATAGTTTAGTATTGAAATCATAGAACTATGGAGTTGCAAGGGACGCCGAGAATCTCGTCCAACCCCCTGCAATGCAGGAATATGCAATTGTCCCATACGGGAATCGAACCCGCAACCTTGCCGTTATCAGCACCATACTCTAACCAACTGCTTTTCACTCCTTCACAACTCATGCTGCCACCTGAGTCCACAGCTCGTCTACTCTTCCGCTTGCCTTGTTCCTGGGTCAAAGCATTTCCCCATGAGTTCTAGGCAGTGGCCTGAGCAGTTTTCTGTTTGCGCCGCCACTTTCCCCAGGAAAACCCACTACATAGCAATGAATCGGTGCAATCATCCACCCACAGGGAACTCCACTGATGTTTGCTCAAATCCAGTGCTAAAGAGAATTGTTTCCCAGGGAGAAACTGCAGAACAAGCACAAGTCTGGGTGAGTGAACCCAGATATTATATAGTAGGTGCATACAACAGTCTCCCAAAAGTTTTGTTTCTGTTGGTTTGTTCCATGAAAAACAGCCTGAGCTGGCTTTCAGTTTGAGCACTTCTACAACAGGGGAGTTGCTGAAGCCTTTTCTTTCAGGCAGAGTCATAGCTAGATGATCTTGCGCCCCTGGCAGAACCGTCCAGTTTGTGTCCCCTAGGTAAAGGTAAAGGGACCCCTGACAATTAGGTCCAGTCGCAAATGACTCTGGGGTTGAGGCACTCATCTTGCTTTACAGGCCGAGGGAGCTGGCATTTGTCCGCTTCCGCAGACAGTTTTTCCAGGTCATGTGGCCAGCATGCCTGAGCCACTTCTGGCGAAACCAGCACAACACACAGAAACACTATTTACCTTCCCGCCGGAGCTGTACCTATTTATCTTCTTGCACTTGATGTGCTTTCGAACTGCTAGGTTGGCAAGAGCTGGGACCGAGCAACGGGAGCTCACCCTGTCGCGGGGATTCGAACTGCTGACCTTTCAATCGGCAAGCCTAAGTGGCACAGTGGTTTAACCCGCAGCGCCACCCGCGTCCCCCTAGCCATGGACAAATTAGCTCTTCTTTTCACCTCTCCTCCAACCAACCCCCCCCCATTCAATTCACCCTCTATTTAAAACCATTTCTTATGAGGCAACAATCAATATTTATATTTATGGACATATTTTTAGCCGATTTTGTGCCCCCACATCACCTGCACCCCTGGCAGGGCCCACCTCACAACCCCCTAGCTACGGCTGGTTATATTTCCCTTGGGTCATGTCTCTCAGCTGCCTTTCTGGTTTGCAGAGTATCCCACCTCGTGGCTCAGCCTGTTCCCTATGTTCTGCACTACCTGAAGGGCTCGTCCACAATTCCGCTTGCCCCGTCCTAGAAAAATGGGTCTGAGAGATTTCCCTCTTCTTCTGAGCTTTCTAAGCATCGGTCTGAACAGCTTTATATTTGTCCTGCCACTTTCCTTGAGAAAACCCGCTGTTTACCATTGAATTGGAACAAACGCCAATCTGCAGAAAGGCTGATTGACATTTGTTCCTTCTGATCGGCAAGCCCTAGGCTCAGTGGTTTAGACCACAGCGCCACCCGCGTCCCACAAGTACAGTACTGTAGTCCAAATGGAAGATTACCAAGGCATGGATAAATGAAGCCAGGTGACCTTTTCCTGTGAGGGTTGTAGCTGCCATGCCTACCTAAGCAGGTAGAAGGTGCTTTGTGCCACAGAGACCACTTAAACCATCTTGTAACAAAGATGGATCAAGGAGCACCGGCAAACTATTAACTTGGTGCTTTAGAAGGAGTTCAACCCCTTCCAGCTTAGGTTGAGCACCCTCCACTCACTCAGAGATCCCAGTCTTCTTGGGGCTGAGCCTCTCATTGAAGCCATTGCCATAGCCAGGCACTGATTAAACATCCCAGTTGCCTTCCCTAGGTTTGCTGAGAAGTGAAATCAAATTGGATGCCACCTGCATACTGATGACATCCACACTCAACTGGCCTCATGCTGATGTTTCATGTAAATATTAAACTGCACAGGGGACATAAAATAAATCAAGTAGACTGGTTACTTGATTAATCGGTTAGAAAAAGATTATTAGTCAGATAAATTATCTGTAATCACATGACTGCTCTATTTAGTTTCAACCAGACAGCACGAGACAGTTTCAAGGGTAAAGTTGTACGTGATGCAGTTCATGGTCACACAACTAGTGTTTTGCTGACCTGACTTTTCTGGTCAGCTGGGAGGCATCACTAGTCAGACAGCATCTGCTTTTGTCTGTCCTGGACAGGATTCAGGCCACAGCCATTTTAATCGAGGAGCTAATGTTCTAGAGAAGTCTTTACAACAAGGCCCATTTAGCTCAGTGTCCAATCTTCACAATTGCTGGAGAGGCAACTTCCCAGCATAGAGTAGTCCTATGGGTAGAAGAGAAGAAGAATTGTTTGGATTTGATATCCCGCTTTATCACTACCCGAAGGAGTCTCAAAGCGGCTCACATTCTCCTTTCCCTTCCTCCCCCACAACAAACACTCTGTGAGGTGAGTGGGGCTGAGAGACTTCAGAGAAGTGTGACTGGCCCAATGTCACCCAGCAGCTGCATGTGGAGGAGCGGGGAAGTGAACCTGGTTCACCAGATTACAAGACTACCACTCTTAACCACTGCACCACACTGGCTCTCACTGGAGTTTTAGATTCGCACTTTGCCTCCACACACTGTACCTTCCCATGCTTCTTCCCTCCACCTCATGGCTATCGGCAGTGACAACTGCACTGGAAATCCAGGAGAGCAATGCCCACACTGCTTTACTGGCTTCTGCTGTCTCACCCCTCCATGAATTTGTCTAATCCTCTTTGGAAGCCCTCCAGGTTGGTGGTCATTACGCTATGTCCATTCCATAGCTTATATCCCATAGCTTATCTGTGCTCTGTGTGAAGTTTTATTGGACACTTCTAGTATTATGAGAAAGGGAGAAAAACTTGTTGCTATCTACTTGCTGTAAACCATGTGCAATCTTATAAATCAATCTTGACGTATAAGGCTGACATGCAGAGTACTTTTAATATTTGTGGTTGGGCACCATTGCCCTTGAAAGATAAGCTGAAGCTGTTTTTTAACTACAAACCAACAGCAAATGGTTGCTCAGTTGAGCATTCTGTTCCCAACGTTGGTGGATTTTCTGGATGTACTGGACGCAGAAAGGATGTATTAAGAAGCAATAAGAGGCTTGCCTGACTGCCCTGAATGCCCTTCATGGCTCCCAGGGCAGCAGCACATGGGCAACATAAGCTGCCTTCTACTGAGTCAGACCACGGGGCACCAGAGGGGTTTTTCTGAGGTAGTTTTATTTTGTCAGTTAAGGCATCCACTTCATAGCGAACTGTTCAGTTTCTGTTAATTGATTCTCATGAAAACTTACAGATTCTGGCTTCACACAATTAACTCAAGACAGTGTCAATTTACTCTTGGCAGAAAGCCAAGGTCTGCTTGACCTAGAAACTACTTACTCTGATTGGTTAACGACCAGCACTCAACTCTGTTATCTAGGGATGCTAGCACAGTTTGGGTTAGGTGTGTTAGGAGTAGGAGTGCTCTGTATGGTTAAGAGAGAGAGAGAGAGAGAAAGGATTTATTTTACTTTGTTTTGTATGCAGAGACTCTGCTGGTTTCTTTTTCCTTTTAATAAATCCTGTAAATAGTTATTCTGAGTCTACCTGACTAGACATTTCCACCTCAACTAGCTTCTTCGCCGTGCAGGAAAACTCTTCTATGTTTGGGCTAAAGCCATTAGAGCTATGCCTGACACTTCAAAGTTCCATGACGAACAATGGTAGTAAGTGCATAATCGGAAGTAGAAAGATAACAAGTGCTTTGTTCAATGCATACTCCATTTGTTTCAGATAACGGTTACAGTAGTAAATTTTAACTACAATCTTAGAAACTCATGACTAGCTGGTATTCTCCCCTGTCTAGAAATCAAACTTTATTCTACCCTTGTATACTCTGTGTAGATTAAACTCACAAGTGTGTTTTAGTGAATATTTGTGTGATGTCAAAATGATGGCCTGACCTGGGACTGGCACTGCTGGCAGCTGGCAGTGTTTGGTGAGGAAGCGGCCTTCATGGCTGCCTCACATGCTGGCGCTAGGCCCCAAAGGCTCAGCTCAGGCATGGCTTCCCTCCCTGCAGCTCTGGCCGGGATGAGGGAGCCTGTTGTGGGCGCCCTCGTTGAGCCCTCTCAAAAAAATGTGCCCAGGGCCACCCCCCAGCCCCCTCTACCCTCTGCAGCAGTTCCTTGTCAAATCTCCCTCTCTTTCCATATTGCCTTACTTGCATTGAGTTGACTTTGCTGGCGACATCATTGGTCACAGGACTAGACTAAATTGGCCCATCCTGGGGATTTTGCCAACCTCATAGCAATTGTTTCAACTTTGGCATTGGGTTGACCTTAGCATTGGTCGGTTGGAAGGGAGGTTGTAGACTCTGCCTGCCCCTCCAAAGAAAGGTGTATCCTGTTAAAAGTGTCTGGGAGGAGGTGCTTCTGTCTGGACGCCCAGGTGGGGGCTGGGCCATAGGTCTCCTCCCATCAGTAGTCCCATCAGGATGACCCTATTTGATATACATTGGTACCTCCAGTTGTGCACGAGATCCGTTCCGGAGCTTCGGTCAGATCCCAAGGGATTCGCAACCAGAGGTGCCTGTTCTGCACATGTGTGCAGTGCAGTAGAGTGCTTTTGTGCATGCGCGCACAGCGAAACCCAGAAAAATACCTCTGGGTTTGCCACGTGCGTAACCCGAAGGATACGCAACAGAGCTGTGCGTATCCAGAGGTACCACTGTACGTCATAGGACCTCCTCACAAAAGGTCAAGCACTTCAGGCACTGCCAGCAGACAGGCTGGCCATTAAGGATTGTACCCAATGCCCATGCCAAACCTCTTGCATCTGTAATCAATAACATTATGGTATAACATTTGGCCAACAGTTTTGGGTTTTGTGTATTCCTTAATAATAAAGTCAGGTTGTGTGGGGATTTCTGTGCCTGGGTACACAAGTCCTTTTGTAATGAAAAAATCAAGGTTAAAAACTGCAACCCTACCAAGCCAAAATGTTATCAGCCACTACCTTCCTTACTTTTTTCTAAACTGGAAATCAAAGTTGTCTACCTCACTGGTAACTTGTAACTCAGGCATCCCCAACCTTCGGCCCTCCAGATGTTTTGGACTACAATTCCCATCATCCCTGACCACTGGTCCTGTTAGCTAGGGATCATGGGAGTTGTAGGCCAGAACATCTGGAGGGCCTCAGGTTGGGAATGCCTGTTCTAACTCAAGAACATTAACAAACAAGTTAAGAAGCACAGGTCCCAGTGCCAACTTTTGGAGGACTCTGCTTTCCACATCCTTTCCCTGGGAGACCTGTGCAATTGTTCCTACTCTCTGCTTCATGTTACTTAGGACGTTCCTGGGCCACTTTGCTTCTTATCCCATGACTGCTTAGCTTATTCAGGAGTCTTTGGTGAGGTACTTTTGTTGAAAGCTTTTTGAAGGCTAAATACACAATGCTAAGTGGATCACCTCTGTCTTGACACCCTCAAACAACTCTAAAAGGTCAGTAAGACCTTGGTTCTACTTCAGCAAGTCTTGCTCTTCTATATGCTTGGGGTTCTTTTGTTCTTAACAATACTCTCCACTAGTTTCCACAGGACATGGCTAACTGCCATGATTTCCAGGATCCACACCCTCCCCACATTTGCTCTAATAATTGGTGTTACATTGACCACTTTCCAATCCTCAGGTATGAGACAGATGTTAGGGACCAGTTACATATTTTTGTTAGAAGATCAACCGTTTCAAACCTGAGTTCTCAGGTCAATGCAATCTGGACCTGATGATTTGTGTTTGTAATTTGTCAGTTAGGAAGTTGTAGCCAATAATATTTATGGCTTCTTGGCATCCCACCATGAGTTTCATGTGGTTTCTTTCTTCCTGTCTGAGTTCCAGTTGTGCCTGGGGTCATAAACACCAAGCCATTGACAGTAAGTCTTAGCCCCTAAAGAACTGCTGCAATGGTGCCCCATTCTGGCCCATTTTTCTTTGATTTGGCACTCAGCATGCTCCTAATAAGGGATGTGGGTGGTGCTGTGGGTTAAACCATAGAGCCTAGGACTTGCTGATCAGAAGGTCAGAGGTTCGAATCCCCGCAATGGGGTGAGCTCCCGTTGCTCGGTCCTTGCTCCTGCCAACCTAGCAGTTCAAAAGCACATCAAAGTGCAAGTAGATAAATAGGTACCGCTCCGGCGAAAAGGTAAACGGCATTTCTGTGCGCTGCTCTGGTTTGCCAGAAGTGGCTTAGTCATGCTGACCACATGCTGAATGCCAGCTCCCTTGGCCAGTAAAGCGAGATGAGCACTGCAACCCCAGAGTTGGCCACGACTGGACCTAATGGTCAGGGGTCCCTTTACCTCTACCCTATGCTCCTAATAACTCATACCATCGCTTGGCATTTAATTAGCTGCAGGATTTTACCCATGCTTGATTCTTTGTTCTTAAAAAGTAGGGAATTAAGAGCGATCATTGACAGCCATTAGTGAAGTTTGAGAATGCATTTATTTTGCAAGATTACTATCATTTTTTACAGCCGATGAAAAGCTATGAGAGAAGGAAATTAAACTTAATAATGAATGTCTAATAGTTTGTTTAAAAGTTTATTGCAGCCACTTTCTAATTTTAAACATAAAAGAAATAGGAATGCTATACTTAAGTTGAGTTCCACAACATACCACCTGATGATTACAATCACAATCTGAAGCAGTTATACAACAAATTTCTAGCTTACTGAACAATATTCTAAACAGTAGTTTGTGTGGAACTGAAATATAAAGCAACGTTAGAATGTGATGGGTAGGGATATATGTGCAATATTTGCAATATTTGCAATATTTAAACATTTAGCTTTGAAGTATTCGAAGCATTCTCTAAAACATAATAATAGTTTTTTTAAAAAAAAAATTAAGCTAAACCCAAAGTGGACACAGAGGTTGACATATTTCTGTCACTCTTTTTGCAAACAATTCTTGCAAATGCTCTTTTTAAAAAATCAATAGCATGCAAATGCACCAGTTTTAGAGGGGAGAGTTTCCTTTTAATGCTGAGTTTCCATACTTTTCGGTGAAGAATGAAAGAATGACCCTCTGAAAATTAACCTTGTGGTACTCATGTGTACATGTTAAATAATTTCTGTCTGGCAGTGACAACTAGCTTGGCAATATTCAGCCAATATTCCCGCACTACAGTTGAAGTGTTTTAGCATTTCCTTACAGCGGTCGTAAAAATCAACATTCCTTCATGGGTTGGCTGAAATAGATCAAACAAAAAGAAAAGTTAGATACAAAAGGAGAAACAGAAAGCAAAACACACCTCCTTTTATCTGCCATTTATCTATCTCTTGACTCTGTGACTTCAGTCCTGCAACAGTCCAAGTGATTTATCGTTTTTTCATGCAAACTATTTTATGTCAGCGTTGGCACTGACAGTCACTAATTACCTAAAGAAGTCTTAACCTCCATCGTTCAGCCCGGACACTTAGGTCCAGCGCTGAGGGTCTTCTGCTGGTTCCCTCACTGTGAGAAGTGAGGTTATAGGGAACCAGGCAGAGGGCCTTCTCGGTAGTGGAGCCCACCCTGTGGAACGCCCCCCCCCCATCAGATGTCAAAGAAATAAACAATTATTGGACTTTTAGAAGACATCTGAAGGCAGCCCTGTTTAGGGAAACTTTTAGTATTTGATGAATCATTGTATTTTAATATTCTGCTGGAAGCTGCCCAGAGTGGCTGGGGAAACCCAGGCAGATGGGCGGGGTATAAATTATTATTATTATTATTATTATTATTATTATTATTATTATTATTATTATATTAACTGGTCAAGAGGCCCAGTTTATTTTAGGAAATTTGGTCATTCGCAATGATCTCCCAATGGGCCTTGCTTAGAGTTCTGCTCCCCTGCAAAGTCTATTCTGAATAAAGCCTTATTTGTGGCAGTAAATAAATGCTGGGATTCAGTCCCCAGGGCAGCTCTCAGCACCGGGTGGTGAGACAGCTATAGATGCCTCTTAGAAAGACCACTAGCCTTCCATTCACAAAAGTTTCTGGAGTGCTTAACTATATCTGACACAAATTTCAGAGTCCAGAGAAATTGCTTTATATAAGTAACTTACTGCACAGTTTATCCTCACAGTTGTCTGGGCACGCTTCGCACGATGGGCCTTTTGTGTAGGGTTCTGCTAGTTTGCCGATTGTGTTCCCGCTGAAATCACAGAGCCAAAGAGCATGAAATGTGGGCTCTCATGGAGGGAAAATTAAGAACACTGTATTCAAAACTGATAGTTACCCAGGGCAGAAATGGCACAGGTAGAAATAAGGGGAGGCACTTTCTGGGCAGTGAACATGCGCACATCCAACTTCATGTGAACTGTACCAAATGAGCTATGGACATAAGAGGGGAAACACATCAAACCAGGAAACCATATAGAATTACATTTGAACACTGAGCACTTTAAGATATGAAAAGATAAACTTTCTGCACTTGAAAAGGCAAAAAAAAAAACAAAAAAAAAACCCATTTCCAATATGGGTTCCATATGCCCGGGTTTCCCCAGATATTTGCAAAGGAAGCCATTTTTTCTGCCCGGAGGCCATTTTCTAAGGTAAAATTGCGGCGAATTTGGCAGCCCTAGAAAATATGCATTTTCAGTCCTAAATATTTACACTGTTTCCATCTCTGCGTACATATAAAACTATCACACTTCTTTAGATACACAACAGAGCAACACATCTGATTCTCAACTGCCAAATCCATTCTGCAAGGAAGAAAATACCCTTGCCATTAAAGTTCTTGGATATATGGGGTTTAAAATATTAAGTAATGTTTCTTTGTTGAGACAAAAAGGAAGGAAGGAAGGAAGGAAAGGTGGTGATTTGATGGGAGTTGGGAGTCATATGAAAATTTAGGGTGCCTCGTTTTATGGGATGAAACTTCCTTTTTGCAAATTTCTTCAGTGAGGGATCTTAAAAATATGTTTTTGGGTGTGAGGAATTCAAAGTTGCTATTATTTTTCTTATTGGACAACATTTAGCTTGGTAAGTCTACATTTGATGAAGAAGCACGTAAATTGCTTTTGAAAAACCAAGAGATTTTAATTTTATGTTCTGAAAATGTCAAGTAATGCTAAATAATAAAAATAAGTGTGTGTGTGTGTGTGTGTGTGTGTCTATCTATCTATCTATCTATCTATGAATGAGAGAGAGAATATAGGAATAATAACTGCAAGCAGGCAATCTTTTTTTTAACAATTTCTATGCAATTTCACACACATTTTACTTCCGAATAAAAACTAAATTATCTTAATTTAACCCAAATATCTTTTGAATTCCCAAGTCACGATACAACTTTTTAGCACACCTCATTTTTGGAATTTGAAAGATGAAAAATCCAACATGCCGTAATTGTGATATGTTGCAGTTTAAGAGAAAAGACCAAAGATTTGGAAAAATGAATAAATCATGTCTAAAAATAAATCTTGCATGAGGTGAGCTTGAATGGCCATCTGCCATGGATGCTTTTGTTGAGGTTGACTACATGACCCCCAGTGTCCCTTCCAACTCTACAATTCTGTGATTCTGTGAGAACACATAAAAGGGGAGGGAGAAGCATGCCGTGTGCTTAAGCAGTGGTGGCTGGGTGAATGTGGATGGGAACGCCATGATTGTCGGTAAAGGGCAGGGAATGGTCCGCTCTGCATCAAACACAGAAGAGGGGGAAACGGAAAACTGTCACCCAATCACTGATATGGAAGAACATGTAAAGCAAAACTAAAAATGTATTAGTTAGTCCCATGGGAGAAATATGTATTTCAGCTTAAAAATAAAATGAAAAAGCCATATTGGTGACCATCAGAAAACAGAACCAAACAGAACCATAGACAAACAACTGTATCACAGAGATACAGAGATAATTATGCCCCCTAGTATCACTGTTTAAAACAGGAATGTGGAAGCTAGGCTGGTGACCGGGAGTGGCCGCCAAGACAGTCCTGAAATACCTACATTGGCTCCCAGTACGTTTCCGAGCACAGTTCAAAGTGTTGGTGCTGACCTTTAAAGCCCTAAACAGCCTCAGTCCTGTATACCTGAAGGAGCATCTCCACCCCCATCGTTCTGCCCGGACACTGAGGTCCAGCACCAAGGGCCTTCTGGAGGTTCCCTCATTGCGAGAAGTGAGGTTACAGGGAACCAGACAGAGGGCCTTCTCGGTAGTGGCGCCCACCCTGTGGAACACCCTCCCTTCAGATCTGAAGGAAATAAGGTGCTATCCTATCTTCAAAAGACATCTGAAGGCAGCCCTGTTCAGGGAAGCTTTTTATATTTAATGCTGTATTGTTTTTAACACTTGATTGGGAGCCGCCCAGAGTGACTTGGGAAACTCAGCCAGATGCGTGGGGTATAAATAAATTATTATTATTATTATGAAGCAAAGTGTAGGAAACCAGCCTGCTGCTTCTGCTGGTGGCCTGGCTCTCAGAGCCCTCCTGCCCCCCTGTGCCCCCCACAGAGAGGGCCGAATGGCATAGCACGGACAGAACATAGTTCACAGCCTACGCATATTACCAAAGCTTCACACAGGTAGAATAACAGAATCATTACTCAAACAACAAATATTCTGTACGTTATTTTTATTCCCAAAAGACCGCCTTGCATCCTAGATTCATTGGGTGTTTCTGTTTGTACCTGAGTATAGCTAAGAATGCTTCCTTCCCCATCAGCTGGCAAAATGCCGAACTTGAAGTACTGCTGTGCGCTGGCCCAGGCTCCAATCATGTCTCCCCAGGGCATGGCGGTCTCTGATTGCAACAGAGTCTCACTGCAGGTCACATCTGTAAGAAGAAGGAATGTAGTTGCAAACTCTGGGCTCATCCAGGCTTGCCCATGCACCCCCACCCCGCCCCTCACCTGATCTTTACTGCTGAATCAGAGCAAACATCAATCGGATTTTCTCTTATTTATTGCTAAAGTGGGGGTTTTCCTGGGGCAATGGCAAAACCGCTTGAGCCCATGCTTAGAAAGGACAAGCAGGAAAATGCTTGGATCCAGCTTTCTAGGCACACGATAAGCGCAAGTCTGGATGAGGCCTCTGTTTTGCTTGGCGCAGATTCATTAAGATTAGCCACAAAACTGACCCTAGAATTTGGACATGTACAGACATTTTGGTTGTGTGTGTGTTTACTCTGTTTCCAGTGCATTTGCATCCCTGGTTTGGGAAGGGGTATACACATGACTGGGATTCGGGTGGCGCTGTGGGTTAAACCACAGAGCCTAGGACTTGCTGATCAGAAGGTCGGCGGTTCGAATCCCCGTGACAGGGTGAGCTCCTGTTGCTCCGTCCCTGCTCCTGCCAACCTAGCAGTTCGAAAGCACGTCAAAGTGCAAGTAGATAAATAGGGGGAAGGTAAATGGCGGGAAGGTAAACGGTGTTTCTGTGCGCTGCTCTGGTTTGCCAGAAGCGGCTCAGTCATGCTGGCCACATAACCCGGAAGCTGAATGCCAGCTCCCTCGGCCAATAAAGCGAGATGAGTGCCGCAACCCCAGAGTCGGCCACGACTGGACCTATTGGCCAGGGGTCCCTTTACCTTTACCTTTATACACATGACTGCAATCCATATTTATCCTGCTGCATTTATGAAATACAGTGGTACCTCGGGTTACATATGCTTCAGGTTACATACGCTTCAGGTTACAGACTCTGCTAACCCAGAAATAGTACCTCGGGTTAAGAACTTTGTTTCAGGATGAGAACAGAAATCGTGCTCCAGCGGTGCGGCGGCAGCAGGAGGCCCCATTAGCTAAAGTGGTGCTTCAGGTTAAGAACAGTTTCAGGTTAAGAACTGACCTCCAGAACCGAATTAAGTTCGTAACCAGAGGTACCACTGTACTGCATTTTAATGTGACCCTCCCCTCTCAACTGACTTCAATCTGAACTGAAAGAATGAGCTAGCTGTGTTTCAATGCACACACAGCCATAGACCATAGCCAAAAGTTACATATATTGTAGACAAAAATAAAATAAAATTGTCCAGTAGCACCTTAGAGTTTGTTGTAGAGATATGCATCCACTTTGGATGAAGCCCAAATACCAAATTGCAGCTGCCTGCTTTGGCGGTATTTGAACCTCCCCCAAATGGTGCCGGTCCTGCCCAAAATGATCCAAAGTGGAGCTGGCTGGACCCACAGCTTGAGAGTGCTTCAGAGATTCAAAAGCCAAGGTTGCACCATCAGAGCCCACCCAAGCTGAGCAAACTTGGAGTCTCTCTAGCTATTTAATGGGATATCATGTTGTCTTGATTGTTTCCCGGCGGCTTGATAGCTACCCCAAAGTTTCACCAAAGCAAGCCTTTGACTCAATCCGAAATTGTTCCCTGAATCCATCTAAGAGGACTTGGACTCCTTTCTAAAGTACTGAGACTGGAACCAAACTGATTTCCCCCCCTGTGTACACACCTAATAAATAGTAACCTAATGTATTTAAACTGCGGCCACATGTTAGATTAAATGCCATTAAAAATACCATTATGTGTGGGAGGGGGTGCCATTAGCCAAGTTCTTCTCAATCATTCCAATGTCTTAAAACAAAACAAATTCCTTCCAGTAGCACCTTAAAGACCAACTAAGTCAGTTCTTGGTATGAGCTTTCGTGTGCATGCACACTTCTTCAGATCTGAAGAAGTGTGCATGCACACGAAAGCTCATACCAAGAACTGACT
Source organism: Podarcis erhardii (assembly GCF_964252035.2). Lineage (NCBI taxonomy): Eukaryota > Metazoa > Chordata > Lepidosauria > Squamata > Lacertidae > Podarcis > Podarcis erhardii. The sequence goes on along the minus strand of NC_138507.1, from coordinate 5,116,169 downwards.
TAGTTGGTCTTTAAGGTGCTACTGGAAGGAATTTGTTTTGTTTTGACTATGGCAGACCAACACGGCTACCTATCTGTAACTATTCCAATGTCTTGGCATTCATGGATCAGAACACCAGAAGCTAGAAGCTCGTTTCTTTGTTACTGAGGACCAAACTAGAAGTCCAAATGTCTTCTTAGCAAACATGCCTATGTTTGGATCCAGATTTCTGGAACTTCTGGGGGGCAGGGAGTCGTCATTGGAATTGAGGAGATGAAACACTGGGATTTATTTTAGAAGCATAACACTGAAAATGCTCATGTGTGGAGGGAGGTGCACAAAATCGTGCAAAAACCAGATCTGTCCCCTGCCCAGTATGCATTAACACCCAGTGGGGACACAGGCCTTGTCTCCCTCCTGAACATAGGGTGAAACTCTATGTGACTTGTGAGGAGATATGTAACTGCCTGCCATTGAGGAGCTATTGTGAGGGGGTTGCTTCCCCTTTCTCCCTCAGGCCATTTTCTGCTCAAAATCTCCCCCTGTTTCCCCTTGGTGGCTAGCACACTTTTTATTTGTTGTTTAGTCATGTCCGAATCTTCGTGACCCGATGGACCAGAGCACTCCTTCATGGCTCACTGCCTTGTTGTGGCAAAGGGGCTTGAATAACTCAGAGAAGCTATGAGCTATGCCGTGCAGGGCCACCCAAGATGGACAGGTTATAGTGGAGAGTTTTGACTAAACGTGATCCACCTGGAGCAGGAACCGGCAAGCCACTCCAGGATCCCTGCCAAGAAAACTCCATGGACTTTTTATTTAGAAAGTATAAAAGAGATGTCTAGTTGACTTACCACCCAATTTTCGGTCCTCTTCGGGACTGTTTCTAAATTGACATTTTGAAGCATGTTTTTTAGCACTAGCAGCAGCCTTCTCACTCCACGTCTTTTCAAAGTAAACAAGAGAGAGAGAGAGAATACATTACTACTACTACCACTACTATTTATAAGATTTATTTCCCACTCTTAGCTGTAAGGTCCCAGGGCAGGTTAAAGGTAAAGGTAAAGGTAAAGGACCCCTGATCCTTAGGTCCCAGTCGTGGCCGACTCTGGGGTTGCTGCACTCATCTCGATTTACTGGCCGAGGAAGCAGGCGTACAGCTTCTGGGTCATGTGGCCAGCATGACTAAGCTGCTTCTTGCGAACCAGAGCAGCGCACGGAAATGCCGTTTACCTTCCTGAAAGAGCTGTACCTATTTATCTACTTGCACTTTGACGTGCTTTCGAACTGCTAGGTTGGCAGGAGCAGGGACTGAGCAATGGGAGCTCACCCCGTTGCAGGAATTCAAACCGCCAACCTTCTGGTTGGCAAGCCCTAGGCTCTGTGGTTTAGACCACAGCGCCACCCGCGTATAAAAAACAGTACGTACTAAAATAGGTTTAAACAATTTACAATCAGAAGAATAGTGTGGGTCCTAAAATATATCTTATCTGAGGTGTGTCTTCAGCATAAGATGAAAGCTATACAGTAGAACTTCTACTTACGACCACCTCTACTTGGGCCTGATTCAACCATGGCAAACCCAGAAGTAAATACCGGGTTTGCCATGATTCACGCACGCGCAGAAGCAGCTTCTGCCGTTTGCGCACATGCGCAGAAGCACGCTGCCACTGAATGCGCCTGTGCACAACGACGCTTCTACCAGCGACCCAGATCAACTTATGGACAGACCTCCGGAATGGATTACATCTGTAAGTAGAGGTTGCATTGTACAGTGACGGTGCCAGATCAACTCTGTGGGTGAGGAACAGCACAGCTTAGCGGCCGCAAAAGGAATGGCCCCATATTTGCTCAAACTGGCAGGCTGCAGATAAATCCTGGACACATGCTCCCATGCGACAGGGAAAATCCTACCAGTCAGGCAACTGGTGGGGAATGGGGATTGGATCTGTACTCCCAGCTCTCCTTCAAAAGCAGGAGATTAGCTTTCTTTCTTTTTAAAAATGTGGGGTTGCACAGATCTGGCTGCAGAGTTGGAGAGGGGAACCCCACTTGTACCCATTGGTACCTGTGGGGCAGAGGTGGAGCTAGCTCCCAGGGTGCAGGGCGGCGATGTTACCCCCCCCCCCAGGGATGACACCCGGGGCAGACACACTCACGGCACCCCCCTTCCTCTGCCCGTGCTGTGGGGGTCCCTATTCAGCTGGGGTGCATACATGCAAGCCCCACATGGATCCACCTTCCACCTTGCTAGATTGGAATCTAAGCATTAAGCGCCAAATACTGAATGAAGAGGGACGTGGGTGGTGCTGTGGTCTAAACCACTGAGCCTTGGGCTTGCCGTTCAGAAGGTTGGCGGTTTGAATCCCTGTGATGGGGTGAGCTCCCGTTGCTCAGTCCCTGCTCCTGCCAACCTAGCAGTTTGAAAGCACATCAAAGTGCAAGCAGATAAATACCATATTTTTCGCTCCACAAGACGCACCTGACCATAAGACGCACCTAGTTTTTAGAGGAGGAAAGAGGGAAAGCCCCATTTTTTGAGGAATCAGCTCACAGTTGTGCAGCTTCTTTTGCAAAGGGGAAAAGCCCCTTTTTTGAGGATCAGTTCAAAGTTGTTGAGCTTACTTTTCAAATAGGAAAAAATCCTATTTCTATGGGGTTCAACTCACAGTTCTGCAGCTTCTTTAGGAAAGATAAGGGAGCATTTCTACAGTTTCCAGACAGATAATCTAATCAGCCAGTCACATGTCACTGGAGAACAAACAGCCTCCATCTGCAGAACATTCAACAATGGAGACCTGGGCAAGAAGCCGGGAAGGGAGCCAGCAATTGACCACACATTCGCTCCATAAGATGTACAGACATTTCCCCTTAATTATTAGGAGGAAAAAGGTGGGTCTTATGGAGCAAAAAATATGGTAGGTATCGCTAGAGTGAGAAGGTAAATGGCGTTTCCATGCTCTGCTATGGTTTCGCCAGAAGCGGCTTTGGCATACTGGCCACATGACCCGGAAGCTGCCTGCGGACGAACGCCAGCTCCCTCAGCCTATAGAGTGAGATGAGCACGCAACCCCAGAGTTGTTCTCGACTGGACCTAATGGTCAGGGGTCCTCTACCTTTAGCTTTTTACTGAATGAAGATAGTAGGCAGGTCCTTTCCCTTAAACCGCTTAAACCCCAATCATTTTATAATTTCACTGAGCATGATACAGTCGAGGCTTTGAAGTCACACTTATTTTAGTGGAAGAGAATTAAGCACCCTAAATGCAGGTTCATTGCCCCACACAGCAGAGCAGGGGGCCGCATCGACCTGCACAGTCAGCTTTACAGCTTCCATCCGGCTCACACATGTCTCCAATAAAAAGCAGAAGCAGAAATTGGAATTGGAATCTTAAAGGCTGTTTGGGGATTAAAGTTTCATAAAACAGCGAACCGCCGTCCCAGCACACTGGTGAATCTGCTATCAAGATTGTTAAGGCTGGCACAATATTTTGCTGGAAGATTGGGAAAGGTTATGGAAAATTGATTTAAAATTTACAGATTGTTCTCTATTGAGAGAAAGTTACATGAAAATGATGTATAGATGGTACATAAAACCAGTACAATTAAGGAATATGTACAAAACTGGCTCAAACTTATGCTGGAAATGCAAGCAAAAAGAAGGGACTTTTTACCTTATGTGGTGGGATTGCAGTAAAATCAAAATGTTTTGGGAAATGATATACAATGAGCTAAAGAAAATGTTCCATTTAACATTTGTGAAAAAGCCTGAAGCTTTCTTATTAGGGATAGTGGGGAAAAGACCTGCCAAAGAAATTTTAAAAATATTTTTATGTATGCGACAATGGCAGCAAGAGTCTTAATAGCACAAGGATGGAAGAATGAGGAAATCCTGACGAAAGAACTGTGGCAAGAAAAACTGGTGGACTATGCGGAATTGGCAAAACTGACACACAAACTATAAGGATAACTGTGACTTCAAAGACGAATGGGAACCTTTTATGAAATATTTGAAGAAGCAACAAAATGAACTGGACTTTTTGGCAAGTTTTGAATAAACATTCACAAACTTTTTATTGTAATATATAGAGGGGGGTAGTTTTGGATGCAGAGCAAACTCAGGTCCGCTGTGCTACACATATCCTGCTTCACATGCTGCTAACCCTAACCCTGCACTGCTCTTTGTGTGACTTGCAGCATGTGCCCAAGGTGTCTGGGTTGTGTTCCCACTCACTTTGTAGAAAAAGAGGACGACACTTGCTGGGCTACATGCATGACTTTGCAGCATGCATTCATCCCGGCTAGTGTGTTAAATACAGTAGTTTAGGGGGCCACTAGGGGGAGCATCAGAAGATGGCTGACAATAACATCTCTCCGACCCACACGAGGTAATTTGGAGGCTGTGATGGGAGTAAACAGCCTCCCTACCCCCCCCCCAGGATTGTGGTGGGGGACTGCCCTTGCCTGCTGTGCCCTATACCACCTCCAAATTTGTGGGGATGGGGGCACTAGGCACAATGCCCTCCTGTGGGATTTCGGCGCTTCTGGACGCCGTCTCTGATCCGCGCCACTAGCTGCAAGAACTTCAAAAGAAACAATTTGGATGAAGCGAATGCACATGTTTCAAGGAAGAAGGGGGAGTAAAGACTGCTAACAGAAGAGATCTCTGATAAAACAAGGAGAGTCGAAGGAGCAAGTATAAATCACGAGAAGATACACCAAGACTCGGTATGGCAAAGGGACTGATGGGGGAGGGGGGAAAAAACCTTACTTTCTTTCTTATATGTGATTAAACAAGAACCCCCCCCCACAAGTCAGAAATGTCGTTTTAAGGACTTAAGCTGTGGATTTAAGGCTGTGTGGAGATAAACTTTCGAACCAAAGCATGTTTTGAGAAGTGCGTGGAATGTATAAGGGCTTTGGAATGACGCAGTTAAAAGTGCCATCGCCATATTGGGGAGTTCTGTCGGAGGACTTAAGTCTGAGAGGAGAAATAGAGAAATAGAGCTGTTTTTATATTGTGAGTGAAACTCCTCAGTGGGACTTAAGAACGACAGTTCTGTAATTAATGATGGAAAGAGTGCTGTTATCTATGAAGGCAATGATATATGGAAACCACCTAGATTTGAGGATTGGAAGAACGGAAAAATTCACACAGGATTATTATTGGTGTTTATCGGCTTAAGGAGACTATCAGAAGAGATCATAAAGAAAAAAGAGAAAATATATGAACAAGATGTGATGTGGAAACAGCAAGATAAGACTGGATAGAATTATAAACTTTGTTTGGACTGATTTGGACATTAACGCAGTAGCAAGAAGATTATCAGAATCCCCCTTCGGATCTTGAAATATGGGTCCCCTCAACAAAATTTAAAATTCGGCTTTGTAATTTGGAATTTATGTGATGTGATTTGATATTTGATTTGATTGGCCGGTTAATAAAAATTATTTTTTAAAAAATACAGTAGTTTAATTTGCAGAAATGGAAACGCATAAATGAATATTGCTGCGTGTTTACAGAAAGCACTTTGCGTTTTGACTGGATCAGCAGCTCAGTCTACTATGTTCTCTTGTGCCCTCATGTGGTTGGTCAACTTTGGTCACATGAGATATATGACATTACAGACTCTATTTTGTGTGAGTGAGCTCACTGTGATGACACAGTGCTGGAAGATGTCTGTGTTAGGAAGCTGCTATAAACACTGCAGTGAGAGAAGGGTTTCGAATTTTCTCTGAACGTTGCCAGCAGGACCATGTTAATGCTCCTTCGCTGAATGAAGAAGACAGAGAGGTCTCTCTAAATGAAGAGAGAGAGACAGCAGGAGAGAGCAGTGCAGTGCAGTGCAGTGCAGCAGTAAATGGGCTCTGTGAGTGGAGCAGAGAGAAAGACTGAAACAGACGCTGGATTTCTTCAAGTAACTGCGTGGCCTATATAGCAAAGTACAGGCTGAGCACAAAGCTGAAAGTGGGAGCTGTGCTTGGATAAGCATATGTTTTGCATATTCTACTTTTATCATCTGTTCCGCAAGGAAAGCTTTTGAATATTCAATGAGTGCCTGGTGATGCTTTAATTCCTAACAGTGCCCCATATGGGATAAGCACGTCACCCTGAGATCAATCCATGCCTAGCTGACAGGGCCTCCGGATTTGAGAACATGTCACATGCTCAGTGTCCATTATCTTTTTTTATATATATATATATATAATTTTTATTGGGTTTTTACATTTTATAAAGACACACACACACAAAAAGACAAAGACAACACATATACAATTTCATACCCTTACTTTCTTTACCCTCTTTCCCTGACTTCCCCCCACCCCCTCTTCATACATCCCAATTCCGATAATTAGTTCAGCAAGTTCTTATCTATAATCTTAAACATATTATTATTATTTTTAAAACTTAGCTCTTTTTACTTGTCCACATTTAATTTATCCAATTCTCTTATAAACATTAAATCCTTTTTCTAAGGTCGACCTAACTTCCCTTCCACGAATTTCTCCCTTTATTATATTAATTATAGGTCACAATGGCCAAATACAAAAATCATAAAATTTTGAAATTCTATTCTCCCCTCCCTCCCTATCCCGGTTTCCATCCCTTCCCAAGCAAATGTCCACAAAAACAGTTCCTAGCCCGGATTCCTCACATCCGAGGCCTTCAATTCTCTGTCAGTCTCTCTCTGCCGATTTTGTTGGTAATCCTCTTTGTTGGTCCTCAGGTCTCGAAGGAGTTCTGTCACAGTCACATCAAATTTTCTTCCATCCAAAATGTTTAAAAGCAATTGCTGCAAAAGGTCAGCTGCTCTCCCATACTCAAAGAGGAAGTCCCGATCATGTTTCTTTATTCTTTTAAATTCCAGTATTCCAAGTACTCCAGGGACTTCCTTCCTCATCTTCCTCATCTTTCGCAGATTTGTAATCCAAAGATCTTCTTCTTTATTTTCTGACGATATAGGCTTCTGGTTGGTATTTTCCACCTGTACTTTCTCCACTCCTTCTTTCCTCTCTGCCAATTCCAAAGATGTCTCTTCTGGTTCATCTGCAGATTTTTTATCAGTCGAATCCTTTATGCATTCAGCAGAGTTGTTTGTTTTAGAATTCAAGGTCATAAGTTCTTTATTCATAGCCGTACTCTGCTCTTGCAATATTCCCACGAGAAAAAACATTTTTTCTATCTCTGCCAGTAATTTTCCCTCTGCAGCCATTGTAATGTCCCTAGTTCCCCCTAGGGGGATTCCAATTGCTTAATAGTCCTTTTCCAACAATCCGTTACTTTGTTGTTTATTACTACTTTGTTTCCAACCACCTCAATTCAAATGTAACACCTTTAGTTCAGAGAGTTATTAAATAGCAAAGTTCTTGACTTTAACCGCCCGTTTGACAGCTCCTTTGACAGCTGTCAAACTCCTTGTTCTTTTTCCTCCGGCACACACACAGGACGCTCCCGGGTTCGGGGGGAGGGGTTACACAAAAACTTCCAAAATTCCTCCCTTTCTCTCCAGCACAAAGACTTCTTCTGTCAAATTCATGGAAATATCTTTTATCTAGCACCAAAAAGACAGTAATCTCTCCACCTTAGTTCTCCAATCCTTGCTTTAGATCGTTTGTAGGTAGGGGGGGTGTGGACTTCCCTTTAGCACATCCCCCGGTTGTGCCGAATTCAAAGGTAAAAATTTTAAAGTCCAAATTCCATTCTACTCACAGGTTGTTTGTTTTCCAGTCCAAATTTTGGGGAAAAAGTCAGCGCTCTCCGGCCATGGCTCGCGGCTTCGCTCCACTGAAGTAGCGGTCTACTCACAGCACCACGCCGCTCTCCGTACCCTCTCCGTAGCCTTTAAAAAGGCTCTTCGTGGGTCGGGGAAGGCGCTTAAAGGTGCCCGCCGAGTCACCAAGTCCGCAGGCTTCCGCGCCTGCGGTTTCTAAGGGTCCCCGCGTCGCCGGCGCGGTAAGACCCGTCTTCAGCAGAGCCGATTCCCACCGGAGCTCGGAGGGAATCCGCCATTAACCGATCGCGCTAACCCGGAAGTCTGCTCAGTGTCCATTATCTCCTGTTTCCAAACTTAAGTCCCAAACGCCATAAAATGGAAGAGAGGAGGAAAGAAGGTTTGCTTGCAATGCCGCAGTGAGGACTTACCATTTTCAGCATGTTGCTGGCAGAAGGTATCACCTCCCTCCTAAGATTATTGATTTGTTCAATAATTTCCATCTGCAGTTTTTCATTGATCTCAGTCACTTGGGGTTCCTGACATTAAAAGGGGGGAGTGTGTCAGAGATTTCTTAAGATTTGAAAAATTATGCTTCCATTTGTCATGAGTCTAAAATACAGCAGCATAGTTGATGTATCAATAGAACACAACAGAATGCTTAATCCTCATCTTTGATATTGTCTGTATCAGGGGACAGCAAACTTTTTTTGGAGGGGGCCAGTTGAACATCCCCCAGGCCTTGTGGTGGGCTGGACCGTGCGTGCATGCACACACATGGGCACATGCACGTGCGCGCACGCCGGCAGAAGGGGCTTCTCTCTCCCCCATCCTCTTCCCCAGCCCCTCCCCTCCCCCTGCCTACCTATGGTGCTGCCGGCGCAAGGGCTGGCTGGCTCCAGAGAGGCACTGCCCAAAATGGTGCTCAGCCAGCTCAGCCCAGCCCCCTTCCTCCTCTACGCAGGGCGAGGAGAAGCCAGGAGGAGGGAGGAGGAGATGCTGCGGTGTGTGAGAGGGAGGGGGGAGAAATGGCACCCCCCAAAAAAATTGTGGCGCAGAAAAAAAATATGAAAAAAATTAACGAAGGAATCCACACGATCCATTGCCCATCCGCAGGCCAGATCCTGAGGGTAATTGGGCCAGATCCGGCCCTCGGACCATAGTTTGCCGACCCCTGCAGAGTCTGTGTCACTAGAAATCTAACCCAGCCCAGCTGCATATGGGGACAAGTCATATAAGGAAAGAACTGAACTCTCCCTGGGGCTGTGAAGCAAGGCAGAGGAGGACGCTTCAGGAAGTGAATTTGCAGGAAGTGAATTTGCAGGGCAATGCTTGAGAAGCTTTGGCAGAAAAAAAAAAAAATAAAACAACACCCTCAAACCAGCAAAGTCCCCAGCTAAAGGGTGCAGGAGGTATTCGTTGAGTTCACCTTTTAGTGTGTTTCTGCCTAATTTGCACTTCTTGAGCCAAGTAAAGGGTGCTAAAATAGAATTTGAGGAGTGCATTGCTAGAAACATTGAGACCAACAACAAAACATTTACAGCAGGAGGTCCTTGGATGACCAGGGAGTCAAAGGTGAGCTAAAGGGGGATAAGGAGATTGCAAAGAAGCCAAACGAAATCTTTCTATCTGTCTTCACAGCGGAAGTGTAGGGCTTTTCTTATTGCATGCAAAGATGCTCTGTTCTTGTTTTTGTCTAAATTTTGTGCTTCCCATTCCCCTGATCAACACATGCACCATTTGCTTGGGCAAAACTCAACAGGCCTAGTCAGTGCTCTGTGTATGGCCTGGGATCCTTTGTGATTATCACTACCCTAAGCAGTCTCAAAGTGACTCACAATCTCCTTTCCCTTCCTCCCCCACAAGAAACACTCTGTGAGGTGAGTGAGGCTGAGAGATTTCAGAGAAGTGTGACTGGCCCAAGGTCACCTTAGCAGCTGCATGTGGAGGAGCAGGGAAGCGAACCTGGTTCCCCAGATTATGAATCTACTGCTCTTAACCACTACACCAAAATTGCATAGAAATAGTGTTAAGATCAGTAAGAAACACAGAAGTGTAGTCTGGAACTCAAAGTAACTGCAGATCCCTGACCAAGCCATGCCTGACAGATGTAGTCTAAGATTTATAATCTTAAAGACACTTGCCTCTCCTAGGGACTGTTGCAGCATAGCAGCCAATGACAGCAATACAACTGGAAGAAGCATTTCTGGGGAAGCAAAAGCAATCAGCAAATGTGATTAGAACCTTTTGTTTTTCGACATCTAATGCAAGTCTGTAGTTAGAAGCAAATCCCATTGAATTCAACAGGACCAGCTTCATAGTAAGTATGCTTAGAAGCGAATCCTTGAGGTGGATTCATACAAAATTTTGTCACGCTCTGAGGGCACATCCACCATTATCAAGTCACCAATCAACTGTCTTTTCTGGAAAACCCTTTTGATAGCAAGAAGAATGAAGTAAACATCTTTGACCACAGTTGTCTATGTTTTTCTATCAACAGAAAATTCAGTTAGAAGCTTCTTATACATGAAATATTTGTTGTTATATTTTCTCCTTCTTCTTCTTCTTCTTTGGCAATCACGTGCAGCCCAGGAAGACTGTCTTCCATGAATATGGTCTTAACAGTTACATTTATATTATATTTACGGATAAGAGATACAAATATAGTTTATTTATACTTGACGACAAATAAAACGTTACAGAATGTAAAATGTATAGGAACATTAAACAGGGGAAAGAGAGAGAAAGCAATCATGGATTGTTGAAGGAAAACGGCAATATTGAGACATTATGCAACTTGCTTAGTAATTAAAAAAATTAGAGTCCCCCAATGAAATGATCAAAATGAATCTGAAGGTTGTCTTGGGAAGGACGGTGTAAGGCAGGCTTGCTCAACCTCAGCCCTCCAGATGTTTTGGGACTACGATTCCCATCATCCCTGACCACTGGTCCTGCTAGCTAGGGATCATGGGAGTTGTAGGTCAGAAACATCTGGAGGGCTGAGGTTGAGGAAGCCTGGTGTAAGGTTACTTATCTTAGGACTCATCCACACTTAGCTTTGCTCCACACTTTCTAGGCTCAGGAACTCTGCAGAAAACCTGATTGTTATTTGCTCTGATTCACTGGGAAAACATATGTTTTCCCAGGGAAAACAACAACAAACCTCCCACTTGGACACATGCCTGAAAAGCCGGGACCTTTGCCTAGGAAGCACGGAGCAAGAGGAAGTGTGGTTGAGCCCACAGTTCCTCTAAACTCCTAATGAAGGCTGCACTTGGAAAGTACAAATATCACTTTTTGCTTGTCCACACTTCTGCTTGTTCCAACCTTAGAGAGCACAGGACTGAGCGGCTTTTCGTTTTCCTCACTGCCTCCCGTGGGAAAACCTGGTGTTTAGCATTGAATCGGAGCAAACCCCAGTCTGCGGAAAAACCAGTTGATGTTTGTTCCCATTCAGCAGCAGAACAAGCAGAAGTGTGGACAAGCGATGTGTCAATAGAAGTGGGCCAAGGATGCCTCTGCTCAGCCCAACGACCCCAGAGCCCAGCCTCAGGCAAGGGTGGGGGGAGTTGGGAGGTAGCGACAAAGCTTTCCATAATCTGGATTTATGAAAAGATAGCTAGTTCAAATAAGGCACGCCGTTCTTAAAACCCAGTGATTGGGAAGAGCCAGGCTGCTGGAGCAGCCATGCCATATAGCTCCTGCAGGCAGGTCTCTGGTTGCAATACGCAAGTACGGAGGAGAAAGCTCAACTGAAATAACTTTCAGTTTCATTATACAGGCAGATTTATAAGACTCCATCACCACATGGAATACAAAGGATTTGGGAGGACATAAAGGCGGTAACGAAGCCCCAAGTCAATGGAACATTCTTTCAGATTAAAATCAGTATACCAGCAACACATATAGACATGCCAAACATAAACCTAAGAAATTAAGATTGAACTGGAATAATTAAATTATATAGGAATTTTAAAAGCCATTGGCAGACCATTGCTTTAAGAAGCAGATTTTCTTCTGTTTCTCCCCCTAAATAAAGGATTTTTTACATTACCTTTTGCAGTTCCTTTGGGGTACCATTGGCAGACCATTGCTTTAAGAAGCAGATTTTCTTCTGTTTCTCCCCCTAAATAAAGGATTTTTTACATTACCTTTAGCAGTTCCTTTGGGGTACTTGGAAAGGCTGCAGCAGTTACATCTAAATTGCAATGGGGCGGTGTATTTATATATATAGCAGGAAGATTTCCTGCTTTGTAAATGAGTACTACAAAAAACAATATTCAGCATCAAGCTGCATTTCCTTAAAGTCTTGTATTTTCTTAGGAAGTATGTGGCTGATATGCTGCCAGCTCAGCTTTGATGGTCTATAGATTTCGTTTGCTTTTGAGTTATATTAAGATGCCACACAAAATACAATTATATTCACCAACCACAGTTTTCTACAGTGAACAGAATTTCAAAATACCAAGTGGGAACACAAATGGTATGAATCCTACTCAGGCCTCTAAGTAGCCTAAGAACAGGGATTTTGAAGTGCTGTGGAGGCACTCATGTTGAGGTGGAAGGTTTCAGGAGAGAAAGGTTTCTCTCTCTCTCTCCCATCTTCTTGAAATCTTTCTTGGCTATGATACTATTAGGGGCTCAAAATGGGGTCTGATTATTGCCACATAGCAAGTGGGGGACAATTCTGGAGTGGGAAAGAGGGGGAAATGTCCCTTTTCCTTTCCTATCACTCTTTATAGATCTGGAAAGAGAACTTTTTGGCACTCATCCTCCAGACCCTCTGCAGAACAATATTAGCTTGTAGGAGTTGAAGCAGGCCAGTTCCTGCTCTCTTTCTCATCCCCCTGGAAATATACTCAACTGAACCATTACTCAGGTTATTTCAAGAATAATACCAATTCGAACCTTCAACTCCTCACCCAGAGGCAAATGCCCACTCCTACCAAAACCCTTTTGCCTAGGGGTCATATACAACCCCCCTCCAGCCACTTATGTGGTTGCATGCCTTTCCTATACTGAAAACAATGGACATATTGAGGTGGTTGGTTAGCTCCAGAAGGGGCTGGGCCATATTTGTGCAGTTGGTGGCAAAGCCACACCTCTGAGCACACCACGGTCCATTCCCAACCCCAGCCTTCTCCTTCAGATGTCATGCTTGCATTGAATCACAGAGATGCTTCTCAGAGCTGATCTTCCATTCACTGTGCAAACAACCATCTTCAGCTTGGGAAATGGAGAGCTTGTCAGGGACCTTCTCCATAATTGTGTTTTGCATCAGAGGAAATGTTTCCCCCCAGCTTCATGTAGCAGAAGAGGATGAGTTTCCAGTTAACATCTCACCAGATGGCAGTGGATCACTCACCATGAAAACCACACACACACACTCAAACATGTGAATCAAAGCTTAACTTAGAAAGAGTGTGACCACTTTTGTTTCCTGCTACCTTCTGTTTCTGTTTTGGATACACTACTGCCCGTTTAGAGTTATTAAGAAATTACAACAGGGATCTAAAGCATAGTATGGGAAGGATTCACATGCAAATCTAAAAAAAGAAGGGCACTGATTCATTCTAGTCATGTGTTTCTAAACTTGCATGTGTAAAGTCATATTGCAAAGATTAGCTGAAGCAAAAGATTCTTAGATTGAACAAAGTGCTCTTACTTTCAACATAAAGCTGACATAGTTCAATGTACCTCACTTGAAAGAAAGGCAGAACTACCTATAAAATATTTCCAGTTGTAACAAAAGGAACTTATCCTTCCTTGGAAAGGAGATATTAAATAAGATGGTCAACTTGAGCTTTAATGTGTAATCTTATACTTGAGAATAAGTTCCATTGATCAAAGGGGGACTTACTTCTGGATAAACAAGTAAAGGATTATACCTCCAATTGGAGAACAGCTTATACCTTTTGTCCTGAGTTCGAGTGTCATGGGCTTTGAAGACACTCAAACTCAGGATGGAAGGGAGAAATGTACTAAAAGGAAGGCACGTTTGGCAACCCCTCACTGTGATCAACTCCTGTCCGGAAACCTATGTCCCCACTGTCGAAGGATGTGCGGATCCAGGATTGGCCTCCACGGCCACTTATGGACTCACTGTTAAGAGCTTGTTCATGGAAGACAATCTTACTCAGCTATGAGTGATTGCCAAAGAAGATAGGATTACAGTGGTACCTCGGGTTAAGAACTTAATTCGTTCTGGATGTCCGTTCTGAACCTGAAACTGTTCTTAACCTGAGGTACCACTTTAACTAATGGAACCTCCCACTGCCGCCGCACAATTTCTGTTCTCATCCTGAAGCAAAGTTCTTAACCTGAGGTACTATTTCTGGGTTAGCGGAGTCTGTAACCTGAAGCATCTGTAACCTGAAGTGTCTGTAACCTGTATAGTGACAGTTGATTATTTAGTGAAAGCCAATTTTAATTTGTGGAGTTGTGGGTTGATGGCATGTTTAGGCAATTATTTTATGGAGTTGCTTTGGTTCTGGGATGCAGAAAATACTTTCAAGGTGCAGAGTTATCAAGCATGTAAGTGCTCACATTCACTATTTTTGAAATAGGTTTACAGTGGTACCTCAGGTTACAGACACTTCAGGTTACAGACTCCACTAACCCAGAAATAGTACCTCAGGTTAAGAACTTTGCTTCAGGATGAGAACAGAAATTGTGCAGTTGCGGCACAGCAGCAGCAGGAGGCCCCATTAGCTAAAGTGGTACCTCAGGTTAAGAACAGTTTCAGGTTAAGAACAGACCTCCAGAACGAATTAAGTTCTTAACCCGAGGTACCACTGTATACACTTAAATAAATGCAAGAAATAAATATAAGAACTTATAAGGGATCAATGGAGAAAATGCATCAATTGGCCTTGACTACAAAGAAGGCTGATCACTGAAGAATTGATGCTTTTGAATTATGGTGCTAGAGAGAGTCCCATGGACTGCAAGAAGATCAAACCTATCCATTCTGAAGGAAATTAGCCCTGAGTGCTCACTGGAAGGACAGATCCCAAAGCTGAGGCTCCAAGACTTTGGCCACCTCATGAGAAGAGAAGACTCCCTGGAAAAGACCCTGATGTTGGGAAAGATGGAGGGCACAAGGAGAAGGGGACGACAGAGGACGAGATGATTGGCAGTGTTCTTGAAGCTACCAACATGAGTTTGACCAAACTGCGAGAGGCAGTGGAAGACAGGAGTGCCTGGCGTGCTCTGGTCCAGGGGGTCATGAAGAGTCGGACACGACTAAACGACTAAACAACAACAACAACACAACTGTTTTGTGTTTGTTTGTTTTTGTTTGTTCGTTTTCCAGAAAAATGGAAGGGCTCTGCTTCCTTGGCATTCCTGTGTGGGCTGCTGCTGAGCCTGTTCCTCACCACTTCCCAGGCCAAGGTGTCACTCTGAAAGAGAACGAGAGAGGTGGCATTGGCTTTTGCTGTGTCTGGTAATTTATTATACTATACTTCTTGCAATGTTAAAAAAACAATAAAAAACACCCACCCATGTTGACATTTTGTCCAATTTTTTATATGCAGTTGTTTACTAATTGATTCATCAGTTAATTGATTATATTTGATGGGTGGATTGCCCACTTCAGCTAGAAAACAGAAGGCAATTTCAAAGGTACGGCTTTACAGTGTTCTCACTCTGATGGTCCTATCTCAGCACTGGAGGCCTGATTCCATGTTAATCAGAAGGCATCACACTTCTGATATGGCTGCCTACTGGCTAGTCTAGATCGGACTTGGGTCTCAAAAATTTCTCCACAGAAAAGGCCTCACCTCATCGTTCTTTGCTCCTGGAGAGATTTTCTAGCGCTTTGCGTCTGGCATGCTCACTTCATCTCTGTAAGGCAGTATCTTAGGCAGGAGTGTCCTCTAGTGGACAAGAAATGCTGCCAAGGCTTAGCTTGTCTTCCTAAGCTCCAGCGCTTACCCCATTAATGATGAAGAATTGTGTCCATTTCACTAGTTGTCCTGATGGGTGACCTCTGCAGAGAGTGGGACAGGGGGAGTGTGACCTTACTGTTGCTTCTTGATGGGAACTGGGAGCACAGGATTACAGTGGTTCCAATCCTGCCTTCAGGACCAAGTCCAGAGAGCAGCACTGGGAGAGGGCCTTTCGTCCCCCTGCTATTTAATATCTATGGGAGTTTTGGAGCGATCTGCCGCCAGTATTCTGATGACACTCAGCTCCATAACATCTGAATTTGGAGAGGCTGCACGGTCCCTGGGCCACTGCCTGGGCACAGTGAGGAAAGGCTTGAAGAAATACAAGCGGAGCAAGAATCCTAGCAAGACTGAGACACTGTGAGTCAATAGCTCCCGTGTCCAAGAAATTGGTCAGTTGCCTTCCCTGCAGTGGGTTGCACTTCTCCTGAAGGAGAAGGTCCGCAGTTTAGGGGTCCTTCTGGATTCAGCTGTCACTGGAGGCTCAGGTAGGCTCCACGGCTAGAAGCGCCTTGTACCAACTGCAACTGGTTTGACAGCATATGATACCTGTGCTCAGAGATTTGTACTGGTTGCCAATTTGCCAAGTTCAAGGTGCTGCTGTTACTATACAAAGCCTCAAAGCCCAATGAAATTGCCTTACCCTATGAGTTCCCACTCAACCAGGTGCTAAGAACAGTCTTGTTTAGATAAGTCTACGCAGATGCTTAGAAAATTGAGGTGATTTTAATGTGTTTTAATATTTTAACTTTTGTATGTTTTAAAGTAGGGTTGTAAATTTGTCTTGGTTTTATTGTCTTATCTTTTTTGTAAACTGCTTTGAGGTTTTCCCCAATCAAGTGGTGTAGAATTTTTATCAGCTAAATAAATAATAAATTAAAATACTCTGTTTCTCATTTTTCCAATCTTAAATCCAGCACGCTACAATTCTGTATCAGTGCAATAGTTTTTTTTTCTATTAAAAAAAGTCCTCACAAAAATTCCTTTAGCATTTTAGCATAAATTTCCCCTAATACGTATACACAATTGCCTTATATTAACACACTGTTTTCCAAACAGTTTCCCCCTAATACAATGCACTTCTGTGTGGTGTTTTCACTGTTGTATGCATACTTATGCGCACTTTCCCCTGATGTACACATTTTGGGGTTAGAGAACGGCATCACAAAACTCAGAGAAGTGTGGATTCCAAAGGATAGCTGCATTTCAGTACACACGATGTTTTGAGAAATGTGAATTACGGAAGGTACACTCGCATTAATGTGCAAACTCACCCAACTTTCTCCCCCAATCCTACCTGCTACATAATCAGATGGGTTCTTGGATGCCTTATGTGTCCTTGAGAGGGTGTTGTCTCAGAGAACCCCAGTCACCTGGGTCCGCTTGCTATCTGCCTTCCCAGCCACCATCCCTATTCCCACCACACACAGTTTATTGTGGAGTGTGGTGTTTGTGAGCACCAGTAGCTTTCTCTGCGTCATTTTCAGCCTTGATCAGGACGAACCAGCCAAGCAGCCTGCGCTGGCCTGATCTCCCAGTGTATCTTGTTGGAGTTGGGTAAATACATGGCAGCAGAATGCAGAAAGCACCCGCTAAGACTGCTGGTGGAAAGGGTGAAGAAAACTTAAGGTTTGTTACTCATGTCAGACAAAGCCATTCTAAGCATCCATATTACAGGTGACCAAGATGGAGCCAATAAGTTAACACCAGCTCATCCTGTAACCGCCTTGAACTAGTAGAAGAAGCAGGAAGCAAGTAAAACCCTGGATGGAATTGCCAACAAGCAGTTACTAAAAGAGAAGGAATGAGTAAGGAGGAGGAACATGTTGTCTTTCCGGTTCAGGTATTGTTGCTTTACTCCCAACATACAGGATCTGACATTCCACAACTATTATATATGATGTCCTGGACATGCCTGAGCTTTATCTTGCTGGAACCTGACCTGTGACTGGCTGGGCTCTGCTTCTTGGATTTGGAACTGGAGCTAACAGGACATCATGATCTGGTGCCCTAAATTCAGCAGAGGCTAGAGGTTACTTGGTTAGAGCCTGGTTTTCCAGCTGAGATCACTGCCTGGGACAGAATAGCTGGTCGTCTCTGTGCCCATACATGCAATTGTTACCTTTGTGGGTTTTGTTATATGTTTAAGCTGTTCTTCTCCAAAGAGCTCATGGCAATTCACTTATGGCTCTCTAGCCATCCAGTGGCTGGGGTAAACCTTCAAGCAGTCAAATGCTGTCATGACCTTCAGATAATTCCTTGGGCTATTTATGGACTAATGATCACAATCCAAGCAAAATGTTTTTGTTTAAACCCGAGTCTTTAATCAAAGGAAAACAATGTGCATTTTATCAGCATTAGGCAAAGAAATGGCATTGCTCGTTTTCATGTTTTTCGGAGGGACAACATTTCCTTGATCTTCCAAGGTACACAACATTTTTGCTTTCCATCATAACAGGTTCCATTGGCTGTATAGAAGACGGGGCAAAGCAAAGTGGAACATATGTTGAAGTTTTTCCGACAAGCAACTGTGTCAGATTCATTTGTCTCTGAAAGGGGGGAAAAAGGCAGTGGAGAAAATATGGTAAGTTTCTTTGTTTCTTGTATTTGAGGAAGCACCTACTTAACTATTATATAAGAGGCACAGAGATAGTATTTCTTAAAGAGCACTTAATGGTATCCTTTGCAGAATTTGAAAGGCATGTTCCCATGTTAACTTCACAGCCTGGGAGTCTTTGCATCACAAGTCTTGGTCTTGTTTATCATAGAATCATAGAATTGTAGAGTTGGAAGCGACCGCCAGGGTCATCCAGTCTAACCCCATGCAATGCAGGAATCCTGAATACAATCATCCTTTTCAGAAGGATTGGGTTCTCATTCAGACACCAAACATTGTTTTAAACAGAAATGAGAATGTTCATTTGCTAACCTAGAATCAGATACTGAAGACTCTGGTGCACGTGCATGGAAATCTTTCCTCTGCATCTCTGAAGCAAGTATGCTGAAGAGTACAGATCTGAGTACAGAAGGACCAATGAAACGACTTGGTATAAGGCACCTTCCCCTGTCGTACTTTTAGCACGCTGAGCATGTTAATTCAGTTTTTCTCCCAGGTAACTGATAATCTCACGTCTCAAAACTTTTTACTACCATTCCTCATTGGAAGACTCTTTCTTTCCCTACCACCCTTTATACAGCAAGGAGAGCCAGTGTGGGGTCCCTCCAGATGGCTCCCATCATCCCTGACCAAAAGACATGTTGGCTGCAGCTGTTAGGAGTTGCAGTCCAGCAACATCTGGGTGACATTGCCTTGGCTGCCCCTGCTTTGCGCTCACCCTGGAACTGAGATGCATCTTACCTGGATCAGCAGGGAACACCAGCGGGAGGAGAGCGAAGAGAAGGAAAAGGGCTCTCATGCTGAGTGCTGCGAGGGATCCTGAAGTCTTCAGAAAAGAGAAGACAGAGACACACAGTTAGGAGGAAGGTTGCACCTCCATTTATAGTGGCTCAGTGAAACTGGGAGGTATAGAAACCATGTAGTTATCCCCATGGCAATGGCAATTTATCAAAAGTTGTGTTGCAATTTTCTGTTGTTGATGTTTATTTGCTACGTCACAGAGAAGTATCACCGGCAGCTGAAGTTTGCATTTCAGTTTTGTTTGCCTACGAAACATCTACCGGTACCTTTATTATGAATGCTCATGAATAGAATATTACAGGATGAAGGCATTCCAATGAACAGGTGCTAATTAGCCGGATCTTTGTGACAGGTTCAGTGAGGTTGTATAATTGCCACAGGGTTTCGTGGTTTTGCATAAGATGCACT
Organism: Podarcis erhardii; assembly: GCF_964252035.2. NCBI lineage: Eukaryota > Metazoa > Chordata > Lepidosauria > Squamata > Lacertidae > Podarcis > Podarcis erhardii. The sequence goes on along the minus strand of NC_138507.1, from coordinate 5,096,704 downwards.
CGCCAGACAGAGCCTGAACCAAACTCTGGCACAAACTCCTCTGAAAATATGCTGCCCTTTAGCTGCCATTGGGACGTGGGTGGTGCTGTGGTCTAAACCACAGAGCCTAGGACTTGCTGATCAGAAGGTCGGCAGTTCGAATCCCCACAATGGGGTGAGCTCCCGTTGCTCGGTCCCAACTCCTGCCCACGTAGCAGTTCGAAAGCACATCAAAGTCCACGTAGATAAATAGGTACTGCTCCGGTGAGAAGGTAAATGGGGCTTCCATGCGCTGCTCTGGTTTCGACAGAAGCAGCTTAGTCATGCTGGCCACATGACCCAGAAAAACTGCCTGTGTACAAACGCCAGCTCCCTTGGCCAATAAAGCGAGATAAGCGCCGCAACCCCAGAGTCGTCTGCGACTGGACCTAACGGTTAGGGGTCCCTTTACCTTTACCTTAGCTGCCATACTTTTAACCAAAATTTTTACTGTTATTAAATACGTTGTTGTTTAGTCGTGTCCGACTCTTCGTGACGCCATGGACCAGGGCACGCCAGGCACTCCTGTCTTCCACTGCCTCCCGCAGTTTGCTCAAACTCATGCTGGTAGCTTCGAGAACACTGTCCAACCATCTCGTCCTCTGTCGTCCCCTTCTCCTTGTGCCCTCCATCTTTCCCAGCATCAGGGTCTTTTCCAGGGAGTCTTCTCTTCTCATGAGGTGGCCAAAGTATTGGAGCCTCAGCTTCAGGATCTGTTTATTAAATATAGACCAATGGTATAGCAGTGTCTGGCATGAAGGATTGTTAGAAAAATTGACATAAAAATTAAAAGTGGCAAGAGGGCAAAAGAAAAAAGACAACTTAGACAGGGTTTGGTAAGTTTTTATTAATTATACAAACAATGGAGCATAGGGCAGGGCAGTACCTACAGCATCAATACCGTCTGGTGTGTATGAGTCACTTCTTCTGGGTTGTTTAATATTCATTTAGGTAACCAGTAACAAAATGAATGGATATTGAAATAAGTGCATCTAAATTATTATCAGTTTAAACTGATATTTATTTACCTGTGCTCACCAATCTAAACACCATAGGTTACTGTACATTATATTACTCTAGTGATATTCAGCCTTGCCTATAACTTAGTCTACAACATGGGTAGGCAAACTAAGGCCCAGGACCCGGATCCAGCCCAATCGCCTTCTAAATCCGGCCGTGGACGGTCCGGGAATCATCGTGTTTTTACATGAGTAGAATGTGCCCTTTTATTTAAAATGCATCTCTTGATTATTTGTGGGGCATAGGAATTTGTTCATTTCAAAATATAGTCCGGCCTCCCACAAGGTCTGAGGGACAGTGGACTGGCCCCCTGCTGAAAAAGATTGCTGAACCCTGGTCTACAAGATTAAATTCATGCTGTTTTGTTTGTTTTTGTTTAATTTGTTATAAATTATATGTTAATATGCAACTGAATTTGTAAGTCTGTGAAACCATGTTTGTATATTTCTTTCTATTTAGATGTTGTTGGTTTTTTTTTTTTTTAAAAAAAACCCTCTGCTTTATTGTCCCGTTATAAGAAATAGATGCTGAGTTTGTAAACAATAGTGTGTCTTCACTAAGGTGTGAGGCCTCAGAACCCTGAAGCCGGTCTTGCTTTAGGTCTCAAGCCACTATTTCTTCCTCCTTATCAGCTGCTCATCACACAACAATTCCATTCCACTGCCATCAACACTCACCTTTTATGAGATTTTTTGCTTTCATTCCCCATCTCTGCATTAATGGGTCAACCTTACAAACACAAACGACTATCTTTGTCACCTACTGTGAACTTGTGTATTATAGTGTGATAAGTTATTAAGCAATAGTCATTTGTCCCAAAAGAAAGGATATCTGATTCAGCATGTTTAGAAGATTCCCCTCCCTGGCCCCGGGGCAGAAGTGTGCGTGCTGTGAGTCTTGCCTGAGCTAACTGCTTGAATCCCTCTTGCTGGTTTTGGTGCAAGTGCCCTGTGCTATGTTACTGGTTGGAAACCCAAAGCAGTGTGAACTCCTCTCCCTTGCCTCTCTGGTCCCCTACCCGGAACTATTGACCCCTGCCATTGTGCTGTGGGTGGCTCTTCTGACCAACCAAGAAAGGAAGGATTGCTGCCAAATGAAATGTCCATTGCAAACTGTGGTGTTCTGTCTCAGCAACAAAATGGACACCTCTCTTCTTTGTTCATTTCCTCCCACAGAGAAATAGTGCACAGCGTGTGCCTAGAGTTCCACCATTCTCAACATCTCCTTTCACCTTTGCAATGAGAAGTCCTATCCCAGCATACAAGCACACAGACACACCCAGGGGTGTTCATATATCAATAAAGGAGAGAGAGAAAGACTCTGCGTGCATAAACCGCCCTCTGGTTTTAGATGAAAGCCACTGATAGCAACCGTAAGGCTCTCGGCAGCCCCTCAAACATCCTCCCCATCACTATCATGCTTTGCTTGCCAAGCAGCTGTTTGGGCAAGATGGTACACAGAGATGGCCATTTTCATGCATGGTGCTCCCCCATCACAGTTGTGCCACAAAATTGGGGGGGGCAGAGTGGCAAGCTCAGGGGAGACCCACAAGGCTGCAATGGTCCACAGGTTGCTCACATGTGACAATAAAAGGATGTTTTTACTTACTTTCCCACTTCTGATAAGTTTTGTAAAATGGCCTGTAGGCCAAAGGGGAAGGCTGTGAGACCTTCACAGATAAAACACTTTGGACAGAACCAGTAAAAGCTTTCATGTCTCATGACCTGAGGAACTAAACTCCTGAAGGAGCAAATAGGGTTGATCCACCTGTTGTAACGTTGCTCCTTGGAAATGGGCCAAGAGGGGCTAGGATCAGTCACAAACACATGAACCCTGGAAGAACCAAATAGTCCATTTATATTCAGCTTGCTTATTTCACCTTTTCCTGGTCTTTCGGCTTAGCCCCATTTCCGATCCTTAATTTCAGGTACCCTCAGCAAGAACAGTGAGATTCGGCCTGGACTAAAGAGTACCATAAGGATAACACCACTATCAATAAATCCCTGTTACTTGGAGTGGCTTGGTTGACCTCGGAAGATGGGGAAGCCTGGTGGGGGGACTACTCAAATAATATCAGGGTTGATGCAGAGGGTCTTGCTAATGAACAGAACTAAAAAGAATTTAATAGTATTAACAAAAAGCCTCATTATGGGGTCCCTGGCTTCTGATTCTGATCCTATCTACCACACACAAACTGTCTTTGAATTTTATGTATGGTAAGCAAGAGAATGGTGGGAGGGGCATCAGAAATGCCTCTGCCTGAATGTCACAAATGATGATGTCACAGGGATTCTGTGGTGAAGGTTCTGTTCTGCATCCATAGGAGGCCCAGCTGAGACTGGGAGCAGAAACTGGTGGCAGCACTTGAAAGACAGGAATACTCGGATATACATACTGTCCTGCCAGCGCCACTGTCCATAGACACTCCAATTTGATGTTGGCGGGAAATAGCCTGCTATTATAGATTCTTCACACAGGCTTTAGAGGCAAGAAGGAGAGGTAAAGTTCTACGTTCCAATAGAAAAACTGCCATTGATTTAATAGGTTTGGACTATATCGCTTGGAATTTTTTAGGTTTCTTTAAATTGGCCAAACATGGGAAGAGAAGTTGACCTCTGGAATTATTTTGAGATGTGAAGGTGGTTGCTTTTTTAAACACACACACACACACACACACGGCCCATAGAAAACAACTATGCACTTGGGTGCAAGTGCCCATTTTGGGCAGAGGGGGTCCCCCGGCTGGGGACGTCGGGACCAGGGGCAAGATGGCAGGGTGGGAGAAGGAACGGGAGTCCAGAAGCCAGGAGTCAAAAAGCCAAGAGCCCGAGGGTCAGAGAGCCGGGAGTCACGAAGTCAGGGGTCTGAAGATCAAGAAGCAAGGAGTCAAGGAGTCAAATGAAGCAAGGCAGGGAATGTGTTGCTGTGGCAAAGAGCCGAAGGGAAAATGCTGACCTTATATCCCTTCCCGGCTCTTGTCACCTATGTGCCCGCGCCTTGCCTCTCCAGAACAAACTTAGAAAGGCCCCAGTCCTGCAAAGTCCTATTGGTCACAGGGCCTGGCTCCTGCATGCACACCTGACAGTTAGTTTGGTTTTCTTCTTGGAGTGGTCACTGTGTCTTGTCTCCCACCCAGCAGACACAGGCAGAAGTTCTTACTTGGAAGTAAGAAAGAGATATTTATTCAGGCAAGTATATTGGGCCTCGACGGAAGACACAAAGATGTCCCAAGAGGTTTCCCTGCACCTCCTGCCAAGCTTTTAAAGACAAGGCATGCCTTGCTCACTTGTGAGACTCCCTTGCCTTATGGGAATATTGGGGCTGCAAGCATGTTCTCCTCTGTCAAGGAGATGCCTGGTTCTAGGAAACAAGACTGCACCCTCCTGCTCAGGCTCCTGTTCAGTTGATGACCTTTCCTGGTCAGTCCCTGCCCCCTGTGGCTGATCACAGCCCTCCCCAGCCTCCATGGAAGGGAGATTCAGCATCCCTTCCCTGCTTCGAAAGCAAATGAAGTCGTAGAAAGGGGAGATCTCCTTTTCTGCAACCCAAGTTTGCCCAGTTCTGCCCCCCTCCTCTTTCCTTCTCCAGCAAAGCCTGCCAACCCAAGGCTGATGCCAACTGAACTGCAGAACTCAGGCCACAATCACCCAGGCCATTAATCTGTATTGCACAGGTTTTTAAAAAAACATGTGAAAGTATGTTTTAGAAACTGATTTAAAATGAAAAAACACCACAATAATCCCACAATAAAATGGAATGATTCTGGAATTCCAATTCTGGCATGACCATTTTCTTCCCTGTAAAAGACTGTCATGTGAATACAAAATCTACATACAGGAAAGATATACAGAAGACTAGATTTCCATTCCGGTTCATAGTCCTTTTCTATCCATTTTTTTGTGTAGTCATTATATTCTTTTGCAGATTGAAAAAAATAATAATTAGAGCACTGACTCTATACTGAGCATGAGTGCAATCCAGCCAAAGTTATGCACTTTTAAGATGCACTGGTTTCAGTAAGACCAAATATGTGCTTAAGTCCAAATTCAAATCACTGGTGGGACATCAAAAACTTTAAATCGTCAGAAGCCAGAATAAAATGGATCCTTTTTTTAAATAGAGTTGCATCAATCCCAGGCATGTGGTTAACTCTCTCAGTGAAATATATGCCATTTTAAAGTGCTTACCTATGAATGAATTGTTTACAGACTGCCCCAATATTTAAAAATACATTGTTTTACTGTGGCTGAGACTCTTGAGTTGCCATCTAATGTGTTATGTTTTCTCTTGTGAATACAGGAGGATAGCAAAAACAAACAAACCCCCAAACTAAAACAAAAACACAGCTTGCCCCCATTGCAGGAGGAATGGCCCTTATTTGGGTAGCATGACGTGCCTGTTAATTTCATAGATTTCATAGCTATAATATATTTAAGAAGCACAGTCTCATTGTATCTGTGCTACTTTCCCTCCTAGTGCAATTTGAGTTCCACCTGTACATCAGCCAGCATGAGGATTCTTTGTTTTTTCCTGCTTATCTTTTTCCTGTTCCAACCTGCCTACCTGGACAAATCAGGTAAGTGTCAAAAGGGTGTGAACTATACACATTTTCAATTTGCTCTGGTGTTTCCCCCAAGGAAAAACTCATTTCCCTCTTCCGTATTATGTGTGTTTTCATAACCCTTCTCTTTGGGAATGGCCCGACAGTGTCATGTGGGTTATTGTCACCAAATTAATTCATAACTATTGCAGGGAGCTCCCAGGTGACTAGCAGGTTCCTCCTGCTTCTCTTGGTGTGGCAAACAATATGTTTATTTATGAGGGCTGCCTCCTATTCATCCCCTGCTCTTTTTAAATTATTGTTTCAAAAGGATAAACAACCACACAACTTTCCGACGACATCTGAAGGCTGGAAATTGTGCCCTGGGTTGGGACCTTTTTAATGTTTGACATTTTAGAACATGAAAAGAGCTGTGCAGGATCAGACCAAAAGCTCATCTGTTCTCAAAGCTGCCAATTAGATGCCTCCATGGGAAGTTCCCAAGCAAGATGTGAGCACAACACACACACACACACACACACAATTTCCAGCAACTGGTGTTCAGAGAAACACTGCCTCTGATATTGGAAATGGTAGATAGACTAGTATTGGCCATTGAAAGCCTTGTCGTCCATCTGATTTGCTGGCCATCAGTACAGCTTGTGACTCAGAAGTCCCCCTGTAGCCATTGGGACTTACTCCCAGGTAAAAGCGCAAAAGACTGCAGGACTATAAACCATATTACATAATGCAGAGCACCTAGAATATTGTTAGCTAACTGAAGATGAAGAAGCAAGAGCAATGCATCAGAAGTTAATTATAATGAGGGCTTAGCATTGCAGATGGGACATTCAGTTATTATAAGCAGGGAACTGGCAATGGGTATTTTTTTAAAAAGAAGCATTAAACTGATGGAGGGGCAGGAATGGAGCGGGGGAACTTTGGCCTTCCAGGTTTTGTTGGAACTACAACTCTCACTATCTCTGGCCATTGGCCCTGCTGGAACTGAAAGGACCCACAACATCTGAAGGGCCACATGTTCCCAGTCCCTGCAATAATCAGCAACATTTGAATGGGTATGTTGAATGAGCCACCTCCAAGAGAAAGTGTTGCGCTACAGATGACAGCAAGCCTCTGCCTGTGGTGATTTATTGGCGAGGGTTTAGCCACACACACAGGGGTGCGAACTTGAATAAAATATTGGGGGGGGGGAGGTAAGCCCTGACTCGCATAATCAATCACATGGCGCAGTGCACACACATCATTTGAATGGCAATGCCGATCAGCTTTGGGGGTCCCGACCCCCTCTAATATTTTATGGGGGGGGGTGAAGTCCTCTCAGCCCCTGGGTGTTGGCTCCTATGCACACATGAATGTCATTGCGTGATGCTGGAGACAAGAAGAGGTGAATATTCCTCTGTACACCAGTTCTTTGTCCATGCGCAACATCGTGTGATGGTCCCTCATGAAGTACTCCTGAGTACCAGGATATACACAGCGTTGTTGTGCACCTAAACAGCAGAGGAAAATCAGAATTTAGAGTCCTGGTACGATAGTAAGCTGTGCAAACATTCCAAAAGAGCCTTCTTACAGATGTCCCCAGTATTGCTGACAGGGCATGTAGATATTGATCTGCTGGTGCTTCCCCTAACATCTCAATCTCTTGTATTGGAAGATTTATGGCAGTCCAGTCTGTGCACGTGTTGTCTTGGTCTTCTCCAGCTTCATATAATGTCTTCTGCGCAGGAGTCCAGAGCAGCTCTGATAAGACTCACCAAGTCTCATTTTCTCTATGAAGGCACAGGGCGATGTAGGAGACTAAAGGGAGTTTGCCGGCATACTCTCTGCCATCCTGTGGAAGTCTACGTTGGACGATGCAACAACGGAATGGGAAATTGCTGTGTTGACGATGCTGAAGATATTCGGAGACACAGACAGTAGGAGGCCTGCTGGAAACGGCAGCGAAGAAAGGGAGATATGCAGCCGAAAACAAGGCTTGTGGTTCTGGGGGAAATGCTTCAGTGGTCAGGGGAGAAAGTCTAATGGTTTACATGGTCATAAATAAATGCTGTTCATTACTGTGAACATATATCAATACGTATTTGTGCAGTGGTTATTTTTCTCTTGATGAGTTCTCCAAAATTGCCAAAAGCGGTCTTTCAAAACCCTGAAGTCTTATACAAGTCTGCTATGGCAGACCATTGCATATGGAGATTGATATTACAGAACTGAAATTTGCATTGCTGACTGCTCGTATGTATTATACACTACTTTTATTGTAGAAAAGCTAGAATTATGGGGCCCAAACCCACTGAGCTTCAACAACCACTGCTTTAGGTGCTCCCAAAACATTTGCTGCTGACAACTGTGGGTTGCACGTTTGTATTCAGAATATGCTGGTTGAGGTGCTATAGAATATGATGCATTGTCATTGCAACAGTGTAAGTAACGCTGCACCACCCCATGCTTAAATTGAGTGCACAGCGTTGTTCTGCTGTACGCTGCAATAAACCTGGTTGGCTTACCTTTCAGGAAGCATTTTTAGCATCATGATGCACTGCAAACTATTTTGTTTTACTGCCTCTTTCTTCAGTAGTTGGGAATTGGCTTTATAGGTCAAATTTAGGATCCTAAATTTAGGATACTTTCAAGAATGTGTAACTTGCTGCTGAGGTGGAATACACAGGATGAAACGGTTAAATCAGCTATGATAAAGTGGGCACAGGATATTGGGTATAACATTATGTTTGCTGACTGGGAAAAGTTATGGACCACCGGTATGAAGTTTACGGCATGTAATGCCTTGAAAGAAAACATTATGAAAATGATATATAGGTGGTACATGACCCCAGTCAAGCTAGCAAAAATATATCACCTGTCAGATAATAAGTGTTGGAAATGTAAGGAAACTGAAGGAACGTTCTTTCACCTCTGGTGGACTTGCCCCAGGGTTAAGGCCTTCTGGGAAATGATATATAATGAGCTGAAAAAGGTATTCAAGTATACCTTCCCTAAGAAACCAGAGGCCCTCCTTTTGGGCATTGTTGGCCAGAGGGTGTTAAAGAATGATCGAACATTATTTATGTATGCAACAGCAGCAGCAAGGATACTTGTCGCCAAATATTGGAAAACTCAAGATTTGCCCACGCTGGAAGAATGGCAGATGCAACTGATGGACTACATGGAGCTAGCAGAAATGACTGGCAGAATCCGAGACCTGGGAGAGGAAGCAGTGGAGGAGGATTGGAAGAAATTCAAGGACTATTTACAAAAACACTGTAAATTATATGAGTGTTAAGAAGGATGAGAGATTTGAAAATAATAGGGCACCATAAAGTTAGTTGAAAAGATTATGAGAATGAGTGAATTTTATGAGAAAAATAAATTTTGAATAAATATCATGTCAAAATTAGGTATTTAAGACCTAGATAAAAGTATTCAAAGTTAGGGACAAAATATTGGAAATGTGTACAATAAGAATGGAAATAAGGTGATAAGTTGCTGGCTAAAGTTTTATAAATTTGGAACGCAGGAGCGAGAGATGTGAGGAAGTCCAAAAATGAAGAAAAGATGGTTATCATAAGATGTCAAATTTTATGTTTGTTTCTTTTTTGTCTGTTTTCTGTGTATTCTGTTTCTTTTCTTTATTGTATTAACAAAACTCTTAATAAAAATATAAAAAAAAAAATAATAGGATCCTGGAAATGGTGTTTGAAATTTACTCCTTTGAAACATAGCTGTCAACTTTTCCCTTTTCTTGCGAGGAATCCTATTCGGAATAAGGGAATTTCCCTTTTAAAACCAGTATGGCCAGTATGCACCAATAAAAAATTGAGGCATTCTACCGAGAAAGCTTACACAAAATCTTTTTTTAAAATATATATATATATATATATATAATTTTATTGATTACAAAATCTTAATGTCCTGAGACTCAGCTTCATTAGCAAAAAAAAAAAAAAAAAAAAAAAAAGAGCATTTTATATGCATTATAACACTGTGACACCAGATGGCGCTGTGGAGTTCCATCTTTCACCAGTGTGATTTTCCGCTACAGTGGTACCTCCGGTTAAGTACTTAATTCGTTCTGGAGGTCTGTTCTTAACCTGTAACTGTTCGTAACCTGAAGCACCACTTTAGCTAATGGGGCCTCCTGCTGCCGCTGTGCCGCCGCTGCATGATTTCTGTTCTCATCCTGAAGCAAAGTTCTTAACCCGAGGTAATATTTCTGGGTTAGCGGAGTCTGTGACCTGAAGCGTCTGTAACCTGAAGCATCTGTAACCCGAGGTACCACTGTATGAGGTTTACGTGTTCTTCTGAAACGCTTTTTTGATGTGTCCAGATCCAGCCCTGGTTGATTAATGAGTTGGAATGGTTAAGATCCCAGCATATTCTGGTCTTTACCTGGCTTCACTACTATAAAAAGCCTGGTTTCTTTTCAGGACCGAGATATAGTCCTACCATTGCGTGTATTATTACATAATATGTTGGTCTAGGATTTAAAACAATCTTGGAGTCAAAACCCATCAAGGCCTGTGACTTTCCCCCTTCTCAGCTTTTTGATGACATCACAGATCTCCTGTTCTGAGATGGGTTCTTCCACGAAGTCTCAGTGCTGTTGACTCAAGGGCTTAAGTTTTACTCTGTTTAACCAGGGCTGGATCTAGACACATCGAAAAAGTGTTTCAGGAAAATGCGTTGTAAACTGCATAGTGAAAAATCACGTTGGTGAAAAACCGGGACTCCACCTCGCCATCTGGTGTCACGGTGCTATAATGCATATAAAACACTTTTTCTTTACTAATGTAGCTGAGTCTCATGTCCGGATATTCGCAGTTGAAGGGTATTATAGAAGTCACTATCAAAGCATGTAAATATTTTGTTTGTAGAAGCTGAGTTATAATAGGGCATGCCCTCCGAAGTTAGAACTCTACATAAGTGGTTGTGTTCTTTCCCTTTATGTGTAGCACTCACACCAAGAATCTAGAACTCTTATTACCAAATTTGCAATACATACTGTATGTTTTGGCCATGGCAACAGAGATGTGATCATTGTCCAAAGCTTGTAATTCACAATGTGCTTGCTCTCCATGAGTTTGTGCTGTCTTTCCAGGGAAATAGTTTATTTCAACAAAGCTAACTTGCATGAATTTTCTCTCTCTTTAGATTTAATGCCTCTTTAATATTATGTCCTCCAAGGGCTGCTTTGAAAGAATCCCAAATCATCACTTGGCTAAGCTCCTGGTTGTCATTGGTCAGAAAGTAGCTATTACCGTAATTTCCTGTAGACGTCTGACATTAATTCTCCTTTTGTAAAATTAAATCCAACACCAAGTAGTGAGTTGTAATGGTGCCCATGTTTCCTCAGAAGCTGTATAATAAAGATGCCATGCACACCTCTGTGGAAAGTGCCTGCCCCCGAGAATGCCCTCTCCTGGGCCACCACCCACCTCTGAGGGTGGAGGAACCACCAAGAGGGCCCCTCTGCCAATCTTGGCACCCAAGAGGGTCTGAAGGGAAGGAGGCAGCCTCTCAAAGACCTGGCGTCAGAGTCATTTAGGGTTTTAAACACGAATGTGAGCACCTTGAATTGGTCGCCTCTCTCCTGATAAATGTCACCAACAAGGGTGACCAAGGTAGTTTCAGTGCCGTGACTGGGCCTGAAGCCAGACTAGAATGGATCCAAATAAACTTACTTCAATACTGGGTTAAGATAATGTTATGTACTGAGTTGCATAGGATCCAAATTGCAGCAGCCTGATTGGTCCTAGAACAATAGGGTTCAGAACGCAGCAGTCTGATTGGTCCACAGGAGCCATCCAATCCAACTCCAGGTGGAAGTGAAGCTGCAACCTGTTTGGCCTACAGGAGAATCCCGGAATTAGCCAATCACATGGCGCCCATTGTGTAAATAATGTATATAAAGCAGATATTTCGGGAGAACCGGCATTCCTCACTACTATGAGCTGAATAAAGAGCATGAAATCCACACTTGACTCCGAGTATATTTCAGATAACAAAAACTGGATTAGAGGAGATCAAGCCTTCTCATTGGTGATCACAAGACTACTTAGAGATGCTTAAAATACTAAGCGGTTTGTAAATGCTTAAAAATGAATAAAAGAAATAGCTTCTTCTGTCTCCCCTTTCGGATTGTGCTTTTCCTGCGCTTGGATGATAGGCAGGCAGAAGGTCAGGCTTTAAAAATCCCACTGTCTGGCTGGGTTGTGTTCCATTTCATTCACTCAGTTCATCTGGTGGCCACTGGAGGGACCAGAGATAAAAGGCTGGCGCAGTCATCACCAACCAGTCTTTTCCATATGAAAGAAGCAGCAAAGGGCAAGTTTCCAGCCTTGCTTAAACAGTTGCTAGCACAGTATATGAAATAAAGGTTGGGGGGAGGTCAAGATGCATTATTCGATTCTGGGGATTTCCCCGCCATTTCATACTTTCTGCCATTTCACACTTTCCTTGCACTTTCTGGAAACTGGAGACACTCTTGTTCCGGCAGGCTTTCTCAGCAGGATAACTGGGTGGGTGTTCACCATGAGGGTCTATTTTGTATACTGTAGTCTTAGTTTTAAGTGTAACAACTGGTTTTGAGTGTAGGTGTTTAAAACCCATTTCTTCCTGTTTCTATGGTACACTGCCTTGCTATGACTGCACAGAAGGGGATTTGTCTGTTTCACAAGTATGATAATTGTTGGGCTTCAAGGGAATAGCTGCCAGTATGTGATATATCATATCCCAGTGTTTATTATGGATTTATTTTATTTTAAGGTGTTTCAAACTTTAGAGCAAATACAGTGGTACCTCGGGTTACAGACGCTTCAGGTTACAGACTCTGCTAAACCAGAAATAGTACCTCGGGTTAAGAACTTTGCTTCAGGCTGAGAGCAGAAATCACGCAGCAGCAGCAGGAGGCCCCATTAGCTAAAGTGGTGGGTGCTTCAGGTTAAGAACAGTTTCAGGTTAAGAACGGACCTCCACAACGAATTAAGTTCTTAACCCGAGTAAGGAGCTGGGAACTAGTAAACCAACCAGCGGCAGCTAAAAAAGCCAATGCAATTCTGGGCTGCATCAATAGGAGTATAGCATCTAGATCAAGGGAAGTAATAGTGCCACTGTATTCTGCTCTGGTCAGACCTCACCTGGAGTACTGTGTCCAGTTCTGGGCACCACAGTTCAAGAAGGACACTGACAAACTGGAACGTGTCCAGAGGGCAACCAAAATGGTCCAAGGCCTGGAAACGATGCCTTATGAGGAACGGCTAAGGGAGCTGGGCATGTTTAGCCTGGAGAAGAGGAGGTTAAGGGGTGATATGATAGCCATGTTCAAATATATAAAAGGATGTCACATAGAGGAGGGAGAAAGGTTGTTTTCTGCTGCTCCAGAGAAGCGGACACGGAGCAATGGTTCCAAACTACAAGAAAGAAGATTCCACCTAAACATTAGGAAGAACTTTCTGACAGTAAGAGCTGCTGGACAGTGGAATGTGCTGCCAAGGAGTGTGGTGGAGTCTCCTTCTTTGGAGGTCTTTAAGCAGAGGCTTGACAACCATATGTCAGGAGTGCTCTGATGGTGTTTCCTGCTTAGCAGGGGGTTGGACTCGATGGCCCTTGTGGTCTCTTCCAACTCTATGATTCTATGATTCTAACTTCAGTACCATGTACACAGGGCTGCCAACATGAATAAAATAGGGGGGTGCAGGTAAGTCCTCCCCCTCGTAACCGAATATAAGACATGGTGCATGCAAACCATTGGAAAGACAATGTCCATCAATTTTGGGAGGGGGTAGCCCCCTCAAACATTTTATTGAGGGCAGGCAAAGGGACCTCAGGCCCTAGGAGTTGGATCTTATGCATGCATATAAGCATGTTTTATAAGATACACTCCCGCAGTTCTAGGCAGGGCTAGGCTGATACGTAATAGCTCAGGAATCCTGACTGTAACTCAGCCCAGATGACTACTCCACATAAATTCATCTTCACTGAATTTCTTAGCCTGCAGAGATTTCAAACACTCATGCATTTTCCCAAGGGGGAGAGTTTTTCTTTTTTTAAAGGAACTGACGGAACATCAGCCCTTTGCTGAATTGTAAAATCATCTTTGTTGAAAGCAAAACGTATCTTAGTAGATTAGTTGCATGATACAGAGAGGTGGCCCAGAATTTATTTGCAGAAATCTGGCAGCTACTCCAGGTTCAGGGTGGGAGACTGTAGGAGCTGGGATGGGTGCACTGTTTGTTTTGATGCTTTCCCCTGGCCTGTACAATCACTAAACTTGCTGGGCTTCACCATATACAGAGCCGGTCCACCCATGAGGCAAGGGAAGACAAATGCCTCAGGTGGCAGGATCCACAGGGGCAGAATATCCCACCTCCAAGTACTGCATCGCCTGCAGCCACCATCATGGTGGCAGCAACAGTTGTGGTACACAATGGGAGGCATTGCTGCTCTTCCTCTTCTCCAGGGAGATGGCAAGGGCTGCCCTCCAGGATCTCCTGCGCTCCAGCGTGATTCAGAGTGGGTCTCTCCCCCCAACCCTAACAGCCTTTGATTCTCACTTCAATGGTGGGCTAAGGTTAATTTGATTCCCCCGCTTGTTCCCAATGTAGATCTTCACTCCCTCCCCCTACCGTTCCCTGGCTTTTTTTGGGGGGTGCACCATTTTGTGGTTTCCCTCAGGTGCCAAAATGGCTTGGCTCAGCCCTGGCCACGTGTGTGTGTGTGTGTGTGTGTGTGTGTGTGTGTGGTGCCACAGGTGAAGAACAGGCACAGTGGGAAGCCTACCTATGGACTGGCTTTAGCACCAAGTTTGCAATATTGCATGTAAACTCCACAGCCCTCCTATGGTGCAGAAGGTTTAAGTGTGTAAACAAAAAACAACAACTGGTGACAGGCTACACATTTTTTAACGCAAGCCACAAGCAGCTAGTTAAGTTTCTAAAAGACAAGAGACTACTGTTTGTGTACCTATAGGCATCACAGACTGCCACAGCCAATTGTGCTGGAATTTTACATTTCTTAAACGTATCTCGACACACGTTATGTATAAAGCAGTGCCCACCCATTAGGTATGTGCAATCCTGTGCACCTTGTGCACAGCAAAGTGTGTGTGTGTGTGTGTGTGTGCGCGCACCACACAAACGCAAAAACACACACACCATTGAGAGCAGACAAGACAAAGGCCAGCTCAGTCCAGGAGCTTCTCTCTCTCTTTCCTGCAGAAAGGACTCCAAAAGTGAAAAAGCCCGAAGGCGCCTGGGCGCAAAGTGCGCGGGTGTCTCGCGCGCGCGTGCTCCGAAGCCAACGTGGCCGGAATTGGGCCGCTGGGTCCCGTCCAGCTCCGCGGGATGCCACGACGCCAGGCCGCCGGGCGAAGGCAGAGCGCGCTCCGGGACGCGGCGGGGTCGGCGCGGAGCAGCAGCAGCAGCAGCACTCGGGCCGCCCCCCGGCCCGCCCCCGGCGGACGCCCGTCCAGGCAGAGGCCGGGCTAAGGCGGGCGGGGCGGAGGAGCCCGGCAGCAGGCCGGCAGAGCGAGAGGCGCGCCTGCGCTGGGGGGCCGGGCTGCGCCTCGCCCGCCCGCCCGCCAAGTTGTCCGAGGGGCCGCGGAAGAAGCAGGCGAAGTTGGCGTCGCGGGGGCCGCGCTGCTGGCGGGTTGGGCGCCGGCCATGGCGTTCCGCAGGCGGGCCAAAAGCCACCCGCTCTTCAGCCAGGAGTTCCTCATCCACAACCACGCCGACGTGGGCTTCTGCCTGGTGCTCTGCGTCCTCGTCGCGCTCATGTTCGAGGTGAGCCTCCGGCCGCGGGACCCCGCGTCCTCCGGGCTCCCCGCCAGGGAGCTGCTGCTGCTGCTGCTGCCGGCGGCGGCGGCGGAGGAGGAGGAGCCCCTTCCGAGGTGAAAGCCACTCCTCGCGCTGTCCCGGCCCTTCGGGACACATCCCGCCCCGGCCAACCCCCCCCCCCTTTCCTTAAGCGCTCCGATTCATGGGTGCCTGTCCCCGTCCGCTTCCGACGGCGCTCCCTCTCTCTCCCCCCCGGGAGCCCTCGAGCTTCCTTCCTGCTCTTGCGTCCCCGCCCGGTCCTGCTGGCGGCGGCGCCGCCGTCCAGGGGTCAGCTGTGCCGGGCAGCTGCCCCTCAGGCCCCCCGGCGCTGGCTCTTGGCGAGCTGCCGCGCAGGAGGAGACCCGTCGGGGGCGCCGCCTCTCTCGCCCGCGGCCTCCTCCTTCTCCCACCCCAGGCAGGCAGGCAGGCGAGCGGGTGGCCCCTCCAAGGAGCAGCGGAGGAGGAGGAGGAGGCTGCTTCCCAGACGGCTTGGAGAATATGGGCCTCAGTGGGGCTGGGCACTGGAACAGAGGAAGCTGCCCATACCGAGTCGGACCCGTGGGGCGCCTGGCTCAGCAGGGTCCACACCGACTGGCAGAGGCATAGCTCGGCTCCCTCTGGCCATTGGCAAGGAATCATGGAATGGTAGAGTTGGAAGGGACCCGAGGGTCATCTAGTCCAACCCCCTGCAATGCAGGAATATCAGCTGAAGCATATATGGCAGATGTATCCATGTGGAGAGGTGCAGTTACCACACCCCTTGGGCCTGCACCCTGGCGGGGGTCAATCTGGCCAACCCCATCTTTCAGCCGCTACCTGCTTCTTGGGTGCTTCTTTCCTCTGCAAGCAAACCGGCGGCAGCAGTGAGGAGGAGGAGGAAGAGGAGTCTCTGGGGACCCATCTTGGCGAGACGACTAAATTCATTGTGCCTGTTGCTGCTTGCCGTTTCCGGCTCAGGGGAGCAGGCAGCAAGCCACCAAGTGGCGTAGCGTGGGTTGTCAGCACCCGGGGCAAGGCAAGTAATTTGCGCCCCCTAACCCTAACCCCCAGATGTTGCGCCTGGTGCGGTTGGCCCCCCCTGCACCCCCCACGCTACGCCACTGCAAGCCACTGCCCCTGTTTCCTTGCCCTCCAGCTCTGGGCAGTAGGGCCCAATCCACCAGCACTTGCAGCTCCCAGAGAGCGTGCAGAGGCAGTCTAGGCCGCTGCTCCCTTTATAAAGTAAAGGTAAAGGGACCCCTGACCATTAGGTCCACTCGTGGCCGACTCTGGGGTTGTGGCGCTCATCTCACTTTATTGGCCGAGGGAGCCGCCGTACAGCTTCTGGCTCATGTGGCCAGCATGACTAAGCCGCTTCTGACGAAACCAGAGCAGCGCACGGAAACGCCGTTTACCTTCCCGCCGGAGCGGTACCTATTGATCTACTTGCACTTTGACGTGCTTTTGAACTGCTAGGTTGGCAGGAGCAGGGACCGAGCAACAGGAGCTCACCCCGTCGTGGGGGTTTGAACCGCCGACCTTCTGATCAGCAAGTCCTGGGCTCTGTGGTTTAACCCACAGCGCCACCCGCGTCTCTTGCTCCCCTGCCTGCATTTTTCAAGTCAAGGCAAGGGAGCAGCAAGGAAGAGGAGCAGAGTCTGCTTTTACTCAGAGCAGTTGGTTGCCTTTGGTTGGCAGTTTGAGAAAGACAGGGCTCTCTGTGCCCCCCCAAGGACCCATTGAGAAAGAGAGCACAGAGGATGAGTGAGGAGGAAGGTATCTGGGGTCTGGCGCTATCCTCCCTGCTGTGCTGCCAGGAGGTGGAGGGGGAGTGGGCCCTCTGCTGTCTCCCTGGGCAGTTGAGATCGGGGCACCTGGGCCAGGCCTCCCTGCCTTGCTGCCCAGGGAGTGAAGGAAACAGAAGCTTCTGCTTAGTCTTCCTGGCATAGAACAGCAGGCACAATCATCACATCAACCTCACATCTCCCCCAGCATCCTGGACCCTGTGCTGTTCCGGAGACACACTTTGCTCATCCTTGTATAACTTCAATTCCCTTTTGCTAATTGGCGTCTGTTTAAGGCATCCCTTTTAATACCAAAGTGTTTGCCTACTCTGCAGATAATTCTTCTCCTCTTAGCCTCTTCTTACCTGTGGGCATCTTGTTCCTTTTAGTTTTCCTCTGAAATCTCTCATCAGTGTCCAGAAGCAGACAGAGAGCATTGCTATGCTGGAGCCATAGGATTTATGCCACACTATCACTGTAACGGGACGCGGGTGGTGCTGTGGGTTAAACCACAGAGCCTAGGACTTGCCGATCAGAAGGTCGGCGGTTCGAATCCCCGCGACGGGGTGAGCTCCCGTTGCTCGGTCCCTGCTCCTGCCAATCTAGCAGATCGAAAGCACGTCAAAGTGCAAGTAGATAAATAGGTACCGCTCAGTGTCTCTGTGTGCTGCTCTGGTTCACCAGAAGCGGCTTAGTCATGCTGGCCACATGATCCGGAAAAACTGTCTGCAGACAAACACCAGCTCCCTCAGCCAGTAAAGCGAGATGAGCGCTGCAACCCCAGAGTCGGTCACGACTGGGCCTAATGGTCAGGGGTCCCTTTACCTTTATCACTGTAACATGGAAGAGCCCTATCAAACTCCCACCACTCCAGTCCCTAGGCCTGTCGTTTTGTCACTGTCTGGTGGCATGATCTGTGCACTTTCGAACACAGTTCCAGGGAAACCTTTGCATCCTCAGAGGTTGTTTAGCGGTTTCTCAGTGAGAGTATTGATCATGAAACCCCTGGTACCCTGGAACTCTGATTGCTCCCTATAGCCGTTGGGGCTGCATTCTGCAGTGTGCTCTTGTAGCATCCTTTGTGAACTCTGTGCCTTAGGATGTGCCCAGATTCCTGAGCAGATAAATGAACATGAAAGAGATTCCTTGAGGCTAAAAAGTTTCTGAACCGCAGGGCTCTCTCCCCACCCCTTTATGTGGGGGAGCAACTCTTAGATAGCCCTCTTAGAGAGGGTGTGTGTGTGTGTGTGTGTGTGTGTGAAGTGAAGTGAGAAATGTGGAAAATATCTGCTATTGTATGGTTCTATCCAAGAGAGCCTTGCATGGTTCACCTCATGAGGACACTTAACAGCTTTCTTTTTCTTCTTGGGCTAATGTGGAGTAATCTGATGCTTCCTTCTTCTGTCACTCATGAATTACTGACATGGATTAGAATATTAGCATCACAGACAAATATGCACTGAAAAAAATGGGGCAAAGTCATTATTTCACTCCGTATTCCATAGCCAACCTTCATTCACTACACAGTCAAAATGGATGTTCAAAGCATTTAAAAAATAAACGGTTTTCATTAAGCAATGGTGAGCAGTGGCGTAGCGTGGGTTGTCAGCACCCGGGGCAAGGCAAGTAATTTGCGCCCCCAACCCGTGGATTTGCGCCCCCTAACCCTAACCCTCAGATGTTGCGCCCGGTGCGGCCGGCCCCCCCTGCACCCCCCACGCTACGCCACTGATGGTGAGAGAGGGTCCTCAGAAAATGCAAGACTGCGTTAGGAAGCAGGTCCTTTTATTGGTATCCTACTTTATGGTATTGGTATCCAGGGACAAGGGTGGTGCTGTGGGTTAAACCACAGAGCCTAGGACTTGCTGATCAGAAGGTCGGCGGTCCGAATCCCTGCGACGGGGTGAGCTCCCGTTGCTCAGTCCCTGCTCCTGCCAACCTAGCAGTTCAAAAGCACATCAAAGTGCAAGTAGATAAATAGGTACCGCTCTGGCGGGAAGCTAAACGGTGTTTCCATGTGCTGCTCTTGTTCACCAGAAGCGGCTTAGTTATGCTGGCCACATGAGCTGGAAGCTGAACGCCGGCTCCCTCGGCCAATAAAGCGAGATGAGCGCCACAACCCCAGAGTCGGTCACAACTGGACCTAATGGTCAGAGGTCCCTTTACCTTTACCTTACTTTGGGAGGGTTTCTGGGCTACTTCATCTCTATGTTATTGCTCACTAGGTCTGCAACCAGGCAACCCCCTGCCCTCTGCACAAGCAGGGACAAACCAGGTTGATTCTTGCTGGTGGGTTGTCTCTTGTATGTCTGCATATTGCAGGAGCCAGCGATGGCTGCTTTGTAATTTGGTGGCATGTTGTCTCCACCTATAGAGCTGTGTTTGCTTTATCTCTCCAGTGAGGTGTTACTGTTGTGTAGGTTGTTTTCCTTGGGGAGTGTTGTGGATGGTCATGCTGTGGCATGGCTGCCGGTCCAGCCATGGTGCATTCCTATGCTTGTTTGATGTCCCAGACATTTACATGTTCAACTCGTGGGATCATGTTATCGGGACAATGGCTTTCTGTGAGCTTGTTTCGCTGCTGCAGCACACAACCAGAGCATGTGGCAGGTATGGCAGGAAGGACGAAAGCACTTTGTTCTTTTTTCATAGAACCATACAACAGTAGAGTTGGAAGGGACCCCGAGGGTCATCTATTCGAAGCCAGTACAATGCAGAAATCTGAACTAAAGCATCCATGACAGGTAGCCATCCAACATCTGCTTAAAAACCTGCAGGGAATGAGAGTCCACCACCTCTCGTGGGAGGCAGTTCCACTTGCTGAACAGCTCTTACTGTCTTACTGTCAGAAAGGTCTTCCTGATGTTGAGTCGGAATCTCATTTCATGTAATTTGAATACACTGGTCTGAGTCCTACCCTCTGGAGCAGGAGACAATAAGCTTGCTCCACCTTCCATGCGACAGCTTTTGAGATATTTGAAGATGGCTCTCGTATCTCCAGGCTCAACAGACCACCTCCCTCAACCGTTCCTCATAAGGCTTGGTTCAGACCCTTGATCATCTTGGTTGCCCTCCTCTGCGCATGTTCCAGCTTGTTAACATCATTCTTAAAATGTGGCTCTCAAAACTGGACACAGCATTCCAGGTGTGATCTGATCAAGGCACAATAGAGAAGTACTATTGATTTGGACACTATACTTCTGTTGATGCAGCCTAGAATAGCGTTAGCTTTTTTTGCTGCTGCATCACACTGTTGACTCATGTTCTTTAGCTTGTGGTCCACCAAGACCTCTAGATCCTTTTCACATGTCCTGCTAGTAAGCCAGGTGCCCCTCATCTTATACTCGTGCCTCTGGGTCTTCCTGCCCACGTGCAGAACCTTACATTTGTCCTGTTGAAATTCATTTTGTTAGTTTGGATCCAGTTCTCCCATCTGTTTAAGGTCATCGTGAATCTGGATTCTGTCTTCAGTAGCATTAGCTATCCCTTCCAGTTTGGTGTCACCTGAAAATTTGATGACCATCCCCTTCATCTGTAGGGCACTTGTATGGTGAGCACATCAAACTCATGACGTGGACTGTATTATGCTGATATCACCCACTCATTTTGCACTGATAGAACTCCTTTAAAAATAAAAAAGCCTGACCCCACAATAAAAAGGTAAAGGGACCCCTGACCATTAGGTCCATTCGCAAACGACTCTGGGCTTGCAGCGCTCATCTCACTTTACTGGCCGAGGGAGCCGGCGTTTGTCCACAGACAGCTTCCGGGTCATGTGGCCAGCATGACTAAGCTGCTTCTGGAAAACCATTTACCTTCCCACCGGAGTGGTACCTATTTATCTACTTGCACTTGACTTGCTTTTGAACTGCTAGGTGGGCAGGAGCTGGGACTGAACAATGGGAGCTCACCCCGTCGTGGCAAGCCCTAGGCTCTGTGGTTTAGACCACAGCGCCACCCGCGTCCGGACCCCACAATATGCCTTCCCTATTTGCCATTTGGGCAGGAAAGCAATTGCAAAAAAATGGCATGGATCAGAAAAATGGAATTGTGAGGGAAAATTCTCTAGGAGTACTGGAAGAAGAAGAAGAGTTTGGATTTGATATCCCGCTTTATCACTATCCAAGGAGTCTCACAGCGGCTAACAATCTCCTTTCCCTTCCTCCCCCACAACAAACACTCTGTGAGGTGAGTGGGGCTGAGAGACTTCAGAGAAGTGTGACTGGCCCAAGGTCACCCAGCAGCTGCATGTGGAGGAGTGGGGAAGCGAACCCGGTTCCCCAGATTACGAGTCTAGCGCTCTTAACCACTACACCACACTGGAGAGGATCCTGTGCCAGAGATCAAAATTGCACCCCATCTGTATTTGAGACGGGGGGGGGGGAGGGGGAGTCAAACAAATCTTCCTCACGTGTTCCTTGGCCTTATTTTAACCCATTTTTTTCATTCCCAGCCCTCCTCATTCAACCTTGGCATTTCATGGCTGCTTTCCTTCCTTGGTGTTCCTTCCCTACTGGAAATAAGTATTGGGTAGCAAAGGATCCTCCTCTTTGTGTAAGGGATGCCTAGAGCCAGCCTGACACCCCCAGCCTTTGGTTCCTCTTGCTTCCCACCTCCTGCCCAGTGGAGCCCAGGGAATGTTTTGCTGCTGCCAAGACATGAATGTCCTCTGTCTGATTCCTGCGCAGGCCTGCCTTTTTGTGGTGTACAGCTGGAGGGTTTCTTTCAGAACTTCAGACTGTCCCAAATTCCATCCCTCTAACGAGATTTGGGTAGTTGTGAATGGAGGCTTTCTTTCTCCTCCCCCCCCCCCCGCCCCAGGCTTCTCGGGGGTTCCTTCCAAGGTCTTTCTCCCTGTCGCTCCAGGCAGTTCCCCCCCTCTGCAACCCTGGCACTTTGCGCAGGAATGCCAGGAATGCCGAACTCCTCCTTCGCCTTTCTGGCTTTCTCTTTCTTCCCTCCCTAGTTTGCAGGCAAAGGGGAGCAGATGAGGGGCACACTTGCAAAACTCTGACGTGGAGTCTGGCTGGGGTGCGTGCGCGCGCGCACGTCTGTGGCTCAGTCGAGAGTGTGATTGAGAAGTTGAATTTTTAAAAAACCCAAAGCCCAACCTTGTCTCTTTGCTCCTCAGTGCCACGTTTCACTTTGTGCTAGCAAATTGGAGAAGAGAGACTTCCAGCTGCGTTTGCGTTGCCATTCACTTCATTTAACAAGTAGTTTCCAGTGCACAGAAACATGGGTGGCTTGATGGGGGGGACGGTGTGTGTGTGTGTGTGTGTGTGTGTGTGTGTGTGTGTGTTGCTGATCTAATTAACCAGAAATCCCAGCTGGTAGGAATACAAATTCCAAAACTGCTGCTGTTGCCGGCAGGCTACAAGATTTGCAGCGGGGTTCTGACTGAAGATTCCCAGGGCCTGATTTCCTGTGAACCAGACAGCTTGTGACTCCTGCTAGATTAGGGCTCCTCTATGTTAAAGGGGGAACATCTGAGTTCCCTTGAGAAAATTTTGCAAGGATAAAGACATGAGAAGGTAACTCCCTGTTGCCTGGAGTTGACCTTTAGTTGCTTGCCGCTAGGTGAAACCTGCCCATTTAAACTTTGGGATCCCTCTCTCTGTGCTGGCTGATAAGTCATGTGAGTTAGCTCAAGGTAAATACTTGGCCTCTTCCCGCTCCCCCCTGCTCCTGCCCCCACAAAAAAACGACTAGAGGAAAACACCTCTCACAGTAGAATGATCTCAGCTGCAGAATTTTTGAGCTGGAAAACAAGAGCCAGGGTTAGATCCAAGTTCAAGATTCTGTATGTAATACTGTTGTGATCTGCCTTGCAGAATTATGGTTAAGAGCAAACGCAAACACCAGCGGCTAATAATAATTATAATAATAATAATTTATTATTTATACCCCGCCCATCTGGCTGGGCTTCCCCAGCCACTCCGGGCGGCTTCCAAAAAATATATATATATTAAAATACTAAAATACTGTAATACATCAAACATTAAAAGCTTCCCTAAACAGGACTGCCTTCAGATGTCTTCTAAAAGTTTGGTAGTTATGTTCTCTTTGACATCTGGTGGGAGGGCATTCCACAGGGAGGGTGCCACTACCGAGAAGACCCTCTGCCTGGTTTCCTATAACTTGGCAAGACAAGAAGCAACTTTAGCTAGAGCCAATGATTTTCATAACACAGTGCATGATTTTGATGTTGCATAGAAGAAGAAAATGGTGGTGTCTCCCCCCCCCAAAAAAAATTTATTCATTCCTATTTAATCCGGAAGAAAAACATGCTTTCTTCTCATTTGGCACCACTGCGCAACACTAAATACATTGCTTAATAACTGGTCACTTGTGGTTTTCACTGGATGCCTTTTGTCAGCTAACCGGTTCACGTACTTTCCAGTGGATGCAATTCATCTGCCCTACCTGTGTTGTTTTCATTGGACACGGTTTGCCAGCTGTGTGCTTGCAAGGTTGGTGGGCGCAGAAATGTGCTCACAAAAACTTGCATTTTTGTTGCTGCCTTAAGAAAGATTTTGTAATTTCATTTGCACAGTGTTACAGGTGGAGCTGCAAGAAGATGCACCTGCAGATGCTCTTAGTTTTTGTTAGATGGGGAAACAGGAACAAAATACCTCAGAAACTGAAATCAGAATGCATCAGCGTAGTAAACAAAAAGGAGTTCTTCCACCATTCAGAGCCTTCTGTGGTTCTTGGGATTGAGATTGTTGCATTTGCTGAAGATGTTGGATGCTAAAGGCATTGATATCTTGACCTGTGCCATCGGTTGCGGTGGGGGCTTCCCTCATTTTTTAGCTTCTCTGCTTTAACATAAAACAAAATAAAGTGGGGTTGGACTCGATGGCCCTTGTGGTCTCTTCCAACTCTATGATTCTATGATTCTATGACTAGCTTTTTTATTTACAAACATACAAAAGCAAAAGGTGCAGTCGGTATTATACCCAATGGCTTAATACCAAGGAAAGCTGAAATCATAGAATTATAGAATAGAATAGAATCATAGAATCATAGAGTTGGAAGAGACCACAAGGGCCATCGAGTCCAACCCCCTGCCAAGCAGGAAACACCATCAGAGCACTCCTGACATATGGTTGTCAAGCCTCTACTTAAAGACCTCCAAAGAAGGAGACTCCACCACACTCCTTGGCAGCAAATTCCACTGTCAAACAGCTCTTACTGTCAGGAAGTTCTTCCTAATGTTTAGGTGGAATCTTTTTTCTTGTAGTTTGGAACCATTGCTCCGTGTCCGCTTCTCTGGGGCAGCAGAAAACAACCTTTCTCCCTCCTCTATGTGACATCCTTTTATATATTTGAACATGGCTATCATATCACCCCTTAACCTCCTCTTTTCCAGACTAAACATGCCCAGCTCCCTTAGCCGTTCCTCATAAGGCATCGTTTCCAGGCCTTTGACCATTTTGGTTGCCCTCCTCTGGACACGTTCCAGTTTGTCAGTGTCCTTCTTGAACTGTGGTGCCCAGAACTGGACACAGTACTCCAGGTGAGGTCTGACCAGAGCAGAATACAGTGGCACTATTACTTCCCTTGATCTAGATGCTATACTCCTACTGATGCAGCCCAGAATTGCATTGGCTTTTTTAGCCGCCGCGTCACACTGTTGGCTCATGTCAAGTTTGTGGTCAACCAAGACTCCTAGATCCTTTTCACATGTACTGCTCTCAAGCCAGGTGTCACCCATCTTGTATTTGTGCCTCTCATTCTACTGCATGTGTGTACCTGGGACTAAGCTCCATTGTGTGTGACTTACTTCTGAGTAGACATGCATAGGATTGCCCTGTAAGCCTCCTTTGGCATTCTAGCCAGTGAGTGCAAAGGCACTGGAACGCTTGTGAGAAGCAAGGCTGGGGCTGGTATATGCAATAGTAGGGGGCTCAATTTCTCACCATTGCATGAAAGTGTCAATAATTGCAGTATTTCTCTGTTCAGTCTGTCTTCGCTTGCTTCTCACTTTGGTCCAACTGGCAACAACTGCCTTATTTTCCTGGCTCTCAGGGTGAGCATTGGTTTTCTTCTCCTGCAAAGTAAACTTTTGAGCATATACCTTTTTGCTTTCTGGCTTAAGGGCAAACTGGTAGACCCTCAACCCTTACTTTCACTTGCTTTTTACTTTTTATATTTAACTTATATTTAGCAATATAAATCACTCAGGTCTTCCTCTTTACCATTTCCATTATTGAGAACTGGGGTAGGGGTACAAGAAAAGTATTGCCTAAATGTCTCCTTGTTTTCTGGTGATCTTCCCCTAAAGTTGCATAAGAGGAAGGAGTGGAGCAGATGGCAGGCAGTTCTTACTCATGAGAAGCTGTAGCTGCCAAATGTAGTGCGCTTTGAAGGTACAAGGAATCTCTGGCAAGGAGCTGATTGCTCTACGTTTGCCTTTCCTGTTTGTGGGAAGCTTTTTAACCTTCTAGTTCTCTCTCTTGCTTTTTTTCATGCTAGGCTGTATTTGTTTTAAAGCAGAGGTGACATACCCATGGCCTTAGGGAAGCTTTTAATCTTTGATGGATTACCGTATTTTAATATTTTGTTGGAAGCCGCCCAGAGTGGCTGGGGAAGTCCAGCCAGATGGGCAGGGTATAAATAAATTATTATTATTATTATTATTATTATTATTATTATTATTATTATTATTATATTACAGTGGTACCTCAGGTTAAGTACTTAATTCGTTCCGGAGGTCTGTTCTTAACCTGAAACTGTTCTTAACCTGAAGCACCACTTTAGCTAATGGCGCCTCCAGCTGCTGCCGTGCCGCCGGAGCACAATTTCTGTTCTCATCCTGAAGCAAAGTTCTTAACCCGAGGTAATATTTCAAGGTTAGCAGAGTCTGTAACCTGAAGCGTCTGTAACCCGAGGTACCACTGTATTATTATTATTGTTCCAGGTGCTGTTGAAAGCCACAGTTCCCATATGCCCCAGGGGTGATGGGAGTTGTAGTTCAGCAGCCTCTGGAGGGCCACAGGTTCCTTACCCCTGTTTTGAAGAGTAAGGTAAAGGAACCCCTGACCATTAGGTCCAGTTGTGGCTGACTCTGGGGTTGCGGCGCTCATCTCGCTTTATTGGCCGAGGGAGCCGGTGTACAGCTTCCAGGTCATGTGGCCAGCATGACTAAGCCGCTTCTAGTGAACCAGAGCAGCGCACGGAAACGCAGTTTACCTTCCCGCCAGAGCGGTACTTATTTATCTACTTGCACTTTGATGTGCTTTCGAACTGCTAGGTTGGCAGGAGCAGGGACCGAGCAACGGGAGCTCACCCTGTCACGGGGATTGTTTTGAAGAGTAATCTGTAGTTATTTTTTGCCATCTACTTGATGTTTCACTAGGGGAGTAGTGTTGGGGTTTTTTTGTCACCAACAGAGGACATTATCACATAAGGTGGCCTAAAAAGTATTTTTATTTGAAATAACACAAATGCCATAGGATGCAGCATCTATTTCTCAGTTTCTGGTTGTCTCTGCTTCAGTTCTGAGCTACCTTAGACCTGGGTGGCAGTGGCTGTGTGATGCTGGGGCAGTTTGGATCTTCTGAACTGCACCAGCCATGTTCCTCTCACTTCACAGTCCATTGCAACCCATATTTTCATGCTGTTTTGGTCTGTTTGGACTGAAATCAGCATTTCTGCAGCTTATGGCCTCGTGCTGGAGCTTATAGAAGGCTTTCATGAGTTGAGGGTAGGCTTGGTATCCTCTGGATGATGGAGGGCTATAGAAAGGAAATGGCTGAATCCTGATTCACAATAGCTTGTTTCCTCCCAGGAAGGCTTTTTCCTTTTCCCAGGCACTTCTGTCAGCCTCTGGAAACTCTGGTTTCTTTTAACCCTTTCATCGGCGTTTGTGTTGGCCTGGAATGATGATCTCTGCTCCGTCTTGGCCAGGGACTTTCAAAACATTTTTCAGCCTCTCTGAAGCAAAGGCATGGAACAGGGCTGGTTAATCTGCAGCCCCCCACAACGTGTTTCTGAAGTACAGCTCCCATCATCACGATCCTG
Organism: Podarcis erhardii; assembly: GCF_964252035.2. Taxonomy (NCBI): domain Eukaryota; kingdom Metazoa; phylum Chordata; class Lepidosauria; order Squamata; family Lacertidae; genus Podarcis; species Podarcis erhardii. The sequence goes on along the minus strand of NC_138507.1, from coordinate 5,069,510 downwards.
CATACTCAGAGGTCAAGGGGTTGTAGCTCAGCAATATCTGGGGGGCCAGAGGTTAAGTCACCCCTGCAGTAAAATGATGAGCCTCTCCGGACTTCAACATGTAAGGCAAGAATTTGGTTGATTATGGCAGAACCTAAACGCTAGCATATGAAAACTACAGCTCTGTGCCAGGGATAATTGCTCTTGCAGTGTTAGAAACTCAGATATACAGTGGTACCTCGGGTTACAGACGCTTCAGGTTACAGACTCCGCTAATCCAGAAATAGTACCTTGGCTTAAGAACTTTACCTCAGGATGAGAACAGAAATCGCACGCTGGTGGTGCGGCGGCAGCGGGAGGCCCCATTAGCTAAAGTGGTACCTCAGGTTAAGAACAGTTTCAGGTTAAGAACGGACCTCCAGAACTAATTAAGTTCTTAACCTGAGGTACCACTGTATAAGCTAATTGCCAAATGGCTCCTTCAAGCTATGTTGTGGTCACTTCAACAGAATGTCTAGGCACCAAACCCCACCCCACCCCCCAAATGAGATGATGATGATGATTTAATTTCTATACCGCTTGTATTTTAAAGAAAAAAATCTCAAAGCAGTTGACAACACATTCAACCACCAAATATACAAGCTTATCTGCTTCAGAAACCTGGAGGCGCCAGCCAAAGGGAGATGTCCGTTGCCAGAGATCTGGCATCCAGAGATCTCCACATGGTCACAGTTAGACCAGCGCGAGTCAGAAAACGCACCTGGCTCCTGGGGAATTTCTAACACCGCATCCAGGTGCACACATTCCACACGGCATATTGCAATTCCCCCAGTAACAAAACATTGCTGTTTTGAAAGCTGGGCAAATGTAATAACCTGCAAAGGAGCAGGTGTGCGTAGGATCCAGAGGAAATAAAGGACATTGCCCACCTTGCTGCTTTGGAAAGGCGCTCAATGAGGACCAGACTACAGTGGTACCTTGGGTTAAGTACTTAATTCGTTCTGGAGGTCTGTTCTTAACCTGAAACTGTTCTTAACCTGAAGCACCACTTTAGCTAATGGGGCCTCCTGCTGCCACCGTACCGCCGGAGCCTGATTTCTGTTCTTATCCTGAAGCAAAGTGCTTAACCTGAAGCACTATTTCTGAGTTAGCGGAGTCTGTAACCTGAAGCGTATGTAACCTGAAGCATATGTAACCCGAGGTACCACTGTACTGTTCTAGTACAGTGGACGCTCAGGTTGCAAATGTGATCCATGCGGGAGGCACGTTCGCAACCCGTAGTGTTCGCAACCTGCAGCGCCGCCTCTGCGCATGTGCGGGTTGTGATTCGGCGCTTATGCGCAAAGCGCGATTTAGCACTTCTGCGCATGTGGGACCGCCGAAACCCGGAAGTAACCCATTCCAGTACTTCTGGGTTTCAGCACGTCCATAACCTGAAAAAACGCAACCTGAGGTATGACTGTACTTTTCAGTCACTAGTAGCCACAATGGCCATGTTCAGCCGCCGCTACCAAGGCAGGATGCCTCAAATGCCAGTCGCTGGGAATCTCAGGTGGGCAGAGTGGCGGTTGTGCTCATTTCCCGCTTGCGGGTTCCCCACAGGCACCTGGTTGGCCTCTGTGAGAATGGGATGCTGGAGTAGATGGGCCACTTTGGGCCTGATCCATCAGGCTCTTTTCATGTTCTTAAGTTTTCCTTTGGAGACATGTTGGGCTGTGTAGAAGAAAAAGTTAACGTGTAATTAAAGGCAATGGGAATTTAGCTTATTAGCAGTGGTGTGAGTTTTCTGGAAAATTTCCAATGCTTTAAAAACTGACTGGAACCTGATTTAATACATTTGGCTGACATTTAGCAAACGAACCTGAAGTAAGTCATGTTCTACATCCTAAACACATACCTTGAAAGGTTTCCCAATAACCTAAAAGTATTTGAAATAATATTTAGGGTTAAAAAATGAACAAAGCTTACTTAAATGTGGCTTAAATTTTATTTTCTAACAGAATAAAATAATTAATAGGATATTATTTTTCTTTGAATAATTGTGCACATTTTGATACTTGAGTGTGCTAAAATGAAATGTAAAGCACTTAAATGGATGCATGTTTCCTTAGGATGACCTTGAAAAAAAGTTTCACAAGGTATGATATCTTTCTGTAATGCTACTAATTTATTTTAGGAAAATTCATTTTTTTTAGATGGAATTTTGTTGTAAAAATATAGGAATATAACAACTACTGAAAATCTTCTACCAAAAATTTTCTGCCCTACATCACAGGTTGTGGGAGATTGATAAGAGTGGAGCATATTCCTTTGCCCCATTTTGAAGTATCCGTATTTCACAGTTGGCTGAGTGCAGCTGTGGGTCTGTTTCTCGTGTCTTATGTAGTTGGAAATGAGTATGGTTTTAATTTTGGAAGTGAAAAATTATGCAAGAGTGATTTAACAGTTGTGTAAAAAGAACCTGCTTTCCTAATTGCTCACTGGTAACATTCTCCACTTCTTCTTTCTATTGTTATCTAGCTTAGTCTATAATTTCAAACACATTTAGTAGGAAGTAAAGTCCCAATTAATTGAAATGCATACTTGCTCAGGATCTGTGATGTGAATGGCAGTTGTGCCTCCTTCAAGCAGGGTCCTAAAGATTCCCGTGAGAGGCTCATAGCTTTGTGTCCCCAGAAAGATCTGCACTCACAGCAGACCAGAGAAAGGGGCCTAGAGATGCAGGACAAGGCGGCTGTTCAGAATATGGCATCTCCACTGTTGTCTTCCATACGGATCGCTCAGGATAGCTCAGCAGAGATCACGGAGGGGTTTCCACTGGCCTCACACAACTTGTGGGTATGCCTGACTTCTTAAAGAACTCTATCTTGAAGCAAAAGGGCCACACTTTCCAGTTGACATCCCGTAGCATGAGAGTAGGACCTCCTTGCACTCTTTCTCACTACCTTGGTTTCACCCATAAGCAGCCTATTATTTCATTTGGAAAGGGCTGGGGAAACGGCTTCCTCTTAGAGCAGCTCGCACTTTGCTTATAGGTCTTGCTTCCAAGCAAAGTATGCCTAGGTTCAACCCTATTTGGGTTTTTTGCTCCTTCTCAAATTGGTTAAGGCTGCTGAGGAATAGGAAAAATGAACCTTCTGCCCAAAAGCATTACAGAGATAATTCAGGGTTCTCTCTCTCCCTCTCTCCCTCTCCTCCCCTTTCTCTCTCTGTGTTTGCATTTCCTTTCTGTTGAATCATTTATTTAGATCCGGTGACTAACAGCATGTGGAAACCCAACATTTCCTTACTGGTACCGTCACAAGTCATGTTCTCCCAAGTCGAGCCTATGAGCTCTGCTCAATATAGGAGCTCCTATTTCTAGAGCACGTTGAGGTCAACCCGCCCAAAAGGCTGTGTGATCTTCAAAGAGTGTCCGTAGTTCTATGTGGAGTCCAGGATAAGGACCTAGTGACCCATTCATTGCAGGAGGCGTTGCCAGCAGCTCCCAAAGGTCCGTTTTTAAACCCTCCTCGAATAGAGAACAACCAGAAAACAAACAAATAGCAGAATAAAATACATTCCCGGATGGTTTCACATACAGTTACTAGGCTTATTTGGGGTATAAGGAATCAGAATTAAGGGTGAGCTAGCTATGGATTCTAATAAATATAAATTACCGGTATACACCCTCCAAGTTAATGGTATTTGTAGGTCCTCTCACATTGCAGACAGCCTGTTGTTATTCTCACAAGGAGATCTTTCCTGGAGCCCTAAGGGGGTGTCCTTTTGGGGCTCCAGAGAAGTTCTCCTCATGAGCTGGAGACACAGCAGCGTGTTCCCCATTTAGGCCTATTTCACTTATGTGCACAGGGGGACGGAATGTAACCCCCACGCAGTGGCGTAGCGTGGGGGGTGCGGGGGGGGCCCGGCCGCACCGGGCGCAACATCTGGGGGTTAGGGGGCGCAAATCCACGGGTTAGGGGGCGCAAATTATGTGCTGACAACCCACGCTACGCCACTGCCCCCACGTAAGTTAGGAGTACTTACTTCTGCAGCTATAGCATTAGAATACTAGTCCAACTCAAAAAGATCCAATGCCCTGTTTTTATGAGAAATACTTGGGAGGTGAACTGCAACTACTGGTGACTGACTTCAGTGCTCCGATTCCTAGGGCGTGTTTTTAAGAATTGGTTGGTGAGCCTGGGAGGTCACTAGATGTCTTGAATATCTCACTACTGATATTTCTTAAATTCTTCAGTTTGGATATGCCCATGGTTTACTCTGTGGGTGAGTGTGCCTTTTCCCACAGGTGCTTCTTGCATCTAGCATTCAAAAAGGGATCCTCCTTCATCTCTTTTAAATGTAGGAGCAAATGGTGTGGTAGATTTATAATCTGGTGGCACCGAATTATTTGGTGAGTGAAAATGGCACTGGTGGAAAGAAGTACAAACATCTGAGGAATTGAACCCTGAACCATGATGGGAAAGGGAAATGTCTGGGTTTGTTGACTTTGAGAGTGACCTGAATGAATCGAAGAGCAAACAAATGAGTGTTGACAAGGGCAAATTTAAAATATGCCTTGTGGGGATGTAAAAATACTAAACTTACAGCTGTGATACAGACACAAGGCATCCTTATGTGACCAGCAGCCTTTTCAGCTGTAATGCTCTTCAGGTTTTCTTGGGCTGTTTGTTTGTTTGTTTCCCTGGCAGAATCCATAGCATGCCAGTATCCTTTCCTAATTGCAATGTCTGGGTTGTGGGAATGTTCTGGGGTGCAGGAGAGGATATATTGACTAATTATATCCTTATCCAACTTGTGCTAACAAGTTCCCAAAATATCAGCAGAGTTTATAGACATTCCCCTTTAAGTTCGCAACGGTAACGCTTGCACAGGTTCGCTAGAACCTCTATAATAATTACTCTGGTAATTTCCCCTTTGTTCCCTCTTAAAATACAAGACACGACACAGTCTTTATAAAAGTATAAAAGAGTTTACTCACGTTCTGTTCACAATATGATCCCAGAAGGTAGGCAGGCTTAAAAAGGTTACATGCAGTTAGAATCTATCTTGTAGCAAGATAGTACTGTCCTCTCTTGGCTGGGAGCCAAGAGAGCATGTTGCTCCTTCAGAAGATGAAGATGGCAGAGAGGCAAGAGGCAAGAGAGGCAAGAGAGAGAATGGCTGCCTGCCCTGTGCTTTTATCATTACCTGCACAGGTGAGGCCACACCCACCTCTGGTCACATGCGGAGGAAGTCCGTCCCCAGGAAGTTTACCTGCTTGCTGGACAGACATCCCTCCCCATGTTCTAACATGTACACTCTAGGAATGTTGTCATTGACTGCTCCTGTGTTTACATCCCACATACCCCTTCTCAGGCAATACAACATTATACAAAACATAAACAACTTTATTCAACCACCCAGAGTCCCAGCTTGACACGTAGATTCTGGAAACTCTCTCTTGGTAGGGGTTTCGTCAGGATGTCAGCAGTCATCTCTTGGGTGCTGCAGTAGGATAGTTCCACAAGTCCATCCTGGATCATCTGGCGTATGTAGTGGTATTTAACCCCAATGTGTTTTGTTCTGGCCAGGAACTTCTCACTCTGCGTCAGCTTCAGGCAACTTTGATTGTCCTCTAGCAAGCTGACAGGCCCTTTTCTCACCAACCCAAAGTCCTTTATGAGTTGATCAAGCCAGGCGATCTCTCTGCAGGCTTCTGTTGCTGCAACGTATTCTGATTCTGTGGAAGATAATGCTACACAGCTCTGTTTATAACTGCCCCATGAAACAGGTCCATCACCAAACATGAAAACATGACCACTTGTTGATTTATAATCAGCATTATCCCCAGCCCAATCCGCATCAGTATACCCAACCAACTTAGGATCTCTGACGGCTGGTAACCTTAATTTACAATTCATGGTACCCTTCAAATATCGCACCACCCTCTTTACACCTGCCCAATCATGCTCAGTGGGAGAATTCACTTTTCTGCTAAGAATCCCCACAGCATTAGCTAAGTCAGGTCTACATGTGGTAACTAAATACAAAAGTTTACCAATCGCCGACCTGTAGTCATTGTTGTCTGGCAACTGCTTCGAATCCTGCTGATTCTTCAGGAAGTCAGTAGCCATCGGTGTAGCAACTGGATGTGCGTCTTGCATCTGCATGTGCTCAATTAGCTCGTGGATCTTCTGTCTTTGGCGGGAGGCAGCTCAGTGAGTGTCCACGTCTTGTTCTGATGCAGTGCATCCATCTCCTCCTGTGCGGCCTTCCTCCAGAGACTGGCTTCTGCAGCTGGCATCTCCTGTATCTCTTCCCAAGTGGAAGGTTCCTGTGGAAACGCCGACCCTGCAAAGTAGGACAACCGTAATGGTGGGACACCTTTGTTGGTTCTGGACGAGCGCCTGACCTCTGGTTCTGCGACCGCATCAGCTTCCTCATCCTCCTCCAACACAGGCATGTCCCCAGCTGAGTCCTCATCTTCGTCTCTGGTGCCGCCAGGGGTCTGGTCCTCTGCGTCTTCTGGTGCGTCGCCTGTAGGGGGCGCTGTAACACTCGAAGGCAGATTAGTACTTTGTGGGGTCTCAAAAGGGAAATATACAAATTCTTGAGTCCTTTCTGACTCATCTGAAGAATCCACAACAGTGTTCTTAGTGTCTACTTTTCCATATTCATCAAAATAAACCGCATGGTATGCATTTGTCTTACCAGTTTGTAAGTCCATAATTCTGTATCCTTTGCCTCCAGAGGCATATCCCACAAGGATACCTGCTTTTGCCCTGGAGTCAAGCTTGTGTCTGTGTTCCTTGGGCACGTGGAAGTAACACGGACTTCCAAACACACGTATGTGCGACAGATTGGGAGCTTTCCCATGCCAAAGTTCAAATGGTGTGCGCTCTGCACCTTTAGTTGGCAGTCTATTCTGCAAATAGACCGATGTGTACACTCCTTCGGCCCACAGCTTCTGTGGCAAACATGCATCCTTTAGCATGCACCTTGTCATGTCCATAATGGACCTAAACTTTCTCTCAGCTATGGCATTCTGCTGTGGTGTGTAAGGAATTGTGGTTACATGTGCAATTCCTTCCTTGGCCAGGAGAGCCTGCATTTCATTTGAGCAGTACTCACCTCCATTGTCGCTCATTAGCACAGCTGGAGCTCTCTGGAATTTGTTCTTGACCATGGCAATGTATTCCTGGAGCTTGTCCACTGTCTCACTCTTCTCTTTGAGGAAATACACAACACAAAATCTTGAAAAGTCATCCAGAAATATTAAAATATATCTATTCTTTCCCAGTGAGGGAACACTCATGGGTCCACATATGTCAGTGTGCACTATGTCAAGCACTTTGTTGCTTCTTTGTTCTGCACAACGTGGAAATGAAGGTTTTACAGCCTTCTCAGTAATACAGCTTATGCACTTTGCTGGAGCTTTGTTGCTCTGCTTTACCTGCAAGCCTCTTACAAGATCTCTTTTCTGCAGATCCAGAATGACATTGGTGTCTCTGTGTCCAAGCCTTCTGTGCCACAGGTCCAGATCTGCTTCATCCTTCTGGCTGGAATGTGCCACTTTTGCAGACTGATTCTCTGAAAGATCAAGCTCATATACACCATTGATTAGCTCTGCTTGAGCAAACACTTTGCCATTTCTAGTCACCTTGCATACTCCATTTCCAAATGTGATCTGGAAACCTTTCTTGTCCAGTGTGGACACGCTGATTAAATTGCAGCTCAGCTCTGGTACATACAAAACTCTAGAGATTGTGTTCTCAATGCATTCATTGTTTATATTGCATTTCAGACTCATGGAACCTGCACCTTTTGCTTTAACAATGTTCCCATCTGCAATTTCAATTTCAGATCCTTCTTCATCATTTATCTCATTAAAATAGTCCTTTTTATATGAAAAATGTGAGCTGGCACCTGAATCAATTATCCATTTATTACGTCTATTCTCACGATTCTGGACAGTTAAATTCCTTTCTTGCAGTAGCCATGTGCATTCACATTTCCCCTTCTTTTCTCCTTTTGGCTGAAAGGGGTGGGGTATCTTGGCTTTAGGAGCCCTGCAATTCTTTGCAATGTGTCCTTCTTTGTTACAATTGAAACAAATCACTTTCTTAGGCATCTCTTTGGACTTTGTAAATTGCCTAGATGCATAACTACTGTCTTTGCTTCTAGCATTTCTCACTGGAGATTCAGCTCTATCTCTGCATTCTTCTTTTAAATAACCAATCAAGTCTTTAAAAGTCAGACCTTGTCTATGATCCATCAAACTTACAAATGCGCTAAAGCGTGGTCCAAGTGATGATAACAAAAATGCTATCTTTGTATCTTCATCAAAAGCTTTGGGAGTCAGATCAATTCTTTGAATAATCTCAGTAAACTTGTTGATGTGCTCTGTGAATTCCTCTTTTGAATTCATCCTCACTCTGGTTAATTTACACACCAGGTTTCTGAAGCAGTTTATGCTAGATTCTCCATACACGCGCTCAATATCTCTTAAGATTTGAGATGCATCATCTGTACTATTTATTAATGATAGCTGCTCATCATGAAGTCCACTCAAAATTATGTGTCTAGCTTCGCTGTTCATGCGTTTCCAAGCACTTATCTTGGCTAAAGCTTCCTCAGACGATCCCGTAGGTTGAGGGTTTAAAGCTTCCAAAATGTGCTTATAATCTAAACATGCTATCAAGCGCTGCTTCCAGTGTATGAAATTGTGTTCATTCAGCACAGGCATTCCTAGCTTTGCATCACTATCAAAAGCTGCTCTAGCCATCTTAAAATCCAAAAATTTCAAAATTCTTCAAAATTTCAAAATTTCTCAAAATTTTAAAATCAAAATCTCAAAAATCTAAAAATGCAAAACAATTCTTCACTGCCTTGGGTCACTGTGAACTCTGAGGGAAGGGGGGGGTTGCTTAATCCCCACTGCACAATGGAACAAAGGACCATGTGCTTACCAGGAAGTTAACTCAGAAAAATACTACTCAATTCAAAATCACAATCCAATGCAATCCTTCAAAAATACGCAGAAATATGCAATACTGGGCCCAATAACCCTTTGTGGGAATGTTCTGGGGTGCAGGAGAGGATATATTGACTAATTATATCCTTATCCAACTTGTGCTAACAAGTTCCCAAAATATCAGCAGAGTTTATAGACATTCCCCTTTAAGTTCGCAACGGTAACGCTTGCACAGGTTCGCTAGAACCTCTATAATAATTACTCTGGTAATTTCCCCTTTGTTCCCTCTTAAAATACAAGACACGACACAGTCTTTATAAAAGTATAAAAGAGTTTACTCACGTTCTGTTCACAATATGATCCCAGAAGGTAGGCAGGCTTAAAAAGGTTACATGCAGTTAGAATCTATCTTGTAGCAAGATAGTACTGTCCTCTCTTGGCTGGGGGCCAAGAGGGCATGTTGCTCCTTCAGAAGATGAAGATGGCAGAGAGGCAAGAGGCAAGAGAGGCAAGAGAGAGAATGGCTGCCTGCCCTGTGCTTTTATCATTACCTGCACAGGTGAGGCCACACCCACCTCTGGTCACATGCGGAGGAAGTCCGTCCCCAGGAAGTTTACCTGCTTGCTGGACAGACATCCCTCCCCATGTTCTAACATGTACACTCTAGGAATGTTGTCATTGACTGCTCCTGTGTTTACATCCCACATGGGTAAGGGATCATATCACTGACCTTGCAAGCAGCTGCTGTTCCAAATTCTCCTGGTTTTAAAAAGTCTGTTGCCTATACCTGTATATCCCAGGAACACATTCACTATAGAAATTCAGCCACCTTTTGAGTGTGAGGCTTGTAGTTGTCTGAATTCCTTGCAGCATGCCTGTCACCTCATAGTAAAGATATTTACCTAGTATTGCCAGGATAACTGCTCCCCCCCCCAAATTGGCATGAATTTTAAATGCCCCTGCAAATAATAATAATAATAATAATAATAATTTGTACCCCGCTCATCTGGCTGGGTTTCCCCAGCCACTCTGGGCAGCTTCCACAGAGACCAAAAATACACTAAAATGAGATTAAATTCTGTTAAGATAGGACTCCCCTCTGTACAAATGTGTTGAAGAAATAATAGCTCTAGCTCTAGCTCTAGTGACAGATAAACTTTGACCCCCCCCCCAATTTTATATACAACTGTAAATCTTAATGGCAGTGGGGGTGATGCATAAGAGAGATATTGCAATAAATTACACTCATGACAGTGTTCTGTATGTGTAATATAGAAATCTTTAAATCTGTAGCATCATTCCGTGGATACCTCTTGCCTTGTGTTCATTTCGTTTCATTGCAAATACTGACCTGGGTTGCACAACACATCTGAGCGATGAGTGTCTTCAAACTGTCAGGATGGTATTCCACACTAGCCTATTCAGAATAGTCCCATTATATGACTAACGTAGGTTCATTAATTTCAGTGGGTCTACTCTGAGCAGGACTTGGTTGACTACAGCCTAATGTATTTGACAGGATTCAAGGGCGTCCTGGAACTGCCCAGTTAACGTGGTTTCAAGCCTGCAGGATTTTTTGTGGTTTGGAAGCGACAAGGCAGTGAATGCACAGAAACATGGGGTGACGAAAGGATTTCTAGGAAGATGTGTTAACATCCCCACAGGCAAATTAGGAGGAATGCAGAAGGGATACTCTTTGTCATACATGTATTTGGACAATAGTAGTATTTATATACAGGGATGTGGGTGGCACTGTGGGTTAAACCACAGAGCCTAGGATGTGCCGATCAAAAGGTCAGCAGTTCGAATCCCCGTGATGGGGTGAGCTCCCGTTGCCTGGTCCCTGCTCCTGCCAACCTAGCAGTTTGAAAGCATGTCAAAGTGCAAGTAGATAAATAGGAAACACTCCGGCGGGAAGGTAAACGGCGTTTCCGTGCGCTGCTCTGGTTCACCAGAAGCGGCTTAGTCATGTTGGCCACATGACCCGGAAGCTGTACGCCGGCTCCCTTGGCCAGTTAAGCGAGATGAGCGCCGCAACCCCAGAGTCGGTCACAACTGGACCTAATGGTCAGGGGTTCTTTTACCTAGTATTATATACAGTATCTGCATAATAATGTATGGAAATGTAACTGATCATATTTACTGTTTTCATATATTTTAAAATACAAAATTATAAAACATACTACACATTTTATCACAAATACATTCTTATTGGACTTCCATCAGCACCTCTGATAATCCTCCGTCTTATTCACCTCTTACGCATTTCCTAACCTAATATTGCCTTTATATTTTTAACATATCCCATCTCCTTCTTCATTTTTGCAATATTTCTGATATTAATCCTCACAGAGCATCTTGCAGACCTACAAACGTCGTCTGGTCATCGCATATTTACTGTTTTCTGTTATTTTTTCTTACTGTATTTTTGCACTTTTTTCTCCCTCTTTTCATTATTCTTTCATCACTTTATTTTCTATAACTTTATTGTCTATAACTGAAATTCTCTCTCTCTCTCTCTCTCTCTCTCTCTCTCTCTCTCACACACACACACACACACATATACACACAGAGCTTGCAACCAAATTGGAAGAAATGCCTATAAAGAAGTGGCATAGTTTAACCACTGTGTGAGCAATAAAATCAGGATTAATTACGAATAAGCATGTGGCCTGCGGAAGCCGTACAGTTCCTGGAGGCTGCTTTGCTCCTCCTCAGACAAAGCTCATGGCTTGGGAAAATAGTGATTAAGGATGAATCCTGGTTCTGTTACAAGAATGCACTTAAGAACATTCATTTTGTTTTTGACACCTTAGAATTCTGACAGCAGTTCAGACAACCATGCTAAGCCAGTGCTTAGCACAATGCAGAGTGACAGCAAAATGGGGAGAAGCAGAGTGGCTGCCGGCTGCCCCCTTTCGGAGCCTGCACTTGGACAAGGCTGAGCTTTCTGTGTCATGCAAGCCACCCAGTGAGAAGTTATCTCCCTGTACTGAAGCACTGGTGGGAACTCCATGTAAAGAACCACTGGTGGGAAGAATGTAGAACAAGCAAAACCTAAAAGTAGTTTTTGTTTTAATGTATGTGGGGTTTTGTTTCTTTGGGGTCTTCTAGTTGTGTGAGGGGCTTTGAATTGCCTTTGGCAAGAAAAAGCAACCAATAAATGTTCTTCTTCTTCTTCTTCGTCTTCTTCTCTGGTAAGAGAGACAGATAAAGAAAACACACAACTGAATGAAAAGGAGATACTGTATTTTGGGACCTCTTCTTGAAAACGCTGGTAGACTGGGAGGATGCAGAAGACCCCAAAGTCGATAAAATTGTGTTTCAGTTGATCTGCACTTACAAGTGCGGAATATCTTGTGGGCTTCGTGACCAGTGTAGAAGAGGACAGTATTTCCCTTTAGTGTTTAAATCGGCTATTGATCAGGTTCTGTTCAGTTCAGCAGTCTTCACCAGGAGAACCCTGTCCCTGCATATTGGCTCCCTATTTCTGTGCCCTGTTTGCTGTGACTGCAGTTGCCTGGCCTGCTGCTACTTCCCCCCATCTCTCCCTGCCAGATCAAGAAAGTGAGCCATGCCTAGCTGTTGCAAGTTCTGCTTTCTATTTTTTTAAAAATAATATTTATTCCAGTTTTTAAAATTACAAAAAGAGAACACTAAATTAAGCAAGAAAAAACAAGACAATACATCACCATGAATACAGACAAGCAAAAAATAAAAAAACCCCAGAAAAATACAATTAAGAAAAAAAAGAAAGAAAAAAACCCCAAATCAAACCTTCCCATAACTTATTTTCCATTTGCTTATTTCCTTGACCTCCTCACACCTCCCTTTTTTGTATTCTAGTTCAATTAGATATTTCAGCAAATCCTTTCCATCTTTGTTTTTATCCTAATAATTATCTTAACATACTGTAATTTTACACTCTCTTCTTTCACCAATTAACGATCCATTTTTACTTAATCCTTTATATCATTTCTGCTAAAACCACATAGCTTAATTCCAACATCCTTCTAACATTCCTTAATTTTACAATGTTTCTATGAATAAACTTTAAATTTCTTCCAATCTTCTTCCACCAACTCTTCTCCTTGGTCTCGGATTCTGCCAGTCATTTCCGCCAGTTCCATATAGTCCATCACCTTCATCTGCCATTCTTCCCGGGTGGGTAAATCTTGTGTCTTCGCAAGTTCTGCTTTCTAGTAATGTAGCTGTTTACTACCCTTCCCTTCCCAACAAACACACACACAACTGCTATAGACTTCAGTCTCCTGGTTATTATTATTATTTGTTGTTGTCTGTGTAATTCTTTCCCAACGGGTGACTCATTGATTTTGTTTGTATTGGGCCCAGTTCCAGCTGCTGCGGTCCTTTCTCCAAGACGGGCTGCTCTTTACTGCAACGTCCGCAGCAGGAAGACAAACTCCTCCTCCGTTCTGCAAATGAACTTCATTTAAAGTCCCTCTTCCACTCTAAATTTTAAGCCAGAGCCTTTCCGACGTCCATCTGCACCCCTTGGCTGCTGAAGGCTGTGCTTTCTTCTGTTTCAACATTTTTAGCTATATTTCATCCAGAGTGCATACTTGACATAATGGGTATACAATACGGCTAATACTTGCCTTCATTTTTTCCGCTTGATGCTTCCTAGCTACAAACTCCTTATTTATCTTGGCTCTGCATGACTAACTTCCTTCTTTATATCCTTGCTAGCCTCTGTGCCTTAACCCACACTTGAATTGCCTCTTCTGATGTTTATCCTTAGGGACCTGGAAATCTTGGGGGAATTTGTCCCCTCTTCTTTGGTTGGGAATGAATTGGATACTTTACAGTTTTCAACAGGGCCTTTTGCCTCCTGAACAGCTGCATAACAGGCAGTAATTTTGTAGGACAGTCTTCCCCCATCATGCAATGACCAGACTAGCTTTAGCTGCTGATTTTTTTAGCTGCCATGCAGCTGTTAAAACACAGCAGCCCTAGCCTGGCAGGAGGGCTTTACTGGTCCCCTGGTTTTTCTTCAGCTCAAGCACTTAAGCCTGGCTTGGGGAAAAGAAGACCTGTGACAAACGCCCTTCTTTAGAGATCAGGTGGAGAAAAAAATATCCTACCTGGAGGAAATTCTAGGCACATACAGATTCAGTCATTCACCAAAAAAGCATAGAAACTTCAAGCTCAGGCAGCAGCACCTCTGTCTCCTGGAAGCAGGAAGCACATCTGCAACAGTGGTAGCCAACCTTGTGCCCTCGAGATGCTTTGGGCCACAATGCCCACCAGCCCTGTCTGTTGGCCAAGGGAACTGGGGCTGATTGCAGCTGCAGTGCAAAAGTTATGGCAGGCGCCAAGTTGGTTTCCCATGTTTCTGTAGTCTTGCATATTTGTGTTCACCTGCAGGAAAAGTGAATTTAACTTCTCGCTTTTCAAAATAATTTGCAGTGGAGTCCTTCCTGTTGAGGATGTTGGAGCAGTAGGACAGGGTTATCACTGTGGTAGCACCCTTTCGTTGTGATGGTGGGACCCACAAGATGCCTGCGACAAAAAGATTTCCATTTGGACTTCCATACAAACTAATAGAGCAACTTACTTTGTCTTTACAGGTCACAGCCAAGACTGCCTTCTTGTTCATCTTACCTCAGTATAACGTCAGTGTGCCTACAGCAGGTAAGGCAGCCTATGCATACCTTGGTAGCACTTTGGTGGTATTAAACCCTGCAAGCTATGAGCCCTGGATTTCCCATTAGCTAGGTTTGTGTCACCACCATGACAGTCCAGCTTCCTTGTGATTATATCGACTGTGGGCCTTGCTCTCCGTCCATTTATCCCATAGACGGGCAGGGTATAAATAATAAAATTATTATTATTATTATAACCGCATGGTGAGGGAATCTGTGGCCCTCCACAGGGGCATGAAAGCACCCCCTACCACCCCTGCTTGGTTGCCTCACCCCAGAAATTTGTTAACAAGCCCTGCATGTTGGGAATGGGTTGTGACATAAAAGGAGACAGAAGAATGCTTATTTTATGTCCCCTTTCCCCATCTACCCCCAAGTCCATCCAGCTCTCAGGCCAGATGTTTAACTTTTTCTGGAAAAGTGAGGGACTCCCCCCCAACCTTTCCCACCCCATTGTCAACATTATAAAGGTTTCAGTGACTTTGGTTTAATTTTTTTATTAGATGGTTTCCAACCTCCTCCTATGAATATTTGAGCAGCCAGCAGTAATATGGGAGACAGGAGGTGGGCGGGTGTGGAGGACTCCCTGGTCCTGAATGGGGTAACTGTGCCCCTGAAGGACCAGGTGCGCAGCCTGGGAGTCATTCTGGACTCACAGCTGTCCATGGAGGCACAGGTCAATTCTGTGTCCAGGGCAGCTGTTTACCAGCTCCATCTGGTACGCAGACTGAGACCCTACCTGCCTGCAGACTGTATCGCCAGAGTGGTGCATGCTCTAGTTATCTCTCACTTGGACTACTGCAATGCGCTCTACGTGGGGCTACCTTTGAATGTGACCTAGAAACTACAACTAATCCAGAATGCAGCAGCTAGACTGGTGAGTGGGAGCGGCCACCGAGACCATATAACACTGGTCTTGAAAGACCTACACTGACTCCCAGTACATTTCTGAGCCCAATTGAAAGTGTTGGTGCTGACCTTTAAAGCCCTAAGCGGCCTCGATCCAGTATACCTGGACCAAGTATACCTCCACCTCCATTGTTCTGCCCGGACACTGAGGTCCAGCGCCGAGGGCCTTCTGGCGGTTCCCTCGCTGCAAGAAGCCAAATTACAGGGAACCAGGCAGAGGGCCTTCTCGGTGGTGGCACCCGCCCTGTGGAACGCCCTCCCACCAGATGTCAAAGAGAAAAATAACTACCAAATTTTTAGAAGACATCTGAAGGCAGCCCTGTTTAGGGAAGCTTTTAATGTTTAATAGATTATTGTATTTTAGTGTTTTGTTGGAAACTCAGCCAGATGGGCGGGGTATAAATTATTATTATTATTATTATTATTATTATCATCATCATCATCATCATCTGGTGTCTGAGGCTAGACTACACAGTAGGAACATGTCAAGCTCTCTGCAGTTTTCATTTTGGAGAAGCAGCTCTGCATTGGTGAGACTGAAAGCAGAGGAGCTGTTTACATGGAAGGCTGAACAACCCCTTTCGTTAGCCCATCAATTCTCCACTCCAGGTTGTTCTTCCCTGGGCCTGCTTTTATGGGGTTTCAAAATTTGTGTGTATGTTTGTGCCATAGGAAAACCTACTGGGGTCCTGATATGGAGCAGGGAAACAGATGGACTGAAGAAAGGGTTAAGCATTCTTTCCTCTCGGCCACAGTCCCCTCCCCGGAAGCTGCTTTCTAGCAAAAAGCCAGCATTAGGCTTCTAACGTGTGTTTGCACAAAACATGCAAACTGAGAATGATGTCTGTGGTTCCAGGACACGTCACGTGAAATGCCGCAGTTTTAAACAATGTACAGTTGATGAGAACCATAAGCTAAAACCACAAGACAAAGCAAAATGGCAAGAGCAGGAAAACGGGAGGGCAGCAGTACAACCCCAGGGGAAGCTTCTGCTCCCACAAATGTCCACCCGGGGCATTGGCCTTCTCAGGTCCTCCTGGCACCCTTCCCCCTTCTCGTCTGCGCTATGGCAAGCCTGCCCAGCTCTTTGCCCCAGGAGGTGAGGGAAAGTGGGTGCAGGCAGGTGGGGGTGAGAGGCAAGAGGTCCCACAGCTCTCTGCACCACTTGGAGACTTAATGGGTTGCACTCATTATCAAAGGGAAGAAAAGAAAGAGAGAGAGAGAGAGAGAGAGAGAGAAATATTTCACTAAGAAGACCCTCCTTGAGCTTAGAGCAGCATCGCTTTCAGTTCTGCTGCCCTGCCTGTGTGTTCATAAAGCGCTTCCAAACGGAGGTGCTCCCTGAGGCCTTCCTTTCGCAGCTGTGGAAATACCCAGGTTGAGTCACCCACTTCACAATGTCCCTTGCTGCTGCTGGGTTCTTTGGCACGTGCCCTCAACCACAGCTCTTCAAGAAAAAGAGTGTGGGCTGGCTCTGGATGCTTTAGGTCTGACTCACTTGACAACCTGAGCCTCATATTCCAATGATCCGCGTGCTGATGCAAAGAACTAGATTAGCAACCCTGGAGACTGAAGGTTTCTGTCTGTCTATGCATTGAGATTGTACAGTCTGCTCTGCTGGGGCAGCGCAGTATAAACTTAGCTGCCTGTATTACCAATTTAATATCTCCAGGCTGGTGACAGTAATTCTGAGAAGAGATGGGTCTCAATGGAGGCATCCTTTGAAATTCAAACAACAGACTCAGAAGGTAGTAAAAGTTGAATTTTCTCACCACCACCTTCTCAGACTTCCCCATGTCTACTATTTGCGTAACAAAAAAGTGCACATTAATCTAGGTTCCTCAGTTGCTGGTGCAGGGGCTACCGGGTTCAGGTAATTATCCCTGGTTTGTAATGTTAACACCCTGCAATAAAGAACCAAGGTACTCTGGGGACCCCAAAGGCACTTCCCACTTTTACTTTAGGATATCTGACTACAAAATATGCATACCTCATGCCTGTTGTGAATGGAGGGGGCCACACCTTTAAATCACTACTCTTCAAGGTGCAAGACACAAATGTGGAGGTAACTTGGAAACAAGGGCGATCTTGAGTGGGATGCTTTGTTCTAGACCCACTGCTAGGACACTTTTACAGCTGACATGTTGAGAGGATGTTTGTCACATGTACAAAAAGCTGGAAGGGGTAGCTAACATCATAGAAGATGGAGTCAAGAGTTCATAGAATCCTAGAGTTGGAAGAGACCACAAGGGCCATCGAGTCCAACCCCCTGCCAAGCAGGAGACACCATCAGAGCACTCCTGACATATGGTTGTCAAGCCTCTGCTTAAAGACCTCCAAAGAAGGAGACTCCACCACACTCCTTGGCAGCAAATTCCACTGTCGAACAGCTCTTACTGTCAGGAAGTTCTTCCTAATGTTTAGGTGGAATCTTCTTTCTTATAGTTTGGAACCATTGCTCCGTGTCCGCTTCTCTGGAGCAGCAGAAAACAACCTTTCTCCCTCCTCTATGTGACATCCTTTTATATATTTGAACATGGCTATCATATCACCCCTTAACCTCCTCTTCTCCAGGCTAAACATGCCCAGCTCCCTTAAAGTTAAAGCGCTCTTGACAGACTAGAACATTGGGATGCAGGCAGCCTTAAACGTGAGTCAGCAGTGCAACAGGGCAGCCAATGAGGCTGATGCATTTCTAGACTCCATCATCAGAAGTGCTGTGTTCAGGTCATGAATAGGCATTGGGTCCTGTCTGTTTTCCTTTGGACATTCCTCTTCTGAGACACTCCAAACTGATCCCTCCAAACTGGGAGAACGGGCAGTAAAATGGCAAATGCAATTCAATGTAAGCAAGTTCAAAGTGAGTCACACTGGGCCAAAAACAATTCTCGTTTCACATACATGCTCATGGGGTGTGAACATGGGGTGACAGCCAGGTATGAGACTTTGGGGTCATAGCTGCTAGCTTCTCAAAGATGTCGACCCAGAGTGTGGCAGCTGTGAAAAGGGCAAATTCTGTGCTAGGGATCATTAGGAAAGGGGCTTTAAAAATTCCCAATATGATAACAGCTTTATGCAAATCCATGGTGTGAGCTCACCTGGAATGCTGTGTGCAGTTCTAGTTGTCTCACCTCAAAGAGGATCCTGCAGAACTGGAAGAGGGCAAGAAAAGAGCAAGCAAAATGGCGAAGGGAATGGAGGACCTCTGTATGGGGAAAGGTTTGGGGCTTTTTATTTTATAGAAAAGGCGAGTAAGAAGTGATGTCATTGAATTAAGCCTGTTGCAGAGATAGTGGATGGGTAATTTTTTCCTCCCTCTCTCAATACTTAAGGAACATTCAATAAAACTGTTGGAAGATTCAGGCCGCTCCCAGAAACTTCACACAGCACATAGTTAAACCATGGCATTCCCTCCCACAAGGGGCAGTGGTTGGCTGCCAATTTGGATTATTTATAAGAGGATGGGACAGATATATGGAGGACAAAGCTTTGAGTGGCTCTGTACCCTGAGAGCTCTGTTTCTGCCTCCGCTGTCAGAGGCACTGGGCCTCTGAATTTCAGGCGCTGGGAATCACAGGAGGACCAAGTGGGGTTGCAATCAGGTCCTGTTTGCTGGCTTCTCATAGACACCTGGTTGACCTTTGTGAGAACAGAGCGCTGGACTACATGGGCCTTTGGTCTGCTCCAGCAGGAGTCTTCTTACGTTCGGGCACAAGAGTTTTACGAAGCGCATCGACAAACTGCAGTGCACTCAGAGTAGGACAGCAAGATGGCGAAGGGTCTCAACACCAAGTCCTGTGATGAATGGTTGAAAAAGCCGAGTTTCGACTGTCAGGGGAGACACAACAGTCATCTTCAAATGTCACACGGAAGATGAGCAGACATGTTCCCTTTGTTCCAGAGAACAGGATTAGAACCAGTGCAGGGAAATAGATTTTGGCTAAATATTAAGAGAGAGAAGATGGGTGCTGCTTGACTCCCTTGGAAGGTGGGGGGCTCTCATTCGCTGGAGATATTTAAGCAGAAGCTGGGAGCCCATCTGTTGGTGATGCTGCAATCGCATCCCGCTTTACAGATCCTGCACAAGGTCCCCCTCCTTCCAGTTCAGTGGTTCTGTGCCGCTGCTTCTATATTAGGATTGCAAGTTGTTGAGCTTCTTGGTTCTGTTTGCAAAAACCAAGACATCATGTCGAGTTTTTTAAAAAGTCCCCCTGGATGGTAATTTTGCCCTTGGAATCCTGGACATGTCCAGGAAAATCCAGACATATGGCAACCCTGTTCTATATGTCATGACAAGAAAGTTGTAATGTCAATGTACACCCTCCATTCACAGCTGGCATGAGTTGTGTATCTGTTCTGGTGCATCCATACACAAGGGACAAATGTAAAGTGAGAAGCAGCCCTGAGCTGGATTCTGCTGCTAACTGTCTTGGGTCATTTGCAGGTCACTGTGTTTCGCTATGGAACTGTGATCTCGACCCACCCACAGTCATTTACCCGGGTATGAAAAATAGGTGAGTTGAGGTCCCTTGGTCTTCCCAGAGTCCTCTGAACTGCTTCACCTTCTGATTGACACCCCACTGCCTCCAAGGAACATGGCAATAAATCCGATGATGAAGGGAGTTCATGGGACACTTATCTCAGAATAACACATCGTGCAAACAGGCTCTCAGAGGACCGACCTCCTTTGCTGCCGCTGGGTGGGAAGAAGATGTAAACGCGTGTGTGTGTTGAGCTGTCCACATCTGCTCTGCATTCTGGTTAAGTTCAGTTCTTCTAAGCTCATGGTGGTCTGTTTCTGCTTCTTGCCAACATTTGAGCTAATTCTTTGTTACTTAAATCCTGCCTCTTAGCGGGTGCCTTTAAAAGTTTGGTCCCTATATGGCTTCTCAGCTTAACCCTTTAATGTTAATCTCTTCCTCCCTTACCCCACTCCTTTTCTTCAGATGGTGAAATTGTTCTCTATCACTACGGGCTGAAGGATTTGGTCACAATCCTCTTCTACATCTTCATAGCAATAATTCTGCATGCTGTGGTGCAGGAGTATGCCTTGGACGTAAGTCTTGCTTTTCATACAAGCTAGCCAATACCTACACCGCTCCCTTGTGCTGTGGGCAGTAGAACATTTCAGATTTACAGTTGCTTTTTACAGTGGCCCCATGGCTCCAGGAAAGTATTTAGCCCTGTTTTCTAGAAGGTGAAATGGACTTGTGGAGGAATGTTACGCCTTGTTTCGCATTCAGCTTTTGTGGGCCTGAAGAATGTGAACTTGTGTCATTGTGACAACTATAACTTCCCTCTCTTAACTTTCAAATCTTCTTCCTTCCTTCCTTCCTTCCTTCCTTCCTTCCTTCCTTCCTTCCTTCCTTCCTGGAACAAGTCAGTTGCCTTCTCAGGACTGCTTCTGCTTGTTCCTGAGGTTGGGTGAGATTTTCTTTTCTTTTCAGTGTTCTCCTTTTGGGGGTCCCTCTGTCGTCTTCAGGCTTTTGAGGCGTTGCTCTCTCCTTCTTCCCTCGCTGGGCCTTGTCTCATTTTGCATTTTAGGGTGGACTGACCGCACCCACAAATAATGGCTGCTGGTTATTAAGCCAAGTCAAAACATCTAGTGGACCCTTTTTTGGTATCCTCTGATCACCTGATTTGAACTTTCCAGGGCTGGCATAGTGACATGCCAAAAAGAAGCTTTGAGCTACTGTGTCTTGAGGACGTAGGGTGATTTGGTTTTTCTTCCCTTCTTTCTGAATTTTTGTTTTCTTCTAGAAAATCAACCGGAGGCTCCACCTTTCCAAGATCAAGCACAGCAAGTTCAATGAGTCTGGGCAGCTGGTAGCGTTTCATATTGCCTCCATGGCCTGGTGCTTATATGTACTGGCAACGGTAAGCTTCCTTTAGAAAGACTGGATGTGAATTTATACATGGGGGGGGTGCAGCTTGCTATCTCTGCTCTTCCCCTTTGCGCACATGTGATCACATTACGGCGAGTGGCCAAATAGGGTCACCTTATTCAAAGCACCTCTTAATTCAGAATGTGAATCTGCTGGTAGGACTTAGAGGGAATGGTTCAAACTCTCCCCACATACACTGCTGACTTTGAAAAGTGTATTGATGTCCACTTGCTATTCAGGTCACATTCTGAACCCAAAGTGGGGAATTGTATGACATACCAAAACAAGTATTTTGGTATAGAAATTCAAAATCTGGCTCTGTGATGGACCTCAGCCAGTTTTAAATCTGTATGCGTGCAATTTTTTAAAATTAAAGTTCACACTGGGCCACATCTCAGGTTTTATTGTTAGTATATATAAAAAAAATAACAGTTTAGGATCAGATTACATGAAGGACCACCTTGCTCACTCAGACATTATGATCTGCAGAACTTGGACTCCTGTGCATGCCATATACTGATTCATTCTGTATCTGTGAGGAGTCTATAGTTCAGTGTGGCAGCACCGCTGCTTTGAATCTCCCTCCCCCCCCCCCTTGGAACTTACAGTTAGGCAGGTAAACTCGCAGAACTGTTTTAGATGCCTGTTAAAAACTTTCCTCTTTCTACATACAAGAACTGTCCGGATATATAACTTTGTACATACTTTTAAATTTGAATTTGTATATCATTGATGATTATTCTGTACATTGATTTTCTAAGCAGTTTATATATTTTTCCTACCAATCCCTTTTGCACCTTGAACACAAGGGAGCACAAATGTTCTAAAATGAATCTGGGGTTTCTGGTTACTTTCCGCAGTCAGCCCAGATACCGCAGTGGGGTTTTCTGATATGCAGGCTCCTCAGATGTTGTTGGCCTACAACTCCCATCATTCCTAGCTAGCAGGACCATTGATGAGGGATGATGGGAGCTGTAGGCCAACAACATCTGGGATCCCAAGGTCAAGAAAGGCTGTCCTAGAGAATGGCTTCTTGGTTGTTTTGCCCCAAGGCAGACTTCTCCTACTGTGGTGTCATTTCTTTCAGCAATGCAGTTGGAGAGGCCACCATTATTAATCGCACAGGATCCTCATTTGACCCTGCTTCTTGAGCTTCCTGTTACAGTTGACTTCTGTATGGCAGATATCTTAGCTTCAAGACAAACCTCTACTAACCACAAAAGGCCCAATTCTGAATTACTTCCTTCCATGGCCATTGTGACAGGCAGTGAGCCTATCTCCAAAGTAAAGGAAGTCCATGTGACCTTGTTCCTTAAGGAAGTCTCCTTGGGTGGTGCTGCCGGCAGCAGCCACCAGACTACTAGCTGCTGCTTTTTCCTGTTGCCATGCGTCTCCCCGTGGGTCCATTTCCACACGGGTTGTGGCACGGACCAGAGGACAAGCACTCAGCTTGCGGCACTGAGTACAGCCAGTGCTTTTGGTCTTCTCAGATACATGGCCTGCCACTGCCTCCTAGGGTGGGAAAATAACGATTGCCAGCACGCTTGCTGGAACTCCAGTTGCACCATAACCATACCAGTTATGGCTTTTACATTGAATGACTTTGGTAGAGGTACTGGGCTGGGCTCATCTTGAAATGTGTGGGAAATTGATCGCAGTGTTGCTGGTTTAAATCTATTTGCAAATGGCACTTTTGAGGGGGGCAGATACTTCCCTGCAGGTGAGCTCTGGGGGGACCTTCAGAAGGAGAGGTGGGGGTGAAGTGGGGACCTGGTTCCATTTCTCAAACCTTTTCTTCAGCCCATCTGCCTCGAGAAAGAAGCAGCAGGATGGTTTTTATCTAAGAGGCTTTGTCAGCCAAGCTTCTCTCCCTCCCCATCACACCCCTTTA
The DNA here is from genome assembly GCF_964252035.2 of Podarcis erhardii. Lineage (NCBI taxonomy): Eukaryota > Metazoa > Chordata > Lepidosauria > Squamata > Lacertidae > Podarcis > Podarcis erhardii. Next base: position 5,046,221 of record NC_138507.1, on the reverse strand, counting down.
TGCCCAGATTGCTTAAGCAGGGCCTGTTGTCTCCTGAGTAAACATCTCAAGCTGTTTCCATGCCAGAGCTGATGATGCCTGGCTGAAGGAGGCTTCTCTGAGCCCTGAAACTCGTGTGTGAGTTTTGCCCAGCAGCCACTTCCGTCCTCTGCAGCTGTTTTACGGTTTCATTCTGCATCTGGCTTTCAGATTCTGAACTTTGAGTGTTGGGATTTGCATTTGTGTGTGTATTGGAGGGGGCGTGTATTTCCTGTTTCAGTAGTCTGGTCTCAAACCCTTGGTGAGTTAGGGACTTCCCCTGCATGCAAAGTCAAGCTGTGGCAGATTGAGCGGACGAGACCCAGAGTGGGTCCAGCGGTCAAGAAGGCAGCTTCCACACATGCTGCTTGCAGAGGGAAATGAGGGGCAGATGGGGTTCATCAACCTGGGAAGGTTGCCTATCTAAGAGGAGGAAAAACGCTGAAACTTCCACTGCCTTGCAGAATATCTTCAGGAGAAGAAAAGGCTCAGGAGTAAACCCTACGCTCATCTAGAGTGGAGTCCCTAAGACAGTTGAATGGCACCCTGTACGCTTCCTTCCGGCAACTCCTGCAGCCAAGCTGGGGCCAAACACATTGCTCTGCTTTCCTTTGGACCACATCTTGTTATCTGGACAGCCCAAGACCTCCAGACACACTGCCAAGACTTGAGCCCCAGGGAGGTCACTTTGGTGTTGCTAACACAGTGGTTTGACTTCATCCCCAGACGCCACTCCATTGTCCCTCAAGACAGACAGAGGCCAACAACCAACCCCACTCATCTGCAACTGCTGTTGCTAAAAACAAGGCTGCGCAACCTGTGGCCCTCCATTTGTTGCTGAACTCTGCATCCCATCAGCCCCTGAAAGCCTGGCCAGGTAGTCTGGGCGTTGTAGTCCAACAACATCTGGAGGGCTGCAGGTTCCCCACCCTTGTCATAGAAAGAACTTCCCCATCGTTTGCTTATTGTACAAAGAAAGGGTGTCTATATTTTGCACAGAGTCTTCCACAATAGCTTGGAGTTGTCACCTAGACGTATCAACTTTAGCAGAGGCGATGGGGACTTGGGCGGCTGTTGTTTAGCCAGACTTCTCTGCTAACTCACCTTTCTTCCCCACTCCCTCTCTTACTTTGTGTGTCTTCCTTCATTTCAGGAAGGATACTTATCAAACCCCAAGAGTCTGTGGGAGAACTACCCTCATGTTCATCTCCCGTAAGTAGCCACTACTGTTAAGTACAACCACTTCCTTCCTTGTTGGTTTATCTGAGGTCAGGAGTGAGTGATAACAGGAATAAGGGTGAATTGAGTACTTCAGTTGCATCTTCAAACCGGCCAGAAGTGATCTTGCAGCCCCCTCCTGTGTGCAATGCTGATATTGCAAGCTTAATCCTTGTCCTTAAGAACCTGAGGTGGCCTTGCTGGCTCCTACCAAGGACCTCTCTGCTCCAGGATCTTGTTCTCACAGTGGCCAACCAGATGCCCTGATGGGCAATGAGTGTGAGAGCCTTCTCCTCTCCTGCGCTGGAATCCCTAGCAATTTGTATTCAGAGACATAGGGTCTCTCTCTGCTACTGGAGGCAAGACATAGCCAACAGGACCGGTAGCCTTTCCTCCACAAAATGATCTCATCTCCTTCTAGAGCTCTCCAAGGGGCCAGCAATCACTATGACTTGTGGTTGTGAATTCTGTTGTTAGGCTTAAAGGCAACCATTTTATTCCAGGGATTTGGGGGGACGGGACTTCACTTTCCTTGTAGGAGTGTCCTCGTACCTCCAAACTGTCTATGGGCAGTAACTCTGCTTCATAAATGCTCTTGCTCCCCATGAGGCCAACTCTTGCAGCTGCTTCCCTTTCCAAGGAAAAGGAAACCGTCTGCCGATAGGTGTTGGGAGGGGCAGTCTAGAGCAGGGGAAGAATGGACCGTGCATTGTGCTGGGCGCTTAAAGGTTTGTGTCCCAACCACAGGAAGTTCGTTCCCAAGTAATCCAGACAGCAGCCTTAGCAAACTTCAGGTCCGTTTTTCTGCTCTTGTGTCTATTCGCAAATCCTGATCTTGATACTTCTCTTAGGAATGTTGGGGTCAAGCACACCTTTTGACCTTCCAGTTCCAGAGAAGTACTCCTTAGATTCTCTCTGGTGTATCAGTTGAGTCCCTGAAGTTTTTTCCCCTTCAGTATTAATAACGTCATGTCATCTCAAGAAGGGTGTTTTATGAAAGGAGCTTCAAATACTACCCCTCCGGAAGGTTCGACCCAGCCAGATAAAAAAGATTGTGTTGATTCTACACTCGTATGGAGTTCCTTATGCATTCTGAAAAATTGTGTCTGGTTCTTGAACTAAAATCCCCTATTACATTTTATTTTCCTTATATTTTATATCTTACCTTTCTCCTGTTGTGGAACCGAAGGTGCCAAGCTGTGGTCACCCCTAGATCAGGTGCTTTCAGACCACACCCTGACCGCTGTAGGAATGTAGAGGAAATGATGACATTTCCTTTAACGGTGATTTAAGTGCACACATAATGGCATGATTGATGGGTCTGTTTGAGATACTGGTGTGTGTTAAAGGTGCTGAGAATTGTCAAGAGGCCCACATCCCCCCCCCCCCCCGTGCCCAGCGTGAGCTACAATTCCTAGAGTGGTGTAGCTATTGATTCCTCTTTGCAGGGAACTCTGCAAGTTGTAGTTCTCAAAAGGGAACAAGAGTTTCCTAACAACACTCAGCTCCCTTAACAAACTACATGTCCCTGGATTATTTGGGGAAAGTGATAACTGTTTATAGTGGCATTATACTGCTTTAAGTGTATTGTGCAGATGGGGCCTCACTTCCTTTATCACTCACCATGGGTGATGTTAAGTTGTGGGTGAACATATCAGACGACACAGCGATTCTTCAAACAGCTCTTGTTTATTCACAGGCCAGGACAGAACTGAACTGAAGGGCTCAGTCAGCCTGCTTATATAGAGCTCCAGTACTACGTTACTGTAACAACTTTCTAAAACTCCAATCACTGAACGTCACTTTTGATCCTTTATTTGCATAACTATCTACAGTATCCCCCTGCTGGCCCAGGGTGAGAACTTCAGTACATAACAGGTGACATCCCATCTTACCCTGCACTTAAATGTAATTTGGGCAGGTGATGAAGGAATTAAATCGATAAATTTACAATTTTGCTCTCAACTCTGGTATTCATACTTTTTCAAGGCAACTGGCTTTTGGTTTGTTTTGCTTGCCTCAGTTTAAGTATGCAGGTGTTTTGTTTTTTTTTAAAAAAAAAAATCCTCTGTATCCTGAGAACATTTCAGTGTTACTGTAAAGCAGAGCATCTTAAGAGGCATAAAAGTTACCCCAGAGACCCTCACAGCTGGCATTAGAAACAAGCTGCTCCTGATTTCACAAGGCCTCTCTTCTGCTAGGCTGTGCAGGTATTCTGGAACTTTTTTGTCTCATCAGCCTCAGTCCTAAATCCTATCAATATCCTTGACTTCCCCGTGGGTCCTAAATAAATATTGTTTGGGTACAGCATGTAGCTTTTCCATAGTCTATGTGTCAGTGATACCTCCGATTCCTGAGTTGTCATCACTGAGCATGAATTATAACCAAGCCAGGCTTCCGCTCATCCCTCTAGCGGTGCCTCTCAGCAGTTCACGACAGCTGCACAGGCGTGAAAGCACCACTTTGGCAAACTCACATTTCTGCCTGGGACCCAGCACAGAGATAGGATGTGGCCACCTGCTTCCTCGCCTGCCAGAGCGCACCAGATTAGCAGAAGTGATTCGTTTCCCTTTCTCCCCCTCCCTTCGTCACAACATATCTTGCAGCAGCAGTTGCCAAGGGTCAGTGGCCAGCTTTCATCCACTGAGACAGTCTCAGGAATCCTCCGTTTCTGAAACGTCTGTGCCGTTAAGCTTCCAAAAGGAGGACCTCACAGTCAGGAGGGAGAATGGCAAAAAAATGTTTTGCTTCATGTGGGTGCTTAAGAAATGCACTTCTTCTTTTTAAACATTAGGTTCCAGGTCAAGTTTTTCTACCTTTGCCAGCTGTCCTACTGGCTGCATGCACTGCCTGAACTATATTTCCAAAAGGTGCGGAAGGTGAGTACCATCATCCTAACTAACTTTCTCTTAGGGTTCTTAGGAGGCCAGTAGAGGTGGGTGGATGTTGTGCTGATGTGGCCACAAAAGCTACCAGCCTGCATTTTTTAAGCCAGTGGGTGAGCGAGAAAGATCAGTCCCTCCTCTGCCAACCCACTCACGTGTCTGCATGAGATTCCATTCACCCATCGTTACCAGCGGAGTTGTTAAATACAAAGCGAAATAAATAAGTTTTTTTTAATTAAAAATAAATCAAATGAATGTTTAAAATAATATTAAACTGATAAAGAAGATTCCAAGTTGATGCTTTTTCTTAAGGCCAAGGAAAGCCACGGTACATTTTCACAGTTGTAGAAAATACTTTGAAAAGCACTTTTCCTGCTCTCCTACTCGGGTTCTAGTGGTGTGTGAAAGACACCCTCCCACTAACATATTTGAATTTCTCCATGGAAGCCTTGTGGAAAGTGCAGCAGTGTGTTCTACTGGCATGCAGATTTCTTTGATGCGAGATGCACCAAGGCCCTGCATTTGACTGCACCCGCTCTGCTTTGCCCGTGTTAGATGCAGCCAGTCATTGCCTCTTGCGATGCACATTGGCTTCTTCTGGTCTCCCCTGTCTTTGCAGGAAGAAATTCCTCGTCAGCTGCAATATATCAGCCTCTATCTAGTGCATATAGCTGGAGCATACCTCTTGAAGTAAGTGCTGCGGGTCCCACCGTCTTCAACATGGCAATGTTGCACACCTGCTTTCTCTTCAGATTAAAAGGAACTCCTAATAAATAGTTCCAGCGTTTTTCTGTCTGCAGCTCCAAAGCTGTATAATTTGCTTTGGTTTTAAATTAAACTTTACAAGAAAGCAGGCTAAGGTTCCAGTCTTCTAAGAGGACCTGCCCAAGCCCTTTGTTTATTAATTTTTGCTTTAATATATTGTTGTTTGTTGTATGATTATGTTGCAAACATAGTGGGTCCAACGGTCAAGAAGGCTGTTTCTGCACGTGCTGTAGAGGGAAGGGAGGGGCAGATGGGGCTGGCCAACCTGGGAAGGCAGCCCATCTCGGGGAAGAAAAAGTGGTTCTAAACTTCCACCGCTTTGTGGGATATATTTGGGAGAAGAAAAGGCAAATCTGGAGTGGAGCCCTAAGGCAGTTGGATGGTGGCTTGTATGCCTCCTTCTGGCAACTCCTGCAGCCAAGCTGGTGTCGAACTAGTGTTGTCGTCTGGGCACCCCAGGACCTCCATACTTACTGCTCAGGCTTGCAGCCCAGGAGGGAGGTCCCTTGGGTGCTGCTAACACAGCCATTTGACTTCAAACCCAGAGGCGTTCTCCATTGCCTCTCAAGACAGACAGAGATGCCAGCAATGTTGTAAACCGCCTTGTGATAGTAGACATTCTTAAAGGCAGGTTAGAAATCTGTTGAATCAAATAAATAAGGGAATAGATAAAAGTCAGACAATTGTCAGACCCAAGGCCTGTCCCACGCCCAAAACAGCACCGCCATCAGAGAAGAGGCCAAGAGGTTGGGCGCTGCACTCAAAATTCTCACTGACTGTATTATTGCTGGTCATGCTTTTTAAAAGGGATGCTTAACACGGCTATTTTTGCAGTAAACAGCACCTTCTGGGGCAAAACAAAACAAAACAAAACAGCTGTAGGGGATTTAGCATGGGGACGTGGTGGTGGGGGGGGGGTCCATTTGGGTAGGAAGTATGGCATTGGATCAGGGGCCTAGACAACTGCTTTTTCTTCACAATGATTGTAACGGTGTTAAAACACACTTCTTCTTTTTTAAGCATGCTTGCCCCAGAGTCTCTAGGCTTTGAGCAGAAGGTAGAGGAATTGATTTCCTACACAGCAAAGCTCATGGCCTCCTCCCAAGACTAGCCCAGTGATTTAAACGTAGCAAATGTGTTCCAGCGGAGATTCATCAAGTATCCTCACTGCTAACTTCCAGGCATCTCTGGAAGACCTCTTTACGTTCAAAGGCCTATTCAGTTGTTTTCATTTTTTCAGGATGAGCCGGTCATTTTTATGATTACTCTGCATAGTTTTTATGGTATCTTAAGGTTCGTTATACCTGCACATGTCGTTCTGCACCACCTTGATACTTTATATGTGTGACTTTGCTTGATTTATAAATTTCATAATTGGTGTTCTTGTCACATAAAATTGGGAGGCCTGGGTGAAAGCACAGTAAAACTCAGCTCTTTCAACTCTTTGAAAGGAGTGGGCTGAGGTGGAATCAAGGTTGATTCACCTGATAGTTTCCATGATCACAGCACAGCCTTTTAAGTCATTGATCTATAGAGTTGGAAGGGACCCTGAAGGCCAACTAGTCCAGCCCCCTGCAATGCAGCAATCTTGATTCTTGGGGTAAAATGCTAGGGAGAGGGAAGAGGAGGCTCAAAAGGTCTTCATCCCTTCTACCGCAATCACCCTTGTCCTTCCCTTTCTCCAGCCTCACACGCCTGGGACTCATCCTGTTGCTGCTGCAGTACGTAGCTGAATTCCTTTTCCATATGGCTCGCCTGTTCTACTTCACAGATGAAAACAACGAGAAGCTGTAAGTACTCTTCTGTGTGGGTGAAGCATGGCTTTCCTTTCAGCCTCCCAGCAAATGTCTGGGGAATTCTAAGACTAGGTGCTCCTTTCCAGTATCATCTCCTGTTATACTCTAGATGTGAATTAGAAAGAAAGAAAGAAAGAAAGAAAGAAAGAAAGAAAGAAAGAAAGAAAGACTTCTAAAATAATTGCTGAATAACTTCTACTGACGGGACTCACTAGTTGAATCACACCCAATAGGTGGCATTCAGCCCTATTCAGAGTAGACCCATTGAAATTAAGAGTGACTACCATAGTTTTGTTAATTTCAATAGGTTACTCTGAATAGGACTTAGTTGACTACAGCTCAGTGTATTGTTTTGTGGGTGCACCACTTAAATAACCTGCACTTCATTTCTTCTGAAGTGCTACTACTGCCTCTTGACAGTCTTTGAAAGCTCCCGTACATTATTAAAAATGCCCACCTAAGAGGCATGGCAAGTATCCCCCTTTTGAAATGTCGAATATGTCTCCTGCTTAATTCCACAAGGTTTAATGCTTGGGCAGTGGTGTTCGTCATTTCCCGGCTTTTCACCCTCACCCTATCCGTGCTGGTCATTGGCTTTGGGCTGGCTCGAGTGGAGAACCAGGCGTTTGACCCCGAGAAAGGAAACTTCAACACTTTACTTTTCAGGTAAGGCTCGGGCGCATTTTGTTTCTGGGAGGTGAGCAAAGGAATGCTGGATGAGTTCAGGGCTCCATCTATTTAGGCCTGGTGCAGAAGTAATGCATGGGAGCAGTACAGTTCCCTCCCAGTCAGTCCAGCTCCCATCTCTTTCCCATGGCATAACGTACAGGATTTGTGTCCTCCCTTTCCCCTGCGGGTTTTAAGTGTTAAATTGGCACCAGTGTTGACTTCAGTGGGCACCTGTTATAAATCCCCCTTAACTATTATTTGGCTGTGCCCTGTAGCCATAAGAGAGGTGCCATGGGTTTGTTTAGAATATACAGTGGTACCTTTGGTTGTGAACGGGATCCATTCTGGAGGTCCGCCGTATCCCGAAGTTTTCGCTACCAGATGTGCTGCTTCTGCGCATGCGTGCATAGCGGTAGACTGCTTCTGCACATGCGTGAACAGCAAAACCCTTGGGTTTGCCAGTAACGTAACCCGAAGTTTACATTACCCGAGGGTAACGTAATGCCTGAATGGGGCTCCAGTCTAGCTGAAGCTTCTGGTGTTATCAGGGTAAAGGTAAAGGGTAAAGTGACCCCTGACCGTTAGGTCCAGTCGTGAACGACTCTGGGGTTGTGGTGCTCATCTCACTTTACTGGCCGAGTGAGCCAGTGTACAACTTCTGGGTCATGTGGCCAGCATGACTAAGCCGCTTCTGGCGAACCAGAGCAGTGCACAGAAACAGCATTTACCTTCCCACCGGAGTGGTACCTATTTATCTATTTGCACTTTGACGTGCTTTTGAACTGATAGGTTGGCAGGAGCAGGGAATGAACAACGGGAGCTCACCCCATCGTGGGGATTCAAACCGCCGACATTCTGATCGGCAAGCCCTAGGCTCTGTGGTTTAACCCACAGCGCCACCCGCGCTCCTTTTGTTCTCGGGGTAAACAAGCACAAATAGCTTCTCCCTGGAAATGAGTCCTCCGAATGAAGCTGTCCACCATTATCTTCAAGATCTCACTGCCATGTGAGATCTGGCTGTGGATCAAAGCAAAATGCGCATGCCCACCAGCCCAAGATGGGCAGTGGCAGAGTTGATAACTCGGGTGTGCCAGCCCTCAGTCTAGGTTTCCCCAGGGCTTTCGATACGGAAAGGCAGGCCTTCCACTCCCCGGGGGGCACCCCTTTGAATCCGGCCGGCTCCTACCCAGTCACAGCCTGCCTTCCCTTGCTTGCTTCCCCCAGGATGTGCGTCCTGCTTCTGGTGTGCTTCTCACAGGCCTGGATGATGTGGCGCTTCATCCACTTTCAGCTGCGGCGCTGGCGGGAGTACTGGAATGAGCAGAGCGCTAGGAAAAAAGCCGCTGCGGCTGCGGCCGCCACCCATGGCAAGCAGCAGCTGAAGACCATCAAAAGGGAGTCAGGTGAGCATCCTGCTGGGGCATCAGACCCGTGTGTGGTTTGAGCTCTGAGCGCTTTGTGGGAGAGCGTGTGCACTGCATCTCCTCAGAGAGGCTGCCTGCCTGGAAGCCTGCAGAGGGGCTTCCGCTTAGCGCAGGCAGTACTGAGCGAGAGGGAGCAGGGGCCCTACTTGGTGTGCGATGTGCCTTAGCTCTTGTGTGTAGCTGACTGTGTGGTTAAACTAATCCGTTTCTTAAAATATATACCGTATTTTTCACTCTATAAGATGCACCAGGCCACAAGACGCACCTAGTTTTTGGAGGAAGAAAACAAGAAAAAAAATATTCTGAATCTCAGAAGCCAGAACAGCAAGAGGGATCGCTGCGCAGTGAAAGCAGCAGTCCCTCTTGCTGTTCTGGCTTCTGGGATAGCTGCACAGCCTGCATTCGCTCCATAAGACGCACACACATTTCCCCTTACTTTTTAGGAGGGAAAAAGTGAGTCCTATAAAGCAAAAAATACGGTATATTGTTCAGCTGGGAGGAAAAGATTAATTGGGCAGCAGATTGGAAAATATATATATTTAAAAATACTCATCAAGAATGAAAAGAAGCAGGCATAATAATAATAATAATAATAATAATAATAATAATAATAATAATAATAATAATAATAATATATTTATAACCCCCCCCCGCCCATCTGGCTGAGTTTCCCCTGCCACTCTGGGCAGCTTCCAATCAAGTGTTAAAAATAATACAGCATTAAATATTAAAAACTTTCCTAAACAGGGCTGCCTTCAGATGTCTTTTAAAGATAAGATAGCTGCTTATTTCCTTGACATCTGACGGGAGGGCATTCCACAGGGCGGGCGCCACTACCGAGAAGGCCCTCTGCCTGGTTCCCTGTAACCTCACTTCTCGCAATGAGGGAACCGCCAGAAGGCTCTCGGCGCTGGACCTCAGTGTCCGGGCTGAACGATGGGGGTGGAGACGCTCCTTCAGGTATACAGGACTCAGGCTGTTTAGGGCTTTAAAGGTCAGCACCAACACTTTGAATTGTGCTCGGAAACGTACTGGGAGCCGGTGTACTTGTGGCTTCGGAAAACCTCGGGACAGTGTGAACTGTCAGAGTTAGCTGAGGGGGTGGAGGGCACGGCCTTCACCCTAAAACTCTAGTACTAAATACAGCATTCCAGACTCCATTCTTTGAGTCTTTAAAAGCCTTGTAGCACCTATGCTTGTGGCGGGTGGCGCTGTGGGTAAAAGCCTCAGCGCCTAGGGCTTGCCGATCGAAAGGTCGGCGGTTCGAATCCCCGCGGTGGGGTGCGCTCCCGCTGCTCGGTCCCAGCGCCTGCCAACCTAGCAGTTCGAAAGCACCCCCGGGTGCAAGTAGATAAATAGGGACCGCTTACCAGCGGGAAGGTAAACGGCATTTCCGTGTGCGGCTCTGGCTCGCCAGAGAAGCGATGTCACGCTGGCCACGTGACCCGGAAGTGTCTCTGGACAGCGCTGACCCTCGGCCTCTTGAGTGAGATGGGCGCACAACCCCAGAGTCTGTCAAGACTGGCCCGTACGGGCAGGGGTACCTTTACCTTTACAAGCACCTATTGAAGCCTTTTATTAAAATGCCATTTTCTCCTTCTCCGCACACCTCAGGCTACCATGAAAATGGAGTGGTGAAAGCAGAAAATGGCACGTCGCCGCGGACCAAGAAAATCAAGTCTCCCTAGAGCCAAAGCACAGTCTTCAAGGAATCTTGGAGGAGGAAATGGAAAATGCGAGACTAAGGACTCTGGGAATAAGAAGCAGCTCCTTCCCTTGTGTCTTCACCAAGCCCGGTTTCAAACGGCTTGAATCAGCCTACCACCGAAAAGCTCTTTCCCCCTCTCTCTCTGCCTCCAGTCAGTTTGCAGTAACCAAAAAGCCCCTCTCCATCCGCAGCGGGGCTTCAGAACACCAAACCGCTTCCTCAGCCAGTGTATTTTCTTATTGCTCATTTTAATCTGCCCTCCAATGTATTCTTGCTGCTTTTCCTGCACCCAGAGATGTTTTTGTAAGCGATTATTCCTTGGAAACCCATTGCCTGACTTAGTATCACCCACCTCACTCTCGCCGGATCTCGTGGTTTGGAGAGCTGGCATCTGTAGGACATGATTTGCTTCGTTGCCGGGGCAATAGAACATTTGGGTAGTATGTGGAGGTTTGTCCCCTTCAGACAATGCACTCTTGCACAGCGAGTTTGTGGGAAATGGCATTGGAGGGGGAAATGGAGCAAACCTCTAAGGTCCCTTCTCTGCCTGCATTTCCTAATTCTGTTACATATCTAGTAATCTTAGCGGAACATTTAGAATGTGCCAGGCCTTCACAACATGATGGCGAAGTGCACAAACATAATTTAGTATGTATGTAACTTTTGGGTTGTGCTTTGCCTATTCGCAGAGACTGAAATTTTAGCCAGTTGCATTCTGGAGAAGGGGACCAATGCACGCAGTTTCTCTCCCATACTGCTTCCTCTTAGCCGAAAATAGAATTTACTGCATTCTCCTGAAACACCAACAAATAGACCTGCTGGCCTGGCAGCTTGGTATGTGTCAGACATGCTTTGCATCTCCCCAGGCCTTGAGAATCATCCTCAGCCGACTGTGCCTTAGTCCAGGGAGAAGATTCACTGCTCACTGAAATAGCAGATCAGGGCAGACGTCTGTGGGTGGTCTGTGACCTCCTTACTTAGCAAGCGGACAGTTTCCTCGTGCCTTTGTTTCCTCTGCAGCAAGTTTCCTTCATGAAGTGTTGGTGTAATCTTTATGACTGGGTCTGTCATGTTCAAGTGGTCCACCCATACCAACATAGGACAGCAATATTATTGCCTGTACAGCATATTCAGTGCAAGTTTGCTCCGAAGTAAGCCACTAGCGAGTGTCTTTAGGATGGCAACCGTAGCCTTCTGTTTTTCAGGTGTCCCCACCCCCTACTTTTTCACAAGTTTTGTCCAAGGGGATCTGAACCCATTTCCACTCTGTCTGCTCCTTGCAGCTCCTGAGAATGGTGTTCTTCTAAGGCTACATAGGTTTCTTCCACACAGATTGCTGCGCAGTTCCTAACCCTTAATACGTGGACGTGTTATGAACGCGGTGAGAGGAAATCTCTCTCATGGGTGAAACTGCTTTCCATCTACTGTCACCTATTCTCAAAGCTGGTGGGGGCACTCAGTGTACAGTCTACCTCGGGGGCCACCCTTCTCTAACTGCTACATGTCCTCTTTTTGTTGAAGTGGAACTAATGGTGAGAAGCGTATTCTGGGAGAGGGAATGGGCCCTTCACCCAAGAAGAACTGACAGCTTTTTTGTACTGCTACCTTTTTTGGTTTTCAGGGGACGGTATCCGCTGTCCTCCTTAGTGCAGTTGTGTCTGTCTCTGTCTGCAGGGTTAGTTTTGCCCCCAGTGCAACTGGATCACCTTGCACATGTTTTAAGAACATAAGAGCATCTTATACCCTATAGCCCTGTGGTCCATTGAGCCCAGCATCCTGTTCTCACCCAGGTGCCCCTGGGCAGCCTGCAAGCAGGACTGGAGCCCAGCTGCCCTCTCCCCACCTGCCGTTTCCAGCAAGTGCTACTTAGAAACCTCGTGCCTCAGACACTGGGGGCTTGAAGCGTCCGTTCTCCTGTGCCAACAGCATTTCCTCCTGATTTATGCATGCTAAGGAGGCTTCTGAGAGCCAGTGTGGTGTAGTGGTTAAGAGCGATAGACTCGTAATCTGGTGAACCGGGTTCGCGTCTCCGCTCCTCCACATGCAGCTCCTGGGTGACCTTGGGCCAGTCACACTTCTCTGAAGTCTCTCAGCCCCACTCACCTCACAGAGTGTTTGTTGTGGGGGAGGAAGGGAAAGGAGATTGTTAGCCGCTTTGAGACTCCTTAAAGGGAGTGAAAGGCGGGATATCAAATCCAAACTACTCCTCCTCCTCTTCTTCTTCTTCTTCTTCTTCTTCTTCTTCTTCTTCTGCAAAGGGTCAACACAGACTAAGGAGTGGCAGCTTGTTCAGCAGCCCTTCACAGCGAGCGAGTGACCGGGTGGTTCTTCACAGCATTCAAGCCACCAGATGCCTGGTTTATTATTTTAAATATCCCCCCCCCCCATGGGATCTTTTATAGTAACTGGTGCAAGTTTCATTTCCAGCTTTCTATTTTTGTGCACACATTCTTATCCCGTAGTGTCCTTCAGTTGAGTCGGCGTAACTTTTAACCCACCAAGCTGTGTTTGTATCTCATGTTCCAGGACACTAAAACAGAGGGGCAGCCAAGGGAGGGGCTTGGTTGAGCTTGCTTGGCCACCGGTTGCACAGCCTTTGGGAACATTGCCAAGTATGAGGAGTTGAAACACTCTTGTTCCCTTGTTCTTTCACTGTTGGCGCTACTTGGGAGCGTACCTGGAGTCGTCAGTTTCCCTTTTACTCCAAAACCTGGAATGTCCAGACTAGGGACATTCTGAGCCGAAGCCAAACTTACCAGCGTGTGCCTGTCACTCCTTGTTGAGTCCCAAATTTACCTCATCTGTATATTTTTTTGAGTAGGAGTTTAGGGCGATGCTGGGTGGACGATGGTGCTATAAGCAGGTCAGGCGAAGTGGGCTGAGCCAACAGGACGCAGCTGTGAAGGCAGCTCTGTTGGTGGAGCCTCATGGGAGCCAGGCCTGCCTTCCTTCTGCCCTCACCTTCCTTAGCATGGTTGGACACTGTTCCAAAGAGAGACACCACGGTTTTAAGTTGGGACCTCTCCTTACTTTGTTGTGCTAGACCCCAAGCTGCTGCAGTACACCAAACAGAGCTGCCTTGACTTTGCAGCAACCGGCGCCATATGTCTTCCAAGGTAGCTCAGAGGATCACTTTTAAAAGGTGCACAAAGCAGCCTGCACAACCTTGCTTCCTCCTGCACAAAGTTGTCAAACCACCGTGTAGCATATTGCAGAACAATACAAGTGCCTTACATTGCCACATAGCCTTTTTGTACCTTTCTTCTGTATGTCTCTCCATGTAGTGTCCTGTCCCCCCCCCCCGACATTTGTACACCAGTTTAGCTAGTCATAAAAGGGACAGCTTTTGCTGAACACATTGCCTCAATTTTCTATGCCTTTTTTTATACTGTAGGTAGGTGTTCCTTAGTAAGTACCTTAATGGAAAGTATCTCTGCTGTATTACAGCGCGAGCCTCAGTATGCAAACATGTACTCTTAGTTCCACAGCAGACCAGATTCATTTGCCTGCTTTTAATTCTAGACAACTAGCTTTCATTCTGAAACTTTATGCAGAAGCTGCAAGGAATCTCGTTCGTTTTGTTCTTGTGGTCCTTTTGTGGTGACTGAGAACAGAACTAGGTGTTATGTATAGTTATGTTCTTTTGTGTGTATGTTTTTAATGCAGCCGCTCACTGAGGCTGCAGTTTGAAGCAGAAGCTGTGTGTGCGGGTTTCCTTAGCTCTGCCTTTCTTCTGAAAACCATCCTGCCCATTCCTCCCACCCTGAAAAAGGGAAAGAAAAGGGTGCTTCTCAAAGTGGGGGCCAAGTCCCAACTCTGTCTCCCCTGCGTTGGTGGTCTGCTTCAGATTGCCATCTCAGCAGCTGCAGTGCATGTCTTTTTCAGAGCCCCCCACCCACTGAAGCATAATTAAACAACACCCCAAGTGCATTTTGACCTTGAGGGATGCCTTCAGCTAGGAAAAGGCTATCCCACATAGCACTGAGCTCTTAGCTACTTGGTTGAGTGTTAACACCCCTCCTTGTCCCATGTGGTTTTCCTCCCAGGCTGGACAATAAAAAGCTCACCTAGATTTGTGGTCCCTTGTGAGTGCTCTGACTCTGGGAGGAGGAAATAGGGCAATCGTTTATCTAATGTGATGGTTTTTATTATTATTACTTTTTGCCCAGGCGGGGAGTTATCCTTTGTTACCTGTTTTGGGTTGAGAGAGGTAACCTCACAGCCCTTTTCCTGACCCTCATGTCCTAGGTAGATCAGAAGTTGTGTAGCAATATATTGCAGTTCTAAACACAAATGTTCCAAATCTCAGTATATAGATACTTTACAGCAGGGCATTAAAATTTGTATTCTTTAAGATAGCTTAGGTTTTGCTTGTTTTTAAAGTGCCTATCTGGTAAAGCGGTTAGGAAAACAGAATTCCTTTTCTGCCCACACAATCCTTATGTGTTCTGTGGGTGATTTTCGAACAAAAGGTAAATGCTATGTAAAACACATCATAGAGGTGGCAGGTGGTCAGTCTCTACTACTACAGGTAAAAATCAGTTACCTCTATTCCTGATTTTGTGTCTTCCAGAAGTATAGCCTTTATTATCCTGAGTGCACAACTACGTCAGAATTGTTGCAAAGTATACAACAGAATATGGTGTTGAATGTGTACCCGTTGTGGCGGGGGGGGGGTGTTAATATTATGGACCAAATTTAAGTCAGGAAGCTGAAATAAAATGCCTGTTCTTCCATATTTTACATTTCATCTTGATGGCTCTGGAGGCGTGGGAAGGAGAGGACAACTTTTTTCAGGAATTCCTTCTCAATTATTTTTTTCCCTTATACCATTGAAAACCGTAAAGTATGTATTAATTTTTGTTGTTGGAACAACTTTTATCAAAGCTATCTGTGACACAATATTTTCTGAAATAAAAAGGCATAGAAAGATCTCAAGAACTCATGCGCGTGCATTGACCACTAACATGCGTTGGCTTGACGTCAGTCACCTCAGCAAAAAGGTCTCCTTTGTTGTGAGGCCAGGCATGGAAAGTTCAGTCTGCAGTTTGTCTGACTAAGCTGGAGGTGCAGACTGGACATTTTGGGGAGGTTGGCTGTAGAAATGTCCTGGTTTAAGTCCTTGCTACCTCCCCAGACCCTTGCTTGAAATCTATGGGCTGAAACCAGCCGGCTCTTTTAGCAGGAAAGTCCTCTGAGACAGAGGGACGCAGGTGGCGCTGTAGGTTAAACCACAGAGCCTAGGGCTTGCCGATCAGAAGGTTGGCGGTTCGAATCCCCGCGACGGGGTGAGCTCCCGTTGCTCTGTCCCAGCTCCTGCCAACCTAGCAGTTCAAAAGCACGTCAAAGTGCAAGTAGATAAATAGGTACCGCTCTGGCAGGAAGGTAAATGGCATTTCCGTGCGCTGCTCTGGTTCACCAGAAGCGGCTTAATCATGCTGGCCACATGACCCGGAAGCTGTACGCCGGATCCCTCGGCTAATAAAGCGAGGTGAGCACCGTAACCCCAGAGTTGGTCATGACTGGACCTAATGGTCAGGGGTCCCTTTACCTTTACCTTACCTCTCAGACTCTTACTTAAAATCCATAGGCTGAAACCAGCAGGCTCTTTTAGCAGGAAAGTCCTCTGAGACAGAGCTGCTGCCAAAGTAAGACTCTGCTACTTGAGACGAACAGTCACACTGTGTATAAGGCAACTCTTCAGATGGCCCACAGTTACACTACCCCAGTCTACAAAGGACGTTCATCTGTGGAGCTTTGAAACCTGGCTGGGTCTTGTAGATAAACCACCTCATAAGGCTAGGCTGACAATAAAATGGGGATAAGGATAAGCCATTTATGCCATCTTGTGCTCCTTGGAGAAAGGGGAGGACATTAAATTGGTACTGCCCTTCACCACAAAGGTCCTAGGAGCACTCGGATGCAGACTTTTTTTCTTTAAAAAAAATGCTTAGGGCTACTCTCATTTTCCTAATCATATTGAAATGCTGCCCCTCAATGAGGCCAAACTTAGGTTCACAAAATGTTTAGGGGTCTGCGTCCCCCTAGAAAAAAAGCAGTGCTCAGATGTATTGTGGTTCATAGCAGGGCCAGAACCACCATGTGACCCCAGACAGCTGCGGGGGGGGGGGAGGTGCTGATCCACCCTCTGCACACCCCAGTAGGCGACCAGTGGAGGAAGAGACTGCAAGGTGGTAGATAACCTGTTTTTCCTCTAGCAGCCCTGACCAGACCACGGCTACAAATTACTTCATGTTTGAATAGTCTCCCCTTTGCACCCCCTTGCCAATCAAACAGCAAATGTGGGTCAGTACAGGGGGATGTTGCTGAACATCAAACATGGAATAACTTCTGGAGTAGAAAATCTAATTAGTTGTGCTAAGTGACATAGTAAAGTAAAAGGGTTTATGACTTTCCGCATCTAGGTACAAAGGCCTCTCCCTACCCCCCCCCCCAATATCTATCTATCTATCTATCTATCTATCTATCTATCTATCTATCATCTATCTATCTATCTAGTGTGATTATAATTTTGGGAGCTCTTTCTCAGAAGGTTTAAGGTATTCAACTGGAATGAGCGTGCAGTGATGTTCGTTTCTGCCAAGTTTGCAGGATGGAAGGGAAAAGAGACCAGAACAAATACACAAGAATTAGCTCAGTTTAATCCATGTTGATCTATATGCAAAAGTGCCTCTTGCTGCTCCTGCTGCTACTACTGCTTATACCTTTTGGTGTTCATCCCTCGAAAACTCTGAGAAAGTTGGGGTATCTGATCTGGTTTTCACCATGGGAACAAAGGGCGATCAGCTGGAAGAGAAAAGGAAGGAAAGTCAAGTAGCTGAAAAATCTGGTAATATTACTATTTCACCAGTGGGGCCAGTTTGTAATGTATCTGATATTCAACAACAAATGTGGTTCCACAGTGGTGAGAAACAGTTTGTCGCCAACAGGAACCCTGAAAAGAGGGGTCAGGCTAGTAGTGCAATTGCTTTGTATCCCCCCCCCCCAAATCACCACAAGTGAGGTCTGAAAAAACAGCACCTCCAAACACCACTTAAATCCAAAGAGCTCACAACAATGTGGATACTGTAAAAAAGTGAGTGAGCCACAGAGGTCAATTCAAGAGAAAAGGGCTGGTGTGGAAGGAACCTATATCCAAAAAATCCCAAGGATCGCTACTTTTAATTTCCTAGGAGAAATTAGGCAAATGGCATCTGAGAAAACATGCAATACACCTCACCGAGTGAGGGACGCCCTCTTCTAAATTTATGCCAATTCTAATTACTGCAACTTGAATTGTCAACAGACCTAAGGCTAAGGACACTTCCAGCATGGCAGCAAAGAGGAAGCTTTGTTCACTCATTATCTACTATTTATTTTAAAAATAAAAGTACAGTGGTACCCCGGGTTAAGAACTTCATTCGTTCTGGAGGTCCGTTCTTAACCTGAAACCGTTCTTAACCTGAAGCACCACTTTAGCTAATGGGGCCTTCCGTTGCTGCCGCGCGATTTCTGTTCTCATCCTGAAGCGAAGTTCTTAACCCGAGGTACTATTTCTGGGTTAGCGGAGTCTGTAACCTGAAGCGCCTGTAACCCGAGGTACCACTGTAACCCAAAGGTCATGAATACTTTACTGTCACTGTTGATTTTGACTTGTTCCCAGACTCTTCACTGTTCACCAACAGTGAAAAGGAAACTGGCACTGTACCAGAAGTACATTACAAATTCTATTCAAGAAAGCAGTGCTGCTATTTGCTCTTGTTTTATGATTCCATCGCGGCCCCTGCTGCTGACCACGTTGCCTGCCCTTGTTCTAATGTTGGCATACGATAGGACGAAAACGGACTCGGAAGTGAGTGCCACCGAATTCATGAGGATACGTGTGCACCAGACAAGTGGTCAGGTTAGTGCAAATCGCTGCCGTGGCTTTCTTGGCAAAATTCAGATGCTGTGACTATTCCTACTCCTCACCTTCTGGAAAAGGGGGTCATCGACAGGCACTTTGAAGTGGTCACAGAGGGCACAGAACTCTTCTCTGCTGAGGAGCCCTGAGCCATCTTTGTCTTGCTGGAGGAAGGCTGCCTGCATGTTGCTGTCTGGCAAGTAGTTATGTCTCCTCATGTGCTCCTGTATCTGCTCAGTCAGGGCATCCAGCTCCTGCTTGTCAGGCTCATCTGAAGCTAACCTACAAGGGGGGTGGGGGGGGAGAACGTCTTTCACGAGTCGGCAAGTACGCCTCCTGCGTTGTGCACGAGCCTGTCTGGCTTGGCTACCATGATCTCGAAAGGCTTACGTACAGATCATTAGGGCCGTCACCTTAAAGATGAACAGACTGGTTGTTACTTATTCACCAGCCTGTTAGCGAAACTGATTTAAAATTAGATAAATTTGTATAGTGGCGAAACCTCAACAAAGACATTCAAATTACTATTTAATAAATAAAATCTGCCAGAAAGTCCCCTCTTAAAAGCCTTTTTTGTTGTTCTAACAGAAACGCAGCACCTTACTCCTAACTCACAGCCCCGCTGATTAATCTACTAAATTTTTAGTGAATCCACCTACAAGAGAAAATGATTAAGATTTGTGAATCGTAACCACCGCTGTGGCAAAATTTAACATAATTCCGAGTAAGGTAGGAATCTCGGGTTCTATTTTGCAGCTAGACAAAGCTTTCTGTTTTTCCACAACTTCCGATAGGCGTCACAATTTGAGACTGCAGGTGGAGAATTGCTCCCCAGCAACAAATAGCACATAGCTGCTAACATTTCCCTTTTTTAAAGGGAAATTCCCTTATTCCGAATAGGATTCCTCGCAAGAAAAGGGAAAAGTTGACAGCTATGCAAATAGCACCCTGCATGTAAAAAAGGAAAACCTCTCACCATTAGGGTAGAAAGGTTTAGCATGCACCCTTTAAGAGTCTTCAAAATAAGACACACACACCCTGGAAATGTTTGAATGGACATGATTAGCATTGATGGAAAACTAACGTAAGCGTATGAAGTGGAATGGACTCCCTCAGGGGTTGGACTGTTCTGTGATTCATTTTAAATGCCCTAGTGAATCAGGCAAAATGCCCACCTAGACCAGCACCCCATTTCCCACAGCAGCCAGTTGGACCATGAATGAAAAAGCTCTCTCCAACTCTTACTCCCCAACAGCTAGTAAAGGAAGAGTAGCCTGGGCTCCCTGAGGATTTTCATGGTACTTCCATAGTGTCTGAGGGACTGCTACAATGATTCCCTCCCCGTGGTGATAATGTAAGACGTGGACCTTAGTCTGCACAATGCATATAATGGCCCTAGGATGGGCATGGATAGCGTCACACTAAGAAACATGGAATGAAGCTTCCCAAGAAGAGTCTAATGATGCCTGGAGAAACGTTTGCATGGGTTTTCTTTAAACGCCCACCTCTTTACTGCCTCGGCTGCTGCCTGGCGAGGTGCGAAGTGATCCCTCATGGACTGCACAACTGCTGGTGGGAAACTCTCCAAATTGCCTTCCATATACTTCAGGACAAATGAATCAGCATCTACGATGATGAACCTGTGGCTGAACACTGGAATGAAAGAAAAGGAAACCAGTCTTCACCATTAAGCACTAGCTGCACAGACGATTGAGCGCTTTCTTTGAAGAATAAGTGTCCAGTCCAAGGTGCCAAAGTTTTCATCTGATCCTGCAGCTTGGCAGTCTCCTTCGCTCTGCAAAGCGGCCAGAGCAAAACTCAGAACAGAACCTTCCATGCCTACAATCACCAGAGGGCAGGAAATGCTGCCCGGTTCTACAGCTCTCTGGTGAGTCCTCTGCTGAGTTAAAACAAAGGAGGGACTGGCAGCATTTTCTGCTTCCGTCTCGATTCCTTATTGCTTTGTTTTCCCTACAATGTAGAGGGTAATGCAAAAGGGATCTGGAGGTCAGAGACCTTAAAGAACTCTGATTTCTCAGCAAATGCTTTAGCCAGCTTGTCAGTTCTGAGCTAGTTGAGTTTAAACATTGTGCCTCACGAATCCAAGGGAAATTGGACAAAACGTTTCTAAATGGTCTATTATGACTTCAAGCTTTATTATTCAACTGCATGCCAAGATATTGACCAGCACAATAGCAAAGGCAGACGACATTCTGGATAGCTAACAGAGAAAAAACCAGCAACATTGCTGTTTTCTACATAAGAGCATCCAATTTACTTACCTGCTGTCTTCTACTCACCTTCCACCATGGCTCCAATGGTGAAGTCAGCTGGCTCATAGTACACAGGGTTGTCTGTAGTGGACTCTGGCTTGCACACCCTGGTCTTGGCTAGGAATTTGCCTCCAATTCTTCCTGAATTGCGCATAGGTCGTTCATAGATGCTCATCATGTCGGTGGCCAGGCAATAGGAGAGCACAAAATGACGCTTACTGTCTTCAGGATTGGGTGATTCCTGCAGAGATTACATACAGAGATCACTGCACTGGGAGCAGCAACAGGAAGTGTGGTTGGGATGGCACCTCGCACCTGACCGCCCCCCAACTGTGCTGCCACCCCCACCCCATCCCGTCTGTCTCTCCATCCTGGTATATAGCACAGCACCACCCCCCTGTTTGCTTCTGTCAGACAGGAAACAACTGACCTGGCTAGAAATCTGATTCCAATAAGCTAAGAACTCAGAAAAGCTCTTAAGAAGGCTCTGAAGTTCCCAACCTTTTTTTGGCCATGCCCCACCTAGGTAAAGGGACCCCTGACCATCAGGTCCAGTCGTGACCGACTTTGGGGTTGTGGCACTCATCTTGCTTTATTGGCCGAGGGAGCCGACATACAGCTTCCGGGTCATGTGGCCATCATGACTAAGCCGCTTCTGGCGAACCAGAGCAGCACACAGAAACGCTGTTTACCTTCCTGCCAGAGCGGTCCCTATTGATCTACTTGCACTTTGACATGCTTTCAAACTGCTAGGTTGGCAGGAGCAGGGAATGAGCAACGGGAGCTCACCCCGTCACGGGGATTTGAACCGCCGACCTTCTGATCGGCAAGTCCTAGGCTCTGTGGTTTAACCCACAGCACCACCCGTGTCATGCCCCACCTAAGCACCTCTAAGATCCTGATGCCCCCCTCCCCATGACATATAATTCTTATTTTTCAAAAAGTGAACTCCTATTCACGTGGAGGAAGCCTAAAACAGGGTCATCATTTGTAAATTCAACCGCTGTCAACTCTGTTGTTTGTTAACGGTCTGTAGTTCTGATGCTGGACTTTGCTGAGAAGGTTGAGGATGCCAGGAGGAAAATGGGAGACATTACTAAGGCAATACAACAGGAATGTGTGCCACCTTCTATCACAGCCTCTGCTACTCTTTTCCTTCCTTCAATGCCTCCTCACTGTTATGCTGCAGATTAAAACTCCTCAGCACAGGGAATTTTGCTTTTTTGCCATTTAAAGCCAAGGCTTTAAATGCCATGTACATTGGTGAAGAAATAACATCACTAAACCGATACCCTGAGATGTTGAAAGCATCATGAAAAGGGTTAACATTAGGACTGCAAGCCTTAATGAGTAGATTGATCAATGGATGCTGCAATCCAAATGCTGTCTGCATCAAGACTGGGCAGCAGGGTGGATGTCCCTCCATTCAGCCCTGATTTTCAGCCAACATCGCTCTGCTGGCACGGACCTCCCTGTTCCACCTGCTGAAGGGATCCCTGTGTGCGGCAGAGCATTCTAGCCTGGGCAGAGGTTGAGCTGGCTTCTGATGTACTGGTTCCTGGGCCCAGGGCACTGCCCTCACTTGTTGGCATCAGGTCCAATCTGGGACAGATCACAGTGCCAGCTCCAGGCAGGCACAGTCACCTGCCTGTTCCCTTCTGCCCCAGCCAGCCAGCGAGCAGCAGCAGGCCAGGTGAAGCAGCGTCCTCAATGCCTCATTTAGGCTTCACCCCTGCCTAGATACTCCTGCTTTGGGAGTAATCTTCCATGCTACACAAAAATCCAACCATTTGGGGGTTTGAAAGTTTGCCCTTAGAGATGAGAACACCCAATCTCCAAAACCCATCCTTCCCTCCAGAAAGCATGTCAGGACATCTCACCATCCTAACTGCATAGCGCAACACTTTGCGGTCGTTCTCTAGCATCTTGAGAACGTTTTTCTTGGGTGCTTGAGGAATCAGACTGAAGCAGTTTTGGAGAGAGTCTTCAAGGAAACCAAAACCGTTGTATGGAGGGATTTCCTGCAGAGGAAAGAAGCCACAAATAAAGAATTATAATGCAACGCTCTGCAACTTTGTTCACAAGATCATAGAGTGGACTTCATTCACTTTGCACCTTCTGTTGTATCACCATTATCTTCCATTACAGCAGAGATGAAGGGGGGGGGGGGACAGTCCTCTGTCAATACCCTCTGAGGCGTCCCAGCTAACTTCACCCCCAAGTTTCTGCTGATGTCAGATCTCTGGTGTTATGTCAGTTGGCAGACCATCCTTTGTAGAACTGATCGCTCCCTGTCTGTCTTGGAGAGCTGATTTGAGCTTTATGGAGGGGAGCTAATGACAGCGGATGATCTCCCAACAGCTGTCAGTCAGTATCCCATTTTTGGAATGAGATACTTATTAGAGGTGGCTGCCCTCCAACTTAACATGAAAATGCAGTTTGTCCAATTGAATTGGGGAGGGGGGGGGAGTGAGGATGTCTCTCTGGCATGCAGCCTTAGCAGAGCCCTTGTGAGGCTGCATCTTGAACCTACATATGATTCAACATTGATGGGGGAAAGATGCATACAGTGGTGCCTCGCAAGATGAAAAGAATCCGTTCCACGAGTCTCTTCATCTTGCGGTTTTTTCGTCTTGCGAAGCAAGCCCATTAGCGGCTTAGCGCTATTAGCGGCTTAGCAGCTTAGCGGATCAGCTGATAAGCGGCTTGGCGGATCAGCTGATAAGCGGCTTAGCGGATCAGCTGATAAGCGGCTTAGCGGCTTAGCTGATAAGCGGCTTAGCGGCTCAGCTGATAAGCGGCTTAGCGGCTCAGCTGATAAGCGGCTTAGCGGATCAGCTGATAAGCGGCTTGGCGGATCAGCTGATAAGCGGCTTGGCGGCTCAGCTGATAAGCGGCTTAGCGGATCAGCTGATAAGCGGCTTAGTGGCTTAGAAAAAGGGGGGGAAAGGGAAAAAAAACCGCAGGAACTCGCAAGACATTTTCGTCTTGCGAAGCAAGCCCATAGGAAATTCGTTTTACGAAGCACCTCCAAAACAGAAAACTCTTTCGTCTAGCGAGTTTTCCGTCTTGCGAGGCATTCGTCTTGCGGGGCACCACTGTAATCATTTGACTGCAGAACTAATGCTAAGCTAACCACTAAAAAAAGGACCAGAATGCTCTAGGAATGGCTGCTGTGGCTTGCCAAGACTCTGTAAGCAGAGAGGTGTTTGCATATGGCCCCTTACTCAGTTGAGTTTCCTTGCAAGCAAGCAGGGCAGGGATTGGAGCCTTAGCCTTGAGTCAAACCCCGATCGCTCTTCCATCTTCCCCCTTCCTGCTCGCTGCCATTACCTGCTTGATTTCCTCCGGAGGTGGCTTCCTTACATCGACTGGATGGAAGTCAGTGATGCCAAACTTATCTTGATAAAACTGCCGCGTGAACTCATCACAATCATAGATGAAAAAAGAGCGCCCAAGGAGGGTAGTGGATTTGCCTACGGCAAAATCTTTAGCCGTGAACCATTCCAGGACCTCCTGATCAGAGATCTCCAGCACACAAGTTGGGAAGGGTCCTAGCGGAAGAAAGAGGGTTAGATGTGTCCTGCCTCCGATTACTCCTAAGGAAGGAGAGTATTCGGCTGTCGAAAGAAGTACAAACTATCTCCGGGGACAAACAGTTGCAGTGATGATAACACTGAAGCCTGTACTCAGCAATTTAAATGGGACAAGCAATTTTAAATTGATCAGAACCGATCATGCTTAGACTCTGGAAGTAATTTCCAAAGGATCTCAGAATGTATCATCAGGCAATATTTAGCAAACTAAAGAGCATCCTTCAGAAAGACAAGAGTACGTTTAGGACTTTAGACACCAATGCGATAAGAATGGGGTATTTAACTGGTATGGCAGATAATTTTGTTTTAACCCCATCGCATGCTAGAAGACCTGTTTAATTCTACCACATCTGTCTGAAAAAGGGCCCTCTCCCAGCCTCACACATACTCCTCATCCTGGCTACTGCCTGCCATAGATCAAGCTCCCACTTTCCCATATTAATGCCTCCAGGGCTTCTTTTCCAGCCGGAGTTAACCAGAGCTCAGCTCCAGCACCTCTCAGGTGGGTGCCATTGCCATTCTAAGAGAGCAAGGGAGAAGTTCATGGCGAGTTCCGGCACCTCCTTTTCTAGAAAAATAGCACTGAATGCGTTCCTGGTATACAAAATGTTAACGGGATTCA
This sequence comes from Podarcis erhardii, assembly GCF_964252035.2. Lineage (NCBI taxonomy): Eukaryota > Metazoa > Chordata > Lepidosauria > Squamata > Lacertidae > Podarcis > Podarcis erhardii. The sequence continues at coordinate 5,021,344 of NC_138507.1, read as the reverse complement.
CACTGCACCCAAATACTCTTGCTTGCACACATACCTTCTGCACACCTATTTTCCCAGTTAGGTATTCCTTTTACACATCAACCCTGAAAGGTAAAGCACAGGTGCCCCTTACCTTTCTTCTCTGCAAGCTTTTTGGGCAGGTGCTGGCGCCTTATCAGCACAGGGAAAGGGTCTCTGCCGTCATTCCGCTCATGCACCTCCCGGACCTCCACTGTGTCATCTGCCAAGTAGTAGTGGATGATGAAACGCCGGTTCTCACCAAACATGCTCTCGGTATCATCCCACATGGCATAGAAGCGAAGGACCTGTAAAGCACGGGAGGGGCCAGAACTCAGGGTTAGAGAGAACAGACTTTGCCCAGCCCCACTGAATCTCAGCCTCCCCTGAAAAGGGCCCTAAGAAAAAGATGCAATCAGAGGAGGCAGTCTTAGATGACGACGACGATGATGATGATGAAGAAGAATTTATTTGTACCCCAACTTTCCCCCTGAGGGGGTTCAAAAGCTTACAGATAAAAACCAAGTATTGCTAAAAGCACAGGGAAAACCACAAATAAAACACAATTAAACATTAATAGAATTAAAACTACATGCATATAAAAATCTGTTTAAAACATGCTGAATTGGATTTAGATGGTCTGACTTAGTACAAGGCAGCTGTGTAAATCATATGAGAATGCCAGTCATAAGCCCAAGTTCTAAATAAAGGAAGGGAGAGAGGGAGGAAAGGAGGAAGGAAGGAAGGAAGGAAGGAAGGAAGGAAGGAAGGAAGGAAGACAGACGCAAGCAAGCAGAGTCTCTGTTTCATACAGGCACATTATTATAATTATAATTATTATTCAGACTGCCTTTTTAGTGTTTAATCTTTTCCTGTTTTAATTGTTTTGTTTACTTGCATGTTTTATTGATTGCTATTTTCTTGATTTTATCATAGGGAGCTAGTTTGCTGCTTTGAATTTATGGTGTATTATTATTATTATTATTATTATTATTATTACTAGTAGTAGTAGTAGTAATCATCATCATCATCATCATCATCATCATTATATAGAAAGGTGTGTTAGAAAGAATCTGAAATAGAACAAACCAGAGACTCACCTTCTTGTCAAAGGCCAAAAACTGCTTGAGTTGGTCAAAATCTGAGGGTGTGACATATGTGCGCAGAGGCATCTTACGGAGCTCTGTGTAAGGGTCAAAAATCATTCTCTCCGGAGGGTTCAGTTCTATTCCCTGGCTCTCCAGAAAAGTCTAGGAAAAGACAGTCATGCCATTAATACCGGGCTAAAGACAGCAAGGAACTGCAGAACAGCAAAGGGGTTTCGATTTAGAAAATCTCCATCCAAGGGGCAGTTTAATCCAAGACAAGGAACTCATGCGTCACTTAATATCAGCAGCTAGAAACATCATGACTAGACACTGGAAAGACCTATCAGGAGTGAACACAGACAGACCACTGGTATCAAAATGTATGGGAAGGTTGACCAACAAACTTAAACTAGCACAGGGACAAACAAAGGAGGATGTGGTTCCTGTTCATCACACAGCACAACACAACACAACACAACAACAGCATACAAATCACAGATAGGTAGCCGTGTTGGTCTGCCATGGTCAAAACAAAATAAAAAAATTCCTTCCAGTAGCACCTTAAAGACCAACTGAGTTAGTTCTAGGTATGAGCTTTCGTGTGCATGCATCTGAAGAAGTGTGCATGCACACGAAAGCTCATACCTAGAACTAACTCAGTTGGTCTTTAAGGTGCTACTGGAAGGAATTTTTTTATTTTGTTTTGAGCATACAAATCAATGTGGCTTAACTGATCCAACAACCTGTCTCCCCAAACACATACAAACAAACCACATTGAAATCAGCAGAACACAACCTACCAAGCTCAGGAACCCCAATCTATCAGAATATCGACAAAAATTAATATATATATATATATAAACAAGGACCTACCCACGGGATGCTGACCCAACCCCCTACCACAGCCATGGCCAAACTTGGCCTTCCAGCTGTTTTGGGACTACAACTCCCATCATCCCTAGCTAACAGGACCAGTGGTCAGGGATGATGGGAATTGTAGTCCCAAAACAGCTGGAGGGCCAAGTTTGGCCTTGCCTGCCCTACCACTGACACTAGGCAACAGAACGAAAGAACAATACAACCCCCCACCTCTCGCCCCCCTCATTTCCCCCCAACTGCAAGATGTCTATGACAAAAGTGTCTCCCTAAATGTAAATGAACTGTGAAAAAGAATCTATGAATTGAAAGGGGAGAGAAAAGATGTACATTTCCCTGTCTATCTGTTTTGTAACAAGTCTATTGCAATACTGCAATTGACTCATTTCCTACTTTCCCCCCAGTCAGTTCTGGAAGCGAGCGGCCCGGGTGCCAGTACCTGGGTGAAGGCATCACAATCAACGATCCGGAAGGTCTTGCCATAGATAGTGATGTTGATTCCTCTGTTCAGGTCTTTCCAATGATAATGGTCCCCCCGATCGTTCTTGGGCAGACGTTGGCGTTTGATGAACTTGCCCTGGGGAATCCCAGAGTTTTCCACAATGGGCTCCATGACAGACATGCTGTCGTCTTCCAGGTAATAATAAATGCCCACTTGGCGGATGCGGAAGTGCTCTTCTGTAGATATGGGGACATCTTCCTGAAAGTAACCGTCAAACTTCAGCACCTGCGGGGAAAAGAGCCCCGTGAGACACAAGGCATTTATTTCATGGGAAAATCGCAGGAGACAACCTTGCAGAAGAATGTGTCGTTTTAGGAGGTGAAACTTAATTTTTGCAAATTTGTTTAGTGAAGGTTCTTAAAAGTATGTTTTTGAGTCTGCTATTATTTTTGTGCTTGGACAACATTTAGCTTGGTAAGTCTACGTTTGATGGAGAAGCACATAAACTGCTTTGGGAAAACCAAAGAATTTAAATTTTACCTTCTCAGAATATCAGGTAATGCTAAATAAATAAATAAATAAATAAATAATATATAATATAACTGCAAATACTTGGCAATTTTTTTAAAGAAAAATAATATTGAAACTTTTCAACAGACAATACAATAAAAAAACTAATCTAGATAAAAAGAAAACAATCAAAAAAGAAAAGGAAAAGGGGGAAGGCAAAACTCTCTATCAGAGGTGGATATTAACCCTTGTCTCACACAAAAGGAGGCAGAACATCCAAGCTCTTATACATGATATAACTGCAAGTATTTGGCACTTACTTCTATGCAGTTTTGCACACATTTTATTTAAACTAAATTATTTTACAAAACATATTAATGTAACCAAAATATCTTTTGGATTCCCAAGTCATGGTGCAACTATTTTAGCAACCGTGGTTTTCTGGAATTTGAAAGCTGAAAAATTCAGCACGCCCTTCTCTTGTAGGGAGCGGATCCCATGAGAGCGGGAGCACATGGGGACATGCTAAACCCAGGAGATATAAAAGGATATGGTGTCTCAGGAAACAGGAGGAAAGCTCCATCCAACATGAAACCAATGGCAGCTACTAGCTGTTCAATGGTCTCCATTCCCTTTAGTCCCATGAAAATAGGTCAGGTGGGCCTAAGATGTGACCCTGAGGTAAAAATGTCTTTCGACCAAGAGGAATTTGGAGAGAAAAAAACAGGAACTTTCTTTCCTCAGCACAGGTGATCATGGGGAATGAGCTTGTTTGGTGTGCAATTAAAGGGTATACTGAATTAATTATATTGTTTATATTTATATGAGCTGCCTTAAGGTTTAAAGAGAAAGGTTGTCTATATGTATAGAAACGTTTTAATAAATTAACTGCTAGATACCAACAATAAACAGCTAATCAGTCCTTAACTGCTGCCAAAAAGGCATGCCTGTACTTTCATATTATTACCCGATTTGTTTTAGAAATGCTGCCAGTGGTTTGTTCAGACAACACCTAATACAGTGGTACCTCGGGTTAAGTACTTAATTCGTTCTGGAGGTCCGTTCTTAACCTGAAACTGTTCTTAACCTGAAGCACCACTTTAGCTAATGGGGCCTCCTGCTGCTGCCGTGACGCAGTTGCACGATTTCTGTTCTCATCCTGAAGCAAAGTTCTTAACCCGATGTAATATTTCTGGCTTAGCGGAGTCTGTAATCTGAAGCGTATGTAGCCTGAAGCGTATGTAACCCAAGGTACCACTGAACTATGGACTATCCCAATTTGCATTCTACCTGGATATTGATCAAAAATTAGTACCTCAGAAAACAGGTACTGATTTTCTCATAAAAGCATATAATTTTATCATCTGCATGGTGTGAAGAAAACCACGTTTTCTCCCCAGCTGTTTTTTTGCTCTGTGGAGGTTAATTCCAGACTTAAGCTGACTACACACCATAAAGATTTCTCCAAATAAGCCTGGGAACTGTGGTTTACCCCGCGCAGAGCTGAAATTCCCAGCAGCCATAAAAAAATACAATTTCTGGGATACTTTTGGGGGGCAACACATGCTTTAAATGCATGGAGTCCTCATGAGAGAGAAAAAACAGTTGGGAAGAGGCGATTGGGAAAGGAAACATGGGCAGAAAGAACTTGCCCTTAGTAAACTTTAAATTGTCCTCCTCCGCTGGACTGGGATTCAGCTGTGACTCAGTTCTGACACAAAACTCTGACACCTGCACACCTAGATTAGTCCACACAGCACAGTTCTGAAAACAGAAACATGAATATGCTCATCGGTTCTCTTGCCATCATTAATCTCTTCCAACTATTTGGACTGGCAGCCTTCTAGCTTCTAGGATAACTCTTAGGACACTGAAACAGCATGGTTTCTAAGCAAAGAATTTCTTTTTCTAGCCAGGCTTTGGTTGTCTTTTGCCAAAGACATATTTGAAAATAATGTTTTCTAAAATCAATCATTCCCTGAGCTTCCCAATAGACACTTTTCCAGGACTGGGCATTTCTGAAATGAGATGTTTTGGAACAGTACCTTTTTGTCAAAAGCCACATGGGCTGGGATGAAGTCTGAAGGTGGGGCTTGCTTGGCTTGGCCGTAGGTCAAAGTGGGTCTCTTGTTGGCCAATTCATCCAGTTCAGCTGGGGACAACTGGTTGACATGCAGCCGTTGGCCACCGATCCCTGCGGTTGGAAGCCGCTTAAACGCAAAGCCATTCTTGTAACCCAAAGTCTGAGAGCGGTGAAAGGCAGTTTTCTAAGGGAAGAAAGAAAACCAAGAGTCAGATGCAGGACAGATCACTGTATTTGCTGAGCAAAGGTGCATAATGTACAGTGGCTGGGGGCGGGAACAGTGGCGTAGCGTGGGTTGTCAGCACCCGGGGCAAGGCAAGTAATTTGCACCCCCTAACCCGTGGATTTGCGCCCCCTAACCCTAACCCCCAGATGTTGCGCCCAGTGCGGCCGGCCCCCCCTGCACCCCCCACGCTACGCCACTGGGCGGGAACACCCTGCGTAGTGGGATAGGGTCAGAGCACACGCCGTGATCCTTAGCATGAAATTGTGGGAGTTGCATGAGTTCTCAGCTGTGAAATGTTGGCAGCCAGGCAGCCGGGAGACAGGGGGGAAAGATTTTGCACCTCAAAAATGCCAGGCAGACCTGCTGGATGCCTTTAGAAGTGGCTTATTTATAAGAGATGCCTCTGAACGCTCTAGTAAAGGTTGATCGGGATCCATTCCAGGGATATGGAGTTGTCCCTAAGGCAAGCCACTCTCCCAAACACAAACACAATCCTCTCCCTCTTAAACTTTAAATCGCTTCAACCTCCTTCTTCCACAATCTGAATGGCACCCCCTGTCCCAATATGTGGCTTCCTCTACTACTTATATATTTTTTATTTATTCAATTTGTTAGTCACTTTATCTTGCCTAAGGCAACCCAGAGCGGATTGCAAACAAACAACCTTCGCACCCAGATACATTCATGACCAGTGGAAGAGAGGGAAATACAATACAAACACGCTTTTGGGTTTTCTGGTCAGGGATCCATGGGGGAGGGTGGATGTTTCTGAAGAGGCCTGGATATCTGGCTTTGCATAGAGGAGACGGTGGAATATGCAGAGGGTTAGATGCCCTGTTCCAGGGATGGTGGAGAACTTTGTTCAAATCCCCGCAATGGGGTGAGCTCCTGTTCCTCGGTCCCTGCTCCTGCCAACCTAGCAGTTTGAAAGCACATCAAGTGGAAGTAGATAAATAGGTACCGCTCCGGCGGGAAGGTAAACAGCATTTCTGTGCGCCACTCTGGTTCGCCAGAAGCGGCTTAGTCATGCTGGCCACATGATCTGGAAGCTGTACGCCAGCTCCCTTGGCCAATAAAGCGAGATGAGCGCCGCAACCCCAGAGTCGGCCATGACTGGACCTAACGGTCAGGGGCAGTGGCGTAGCGTGGGGGGGCAGGGGGGGCAGCCGCACTGGGCGCAACATTGGGGGGGGGGCGCGCTCCACGGGTTAGGGGGCGCAAATTACTTGCCCTGCCCCGGGTGCTGACAACCCACGCTACGCCACTGGTCAGGGGTCCCTTTACCTTTAGGTCCATAAATTACCATATAGCATATACAGTCATACCTTGGGTTGAAGTAGCTTCGGGATGAATATTTTCGGGTTGCGCTCCGCGGCGACCCAAAAGTAACGGAGCGCGTTATTTGCGGGTTTCGCCGCTCGCGGATGCGCTCAAAATGATGTCACGTGCATGCACAGAAGCGGTGAAACGGAACCGCACATGCGCAGACGCGTCTTACGTTTACTTCAGGATGCGAACGGGGCTCCGGAATGGATCCTGTTCGTATCCAGAGGTACCACTGTATTCAACACAGAAAACAGCGACAATTGGTTGCTGACAAAGGACAGCTGGACACATAAAGAACCCCATTACCTCCAGTAGCTTAGGGCCCCATCAGTGGCGTAGCGTGGGGGGTGCAGGGGGGGGGCGGCCGCACCGGGCGCAACATCTGGGGGTTAGGGAAATCCACGGGTTAGGGGGCGCAAATCCACGGGTTAGGGGGTGCAAATTACTTGCCTTGCCCCGGGTGCTGACAACCCACGCTACGCCACTGGGCCCCGTCCAACCTCCATCCGGCCCCGGGGCCAGGCATTCAGCCCCCCAGCCCCCCCCGCTCCCCGCAAAGACCCTCCTCCCGCGGGGCGAGCGGGGCGCAGGCAGGGGCGCTGTCTCCGCCGCGCGTCCCGGGGAAGGAGCGCGGCTCCGGGGCCGGCGGGGCGCCTGTGCTCACCGTGGGGTCCCGGAAGGACGAGCCCGGCAGGAGGGGCAGCCCTTGCACCGGCTGCGAGCTCATGGCGCCGAGCCTCGGCGGCCAGGCGACTCCCTTCCCCGTTCGCAGCCGGGCAACGCGCGCGTTTCCTCGGCGACCGGCGACGCGCCGAGATGGAGCGCCTCTCCTTGCGCGCGCTTTGCGCAGCCCCCCCCCCTCCTTCGCCTGCTTCCCGCTCCCTCCCAGCAAAAAAGTCGTGCGCTTCTTGCGGGGGGGGGGGCACAGAAGAGACCTCGACCCCTAGGAGTTGGCACCAATGCTTACAGTGTAATTTTAGCATCGTGCCAGGTGCTTCTATACGGGAAAAAAAATACTTAGGGCCGGATAGCACAATACTGGATTAAGTGCATTTCTTTAAAAAAATGACTCTGAACTTTTTGTAGATGAAGTTTGAAAGTGGCATGGCATTGTTAGTGAAACGCCCCCACCCCTCCCTAATTTGCAAGGAAAAGAGACAAGACACTTGTCAATTTTGACAATTTTGACAATTTTGACAATTTTTGACAATTTTGTGACAATTTTGACACTTGTCAAAAGCCAATGCAATTCTGGGCTGCATCAATAGGAGTATTGCATCTAGATCAAGGGAAGTAATAGTGCCACTGTATTCTGCTCTGGTCAGACCTCACCTGGAGTACTGTGTCCAGTTCTGGGCACCACAGTTCAAGGAGGACACTGACAAACTGGAACGTGTCCAGAGGAGGGCAACCAAAATGGTCCAAGGCCTGGAAACGATGCCTTACGAGGAACAGCTAAGGGAGCTGGGCATGTTTAGCCTGGAGAAGAGGAGGTTAAGGGGTGATATGATAGCCATGTTCAAATATATAAAAGGATGTCACATAGAGGAGGGAGAAAGGTTGTTTTCTGCTGCTCCAGAGAAGCGGACACGGAGCAATGGTTCCAAACTACAAGAAAAAAGATTCCACCTAAACATTAGGAAGAACTTCCTGACAGTAAGAGCTGTTCAACAGTGGAATTTGCTGCCAAGGAGTGTGGTGGAGTCTCCTTCTTTGGAGGTCTTTAAGCAGAGGCTTGACAACCATATGTCAGGAGTGCTCTGATGGTGTTTCCTGCTTGGCAGGGGGTTGGACTCGATGGCCCTTGTGGTCTCTTCTAACTCTATGATTCTATGATTCTATTCTATACTTTCCATGGAAAGTGAAATTGCTTCCATGACAATTCTCACCGATTTGCCAGAGTTCTTTGCTGCTTCCCCACCAACCAACCACCCCATGGAAAAATTTCTCCCGTAAGTTCCACTAAGAGACTTCTCTTTTCTTTCAGATTCAGTGACAAAATACACAGCTGACTGGAATATTTATTTTAAATTTCTCAACTTTTATTCTTGATTCCCTTCAACATTTGTTAATACAGTATAAATGTGCAAATGTTCCGAACAATACAGACTTCAGGAGATAAACAAGGAGAAGTCATTTGTGCAGTATCAAAACTAACACCCCCGGTTGAAAAAAGAAAATATAACCCCCTCCCTCTTATTTTTAATGTATTTTTAAAAATTATCATTAAAAACCATCCCTTGAAAGGCATAAGTACACAAAACACACCAGAAGCACCTAGCATGTGCTCCTCTAATTGTGTACTGGAAACAATAAGTTCACATAACTCAGCCCTTGTTCTGCCTAAACACCACACCTGAACAGTTGAAATTTATTTATTAAATTCATATCCTTCCCAAGCCCACGAACAACAATGTATGAGGCTGCAGATGACATTCTCACCCCCCAATTCTTGGTGAGCATGTATTATTGTAAATAGGCTTACATTTTCAATTGCTGTTGATCATCTAGACGTAATGGCATCTACAAAGTAAAAGTTGCAGGTTTCTGTCTGATTGTTCTATAGAAGATAATCAGTTTTACTTTACCTGACAACAAACCTTTGAATTAACACATCTGTCCTGGCTAAGTCTCCTTGAAAATGTAAAGAAGAAGTGGCAGCAACTGATTATGGAAAGTATCTGAGGAAGATATTGTTGCTAAAGAGGATCTGGGGAATAACCGATTGCACCAAATTTCTTTTCGGAATCACCTGATTGGTCCTCAAAGTGCTCTTTCAAACTAAATGTAATTCAGAAGTCTTCGTACATGCTTATCTCTAGACCCACTGATGCCAGTCACAAACCTTTCAATACATTAAATGGGACTCGGTCGTCATCACTTTTAATACCAGGTTTTAGGCCAACCAAGTATGAAGTATACATTCAACCACTGACTACTTGAGGAGCTATGAAAGTGACTTTTGAAGTCCCAGAGAAGGGGACATGGACAGCACTAGTATTTCATACAGTACTTATAATAAGAGAAAAGTAACTTGGGTCAAATTATTATTTATAAAGGAACCTCCTACTGAATTAAAATAAAGTAGCTCTGCAAGGGCTTATTCAGAGTTCCTTTTGTCCTGCTGCTTGCCTCTGAGGAAAACTGCTCTTTAGCACTCAACTGGAGCAAATAGCAACTGGGTTTTTTGCAGATGGTCACTGGTTCTGATTAGAGCTAAAGAAAGGAGCGTGCCAGAAGGGAAACTGCTCAGACCCATGGTGTCTAACAAGCAGAGTGGGGACAAGCCTCAAATGTAAGTTAAACACATCTCAAGTCCAAAGTTTTAAAGCTATCAGAAAATCTTGGTTTATTATACCACTAGGTGGTGGTCTAAAATCACTGAGAATTTTCATATAGTCCACCAGTTCAGAATGATGAACATATCAATTCTCTTCTTATATTTTAAAGTTATCCAACAGGACATTTCATGCGTTCCTTTTTCTGGGTGGTTAGTTTTCAATTTGTGGTAATTTAAAAGTGAAATTGGCTGCATTAAACTTCAAGCTGATAAGGGTTCTTCAAATAATTTTAGCACATATCTGAGTATCTTATACTGTATTAACAACTTTTGGTGACAACACGCAAGAGGTGCACTTCAAGCAGAAGCGTTAAGACTAAATGCCTTGTTTTTAAAAACTACATAAGCCATACTCATTTTCACCAAATTCATAAAGGTGATCTACAGCGAGTATTCTCTTTGTACTACTGTACTACTTCGGCCTGCAAAAGTGGGCTGAGTCCTCCTTTTGAATACTCAATGGTGTAAAAAGATCACATGTAGTAAATCATCACATCAGAGACAAAGGTTTAATACACCCCATTCCTTTTGTTCTGTATTAGTTTGCGGCACAAAGGGAGATGTTCAAGTTTTACAAAGGGGAAGCATTTGAAAACGACACACCTATGGGCCCTGGTGCAATCTGAATTGTTACTGTCCAGAATCTATCCCAGTTCTGCCATATTCTGGCACAACAGACAGAATGGCTTTCAGATAGGCTCAAAAGTAGCTTGGAAAAATTATTTTCTGTTATTACTGAGTTTTTACTGTTATTACTGAGTTTTACGTTACATTACATACAGAACATACACATGTTCTGTTTAACACCGTTTAAGGACAGCGACATGCTAGAAGATAACATGATGCCTATCAGCGGAGCCTATCAGTTGTCTCAGCTGAAAATTACATTTTGCTGGAAACTGGGGGTCTGACTTTACACGTGTGATTCTGAGTCGCGCACAAAGCAAGAACGTCAGCTTCAAAGGTAGAAAGTGCGCCTACACTCAGTGACCCGAGTTTGAATGATACGCCTCATTGACTGCTGCAGAGCAAGCAGTACAGGAGGCAATTTTATGCAAAAATCTACCCTTCAAGCCAAAGGAGAAATTAATATTTCATGCTGATTCCCTACCAACAAAGAAACCTGGTCCCATGGAAACCGAGCTTTGAACACAGCCTCATCCTGCTTAGGCCCAAGACTCGCTGGGTTCCCGTTATATTTGTTCACAGTCAAGCTCAGCATGCGTTCAAATTGCTCTAACGAAAGAATGGCTCCATATCTCATTACCAATCCCTGAGTGTTTCTTTCTCTATCGTTGTTTTAAATTTTCATGAAGGGTACTAGTGCTGAATTTCTGCATGTTCCTGTTTCTCCAAGAGAAGCTGGGATACAATTAGCTGCCGTTTTCCAAAAGGAGAAGCCAGGCCATTACAGGTAAACCCATCTTCCAAAGGAGCTGTCCCTAAAATACACTGTGAAGCTGGAGCCAGGGAGGGAGGTTATGGGAAGGAACAGAGGAGAATATGGAAGACCATGGTCCCTAAACTATCAGTGAAATCAAAACCCATCAGTCAATCCAGCCTTGCTTCATTTAAGAAGATGTTGACACCTGCAGTGCATTCTTAATCTGGTCCAAGATGTGTCTTATGGAGAAGAATTAGGTAGCAGAATGTACGGTATGCACTACTTTGCAGATAGGAATTATATTAAAAAAATAAACACCAGTGCAAATTATTAAACTAGCACTGCAAGACGGCTACATCATTCTAGGTAGTACGTGTGTGCATTTAAAAATTATATATATATACGTAATGCAGTCTAAAGTGATACGATCTACTCTTACCATCTCAGGACTTTACTGTCTCATTCTGGTGCATCTGTAAATCCAGCCGAACTGGCCTTCCTTCAATGATTAGGGTAAATCTGTGTGTCCTTTCGAGGTGGGCAAGACTGGGGTAGTAATTCAATACCATTACCTTGGATCCCGAACGCCTTGGTATCGGAGGTTTTGGCTCCCAAATGTCACAAACCCGGAAGTGATTTTTCCAGTATGCGAACGTTATTTTGGAACCCGAACGTCTGAAGAGGCTGAAGAGGAGCTTCCTGCAGCCAATCAGAAGCCGTACTTTGGTTTTTGAATGTTTTGGAAGTCGAACGGGCTTCCAGAACGGATTCCATTCGACTTCCAAGGTACGACTGTATCTCATTCTCAAAAGACACACAGGTCCCAGAGCTCACCCCATGCAGAGTAGAAGGATAGCAGGAACAGCTGAAAGTGAATGGGGCGTTTGAAGCTCCACTATCTTAGGCTGCCTGTGTACACATGACATTTACTCTGGTTCCAGTTCGTTCCCATGGCTGGTGTTTGAAGCTGTACACGACATTAGCTACAATCCATATCTATCTTGTAGTTTTCCACAAACCAATTTCCATCTGATTTCAAAACGTAACTCATGTTAATTTTGTGGTTAAGCGGAGGTGTGTACATTTGAGACAGCCACTGCACAAACAAAGACGGCTTCTTTGGAGCTGTGGGGAGAGGTTGCAGGCATGGGGAAGCCAAACAGGCAACGTGCATCAGATGAAGACATCGCCAGCCCCTCTTTGGCTATGTGTAAAGGTAAAGAAGGGAGAAGAAAAATCTCACCACATTACCCAGACAGCTGATTTGAACAGGAGTGTGCAGTTGAGGCCACAGAAATGGGCTAAGGAGGAACTAGGCTACACAAAAATAACAACCTTAGGTAGATACAAGAAGATATTGAATTTTCTAGAGAGATGGCAGCTACAGACCTTCACAATCAGAGCATAATCAGAGGATCCAGGAGAGTGATGGAGAAGCAGCCAAATTTATGGTCACAGAGCTCCTGTCAAAACCAGTCTTCACAGCCAGCTGAACCCCATCAAAATGGACTCCCACCCCTCCTTTTCTCTTGTATCTGTTCTACTGAAATGTTCTCCCCTCCTATTTTCCACATCCCAAGATCCTTCAAGCGAGTTGCAGAGGAAGCCGGCTGCACTATCTGAAACATCTCAAGAACGGAAGAAAAAATGTGAGAGCCAACAGATTATATGAGCAAGATAAAATTGCATGTATTACCTTGCTTCCCCTTCACCAACTCAGGAGGTGAGGTGAGGGACATAAGGGGGGGGGGGATACACACCTAGAGGAAGGTTTCTCTTTTGCTATGGGGGAATCGTTTGCTATGATTAAACAAACAGGAACCTACGGAAGAAAAACGGAATTTGGACATACTAGTACCGGGCATCTTACTAGAAGAAAAGATGGCTCTCTCTCTCTCCCACAAAAGAGCTGTGAATTCACAAATACCTAAATCAGAGTGGTAAACAGATCACCGAGACCAAACATTACTCCTGTTTGCACTATCTGTACAATTACTGACATGTAAAATATTTATTCCTGAAATTTACAACTCAGGAGGAAGTTCAAGCCTCAAGGCCACAGGTAATTAAAATGGAACAGACCAAACTGGGTTATGTCCCTGAACCCTGTCAATCTTACCATACACCTGGATCTACAACCCAGTTCTCCTGAGTTCATAAATCTGTATTTATGATGCGCTGTCTCCAGTTGCAGGTAGCAATTCAAACAATTAAATGCCTGCCATAACAAAAACAAAACTCCTGTAGTAGCATGGCAAGTAGATGAGGTCTGGTCTGTCTGGTCTGGTCTTCTCCCTGACATGCTATTTTGCTATATGCAGGGATTCCCTCCACACACACACTCCTACTTTTGGTTTGCAGGTAGGTGAACCCTGACATCCATTGTGACAGACACAGATTTAGTATTTCAGTTAGAATTGTGCCTTAGTAAATGAGCATTTCCGTAGTACTTCCCCTTTATATTATTTATCCGCTCCCACTTCTCTTTGACATACAAATTTCAACAGGTAACTCAGAGCAGGACAACTTAGAAACATCTGCCTAAAAAGCTTCTCTGGCCAGCAACTGTTACACTGCAGTAAAAAAAAATGTTTAGGACATAAGGCAGCTTTTTATGGTAGTTCCAGACTGCAAGCAATTCCTTGTTTATAATTTATAGAGGCAACTCCCTTTGTTAATTTACTTATATACAGTACGCAGCTCATCTTTGCCGGTTTCCTTCAAGCAGGCCGGGCCTGAGCCCTGTCCCCACGGCGATCCCTCAGGATTCCTTGATGGCCAGCTCCACCCTAATCCTGCGCTGCAGGAGGTGTGCGGTGACAGCACTGCACGCCACTAAGCCAAAGAAGGAGCTGCAGGACAGAATGACGGAGAGGGGTCCATGCCGCCTGCGGAAGATGTCTCGCCTGTTCTTGTAATCCAGGAAGATGGCTTCCTGCTGGGAGAGTGTGCAGATGGCCAGGAAGGCATGGAAGATCTGGTGGGCATGGCCTACAATGTCACAGGAACCTGGGAAGTACTTCTCGGGAACCGGGCAGGAGAAGAAATAAGCACTGACGAGGAAGAAAAGTATCTGGAAGGTGTGGTACCAGGCAGCCGTCTCCTCGCAACCTTCAAGGTGGCACATGACCACACGGTGCGCCACGGGGCTGATGTCCAAGATGAAGGCCAGCCCTGCTGGGATCACCTGGCACACCTTCCTCATGACGGGGTAAGGGCGTCGGTAGCGGTACTTGGCGTAGCAGCAGCCGGCGCAGGACAGCCACCCACAGAAGGCAGCCGCCGGCAGGAAGAAGAGCCAGAACTTGTCGTACCAGGCTTGATCAGAGCTGTAATAGAAATGGGCCAGGGCGCTTCCGTACTGGTACACGCTGACCCCAACGTAGTCCACAAAGTAGAAGGTGTAGTGGAACATCTCGGACTTGGACTGCAAGAGATGAGCCAAGAGGCTGCAAGTAAGATACGTGACAGAGGAGAGGACAAAGAGGAAGAGGGGCAGAGACTGGACTTCCAAAGTCAACTCCTCTGCTTCCGCAAAAACATTAAACCTCAGCAGCACAGCCAAAGCTGCCAGCAGGTGGGTCCAGACGTTCACCACCTCGTTGTGCTTCTGGAAGAGGCTGAAGAAGTAGTAGCGCCAATGCTGCCCCGTGGGGCGATACCCAGCTTGGATGTACGGCTCCCGGAAGAGCTGAGGGACATCTGATTCTTTGACGGTGCCAGGCATCTTGGGGAAGCCTTCTTCTAAGAGCTTTGGGAGCCGGCGGAGTTGCTGTCCACTGACGGACAAGGTGCTGATCCGTTCCAGGATGGCTGTCATCGTGCCGAAGTGTGTGGCGAGGTCCTGTGGATCCCTGAAGTGAAAAGAGAAAGAGAAGCCATTAGCAAGAGCAGAAACTGGAAATAAGCAGAGACAGATATTTCATAGTCTCTGTGTATGTCACTTTGTGTCACACGACATCTAAGAAGTATGGACAGAAGGAAGGAGCAAGGGGGATGGAACTCAAGTCTTCTGTGTATGGTCTCCTTCGTCCCCTGTGCCAAGCTGCTATTAATCTTGTTTTAAGAAAACAACCACACATCCTAGGAGGAATTCAACGTTAAGCTAAGGCGATGGTCGCATCTGGGCAAGCGTTTCAGCTTATCAGAGGGAATGATCCTCCATGTACAGTTCTGGCAGCTCCCTCAACTTCCCTGAGGCAATTTTGGGGGCAGAAAGTCCTCCTGAAGAAGCACTTCCACAGGGCTTCCGCTGATGGAATGCATTTGTTGACTCCCGCTCCCATTCACAGATCTTGCAAACTAAGGAACCAACGGACTTAAAATGTATGCATTCTTAATAATAATAATAATAATAATTTATTATTTATACCCCGCCCATCTGGCTGAGTTTCCCCAGCCACTCTGGGCGGCTCCCAATCAGTATTAAAAACAATACAGCATTACATATTAAAAACATCCCTGAACAGGGCTGCCTTAAGATGTCTTCTGAACATCAGGTAATTCTTTATCTCTTTGACATCTGATGGGAGGGCGTTCCACAGGGCGGGCGCCACTACCGAGAAGGCCCTCTGTCTGGTTCCCTGTAGCCTCACTTCTCGCAATGAGGGAACCGCCAGAAGGCCCTCGGCGCTGGATCTCAGTGTCCGGGCTAAACGATGGGGGTGGAGACGCTCCTTCAGGTATACAGGACCGAGGCCGTTTAGGGCTTTAAAGGTCAGCACCAACACTTTGAATCGTGCTCGGAAACGTACTGGGAGCCAATGCAGATCTCTCAGAACCGGTGTTATGTGGTCCCGGCGGCCACTCCCAGTCACCAGTCTAGCTGCCGCATTCTGGATTAATTGCAGTTTCCGGGTCACCTTCAAAGGTAGCCCCACGTAGAGCGCATTGCAGTAGTCCAAGCGTGAGATAACTAGAGCATGCACCACTCTGGCGAGACAGTCCGCGGGGAGGTAGGGTCTTAGCCTGTGTACCAGGTGGAGCTGGTAGACAGCTGCCCTGGACACAGAGTTAATCTGCGCCTCCATGGACAGCTGTGAGTCCAAAATGACTCCCAGGCTGCGCACCTGGTCCTTCAGGGGCACAGTTACCCCATTCAGGACCAGGGAATCCTCCACACCTGCCCGCCTCCTGTCCCCCAAAAACAGTACTTCTGTCTTGTCAGGATTCAACCTCAATCTGTTAGCCGCCATCCAACCTCCAACCGCCTCCAGGCACTCACACAGGACCTTCACCGCCTTCACTGGTTCTGATTTAAAGGAGAGGTAGAGCTGGGTGTCATCTGCATACTGATGAACACCCAGCCCAAACCCCCTGATGATCTCTCCCAGCGGCTTCATATAGATATTAAAAAGCATGGGGGAGAGGACAGAACCCTGAGGCACCCCACAAGTGAGAGCCCAGGGGTCTGAACACTCACCCCCCACCACCACCTTCTGGACACGGCCCAGGAGGAAGGAGCGGAACCACTGTATAACAGTGCCCCCAGCTCCCCGCCCCTCTAGACGGTCCAGAAGGATGTTATGGTCGATGGTGTCAAAGGCCGCTGAGAGATCCAGCAGATCTCTTACCATGATGCCTGTCAGAAAGGAGGCTTCTGCACGTGCTGTAAAGGAAACTGATGGGGCTCAGCAACCAGGGAAGGTAGCTCATCGAGGAGGCCCATCTGCCCTCATTTCCCCCCACAGCATGTGCAGAAACCACCTTCTTGACCATTGGACCCACTCTTGGTCTTGTCCACTCAATCATCTGGAGCCCACAGAGGGTTTGAGACCCATCAGCTCCCTCACCTGGTTTAGCCGGACAGTAGAAGCCATTTTTGGAGGTGTGGCTGCTGTCGCATGCTGACAGCTTCGAGGAGCCTGAGGTGAGAGCTGAGCACAGGGTGTGGACCAAAGGAGGACAAGCCACTCCAGAAGGAGCAGGCCATGTCCCCCACCAGAGGTACTACCCCTCCCCTAACACCCCAGTGGGGAGATAAGCAACTATTAAAGATCATTGTGCTCCTCAGTTTTGAAGGCAAGATCCTCTCAGCATGCCTCATTGTTTGGCATTCTTAGCTGGACCATCAAGAAGGCTGATGGCCGAAAAATTGATGCTTTTGAATTATGGTGCTGGAGGAGACTCTTGAGAGTCCCATGGACTGCAAGAAGATCAAACCTCTCCATTCTTAAGGAAATCAGCCCTGGGTGCTCACTGGAAGGACAGATCCTGAAGCTGAGGCTCCAATACTTTGGCCACCTCATGAGAAGACTCCCTGGAAAAGACCCTGATGTTGGGAAAGATGGAGGGCACAAGGAGAAGGGGACGACAGAGGACGAGATGGTGGGACAGTCTTCTCGAAGCTACCAGCATGAGTTTGACCAGGCTGCGGGAGGCAGTGGAAGAAAGGAGTGCCTGGCGTGCTCTGGTCCAGGGGGTCACGAAGAGTCGGACACGACTAAACGACTAAACAACAAAAGCTGGCAGCCTATTGATCCTCGCTTTTATATTACACCTCCAGCTGCTTCACGCTGACATCTTACTAAGCCCAGGTCATAAGTATCAGTCCAGCTAAATTGCAAAGGTTGTTGCCTGTGCAGAAACCCTCCTGAAGAGCAGGAGCATGAGATGGGCAATCCAGTGAGGAAGATGGACTTCCAAGAGGGCGGATAGTTAGCTTACAATTACAATAGCCAAGGCAGCCATCTCCCCACTCCCCCTCAAAACAATGTGCATGGTGATTTCTTGCTCTGTTCTGAAAGTGTGTAGCAGAAGTCACAGTTCCTAGCTGCTTCAAGCAGCAAATTATGGGTTTTTTTTTTAAAGGAGGAGGAGGAAAGGGGAAGAGAAAAAGGCCCTCTGAGCACGTAATAATTTGCTAACTCTTCCCTCCTGTGAAAGTCAAATGATTTTCTCCACCCACTTCACAGATGTTACCAAATTCCCACTCCTCCACTGTTGAAAACGAAGTTCCAGCGAAAGGGAACCTAATTTTCACATCCACCTCAATCAGAGCTCCTTTTCAAAACAACTATTTTTGAAGTTTAAATTAATTCAGAACTCACTGTTTCATCTTTCCCTGAAATAGAAAGAGCAGCCATACTCAACTTCACCCCTCCCAACACAAAATCTAAAGGTCTGGATGATGACGGCTAACCCTGTGAGGGCTTTCATTGGTTTTTTGTTCTGTCCACTTGTTTTCTCGCTTTGTAATGCCAGCATCTTCCACACAGTTTCCATTAAGTACTATGGTCCAAACAGATGCTAAAAGTGTTATTAGGAACCCCGCAACTCCCCCCTCCCCCAGTTCATTATTAGCAGGTGCAAAGGACACATTTTCTTTATCACAATTACACTAAGAAAATCTGTTCTACAAGTTTCCCATGACCACAGATAACCATCTCATGCTGCTTGGATATGTAGAACAAAACAAGTACAGTGCATCTGTGGTGTCATGATGAAAACATTGGTGTTAGAAGAGTTAAATTAAGAGTCAAGATTTCTCAGAAAATATCTGAACACTTAAGAGTTGGAAAACAAGCTAAAAATATATTTAAAAATCAACAGCGCTCATTGAATCCTTCATTTGAGAAAATTCCAGGACATTAGCAAACAAGAACAACTTGCCAGTTTTCAGCAGTCATGTGGTGATGATGAACAAAGCAAAAAGCAATTAACAATACAGACTGAAAAGCCCAAGGTCAGCAGCCCTCACTGTTTCACTTCCACAAAGCTTCTATTCTCTCATTTCTGCGTGGGCGAAGCCGTTTGCTGAACAGCTATATTCATTTCGCAGGGCATCTATTTCAGCCTCAGCTTACCCTCTATCCTTCGGAGAGCTGAATTATTTTGGCTACTCCCAAATAACAGCATTTGTGTGCAACTTGTCTGAGTAACTAAGCCGATACAAATGAAAGCGATTGGGGGAGGCGCAACTAGCTGGTGCACGCATTAAAGAATGTGAGGATAAAATGGGTGTTGCTATAGCCAGAATACTCCGGATAGTGCTGGGAAGCACCCAGTCCCCCCCCATTCACCCCCCCCAAGGTCCTTCAACACAGCTTCTACAATGCCACCAAGCATGGACCACACACTTTCAAGCTCATCTTCACAGCTGCAAGAGCTTTTAAAACTTGTTAAGTCAGTTTAAACAGAAAGGAGAGCATCTATCAGTTGGGTCTGCCTAGCATTCTGTAAGGTGTCTTTTGCATAATACATCTGGCATTGGGCAACCAATTCTCAATTACATCTGGCTGACTGCAGTACTAAAACAGGATACTGAGCTCATATACTCCCATCTACAAAGTGATGCTCATGTGTCCTTAAGGAGTACAGAATTCGGCATTTCTATGGTTCAACAGTCCACTGTTTTTACTTTTAGACATGTTTCCAGAAGTATCAGTGTAGCTATGTTTGTTTTGCTGTGCTTAGCATTTGGGGGAGGTGGGGTCTATGTAATACTCCCCCAAAAATATCTGAAGGAGTTCTAGTTTAGAAAAAGGTTAGGTGCAGTACACTGGCAAATTATTTCCCCCAACTTTTTAATTATTTTTAAACGTTTTCTATGGTGGTAAGAGTGATTTTATTTGTGTGTGATGCAATGGCCGCTACAAAACATAGGAATAGTACAGATGCCTAAAATCACAAAATAGTAGCAGATAAGGACTCCTAGTAAAGGTAAAGGGACCCCTGACCATTAGGTCCAGTTGTGACCGACTCTGGGGTTGCTCATCTCGCTTTATTGGCCGAGGGAGCCGGCGTACAGCTTCCGGGTCATGTGGGCAGCATGACTAAGCTGCTATGGTTCGCCAGAAGCAGCGAACCAGAGCAGCGCACAGAAACGCCGATTACCTTCCCGCCAGAGTGGTACCTATTTATCTACTTGCACTTGGATGTGCTTTCGAACTGCTAGGTTGGCAGGAGCTGGGACCGAGCAACGGGAGCTCACCCCGTCGCAGGGAGGTCGGCAAGCCCTAGACTCTGTGGTTTAGTCCACAGCGCCACCCGCGTCCCTCAAGGACTCCTAGTAGGACACAGCAAAGAAGCAAGGGCAAAATACAGCAGTTATAATCACAAAATCACAGCACTTATTATTAGTATTATTATTTATTTATAAAAAAAAATGTATACCTCCCTATAAACGTAGGTCTCAGGGTGGTTCACAACATAAAATCACAATTGCTGAGTTGGAATGGACCCTGAGGGTCATCTAGTCCAACCCTCTGCAATGCAGGAATCTCAGCTAAAGCATCCATGACAGGTGGCCATTCGACCTCTGCTTAAAAACCTCCAAGGAATCAGAGTCCACCACCTCTTATGGAGGTCCGTTCACTGCCAAGCAGCTCTTACTGTCATAAATTTCTTCCTAATGCTTAGTCAGAATCCCTTTTCTTGTAATTTGAAGCCACTGGCTCAAGTCCCAGCCTTCAGAGAAGGAGAAAACAAGTTTGCTCCATGGGACAGCCCCCGAGATATTTGAAGATGGCTCTCATATCTCCTCTCAGTCTCTTATTCTGCAGGCTAAACATACCTGTCTCCCTCAACTGTTCCTCATAAGGCTTTGGCAGGGGTAGGCAACCTAAGGCCCAGGGGCTGGATGCGGCCCAATTGCCTTCTCAATCCGCCCCACGGATGCTCCAGGAGTCAGTATCTTATTACATGAGTAGAATGTGTCCTTTTATTTAAAATGCGTCTCTGGGTTGTTTGTGGGGCATAGGAATTCGTTCTTTTAATTTTTTTCTTTTCCCCAAAATAAAGTCCGTCCCACCACAAGGTCTGAGGGATGGTGGACCGGCCCACGGCTGAAAAAGGTTGCTGACCCCTGGGCCTTGAACGCATGCATTCTCATGCAAAGCTGCATATAGCAGAATCCACTGCAAACACTCCAATGATAACTGTGATTGCATGGCACGCAGAAAGCCAATCAAGCCTGAATTCACAGAAATGCTGTATATGAGCGAACACTGTTAGAAGCTGGCACAGGCTAAGTTCAATTCTATGACCTCTGCAAGCTCCAGTGGAGAACTGAGCGATGCACGGTTCCTCAGGGGAATAACTTATACAGTAAGACTTTAATTTCAGTATTAGCTGACCTGACTTACACCTCCTGGAATAATGTGTGGATCAAAATGCAGCTTGCAGTTCTCCAATTATGGTAGCACAGTTCTCTGCTCAAAAGATATATCAAAATGTATTTGAAGATAAGTATTGTGAGAGAAAATATATCTAGTGGGGGGTATTTCCAGAAATACATATTTAGATTCACATTTTAATGCAGTTTTTTTTATTTAAAAAATCATCTTAATGGAGAAATGAGGCTGAATGAACTTGTCAGTGATTGTAGCTGGAAAATTTGATTAGTTAGTTCATTCCTAATTTTTGCACTATGCCTGAAATTGTGGTTAGGGCTTAGCAGGAGACTGGGTTGGAAAGTGTGTAAGAAAAAGGAGCTCCATAAGATAATCGATCCACAACAAAGAATATATAAAAGCATTATGCATTCAGAAAAAAAACAACAGTAAAAAGATAAGTTATCAAGTGTATTTATATTTACACAAAAGCTGGAAAAAGCTTTAAATTCGCAATAAACAGAGGAAATCTTTGCTGAAAGGCTGTAACAGCGTAAAAAAAAAAATCCTTATCCACTTGCAAAATTGACTCAAGAAAAACAAAACTACTATTCTAAGTACCAAAAATAACTTAAAAACAAAAGTGCATGAGGAGGAGATTCCTCTGCATAGTTTATCAGCCAAATATGTGGCTTCTTATACTGTTTATGGAGAAGTGAAGAAGTTAACATTCCTTCCTTTTACCCTTACTAGGAGGGGCACACTAATCCTAATTAACTTAATAAACTGTAAAGGCTCTTGTGTAAATTCTACCACTGTTGATTCTGCAACTTGTACACATGAGATGCTTTTATAACCACACTGCTTTCCTTTTCTCCAGTTCCCTCCAAAGCGCTCCTTTTGAAGACTTGCCACACCTAACCAATGACATTATAAACCTTTGAAGGTTGGAGCCCGGACTTCCTCTGTGCAAGCAGTAACAGGGCAACAGGCCCAAGCCATCCAGGGGTTTGAAAATCTGCACCCAGAGACACGTTAGGCTGCCAACACAGCTCATCCAGCACCTTTCGCTGTGAGTTTTGAAGCTGGAAACTGACCTGTTCCTTTTCCAAGCAGCGCTTGATTCTTGCATACAAACAAGAATCTAGGCCTCCTCAAGATTCCTGGGTCTTGTGTGTGTGTGTGTAGCATTTGATGGGCAATTAGATAATCCAGTATGAAAACTGAGCAAGGGAAAACCTCCCTTCATCTCCCTCATCAAAGCACACACACACACACACACACACACAGAATTGCACTCTTTGCAATTATTAAAGAAACAACAATAATCCATATTCAAAATAAGCGGACAGTTCAATGCGGCTGTGTTGAAAGATTATGGAGAGTCTATTCTCTTAACCCACCCACTCCCCGTGTGAGCACCAACACACCGGTCAACAAGTTAATGTGATCCTACTTAAGTAATCTGGAGTGGGATCTCCTGCAATTAATTGCAGGGGGTAGATGAGGACGGGCCAGCTGGGCACGAAAGGGCTTCCACCGCCCCCCCAAGGACCAGGTCTCTGAGCAATAAAGGGCTGCCCCATCTCGCCTTCCTCCTTGACTGCGGAGGACGGTGAGCGCCCGATTCGCCGCTAAGGAAAACCGAGGCAAAAACCCACCTTCAGGTGCAACGCAGCTGAAAGAGAGAGGCAGGTGCGCCAAGACACGCAGGTGCGCCAAGACAAGCCCGGGCGCGGGCAGAGAGGACCGAAGAAAACGCAGCAAGCGCCCTTGGCTGAGGATTCCTCGCAGCGGCGTTGCAGACCCTGGCGGGGCTCTGCGCAAAGTCCTGCGCGCCCTCCAGCCGCTCCTCTCCGGGCATCTGGGTACCTGCGGCGAAGCGCCAAGGGGCCGCCAGGGAAGAGAGGCGGGCATCCTCCGGCGGGGGGGTGGGATCCTGCCGCCGGAGCCCTCGCCTCACCTGGCCTCGGGCCGGGATGCAAACGGACCTGGGGGGGGGGGCTTTTTAAAAAGGTGAGTGGGACTGCGCCCGAGCGTTGCGCTGCGCTTGGCTGCGGGTGCGGGAGGACAAACGGCACTCTGCACATGCTTGGAGGGCATTCTGGACAGCCCGCCCCCCCCGACCCGACTCCCGCTGCCAGCTCACCTGGAGCAGCAGGTAGGTGGGCGATGCGCGGCGCCCGCTCAGCTGGCGGGGGTGCGCGGCGGAGCCTCCATCCCGGCCCCGGAGAAGGGCATCTCGGGGCGCCCGCCGTGCCCAGAAGCTGCCCGGCCAGCTGCCGGCGCCTCCCTCTCGGCCGCCGCGCCCCTTCCTCCTCCTCCTCCCCGGGGCTCCTCCTCCAGAAAGGGGCTTCTCGCCCCGCCGAGGCTGCGCGCCCGGCCGCCGGGGGAAACCTCTCTTGCGCGCCCGGCGACGCGGACAAGGGCTTGCTGGCGGCGCACAACCACAAGCGGGGGCGGGGTGGGGGGGTGCTGTTTTTTGGCTGACTTCAGTTCTCAGAAACAGATGTCATGTGGGAATGATGAAATTCTTCAAGCTATGAAAGCAAAGTTGTTTTTGTTATAGGAGTCAACGCCTCGGGACCGAGATCCCTTCAGCCCGCCCCCCTCCCCCAATAAAATATTTGAGGGGGCCGGACTCTCCAAAGTTGATGGGCATTGCCATTCAAATGATGTGTGGGCACCGCATCGTGTGATCGATTAGGTGGGCGGGGCTTACCTCCCACCCACCCGAATATTTTATTCAAGTTGGCCTTCCTGGTTATTATTATTCTATGTTACATTTCTATATCTTCCTTCATCTGAGGATCATGGGGCAGTTTTCAATATAAAAACACAAAAATAGTAAGGAACAACAGCCCAAAAACTACTCATCAACCCCCCCCCCCAGTTTAAAAGGATCAGCGGCTCCCAAACATTTGATGCTCTTGCTCTCATTTTGATCCTACACTGAATGTTTAGATATTTTATGATTGCTCTTGAATCTTGCCATCCTCTCCTGCCACACCCTTTGAGAATCCCTGCCATAGATTGCTTAATTAGCCAAAGCCTGAAATATCAGAAATTTGTAAGATGCTGTATAACAAAAACTAAGCTGTATAAAGCTGAGCTCCTCCAAGGTCAGCTCCTGTGAGGTCTGCATCTGAGACGGCTGCCTGGTTGGCCTAATGAGAACACGCGCCCTGCACACACGCGGGAACTGCCTCCTCTCTCCACCGCCCTCCTCGTCTTCCTCTTCCTGCATTTCCTCTGCACCTGCCCTCTTCATCACCCTGCAAATGCAGCCTCCGTTGTAGCATTTTTTATTATAGGGTTTGCAGGGCCAGTGCTATCAGTAGGGCCACTAGGCAGCCGCCAAGGGCACAGACCTCAAAGAGGTGAGTTCCCAGAATCCCAAATCACGCATAGTTAAAACATATTGGGTGCAATAGCAGATGGGGTTGCCAGTGTCTTTTCCTGGATGTCCACCTCCTTTTTATTTTTTCATAATTTTTCTGAATGCTATCTTGCCCAGGGCAACTCAAAGCAACTTACAATGAAGCAAACAACCCCCGCCCCAAATTAAAACCAGGGCAAAGAGAAATATGTTTTTTAAAAAACCACACACACCCTCTCACTTATCAAAATAAAGCTATGGTGAAACTCTCACTGTGGTCGTAAGGCTTCTTGGAAGAGAACCTGCTCTGTTTTCCAGATCAGAATCGGGGCCACTATGGGGACAGTGTCAGCATCCTGGACAATCACAAGATATGTGTGTGCCCACAAGCATTTGCACTGAAACTGACAGCTACAAGCTGAATCCCAGTTTTTGGCGTAGTCACAAACTTGCATTCTGCAAAATGTTCACCCTGATACAATAGGCAAAAACAAAATAAAAAAAATTCCTTCCAGTAGCACCTTAAAGACCAACTGAGTTAGTTCTAGGTATGAGTTTTCGTGTGCATGCACACTTCTTCAGATACCAGATTCAGGTATCTGAAGAAGTGTGCATGCACACGAAAACTCATACCTAGAACTAACTCAGTTGGTCTTTAAGGTGCTACTGGAAGGAATTTTTTTTATTTTGTTTTGACCATGGCAGACCAACACGGCTACCTATCTGTAACTGATACAATAGGATCACTCAAAACAATCACATGCATGAGAGTGACTTGGACTTATGCACACTCATCTTTCCTGACGCATGCTATACAACGTGCTACACTTGTTTTTTTCCACAGTCAGCTTAAACAGCCCCTATCTTACCTCTGCAGGTCTAATTTATAATATTTACTGACAATGATCAGCAATCATCAGCTTTAAAGACTAACAGCAATGGAAGAAACAACATCTCTCTCCAAACCCTTGATCTTTTCAAAGATAGTTTCTTTTATATTACCAGATCTTCATGTCCTTTAGGTCAATTTGTTTTCCAATAGCACAGCAGCTGTGAAAAACAGCTGTGTCTCTGAAATCCTTTGAAGCTCTGAAGGGGTAGGAGAACAATGGTAGTTCAATGTGTATTCTGAAAATTCAAATAGAGAAGCAACTGTAAACTGGCCACAAATGCATGACTTTCAAGTGTATGACTTACACAAACACAAGTCCAAATAGTGCTATCGCTCATTACACAGCATTATACCCAAGTTTGTCTCACAATGTATAGGCAACAGAGAGACTCAAACCATCCTAACTCTCTGTTGAGTATGATACACATACTTTCAAACACTACATTGCAGTGTTCAGTGTGCAATTTGAAAGTGTGCACCTCAAAAAAAGGCCGGAACTTGAACACATGCTTGACTCATTCTCAGGTTACAAAATCATGCAGTTTTGCTGGAAGCTGCCATGATCTTTTCTGCAGGACATCACTGAATACGCTCAGATTAGAGGTGGTAGACTTTAGTGGACTTACCCAGCAAACTCCATTAAGCAGTAAACTTTCTCTTTTTCCTTCTGAAACATCTCCCTAGGTCTTCAGTGGGTTCCAGAAAATCTGTCACTACATGCAAACCCTTCAGCTGAGCCTGGGCGCTGCTGCCTTTTCCTCACTTTTCTTCCCACCCCCCCACTTTGGCCTGACCCGACCCAGCCTTGATGCAGCATCAGTCCCATCCCGGTTGGGCATATGCTCCCTGGCTGTGGAAGAGGCTGTGCACCCAGTTTTAGTGAAAGAGGCATGCCACAAAAGCCAGAGAGTTGTGACGGGAGGCCTAGAAGCCATGGGGCACCTCTGCTCTCTGTAGAAAAGAGGGGCTCAGACTGGTGGCAGCAGTGGGGCACTCACTCTGGAAGGGGTATGTCCAGACACCTCCCGTTCTGGAGGGCAAGCCCCACAGTGTGAGAGTCCACTCAATAGTAAGGAGTGGTGTTCAGTGCACACTCTGAGAGTAGGAGGGTTGGGCAGGCAAGTGGACACAAGGAGAGGGCAGATAAGCAGTGGTTGCGACAGAGGGAAAGAAAGGCCCCCATAGAAAAAGCAAAACTAAACCTTGAAACCTGCAAGAAAGAGGGAAGAGGCTCAGGTCCCAAGAGGGAGCGAAAACCTTAGTTAACATTAATTAAAGTAACAAGCAGATACTATGTCAGTCAGAAGTCAAGTATGTACAGGACTGTAACTTGAATATTTCAGTGCTGATTTGCCTTTTTAAAAAGAATGGCAGGACTCTGCAAATTTTAAAAACCAAAACAAAAAACCCTTTTTGTTTTGGAACTACAGCTGTATGTTACTTCAGTCTCAAAGAATCTGAGGATTGTCCACAGATGTCATCATCCAACCAAGTATGGCTGCTGGCTATCTGAGTTTTTGAGAATGACGTACCTTTACCAGAAATCCTGTTTATTTTGATTTCAGGCAAGTTGGCCTGAGGAGTCAAAGTCGAAGAAAGGCAAGTTAAAGTGGCAGCGAAGATGACATCAGGTGGAAGAAGAAAGTGAGCCAGGTAAAATGGAAAGTGAGAGGGAGAGACGAAGGCAGGAACAGCAGGTCAAAGGAAGCACAAGAAGGCAGGAAAAGGTTATAAATGTTTGAGAAACCAAAGGGGAAGAAGGCAGGAGCAGCGAGAAGGAGGCCGCAGGCAGACAGGTTGTGAAAGGAGGTGAGATTGGAAGGAGGTGGAAGGAGAGGAAAAGCAAAGAACAAAAAGTGTACGATGAAATGAAGTGGTGAAAGGCATTTTGGGTAGGAAAACACAAACATCATAGTGATGATGACTTTCCCTCTTGCCCAATATCAACCACCTATTATTAATACCCTTCACATAGGGATGGCGAGAGCGTTCTCCCATCCCTATCACCTGACCAGAGCCTATCTGCCACATGAGCAGTTGAATATAGTCATACCTCAAGTTGAATGTGCTTCGGGTTGAGCGTGTTTGAGTTGCGCTCTGCGGCAACCCAGAAGTCACGGAGCGCGTTACTTCCAGGTTTCGCTGCTCGTGCATGCGCAGACACTAAAAATGACGTCATGCGCATGCGCGGAAGCGGCAAAACGTGACCCATGCATGCGCAGATGCGCCATCGGCATCTTGCATTCCTTTCGGGATGCGAACAGGACTCCGGAACAGATCCCGTTCGCATCCCGAGGTACCACTGTAGATGGATTATTGCACTGCCTGCTTAGCACTATTTGATCTTCTGCGATGATCTTTTTTGCTATAAAAAAGGGGTTCTTTGCATTTCAAAATATCCTGACTTCTGAAAGGATAGCAGCACTATATGAACCATAAGCAAAACGACCTTTTAAAGAAACCGCTGTACATTCATGTGGCTATACTAGAGTATTTATGATGAACTGGTCAAGAGGTTTTTATTTAAGTCAGAACAGAGGTTGTCAAATATCAGACCCAGTTTGAACCAGTGGATAACAGACTTGTTTTGCTACAAACTGCTCTTGCAGAAAAGCAGGGTCGTTAAGTTCCCCTCCCCCCCCCCCCGCACTGACCTTGAAAGGTGTTTGAAAATACAAAAACATTTTAGAAAGTATGCACATACATTTGAGAATCTAATGATTTGTCACCTCTGGATCTCATTGTCCAGTTTACCCCCATCAACCAAAGAAATAGAAGAAATATATTCTTTAAATTATAAAACAACCTTCTCTGGAGCGTTATTTTTACATCTTTTGTAGAATCAATTTGGTTTTACTTATCACTGAAAAATCAGCTTCAATTGAAAGTTTTTGTTTTCAATTTGGGCACAAGGAACATTAACAGGAAAAAATATTGATTAGTTGTTCTGGAAGTGTACAGTACTAGATAATGTGAACTTAAAATGTTTTACTGACTTGCTAACCCCAAAATCTTTTTCTCTTGCTCAGCAAACCTAAGGCATGGATATCATATTTGAGGATCCATATTAGAAGCAATTATTCAGCAGATCACTGTAATTAAATCAAATTTATCCTGCAGAAATTCAGTGCTTAACAGCATATCTATTTTGAAAGCAATGCCAGCATGACATGCAAAGCAGACCAGAATGTGTTTGTGTGCATTTGTTACATACATACATACATACATATATATATGTATGTATGCATTCATTGTATTTTATATTGCCAATGGTGTAGGGTGGTTTTTTTTGCAAATAAAGCATGCACAAACTGTTCCTATCTCCACGATAGATAATCTAATGTGAAATGAACTGACATATACTAGAATCTAGCTGGTGCTCCCATGAGACCAGACAGAAAAATCATATTCCTTCTGTCTGACAGTGGAAGGCCGTGATACTTTTTAAGCAGGCAACAATCTATGGCAGAATTCATCATGATAATTAGTAGTTCTGTTGGCAGAAGGAAAAGAGAGTTTTGTGGCACCTTACAGACTATCAAATTTATTGTGGTGTAAGATTTTGTGGACAATATCAGATGCATAAAATGCTATCCTCTCTTCTACAGGCACATTTATTAATTTATCTAAAATATTTATACACTGCCTTTCTTTTAAATTTTAGAAGGCTTTGGTCACAAAAGAAATGACAGTAAAAACACACAATAAAATATCAGCCAACAAGCCAGGGCAAAGTAGCGAATACAATCAACTGTGACTAAAGGCCAGCAAAACCCTAAGAAATACAAGCAGGGTTGGCGGAAGAAAGAATTGTAAAGTGTGAGGTACGAACAAAATAAAACATACATTACAGATGGTCATAATTATATTTTTAACATTGTCGATTTACAAAAAAGAGAAAAGAGGGAGAAAAAGACAAAGGTGCTGAAAATAATTGCAGCTGCAACTGTTATGTATTGAAGTTCTCACCCTGGCCACCAGGAGTATCGTGTATATAGTTTTCACTCAGGTCCTTGTGAGTTAATTTAGGCTGGAAACCCTAGGTGGTTGTTGTTCTTGTTACAGTGTTGACAGCCGGCTGCCTATAAAAGCAGGCCGGCTGAGCTGTTTGCTGTTCAGTTCTGTTCCAGCTTACCAATAAAGAGCTGCTTTGGAGAAATCGCTGTGTCGTCTGATATGTTCACCCACAACTTAACAGCAACCCTGTGGGTTTTGATCGTATTTGGCTTTTACGCTGGGCCTTAAAAAACTAACTTCTCCCTGTCTTTACTTTGCAGGACTGACTCACAGAGGGTGTTGTCCTGAGTGAGAGGCGGTTTCTTCTTGGCCTTCTTAGGGACCATGCTATCTTTCAGCCAGAAGTTATGTTGGCTTTATTGTTCCTTGGTTACTATTAACAGTGAGGATAATTTAAAGAAAGAATTCGTTGACTCATGTAGACAAACAAAAGGCAACAAGGAGTGCTCTGATGGTGTTTCCTGCTTGGCAGGGTGTTGGACTCGATGTCCCTTGTGGTCTCTTCCAACTCTATGATTCTATGATTCTGAGTCCCGTCATCTGAATTTGCCAGCAATATCAGTGTACAGCTAAAGGTCAGGGAGGAGCAGGACTTCCCAAGTTTCTGATTATCCTTAGTCAAGGAAGGAACTCCTCAGCGAAATAAAAATGCAGCTCAGCTGTTTGCGAGCCATAACGCCTCTTGGGCCAGGGCCAAGGGGAGCAAAGGCAGGAGGTGGAAGGGAACGTGGACATATTGCTCACAATATATGTTAGGGGAAGGAAACTGAAGAGGAGGAGGAGGAGGAGGAGGAGGAGGAGGAGAAAACACCCAACACCTCCCTGTTGTTGCCGATATGAAAGACATTGCCCATACTTTTTCGTGCATAGGATTTGGCTGTTAAGGTGTTTAAATTAACATCATAAATTGTCCCTGGACCAGCACTGATAAAAAAAACAATTGCCCATCATACAAACCACAGTCCAGACTGACTATGAAGTCAAAAACTACCAAGTTTAATCAGAATCTTGTCCGAGTCTCTGGTTGGCCCTCAAAACTCTGCCCAGGCCGCTGACTCTGCTCCATACCCTCCTTGAGTGCTTTCGCATAGCCAGAAAGCACCCTCGAACTGTGGGGAGAGAGGGCTGCATTTGCCTGCAGAAACCTCTGGCGCCTGTGGAGCTGGAAGGCAGGTTACTGTGCAAAGGTGAGAAACCGTCTCTGTCAGTTCACCCACTTTTGTCTTTGCCTTCTCCCACCACTGGCATGCAACCCCAGGAAGGGTCAGGGGCCCATGAGGAAATGTGCCCCTCGGGCCGCAGAAGGGCTCCCCACCCTTGTGCTTGAGCTGCTAACTGAGAACGTAAATGCCATAGCCTGGATCTTCCCATCAGAATCAGATTTGATATGGGGGACGGGACCTGCAGCCTTCCAGGTATTGATGGCTTCCCAGTTCCTGGCAGACCCATCAAGCAGACCAGCTCATAATCAGGCAGGACAAGAGTTCTAGACCAGCAGCATCTGGGGAGCCAAAGGTTGGTTCCACCCGCTGATATATGACCACCATTAAGAGAGATAGCTTTCAGAAATGTGGCACCAGGTAATACCGAGAATGCCTATTGCTACTGATAGTTACCCAATAAACAATGGCTGCTGATAGCTACAAAATAAAAACAACTAACCTTGCGGAGATAGCGCTACAGTGGTCCCTCTCTTAGAACTTGTGGGGGGCTTGCCACCTTTGCTCTGTTAAAATACAAGACAGGGCAGGGCAATTGGGGGCGATTTATTTTTTCATCTGTTGCTGACGTGACTTCAAAGCAATCCATTACAATCTATTGCAGCCTAACAGGGTGGCCCTCTGGGACTGGTCCGAGTTTGGCTACCCAGAGCTTAAATACACGACCTTTTCGAACACATACATTTGGAGAGGATCCCTAACTTGGCAGAGACAGAAAAGACCTGAAATACAGGACAAACTGTATCAATGTGGGACGAAATACGGGACAATCCTGTATTATACAGGACAGGTGACAACCCTCGGTAGGGGTGGCATGGGGGGGGGGGTTAAAGAAAGAAGTCAATCCAGCCAAGGCTCGTGCCTTCTCATTTCATTTCTCTATTTTCTTTAAAGCTGGACTGTTCCAATAGAACATGGCTTTAGCATTGCTCAAACGGGCATTCTCAAATGGAGAGCAGCCAGCCACTATTTTTTTGTTCCAATTCTCATTACCTTGACACGGGCCATTGGTTCTAATGCCAATTACCATACAAGGCTATTACTGAGCCTGAGTTAATGCATTCTTCATTCTTGGTCCTTACAGGTGTTCGGCTCAAGGTCACACTGGCAGCCTTTGTTGCCGCCAGCAAAAGAAGACTTCTTGTTATCTATACTCTGTTCCGTTCAGGAGCAAGAAAAGGTACAAAACAGAATCAGGAAATCGTAGGCTGCCTGCTCCTGACCCATCCTTCAAATATTAAGTCTCTAAAAACATTCCAATGGGTTCAAGGATGGTGCTTTAAAAACCACCACAACAATAGTACAGTCATACCTTGGGTTACAGATGCTTCAGGTGGCATTTTTTCAGGTTACGGACGCGCCAAAACCCGGAAGTACCAGAACGGGTTACTTCCGGGTTTCGGCGGTTGCACATGCGCAGAAGCACTAAATCGCACTTTGTGAATGTGCAGAAGCGCTGAATTGCAACCCACGCATGCGCAGACACGCCACTGCGGGTTGCAAACGTGCATCCCACACAGTGGCGTAGCGTGGGGGGTGCAGGGGGGGCCGGCCGCACCGGGCGCAACATCTGGGGTTAGGGCAAATCCACAGGTTAGGGGGCGCAAATCCACAGGTTAGGGGGCGCAAATTACTTGCCTTGCCCCGGGTGCTGACAACCCACGCTACGCCACTGATCCCACACAGATCACGTTCGCAACCCGAGCGTCCACTGTATTTCACGATACATTTTGGGCACAAGCTGTTCTTCATGGAAAAAATCTTTGAATAATGAAAACCAAAGTAGCTAACAATCACTTTAAGAATATGGGCCCATGATGTTGTTTCCCCCAAAAAATCTCTAACAGCAGCTTATTGGGATGGGGAGACAAGCAACCCTTTTTGCAAAGTACAACTGAAGGCCCATTTCACCTCCTAAAAGGGCTGAAAGAGTAAGAATTATCTATCCCCAGTGAAGCCTGTTTTCTGTTTTACTTTTTGAGTGGAAGGGGCTGCAGCCAGCAATGATTTAGCATGGTGGTTGCCCCTAAAAGCTGCTGCTTGTGAGACACACATGTTTTGATTTCGTGTGCTTGTCACAAACATACCCACTTGCTTCATAGCACCCTAACTTGCTACTGGTATCCAGTTAAGTGGGTATTTACAAGCCTGCCTTAAGGGTAGTTTCTTTCACAATCTAGCCCATTAAACCAATTTTCATAGAGTCTCTTGCAGCAAAAACAACAGTCTTGTGACGCTTTAAAGTCTAAACATTTATCATCTAAAATTTTATCACTTTAAAGTCTTTTTCTTTCTTTCAAGGATTGCTATCAGCTTTGTCAAGTGTGTAAAGTGATGTCCTTTGGGTTTAGAAGCACCCAACACACAGCTCAAATACACAGAGCTATCATCTCACACCAGGTGGGTTAGAAGCCAGGAGGAAGAAATTATGAGACACAGAGAGAGAGCAGGAGGCCGAGAAATGGCTGGTGTCTGTTTGAATCCAACGCTGCGCTTAGAGAGAAGGCAAGAAGACCCTCTTGGGATGTGACTGCTCTGCACCCTCCATCTAGGCTTAGGTTGTATATATGTGGAATTAAACCATATATCATAAAGACACCACAGTCTCCACTGTGTGTCATTTCCAAAAGGAAACACAGACCCTGGAGAAGTGCCTGGGACCCTTGGAATTTCACGCCACTCAGAGATTGGGACGGCATGAAACACTATCATGTAACTGTTGTTGCTCCACTTCACTCATTCATGTCAGACCCTCCAAGTGTCCTTATTTTCCGGGGACAGTCCTGGATTTACAGAATCTGATTTGATCCTAGAATGTCCCACTTTTCCTTAGGACATCCCTATTTCCATTGGAGAAATGTAGGAGGGTGTGGAGTTGCGACCCCTGAGCTAAGTAAATATACAACCTTTAGAAGACCTCTGAAGGCACCTCTGTATAGGGATATTTTTTATCGTCTAATGTTTTATTATGTTTTTATATATGTTGGAAGCCGCCCAGAGTGGGTATGTCATGTTACTACGAAGATGTTGGTTCTAACTATCCCTCCATTCAATACTGGGAGATTTGGCTGCAGTTTCCTTGTTCTTTGTTTACAAGACTGGATGGTTTATTCTTTTCTGTTGAAAATTAACACAGACATTTTAATGGGCTTCCAAATATAGATGTTTTCAATAGAACGCCTGTCTTTTGAGGGAAAGTTGGAGGTGAATTTTACCTTGATTTTTTTGTCTGTTTAGTTTAATGTATTAGTAATACACATATGTTCACTAACACATGATATAAAAAATGTTAGAAGCCCTACTAAATATACACATGTACACCTCACCCAAAAATACAAACAATATAAGAAGCAATGGATAATATATTTTTATTCTTGTTAAAAAAAAGAAACACACACATTCAACAGAAAGAAAATTGAGAGTCTTAGTGAGCCATTTCACCATTAGTAGTAGTATATAAAGAACACAACACTTTATATGCTCAGTGTCAGCTGTCATTTGCTTATTTAATAAAATGTATATACCTCTTCTTCATTAAAAAAAACTTCAAAGTGGTTTACAAAAAGATAAACCAAGAAAATCAAGAAAAAAACACACTACTACTTTAAAACATAAAAATGTTAAAATACTGAAACAGACTAAAACTACCGCAACTTTCTAAGCATCTAGGCAGGCTTGTCTAAGCAAGAATGTTTTTTAGCAGGAACTGTACTGAAAAGAGTATAAGGAACGTGTCTGCTTGATCTCAATGGGCAGGGAGTTCCAAAGTAAACGGTTGAGGTCTTACAAATGCGGAACGGATATTCTGTGGCACTTGATTCTGCTGATATGACCAATCACAAGGAAAACGATGGGGTAGGCTATTTGTTATTAAACACCTCAAATTCACCACACATGATCATGTGTGAAAGGAGAAGAAGAAAGAACACAACTTCCGTAGCGTAAAAAAGGAGGAAAGATTAAGGGAGCAATCCTGCACCCGCAGGTGTTAAGTAAGTGCTCCTTTGCCGACAGAGGGAGGACCACTGGCATCAGTCAAAATCATGTGCTAAAGATCACCGGTTATCTAAGAAATACAGAGAGATCAGGTTGAAAGATGTATTTTAGGATAAGTGATTCTTATTCCCCATTTTGCGTCACACATCACAGAAAGTTCTGCTGCTGCAAAGGCTCCTTTGCCAACAAAAGGTGGGGCTCTGAAGAGACATTAAATGCATCATTAGATAAAATATTTGGAGCATTGGAAAAATTGTCAGCTAAAATTGATTTAAACACTACAACTATTAGTTCTAATACACAGGCCATTGCATAGCGCTCTTGGGCCAAGCGGGACACGATAATCGTGTGGCTGCATTGATTAAAAGAAAGGTTTTTACACGTTGAATAGCTGTGTGTTTATGTGTTGCAGGGGATTTGAGCAGGATGGGGATTGGAGTCTGGGGGGGGGGAGCTGTTAACACCCCCCCCCACGTTGGTCGTTGCAAGAACAGGATCCTGGACGTGGTGGGCTATTCATGGGCCTGATCCTGCAAGGCTCTTCTTAGGCGTTTCTTTCCTGGAGAATCGCAGGGATAAGAGGCTCCCGATTGTAGCAGTGGAGAGCAAAGGCACCAAACTCTTGCACTGGAGCATGGGTAGGCAAACTAAGGCCCCGGGGGCCGGATCCAGCTCAATCGCCTTCCCAATCTGGCCCCCAGATGGTTCCAGGAATCAGCCTGTTTTAACATGAGTAAAAAGTGTGCTTTTATTTAAAATGCATCTCTGGGTTATTTGTGGGGCATAGGAATTTGTTCTCTCCCCCCCAATATATATATATATATAGTCCGGCCCCCCACAAGGTCTGCGGGACAGGGGACCGGCCCCCTGCTGAAAAAGTTCGCTGACCCTTATTTGGTGGGGAAAAGGCCTATTAGCGCCCCCTCCTGGCTGCAGTGTTACAGGCAGGCTCATTTCGCGCGGGAAACCGAGAGAAACCAGGAACTCACGGCCGCGAACTACAAGCCCCACAATGCACCGGGGGCGCGAGGGCCCGCCTCCTCCCTCCGGCGCCTTAACCGCCGGATTGGCCGGTAGTTTCCGGACGTGAGCGGAGTTCCGCGCCGTGCGTGCCGTTCCATTGGGCGGCGTGATCGAGAGCCCCGCCCCCCGCCCTCCGCTCCCGTTTGGCGGGAAAAGGCGGCGCGCTTTTGGCGCCAAAACCGTGAGGGAAGAGGACGGAGCCGGGAGGCAAGATGGCGGCGGCGGTGCTGGACGACGCGGAGCTGAGGGAGGCCCAGAGGGACTACCTGGACTTCCTGGACGACGAGGTCCGCGCGGGGGGGGGCGGGGGGGCGGGCGGCGGCCGAGCATGTGCAGAGTGCAGCTTCGTGACTCTTTGGGACTTGGGTTCGTTGGAATCTCGATTGTGTGGGCGACGCGCCCCGGTGCCTGTAGAAACCTCTGGCGTCCTCCTGGGGCCGCCGAGCGGGGCTGCGCAGGGGCTTTGGCGGAAGGCCTGGGGGGGGGGAGAGGCAGGCCTAGGTGGGTCGGGGTCTCTCGGGGGAAGGGGGGCTTAAGCCTCACGCTCATCCTCATGGTTATGCTGCGTGGATATACATATATATATGCCCATATATGTATGTATATGTGTGTGTGTGTGTGTGTGTATACAGTGGTACCTCAGGTTACATACGCTTCAGGTTACGGACTCCGCTAACCCAGAAACAGTGCTTCAGGTTAAGAACTTTGCTTCAGAATCATCGCACTGTAGAGTCGGAAGGGACCCTGAGGATCATCTAGTCCAACCCCCTGCAAGGCAGGAATATCCAGCTGGTCCATACAGGGATCGAACCTGCAACCTTGGCGTTGCCACAGGTAGATGAGATGCAGGCTAGGATCTGAATGGTGATGATACAGTGGTACCTCGGGTTCCATACGCTTCAGGTTACGCTAACCCAGAAATAGTGCTTCAGGTTAAGAACTCTGCTTCAGGATGAGAACAGAAATCGTGCTCCGGCAGCAGCAGGAGGCCCCATTAGCTAAAGTGGTGCTTCAGGTTAAGAACAGTTTCAAGTTAAGTACGGATCTCCGGAATGAATTAAGTACTTAAACCGAGGTACCACTGTACACACACACACACTGGTGCATCTGGATACAAACGGGATCCGTTCTGGAGCCCTGTTTGCATCTTGAAGCGAACGCAGCCCACGTCTGCGCGTCGCGATTCGCCGCTTCCGCACATGCGCGTGACATCATTTTGACCGTCTGCACATGGGTGAGCGTTCCGTTACTTCCGGGTCACTGCGGAGCACGACCCGAAAGTGCTGAACCTGAAGCAACTTCAACCCGAGGTATGACTCTGTGTGTGTGTGTGTGTGTGTGTGTGTATATATATATATATATATATATGTGTGTGTGTGTGTGTGTGTGTGTACGTACAGGTGTATAGTTGCGATTGTTTCTATTTGGGGGCGGGGTGTCACCCTGCGTGATGCCGGAGTCCCTTTCAATGCTTTGGGTCTTGGGCTCTAGCAAAAGTTGTGATCTGATATTTGTTGCAGGAGGACCAGGGGATTTACCAGAGTAAAGTCCGGGACATGATTAGCGACAACCAGTACCGTCTGATTGTGAACATCAATGACCTCCGAAGAAAAAATGAGAAAAGAGCCAGTCGGTAAGTTACACTTGGGGCTGGGTCACCGCGGATCTATAGATAGATGTAGTGTGTGTATGTTTATGCTTTCATTGAGATTCCTGTATTGCGGAGGGGTTGGGCTAGATGACTCTAGGGGTCCCTTCCAACTTTTACCCTTCCCCCTCCCTTTTCTTTTCATCAGCTACAGTGCTTGTAAGCTCAGGAACATCTCACTGCCTTCTGTACAATTGTTTTTTAAAGTAAATAAATACCAATAGATCTGCTGTATATAATGCAACGTTTAAGACACAAAAGCCTTAATATTCATCACACTGGGATGGAATCAAAGAACTACATATGACAGCTACTTTTTAAAGAATAAGATGCTACTGTCAATGTGACTGATAAATGGTTTAAAATTACCACAGTAAAAAACTTGTATATGTGAAATTGAATCTGGAGCAGGTTTTGAAAATATAAAACAGCCCATTGAGTGGTAACACAATGTAAACAATAACCTCAAAAGAGATGAAAAAGGAAGAGAAGCCTGTCTTAAGTGCTTTTCAGGAGCCATGGTGGCTGATTCTCTGGCGCTTGTCACTGGAAAGCTTCCAGGTGTTGCATTTCTTAGCTAGGGCAGCCCATTATAGAAGCATAGAATTGTGGAGTTGGAAGGACCCCTGAGGATTCTCGCCCTGCAGTGTCCAACCCCTTCTCAACTAGATCATGCATGAAATCCATCTTATACTTATGCAGTGGATTCTTCCTGCCTAAGTGTTATGAAGATTTAGCATAAGCAGAGTAAAATGGCAGAAGTTGATGTAGTTTCCATTTAGGAAGAAAGAACTGTTTGGCCACAGAGATGGGAAAGGGGAGGAAGGCCAATAAGCATCCCTTAGAAGACCAGGGATCTTCTGTCTCCCTTCCCCTGGAAAAAACTGCCAGCAACTGACATATTGGTAGGGGCTGACATGGCGTTAGGGATTCTGACAACAGAGTCTTGTTCATCTTTGCTCCAGTTTGCTGAACAGTGCCTTTGAGGAGATGGTGGCTTTCCAGCGTGCCCTGAAGGACTTTGTTGCTTCGGTTGATGCCACCTATTCCAAGCAGTATGAAGATTTTTACATTGGGCTTGAGGGCAGCTTTGGATCTAAACATGTGACACCACGGACGTTGACATCCCACTTTCTCAGCTGCATTGTCTGTGTGGAGGGTATTGTAACGAAATGTGAGTTAAAAAACAAAGTGAGGACAGCTTTTAATACTGCATGAATGGGAATGTAATGGGACCAATGGTAGTCTTTTCAAGCACTTGATTTCTCTGCGAAAACATGTACCATCAGTGGTCTAAATAAATGACTGCAGGGCAAAGCTAAGTGTGGCATAATGGATATAGTGGCCCTATTTTGGTGTTGCCATGAGGTATAGAGAAAATATGGGGGGGGGCAGTGGCAATGAGAATGCTGCCCACAGGCCTCAACTTGCAGAGGACAACTGTGTGAAGCAGGGAGCTTCTTGTTTCCATGAGTTCCATGGGTTCCACAATGCACAAGGTGCCTCCTTGCATGCAGGACTCCGGAGGGTGCCTGTTTCACACAGTTGCTCTCTGCAAGTCTGCATATCAAGGCTGATAGTGCCAGACTGAAGAGGGCAGGGGCGCAGCGATCACACAACCCCTTGTTTTTTCCTGTGTGTTTTTATGTGCCTTGTAATACCTGTATAGGTCTTATGTTTTTGGGTGGAAGTAAATGTTACATTGGCAAATGCCTTTTTGACTGGGGTGGGGCTGCTCACAAAGGAAGATGGGTGGGCTGGGGTGGGGGTTGTCTCTTGATGCTACTGTGGGAGAGGACATTTGTGTGGAAACAGTGGTACAGGGAGTGGGCCAGGAGCAGCAGAATCTTCCCCCAGCCAGCTTGGAGACTGTCAGTCTAGCTGTGGGATTTTTTCCAGTCTTTGCATTAGCTGGAAGAGAGAGAGTGTAGGAATCTGACAAGGAATTGGGAATGTTGAAGCACGTTCTGAAACAGAACATTTATGAGCTCTTATGTTGGTCATGGCTATTCCTGGGGAGTAAGGAAGCACCTGTGGGAAATAGATTTCCTTTGGAGTCAGTTACAACATATTTAAACAGGTATTTAGGCTGTAGCCCTGGACAGAATCAGGCTTTTAATGTTAGGCTCTGAAATGGAAATTTGGAATTTCACTTGCGAATGTCTGGGGTGAATGCTGTTAATGCAACATCTATTTTTGCAGAGTATTGTGACCTAAAACAAAATTAAAGGCTGTTCCCACTCCAACACAGGTTCTTTGGTCCGCCCAAAGATTGTGCGCAGTGTGCACTACTGCCCTGCTACCAAGAAGACAATTGAGCGCCGGTATACAGATATGACATCCCTGGAACCTTTTCCATCAGCTGCTGTTTACCCTACCAAGGTGAGCCAAATGGGTTCTGTGTCCTCAAGGGTGTTCCCATCAATAGGATGGGCATTCTTCAGTGGATCTTTTATCCAAATTATCTCCATTCTATTTTCTCCTCAGTTTCCTACCTCTTTAAGAGCACTTCTTTCATGTATTCTTTTTCTGCTAAAAGGAGAGAGAATTGAGGGAGGCTATTTGTCCTGCTGCCCTTTGTGCTCCCTGAAAATTGGTTCTAAATGATGCGCACCCCCCAAAAAATTGTTGTCTGAAAGGGTTTATGCTGTTCAATATCTCTGTGTATAATCCCCCCCCCCCAAAAAAAACAGATGCAGCTACAGTTGCTTCTGCAACTGATTCTACATAGTGATCTCTAGACAGAGGATATACTGGTCAGCTTTTAACTTCCTTAACTGTGACAATTTTGTTTTGGCTGAAAAACCAGCTGTGTCTGGATACGTTGTCAACTGCCCTGAGACCTGCAGGTATAGGGCAGTATACAAATTTAACAAATAATAATAGCAGAAAGTGTTGATGTGTTGAAATAGTGAGTCTACTAGAATCTCTTCAATTTATTTGCCCATAAAAAAACCCAATTATTTTATGATCCTCCAAGCTTACAGTTAAAATAATCTCTCATGACGTACCTTGCTAAGTTACTTAACAACAGCATTTCCCTATTAGGCACTTGGACCATGCCTTGCGCCACCCAGTGTGGACATAACAGGCTACACTAAAAAGCAAGTTACATTTTTATCTAACGCTGGTTATCTAGGATGAAGAGAACAACCCGCTTGAGACAGAATATGGCCTGTCTACCTACAAGGACCACCAGACAATCACAATCCAAGAGATGCCAGAGAAAGCACCAGCTGGGCAGCTCCCTCGCTCTGTGGACATCATTTTAGACGATGACTTGGTAGACAAGGTGAAACCAGGGGACAGAGTGCAGGTCATTGGGACGTTCCGTTGTCTGCCAGGAAAGAAAGGTGGCTACACTTCAGGGACATTTAGGTAAAATGCTCAACAGGCAAGCTTATTTGTTGGCGTGCTGTCATAAAATTAAACTACTCAGCAAACTACTCATAAAATTAAACTACTCAGCAAGACTTCTTGCAATGGATTCTTGCCCTTACGGCTGCCTCCTTGTCACAGAATCTGAAAACATTATCTTCCTAGTTACAGATAGGTAGCCGTGTTGGTCTGCCATAGTCAAAACAAAACAAATTCCTTCCAGTAGCACCTTAAAGACCAACTAAGTCAGTTCTTGGTATTACCAAGAACTGACTTAGTTGGTCTTTAAGGTGCTACTGGATGGAATTTGTTTTATTATCTTCCTAGTTATGGTAATGATATTACAACATTTTAAACTTCATTCCTCTTGTCTGTTAAATGTTCTTGCAGTTCACAAAGATTCTGCCTTGTCCTAGGGAAGGTCTTGCTATGCCAAGACCTGCCCCCCCCCCATTCTATAAGAGGATTAATGTCAGTTTATGTTACAAAGGACATTGCCAAATATATGTGCCGAAAAAATTCCAGATAGCCTGACTTCTAAAGGGCATCATGTAGAGCTTAGTTCTCTTGATAAATGGTGTGATTCTGTCCTTCACACATGTTCTTATGATCCTTTTATGTATTGACTTGCTGTTTCTGGTCTGTGTGATCTCTGTTGGCCTCTCTCAGTATGAGGTGTTTTTGTTTGTTTGTGTTTCTCTGTCTCTTCCCCCATCATAAGAATTTGCCTGAAGCCCCTCACAAAATGGTTTCCTTTGTTTCTCCTCCATCACACTTTTCTCCTAAAATTGCAGGTGGTGCATACATAAGAATTTACACATGCCAATATGTAAATTTTGAATGCAAAATCTGATAATCCCTCTCTCCTCCCATTGAACATGCCATTCTTAAATGCAGGAGAGTAGCAGCACCCAGATGACTTAGTATCATATTCAGAGGTCCGCAAATTGTTCTTTGGCTTAGTAGTCAATTATTACTTTTCCTAGACAATTTGGGTTCACTAGAAGTGCTTCTGAAGGCTTTCCCCTTTCTGCTGATCAAGTACAACTTGCCTGTGGGACAAATGACATTGTTCCCCATCTGTGTGCACAGGCTTCCCCCACTTCAGACTTGCCTTTAACATGAGGCCAGTATTGGGAAGCAGCCGTGGCGGGGAGGTAGTGTGTAATTAGTTCAGGCTCATTGTGGCTTGTGTACATAGTGCTAAACCATGGCTTCTTAGCTGCATGTGAAGCAGCCCATCATCTTGGAGACCATTCATATAGTATAAGAGGAAAGCAGGCAAGACTCTTCAGATGCTGTTTTATCTGTGTGTGTGTTTTAAAAAAACCATTAACTGGAGATACTTTTTAGTGAATATAAGTCTTTTGAAAATTTAAAACATTACAGCTCTGAGGATATTAACGTGGTGAAGTGGAGTATGGCTTTAAAAAAGGCTCCCTGAGCATTGTACCTTCTCTAAAGTCTCATTGGAAATGGACCAAACACTTATTGACTTATTGGTCCAAAAAAATTTTCGAGCAATCTTCTGCTAATCTGCAGCTAGTCAGTCTAGACCTGTAACAAAGGGTCTTTGTTTTCTCACCTTCTCTAGGACTATTCTGATTGCTTGCCAAGTGAAGCAGATGAATAAGGAGGTTCGGCCTGAATATTCATCAGCTGATATTTCCAAGATAAAAAAATTCAGCAAAAGCCACTCAAAGGTAAATTGGGCTATGATGTTAGGGCAATTTCACATATTTCGCTTGGGAAGATTCAGGTTTGCTCTTAATGTTGACTCAGCAGAGTTGCAACCAATCCATGTGTTTCTTGTAGTCAGTTCTGAGGCGTACAATGTTTAAACTGCCCAGCTGGTGCCTAAAAGTGGAATGTGTTAAGTAGACCTTGTAAATTTTGTAATAAAAACTGTGGTTGCAGAGAGGTATGAAGGGCTTTAGATCTTAATTATAAGGAGCCTGTTTATAGTAAAATCAAAACTAAAATTAAGATTAGGAATGTCTGCATTGAATTTTTAAAAATCTATTAGTCTTAAAGCCATTTTTACTCTGCTCATTTTATGGTTTATTCAGTTTTAAATTGTGGGGTTTTGTTGTTTTGAGACATTGAGAAACTTCGGCATATACTGGCCTTCAAATACCGCTAATAAGCAAATACATCTTAGTGTGTTTCTATAGCGTCATCTTGCACTGACATATTCCATAATATATCATGATCACTGTACTGTATTACATTTTTTCAACTGATACTGAAAAATATTAGTTCCAGCATGGGTGTTATCTTAAACCAGTTCTGACCCTCCATACAATTGTGGCAGAACCCTCCTTTTCCTGATGTGCCTTGAAAGTAGTTTTGATTTCTGTTGCCATTTGAAACTACGGTTAATTGTCTATGGGCACCTCCTAATACATTTTTCTGCTTCCTGAAACTAGGATGTGTTTGATCAGCTGTCAAGGTCTCTGGCTCCCAGTATCCATGGCCATGAGTACATCAAGAAGGCAATTCTCTGCATGCTGCTAGGTGGAGTGGAGAAGGTGCTGGAGAACAAAAGTCGCCTCCGAGGGGATATTAACATACTGCTAATTGGTATGACTGTGGGCACTTCTCTTTAAAAAATATATATCATGGAAATGTTCATAGCTTGCTAGCCATAGATGTTTTTAATTGTTTTGAAGATGTTTTAATTCTGTTTTGTTGTATTGCTTTGCCACTTAGTTGTCCTGTAGTAGTTGGGGCCAGGGCCACCCATCTGTCAATCACCTAATGCCTCTGTGACCTTGTGTGACCTGTCTGGGCTTCTGCAATTTGAAATCAAACCCCGTGGGCAAAGGCACAGTCCTGCACTGTCCAAGTGGCACTGGTCAGCTGAGGGCCAACACTTGTGAAGTCCTGAGCACAGCACTTTGCATAGGGCTTTGCGGGTGCTGATCATCAGCCAATCAGCAATGCCTGCAAAACCCCTTTTGGCCCAACTTCAGCTTTGTCTGCCCCATACCTGATGCCATAGATGACATTAAGTGTAAGACAGGTGAGCATGGTTTGGCCATGATAGTCTCATGGGCCAAAATGGAAGGCTAGCAGTTCTGTACTGAGGCTGTGTTGACATCATAACGAGCCCACTGTCTCTTCTCTTTCAGGTGACCCTTCTGTTGCAAAGTCTCAGTTGCTGCGTTATGTGCTGTGCACAGCTCCACGGGCCATCCCCACCACAGGCAGGGGTTCCTCTGGAGTTGGTCTGACTGCTGCCGTCACTACAGACCCGGAAACTGGTAAGGAGCAGTCACTGCAATGGGAAACAGGCTGATGACTGGCTCTCTGAAGTCAAGATAGTGTGTTCTTGCATGGCAGCTGGAGCCAGAACTGGAGACATCAATGGGGCACAGCTCTGTGGAGAGCAAAGTTGCCTTATGGCTGTTACAAATTGGGTTATATCTCTTGCTCTGCCACCAGCCTGCTGGTTATAACTGGTTTGGGTCTCATCGTGTTCCTTGCTGGAAAAATGGGTGTATGTTTTAATTCTTTCTTAACACCTGTGCATATCTATGGGCAAAAACATGTTCGATCTCTTCATTTGTAACCCATTTGCATTGAGCAGAAGTGAGGCGTTGGGAAAGTACAACGTTGCTGCTAGTTGAATTGCAGAAGTAAGCATTTATGTGCAGGATCTGCACAGATTATTGGCAGCTTCATGGATGGAAACAGTACTCTAGGAGCTAATTCTGCTAAATAGCCTGTCTTTCAGGTGGAACAGCAGCCTTTGGCTAATATGTACTGCTTAGCATATCACTTTTGCTA
Organism: Podarcis erhardii; assembly: GCF_964252035.2. Classification (NCBI taxonomy): domain Eukaryota; kingdom Metazoa; phylum Chordata; class Lepidosauria; order Squamata; family Lacertidae; genus Podarcis; species Podarcis erhardii. The sequence continues at coordinate 4,976,675 of NC_138507.1, read as the reverse complement.
ACTTGGAGATGAATGCTCAAGTTGTGGTCAGTGGATGGATGTAATCAACCTGTGTGCTTCGATTTTCTGATCCAGAGCAACCGGAGGCCCATAGCAATGGGCTAGACTGTCTTTGATCTTCTGTAGAACTTAGTGAATGTTAAGAGACAGTGCTGGGACACTGCGTTCATGGAGATGGGGAAGTAGTATAACACTTGAGTGCTTGGATATCAGTATTCCAGTCCACCTAGTTGGAAAGGTGTGAAGGGAGCGGTGGCCAAACTCATGTGTACTCTCAATTTACTGTCTTCAGGAGAGCGTTGTCTGGAAGCAGGTGCCATGGTCTTGGCTGACCGGGGTGTGGTATGCATTGATGAATTTGATAAGATGTCTGACATTGACCGCACAGCTATCCATGAGGTGATGGAGCAAGGTCGCGTTACCATTGCCAAGGCGGGTATTCAGGCCCAGCTCAATGCTCGCTGCAGTGTCCTAGCAGCTGCCAACCCAGTGTATGGAAAGGTGAGTACTTGCGGATGCTTCTTCAGGCACACCTAATGGCAGAGTTGTTGACTTTGCAGACAGTTCTGGTTTTCTTTTTATTGCTTCAAATTTGGGTTTTTTTATAAATAATATTTATTAAAATGTTAAAGGTTACACAAAGAAAGAGTAAAAACACCATATCAAACAAGAACAAAACAATGCATCACAATAAGAAAGAGGAAGAAGGAAAAAAAATAACACAGCTAATCTTCCCATAACTTGTCTTTCATCTGCTTGTTTCCTTGACCTCCTCACACCTCCCTTTTTTGTATTCTAGTTCAGTTAACTATTTCAGCAAAGCCTTTCCATCTTTTCCACTTTTTGTTCTGTAATTTATCTTAATATAATGTAACTTTACTTTCCCTCCTTTCACCAATTAACAGTCTATTTTTTCCTAAACCCTTATAACATTTCTGCTAAAACCACATAACTTCATTCCAACATCCTTCTGACATTCATTAATTTTACAATGTTTCTGTAGATTCTGTCTTTAAATTTCTTCCAATCTTCCTCCACCGACTCTTCTCCCTATTGCTTCAAATTTTGATACTGGTTTTGTTAGTCACTTTGTGGGGCTGCAGCTAAAGAGGTTGTGTCATCTTAAATATGGGGATAGCCTTCTTCAGATGGTCATATACATTCTCACATATGGCTGATGGTGAACCCCTGGCATAGTTTCAGGTGGAATTCTCCAGTTGGCATCAATCTGCGTTTTGCAATTTGTTCAGTGACTGGCAAGCGGGTAGGGGGCTTCCTGCCCTCTCCCCCCCCCCCAAGTTGATAGAGAAAGAGTTCTTTGAAACATGTGATCCAGATGAACTTGCCACGTGAGTTGATATTGTGGTCTTCCATGCAATGAGTGGTGTTTGCTGACAGAAACAGGAGATTCACGATGTAATGACCCAGGTACATGCCAAACACATTTTACTTAATCGATTTATAGCCTGCCTTACATAAGATTTCAGGGTGGGTAATTTAATATTAAACAATTAAAACAAAGTGCTGCAATACGTAAGCAAAGGGAACAAGGTATATATGCATATGAATAGACATGTGATTGTTGCTGCTCCCAAAACTGGCTTTAAAAATGGCAATAGCCATGCCAAGTAGACCAGAGTCACCACAGTGGTTTGTGTTTGTTTGTCTTTATTTGAAAATGGAGTTCTTTGATGTAATAGAGAATGAGGGGAATGTGAGTGGCAAGCTTTGGCGGTCATTCACCTGCATTTTCTGTGCTCAAAAACAGTACCATGGTGTGCATGAGTAGCAATATTTGTGCTTCTTATTTTTTTTATTTCAGAAAATGCTGGGTTTCTCGCTCTCCCTGTCCAGTAGGCCTTATTTCCCTTTTTAGGAATAAGATACCCTTAACAATTGTAGGCTGAACGTGCTGTTTTTTCATATAACTTTTTACAGTATGACCAATACAAAACCCCCATGGAGAACATTGGCTTGCAGGACTCTCTACTGTCTCGATTTGATTTGCTCTTCATTGTCTTGGATCAAATGGATCCAGAGCTAGATCGGGAGATTTCGGACCATGTTTTGCGGATGCATCGTTACAGAGCAGCTGGTGAACAGGATGGAGATGGTGAGTCTCTCTTCCCGAAAAGTTTTGTGGGAAATCCTGTGCGACATGAGAATTAATCGGAGTTACCCAGGGATTCTCTCTTTTGCAAGCAACACTCCTGCTATTCTATGGCATATTTTTAGGTCTTCACTTGCTGTTGTGGGAGGTGGAATGATCGTGCTAAGTTGCCTGTGGAACGCAGGGATGCTCCTAACATTAGATAAGGAATTCCACCCCAACTAATAGGAAGCCAGGTTGGAAGTTGAGGGGAAAATAGAAAATTAGCATGCAGATGTGTAGGGGAGAAGAATCAGAAGACTTTTCTCCTATCACAGGGATCAGGGAACCATTTCAGCCCCAGGGCCACATTTCCTCCTGGGAAACATGCCCCTTGTGGGTAGAGTCAGAGTAAAAAATGGACCAATAATACAAGTTTATTTCACCATGCCTGCTTTCGTTATTAGAGGGAGCTTTGGCAGCTTGGCTCTTCTCATCCCTGCTGCTCAGATTTTTTTTCTTTTAAATGGAGCTTTTCAGGAAACAGTACAGTGAGAAGGTGCTGGTTTTTGTGTCTGTTGCTATAGTAATTGAATGTGACCTAGATATGTCTCCAGGCAACCCTTCCCTTCTCTTTCCAGCCATGCCTTTGGGTAGCACCGTTGAGCTGTTGGCCACCGATGATCCTGCCTTTGCTGAGGAGGAGGACCACGAGCTGCAGGTGTATGAAAAACACGACGATCTACTGCATGGGCCTAAGAGGAGGAAGTGAGTGCCTCCCACAGTCTTCCTCCTTGCAGATAGATTGATTGCTGTAATCTCTTCTCCTGCCCCACTTAATGTAGCTTAAAACACAGGTGGCTTAAAGCACATCCTTCAAACCGTATAGAAATGCAAATCAATAGCCTATATTCAGGGGCCCTATATTACACACACACTCCCTATATTTTTGCTTTCTCGGGAACTGACAGGAAGTTTTGGTTAGATAGTATAAGAGCAGCCCAGCTGGATCAAACCAAAGGTCCGGCTTTTATTTTCCAATGGTGAGCTGTGTGTCTGAAAGTTCACAGGCTGGAGATGGAAGGAATTGCCCTACTCTTGTTGTTCGCCAGCCTCTCATTGCAGGGATTAGCTATAGATAGGATGCATCTTCCATGGCTCCCACCTTTTGAAGCTATCCAACCCCCAACTAGCCCTGCACCTTGTGGAAATGAATTCATTGACTTCCTTAACACTTACTGTGATCTGTGGTGAATCTATTGCCAATTCAAAGTCATTGGGTGACATGTATTGTGGCAAGAGAGGAGAACTTTCGGCTCCAGCATTTATGAGTTTATAAGCTTTTGTTCATATTACCCCCCCCTTAGTAGGTCCCCCCCACTAAACATAAAAGCCTTAAGCACTGTTGCTCTTCCTCATAGAGAAGATTCCGCCCCTCCCATCTTTTTTTGTGTTGGGGACCCCCCCCCCACTACTTGCCTTCTCTGCACAGGCCAGTTCTGGGAGTTGGAGGTAAGGAGAGTCATCCAGAGAGGCACACCCCCCCCCCCCCCCGTCCCTGCGCATTCTTCTGAGAAATCCCTCCTGCAAGGTGCTTCCACCACAGTTCTTAATACAAAGATTAGTTTGGGGGTGTGATGCTGCAGGGTTCGTAAAAGGGAAATGGCAAAGTGGTTTGCTGGCTTTAATTCTCTTCTTTTTACAGTTAGGGCTGTGTATTCGACCCGTTGAAGGGAGGAACCTAGTTTGAATTGCTTACAGAACCTGATCACTTTGCGTTTGCCAAACAGAGAGAAGATCGTTAGTGTGGAGTTCATGAGGAAATACATTCATTTCGCCAAGATGATCAAGCCAGTCTTGACGGAGGAGGCAGCAGCCTTCATCGCTCAGGAATATTCTTCTCTTCGCAGTCAGGACCAGATCAGCTCTGATGTGGCTAGAGTGAGTAGGCAGCTGGGTTCTTTTTACTGGGAAAAAGGTGGGGGAGAAGAGCAAAGCTGAAATTGAGAAAATTACATAGTATGTGTAGCACAAGAACATTGTGTTAAGACACAAAGAAACCCAAGTTCAGACACCTGCTGAACTGCAGAGGTTTTTGGATGGCAATGGGCATGTGCTTGTTCCCCAGCTTACTTTACACCACTGGACTGCTGAGGTAAAAGCAATGTTTATTTTGAACTCTTAGGAGGAACAAATAATTGTACTGTATATTTGAATCAAAGTAGCCTTGACTATGCAGATGTTTTGCTTTCCGATGTGCAGCTTAGCTGCTTTTCAGTCAGCCGAACTTGGCCTGGAAATCCTCACTTTCCTCTCTGAATAACAGCAGCAGGGGAACAATGCTATAGGGCTGCAGCACTGCTTAATAAGAGGATTTTGTGCAGATGGAAGTTACCTGAGCATCATAATGTTCCCTGGCCCCCATCCATAACATACAAAATCTAGGAGTGGAGCCTGTAGCCTCGGATTAAAATCCCATTGAATTTATTTATTTATTTATTTTTAAAATAATATTTATTACATTTTTAACAGAAAAGAGTTACAAAATAATAACACACAAAAAAATACAAAATTACAAAAACCAAAAATTTAACATAAAAATAAAAAATAAAAAATAAAGATCCCTCTTTTATAATATCTTACATTCATTTACTTATTTTCGTGACTAGGATTCCAGAAGGAGAGGTCAAAACTAGAAACAGAATTGTTAGAACCCAATACTAAGAATCTGTCTAGAATGTATAATCTGCTGCTAAAATGGAACACACAGGATGAAACGGTCAAATCAGCTATGATTAAGTGGGCACAAGACATTGGTCATGATATTATGTTTGCTGACTGGGAGCAGTTATGGACCACAGGTATTAAATTCACGGCATGTAGTGCCTTAAAAGAGAATATAATGAAAATGATCTATAGATGGTACATGACCCTAGTCAAGCTTGCAAAGATATATCATTTGCCCAATAACAACTGTTGGAAGTGTAATGAATGCGAAGGAACTTTTTATCATCTTTGGTGGACCTGCCCGAAGATTAAGGCCTACTGGGAAATGATCTATAATGAAATTAAGAAAATCCTTAAGTGGACATTTGTAAAGAAACCGGAGGCTTTTCTCTTGGGCATGGTAGGCCAAATGATTCCAAAGAAAGATAGAACATTTTTTATGTATGCAACAACAGCAGCAAGAATTCTCTTGGCAAAGTATTGGAAGACTAAAGAACTACCTACTCTGGAAGAATGGCAGACCAAGGTGACTGAATTTATGGGACTGGCAGAGATGACCGGCAGAATTCGTGACCAGAGGAGAGAGACAGTGGAAGAGGACTGGGAAAAATTTAAAATTTATCTTAAAAACTGTTGTAAAATTTCGGAATGTTAAGATGTCAAGGGATTTGATATAAAGAATTACAGCTGTAAAAATTTAAACTTAAGAAAATTTTAAAGAGAATTAAATATAAAAACGGATGAAGGATTGCTAAAAAAATTTAAAATAAGGATGCAGTGAAGGGGAGGCATGGGGAAGTCGTGTTATGTTTGTTTGTTTTTTGTTTGTGTTGTAAAACTAATAAAAATCATTTTAAAAAAATAATAATAATTATTTATCTTCACATATTCTAACTTCAAATTTTCATCTGATATCCATCCCTTCTTGCATATTCTTATTTTACCTTATTACTAGAACCACTTCATTTTATTCCAACGTCATTAACATTCAATAATTTTACAGTGTTTCTGTAAATAGATTTTAAATTTCTTCCAATCCTCTTCCACTGACTCTTCTCCCTGGTCTCGGATTCTGCCGGTCATTTCAGCCAATTCCATATAGTCCATTACTTGCATCTGCCATTCTTCCAGGGTGGGTAGATCTTGTGTCTTCCAATACTTTGCGATGAGTATTCTTGCTGCTGCTGTAGCATACATAAAGAAAGTTCTATCCTTCTTTGGCACCAATTGGCCGACCTTGCCCAAGAGAAAGGCCTCTGGTTTCTTCAAGAAGGTATATTTAAATACCTTTTTCAATTCATTATAGATCATTTCCCAGAAAGCCTTAATCCTTGGGCACGTCCACCAGAGGTGAAAGAATGTACCTTCAGTCTCTTTACATTTCCAACATTTATTATCGGGCAGATGATAGATTTTTGCAAGCTTGACTGGGGTCATGTACCATCTGTATATCATTTTCATAATATTCTCTCTTAAGGCATTACATGCCGTGAATTTCATACCTGTGGTCCACAACTGTTCCCAGTCAGCAAACATAATGTTATGGCCGATTAAAATCCCATTGAATTTAAAGCACACTTGTAAAAAAAATTGCATCTGCATGTAACACACTAGTATTGGCAGATGGGTGGGCAGATTCTTTTTATGGATCTGAGAAATTACATGTACAGCGGACGCTCAGGTTGTGAGTGTGATCCATGTGGGATGCACGTTCGCATCCCGCAGCGGCGTGTCTGCGCACGCGGGGGTTGCTATTTGGTGCTTCTGCGCATGTGCAAAGCGCGATTTAGCGCTTCTGTGCATAGGCGACTGCCAAAACCCGGAAGTAACCCATTCCGGTACTTCCGGGTTTCGGCGGTTCTGTAACCTGAAAAAATGCAACCTGAAGTGTCTGTATGGACTGTATTTGGTTTTCATATTTTTTTTCCTTTTTCAAAGGCTGCATGTAGTTGTCTCCTGCCTAGGAGAGAGAGCCAGAGAGAGAGAGAGAGACATTTGCAGTTCACATTGTGGAAGATTACAGGAGCATTTAGTGCTTATCAGATGCTTGTCATGCAGTTTGAATTGTCAGCTGCATAACCTTGGTAGTCTCTTTGCTTGGCTATAGTAAAAGAGCCCTGTGGCTTCTCCCCTTTATGTGCTGCTACGTGTTTGTTCTGAAAGTGATTGCCTGAAACGGGAGTCTCATTCTTTTTATCATTCAGCAGCTCAATGGTTCTATCTTGCTTTCCAGACTTCCCCTATAACGGCCCGTACGCTGGAAACTCTGATCAGACTCTCAACTGCACATGCTAAAGCCAGGATGAGCAAAACAGTGGACAAGCAGGATGCCAAAGCTGCTTTAGAGCTGGTGCAATTTGCCTACTTCAAAAAGGTGTGCAAACTGTTGTTGGATTGCCTGTTATCATAACAAAAGAAAACAAAAAAATGCCTCTAACCTGGGACAGGTATTTGGTAGCGCTTGGCTTGTATCCTTGAATGGTACTAATGTCATCCATTATTTCAAGTATTCTTCCCTGTAATGTTCCCAAGGTGGCCTATAGTGATCAGTAATTATATGGACTTTACCTTCATATTCACAAACGGCAGAAGAGGATGCTGGTCTTTTCTCATCGAGTGGCAGAGGTTTGCTTAATTGTATTGCTGCTCCAAAACCTATAGCGTTATCTGCTGTGCAGAGTTTTGTAATGGCTCAGCACTTGTGTGAATTGCTACACAGATGTCGCTGGATTGGACAGGAGAACTCCATCACACTGCTGAGTCCAGGAACCAGAATTATTGCTGCTGTGCTGAAGCTTTTCCCTGACAATGGTCGTTGCTGTGCACAGCTCTACTGCACAAAGTAGAGCTCTGTTGCACTTGACTTCTGGCCAGGGTTGAGGCAGGACCAAGTACTAGTCCTTCAGGAGGGGATCAAAGGACTGTTTGCTTGTGCTGAAGCAACACATGCATCCCTGTTCCTGAAGGGTAAAGGATTTTCAGTAGCAAAAAGAAAGTGCACCATGGTGCTGCCCCACTTAGCCAAGGGCAGAATGAGAGAGCGCAGGTAACTATTTACCATGTGGTGACTTGCAGCACTGTTAGGACCACTTGATAAGTCAGTTGTTGTAGTAGTATCCTTCCAAGAGACAAAAATCTTGTCATCCCCGCCCCCTGCAGATTTCTGGGCATTTGTGCATAGGTGATAAAATTCTCTTCACTTGCCTTGTATCTTTAAAGAGGCGTGCTGAGCGAGCGTGTCTGCGGCTCTTGCTGGCTTTTCTTGTTTTCCTCCTCTAAAAACTAGGTGTGTCTTACGGTCGTGTGCGTCTTATAGAGCAAAAAATATGGTATATGAATCTGCTCCTCGTTACTTGGACATTAGCTGGTTGATCCTGATCTCAGGTCCATGTCATTGACGGCAAGCTGGAGCCAACAGAAGCTGCAGTGGCTATACTAAGTGATGCTTCTCTAGTAGTGTTCCTGGGGGCTTTCGAGTGAGATTGTGGGTGGGTTGTGCCTTCTTGAGACATGTAGGAGAATTTACAGTCTCCTGAATTACAAAGCATTTAACAGGTGGCCAACTTATTGATTGTAGTTATACTGGGTAAATCAATCTCTTTGTCCATACAGCCACCATTTATTTATATAAGAATATTTATTTACTGCCATTTCATTTTTTTAATTAAGTAGTTCACAACAGCTATGCATAAAACTATACAATAAAAACCACATAAAACGAGTTTAAATCAGATAACTATTGTGGAAATAGGTATTCTTAATTGCCTGCATAAGCCTGATGGAATAAAAAAGTGTCTTAGCTGCTGGCCACATAATTTTGGTCCAGCGAGTAGGAAAATCAGAGTCAGTTTTTATCAGGTGTGTTGTGAAACGAATGGTTGCATTCTTCTACATGTTGTCTCTAAACCCTTGCAGTATTAATCATAACACAGAAGTCACCATGCTTCTGTGCAGCTTATATGTGTTGGGTAGCTCATTTATTTGGAGACTGAACCTTAATTAAGGCTTAAAACCACCTAAGATTCACCCTCCTGTTCTAAGGAGCCACATTGCTGATGGCTTCTGCTTTTTTCGGCGCCTTCTGGTTTTTTTTATTAAAAATTTTCTTAGTTTACCAAAGTATGTGCAATGTCCCTTTCAAGTAACATTTTTTACAGAATAGTTTCATTTGTTGAGACATTAGGAAGAAAAGGGGGAAAGAGGTGGGGGGGGGGGGAAAGGTGAGTGGGGTTGGGGTTGGGTGGCGATGTTTCTATTTTACTTAATATATGTGGGGTTTGGTGTCAGCGTTGCTTGTGCAGGTTCTCTGCTATTCACTTGTGTTCCTTTGGTGGTGAGAGAGGTTGGAGTAGGCCTAGGGTGTGGTGGTTTGTTTGTGATTGGCTGTGGTGATCTTTGTTTTCGTGGGGTGGGTGGGTGTTTTAGATCAGGTTAGCCATATTGATTTGTATGTTGTTGTTGGATTTTTGTCATTGTCTTGTTGGGCTGTGATATGGCTTCTTCCATTGAGACTTCTCGGCTCCTGAGCGAATGGCTGATTAGTTGACCTACTTATAGATTCTTTGGGCTTCTCTCTTTTCTTAGGTTTTGGAAAAAGAAAAGAAGCGAAAGAAGCAGACTGAAGATGGTTCAGACCCAGACACAGAGAATGAAGCTACACAAGAAAGTGAAACGAGAGAGAAAAAGAGGTAAGTAAAGAAAAGCAGTGTAAGGAGAACCCACATGTGCTTCTTCAAGAAAAAGTCTTCATTGGGCAACAGAGAGCAAAACTACAAATTTTTCATATTTAATGGATCATCTTGCATTTCCATCTCATTGCAACTATCTGTTCAGCCGATGGCTCACTTGGTGGGTTGCTTTCAGACAGTTATATGCAGTTCACTGGCCCAGATAATCTGGGTTGCATGGTGTGTGTTTTGCATAATGCACAAGCTGTGTGGCTGCACACAGTAATACATGATGCAGTCATACATGATGCCAGGTGCGGGGAAGGTAAGGGAGGCACTTAAAAGCAACAATTGGGAGCTTAAAGCAAGCAAGATGCCCTTCTGGCCCTATGGAAAGCCCTTGCGAGGATGCTTGCTAAGGTTTGCTTGGAAGTTCTGAAAGTTGGGGCTTCAAAGGGAAGCATCACGTGATGGGCAGGTGGGCAGCTTTGAAGCAACTCATTTCAGTAGGTAACCAGTGCAGTCTACGCACAGCAGATGGGTTGTACATTCCTTCTCCAACCCCAAATAATGACATCTAAAACAAAAGGCAATATAATTGCCCCCCCCATACATCCACGTAAATTAAAGACAAGTAGCAGGGACCAGGAATGTAAATGACTACAATTAGTTTACCGCATAGAATATGGCTTTTCATGTAAAATCTGGAATAATTTGGACTGCTTTATAATAAAGCAGGGATGGGGGGGGGACCTTTGGGCTTCCAGACATAGTCGAGTTACTGCTTCCCTCAGCCTTGACCATTGACCATGCTGTCTAGAGCTGATGGGAGTTGTAGTTGAGCAATATCTGAAGGGCTGCAAGTTTCAAACCCATCTGAAGGACAAACCTGAAGTAGGTAATAAAACTAGAAGGGTCTAGAAGGTACTTTATTCAGTCTGTAGCTTTCTGCCTCTTGTTGTCACTGGCTTCCAGTCTTACCCTCCTTTTCAGTCCCCTGCTTAGGGTGGGGAGGTAGAAGACAGGAGGGAGGGAGTGTTTCACAGAATAAGTTTTTAACAGTTTTAAAAAAATAAAATGAGGTTTCTAGCTCAATATCTCCTCTCCCTCCCTTTCTCCACAAATCTACACACTCCAGGCATCTTCTATCCATTTGTGGGTGGTGAGAATATTGATATAAACTTTTGGTCCTTCTGTAGGAGGAAGACGCGTTCTAGTGATCATGAGCCTGTGGAAGGAGAGACTCATGATCCCTATTCCTTCAGCGACACTGAAGAGGAAATGCCAGAAGGTGAGCAGTTTCCCTCTGATCTTTCTCAGGCTAATAGATGAACGGGTTCAGACAAAAAAAAAAAAAAAAAAGTATTCACGCACTATATTTTTGATCCAGTTGCACAGTAGAATCTGCCCACAAGGGATTTCAGCATGCAGATGGCTGAAAAAGTCACTTCACCTCTGGCAAGCTTGCTGAAAGTGTGATAGCTTTGCAGCTGTTTAGTGTCAACTCGCAGACTTCCTTGGAGAACTCCCCAGACTATGAAAAACTGTTGCTTTTCTATTTTCGCCATTCCGGAATGTTCATATACTCAGTATTTGTTTCTCCAGTACTTGCAAACCTTTTGAGTTAACTTTGCTCTTGTGTCTCCTAAAATCCACTGCTCTTTAACCATAAAAAGTGTTTTATTTTTCTGTGGTAACAGTAATCAAGAAATAAAAAGGTGTGTAACAGGGCAGCCCTACAGAAGATGGCTAAGGAATAAGTCGCACTGAGTTCAGTGAGACTTGTTACTAGGTTTGTGGATGTAGGATTATAGCATCAGTCATAGGTCTTGGTTTGATGCCTTTCCACTAGACCACACGGGCTGCCTGTTAAATATTTGCTATATAAATAGGGTAATTTCCAGAGAGAGAGAGCTGTGCTGGTTTGTTGCAGCAAAAACAACTAAGTCTTATAGCTTAAAGACTGAACAATTCTATTAGAGCAACAAATCTGTTATTCATTAATTACCAGTTAGACACATTTGATGAAGAGGATGAGTCCATTAAAGTTTCCTGGTGTATAATAGATCAAAGTTTGTTGGTGAATACTTGACATTGCATTCCCTTATTTTGTGACTAACTCATCTCTCCTTGATATTATTTAGTTGAGGCACACACTCCCAAGACTACTGAAACTTTGGGCACTGGTGAGACTAAGTCAAAGCTGGCTGAATCCAGGTGGGTAGTATGCAAATAAATATTACAGGTCAGAGTTTAATGGTATGCAAGCTCAAGCACTAGTGTGATCCTTGGGACTTTGTAGAATTACAAGTAGTCTTGTGGCTGGTCATTTTGAAAATGTGGTAGTTTAAATAAATAAAACAAAGAAGGCCATGCTTATTCTGACCCTTGATGTGAAAACTCATTTGTCAGTATTATTTTCAGAGGCTAACAGTGCAATCTCAACTGTGTCTGCTCAGAAATAAGTCCTATTGAGTTAAATGAGACTTACTCCCAGACTTACTCCCAAGGGCAGTTGGGATTTCAGTCTTATTGTAGTTTTCTGTAGTTCAAAGTAATTTTAAAATAAGACCCAAGATTGTCAAATAATGCTAGTTATTTATGACTAAGGTATGCAAATTAGCTGCATCACTTTTGGTTCATTGTTAAGTTTCATGTTGATCCAGCGAGGGATTTTCCCATCTCTCTCTCCCCCCCCCCCCCCCCCGCCTCATAAGGCATAAACATAAGCATTTCCTTCCGTGGCTTCATGGCTGGCCTTTTTAAGATCATTCAGTTCACCCTCTTTCATCCTGTTCTGTATTCTCTCTATTAAAGATGGATAGAGATTTCAGACTGCTGTTGCTTCCTGCTGCAGAAACACAGTGGCCTCTTGTGGCAGAGGCAGAGAATAATATGCAAACAGCGGTGGGAGACTCAGAGCTCAAACATTGTTCTTTAAAAAGCATCTTAGCTGCTTCATGGCTTGAGAGCCTAGCCGAGTTTTGTGTAGCCAAACCATACTGTTTGACTCCTTGTTTGTTTTCTTCTACCTGCACAGACTGAAAGCATTCAAGGCTGCCCTTCTGGAGGTATTCAAAGCTGCTCATGCGCAGTCTGTGGGGTTGAAGAGCCTAATGGAGTCCATCAATCGAGACAACCCAAACCCTTTTTCATCTGTGGAAGTCAAGGTGGCCTTGGAACAGATGCAAGATGACAACCAGATCATGATGTCAGATGACATAATTTTCCTCATCTGATGAACAACTCCTTGGTGTGGAGAATCCCCTTTTCAGCACCTTCCTATGGGGACCATCTAAAAAGTTTGGCTCTCCTCACCTGAGCCATCTAGATTAGGAGAATTGACTGCAACTTGGGATGCCCATGTTATAAAACATTTATGTCGGCTTATTTGCTTTGGGTTTTTTCTTCTTGCAAGGAAGAACACATTTACATTCAAAAGTACTTAATTGCAATCTTTCGTTAAAAGTCACTGGTATGTCCTAAAGAAACCAGTGGTGGAAAGAAACATCTGTGCAAATCTCCTGTTGTTAAAGATATAGAAGCTGACATAGCAGTGGTGCAATTCTACGCTTTTCACCTTTGTCCCCTCAACCATCACAGCCTATCATACCTGCAATTTGTTGTTATTTAGCAGCTGAAATTTTCTTCATGAATGTAATTACTTGACACGGATTTTTAATAAATAACCCAAATGTGGTTGTAGTGAATGAAGCTATTAAAGTATATTTGCAACCAAAGACAGCTCTACAAATATTACATTTCTCTCACTGTGTATCTGTATTCATGTGTAGCTCCTCTTCCCCATTATATACGTTACCAGCTTTGCCTTTGGGAACAAATATTCCAAAATTAAATCATGGGTGAGTCATGTTTCTGTTACATAACGTTGAAAGCAATTGCTTTCTTCTGAAGTTATTTTGGTTACTGGAGTATAGCATGCATCAGGACGATCTTGGAAGCCTCATCTTGCATACAGCTAGAGAAAATTACTTCTACAGGCAGCTACATGTCTCCCTCATAAGACAGCCGTGTGTCTTATCATTGCAAAGTGATATGGGAATTGAGCTAGGAAGGCTAAAAACTTCTTTTTGTATTCTGCTTTTGGTCTTTATCTTGTCCTTTTTGATACCACGGGAGTTTTGCAGCTAGAATTAAAATGGAAAATGTATAGAAATGGTAAAAGCCATTCTAAAAAAATGTATATTTTTAAAGATTGCAAGGAAATAGAACATTTGGGATATTTGCTTGCATTTATTTGAAAGCAGAACTTCCTTAACCTGAGATATCTGCTGGTCTAGGCAGCATTACCAAGTGACCCCAGGAGGGTGATGAACAGGTTAGGTGCTGTCTGCTTTGGGTGAAGCTTGGTTCCTGAGGTGGCTGGTTCATAGCGTACATAGCGTCTGCCACTACAAAATATTTCTGCTGAATTGTGTTTCCTACGAGTGCCTCCCCCTGAATTTTTAATCTCTTCTTCATTTTCCTTGTCTCTCTTAAAATAAACTTTCATTTATTTCTCTTTTTTTGTATATAATTTTTTATTAAATTTTCAGTTTTACAATTTAAAATATTCATTTTACATCCTTAAGATAGCAATAACTTCCCTTCTCCTCTTCCTATGGTTCATTTTAATTATCATAAATTGGTGTATATTTTACAAAAACTATGCCATTCAGTATTCCATTATTGCATCCATCAAAACTTTTTTACCCTGTTGAATTTATCTTAATGCTGCCAGCGTTTTAAGCTGTACACAATTATTTCCCATATATTCAATAAATGTTTTCCAATCTTCTTTAAACGTATGTTCTTCTTGTTCTCTTATTCTATATGTTAATAAACTTACTTTCATTTCTATCCTTTTCCTTTCTTGCTCTGGACCTTAATATATCTTCCCAATAAGAACTGCTCAACTTTCTCTTTTGCTAATTAACCCATTCCCCCCCCCCAATGATTAGCTGGAGGTTTTTCCTGTTGAATCTGCATATCTAGTCTTACATTTCCTTCTTTAAATCTTCCATTTCCCCCCTTGCTTTTAGCTCTCTCTCTCCCCACACACTTTCAAAGAATTTTAGTAGTGCATCAGAGGTGGGTTTTGTTTTTGCAGAAAACAATACAATTATTTTTTCCCTATCTATATTGGGAGGATATTGGCTAATTTTAACTGTTTGCCTTATTTTTCCATATACCCCAAAGGCTGCTTGCATCTAAATACAGTTGTAACTTATTCAAAACTTTTATTCTAATCATTTTGTATTGTCTTTCCAATTCCCACCTATTGTCTATATTTTCTTTAAACGAATGATTCAACCTCATAATGCCATTAACTCTTTAACTGAAAACATGAGTTGAAACAGGTAATGATATATAATACAAATTAAAGCATTTAAACCATGCATTAGAAATACTTTCACCATAAATTTAGCTGAAGGACTTGAAAAGGACTTGGGTGAATTAGAAATGAACAATTTCATTAAGACAGAGATAAAGTGCTTTAATAATAAATCCATCATACTGTCCATTACAGGGTGATAGAGTCTCTTAACATGAACAAATTAAGGAACTAGCAGCTTCATCAGAAAGCAAATATGCGGCCTTAGAAATCAACACATTATTAGAATGATTACATTCATTTAATGAAAGTAAAGTGCCCTAGAACTGAGTGGCTTAATTAAAAACTAAGTTTTTTTATTAAGGGAAGCTTCCTTTGCTGGTGGGCTATTTATGCTGCCATAACGTCAGCAGCAAAACCCAGCATAAAAACCGAGGAGAGAAAGAGACTCCACTCCCCAAAGCAAAGAATGGAGAGCCATCACAAACACCAGCCCCAATGCCCAAACACTGGGTGGCATGCAAATTATTGTTACTTTCTATTATTACTTTAAAAATTTATATATTGCCCTTGCATCTGAAGATCACGGGGCAGTTTACAGCATAAAAATACAAAACAAAACCACAAAATACATACCACCACCGCAACCAATAACCCCCTGGGAAGAGCATTCCACAAATGGAGAACCACCATCACAGAAAAGGCTCATTCTCGTTTTGCCACCCTACGGACCTTGCATGGAGAAGGCACACAGAAAAGGGCTTCAGATTATTATCTCGGCCCAGAGAGGTTCATATGAGGTGAGGCAGTCCTGAGCTGTTAAAAGGCTTTATAGGTCCAAACCAGCACTTTGAATTTGGCCCAGAAAATTAGAGCCAGTTCAGTTGGGCCAGGATTGGTGTAATATGCTCCAACCATCTTGTCCCAGTGAGCAATCTGGCTGCCGAATTCTGCAGCAGCTGAAGCTTTCGAACCATCTTCAGAGGCAGTGCCATGTATAACGTGTTGCAGTAATCTCATGACAGCCATTGTTCAGTCATTTAGTCGTGATCCTGTGATTTAGTCGTGATCTCTTCATGATCCCGTGGACCAGAGCACACCAGGCACTCCTGTCATCCACTGCCTCCCGCAGCTTGGTCAAACTCATGTTTGTAGCTTCGAGAACACTGTCCAACCATCTCGTCCTCTGTCGTCCCCTTCTCCTTGTGCCCTCCATGTTTCCCAACACCAGGGTCTTTTCCAGGGAGTCTTCTCATGAGGTGGCCAAAGTATTGGGGCCTCATCTTCAGGATCTGTCCTTCCAGTGAGCACTCAGGGCTGATTTCCCTAAGAATGGATAGGTTTGATCTTCTTGCAGTCCATGGGACTGCAAGAGTCTCCTCCAGCACCATAATTCAAAAGCATCATTCCAGGTGGATCACGTTTGGTCAAAATTCTCCACATGTTCGTCTTGGGTGGCCCTGCACGGCATAGCTCATAGCTTCTCTGAGTTATTCAGGCCCCTTCGCCATAGCAAGGCAGTGATCCATGACAGCCCATAGCTTTCAAGCGTCCCTTATTTGAAGGGACAGTCCCTTATCCCATGTCCATGTCCCGCTGCTGTGCCTTATTGATGGATGTCCCTTAAATTTCCTGGGTTTCAAAGGAAGCAGCTCCTCTCCCTCCCTCCCTGCCGGTCAGAGAGGAGGGAGACTTGTAACTGTGTTGCTTGGCTGTCCAGCCTGCCCCCCTCCAGCCTCCTCTCACTAGCCTGGCCCCTGGGAGACCCTCCCCGCCAGGGCTAGCAGGAGCCTCGGGCCCTTCCGCCACCATCCTCCTCGTGGCTGCCGAACTGAGCGTTTCTGCCTGGGGCCTCCCCTCTGCCCATCGCCGCCGCTTCCGCTCCCGTTAGGCCGTACTGCGGCTGTGCCACCGAAGGACCCGGATGAGATGGGCAGCCTGGCATGGCCTATGAATTGCTGAGGAGCCTTGAGAGGAGAGTGAGGGCAACCATAGAGAAAGCAGTTCGGAGAGAGGAGGCGGAGGCAGAGGCGGAGGCGCGGGCAGGTGTTCTAAGGGCTACAAGGGAAGAACCGCAAGCGCTTCTCCCATAGATTTGTAGTGGTAGACTAGCATAGATGGTCTGATCTGCAGGTTTACTTCGGGCGCTGTTTTTCCCCCCTTTCTCCTGCCCCACCTGATGGAACTGAGAGCTGCAGATGGAGCATGAGAGAAAAGATACAGAACTGCAGCAGCATCTTCGTAGCTTGGACTTTGTTTTGCGCGAAGAGTGGTTGCTGCTTTTAGTTATTTAATTGCAGTGTTTCATCGGCGGCTGCCTTGAGCAGCAACCTCTGGAAACGAAGGTCTAAAAACCGGCGCTGATCTCCAAAATTATCTGGTCCCTTTTAACTTCGTATTTCAGCTGATTGACTAAAATCCCTTATTTTCAAGGCTGCTGGTCCCTTATTTTCAAATCTGTAAGTTGACAGCTATGTGACAGCCATAGGCAAAGTCAAACCAGTTACAGCAATGGGGAGAACGTTCCTCTCCTGGCATAAAAGCACAGAGGAAGTTATTCCAGTGACCACTTTCTGAGTGTCCTATGCAAAGGAAAAGCCAATAGATCGGCGGAGGCGGGCACCTATATAACAAACACAGAAGCTTCCCCAGAGCAATAACCTATCAGAGGGAAAGGATCCTTTTCTGGGGGCAAGCAGCGAGAGAAGGAACATCTGCATTCTTACAGAAGCCACCCAGATGTAGTAAGTGGGGAAAGGAAACACCTGAACCTAACTTGAACCTCCCCATGGAGTAAGAGCCCTTTTCATTTGTTACTCATGAGGAGGGGGCAAGCATAATGGCAGGGGCTGCAGGTAACATGTTCAACCCCAGAGTCATGCAGCTTCTTCTGCCCTGGTTGCACTTGCCACAACTTCTGCTGTGGGGGCCTCCTCTGTGCATGGCTGCTCCCCCTCTGATTTACAGCCCCGTATGGCATGAGGACTCCTGCCAACCTAGCAGTTCGAAAGCACGTCAAAGTCAAGTAGATAAATAGGTACCGCTCCGGCAGGAAGGTAAATGGCGTTTCCGTGTGCTGCTCTGGTTCGCCAGAAGCGGCTTAGTCATGCTGGCCACGACCCGGAAGCTGTACGCCGGCTCCCTCGGCCAATAAAGCGAGAAGAGTGCCGCAACCCCAGAGTCGGTCACAACTGGACCTAATGGTCAGGGGTCCCATTACCTTTACCTTTATGGCATAAGGAACAAGATCTTGGCTGCAGACATTGTCCCAAAGACAGTGGGAGGCAACATGACCCCTCATCCCTTTCACCACATTTGCCCTCTTCACACATTGCACACAAGCATGCCAGGATGGCAACAATCATGGCAGTGACAAAAGAGGAAAAGCAGAAAGGACAAGAATCCAAACAGATGGCCCTGGAAGACCTACTTCAGACAGCTGTATAAATTTGTACCCATGGGTGTGTGGGTGGGCGTGGGACCATGTGAACTGGCCAAGCCTTCTCCACCCATAACCTGCACTAGTTGATCAAGAAGGCCTGAAGAGGAATTTAAAAAATGCTCCGCTGAATGCACGTCCTAAGCAGGAGGAGAGTTGTAAGTGGTTCAGTTTAAGCATGACCTTCAAAATTAGGACTTATTTCCTGGCAAATATCTGCTTACTGTTAGGCTGTGAGATTTAAGCCTGATTGGGAACAACACCATCAGAGTTAGCATCTTCTATCGGGAGCAGATGAAACATTAGAATCATCATGTACGTCTAGTAGCATCCGGAGGGCTTGGAATCATGGAATTGTAGAGTTGGAAGGGACCACAAGGATCATCTCGTTCAACTCCCTGCAATGCATAAATCTTTGGCCCAACATGGGGCTCAAACGCACAACCCTGAGATTAAGAGTCTGATGCTCTACTGATGACTCCCTTGCTAGAACAACTTCACTGGCTGCTGTTCTGTTTCTAACCTCAATTCAAATTGCTGGTTCTCACCTGTAAAACCCTAATGATTCTTCATTGTAGTTGGTTTACCATGACTTTAGGACTAGCCTCCACTTGACTGTTCTCTGGCCCCACAAGAGCTGTCTTGAGTGGTTTTTCCTTATAGAGTATTATGTACATAGCAAATAAAATGGAAGAGATAAAACTTAGAGTGTCTAGCAAAAGAATGAGAGACTCTTGACTTGCTAAAACTATGTCTATCACATACAATGGGCACATCTCCCTCCTTTTCCCCCTGCCTACAGGCAGTTTTCCCCACTTTTAGTTTCAGAGCTTCCAGACGGAAACTGATCAGCCTTGCAGATAACAAATTTGAACCAATGCAGCTTTGTAATATGCAAATATGGAAGATATGAAAATGAACTAACCTGATTAGGCTGACTAAACTTCTGATTCCTATCACGTACAGTTTGCTAAGTCAACTGTGGTGTGTGGGTTGTTGGTTAGAATTGGAACTACATTGTAGCTTGATCTTCTTCTATAGCAATCACTCATAGCCGAGTAAGATTGTCTTCCATAAACAAAACTGTGTTTATGGAAGACAATCTTACTCAGCTACAAGTGATCACCAAAGAAGAAGATTAAGCTACAATGTAGTTCCAATTTTAACCAACAACCCACACACTGCAGTTGAATCCGTAAGTGCCCGTGGAGGCCAATTCTGGATCCACACATCCTTCCACAATGGGGACATTGGTTTCCGGGCGGGAGTTGATCACGGTGTGCATTTGCCAAGCGTGCCTTCCTCTTAGCATGTTTCTCCCTTTCATCTTGAGTTCGAATGCCTTCAAAGCCCATGACATCTTTGGTAAAGGCTGTTCTCCAACTGGAGCGCTTGCAGGCAAGTGTTTCCTAATTGCTGGTGTTTATACTACAGCGGGTGGCGCTGTAGGTAAAACCTCAGCGCCTAGGACTTGCCGATCGCATGGTCGGTGGTTTGAATCCCCGCAGCGGGGTGAGCTCCCGTCGTTCGGTCCCAGCTCCTGCCCACCTAGCAGTTCGAAAGCACAATTAAGTGCAAGTAGATAAATAGGTACCGCTTTCTAGCGGGAAGGTAAATGGCGTTCCGTGTACTGCTCTGATGCTGGTTCGCCGGAGCAGCTTCGTCACGCTGGCCACGTGACCCGGAAGTGTCTGCGGACAGCGCTGGCTCCCGGCCTCTAGAGTGAGATGAGCGCACAACCCAAAAGTCTGTCAAGACTGGCTCGTACGGGCAGGGGTACCTTTACCTTTATACTACATTTTTAAAGATTTGCCTTGAGACAGTCTTTAAACCTCTTTTGTTGACCACCAGCATTACACTTCCCATTTTAAAGTTTGGAATGGAGTAGTTGCTTTGGAAGACGATCATCAGGCATCTGAACAACATGACCAGTCGCTACGCGACCACCTCCCAGCAGTGGGAGATTCCAGGGGTTCCCGGCGCTTTCCCAGGGTTCAGTTTCCTTGGAATGAGGGACAGCAGGGACTGTGGTGTCTTTGTGATATAAGGTTTACTTCAGGCATAGGCAACCATGGCCCTCCAGATGTTTTGGGACTACAATTCCCATCATCCCTGGCCACTGGTCCTGTTAGCTAGGGATGATGGGAGTTGTAGTCCCAAATCCGGAGGCCTCGGTTGCCTATGCCTGTTTACTTACACATACATTCAGGTCCCACAATGTGTTCCCACGAAATGGTTCAGTAGGTGAGCGTTTGCATAAGCAGCTGAACATTTCCATTATTTCCTATGGGAACATTCCTAATCCATGATTTGTCTCTTCTCCCTCTCTCCCACCATACTTTCTGCCTAAAACTGTTGCAACTAGCAAAGGCTAAACAAAAGGGAAGTGATCCACTGGCTGCAATGCAGGAACCTGCCACTGTCCCACACGGGGATTGAACCTGCAACCTTGGTGTTAGCAGCTCCACACTCTAACCAGCTGAGCTATCCAGGCTGTGTGTGTTTGCGCAACAATGAAGGGAAGATTGCTTTTAGAAATTGCCATGAGTACTCATCTCTGTCCACCCTGGTTAACTGTTCCTTGTGCCTGGGAGGATTCTGAAAGCCTGATTTATAATTTAATTAGTGTTGTCCAAGCTGAGTTCCTTTTGATTTTCCTTGACCTACCCCATATGATAGCAACATCAGCTTTGACCTCCCCGCCATGCCCCCTCAATGACTTGGCGGGGGGAATCTAATTGACGCAAGCACAAATAATGCTATTTCTTTAGGTTTAAAGGGCAGCCAATGTGTGCCGGAACTGCCCTCGATAGCAAAAAGGAAAGGCAGAGGTGGGGAATCCGTTTAGACACTCCTTGTGACCCCGGTGCTGCTTGTAGTAATAATAATTTCCATTTGATGTATTACCTGACAAAGAAAAATAGAACGCCGTGTCAAATCTGTGATACGCATTTCTTTACCTCAGACAGACGGTGGGGGGAAATAAAATAGGTCACTCTGCCATTCAGCTCCCTTCCTGTCATAACGGTTAGTCAGCAGGGTCTTTTATGGGCAGAGGAAGAACTTTTACCAGCAGCAGGCATCCCCGGAAAGTTATACTCCTGCAGGGAAAGGTTACCGTCATAAGCGATCCGTAGTATGAAAAAAAGTGTTGTGGGAACTTAATTGGAAAAGCTTGCAAATATTAGATAGGCTTAGGATTTAAATATGTCATGTTAGAAATTAATATGTTTAATGCCAAAATAGAAAGATAGAAAGATGTTAAGTGATTAAGTTAATTTTATGAGAAAATTGGTTTTGGAAAACTGTTAAAATGATATACACTGAAATTCAACTAGGGGGATACGAGGAAGTCACTTAACAATGTCACTAAGATTGGCTTAATATGGTTGAGATTTATGTTTGTCTGTCTGTCTGTCTGTCTGTCTGTCTGTTTGTTTGTTAAAAAAAATATTTTGGAAAATCAATTTTAAAAATTGGAAAAAAATATGTTGTGAGATTTGCGCAGTATACAGGCTCCCACTCCTGAAGAGGTAGGTGAGTAGCCCCACTCAGAATTAACAATGGGGAAATACGTCCGTTTTGGTTTCTCTCCATTTCTCATCTTTCCAATTGTAAGTTCAGTTCTCTCTCTGTGTGTTTAAAAGTCCTCATGAAAATCCTCCCACATTTTAGTGAATTTTTTAAAGGCAGTTTTGCCCAATGCAACACATGTTTGCAAAGGTGTTGTTGTTTAGTTGTGTCCGACTCTTCGTGACCCCCTGGACCAGAGCACGCCAGGCACTCCTGTCTTCCACTGCCTCCCGCAGTTTGGTCAAACTCATGTTAGTAGCTTCGAGAACACTGTCCAACCATCTCGTCCTCTGTCGTCCCCTTCTCCTTGTGGTTTGCAAAGTAGTTCTCCCTAAAAATGCATCTTTGTATGCATTTTTTACGTACACGAGTGTATGAACTTTGGGGAGGTACACATTATGTGGCTGCAAAATTCCACTGCAAAATTCAGAGAAGTCCACGTTTCCAAAGGATGTCCGTGTTTCACTTTTCATATTGTTTTGGAAACTACAAATTTGATACATTGACTTTTAACTGCAAATTCAATCAATTCCCCCCCTTCCTACCCACTCCTACCACTTAATTCTACTCCCCATTCATCAACAGTACAAACACAATGGGGAAGAGTTCAGCTTTGCTAATCCCTTTCCTCACTGCAGACACTATTACATTCCACAGAAAAGACCGGGGTGGTGAAATTCACTGGCCTGGCTTGCAGGCAGCGTAGAGTAATGGGATTCTGGGAGTTGGAAGGGTCACTAGTGGTCACTTAGTCTGCTGATAAGTAAGTTGGGAACAAGATCCAGGGATATCAACAACGTTTGAAATCTGGAAGTACGGTATATTATTATTATTATTATTATTATTATTATTATTATTATTATTAATACCCCACCCATCTGATTGAGTTTCCCCAGCCACTCTGGGCGGCTCCCAATCAAATGTTAAAAACAGTACAGCATTAAATATTAAAAACTTCCCTGAACAAGGCTGCCTTCAGATGTCTTTTAAAGATAGGATAGCTGCTTATTTCCTTCACATCTGAAGGGAGGGTGTTCCACAGGGTGGGCACCACTACCGAGAAGGCCCTCTGTCTGGTTCCCTGTAACCTCGCAATGAGGGAACCGCCAGAAGGCCCTCGGCGCTGGATCTCAGGCTGAATGATGGGGATGCTCCTTCAGGTATATGAAAATTTAGGCAAAACTTTTCATTTCTACTTGTACAAAACAAATCTGTTTTATAGTAGTAACTTGATGGAACATGCTTCACAAGATTAGCACAAGTATGGACAATAGATGGTTGAAATGTGAATCAAATATTGAAATTCAACACACACACCGTAATTTATGGTGGATTTGCAAGAATGCAAATAAATTTTGGACACAAATAAAATATGCTGTGGAAAGAATAATCCAATTAAGAAATAGAATTAGGACCAGCTTTATTTTTATTGACTTTTAATTTTCAGTGCACTTCTCTGCCATTTCCCTAAAATTAAAAAACCCATTTTTAAAAAGTGGATTTCTTGCAGTAGGGTTCTACAGCTTGCAGCCCAGCTAGAAGAGCCAAATGCAGGATTCCCGCCTGCTCTTGAGAAAATGGTTCCATCTAGCACATAATTCAGTTTCTTCTGTATTCCTCCAACAATATGGGAGTAGAAAGGACCAGTGGCGTAGCGTGGGGGGTGCAGGGGGGGCCGGCCGCACCGGGCGCAACATCTGGGGTTAGGGCAAATCCACAGGTTAGGGGGCGCAAATCCACGGGTTAGGGGGCGCAAATCCACAGGTTAGGGGGCGCAAATTACTTGCCTTGCCCCGGGTGCTGACAACCCACGCTACGCCACTGGAAAGGACATAATTCTATGATGCACTATGGCGATCAGGAATGCAGAGTTCTCCGAAAAGGCTTTCCTTTAAACTGTAATGTCAGTTTTGATGCAAGGTTGTCACTTTAAGGAAAAGGAAAGGGGTCAATATCATGAGTTTTCCAGAAACAAGAAAAGTGCTCGTTTATTGTCAGTGCAAAAAGTATACTCAACAGGAAGTTGCCTTATACCGAGTTGCACCATCCTGCGCAGTATTGTCTACACGGATAGGCAGTGGCCCTCCAAGGTTTCAGACAAGGGGTTTCTCCCATGGTTACCTGGAGGGATGGAACTTGAGACATTCTGTGGGCAAGGCAGGTGCTCTTCCTCTGAGCCTTTCCCCAGAACCAGAAACCTTCTATTGCCAAGTGAATGAAGGCAGGTGGAAATTTTCTGTAGAGGAATAGCTAGGGGATGTGTTTGAAAAGAAAAGGTGAACCCTCATTTCCCCTGTGAATGTGCACTGGCTATGTCCACCACAGCAGTCATGGAGTGGGGACTGGGACTCATGGAAATAGATGATCCTATAACATTGCATAGGCCTGGGTACGGGGGTGCTCATTGAACTGATGTCACAGAAACTATCCATTAATAGGCACTTATGGCACATCTTCATGTCGACATCCATTTGTCTCAGGAGACAATGGAGGAGTGGGCCCTCCATCTGTTGGAGAATTATGGCACCTGCTGTGGCTGTAGAGACCAAAATGGGAGAGACATGTTTTATTGCAGCTGGGGCAGATGAAGGCATCCACTTTCTTCTCTCTGGGTTCCTCCCAGCGCTCATTCCTCCTCTTGGCGCTGCTATGGATATACAACTTGACTGTCTGTCTCCAGGCAAGGGATTCCCACAGGCAACTGATGTTGCCAGCCTTCATGTCATGTTTGCAGACATCTTTATAACACAGTCTTGGTCTGCCAATGGGCCTGGTGCCAGAAGCCAGCTCCCTATAGAGCACGTCCTTGGTATCCTGCCATTTTCCATTCTGTGGACATGATCCAGCACACATGTTGCTAAGACAGGAGTGTGAACATGCTGGGAATTTGGGCTTGGGAGAACACATCTTTGTTTGAGACTCTGCCCTGCCCTGTGAAGTGGTGCCCAAAATCTACCTGACTCAGCACATGTGGAAGGCATTGAGGCATTGCTCCTGGTAGGCATAAGTTGCCCTTGGCTCACAACCATAAAGCAGCATGCTCAGCACGCAAGCCTAGTAGACCATCATCATGGTATTGGACATTAGCATTGCGTTCTCCCATACCCTTTGGGAGAGGTGAGCCACTGCCATAGCTGCCTTGCCAATACGTTTGCCCAGCTCGGCATCGATGGAGAGGTTGCTGGTTATGGTGGACCCCAGGCAGATAAAATGGTCTACCACCCCAAGCATATGGTCATCAATGCTGATGTGTGGAGTGTTGGCAATATCCTGACCCAAGATGTTGGTCTTCGTTGGGCTGAGGCTGAACCCCATGAAGGCTTGGCAAAATGGTTGATGAGACTCTGTAGAGCTTTCTTGGAGGGCGCTGTCAAGGCATAAGAACCCACCACCTAGGATGAACAGACCCCCTTTGCTCTTTGAATGGAAGAACACACTGTCAAGCTGAAGGCATATGAGAGCAACAGGGAGAAGAATGTGCCAAAGAGAGCTGGTGCGAGAACACAGCCCTGTTTCACACCACTCTTTATAGGGAAGGCGTCTGCAGAAAAGCCATCATTTTGGACAGTGCAATGCATGTTCTTGTGGAAGGGCACAATCAAAGGCAAGCTGTAGCGCTTGTACTTTTTGCCAATCAGGTGGAGCTTATAACTCCAATCAGGTGGAGCTTATAACTTATAACTGCGGCCTCCTGTGTTGTTTTGGCTGCATTAGCAGCACTGAAGTGACCTATCTGGATAGTGTATATGGAAGTCCTGGACTGCCCAGCCAAGACCCCTTCATCACATACGGCTCCACAATTGTGCAGTATTCATTACTACTAAAGTTGTAGTTGGAGCCCTGCAGAATTGCACCGCGAGTGCAGGGAAAATGCGTTTTCCAAGGAAAAGATCTGTGAAAGGGAGCCTGGCTCCCTTTAGCTGCACTCCCAAAGCAGCAATATCATTTGCTTGAAAGGGAGCCGTAAGTTGCTATAATCCTGGGGTTCAAAACGATAAAGCTGGTGGTCCCCTGGGCCTATTTATTGCCTCACAACCCAGGATTATAGCCAACATAATTGTTGTGGGACTAGGATGCTGCCCTGAAATCACTGGAAGAAGTGGAAGAAATAAAAGACCTATGATGTACAATGGATGTTGAAAGTGGCAGAATTTATTTTTGCAGGGTTGACGGGGCAACTGTCTAGTTTATATCCATATGATGGATGCTTGTCTACGTGCTTTCATACACAGATTATGAAGGTATGACATAGATCTAGATTGCTCTATTTCACAATAGGTAAGTTGTAATGATGCAATACACTAAAAAGCGGAAAGGGGAAAAAATGCTTCTCAGGCAAGCTTGCCGTTATCTTGTAGGCCATCTGTTTTTCATTCAAACAAATCTATTGGTCTAGATTCCCCATAACTAGGTAGGTGGTATATTAAATGCATTTCCCTTGCTGTCCCCTGGTGTACGTATGGGACATGTGACACTTTCGAGGAAGTGGTCGAGGGGAAAAAAGGGTAAATGTCAGCCACAGCTGCCCCTGAACCACAACCGAGGGCGGGAAGACTAGCGAATGGAAAAAAACTGGCTTTGATTCTGAAGACAGTATAAAAGGAGACCAGGATTGCACATATGGACACTGATACTCAGGTGCAGAACCTCCAGCAATAGGCTCCTTGCAGCAGAAAAGAAAAGCTACTATGGCTTCTACAAGATTTCCCTCACTGGTGAGTACGCTGATAATACAGATTGTCATTTATGGTGTATAGAACTCTTAGTACCCATTTGTGTCCAACTTAAAATGTAGAGGCGTGTGATATTGCATTTGAGTTCTTACTTCATCCTGTTATCAGTCTTCCTTCCACATGCAGAATTTTGTTAGTGAAGCTTCAATCTCCCAATCCACTTGCTATCAAAAATTGAAGCCAATGGTTATCTAAGTCTTCTGTTTGTTTGTCTATCCATCCCTCATTATAGCTGCAACAATAAGCTATATTTAATTAGCGTAATATGTGTAATTAATGTAATAGACTTGGACAGTACAGTTTAAAGCATTTGGATAACAACTATTTTCCTTGAATTCATGAACTTCTTTTTCTGGAGGGATTTTCATCCTGTAGATAAGCTACCAAGAATGCTGAAGAGCTATGACTGTGATCCCACCTGCTCTGAGTTAATGTTTCACATAATTGAATGCTTTTCGTAACCTCATAGTTCTAAAGCTACTTTTAGATTTGAAAGAGGACTGATATGTAATCAATTCATTCTCAGTAGGATTTCATTGTTTTTCCCCAAGTACCACTTCCCCCAGGGTCCCATCTGCTTTCCTTGTGAATTTATTTGCTTGATTGGCACACAAATAAATATTAACAAATAGAACAACAAATAGAACAATTTTGGGAGCAAGTTTTGAAAGCGATATCTCAGATTACAGTTCAGACAACCCCAACAACCTCAGCTTTTGCCTTACTTAATTTATATACTTCAAATATAGACGAATTAAGAAGTTAGGAATTAATAACGCATTTACTAATAGCAGCTAGAATGGTAATAGAACCTGGAAAACTTTGCAATTAATGAATATTGACCACTGGGTATAATATAGTCTGGCAAATAGCCACAATGGAAAAACTGTTGTAAAAATTGAAGGTGGCAAGGAGAGAGAAAAAGAAGATAATTTGTTTGGCACAGTATTATTAAATATACAAATGAAGCAACACACGGACGAGAAATACCTACAACATATATTGCCATAAAGTGTGGATAAGCAGGAAATGCTCTTTAGCTCATTCCTGTTATTCTGAGTTTTCCAAGTGAGTTTATTGAAGAAGCCACTGAATTGGTTTACTGTAATCACTGTAAAATAATATGTTTGGTATGTTATACCCCTAGTGACCCATTTTGGGGACGTGTCATGCCGTATTATTAATAATTTTGTAATATATATATATATAATATTAACATCCCAAATAACTTGTGACAAGTGTGTGATGGCACAGCTTTTCCTCAAACTTTTGCCAATGAGATTTTGTCTTCATTTGAAATCTGTCTATCAGTTCTGGCCTCTATCACAAACTGGCAGCGGTTCAGCCCAGCTGCAAAACTCCCAAACAGAGAGTAGTCAGGAAAGTTGCTTTTGGTGAAAGGGATTAGGCCATAGCTGTCAACTTACAGATTTGAAAATAAGGGACCAGCAGCCTCGGAAATAAGGGATCAGCAGCCAAAATAAGGGATTTTCCAGGCATAGGTATGTTCAACTTCTGAGCCCCTCTGAGCCAAAGGCAGAAAGCCCAGCCAGCAGCCAAATGAAGCCTCATCAATAAGGGACAGCAGCGGGACATGGCGCTGGGATAAGGGACTGTCCCGCCAAATAAGGGACACTTGACAGCTATGGATTAGGCTTGATATATGTGATTTATTTCTTTAAAAAGACAGGTTTAGTGTATTGCCACTTCACCAGTGAGCCCCCACTGCTTGATGTTTTAGGCTTCAGAGGAAGGGCTTCAGGGTCACAACTCTGGCTTTCAGTAAAACCTGGCACCCTTTAAGTACTTCAATATTAGCAGAGTGCCTAGTATAAACTGTTTTATGCAAAAACCTATTTTATGTCAGTTTCAGATTATACCTCTGGCTAACCTGCACATGATAAAACAACTCATTTTGTATCTGTTCTCCCTTTCAGGTTGGGTTGTTGTTGCTACTGCTTTCAGCTATAAATTTAGCTTCTGGAAAAGCAGTTAAGCCTGGGAAAAACAACGAGGAACCCAGCGAGAACTGTCCACCCCAGTCTGGAACCCAAGAGGATTTTCCCCCAAAGTCCCTGACATTCCAAGTCCACATTGGCCGCCCACGACCAGCCAGTGAGGTGCCCCAGGACATCAGGAACAGATCTGTATCTCCATGGGATTACAGGTATTGTCCTTATTCTCAATGACTGAATCAAATGTGTCGGCTACGAAGCAGAGCATGTATAGCAAACCCACCGTGGTTCTTCAATACTTTAAAATGTCTAGGGCTGCCGCAAGAAAGGACACAATTTTGTAGCTATTGTCAAACCCAGGAGCCAGCTGGGTTTTCTGGGAAACAGACTGGAGAGAGAGGGAGAGCTGAATTGTCTCCATGAAGGGAGCAGTTTTTTTTCTTGCTGAGGTGTTTGGACCTTCCCCTGATCCTGCTTCTGCCACTCCCAGGTTGTGCTTCATTGATAAATGCCAGGGCTCACCCCTATCTGGAATTGTAGCCTCGGACAGGGGCTCCTCATCCAATGAGGGGCTGCTGGTTCAATTTGCCCTGCAATGGGGGAAAGTCACTCTGCACATGATAACAGCCATGCTTCACATTGCTACTAATTTGTGCCGACCAACCGGCACAGAGGAACTCTTCGGCAACCTGGGTGCCTGTTGCGAGGGTCCTAAAGCTTAAATCACCAGAGGTGCATGGGTGCTTGGATTTTGTGCCCTTGCCCTCAAAGCTTTCAGAGCCACAACTCTATAGTCTGCACCACGGTAGTGACAGACAACTGCCTTTGAAATGGAAGTTATTTGACTCTATAGCAGGCTTCCTCAACCTTGGCCCTCCAGATGTTTTTAGCCTACAACTCCCATGATCCCTAGCTAGCAGGACCAGTGGTCAGGGATGATGGGAATTGTAGTCTCAAAACCATAGAGGAAGCCTGCTCTATAGTGTGGAACACGGAGTGTTTCTCTGATGGCAGAATGTTTCTGAGAACATCTTTCCCCTATGGCTGCTCCTTTTACTCCCTATGTCTACTGGTAGTAATTGGCTGCTTGGTCTATGCACAGTTGCCTTGCCTTCCCCTTGGAG
The DNA here is from genome assembly GCF_964252035.2 of Podarcis erhardii. NCBI lineage: Eukaryota > Metazoa > Chordata > Lepidosauria > Squamata > Lacertidae > Podarcis > Podarcis erhardii. The sequence goes on along the minus strand of NC_138507.1, from coordinate 4,947,033 downwards.
TATATCTGCTGCTCAGTTTGAGGGCACTCAGTTTGAGGTGCCCATTCCCAGGTAATCATGGTAGCAGTCCCAAGTAAGAGACTCTTGATCAACACAGTCCGTGCATGTTTCCGATCTCACATTCTTCTCGGCAGCACTTGCTTTGAGAACCTCCTGTTGGATCACCCTCCTCTTCCTGCTTGAAACCAGGAATGGGTCTCTCTCACCTTCCCTTGCGTCACAGGGCAGGAGTAGAGAACCCTTTGCAGCCCAAGGACCCCATTTCCCTTAAGTCAGCCTTCCAGGGATATATGCCAGGTGCAAGAGCCTCCTGCCTCCACACAGTCAGCAGTGTTCCCACCATGCAAAAGCCACAGGTTTCTAAACCCACTCACCTCTCCATCCACAATTCAGGCAAGCAAGAGGCATTCTCACATTCCAGTACTAGAGGGAAGTAAAGAGCAGAACCAGTAAGGGGGGTGGGGTGGCCTGGAGAGTCTTAAGAGACCAGAGGGCCACATTTGTACCCCCAAGGGCAGTGGCTGAGGCTCTCCTCGACCCCTGTCACGGAAGAGGTCTGACAGCAGCAGGAACTGGCAAACTGACAGATTATATTGCATATCATGGTAATATATTATTGATATAGTAGTCAATAAGCAGCCATTTCCTTCACTTTCTGATAACTTGCAGCCTCTCTTCCTTGAAGGATTGAGATGTGTGAACCTCTGGAAGTCTTTTCCATGCGAAGAGACCCTACCTTCCCCGCTCACAGAGCTTTCTACAAGCCAGCCATTCCTGCTTCTCTTTGGCCAAGAGTCTAGAGAGAAGCAAACATTTAGCTTCCCATTGTATGCAGCCGGTTTCAAGGCTCTACATGTTCTGAAGAACTAACAGTCTTGCCCTCCTTTTGCCTCTATTTGCAGCACTCACGAAGATCCCAACAGGTTTCCCCATGTGATTTCGAAAGCGACCTGCCGCCATGCCTTCTGTCTTGACATGAAAGGCAAACCAAACATAGCCCTGAATTCTGTTCCTATTCAGCAGGAGATCATGGTTCTTCGACGGAAGCAGGTTGGTTGCCAGCAGACCTTTTGGCTGGAGAAAGAAGTGATTAATGTTGGTTGCACCTGCGTCATGTCGAGCACCAGAACCTATGCTAATCGAAGTGCCTGAAAGAAGCATAGAATTGACCAGCGGAGGTAAATGACCGACTCCAGGCTGATGCTTTCCGAATCCAAATCACATTCTTTGATGACTCAAAAGAGAAAGAAACTGCTATCTCAGGGATGGGCAGAAATAAAGACAACATAGAATTAGGAAAGATTTTGTGCAACTTTCTTACTAGATGACACAACTTTAAAATGCCATTTGTTTCAAAACATTTAAGTAGGCCCTGAAAATGTTGAATATATATTCCTCCTGGCCTTAGGCCACGATGACAAAATAATCTCTCCTAGCTAAAATGGCCTCTTCTCTTCACTTGCCAAAAATGTAAAAGTCCTGCCTTGTAACGAGTGTTGCATCCTTTACCCCCATGCTATTGGTCAGTCTTATTGAATTGTATGTTCTATGTCATGATATAAATGCATATGAAATGTGAAACTCATGGAGAAGCAAAGAGAAACTTGCTTCCAGCTGTATTTATAAGACCTATTTATATAACTTTTATTTATGCACCTGCAAATTATAATTCAAAAACATGAGTTATTTGTATTTATTCAGTAACTTAAACAATGAATAAAAAGACAGAAATATGGAGTTGTCTGTTCACATTTTTCGAATTGAAAACTTTCTTAGTGGTGAAATATTTAAGAGAACTAGCGAGCCAGGCCAGGGGTTGGTTTTATGCATTGTGGAGGCAGCTCAAGGCCATAGATCAGTGACTGGAGCATCTGCTTGCAGGCGGAAGGTGTCCGGTACAATCACTGACTCTCCAGTTTGGGCAGCTTCCTAGGCCATTGAGCAATCAGGTGCAGATCTCTTGTGACTTAAATGCAAGCGGAAGACTCCAATAGCTGCCATGCACCTGTCATGCACCACAAACATGAACCTGTTTGCTTTTCCCCAGGGAAAGGCTGAGGGAGGAGCGGGAGTCCGGCCCTTCTCAGTGCTTCAATCCAACCAGCTGCCTCTTCCACCTCTAAGACCCAGCTACAATACAATACGATAATCTTTATTGTCATTGTCCCATACAGAACAACGAAATTGGGGGGGGGGGACTACATAAGACATTCAAAATCAACAAGCCTAATATCCCAGCTATCCCAACCTGGTTAGCCCCCTAAAAAATCTGATACCCCATTTTTACAATACAATATACTCCCATAGAGATGCCTTAAAAAGATAAAGGGGCCCCTGACCATTAGGTCCAGTTGTGGACGACTCTGGGGTTGCAGCGCTCATCTTGCTTTATTGGCCAAGGGAGCCGGCATACAGCTTCCGGGTCATGTGGCCAGCATGACTCAGCCGCTTCTGGCAAACCAGAGCAGCGCACGGAAACGCCGTTTACCTTCCCGCCAGAGCGGTACCTATTTATCTACTTGCACTTTGACGTGCTTTTGAACTGCTAGGTTGGCAGGAGCAGGGACCGAAAAACGGGAGCTCACCCCATTGCGGGGATTCGAACCGCCGACCTTCTGATCGGCAAGCCCTAGGCTCTCTGGTTTAACCCACAGCGCCACCCACGTCCCAAGAGACTTATTACACTGCGTTTAAAACCAAAATCACATTTGGCTAGAAACTGTTTCTCAGGCGGCTAGTCCTACAAATGGCAGCTTTCTTTCTCAAATGCTGCATGCAATTTCACAGAACAGTTGCCATGCCAATGGAAAGGAGAGAGAGACACAATTAAGCAAACTTTCTCTTTCCTCTGATCTCCACTTTGCTCAGCATTCCTGCCAACTCTCTCGAGCTTCGTTCAGATCACAACTTCTTTCTGAGACCTCTTCCCCCTTCTCTCCCTTCAGAAACCATTTCTGACCCCCCCCCTTCTGCTAGACGGCCACTTCTTGGCTTCTGGAACTTTGCCGGAAATTGACCAGCAGCCGACAATTGACAGGCCTGCATTTGCCTCAGTGTCTAAGGGTGCCATACGTCCAGGTTTTCCTGGACACGTCTGGACTGTCAAAATGGTGTCCAGATGGATTTTTAATGAACCAGCCAAATGTCCGGGGGGAAACCCAAATGTATGGCAACTAGGGTGTTTTTTTTAAAAAAGAAAAACTGTTGTGAAAATCCAAAAACAACAATAACCACCGCAAAGACTACGTTTTTGGGGGGAGATGTCTCCAACGAAAAGCTCAACAACTTTGCCCAGGTGTAAAAAAGAAAGGGAAGAAAAAGAAAAGAAAGGCAACCCTATCAGTCTCTCTCTCTCTCTCTCTCTCTCTCTCTCTTTTAAATGCCTATTTGTGTGGTGTTGGAGAGGAGGAAAAAACGCTGGTGTTTGTGATTTGGTTTGATTTCATTTAGATTCCATACTCCATCCCAACGGCCCAGAGCAGTTTGTACCAAGTTTTCTCTCTCTTTCTAAATGCTTAATAGTTCTATCCCTAAGCGGCTCACAAAGATGGCATTGAAGTTAAAGGTAAAGGTAAAGGGACCCCTGACCATTAGGTCCAGTCGTGGCGGACTCTGGGGTTGTGGCGCTCATCTCGCTTTATTGGCCGAGGGAGCTGGCATACAGCTTCCGGGTCATGTGGCCAGCATGACTAAGCCGCTTCTGGCAAACCAGAGCAGCACATGGAAACGCCGTTTACCTTCCTGCCGGAGTGGTACCTATTTATCTACTTGCACTTTGACGTGCTTTCGAACTGCTAGGTTGGCAGGAACATTGAAGTTAAGAGACATCAAATAAAGGAAAAAGTGAAATTGTTCCCTTTTTTGAAAATAAACATACCATCACACAATAAATAACCATTTTTTTAAAAAAGCTACCCAGGGAATAATGCCTTTTGCAATCACTCACCTGCTAGATACTGAGGTGTTACTATGATTTTGCAAAATGAGCCAGGTGAGGAGCAGAGCTCAGTCCCAGGTGTGATGGTGGTGCCTTTGCAGCTCTGCTTGGGGGGCAGATGGGTCTTCCATTTCCCATCTGCCATTGCTTCAGTCCTCCGCATACAAGGGTGTCCTCTGGAAGCAAAATAGATTTCTGCACCAGCTTACGTGCTGGACATTGTTCCTGAGCACCTCCTTCCTCCTCCTGCACTTCTGAGTAGAGGTACGTGTGGGCTTCTTGTTAAAGTTATGTGAATGCAATTCCCCGATCTGGACCTTGCGCAGAGTATGACTCGGTAAACTCTCCACACCAAGAAAAGAGTTCCAAAGTTTTACTGCAAACTGTCCTTAAACTTGTTACAAAAAAGAGGTGTAAATACAAATAAACACATTGCTCTGAAACAACTATATAATAATAATAATAATAATTTATTATTTGTACCCCGCCTATCTGGCTGGGTTTCCCCAGCCACTCTGGGCGGCTTCCAACAGAGATAAAAAATACACTAAAATGTCACATATTAAAAACTTCCCTGAACAGGGCTGCCTTCAGATGTCTTCTGAATGTCAGGTAGTTGTCCATCGCCTTGACATCCGATGGGAGGGCATTCCACAGGGCGGGCGCCACCACCGAGAAGGCCCTCTGCCTGGTTCCCTGCAACTTGGCCTCTCGCAGTGAGGGAACCGCCAGAAGGCCCTCGGAGCTGGACCTCAGTGTCCGGGCAGAACGATGGGGGAGGAGACGCTCCTTCAGATATACTGGACCGAGGCCATTTAGGGCTTTAAAGGTCAGCACCAACACTTTGAATTGTGCTCGGAAACGTACTGGGAGCCAATGTAGGTCTTTCAAGACCGGTGTTATATGGTCTCGGCGGCTGCTCCCAGTCACCAATCTAGCTGCCGCATTCTGGATTAGTTGTAGTTTCCGGGTCACCTTCAAAGGTAGCCCCACGTAGAGCGCATTGCAGTAGTCCAAGCGGGTCTTGGACTGCAATGCAGTCCAGTTTTCTTTAAGTTCTTACTGGTTAATATACCAAGGAACCTCGCTCTGTGCCCAATAAGCTCAGGGCACCTTTGCTCGGCAGCACTGTGACCCATAAAAGGTAAAGGGACCCCTGACCATTAAGACCAGTCGTGGATGACTCTGGGGTTGCGGCGCTCATCTCGCTTTATTGGCCGAGGGAGCCGGCATACAGCTTCTGGGTCATGTGGCCAGCATGACTAAGCTGCTTCTGGCAAACCAGAGCAGTGCACGGAAACGCCATTTACCTTCCCGCAGGAGCAGTACCTATTGATCTACTTGCACTTTTGACGTGCTTTCGAACTGCTAGGTTGATAGGAGCAGGGATCGAGCAATGGGAGCTCACCGTGTCATGGGGATTCAAACCGCTGACCTTCTGATCGGCAAGTCCTAGGCTCTGTGGTTTAGACCACAGCGCCACCTGTGTCCCCGACTGTGTGTGTGTGTAGCAGCTTTTAATTACTTAAAATGGCTGATTACATTTACAGTGGTACCTCTGGTTACACATGCTTCAGGTTACAGGCGCTTCAGGTTACAGACTCTGCTAACCCAGAAACAGTACCTCGGGTTAAGAACTTTGCTTCAGGATGAGAACAGAAATCGTGCTCTGGCGGCGCAGCAACAGCGGGAGGCCCCATTAGCTAAAGTGGTGCTTCAGGTTAAGAACAGTTTCAGGTTAAGAACGGACCTCCGGAACGAATTAAGTTCTTAACCTGAGGTACCACTATATTTCTAATGCGACAGTGCCAGCTTGTAATCTTGGTGGATATTGCGAACTAACAAAGATTGTTTGTATGCGTGTGTGTGTGTGTGTGTGTTTGCGCACACACACCATGCCTGCTACAGCGTCACCTTGTGGTCTGGCTGATATTGCAGTCTAACCAATAAAGATTTTCTACGGGTTCCTGTGTGTGTGTCCTGGGCGGTTTTAAAGAGGCCCATTGGCCTTCTGGCGTTGTGCATTCCTGTTGACTGATTACAGTAAATGAATAAAGACCTATGAATAAAGTTAATAATCATTATTAAATAAATAAATGGAAGTAAATCAGCAAGTTGGAGGGAGAGAGAGAGTCAGAGCAACGTTTGCGGGCAACCTTTGATTTCTCTTTGAGTCCAAGGGAGAAGCAAGACCTTTAAGGGTGTTGAATGCTGTGAACCCCTCCATTGTAGGCTCAGGTTGTACAGAGCTCTAAATAAACCATATATCACGAAGACCCCACAATCTCTGCTGCCCCTCCATCCGAGCCCTGCGCAAGTGCCCGAAAGCCCTGAGACCTTGCACCGCTCAGAAATTGGGGTGGTGAGCAGCAATACTTTGGGCCAGATCTGCAGAGGGGCAGTTTGGGCAACCACACATTTTGTACCTGTCCCGGAAAACACCGCTGGTGGTCCTGCGCTGTGGAAAGCTGATGGAGGGCATGTGGTTGTTTTTCTCTTGCATATTTCCCTGAGTGACTTCTCAGGAGGTTTCTGTTCACTCATAACAGTTAAAAACCATAGACAGCTTTTCAAGCTCCTTCCAGGAATGTCTGCTGAAATGAATCTATGGCAACCAACCCAGACCTCTAAAATATGGGCCATTTTTGTTTTTGGTGTTTCAGCCAACAAGTGCTTTTAACGGAGCCCATGTCTAGCTCTCTTCCCCTCCTGCGTAGGTGCCTAGCTGTGTGGTTGCAATGCTGAGTCAGCCTGCCCTACATTCAACACTTTTGCAGAGCACTTCGGAGTGGAGAAGGCAGCCTCCTTGGGAAGGGGGAAATGTGTGGCATTTCATTTGGGTTGGCATCGTGGCTGATCTCGTGGGCCACTGGAATGGGGGCTGCTTCGAACATTTCTTTTCACCCAAAACCCATAATCTGTGAAGGAGACAAGCTTGTGTTTCGAAAAATATGTGCAAAGCATGTAAAACACTTACATAGCAGCCATAAATGGCTTGGACTCACTATGCATGCACTCCTTATTAAAACAAGTATTTGGTATCTGTAGAGATGCCATTTTGGATTTCATGGAATCAGGAGCAGTGATTCAAGATGGAATTTGAGTAACTCCCTTGTAGATATATATTCAAGATTAAACGTCAACAATACGTTTCTATATGCCATTTGCGGAGGTAACATACCTCTTAATAACTATAGCAATGATAGGTAGAAATAACTTTTCCAAGTTGTTTTGAAAGGTTATGAGTTCTCTTTCCTATTCGCCTATGATACTTACCATAAACAACAATAGTTATTTATTAGATGCAGTTTTATTGATTGCAAAATAATATATTGCAAGGTAACTGATCTACTCATATAATGCATACTTTCCCATTAAGCAGATGCTGTATTAAACAGGTGATAAAAAAGGACTAGTTCTGAGGCCAGAATTAAACTGGTAGAGGGACGCGGGCGCTGTGGTCTAAACCACTGAGCCTCTTGGGCTTCCCGATTAGAAGGTTGGCGGTTCAAATCCCTTTGACGGGGTGAGCTCCTGTTGCTCGGTCCCAGCTCCTGCTAACCTAGCAGTTCAAAATCACACCAAAAAGTGCAAGTAGATAAATAGGTACCGCTCCGGCGAGAAGGTAAACAGCATTTTTGCTAATGGGGCCTCCCGCTGCTGCCGTGCCACCACCGTGTGATTTCTGTTCTCATCCTGAAGCAAAGTTCTTAACCTGAGGTACTATTTCTGGGTTAGCAGAGTCTGTAACCTGAAGCATCTGTAACCTGAAGTGTCTGTAACCTTGAGGTATCACAATAATATGATTCTGTGTTGGGGATTCCCCATCCTCCTTCTGAGGAGGGGAGGTGCAGGTATTTTGGGCTTATTCTTGGCTTTTTGTGTGAGAAAATAGTTTTTTTGCTGCCACTTCTGCGGTTGGGTTTGGGGAATCCAGACTGGGAGAGTTTGGAATAAAAAGGTTAGTTTTGGGAGGGTGATCATTTTGATCATTGCTGTTTTGTTGTTCCATTTCCTCAAGTCTCTGTTGATTTGTCGCCACAGGGGCTTGTAATTGTGGAGGTAAAGTTTGTTGAGGTTTTGGTTATTTGAACCCCTAGGTACCTGAATTTGGTGAACCAGTGTTTTATCTTTGCGATGTTGGTGAATTCCTTTTGGGTATGCAGTGTGTGTGTGTGTGTGTGTGTGTGTGTGTGAGTGTGCTGAAGCACAAAGCCTCAGATTTTGCAAAGTTTACTTGTAGGTCCAACACCATTGTGAATGTGTTGAGTTCTTTAGTTAGGGTGGTTGCTGTGTTGTGACTATCAAGTCATCTGCAAAGAATCATAGAATCATAGAATCATAGAGTTGGAAGAGACCACAAGGGCCATCGAGTCCAACCCCCTGCCAAGCAGGAAACACCATCAGAGCACTCCTGACATATGCTTGTCAAGCCTCTGCTTAAAGACCTCCAAAGAAGGAGACTCCACCACACTCCTTGGCAGCAAATTCCACTGTCGAACAGCTCTTACTGTCAGGAAGTTCTTCCTAATGTTTAGGTGGAATCTTCTTTCTTGTAGTTTGGAGCCATTGCTCCGTGTCCGCTTCTCCGGAGCAGCAGAAAACAACCTTTCTCCCTCCTCTATATGACATCCTTTTATATAGTTGAACATGGCTATCATATCACCCCTTAACCTCCTCTTTTCCAGACTAAACATGCCCAGCTCCCTTAGCCGTTCCTCATAAGGCATCGTTTCCAGGCCTTTGACCATTTTGGTTGCCCTCCTCTGGACACGTTCCAGTTTGTCAGTGTCCTTCTTGAACTGTGGTGCCCAGAACTGGACACAGTACTCCAGGTGAGGTCTGACCAGAGCAGAATACAGTGGCACTATTACTTCCCTTGATCTAGATGCTATACTCCTATTGATGCAGCCCAGAATTGCATTGGCTTTTTTAGCTGCCGCGTCACACTGTTGGCTCATGTCAAGTTTGTGGTCAACCAAGACTCCTAGATCCCTTTCACATGTACTGCTCCCAAGCCAGGTGTCACCCATCTTGTATTTGTGCCTCTCATTTTTTTTGCCCAAGTGCAATACTTTACATTTCTCCCTGTTAAAATTCATCTTGTTTGTTTTGGCCCAGTTCTCTAATCTGTCAAGGTCGTTTTGAAGTGTGATCCTGTCCTCTGGGGTGTTAGCCACCCCTCCCAGTTTAGTGTCATCTGCAAATTTGATCAGGATGCCCTTGAGTCCATCATCCAAGTCGTTAATAAAGATGTTGAATAAGACCGGGCCCAAGACAGAACCCTGTGGCACCCCACTAGTCACTCTTCTCCAGGATGAAGAGGAACCATTGATGAGCACCCTTTTGGTTTGGTCAGTCAGCCAGTTACAAATCCACTGAGTGGTAGCATAGTCAAGACCGCATTTTACCAGCTTCTTTACAAGAATATCATGGGGCACCTTGTCGAATGCCTTGCTGAAATCAAGGTAGGCTACATCCACTGCGTTCCCTTCATCTACCAGGGCTGTAATTCTGTCAAAAAACAAGATCAGGTTAGTCTGACATGACTTATTTTTCAGAAATCCATGCTGACTATTGGTGATCACAGCATTCCTTTCTAGGTGCTCACAGACTGTTTGCTTAATGATCTGCTCCAGAATCTTCCCTGGTATTGATGTCAGGCTGACTGGGCGGTAATTATTTGGGTCCTCTCTTTTCCCCTTTTTGAAAATAGGGACAACATTTGCCCTCCTCCAGTCTGCCGGGACTTCGCCTGTTCTCCAGGAATTCTCAAAGATGACTGCCAGTGGTTCTGAGATCACATCTGCCAGTTCTTTTAATACTCTTGGATGCAGTTCATCTGGCCCTGGAGACTTGAATACATCTAAACTAGCCAAGTATTCTTGTACTATCTCCTTAGTTATTCTGGGCTGTGTTTCCTCTGCTGAATCATTTGCTCCAAATTCTTCAGGTCGGGCATTGTTTTCTTTATTGGAGAAGACTGAGGCAAAGAAGGCATTGAGGAGTTCAGCCCTTTCTGTGTCCCCTGTTTGCATTTCACCATCTTCTCCTCTGAGTGACCCCTCTGTTTCTTTGTTCTTCCTTTTGCTACGAACATACCATATAAGAGCCCAAGTTTGTAGGTTTTACCTTTTATTTCTACACCCTTGATATCTGGGTCTGCTTGGAGTCAGATTGCTAGGGGTTCCAGGGCCAAGATTAATAGGAAGGGAGACAGTGGGCACCCTTGTTTTGTGCCTCTTTGGATTGCTGTGGTATTGGAGTCCATATTGTTAATTCAGCATTTTGCTGAGGCTTGGGAGTAAATTTGTTTGAGAGTTTGTAGGAAGTTGGGGCCAAATTTAATGTTAGTTAATACTGCTAATAGATATGTCTATTCTAAGCAATCAAAGGCTTTAAGGATGTCTAGGGATATGATTGTCAGTGGGAGTTTGGTTGTTTTGCTGTGTTCTATCAGATTCAGTAGTTTCCTAAAGGGATCTGTTATGTTGCGACCAGGAACAAAGCTTGCCTGGTCCGGGGCGATAAGTTGGTGTAGGAAGTTTTTTAGGCAGTTAATAATAATAATAATAATAATAATAATAATAATAATAATAATTTATTATTTGTACCCCGCCCATCTGGCTGGGTTTCCCCAGCCACTCTGGGCAGCTTCCACAGAGACCAAAAATACACTAAAATGTCACACATTAAAAATTTCCCTGAACAGGGCTGCCTTAAGATGTCTTCTGAATGTCAGGTAGTTGTTTATCGCTTTGACATCTGATGGGAGGATGTTCCACAGGGCGGGCATCACTACCGAGAAGGCCCTCTGCCTGGTTCCCTGTAGCTTTAATAATAATAATAGCCGGGATTGATGTGAATATCTTGTACTGTTGGTTTATCAATGATATTGGGCGGTGTGATTCTATTTTGAGGCTATCTTTGAGTGGTTTTGGGATAGAGACTATTTTGGAAGAGGCCCAGGTTTTAGGGGTGGGGAGCCTTTTTATGATGTCACTAAATAGGCAGGTCATGTAAGGCATCAAGGGTTCTTTTAATTTTTTGTAGAATTCTGCTGTATAGCCATCTGGACCTGGGGTTTTGTGCGGTTTCAGATTTTTGAGTACCATCTCTATTCCTCTGGGGTGATAAGGCTGTCCATTAATTCTTGTTCCTTTGCAGTTAAGGTTGGCATGGTCAGCCCTGTTAAGAGTCTTCCAATTTCCTGTTCAGGTAGGTTGTGGGAGGTGTATAGAATGGTGTAAAATGCAGCAAATTCTGAGGTTATTTCTTTGGTGGAGGATGTTATGTTACCGTCTTTTTTAGTGACACAGTGTATTCTTGTTTTGAGTGATATTTTCCTGCATCTGTTTGCTAATAGTCTGGAGTTCTTCCCGCCATATTTGTAAAAGCGTTGTTTAGAATATAGGATGTTAGTCATTGTTTTAGAGAGTCAATTTCTCTTCTTTTTTGTTCTATGATTTTAATGAGGTTTTTTTTTGCTCCTGTTTGTTTGTTGTGTTATGAGAGGGTTGTAATGTCTTGTTCTAATTTACCATTTTTTAAGGAGGTTTGTTTTTTAAAGGAATGCCCTTTCCATAAAGCACGCTCATCTGATGACTGCTTTCATTGTGTCCCAGAGGAGAGGGGTTGCAATGTCGCCCACATTGCTATCCTTAAAGTAGTTTTGGAGAGTTTTCAAGAGATTCTCTCTCACTAGTTGGTTTGTGATTAGGATGGGGCTGAAGGACCATGATGGGGTAGTTTGTGCTTCCTCTCCTATTTTGAGGGTAGCTTCTACTGGGGCATGGTCTGTGATTTTAATGTTAGCAAGGTTTGTTGTTTCTACCAGGGGGATGAAGCCTTGTGTTAGCAGAATGCTGTCCAGTCTGGACATTGCGCCATGGTGTCTGGACTGGAATGTGTGGCTGATGTCTCCTGGGTTATTTTCTCCCCAGATGTCATAAGGGCCTCTGTTTTTTAGCATTTTCATTAGTTTGTAGGAGTCTCTAATTGTTTGGGGTTTCCGTCTTTCAGGGAGGTGCCTCTCATATTTAGGTTGAGGTCACCTACTAGGATTGCTTCCCCTTCGGAGGAGAGGAATTTGTTTAGTGTTTTCTGGAAGAACTCTAGTTGTTTTGTGTTTGGGGCTTATATGGAGCCAATTGTCAGTTTAGTTTTGCCATCTAGTCTTTAGCAAAAACGAATCTCCCTTTTTTGTCTTTTAGCACTGTTGTGGCTTTGAAGTTCAGGTATCTACCGAGTACTATGGCTACTCCATGGGCCTTTTCTGAGCCAGATGCCGCCCATTGTTGACTGAAGAGGGGTTCACATAGGAGTTTGCTTTGTTGGGGTGGGTTGTGTATTTCCTGTAGGAAGGCAATGTGTGGTTTAACGGTGTTTATGTACAAGGTGATGTGTTTTCTTTTGATAGAGTTTCCCAATCCCCTCAAGTTTAGTGTACAGGTTACAGACGCTTCAGGTTACAGACTCCACTAACCCAGAAATAGTACCTCGGGTTAAGAACTTTGCTTCTGGATGAGAACAGAAATCACGTGGCAGTGGGAGGCCCCATTAGCTAAAGTGGTACCTCAGGTTAAGAACAGTTTCAGGTTAAGAATGGACTTTTGGAACGAATTAAGTTCTTAACCCGAGGTACCACTGTAATTGCTTTTAAGCTAGTCATTTTGTATGTCTATTTTACAGGATGATTCCCTACCAACCCGTCAAGGTTGTCCCGTGTTTCTCATTTTATATTGTCTTTCAAACCTAGTTTATGGTTATTGTTTTGATATAAAAGTTGTTCCCGCCTTAACAGAATGATCAAGCTGAGTATAATGCTTTTAAATAAACACTCCTGTTATTCTAATACTTACCCTGCATGAAATCTAAATATATCCTCAGGAAAGAATAGGTAACTGGAGATGGCATATCTGAACTAAGAATTATTCAAGATTATTGTACCACATTGTTTATCCAGACCTAATTGGAGCATTGTGTAGACGTAAGCTACACAACAAAACAAAATCATGTACAAAATCCCACCCTCACTGCTGCTGCTGTTAATAATAATAATTAATAATTTAATACCCCACCCACCTGGTTGTGTTTCCCCAGCCTGAGGTTGCTTGTAAATAATGTAATTTATAGAGGGCAAAATCTGCATACAGTTTGTTTTCAGTTATAAAATAATTTCTAGTTTGTTGGAATAGACATATTCTTACTGATGGTATTATTTATGCACTATATGTATGATCCTGCTTTTCTCGCACATGAGATTGTAATGGAAGCGTAAATCCATTAACCAGAATGCTCACTTTCTCTGAACCAAAGCAGATGTGATAAAGGCATCCACATTTAGCGTACTATACACAAACAAACACACCACCTAAAGCAGCCCACCTATGGAATGTTCTCCATCGGGAGAATTTCTGGTGCCTTCTTATTGGCACCAGGGGAATATCTTTTCCTTTCTCCTGTCCTTTTAACCTGTGAGGGATTAGTAGCAAATATTTCTGAGGTTTTATTCCAAAGGTTTTTGGATTTTCTTTTATTTTCATCTAGTACTGTAAGCCAACCTGGAAGCTTTTATATTGAAGCCAGGCTTTTGGTGAAGTTCCCCATGATATTCTTGCTAGTAAGCCGGTAAAACTGAATTTGTAGCTGTTTGATGCAGCACTTATCACTGGCTCTTCCTCAGCCCAGAAATAAGTGATAAATGGGGTGCCACAAAGTTCTGTTTGACGTTGTTACATCTTCCTGAATGACATGGCAAAGAAAGAGAGTGAGGTGCCCATTCAATTTTCAGATGACATTGAACTGTGTGGATGGAGACCTGTCTAACATAAACACAAAGTTTTGCATTTGGGTAGAAAGAATCAAATGCACAAATACCAGATGTGTGGCACCTAGGGACTTTAGCAAACCACATACAAGACACTGGTCAGCTGTGCAACACAGACATTAAAAAAGGGCATTGCAACGCCAGGCTGCATCAACACAAATACAGTTCATGAGAAGCTTGGTACTACTCTGTTCTGGAGTGCTTTGTCTGGTTCTGAGCACCACTATTTTGATAAGGATACTGACAACCTAGGGCATGCCCACAGGAAGGGAACAAAGATGGGTGAGGGTCTGGAGATGCAGTTCTACAAAGAAAGATTGAAGGAGTTGGGTATGTTTAGGTTTAAGAGACTATTAAGAGGCAATATGAGAGGGATGCAGGCGGCGCTGTGGTCTAAACCACAGAGCCTAGGGTTTGCTGATCAAAAGGTTGGCGGTTCGAATCCCTTCGATGGGGTGAGCTCCTGTTGCTCCGTCCCTGCTCCTGCTAACCTAGCAGTTCGAAAGCACGTCAAAGTGCAAGTAGATAAATAGGTACTGCTCTGGCAGGAAGGTAAACAGCATTTCCGTGTGCTGCTCTGGTTCACCAGAAGTGGCTTAGTCATGCTGGCCACATGACCCGGAAGCTGTACGCCGGCTCCCTCGGCCAATAAAGCGAGATGAGCACCACAACCCGAGTCATCCGCGACTGGACCTAATGGTCAGGGGTCCCTTTACCTTTAAGAGGCAATATGAATTCAAATATTTGAAGGGCTTTCACAAAGATGGAGCAAATTTGTTTTCTGTTGCTCTAGAGGGCAATACCTGAGTCAATGGGTTCAAATTACAAGGAAAATGATTTAGGCTTTGTGTGCACTATACCTTTAAAGCACACTCATTCCCTCAAAGAATTTTGGGCACTGTAGTTTATGCTTCACAGAGTTAAAATTCCCAGCAAGCCTTAAAAAACTACAGGGCCCAGAATTCTTTTAACGAATGTGCCTAAAGGTATCGTGTGTACATAGCCTTATACTAAATATGGGGAAGCTGTTTGACAGTGGGAGAGACTTTCTCAGAAGTTGGTGGACTCTCCTTCACCATATTTTCTTAAAGCAGAGTCAGGAAAGCCGCCTCTCAGGGATGCTTGAATAGTAGGTTTCCTGCATCAGCAGAGGACTGGATTAGATGCTAGATGACCTTTGAGGTCTCTACCAGTTCCGACTCTATGAAGGGCAGGACAGAAATTTATAAAGTAATATTAATAACAGTTCCCTCGTTGTATTCTTGGAAGTAGTTAGGCAATGCTCAGTCATCATATGTACACTTTTTTCTAAGGATCCTCTAGGCGCCAAGCTTGCTGGGATATGGGCCTTGGCAAATGCCTGATGATCTTGGCTGCCCACCCTTCCTCTGGGTGGGGCAAATGCTAACCCCTCTTCCCAGCTGTGTGAACGGCTTACTTGTAATAACTGAATATTTCTGCTACTTGGCAATTGGATAATGTTCATAGAATTTTTACTGTTCTGATAATATAGCAATGGTGCTAGAATTAACATGTTAAAAATTGACTGTTTGCATGCACCCAGTTATTGCTTATATTCCCAGTTGATGTAGGAATATACAACTGAATTGTCCCCCCCCCCCAACAACAACTATTTCTAGGAATGTTAACCCGTATGGAATCTGGTAATCCTGATTCTTTGGTTTGGAAACTCTGTTTAACACCAGCCGTGTCAAAACTGTGTACCAGTTTACCGCATTGGAACAGAAAACACAATTTCCTCTCAAGAGTTCTGAGCAGAGAGGCTCATGGAAACTCTTCCATCTGAGAGAGGGTGCTTTCTCTTTAGCCATTTACGGAAATATTCAGTCAATATGGGTCACATTCTTTCTGGCTAGGAGTTAGTCATGTGAAACCTAACACTCATTCTTCCTATAGGACATTTTCTCATATCATGTTCTGGAGCATCTTATGTTTCCCACGACTGTAAAGAGAATACTGGAGTTTGTGAAATAAGAGTTGCTTGCTTGGTATTTTTGTATATTTTCACGTCCAAATACGCAAACTTGCAGTAGCACAATAAACAAATGAGTGAATACCCTCGTACCTGTGGGACCACCTCTCCTAGCATGTCCCACGGAGGACCTTACAGTCTTCAAACAAAAACATCTTGGAGGTCCCAGGCCACAGAGAGGTTAGGCTGGCCTCAACCAGAGCCAGGGCTTTTTCGGCTGTGGCTCCGATCTGGTGGAACGCTCTTTCACAAGAGACTAGGGCCCTGCGGGACTTGACATCTTTCTGCAGGGCCTGCAAGACAGAGCTGTTCCACCAGGCCTTTGGCCAGGGCACAGCCTGACCCCCTCCTTTGGCAATCCTCACAGAACTCTAGCCCAATGGTTGCCATTAATTTGATTTGAACTGATTTTATAATGAACTGATTTTAGAATGTTGTATCATTTTACTGTTGTTAGCCGCTCTGAGCCTGGTTTCGGCTGGGGAGGGTGGGATATAAATAAAATTTTTTTTTAATTATTATTATTATTATTATTAAATGTACTGGAACATCCTTCTCATTGTTCAGGGATTATAAAAAACCAAAAGACGCTCCCTCTGCATGACATGATTTCCTGTAAGTATTTTGTGATAGCAAAAGTGGAATATAAATTTTATACTGCTGAATCTGTCACAGAGCCTCTGATGTGACACGTACCTAGCTTCTTAACTTCTCAGAAGAGGAGGGTTCAGCCAATAAATGCCAGTTAGCCCCCAGATGAGTCCTATTCAGGTGTCCTGCTTGAGGTTAACTGTACATCCTAGTAGGAATTGGACCCACATTGAGTAGCCATCCCACTGGTATCTATGCAGAAAGCGCAGATGTCTGACGGAAGGGACCGTTCTATGTAGTCTGGAACTCTGGGCGATCAATGGTTCATCCTGTATGGATGCCAGAGGATGCCACGCAACATGGGTTCACTTCCAACTTGTACGTGCAGCTTATCCACAAGTAGGACACCTGCACTGAATCATAGAACTGTATAGTTGGAGGGAAGTAATGGGGCTCTTAACCGTTCCATTGGCTCTGTGGGGAAATAAGCTCAGAAGCAAACACCAATTGACAACAGGCCAGCAAAGTGCATCAATTCAATATTTACTGGAGATCAGATATTGGCACAGACTCAAGCAATACAGGCAAAGATTAGTTACCCCTATTCAGAAAGTTCTAACTCACACCAGAAGCTGCCTTAAATCAAGACAGATCATTGGGGTCCATCTGGCTCACTATTGTCTACACCAGGCTTCCTCAACCTCTGCCCTCCAGATGTTTTTGGCCTACAACTCCCATGATCCCTAGCTAGCAGGACCAGTGGTCAGGGATGATGGGAATTGTAGTCCCAAAACATCTGGAGGGCCGAAGTTGAGGAAGCCTGGTCTAAACTGACTGGCAGCAGTTATCCTGTACAGCAGTTCTCCTATATCTCAGGTTCCAGGCGCTTCCGCTTACAGACTCCGCTAACCCAGAAATAGTACCTTGGGTTAAGAACTTTGCTTCAGGATGAGATCAGAAATCGTGCTCCGGCAGCAGGTTTCAGACAGGCAGGGCTCTCCCCGGCCCTACCAGGAGATCCTAGGGATTCAATCTGGGGCATTCTGCTACTGAGCCATGGTTCCCACACCACAAATCAAGAGTACCCACAGCAAGCTGTGGAAATGTGGCAAGAGTAATTCGCATTGCAAAAGAAAACAAATTGTAAGTATACTTCACAAGGAACAGAGATGAGACATAGACTTATTGCTGTGACACATAATGCTACTTTATTATGTACCTGATTTTTATTTTTTTATTGTCAAGCTCAGAAAAATAGATTTTATACTTCAGGTGTGGTTTGGTGGTAGTGGTTGACACATTTGTTGAGTGGCAGATTTGTGACAGATACGTCTTCGCAGACAACGACAGAGATGGCAGGAAGGAAACCCTCGTTACCCACAGAGCAGCATAATGACTCCTAAGTGCAAAGTGAGTGGGAAATGAGAGCTTCAAGAAAAATTGAATGCATCTTCACTGTATTGTTTGGACTGGCTGGGTATTATTCAATCTGTAGAATAAGCAAGCTTTTGAGTTCCGCTTGTTAACATGCACAAGTTAGGAAAGGCAATTGACTTACAGTCTGATGTGCAGTAGCTCTTCCTTGGCAGCTCAACAATCATTGGCAAACTATTTTGCTTCTTGACAATTAACATTAAAAATAGCTGGGGAAATATAATTTAATGTCCCATGCGACAGCAGCAAAGCTTTGAAGGACTCCATTCTGATGAAATAGATTGCTTGAGATTCCATGCTGAGAGCAATGTGGTGGAATCAGCTATATTGATTTAAATTTGCTTACTGAACCAAAAATACCTCTTGATCTGCAAAATATCAGTAATATTGCAGAGCCAGGTGGACCCGTCCCTCATATGAAAATCCACTGTGATCATTTGAATGAGTTGATGGTAACTGTAAGGTCCACTCTCTACCATAAAATTAGGGAGATAATAAAGGAAAATTTATCTAACACTCTTAGTTTGTATAACAATGTTGAACATGAAGTATTCCAAATGAATACTCTATGCTTTGCAACAATACCTATGATTGGCCCCAAATCTCATTAAAAAAAAAAAATATTCCCCACAAAATAAGGGGATTGGAATTTTTATTAAAAAGAGCCAAATCTCCTGCTCTCCAATTTCTAGTTCTTCCTAAGTATTACAGTACTTTGGATTCTGTAGGGAAATAGAAATGTATTTTGTAGAGTAACTTCACAGTAGCCCCCAGTTTAATAGAAGTGCATATGGCTATTCACAATGATTTCTCTACCCAAACCAATTAGCTTCCCCACTGCGACTGAAGGAACTGCTGAGACAGTTTAATAGGATGTTTTCAAATGATCTAGGTGGTTTAGAATTTTGAAACGTAATCAAGGAGATACTTACTTTGTAATTAGCTCATCCTGCAATATTCTATGACAGGATCTTCATCTTCAAGGGGTCTGTTTTCTCAAGGGTTTGCTACCCGTAAAAAGGTAAAAGTAAAGGGACCCCTGACCATTAGGTCCAGTTGTGACCGACTCTGGGGTTGCGGTGCTCATCTTGCTTTACTGGCCGAGGGAGCCGGCGTACAGCTTCCGGGTCATGTGGCCAGCATGACTAAGCCGCTTCTGGCGAACCAGAGCAGCACATGGAAACACCATTTACCTTCCCGCCGGAGCGGTACCTATTTATCCACTTGCACTTTGACGTGCTTTCGAACTGCTAGGTTGGCAGGAGCAGGGACCGAGCAACGGGAGCTCACCTCGTCGCGGAGATTTGAACCGCTGACCTTCTGATCGGCAAGTCCTAGGCTCTGTGGTTTAACCCATAGCGCCACCCACGTCCCTTTTGTTACCTATACTGGTGGACGACTTAACTTTTGTGTCCGTTTCTTATTTCAAAGGTTAGATTTTTTACTCCAGGTGAAGGGATTATAAAGAGGAATAATTTGGATTTTCCGTCATCACAGCACAATAAACTGGCGACTGAACACATTCATCCCTGCTAAGGATTTGATCGGTTTGTGGCACTGACGGATAATACCTGTACCCCCACCCTCCCTGACAGCCACGCAGCATAGAAAAAGTAAGGTAAAACCAAACGCAGATAAGGGGCAGAGAGAGAAATCTGTGTATGTTTTGCAGATGGATGTGTGATGGCAGCACTGCTATAGCTGGTTGAAGGGGACCAAACCTCTAAGGAAGACGGTCTTGGTTCCATTTGACCAGCCAGAGCAGCACTCAGCGTCTGCTTTTGTGTTTATGCACTCAAGTCGACGTCAGGATCATCTTCAGGATCTCATACCTGCAACATGTAAAAATTGAAGTTTACAGAAATGCAATGGCTGATTGATGCTTACAAGTAAACACACATCTGGGATCCTTTGTCAAATCAAAGTCCTAATGATTCTTTTCCAACCATGAAGGGAGCTATAATTGGGGCTAACCTTACCACTAGGAGAACTGAAGCAGCTTCTTAAGGCTTTGTTGTTGTTGTTGTTGTTGTTGTTGTTTCATAAAAAGAAGAAGAGTTTGGATTTGATATCCCGCTTTGACACTACCCTAGGGAGTCTCAAAGCGGCTCACATTCTCCTTTCCCTTCCTCCCCCACAACAAACACTCTGTGAGGTGAGTGGGGCTGAGAGACTTCAAAGAAGTGTGACTGGCCCAAGGTCACCCAGCAGCTGCATGTGGAGGAGCGGAGACACGAACCCGGTTCACCAGATTACGAGACTACCGCTCTTAACCACTACACCACACTGGCTCTCAAGACTTTCCTGTCCCAGTGGATTGTGTCCTTTTGCTGCTCAGAGGGACTGATGTAGCAGTCAGTAAACTGCTAATGAATCACCGCAGAAGAAGCAGGGGAGTAGATGAGGAACCCGTTGGACCCAAGTTTTAGCAATAGTACAGACATGTTTTTCCTCAACACAACAGATTAATCTGTTCAGAAAAGCATACAAGCCTTTTGTGGCATTTGTGCTGGTATGTTACCTAATACTATGGATATATGAGCGTTAAAACCCAATATACACCAAAATAGTGTATGTTGGTGGTGAGAAACTCAATCTGTTATATTAAAAAATGCTGACATTGCAATGCTACACACAACTACTGAGAAGTAAGTCCCACTGAGTTTTGCAGCCTTAATGAGGTTTGCAGCCTTAATGAGCTGAATGCTAGAGGCAGAAAAGGTAATAGAATCATTGAGTTGGAAGGGACCACAAGAGTCATCTAGTCAAACTCCCTGAATGCAGGAATCTTTTGCCCAGGATGGGACCCCGAGATTAAGAGTCTGTTTCTCTACTGACTGAGCCACCCTACCTACATCATACAAGGAAGTATGGTAGAAGCTGACAGAGAGCTATGGCTTACTGTGAGGCAACAGGACTAGAAAATGGTTCTAGCAGGCTGGCTGCAATGAAAAGTGGACAAGCCTTCAGCACTTATAAGCCTCAGGATGCAGAACTGTCTGTGGATAATAGTTATCTATTATAAAAGTATCTCCTGGAGATACTTTAAAGCCGGGACACTTGAATGTTGCTTGGAAGGATCAAAATGCCAGAGGCCGACCCTGAACCTTGCTTTCGCCTCTCTGAACTGCAAGCTGATAGCCCCACTCACTTGGCAGCTGGGTTATTTGAGAACATTAAAAACTTCAAGATTTGGCATCTGTGGACATGCAGGGTTCAAGCACACGACACAGCCCCAGTAGCAACAAAACGACACGTTCTCCTTAAACAAATAGCAAAGAACTTAAAGAGACCCCTCTTTTGTCATCTGAATCACCTGCCAGTTGTCACTCAAGCTTCAGTTTTCACAAAGCTGCCCAGCTGTACCTCTGTGACAGCTGCCAGGGGCTGTTGAACCAGACGGCACGTGGCAATGCCTTAAGCAGGACAAAAGAGGCATTTTTTGAGATGATACCAAGGTGGCATGCCAGGGGGGATGGGTGTGCGGCTCACCAGGAGCTTGGCAAAACTAGCTCAGAAGAAGCTTTGAATCAGGGAGTTTCACACTCTCTATACCAGGGGTCAGCAAACTTTCTGAGCCTCGGACCAGTGTCTCCAGCGCCAATCGCGTGGAGGGCAGGGGAGCGCGTGCCCATATGCGTGTGCACACGCTATTTCTGGCACACTCTTGGGTCGGAGGAGCACCGGAAATAGCTTGTGTGCATGTGCACAGGCCTCCTCCAACCTGGATGTGCACCAGAAATAACGCTTGCGCATGCGCACAAGCTATTTCTGGTGCTCCTCTAACCCGAAAGTGGGCAGCTGCATAGCGCAGTGCCGGTAAGAGTGGGTGGCGGCATCGGGCGGTGGGGGTCACCACGGGCCGGATAAACGAGTACCTCAGGCCTTATCCGGCCCACGGGCCTTACTTTGAGGACCCCTGCTCTATACCAGTAGCCGCCTCCTCTTTTCCTAGAGCCAATGTAGCCATTTGTTAGCTATGGGGATGTACCGACATCTGGGGGGCTTCTACTGATCTCAGTAAGGTCTTTGTATTAGAAGACATTCTTTATGAACGTTTACCTATACCAGGTAGAGGCATAGGAATCAATATTCAGAGAGTCACTGTCATTTTAACATTTGAGTAGCAAACCAGCGGCATAGCTAGCTGCTCGGGTGCCCAGTGTGGGGCGCGCATCCTGCAGCTAGAGGCAGGGCAAGCCGCCCATGGGGGCGGGGGGCGCTGCGTGGAGCCTCTGCGCTGCCTCCCCCTCTGCTGTAGGGAGGCTGAGGGAGAGATGGTGGGCAGATGCAAGCCCCATGTGGCTCGGGCACGCTGCACCCAGTGCCAGCCACATTTCTTGATGTTTGTTGACTGAACTAAAAAGTTTCGTGAACCCCATTTTTAATTTTAATTTTTTAATACTCATATTTTTGTCATTTTGTCACCCCCACCAGTGATGACACCCTAACCCTAACCACCACCACCACCCCCCACCCTCTGCCACTGTAACAAACTGACTGCTCTTTTATCTCCACTTATTCCAAGGTTCTGCTGCTCAGGGTTGAAGCCTCTCCAGATCAGCTTTCCCCAACCTGGTGCTCATGGTTGTACTGGCTGGGTCTGATAGGCGGTGGAGCCCAAAATATCCAGAAGGCAGAAGCTGCTAAAGACTGTTTTTAGAGTGACCAGATACAAAAGAGGGCATAGGAGAAAATCCACTAGGCCTTGCTTCTCTACTCCCTAGAGCACGTGGAGACACATATCAGATTTCCTGGTAACTATCAAAGTGGTGCAAAGGGTCAGTGTGTCTGGCTGTTAACCAGAAGGTTGATGGTTCCAGCCCACCCAGGAACAGCTGTGGGCAGGATTCATGCCTTGATGGGGGTTGGACTAGATGATCCTCGGGGTCCCTTGCAACTCTACAATTCTATGAAAGTCACTGAAGAGAAAATCATACAGAGAACCAACTGACCTGTTGAAAGTTCATGGGCCAAAAGGTATTAATATTGCGCTGTATCCCACAAATAGCTGGGTTAAAATTTTAATAAAAGTACATGCAAGGTGGTAGGTGGAACTATTTAACCAAGGGCCATATTAGATTTGGAGTAGTAATGGTTGAAAGATGAGGATACTTTTAGGTCACAAAACAAAAACATATATAATTGGTTCAAATATGTCATTCTTCAAATGGAGCACCAATATAAAACTTATTAACCATGTTTAAAGAAATCTGAGAACAATCCTTCATCAATGTGTGTGTGCAAAGGGCTCAGCAGTGTCCTCCATGTGTGCTGGTGCGTACATAAGGGAGTGTATCAGAGTGTTACGGAGAATGAGAAGTTTGTGAGCACCTCAGACCTCTCCTCCAGCTCTCCTCCTCCACTCAAGGTTTATCCCCACATACTGTTTGCCCCACTCTTTCCAGACACAGATCTGCCTGGCGTTGGCGTCTTCTTCTTCTTCTTCTTCTTCTTCTTCTTCTTCTTCTTCTTCTCCTTCTCCTTCTCCTTCTCCTTCTCCTTCTCCTTCTCCTTCTCCTTCTCCTTCTCCAGAGCTTTCCCCACAAAAGCTCTTTAGTGCTCCATCAGAGCAAACATCAATTTAGGTTTTCCCTGGACTGCTGTTTCCTCCAGCTAGTTTTTGCAGGAAAAGCTCTGGGGCAAAAATAAAAATAAAAGGAGGAGGAGGAGTTTGGATTTGATATCCCGCTTTATCACTACCCGAAGGAGTCTCAAAGTGGCTAACAGTCTCCTTTCCCTTCCTCCCCACAACAAACACTCTGTGAGGTGAGTGGGGCTGAGAGACTTCAGAGAAGTGTGACTAGCCCAAGGTCACCCAGCAGCTGCATGTGGAGGAGTGGGGAAGCGAACCCAGTTCACCACATTACGAGTCCACCGCTCTTAACCACTACACCACACTGGCTAAAGGTGCTCGGACACAGAGCTTTTAAGCGCAGACCATGCCTAAGTGTGGCTAAGCCTTTGGTTAAGTTTTAATAGTACTCCATGGTGCTGGGGGTGGAGCTTAATCATGTGCCCCTGCAGAAAAAAACTTTAGCATTGGTCTTTCCATATATACACCCTTATGTTCCAGAGCTAATAAAACATGGTCACTTCTCTTCAAAGTACATTTCGTGGACCTTTGTCCCCCCTCAGGTACATTTTATCAGGTCAATTGCACCCATGTTATGCTATATGCTTTGGTTCTGGCTGATTTCGGTGACTTTCTATTGATTCCAGCAATAAGTGATTTCACATTTTGCACTTTCTAAATGAAACCACCATTTCCATTCTCCAATTGCAATTGTTCCTTTCGCGTTGTTATTGTCTAGAAGTTTGCCAGCAAAAAGACCAGTTAAATATAATTTGCACTTGCTATGTAGTACGAAGGGAAATGATTCAAAAGTCAGCAAAATCAAACAATACATTTCAAAATATCTTGGGGGAGTTTGTTAACAGGTTGCAGTATGATTGCATGCATTTCAGTGAATGGAAGCAGTTTTGGGTTTTTGAGCAAGTGCAGAAACCTTAGCAGACTATAACGGACACCTTACATCTTTATAAACAGGTATGTGTTTGTGTGAAAGAGGACAGACCTTTCCGGTGGTTCATCTTCTTGAAACCACACACTTCCTTACATTCCATAGCAGTATAATTCATATGGGGATATAAAGAAGCATGTCATCTCAGAAAGAGAAATCTGTTGTTCTCTTCTTTGTAGCAGGAAGCCAAAAAATCTTCGCCTCAATTCTAATGACAAAATATTGTTGTTCAGAAGATTGAAATCTTATGCATGCCAATTCGGAGGTAAATCTTACTGAATTTCACAAGACTGAGAGTGCTATTCTATAGATATCTACTCAGAAGCAAGCTGAGTATAAGGAAAGTCCCACTAATACCAGTGAGACTTGGGGTATGTTCACATTACTGCTTGCTCCACATCCAGTGCACTCCCATGGCTAGCTTTGGAAGCCACATTCACAGAACATTAGCCACAATCCATATTGTCCCTGTAGTTTCTCAACAAATATCGCTGCTGGCTTGGTTTTTCCTCAAGCCAGCTTCAGTCCAACTGGAAAACTTAAACCACATCCACTTCATGCTTAAGAAGAGTGCATGCATCATTTTAGACAAGTGTCGTGCACACATAGATGAGCGTAGATGGCAGCTTCATGAACAGAATTTCGGATACATGACAAATCTGAAGAATCGTGAATTATGCAGGCTGTTTATGTTAGCCAGATTTAATATGTTTCCCTCAATGACAGTGAGAGGAAGATATTTAGCTCTCCCAGAATCAGAGCATCTCTTCAAATGTAGTAAACAGGAACCTGATACTTTGGAGCATATTTTCTTTTCTTGTGATTTTGGCATTTATGCCAGAAGACAATTATTAGAGGCCTTACGACTCAATAGGCTGATTTCTATGCTACCAACGGTTCAGGACCTGCTTTTGGACAGGAATGATCAAATTACTTTCCAAACTACAAGAAAGAAGATTCCACCTAAACATTAGGAAGAACTTCCTGACAGTAAGAGCTGTTCGACAGTGGAATTTGCTGCCCAGGAGTGTGGTGGAGTCTCCTTCTTTGGAGGTCTTTAAGCAGAGGCTTGACAACCATATGTCAGGAGTGCTCTGATGGTGTTTCCTGCTTGGCAGGGGGTTGGACTCCATGGCCCTTGTTGTCTCTTCCAACTCTATGAATCTATGATTCTACTTTAATAGTGGCTGAATTTTTGAGTGCTGTCCATGTAGAAAGACTGGGCCATTATAAAGAGATTTAGTAGTTCTTAACTGATCGGTGATGTGGTAGTGTTGTATTGTATTATTTATGCAAACTGATTTCCTCTGGAGTTAAAGATCTGACTGGGACAAACCTTGTTATGCTGAGATCGTATTTTGCACAATTTGTATACGGTGTCTGTTTGATAATGTGTGGTTTGCTATGCCTAATAAAGGATATTTGATTGAGAATAGAATTTCCAGGCAGAAGCAGGGCTGGTGGCGGCAAGGAAGCCAAAGTGCATTTCAGGCGATGAAATCCCCACCCTGTGATGTGTGCAAATGTGTCTTGAAACACAGTGCGGAGAAAAGGACCATGCTGCATTTTAAGCTGCTAATGTGGAAATACCCTTAACTTTCAGATAAGTGTGTAAATGATTTCAGACGTCATTACCAGGTAAGTGTGATGGAGCAGCAGCCTCGGTGCATCAGATCCTATCCTCCCGCCCCCACCTTAATGTGATAGTTATACTTTCTTTTGTTGACATTGGTGAGAAACAGTATGTGTAAATCGGTACCTACCCTTTTTGGTTACACATACTGGTTTCCCACATGTGCCAAGTACTTCAGATTCTATGAGAACATTGGGTTTTCATGCACACACAGTAAGTGGCAGTAGAGCTGGATCCAGTTTTTAAGTGAGCTCGTGCATGTAGCATCCCGACGCGATCAATTTGTGCCATGCCCTTATGCCAGAGATCCAGACTGCTGTCCCTGCGGTTCCCATCAGTCTACTAGCCACAATCAGACTATTCACAGGCAATAATATTTGTGGGACAATTGGTCTAAATTTCCCAATTGCCACAAGAAAATCTAAAATATCTTTAGAAGTGTGCTCTGCGTATTGCAAGGAGTGGGAGGGTGGGCATTACTTGAATACCAAAATGCCCCTAGGTCTATTGCAGCTGTGCTGGCATATTGCTGAGAGCTAGTTTCAGGTCTTCCCAGGTTTTGCAGAAATCTGCAAAACTGATTTGGTCAGGAGATGTTAGCTCTACAAAACCACCTTCAAGTATCTGAAAACCAATACCCTGTGCAGAGCTCCAGGGCTTGCTTGCCTTCAGGAGTGGAGCTGAATCATGTGCCCTCAAACTATTCTTCGTGGTTCAGATGTTTTTGGCAGAGTTCTGAGAAATGCAGCTGAAAGAAGATAGTATGAGCAAAGTCCCTTCAGTGTTGAATTGCCTTTTCAGTGGATGAAACAGTCCGATGTTTGTTCTGGTTGCTGGGAAGGAATGGATAGGCAGAGTTTGAGGTCTAAACTTTATATAATGAGGGAGGTCTGCAATTAGGTATCCTATTTCTTTAAATTTGAAAATGCAGGGCTTTGCCAACCAGTTTGGGTTTTCTTTGCAGATAGCAATGTGAATTCTTTGTTCCTTATCTAAACTGACCCATCCACCCCCATACTGCAAAATAAGCTGTGTGTGTGTATGTGTGTGTGTGTGTGTGTTATAAACTGCTGTCAGTAAAACCAAACAACTATTTACAGTGGTACCTCGGGTTAAGTACTTAATTTGTTCTGAAGGTCCGTTCTTAACCTGAAACTGTTCTTAACCTGAAACTAAACAAATTCCTTCCAGTAGCACCTTAAAGACCAACTAAGTCAGTTCTTGGTATGAGCTTTCGTGTGCATGCACACTTCTTCAGATACACTGAAACAGAAGTTTCCAGACCCTTCTATATAGTGAGAAGGTGGGGAGGGGTATTACTCAGAAGGGTGGTGGGAATGGGTGATTGGCAGATAGCTGTGATGAGCCTGTTGACAACTCTTAACGACTGCAATAGGTCTTACAGGAAAAAGCAAGGGGTGAAAAGGTGAAAAATGGCTTTGTCATGTATAATGAGATAAGAATCCAAGGTCTTTGTTCAGACCAGGTTTTTCCATGGTTTTGAGTTTGGTGATAAGTTGTAATTCAGCAGCTTCTCTTTCCAGTCTATTTCT
The DNA here is from genome assembly GCF_964252035.2 of Podarcis erhardii. NCBI lineage: Eukaryota > Metazoa > Chordata > Lepidosauria > Squamata > Lacertidae > Podarcis > Podarcis erhardii. The sequence goes on along the minus strand of NC_138507.1, from coordinate 4,919,539 downwards.
GAAATTCCTTTGTAGTAAAACAGCTACTTTGAGATCTTGTATCGAATGTCCTGGGAAACCTGAAACTGAAACTGTTCTCTAAAGCACCACTTTAGCTAATGGGGCCTCCTGCTGCTGCCGCACAATTTCTGTTCTCATCCTGAAGCAAAGTTCTTAACCCAAGGTACTATTTCTGGGTTAGCGGAGTCTGTAACCTGAAGTGAATGTAACCTGAAGCGTATGTAACCTGAGGTACCACTGTATGCTATTATCTAGTTTTCACAAAAAAGCAATGTCAATTAAGGGATTGAGACTCACTCTCACTGTTTTGGAGATGTCTTCCTATGGAACTAATAGTGGGTGGAATCCAAAGTCATACATGAATGGACTTCCTCTCCTTGATGGGGGGGGGGGCTTCATGGGGCAAAAGAGCAAAGAGAAACCTTGTTGTGCAAGTGGAAGCCTATCCCACCTGTGCATGGATGTGAGGGGCTTTCACCCAGAGTGACTAACTTCTACTTTAAGCCAAGAGGAATGCTTGCTTGAAGAGCCTATTGAAGTGTGAAATCTCTGCTAGCTAAAGTGCTGCACCCACAATCATTCATGGTATTTTCTTCAAATACCTGAATCCATTTCTTTCCCTTTCTAAGCTGGCTGGGTAATTTTGCATCGCCCACTCGCATCCAACACCATCTCTTTCCTTGGCAGGTGAGTTTGTGGAATCCTCCATGCCTTTGTTTGGCTGCATCCTTCTGCTGCACAAGAAGATATCTGATTTGGGATGCAGGGTTGTTAAAAGATGGATTTAGCAACAAACCTAATTCTGTTTTCCTCAACCCTCTCATAACCATGCTCAGCTCCTGTCCCATACTCAGTTGCAAAGCCCAGAACCAGATTGCATTAAAAAGCCTAAGGCTGAGGTCACACGAGTTAGAAATTTGTGACTGTTTACCGAGTTCACTGCATGTTTTCTATACATACGCAGAAGCAGCTAGAAGGAAGTACTACTAGAGAGCTTTCCCTCAGTCCCTTGAAGTTGTGGCAAGGCTCCCCCCCTCTACTTAAGAGAAAAAGTTGGGGGAGGGACACCCCCCAGCTACTTCACTTTAAATCATAGAAGGGACCCCAGGGGTTATTTTGTCCAACCCATTGCAATGCAGGAATCTCAACAAAGCCTTGGTGAAATTTAACCAGCTTTGTACAGGTCCTAAAGATGACAATGATGATTTAGATTTCTTACTCATCCTTCACCATGAGATCTCAAGGGGGGTTATAGCAATTTAAAAATACAATATTATAACCAACTGAAATGAATTACACCAAAGAGAAAATTATATCTCGAGTGTTAATGGCCAGAGTAAAGAAGTGTGTCTTCAGCATAAAATGAGAAATGAATGACTTTGTAAGAAGGGAATCCCACAGTTTGGTGGCTGCTGCAGAGATTGCCCTCTCTTGGGTATCCACCCCCAAACTTTGATTGGTGGTGGAACTACAAAGAGGGCCTCTGCTGACCCACAAGACGGTCTGTAGGAAAGCGGTCAGCTTTTTAGATGTTTAGGGTCTGAGTCATTTAGGGCTTTAAATACAAATGTGAATAGGGCCCAGAAGTGAACTGGTAACAAGTGCAGCTGGTCGTGCCAGTTCTAAATGGAACCCCAGCCAGTAATCTGGTGGCTGCATGTGGCTCTGTAGATATTTCTGAGTTGTCTTCAAGGCGGGCCCACCCAGAGCCTGCTGCAATAATGCAGTCTAGAAAGTACCAGAGCATGGAATACAGTGGCCAAGTCTTCTCTGTCTAAAAGGGACAGAAGAAACTAGCCAGAGGTGAAAACAGACACTCCAATGCAACCTGGCTTCAGGAGTGCTCCCAAGCCACAGACCTGCTCCTTCCAAGGGAGTACATCGCCATCTGGAACAGGCTGCCTTCCCACCTTCTGAACTTGGGAACTCCAAATAGATAACACCTCTCTCTTTGCAGGATTCAGCTTCAATTTATTGGCCCACTGCCAGGCCATCCCTGCCTCCATGTACCAATCTAGCACCTCAACTGCCTCTACTGATTCAGATGGAAGAGAGAAAGAGAGAGAGAACTGGATGTCGATACCATCGACCATACCATCCTTCTGGACCGTCTTGAGGGGCTGAGAGCTGGGGGCACTGTCATACAGTGGTTCCGCTCCTTCCTCCTGGGCCGTGTTCAGAAAGTGGTGGTGGGGGATGAGTGTTCAGACCCTTGGGCTCTCACTTGTGGGGTGCCTCAGGGTTCTGTCCTCTCCCCCATGCTTTTCAACATTTACATGCAGCCACTGGGAGAGATCATCAGGAGATTTGGGCTGGGTGTTCATCAGTATGCGGATGATACCCAGCTCTACCTCTCTTTTAAATCAGAACCAGTGAAGGCGGTGAAGGTCCTGTGTGAGTGTCTGGAGGCGGTTGGAGGATGGATGGCGGCTAACAGATTGAGGTTGAATCCTGACAAGACAGAAGTACTGTTTTGGGGGGACAGGAGGCGGGCAGGTGTGGAAGATTCCCTGGTCCTGAATGGGGTAACTGTGCCCCTGAAGGACCAGGTGCGCAGCCTGGGAGTCATTTTGGACTCACAGCTGTCCATGGAGGCACAGGTCAAATCTGTATCCAGGGCAGCTGTTTACCAGTTCCATCTGATACGTAGGCTGAGACCCTATCTGCCAGCAGACTGTCTTGCCAGAGTGGTGCATGCTCTGGTTATCTCCTGCTTGGACTACTGCAATGCGCTCTACATGGGGCTATCTTTGAAGGTGACCCGGAAACTACAACTAATCCAGAACGCGGCAGCTAGACTGGTGACTGGGAGCGGCCGCCGAGACCATATAACACCAGTCTTGAAAGACCTACATTGGCTCCCAGTACGTTTCCGAGCACAATTCAAAGTGTTGGTGCTGACCTTTAAAGCCCTAAATGGCCTCGGTCCAGTATACCTGAAGGAGCGTCTCCTCCCCCATCATTCTGCCCAGACACTGAGGTCCAGCTCCGAGGGCCTTCTGGCGGTTCCCTCACTGCGAGAGGCCAAGTTACAGGGCACCAGGCAGAGGGCCTTCTTGGTAGTGGCGCCCGCCCTGTGGAACGCCCTCCCATCAGATGTCAAAGCGATAAACAACTACCTGACATTCAGAAGAAATCTGAAGGCAGCCCTGTTCAGGGAAGTTTTTAATATGTGACATTTTAATGTATTTTTCATCTTTGTTGGAAGCCGCCCACAGTGGCTGGGGAAACCCAGCCAGATGGGCGGGGTACAAATAATAAATTATTATTATTATTATTATTATTATTATTATTATTATTATTATTATTTCATCTGCAGACTGGTGGTACCTCACTCTAGTTCTCCTGATTATACTTTCCAGCTATTTCAGATAAATGTTAAAAATCATGGGGACAAGATGAAACCCTGTTGGATGCCACAGGGCAGCTCCTGTCATGCTGAACAGTGACCCTCACACAACTTATTTCTGGAAATGGCTCTGGGGATAGGAGCAGAACCTCCAAAGTACAATGCCCCCCACTTCAGCTTCCCAACTTCAACGTCTGCTGCAGAAGGACACCATAGGCAATGGTATCAAAAGCCAACCAGTGAGACCAAGAAAGTTTCAGTGCAATGGCCTGGCCAAGCTGCAATGGATCCAGGTGATCATTTTCTTGCAAACATATATGAAGGAGGGCTATTGCCACCCACTCAAGGACCTTGCTCAAAAAGGAGACATCTGCCATGGGCTGATAGTTATGTAACACTTCTGGGTGCAAGGAGGCCCTCTTAAGTAGCGGAAGCACTGCCTTCTCCTTCCAGGCAGATACAAACTTCCATTCCTCCAGTGAAGCATTAATCACTTACTGGGTGTCCCAAGCCAATTCACCATGGCTAGCTCTGAGAGAAGCAAAGATGGGCAGGGGTCAAGGAAGTCCACTCTTCCTCAAGCAGCTTGTTCCTCATCCTCAAGCCACAATAACCAAAAGTGACCCAGTCAAATGGAACAGGCTGTGCTCTGGACACCTCCACCAATTTGCTCTGACTGTGATGTCAACCTCTGTTGGAATCTGAGAGATTTTGTCCCCAAAGTGCCTTGCAAATTTGTTAAGCAGGCTGCATAGGATGTCAGAGCCACATTCCCTTGGTCAGAGGACAAACTCACCAATTAGAAAACCTCTGCTAGATGGGTTACAACTTCAGGGGCTGTTTTGCGCTTCCTTCCACTTCAACCAACAAAAGGTCTGAACTGAATAATATTGTGCAACTACCAGAATTCTTTTTCAGCCAGAACTCACCTGAATTCAATTCCAGCACCTCTTAAGTGACCATTGCCATTATAAGAAACAAGGGAGGCATTCATAGGGAGTTCTGGCACCTCTTTTCCTAGAAAAATAGCACGGGTAACTACCCAGTACCTACCATAATACTATGTCTTAAAATTACATTCTTATCTATGAGAAAGGTATAATTTGTTTAACTCTTATGCAAAAGCTTTCCATTGAGTGTGAAAACATGTATCCCCCTTTAATCAGAAATATAAACTCAATGTCTACTGAAAGAAAACTTTGCTGTTGTTTATTTCTCCTTCTCTCCATGTATCCTTGATCCTACATTTTGCCTATGAACACGCTTGTGTGACTCTGAGGTTTCCTGTTTCTTATGACTGGGAAGAGGTTGCTCAGTACATAAGAAACAGCAGCACAAGCAGATAAGAAATGGAGATGGGCCTAGAAGGCCTGCAATGCCATAGTTGAACTCTGACCCACAAATAAATGTGTAACAGAGGGTGTTTAATGGGTAATGGATTGAGCTTGATCTGATGACAGTAACCCAATCATCTCTAAGCTATAGAGTGACACATCTGTCCATTCTTGGCATTTTAGATACGATAGGAGACAGATAGGAGCAGCTGTTTCAGTTTTACACTGTTAAGCGTGGTGATTTTTCCATTAACGTTGGGAGATATTTTAGAACTAGGTGATTGTACCCAAACAGAAGTTTATGCACTTGCTTGTCTGTTTGAAAGCTATCCTTTGAGTCTGCTGCCATGTGCTTGCAGTATGGTACCTTACATTTGAAGGACGGCAACAGACAATAAGCTCATGCACGGGATTAGAATAGTCAGCTGTTGTGCACAGGGACTGCACAACTGAAATTCCTGAAGCCCCTGAATTTAAATGTAGCTTAACCCACCTGTGACAGCCCAATAACCTGTACTTATGTGTACCTTCCCCTTTATCCTGCAAGAGCCTGGAGAAGTGGCTCCAGGTGACTTAGTGGAGACTTACATGATTTTAACAGCCACCCAACAACTTCAAATTACGCATTAGCAATAGTTTGTAAAGAGCATGTAAGGCGACTGTTGCAACTATATCATTTCAGACTGTTGGTAGGAGAAAGACATGTGTGAAAGCTTTTCTACATGGAAGCACACACCTGCGCCCCCACTGCATGAATGAATGAAGCTCACATTTTACTGAAACACACTGAGTTCTCCCTCATGTACACCATATGCTGTTATTTTCTGCATGGAGGAGCATTTAAACAGGCAATTGTCCACCTGTTGTCCAAAGTGATTTCTGAATGTATGGCTTGGCTCTCCAAGAATACACTTAGCTGCTGGGGGAGCAGGGATTCCATCTCTGCTCTCTCGGCCATGATGTTTAAGGCACTCCAACAATCCTTTGAGATATCTACTAGGGAAGTATTGATTGCCAGTAATGAACTTCAGTTAGGGAATCACGGTACACTCAGAAGGTCTGGAATGGCTCTCTGAAAGAAAGACCTACCACAAGCCGGGACTGGAGACTATGCATCAGCAGAAAGGGTCTAGTCTATGCATGCTGTCCTATTCTTGCTTTAAACTTTTCATGAACTTTTCAAATGGCTGCTATGTCACTACTCCCCTTGCCTCTCCCTTAATACATCCAGTGTGGTGTTCTTGCCTGTGACTTGTAGGGCCCCACTCTTCCTGAAACCAATATGAGGGAAACCCTTTGGAAGCTGTCTTGCCTTTAGAAATGATCTCATGCTTTGTTACTCAGTCCCAGATTTAGGCCAGGGGCAGGAACACTTCAGAAGGGAAGTCAGGAGAGAGGACCAATGCTTTAGTGTTTTGTACACTGCTTAGATATATATTTAATATATTAAGCGGAATAGGAATTAAATAAGCAAAACTAATCAATGTGGACAAAGGTTTAAAGGACTACTCTCAGATATAGTTGTGATTAAAATGCAGTCTATACTGAGAACATTAGTTGCAATTCCTTTAAAAAAACAAAACAAACAAAACAAACCCATAATAAAGCAGAGTAATTATATTAACAGAGGTCAGCCACCTTTTTCAAAAAGAGAGAAGAAAACAGATTTCTATTTTTTCACATGCACTCCTAATAGACTCATTTAACTGTTTATTATGTGCACTGACTAGAAATAAATGTGACTCTGACATTGGTCCAAAACACAGGTGGTCGAAGGAACCTTTGCCTTAGCATAACTGTATGTAATAGAAGGTGGCAAAAGTAGTTTAAACAATAATATAGCTTTGAGGTTGTAGAGAAGGCCACCAGTTAGATCCTGGTGGGCCCTTTTAGCTCACAAGTTGCCTAGTCAGAATCCATTACTTTACATACCACGTGGCTCTCCCTTACAGCTTTGCCCTAAAAAGGCCACCTGTCGCCAACTCACTTCTGCTACTCCTAAATACTACAACATACCCTCCAACATTTATCCAATTAAAATAGGGACGTCCTATTCAATAATAATAATAATAATAATAATAATAATAATAATACCCTGCCCATCTGTCCGGGTTGCCCCAGCCACTCTGGACAGTTTCCAACATATATAAAAACATAATAAAACTTTAAACATTTAAAAAAAATCTATACAGAGGTGCCTTCAGATGTTTCCTAAAGGTTGTAGAGTTGCTTATCTCTTTAGCTCAGGGGGAGTCACATAACTCCATACCCTCCTACATTTTCCCAATGAAAATAGGGACATTCTAAGGAAAAGCAGGACATTCTAGGATCAAATCAGAAACTGGGGTGGCTTCTGTAAATGTGGGACCGTCTTCTTTACATAGGGGCACTTGGAGGGTTTGCTACAAAGCAAGCACAGTCATACCTCATGTTACGTTTGCTTCATGTTACGTTTTTTCAGGTTGTGTCCTGCGGTGACCTGGAAGTACTGTAAAAGGGTTACTTCCGGGTTTTGCCGCTCGCGCATACGCAGTAGCGCTAAATTGCGCTTCATGCATGCGCACAAGCACCAAGACGTGCCGTGCACCTGCGCAGATATGGCGCTTCAGGTTGCAGGCTTTTCACGTTGCGAACGGGCCTCCAGAACGGATCCCGTTCGCAACCAGAGGCATCACAGAGAAGTAAAAGTATTTTGTGTTTGCCACTGCAGCCGCCCAATGTAAAATCAGTTGAGTGCCATTGCTGAGGGATAATGCTGGACCTAAACCAGATAAGCCTAAGACTTATCATCAGGACTGCTTTTAATACTGATGGAACTTGGAATTATAATATGAAAGAAACCAAGCGACAAACACCTTAGAGATGAGACAAATTAGTAGCGACTTTAGGATTCCAATCCGTGTGAAGCTGGTTTGAGAAACAACACATCAAACAATAGGATGCTGTAACAATGTACAGGATACACATGCATTTTGGATAATGTCCTGTGAAGGCTGCAGTGCAGTGAGTGCACAGGTAATGGGCATCTGAGCACCATCTATGTCTGTTAGAACAAAACAAATTCCTTCCAGTAGCACCTTAAAGACCAACTAAGTCAGTTCTTGGTATGAGCTTTTCGTGTGCATGCACACTTCTTCAGATACACTTCGTGTGCACGCACACTTCTTCAGATACACTTCTTCAGATGTCTGTTAGCTTAGTGGAGCATTACTGATGTGGGCACTTAAAGAATACAACACGGCCACCACAGAAGGGAGGGATGCGGGTGGTGCTGTGAGTTAAACCACAGAGCCTAGGACTTGCCGATCAGAAGGTCGGCGGTTCGAATCCCTGTGACGGGGTGAACTTCCGTTGCTCGGTCCCTGCTCCTGCCCACCTAGCAGTTCAAAAGCATGTCAAAGTGCAAGTAGATAAATAGGTAAACGGGAAGGTAAACGGCGTTTCCGTGCGCTGCTCTGGTTCTCCAGAAGCGGCTTAGTCATGCTGGCCACATGAGCCAGAAGGTGTACACCGGCTCCCTCGGCCAATAAAGTGAGATGAGCGCCACAACCCCAGTCGGCCACGACTGGACCTAATGGTCAGGGGTCCCTTTACCTTTACCTTACCACAGAAGGGAACCACTGCTGTGTGGAAGGCTGCACTGGAGGATTTCCCTAAAACCTGTAAGCAAGAATTTAAATATGATGCAAATCACAATTTCCCCTGAGCCTCTGCTGCTTCAGTCAGAATGCCACCAAAATGCCCCAACTGTTACTCTGCCTGGGTAGAATGCTAAGCTCATGAGGAGGAGCCTTTGGGTCTCCGTGAATATTGCAGGCAGAGACTGGCAAATCTTTCCTTAGGTACAAGACGGAAGGCTTTGATGTTTAGAGAATGTCTATTTATAATATTTATTTGGAAAGTTAATTTCTTGGTTTTCAGTATCTAGGTCTCAAAGCGGCTTACAGCAATAAATATATAAATTTAGGGTAATTGATTAATAACTTTTTCACACTAATAATTTGCCCTCAGTTGGGAAACTAAATGAAAAACGGGAATTGTTTTTAAGGCAAGGACTTCAAGAAGTGTGAATGGCAGGTGTTACTGAGCCCCCTGGAGGTTAATAACACCTGCCATTTAAGATGGTGATCGTGGGACAACAATTAATGCACTCTCTAAAAACAAAATATGCTTTCCATTGAAAATGTTAACTGATTAATACATTAAAATTCATTTGACTGATCAGCTACAATTTATTTAATTGGCTTAATGCCTAACAAGAAGCTGAAACAGATATGGCCCTTTAGTTCCAGCGCTTGAAAATCTACTCAAAGTGCTATGTCCAGAAAGCAAGAAAGAAAAGCATGTAGATTTGCAAACAAATAAAAACAAAAAATTCATGCTTGGGATTTGAGGTGAATTTGGGTGCTTTTTCATTAATGTTATGTGTCATGGTTCAGTGAATAATGTTGTTACTCATTGATTATTGAAAACACAATGTTTGCCAAGCCAAGACTCAGGGTTTGTCTATGCTTCTGCCTAGAAAGCAGTTTCTCACTTTCCCCGTGCTTTCTAGGCATGAGCCAGAGTGGTTTTGTGTTTGCCTGGAAAACACATTCTTTACTGCTGAACTGGAACTAATTTCTAGAAAATCTGATTGATGTTTTCAGCAGAAAACCATGGGTTTTCCCCGGGAAAATGGCAGAGCATACCTACATGGGAGTGAGCATACAGTGGTACATTTAACTTATAAGTAAACCTGCATAGGATGTTACCCTTAGCATCCCTATGGAGTTATTACATCTTTGCTGAGTGAAGAAACACAACTGATTGGCTAATGAAGTTGTACTCCAACCCCTTGTAATTTCACATTGTTTAGCAGATAAACTCCACATTTTCAGCTTTTCTTTTTCAGTCAGGAGGACATTAAAATATTTCTTTAAAATATTTCTAAGCAGAAGCACTCAATATTGTTGTCACAGCTATCAGATTCTACATTGCAGATGTGATCATGTTGTAAGCTCTTGTGACTGTGGCCCTACAAACCCAAGATCATGGAGAGGGTCCCTTTGCTTCTCTTTAAAGGTGACTTTTACTTATAGAATGTACCATTCATTGTCCTAAGATTTCATTAAAACTGTGTTTCCCCTTGACTTGTGGATTAAACTTTCTGTCATGCAGGCAACATAATTTAGGGTCACTGGCCGTGATGGTGAGGAAGCCTATGTGCTCTGCATGTACTGCATTCTGGGACCCAAATCCAACTGGGTTCGATTGATCTTGCTCTTGGGTAAGTGTTCATAGGACTGCAACCGCCCTGTCTGTACTATCCTAAGAACCACTGGACACTAACAGACATTAATTTTTTTTGGGGTGGGGGGGATGAACGAATTCCTATGCCCCACAAATAGCCCAGAGATGCATTTTAAATAAAAGGACGCATTCTACTATGTAAAAACATGCTGATTCCTGGACCGTCCGCGGGCTGGATTTAGAAGGTGATTGGGCTGGATCCGGCCCCCAGGCCTTAGGTTGCCTACCCATGAGACAGCCCAATACAGTTAAGCCATGTAATAAACATTAAATAGGACGAGGGGTGTGCTGATTTCCTCCTCCACCTCTAAGGCCTGTGCAAACGGCCTGATGATGAAAAAAATACAACTTATTTTAGGTTAAAGGACAAAGGAAGCAAACATGTGGTTGGAATATGCTTATCGTAATCCTAGACAGAGAGTCATGGTTGGTTGCTGCTCTCTATCTAGAGGGGCTTGGTGGTAAACCTGGATTTGCTATTGCATAATGTGTGAAATATGGTTCTGCCTTTTCAATTTTGATGAGAATCACTTTTAAATAACTTATTAGTGCAAATAAAGAAAGTGAAGCAATGATTTGGCAAAATAGTCCAAGAAGAGGTTAAATATGAAAATTTCAAACATTACCTCATAGATCACCAGAGTCTTCCTGAAGTGCGTATCTCGTTCTGCACGGTGGGCCATCATTTCACCATCCAAATTTGGAGGAAGGGGTGTTAGGGGGCATTTGAAAGGGGGTGTTAAGACACAGAGAGGTTTGCTTCTTCCGGGATATTTTTTCCTGAGACACTTAAAATTCTTACAACTGGTTTTGTTCAGAGACCTTGATGACCTTTTAAAATTAAAAAAAGAAAAAGATTCTGTGCAGTCTTTACTATTATCTCGCCTCTTGCCTGTTTCTAAAATTATTTTTCTCATGCAACTTCCAGCCCCTCTTCCCCACTCTATCCACACCCTCTGCTCGCCACTTCCTAATTTGCATTTTACTTCAAATCCGTCTAAATTTCTGCCCCTCTCTCCTGTGGAATCCTCAACCCCTTCGCAATTTCTTTAAAGAGTGCTGCTCCTTGCAATATTCCTTGCTGGGGAACGGCTCCATAGTTCTTCAAGCCTCTCTGCTACACTCCCCTGTTTTCATGCTGCTAATGTCATCTCCAGTTTCTCCTCCTCCTCCTGTCTCCCCCTGGGTTCTTTTCTTCCTCTTCCTCTCAACTGGGACTGGTCTGGAAAGGCTGATGCGGTCCTTTTTTGTACTAGATGCTCTTACCCGCCCCTTAACTTGGCCTCCCACCTGTCTGCGTCCTTTACTGGCCGCAGCCGTATCCACAACTCCTGTCCACCTCAATCACTAGCAGTGACAGCAGCACAGAGGACGCTTGAATTACAGCTCTTCAGCTGTCCTAGACTGGGAGAGCAGGGACCCTCTTTAGATTGCATTTCACACATGACATTGCTGCTCTCCTCCCTGCCTGGATGTACAAAGGCAACACGTTCCTGGAAATAAGGACTTCACTTGCCACACATCTAAGGCGCTTTTAACAGTATGCTTGTACAGGGATACCGAGATATGCCTTAGCATATGTTCTGCATGCCTTATCATAGTTACTGAAATAAGTCAAGAAGGCAAAATACAATTTTACAAAGTTGGAAATGAATGGCGAATTATCCCAGTGGTAATACACCTCCCCCTGCCATTTTTGTGCTGGCAAGTTCTAGTAGTCACAGAAAAAAAGTCATTTGCTATCAAGGGGACCCAGGGGTATACCTATGTCCTAGACCTTAGAAATACAAAGGAATAACAACAACAACAACAACAACAACAACAACAACAACAACAATAATGGCATAGAATTCCTGAGCCTGCTTACAAAGTGGTGAACATCTGCCCTACTTCACAGAAGGCAGCCCTATGTTTGAAGGGCTGTCCAGTCAATGTCCAATTGAAAAAGAAAGAACAAGGAGGCAGCTGAAAAGCTTTCTTGGGGAATTTTTATATTGTGCTGCTCAGTTTTTGCTTTATATTTTATTGGAATTTTACTGTGTTACTTTGAAATGTTATTTTATTATTTTATTGTTTATTGCTTGTGTATATGTTTCTTTTGAAAACTGCTTAGAGACTATCTTTATTACGTAGCAGTAAGCCAAATAAGTAACTATAACTATAAGCATCATCAGAATAAGCCAACCACTTCTGGCCAGTAGACTGAGCTGCAACACCTCACCTCATCGTCCTTCCTGTTATGGTAAGAGGTATTGTTTTTCTGTTTAAATTAATAGTAATTGTGGCAACAACGGCTGGGGGTGGGAAAGAAAATCCAGAGCATCTCAATTTGCCCTTTGCCTGCCTCTTATTTATTGTAGCACCATTAACAAAACAAGAACTAAATTGTTATTTAGTCGTCTTGGGAATGAATTAGGATCATTTGCTGGTTTGCCATCAAAAGATGCTGTGTCCCAGAATCAGGAGCTAAATATTCCATAATCATGATATTTCCAAGGTAACTTTATAAAACTGGGATGTGAGTCACCTTTTTTATATAAAAAATGAGATGTTCTTGAAGCACTGTAGTTATTTTCTTCTTGCAACCAATGAATGTTTAACCTTAATTTGAAATAATTGTTTTCACAGATTTCTAAAACTGCAATGCCTGTGAAATACCTGCAATATCTAGAATTGATTCATTGCATGAAATATTTACATTAGTTCCCGCTTCACATTGCTCTCTCCTGCTGTACATATTCTTGATGTATTTAGAAGTCAAGCTGCACCACAGTCTCTGATCTGGTGAAGGAACCATCCAAAGTCAGCATTGAGCTGCTTCATGAGAGTCGCTGCCGTTGTTCCTCGTGACTGAAATTCTTTGCAGAACAGGTGGGCTGCTATATCTAATGGGTCAGGACTGCAGGAAGGAGGTCAAATATAGGACTCGAAAGGACAAATTACATATTTTTTGTTAGGAGATCAGCAACTTCACATTTGAATTCTTTAAGATGGTGGGTACTAGTTATGACCTATAAAGCACTGTGTGGCTTAGGTCCAAGCTATCTGAAATGCTGTGTTCCCTCATATGAACTTGCCTGGGTTTTGAGATCTTCAGAGGAGGCCTTCCTCTTGGTCTGGCCACCTTCACAGGCATGTGGGAGAGGACCTTTTTGGTGGTGGCTGCTCCCAGACTATTTTGGAACTCCCTCCCTGGAGAAGCTAGATAGGCTCCCTCCTTGTTGTCCTTCTGCCTGTCGGTGAAGACTTTCCTGTTCCAACAGGCTTTTGGGAACTGACTACTTTTAATGAAAGCATTGTTTTTATTCTAATTATTTGTATAGTTTAAATAGATTTTAATATAGTTTGAATTCTATAAAAGATTAATTGATTTATTTTTTTTAATGACCCCCCCCTATGTTTTTAGCTGTTTTTATCTGAAATCCACCTTCAGTCCCTGTGGTCACTCCTCTCAATTGGTTCAGTACTTGCATCTCACCCCAGGTCCTGGGTGCCACTCAAGATAAAGTGTTATGTACTGATGTTCTCACCCTGGGCCAGCAGGGGGATACTGTAGATAGTTATACAAATGAAGGCTCGAAAGTGACGTTCAGTGATTGGATAGTTTGTATGCAAATGAAGGATCGAAAGTGACGTTCAGTGATTGGATAGTTTTAGACAGTTGCAACAGTTACATTGTTCTGGAGCTCTATATAAGCAGGCTGACTGAGCTCCTCAGTTCTGTTCTGGCCTCTGAAATAAACAAGAGCTGTTTGAAGAATCGCTGTGTTGTCTGATATGTTCGCCCACAACTTAACATAAAGTGTGCATGAAACCTTCTAGGGAAAAGAGAAGAGAGATTGTAAAACAGCATCAGCTACTGAACTCCTTTGGTTATTGTGGCGGTTAGAGTTGTGTTCAATCTGTCAGTCTGCATAAAATGCAATTAATTAATTATAAAATGTAGAAACCCCACAAAATGTAGTGTTGGTGCAGAATTCAGCTTCCTAGTGATTTGCTTTCGTTTTAATGAGAAATCATTTTTTTTTTTTTAGCTCTTTTGGACACAACAATAGATTTGAAAGTGTTTAGAAATCTGAGGAGGGGAGCTTTTCAACTAGTAGAAGCAGCATCAATGATGCAAAATAAATAAATGTGTTTGATTTGCCTAATGCAAACCTAGCATCATATTTTGTACAACTTTGCTCCTTCATGCAGACCCACGACAGGGTCAGAAGCAAGAGTGTTCTGGAGCAATTGTGGTGTCCCACACCTGCTTGCACACTTGTGAGGGGAGTGGAAGCAGTTGTTGGTTGATGCAAATTCTAAGAGTTCTTTTGGAATGTGAGGCCTAATGCAGCTGCTCTTTTTAGATGGCCCTTTTAGAATGATGTATAAGTATCTTTGATTTGCCTTAGAAATTAGGAAGATTTCCAGTAGGAACTAAGCCCATCTGTTTACACGGCTTTTATCAACGTTGTATTAATCACCTCCATTACAGTGAATCATCGTGTGTGTGTGCAGGGATGAAATTCACATGGTTGGCAGTGTCATTCAGGTAGAATCTGAAGAAAGCAGCTTCTTCAAGGATTCTAAAGATATTGGTTTATTGGTTTTACTTAAAAGGCATACATATCCCTTTTTTAAACATTCAAAATCGATTCTGTGATTGAATGGAAGGTGTGATTCCAGAATTCAACACCATTTGTATTTAATAATCCTTCCCAATGCGGCTCAACATATATTCATGGATGCATCTGGAAGTGAAGATTAAAACATGACCCACCCAAAGTTCCTACTAAATTGTTGGATTTCTATTTCCTTTCTCTCCTAAGAGTCTGAAAAAATAATAATTACCTCATCGCAATACAAAAGAAGGGGGACACACACATATTTTTTTTTTAAATGTTCATCATTCTGACCCTGCAATTATTTTTAAACACACTCACAGAGCTTTTTGGGTATTTGTTTTTATTTTTTAAAAGCAAGCATTCTAAGAAGCATGCCAATCTGCAAAAGGTTTGAGCTTTTTCTTGCAAGTTCCAAGACATTGGCGTTGGTGCCCAGCAGCTGTTCTTCTTGAGGTTTATACAGCTGCTGCCGAGGCAGCAAGCAGAGCAGGCAAATGTACAGAATTACCGAAACCGTGTACCGCTGGGACAGAGAAGGTCAAAGGGGAAAACGTTTTGTGTGAGAGACAAACAGGTGAAAATGGGAGGACAAAAGGACAATAATACTTCCAGTGTTTCAAGATGTAACCTGGCTTTATTGAAAATCATTTACTGCTTGAGAACAATACCAACAGTAGCACAGATATACAGCAACACCTCATTTTGATATAGTCCTTAAATGTGTTAATTTATTTTCAGAAATCCAGCAGTGACACCAAGTCCTTGTTTATTATGGAAACCATGTTGCCTTGAGAATGCCAGCTAAGCAGGAAGACTTTGGATAGGCTCTTTGTTACACCTTCTCTCACATCTGCACAACTGACAAGCCTTTGCACATTTCCCTCTTCACTATCTCCAAATTCTGCCTTTGCCCCTCTGTAGCTATTGCGCGCGCGCGCTCTCTCTCTCTCTCTCTCTCTCTCTGTGATTTGCAACTACAATTCCAGATTGTTGCTTGCTTGAGTTTGTACTGTCACACCACACATAGTATTTGGCGAGGGAGGGGAGGCACTGCGACTGCAAAAGAGATGCATCCTTAGGCTCTGGGAAACCCAAAGGTTTGTACAAGAATGATTGATATTTGCACATGGTATGCGACCACAAGATACTCCCTGACTGAATGTTGGCAGGGGTGGGCATGAAAACCAGGAGGATGGAGGAACGGAGCAATTTGTTAAAGGACATGGCTGGCTGGATAGGATGCTAGACAGAAGTGCAACATTTTGCTGCAGGTCCTACTTATTTGATTCTCCAAAGTGCGTTATGAATTCCCTTAAAGATGCGACCAAGGAAGAATATTTTGGGAAGGCTTCTTCAGTGGGTGGGAACTTTTATCACCAGCCACCCCCTGAGTCCATCTGCAGTTCCTTCTGCCTGCTCTCTTTTGAGGGAAGAGCCTGGAATGTGGGGTATGTCATCAACTGCCAGAGAAAAGAAAATATGGCAATAAATATTCCCATTGGGATTCAACCCTAGCTGGACCTGAAACCTGGCCTCTCCCAAAAGAAGGAGAAGGAAGCAAGACCCCACAGAGCAAATCCCTGCCCTGTCCATGGCCATGATTCAGAGCCAGATATCCCAGCCACAGGTCTCCACAGGCGCAGAGGAGAAGAGCCTAAACTGAGTAACTACAAGTTGCTATTTTAGTGTTTGCTATTTTGCATGTTTTTAATTATAAGCTGCTTTGGAAGCCATTCTTGGCTGAAAAGCAGGGTATAAGTGAAATACCTAAATGAATGGGATGTGGCTGGTTAGCCACACATACTCAGTGACCAACACAGAAGGTTGGAGCTGAAACAAGCTGTCTCTCGAAACTGGAGAACGCTCCAACCTGTTGCTAAAGCAGCTGTGCCAGCAGTAAATTTAGCATTTAAAGAAATTCATTGGCTAAAATGTGACAGGGGCAATTTGTTCCAATTGGTCTTAGGATGTTTTTAGAAACAGTGCTCCCAAAATATATTTTTCTTAGCATAAATCAGAAGAAATTGTGGCGATAAGTGATATGAAAAACCAGCCATATCAAGTGAAACTGGGTGCCCTTGGGCCAGTCAGTCACTCTCAGCCCAACTTACCTCACAGGGTTGTTGTGAGGATAAAATGGGGGAGAGGGAGAACCATGTATGCCATCTGGGGCTCCTTTGGAGGAAAGGTGGGGTATAAATGCCATAGATCCATAAATCCGTTTGTGCTCAATGATCAATATACTGAAAATTTAGCATGTCTGCTCTTGATGACTTGGGCTAAAGCCATCTCAGCAGCATGCAATGTTGGAAAGAAATGTTCATGGCAATTCCCTTGTTGGAACAGAAAGGCTGATACAAAAATGGGCCTGAGTGTTGGAATGGGATATTCTTTTGAGCCTAACCTTGATCCTCAGCAGAGGCTGCCAATCAGACTGAATGAGAAGCAGAGATTTTCCATTGTGAGCAACTGTCCTCTAGTCACTGAGCTGGAGATCGGGTGACAGGGGTGGGGGAAGGAAGGTGAGGAATCCCAGGTCAGGGTGCAGTGCTGGGCTTGATAGAGCTCCTGGTCCTGAAAAATGGCTGAGTGCTGCTCATAATGACTCATAAATGCTGTTTTAAAAATCTGGAGATAGTGTTATATTTCCAAGGGAAAAATACCTCAAATCCATTTACAACACATTAAAATATCAAATAAAACATTACAGAAGAAAGTAAAAAAAAAAAGTATGTGTTCAAAGCAACATAATAACAGGAAATGAAAATATTAAAGGTTTCAAAATAAAACATTACAGGAAATTGGGTCGATCTTAGAAAAAGTCTTTAAGCATAATGATCAATGTACATAAGTTAAAATATGATATATAAATTAAATTAAGTATAATAACAAACTAGGGTTAAAAATTAGGGATAAGAACTTGTTGAACAAATATTTGGACATGGAATACAAGAAGGGGAGGCGAGGGGAAGTCGTAGAAAAAAGTTATTGAAAATTAGGATTGTAAATGTTGAATGCTTTTTAATTCTGTCTTTTCTCTTTTGTTCTTTTTTTTCTTTTTTTCTGGAAAGTTGTTTTTGGTTTCTGTGTATTATTTGAAACTACAATAAATATCATTAAAAAAAAATAAAAAAATAAAACATTACAAAGGAGGTCAACTGCAAAAGGCACACTGAATGCAGAAAAGCTAGCCAAAATTGCAGAAAACATTACTAGAGGAAGTCAAATATAATATGCACCTTTAAAACAGTTAGCAAGAGAATAAAATATTATCCAAAGCATAGAACATTGCTGTTGCTGTTGCTGCCAGTCCTACCTACCCAATGGTGGTTCATTGCGGCTGGAGGCTGTGGAAGCTCAGGCTCCATGACCTGGGTCTGCACCAAGGGGCAGCCAAGATAGTCTTTGGCCTCTTCAGCAGCCTCAGCTTTTGTAGCTGGAGTCAGTCCGGGTGCTGCCCTCCCAGGCTAGGTGGGAAAAGGCCTGCAAGGCAGGGAGGCTATGCCTTGTCAAGCAGGATCCCAGCGGGACTCATTGTGCCTCTTCCTCCTCATCCTTGGTGTCTAAGGAGACACCAATGCATTTGTGGTGTTCTGCTGGCAGATGTGTCATAGTGGAATCACACCTTGTTCCTTGGCCTAGTGGAGTTTAAAACTAAATCCTATGGCAAATTTTCAGTATACGATTATGCCCGATAAGCAGTGCCAGATTTACGTATAAGCTAAAAAAGCCATAGCTTGGGCCCCACTCTCTTGGGGACCCCCCAAAAAATTAAAGGAAAAAACACCTGGATGTACATTTCCAAAATATAAGATAAAAACAAATAAAATAAAACCTATATACAGCAACAGTGTTTTGTGTTGTGTAGGCCCCTATGATGTAAGTAATGGCCTGCTAGCCTGCTCCCTAAAATATCACTGGTTTGCTCATTTCTATATATAGGGTGCCTACATTCTGCATGTGCAAATGGCTTTAGATACCTGTTAGGTCCATAAATTACTATATAGCATATATTCAACACAAAAAACAATTTGTTGTTGACAATGGACAGCTGGGCATATAAAGGGCCCTATTCCCTTCAGTAGCTTAGGGCCTCATCAAACCTAAATCCAGCCCTGCCTATAAGTGTTATTATATTGTAACACTGTAGTTATTAGTGCTGCACCATGGTGTTTCTGAATATTTAGAAGAAGCACACCTTTGCAGGAGTGCCAACTTGGCCCTGCGACCGTGGGCACCCGGGGCTGTGGGTGCCATGCAGCGTGCATGGTCCTGGCACCAAAATTTGTGGGTGCCTGGCCCCTTCATGGGGAACTTTGTGGGTGTTCAGGCACTCAGGGCCCCAGGGAGTTGGCACAGTATTTATTGCTCTATTATTTTAGCTTTTGCCCTAGGGAGTTACTTTATAATTATATATTTATTATTGTTTGTATTTTATACAGGGTTGTCTGCGGAACTAACCAAGGACGTCCTAAAAGCATGAACAAAAACTTTTGCAGAAGTTTCATCTCAGCTCACATTAGATATTTCATCTACCTCTGACTATTGTTTAACTGGTGCTAAATTATGCTCAGTTAATTTATTAACTTTATTATCCACTAAAATGCCAAGATAGTGAAACCTCTTGTCTCTCTGTTTAGATATTGTAATATTCCTCCCCCCCATTCATCTTCATTAATCCCTAATTAATTAATGAATCTGTGTGCACTTTTTGAGCCAGCACTCCAGTACTGAGACTGAACAGGAGAGATAGGAGAAACCCTTGTCTGATTTGTGCCCGTTCCAGTAAATCATGGCAGTAGCTGAGCTATAAACAACTGCCATTTCCCTCTCCAAATCCGATAGCGGCCAGCATTTCCTGCCTGGGATATCTAAGTCAGGGATGTGATGTCCCTTTAGGCTGGAATTCAGATGGAGCGCAATAACAAGAAGAATTTACTGGCAAAGAAATGCACCAAATCAATCAATCAATCAATCAATCCCAACACCTCACCACTAGGCACTGTACAGGAAATAGGTCTAAGCAAAACAAAGCTTGGCTGCAGTCTTACAGTGATCCATCGATTTTCTCTCCAGTTCCTCAGTGGCTCAGCACTGCCACCCTGTGCCCCAAATGCTCCCATTCATATGGTGTGATTTTAGAAAACTTATTTACCACTGAAATCAAGGCATTCACATTTTTTGAAATGTGGATGGAGTTGTTTTGGGGCTCCTCTTTCAATGTCCACTTGTTTTCCTTTAGATGCTGAGTTAGATGCTTAGAACTATTTCTAGTATCCCCCTGCCCTGCTGCTTTACTGCAGTGGCTGAAAATTGTGCCAGTTGCTCCTCCCCAATGGATCTGGTAAAGGTAAAGGTAAAGGGACGCCTGACTGTTAAGTCCAGTCATGGCCGACTCTGGGGTTGCGGTGCTCATCTCTTTTTACTGGCCAAGGAAGCCGGTGTACAGCTTCAGGGTCATGTGGGCAGCATGACTAAGCCGCTTCTTGCGAACCAGAGCTGCGCATGGAAATGCTGTTTACCTTCCCGCCGGAGTGGTACCTATTTATCTACTTGCACTTTGACGTGCTTTCGCACTGCTAGGTTGCCAGGAGCAGGGACCGAGCAACGGGAGCTCACCCCGTCGTGGGGATTTGAACCGCCGACCTTCTGATCGGCAAGCCCTAGGCTCTGTGGTTTAACCCACAGCGCCACCCATGTTTCCTTTAGATTCTGAGTTTATACTCTTGGAACTATTTCTAGTATCCTCCTGCCCTGCTGCTTTACTGCAATGCAGTGGCGTAGCGTGGGGGGTGCAGGGGGGGCTGGCCGCACCGGGCGCAACATCTGGGGGGGCGCGCTCACCGCCTCCGGAGTCGCCGAAGAGCCTTGGGCACAGGCTGTAGCAGAGCCCCATGTCTCGCGGAACCGACGAGCTGTGCGCGCGTCCGGGCTGAAGGCATCCGGCAGGCAGCGGCTCTCAGCGCTCGCCGTGGTCCCCGCACGTCAGGGCCGCAGAGGGCGCGCCAGGCAGCCCCTCCTCACAGCCCCGCCGCTGCTGCAGCTGCTGGGCCATGTTGCATTTTCCTCGCCTCTCTGCCCTCCTCCTCCTCCAGGGAAGCGGCGTCGTTTGGGCGGCAGCGCCAGCGGCAACTCGCCTCAGATCACCTGACACGGACCCGCTGCCACCGCCGTGGCTACCTTACCGTAAATACCCCAGCCCAGGCAGCAGCAAGAAGAAGCTGGCAGCGGCGGCAGGTTAGGGGTTAGGGGCACAAATTACTTGCCTTGCCCCGGGTTAGGGGGCGCAAATTACTTGCCTTGCCCTGGGTTAGGGGGTGCAAATTACTTGCCTTGCCCCGGGTGCTGACAACCCATGCTACGCCGCTGCTGCAATGGCTGAAAATTGCACCAGTTGCTCCTCCCCAATGGATCAGGTAGAATAAAAAATCATAGAACTGTCAAGCTGGAAGGGAGCTAGTCCAACCCCCTGCAATGCAGGAATCTTTTGCCCAACATGGGGCTCGAACCCATGGCCCTGATATTCAGAGCCTCCTGCTCTACTGACTGAGCTATCCCCAAGACAATCTGTTAGTGATTATGGCATTCTGGTTCTTCCTCACCCATCTCCATGATTATGGTTTGCGTACAAATGTGCCCATTCCATTATGGGATGTTCTAGACCCAAAGAATCACAAACATTTCAAGCAAAATCTTTGGGGGGGGGAGAGTGGCAGTGTGGGCCGCATGTCCAGGAAACAGTTCAAGTCCGTCAAAGGGGCATTTTAGGGGGCAGCGGTGGAAAAGCTCACCTCAGCCTTACACTTATTGGATCAGCAGTGAGACGGCCGACAAGGAGCTGTTGGTTGTGGGGACTCCAGCACTGCATCGAATAACCCTTCCTCAACCTGAGGCCCTGCAGATATGTTGGACTACATCTCCCATTAATGCCAGTCAGCATGAGAAGTCATGATGGGAGTTGTATCCCCCCCCCCGTTTTATTAAATTTGCTTAATAACATAACATTATTATATATATTCTCTAAAACAAAGAATACAACACAAAATTCATTCATACTACAATGCATAACTACATAACATTAATATATATGGTTTCTGAAAAAGGCTTACATAACAAAATCAATTCAAAATACAGTGGTGCCCCACAAGACGAATGCCTCGCAAGACGGAAAACCCGCTAGACGAAAGGGTTTTCCGTTTTGGAGGCGCTTCGCAAAACGAATTTCCCTATGGGCTTGCTTCGCAAGACGAAATGTCTTGCGAGTTCCTGCGGGTCCCCCCCTTCCCCCCTTTTCCTAAGCAGCTAAACCGCTTATCAGCTGATCCGCTGATAAGCCGCTTATCAGCTGATCCACTAAGAGCCGCTAAACCGCTAATAGCACTAATCCGCTAAGCTGTCAATGGGCTTGCTTCGCAAGATGAAAAAACCGCTATACGAAGAGCCTCACGGAATGGATTAATTTCGTCTTGCGAGGCACCACTGTACCATCCCGTTTACCTTCTTTTAAAAAGAATTCCCCTCCCCCCTCCCCCCTGCTCAGGCCTTCCGTCTTCATATCTTTATCCATGTACACAGTCTGTTCATTCGAGCTTGTATGTTAGGGTTGGCTTCCCCCCTTTCTATCGAGTTCCTGTAAAATGCCCATTTATTTGTGATTCTTTGGCATTTATTTTCCCATCTATCCTCTGCCACTATCTGTGCAAATATTTCTGATTGTATGTATTCAAAAACATAATCATTCCATTTTTCCATATTCCTTTTGGCCTCTTCTTTCCATCCCAGAGCAATAACCGCCATTCCAGCTAGAATCATAATCTGCCATTCCAGCTAGAATCATAATCACAACTCTTGCTTATTACTTTTTACTTTGTTATTTCCCAGTATTCCCGAAAATAACAAATCCCTATTAACTTCTATTTTATTTCAAGAAATATGTTAATCCAGAAATTACCTTTATAATCTTTTGCCAATATTCCTTAACCATGATGGGAGTTGTAGAGCAAAATATCTAGAGGATACCAGATTGCGGAAACCTACGAATCACCTGTATGTTCCTCACATGTAGAATAGTCCTCAAAACTAAAGGACTGTTAAATGACAATTGCTTATATTATTTTCATACATGAAAAATTAAAAAAAGTTAGAATGTACCGTATATTTCAAATTGCGTTTTTCTCTCTCTTTAAAATTATGAGAAATGTCCGAAGCTACTTCTGTATCACCACGAAAAAAAGGCTTGCGACAAGCTGGCTTAATGGCATAAGTAGCTTACGTTAATAAGTAAGCTTGCCCAGAGAAAAATCACTCACACCCCTGCTATCACAAGCATTCAGATTGGTCACATGCTAGTTTCAGTACAGTACAGCTTTTTCCAGTTTCTGGAAAAGCAAAAGCTATTGTTGGCTATTTAGAAAACCCATCATCCAGTACCAGTTGAAACAATGGAACAGAACTAAATTATAGGACTTTGAAAATGGTTAATTTCGAAACTCCGTATACCGCTGTCTAATTATTGGATCAGAAAACTTGAGGAGGAACAAGTACTATAAAGGTATGCAATAGCAAATTTTGAAGCATATAGACTCACTGGTGATTGTGGCATATTGAGAAAATGCTTGTTTGTTGCAGCTGTATCTCGTGGAGGAATAGTCTATCTGTCTGTCTAACAAAATGTCTATACTGTTTTATTGTAACAAAACATGGAAGTGGTTTAGAAGAAATATTTAAATTGTCAGTAAAACAGCTAAAAGCAAGTATTAAGAAACTTTTGAAATATCTACGAATCTGGATAGGCTTGCATAAAGAAAAGTACTTTCAGCAGGTGCCGAAAAGAATACCGTGATGGTTCCTGCTTGATGTCAGTGGGCAGGAAGTTGCTGCCACAACAAAAGAATGATTTCTTACAGGTGTAGAACTGGCACTGTGTGGAACCTGTCACATTGCCAGTTCTGCAGAGCCAAGCAGCTGGTCTACTTGATTTCTCTCCCAATTGTGAAATCTGAAGAAGTGTGCATGCACACGAAAGCTTATACTGGACCCAAAACAAACTTAGTTGGTCTCTGAGGTGCTACTGGACAATTTTTTATTTATTTTGACTGTGTCAGACCAACACGGCTACCTATCTGAATTGTGAGATCTGTTTGTTTTTAATTAAATTATAAATTAACTATAGAACTTCATCTCCAAATGTTTCTTTAAAATAAAACCTATTGTTAACGCATCCACCCACCCATCAATATATTTATTTATATCCAGCCTTTTCCCCTGACAGGGACTTAAGTCAGCTTATAGATCAAATAAGAGCAGTTAAAAACATAGAGACCCCCCCAATCAATAAAGAACAGTTAAACATTAAAAGAACTAAAACTCTTTCTATATATGAATGATCTGTTAAAACAATTTAGATAATTACAACAAAAACATCACAGCACCAGCCCTTTCCTTTAAAGTAGTCAGTTCCCAAAAGCCTGCTGGAACAAGGTCTTTTTCATCTGCTGGCAGAAGTACAAGGTGGGAGCCAGACTGGCTTCTCCAGGAAAGGAGTTTCAAGGTTGCCTGGGAGGAAACACCACTGAGAAGGCCTTCTCCACATCCCCACCAAGCATGAGGTACTAACATTCATGTAATTATAATATAATATAATATAATATAATATAATATAATATAATATAATATAATATAACAAAACAAAAACAAAACGGCAGAATACAACGTTCAGTTCAAATCAGCCAATATAACCGAAGCCTAGTAAAAGGTAAAGGTAAAGGGACCCCTGACCGTTAGGTCCAGTCTCAGTCGACTCTGGGGTTGCGGCACTCATCTCGCTTTACTGGCCGAGGGAGCCGGCATACAGCTTCCAGGTCATGTGGCCAGCATGACTAAGCCGCTTCTGGCGAACCAGAGCAGCGCACGGAAATGGTGTTTACCTTCCCGCTAGAGAAGTACCTATTTATCTACTTGCACTTTGACGTGTTTTCAAACTGCTAGGTGGGCAGGAGCAGGGACCGAGCAACGGGAGCTCACCCCGTCACGGGGATTTGAACCGCTGACCTTCTGATCGGCAAGCCCTAGCCTAGGTGAACACAAATGTTTGGACCTCATCCCTGAATGATAACAAAGGTGTTCCCCCTTGGGAAGAGAGTTCCACAAACTCCTATCCAGTTGCCACACCTCACTTCAGATGGCAAGGTGGGCACCCAACCCCTCAGCAGATGACCTCAAAACACAGCACCTTAAATGGGAGCTTAAATCTACCAGCAGAGCAGATTTCTCTCTCTCTCTCTCTCTCTCTCTCTCTCTCTCTCTCTCTCTCTCTCTCACACACACACACACACACAAAGGATGTGGTAACAGATATCTATCTATCTGTCTGTCTATCATCTATCTCTATCTATCTATCTATCTATCTATCTCTCTCTCTCTCTCTATCTATCTATCTATCTATCTATCTATCTATCTATCTATCATCTATATCTATCATCTATCTATCTATCATCTACATCTATCATCTATCTATCTATCTATCTATCTATCTATCTATCTATCTATCATCTATCTATCTATCTATCATCTATCTATCTATCATCTATCTATCATCTATCAACTCCCATATATTCTGATTAAGATAATACAAAAGCTTTCTTTCAGGCTGGGTTTTTTTTTTGTTTGTTTTTTTGTTCCGTGTAGTAATTCTGAATTGGTCTGTAGATGCTCTTAAGAAGAAGGAATCTGAATTGGTATGGAAATGTCTTCTGGGCATCAAGCTGTTTGCCCCAAAGGTCTTTAATATTAATAAAGAAAAACAGCCTATAAGACATGTTTCCTTTGCAGGGAATACATGTGAGAGAACCAACCCTCTGAGCTCTGATTATGAATGAGGCAGTGATCTCAATGAGAAAGTCTATTGTCGAAAGCAGAGGAAGAGGTTAGAGATGGAGTTTCGGATGCCATCCTTTCTTGAGGCTTTGCTGCTTTTCTTCGGAGGTGAGTCTTATCAAGCCGCACTACTGAGCATCAGCACCGTGGCAAAGAGATAAGAGTTTGCCTGTGTGCTTTGTAGAAATTCTCTCACCAGCTTGGCCTTCAAACTTGCCTTAGTTAATCTGCTATACAAATTTAATAAATAATAATAATAACAATAAATTCTAAGCTTCCAGTTAGCGACCTTCTTTACTGCCTCATCATGTATTCAGTTGCAATAGTAAAGAATTTGTTGTTAACTAAAACGTGAATTAAACCATTGCAATTACTTTTGAAGCACATGCAATTATGATACCACACTAGATCAAATACTCTTTAATAAGGAAATATGCTGGCATATTTAAGGGATGCTCAGGATGTCTGAGTTTGCTGAAGCATGTTTTTGTGACCAATAGTATACAGTATGTGTTTTGCTTATTGCAGCCCAACCTAAATATTTTTCTTTTTTAAAAATGTGAGCTGGGAAGATTTCTGGCTGCTCTGGGTCCACCCCCTGCCCAGGGGAAAGAGTCAGAGATCCTGCTGAGGCCCTAGTTCCACTATGGAATGGGAAGGCTCGTAAGGCCATGGGCACGATTGCTCCTGAGTGCCTACTCCTGCACTGCAAAGTCTGTTTTGCCCCTTAGTATGCTGAGGAGCAGGATGCGGGTGGCACTGTGGGTTAAACCACAGAGCCTAGGACTTGCTGATCAGAAGGTCAGCGATTCAAATCCCCACGACAGGGTGAGCTCCCGTTGCTTGGTCCCTGCTCCTGCCAACCTAGCAGTTCGAAAGCACATCAAAGTGCAAGTAGATAAATAGGTACTGCTCCGGCGGGAAGGTAAACAGCATTTCCATGCGCTGCTCTGGTTCACCAGAAGTGGCTTAGTCATGCTGGGAAGTTGTACACCGGCTCCCTTGGCCAGTAAAGTGAGATGAGCACCACAACCCCAGAGTAGGTCACGTCTGGACCTAACGGTCAGGGGTCCCTTTACCTTTATTTTGAGGAGCTGCAGTTGATGAAATGGACTGGGCAAGGACTGGACTGTGAGTGGCATATATCTCACTCAGGAGCTGGCCAAGCATGTGTTCAGGTTCCTAATCAGGCCTGCCATGTGGCAGTGAGGGCTGCAAAGACAACCAGCGTTGCTGCCTCCATTTCATCAAGGCTCTGTCTAGCAGGGCTTTGTTTTTTCAGAGGGAGGTATGGAACACGCAGGAGTCTGTTTCATAGGAAGAGACCTTCACAAACCTTTCACGATCTCCCAGTTCTGCTCAGTCTGCATCCATATGTTCCGAAAGGCCTTTACAAATAGATTATTCTTTTAAGAAGAAAAGCGATTTGCTGTACCATTATATAAGTCAATTTCATATTTTTTTTTGTTTTGTTTTTTATAGTTACGTTGGCAAAGGTAACCATGGAGCCAAAGGAAGGCAGCATTGGCGGTGGAACCTGGATCACACTGAGATATGAGGGTAGATTTTCGGGCCCCTCAGAAACTGTTGGTGGTATTTCTAGGCAAAAAGGGGCAGTCATAAGACTAGCTGCTCTTTGTGACACCTCAACCCAATTCTTAAAAGAAAATGTTACTAGATTAATCATGTGTGATTTTGTCAACCAATGGTAATTTATCAATTAATCTGCTGATTAAATTTGCATGTGGGTGAAAACAATAGTTTTAAAGCAAGAAGCACGCTTTAATTAATGCTCATGTGTGTCAGCCCACAAAATCCTAGAAGAGATATTCTCTACTATGTGGGAGACAATGGGAAATACTGCAAACAAAGTATTCTAAATGCAATTGCACTGTTGATTCCTAAAATGGCATTATTATATTGATAATTTTATTTTCAGTCCCTTTCATTAATGCTTCCTAACTTGAAACCCACACTTTCACAGCTGCCGCATTGTGGGTCAACATTCTCATTGAGCTGTCCAGCACAACCCCAAATTCTCTTTCCTGGTCAGTAACTTCTACTTCTGATCCTGTAAGTGAGGTTAGATTTTTTTTGCCACAGATTGTACCACTTTGTGTACACTGAATTGTGTTTGTCATTTTGCAGCCAATTTGTCCAGTTTGGAGAGATCCTTTTGGAGCTCCTCATGGTCTCCCTCTCTCTCTCTCTCTCTCTCCCTCTCCCTCTCCCTCTCCCTCTCCCTCTCCCTCTTTTCAAAAGTGCCTTGAACACCTTGATACCAGCAAACTTGGTTATTTCACTGCTCACCCCTAACTCCAGGTCATTTATGAGAAAGTTGAAAAGCACAGGCTCCAATACAGATCCTTAGAAGAATCCACTTCTTATATCCCTCCATTGTGAGAACTGGCCATTCCACCCCCCCCCCCATTCTCTGCTTCCTCCTCTTTCACCATTAGTGATGCACAAGATGATCTATCCTCAGGTCCCATGACAAGAGGCAAATAAAATTCATTGTAAACATATGTAAAGTGATCCATATTGTGCCCCCCCCCAAATATTAAATTCCCCTATATGCTCATGGAGTCCAAACTGGCAGTGTCTGACCAGGAATGAGAACAGCAACTTGATGAAAGGGTTGACCTGGTGTGCAGGACCTGTGAAAAAGGCTAATTCCATGCAAAGGATAATTAGGAAAAGAACTGAAAATAAAACTGCCAATATCATAATGCCATACAAATCTATGGTATAACAGCACTTGGGAGTACTGTATACATTTCTAGTTGCCTCTTCTCAAAAATGATATTGTAAATTGGAAAAGGCACAGAATTTATTAAGGGCTTGGAAATGTCTAGATTGTGATATATGATGGTGCTGTTACACACAATATCATCTGTGCCCTGCACATATTGTCAGACAGGAGATCAGTGTTTATCCTGTTTCACCTTCTGGGCCTTAAATGTTGCTGTGTTTGCTTGTTGTTTGGTTGCCCACCATTAGGCCTCTCATATCCCATCAATTGGTCTCACCTGGAAGTGTCGTTCTTGAATTCAGTGCTGCCTACAGTACTGTGCGACATTCAGCCTGTCAGTTTTGATCTGTCCACCACAAAATGCCGAACAAGGTAAGGAAGGTTCTTTGCAATGCTATTATCAGGGGCAGAGCACAATAGTAAAGATCCACATTAGTCAATCTGGAGCCATCCAGATGCTGAACTGCAGGCCCCATCATCCCTGACCATCTCCCTGGCTGGGTCTAATGGGACTTGGCACCCAACATCTGGAGGGCACCATTTTGGCTACCCAGGATATATGTATATGTCCTTCTTGTTAAATTTTTTCCTGTGGGCCAAAAGGGATAGCGGACTCAGACTATCCCAAAACCATGTTAGAGAAGCATTCTGTTGATATATGTGAGTTTACAGTGTGCTCTTGTAGGGTGTGGGAATGGACCTACATGCTTTACATGCTTCAACCTTACTAATGAATGAAATTGTCAGAGCTGCCCGAGGTCCCAGCTCACAAAGGACCAACGCCAGTTCTTGTTATATACAAAAGTCTTTATTGAAGTTCAGTTTCGATTTCAAAGCTGCGGCGCGCAGCTCTACGTCTCAAACTCTAGACCGCTGAAGCTCCGTCTGAATCTCCTCCCCCCAGACACCAGTTTAAGACTCTAGCCTTGCTCCACCTCTTCCTTTGCTCTTTCCTCCTCTGGGTCCGCCTGTCCACTGGGGTCTTGCCCTTTCTAGACTCTTCTGACGCTGAATCCCCTGAGTCTTCCCCCTGCCTCCGGCGGGCTTTAGGACCTGGTTCCCAATCCGGGTTTTCTGCCGTCCCGCGCGCCTGTACCTTTGAACTTGGCGCGCGCGCCCAGCCGGCAACCTTTCTCCTGACCGTTACACTGCTCCTGTCACTGCTTCCCTCTTCAGGGGGGCTAGCTGGACCTGACTTCCCCTCTGTTCTCTCACTCTCTGATAGAGGCGTGGTCAGCCCTGACTCATCTTCTCTCCCTACTGGAGGAGACGCTGGCCCTGACACATGGGACTCTTCCCCCCCGCTACGCTCTGGTGGGGGAACTGGTCCTGATCTTCCGCTGCTGCTTTGGGAGTCCCCGCTGGCCCCTTGCTTCTGGTGCGTCCCCCCTGGGACCCCCCTTGCCCTGGCCATCGGCGCCCCCCTCTGGGAATCTTCTGAATCGCTGGAGAAACTCATGGAATCTCTCGGGCCACTGTCATACTCCCCTACGCTGCCCTCAGATTCTTCCCCTTCGCTCTCCGTTTCCTCTCTCCCCTGTGCCTCTGCTCCTGAGCCCCTGACAGTAATGGACATCAGTTCAGGAAGTGCATCTTATTGCAACAAGCAATGAGTCTCCTACATGGAGGAAGGGATCCAAACCCAACATGGAGGCAGGTTCTCAAGCAGGAAATGTCCTCATCCACTGCCTCCTGCCCCCTTTAACGTGCCACCAACAATTCAAACTGGGACCTTCTCAAAGCATGAAGAGAAAGTAAATGTTGTCCTGAGGTAACTGCTCCATCAGGGCAAGCACTGTGGCTTCCCAGACGGAATGATCCCCCTCTCTCCCCCCCTGCATCTTGCTCTGGGGGTTCTCCTGACAGCCCCCGACAGCCCCCAATTTGAGGCAGCATGGAGGGGGGAGGGGAGAAGGTCCCATTGCGCAAGCAGAAGTCCTTGCCCAGGGTTTTATTTTTTATATATTTATTTACAGCATACTTTTCAGAATTTCTAAGCGGTGTATGTAAAAATGTAAAAAAACCCCTAACGACTTGTAGAGGATAAAAACAATAAAAAAATCACCATAAAAACAGAAAACTACACCACTAGAGCTAGACTGACATCAGTAAGGACAGACATATTATAGGGCCTGCAGGATTTCTTGCCATATGTCCTCTTTTTCCAGGGCACGTCCTCTTTTTCATGGGTAGAGTTGTCATAGCGATCCATAGTTTCAGGTAGAAGTCTGCAAATGTCCTCTTTTTTGCTCTTCAAAATATGGCAACCCTGGATGGTCTTGCTATGGTGTTAACATTTTTCCTGCTCTTTTGTTATGCTTTACCTCCACTTCTTGATTTTTTTTGTTCTTTTTATGCGATATTTCTCCGTTTTTAATTATTTTCAGTTGCAGTCCTTCTGAAGATATACCATAGGGTTGTACTGTTAATTTTCTATATATCTATACTGTTGTCAGCTACCATGGGCACGTTTCAAGGATAGAAGATCTGTCTGTCTGTCTTTATCTATAAAACCTCAGTGCTTTTTTGTGTGACCATACTCACTGATATCAGCACCTCTCTCTTTTTTTTTTTTTTTGCTGCCATTTTGTGCTGGCACCCTTAGCATATTAAGATAAGAGTACCAGCATTTCATTTTTTACTCAAAAAGCCCTGAATAAACTCGTTTTTCAGGGCTTATTGCAAGCTTCTTGGCACTAACCTTTGCTTGAAACACCAGCTCAGTAACAAATACTTTGTTACCCCTCAGTTTTTAATTCAGCAAAAGTCATTGTCTTTCCTTTTAAAGAACATTTCAAGTCTATTTAGATCTTCAAAATGCTTGACACCCTAGTGTAGCTGTTATATTAGAAAGATACACCAACGATAGTCATGTACCCCACACACCCTGCTTTTATGGCTTGGTTGTGAATTTATTAATTTTTATCAGACAGGGACTTTAATAGGAAAAGTATATGTGGATGAGAAAAGTTATAAAAAAGTAGCATTAGTTTATATTCCAGACCATAACAAGGATTTCACCAAGTGCCAAGCAGGAAATCAGAATTTAAAATGTTAACAACAATGATTAACAAGTGTGGCGCATACCTGTGGCTTGAAGAGAAAGAGAGAAAAAAGCTTAAGTTTAAAGACTGGGTTTCTGGATAATTATTACTAAGTTAAAACTTTGACCCGCTGCACTTGGGTGGCAATTTGCAGCTGTCTCCTGTGCCATTCTTCCCCCCTCCCCTCCCCCAACCCTCCAGTAAAAATATCACACCACTGTTTTTCTGGGAGAGCAGTTTTTCTTTTAAAAGTCACATAATGAGCAGCAATCCAGAAGGTGAAGATTTTCATGTTACTGTACATCTGTGTGAAGAAAAGCTTTACCCGTTCAATGACTACATGCCATTAACTGCGAAAGACACAGCCCTATTTCTAGAAAAAAGGTGGCAACTCTATATCACCACCTTTGCAAAGTGGTGGCGGTGGTGTTAACTGAATTTTAGTTGGTCTTTAAGGTGCTACTGGAAGGATTTTTTTTATTTTGTTCTGAATTTTATGTAAGTTTAGAAAGTCCTGGTTCTCAGATGGCATAAAATAGAAGTTAACAGACCTAGTCCTATTCCGAAATCCCCTCCTGCAACCCTCCCCACTCCCAGCAGAGGATCAGGCTCTGTTAGCATTCCCAGGTCACAGTGAAGCACCTGGGAGATGAGGCAGCCATGTTTTCTTCTCCATGGTCCATGCCCTTCTCCTTCCAGGCCTTCCTTCTCTGCTCTTCTGAACCCATTTTGTGTGTGTGTTTTTATCCTACAGAAGACGCTGGGGAGTTAATGACTAGATGGGTGGGAACTGGGTGGGAGAAATCATGGCTGCCTTGTTTCTTTCTTCAGATTCAATATTAAGCTTCACATTTTAGTAAGGTGAACCCCAGTCTCTCTCATGCTGCTTGCTAGCTATCCTTTGCTCTTATTATTTCCGTTGAAGGGCTTCGCAGTGGGGAGGACTTTACCAACTCCAGTTCACTCTGAATGGGCAAATTATCAACAACACAAAGGAGTTGCACTGTGACAATTGCACATTTCAGGTATGTATTCAAGCGGGTGGACGTGTGATTAGTAGCAATCCAGTAGCCAGGACATAGGACATAGGCCATTATTACATTGTTAGAAATAATGATTTTAATGCAGGGTAGAATTTAGACATTTAGAGCTATCTCTGAGCCTTAGCCTAGCTCATCCTTGTATTTATGAGGTGCCCAGGCTCAATGGCACATTGAACGCGTCCTTTTACTCCTTGACTACCTAAGCTTTGCAGTACAAGTGATGGTGCAAAGCACGAGGCATTGGCAAGCACGGCAGAGGAAGAAAACCTTGGCATACACTGGATATAACCTTGTGAATAGGAGTGGAACTTGCTCTCATGGACTGGAAGGAATAAAGGGTGCAGGAGGAGGAGGCAAATGCTTAATCTGTACCCAGTTCATTCTCATACAGCCTATGCAATCGCACTCTTCTTGAGTGGCGAGTTCCCGACCCCCCCCCAGGTAGAAATAATGACACATGACACAATTATTAAGGTTAATGGGCTAAAAAAGACCACAACTTTATTGGTTACAGGTGATGAGCAGTATTGGCTTAGGCATACCGACTATATCTGACTCCAGCCCGTCTGCTTGAAGTCCGGGAACGGTTAACTACCAGTGGGGGGGGGGTCCTGCTGATGCAATTCAACTAGGAGCTTCCCCATGGTCACCGATAGGGGTCGTGCCTTAGGCCCTCACCTCCCTAGGCTTCAGACAGGGCCATGCCCCCCGGAATCCTTTAACAGACTACCCTTCAATATGTGGGGCAGGTGATGGCGCTACCTCCCCTCTTTCCATCTACAGAACTATTCCAATGCCTAACCGCCAATACTCAGAAAGTTGTGACAGTTTTGCTACGAGGTAGGCGAAAACCAAGTGGCTGGTGCCAATTTGCCAAGTGGGAAAATTCCTACCAGGCCCCTCAATGGTGACCAACCAAAGTCCATAGCAAGGTCAAAGAAAGAAAACCTTACGAGTGCGGGAGAGTGGGAAACCAGAGCAGCTGGCGGGTGGACAAAAAGGGAGATCCCTGGCTGCGTCCTGCCTTTATGGGGCAGGCCACACCCCCGGACCAACCCGATTGGCTGGCTAGGGGGTGACACAGCCAGGAATCCCCCAATTGTGCGGGGCTGCCCCCCCAACGCCCGCACACGTGAAGGGGCCGTGAAGCCTGCAACCCCACCTCCTTCTTATGTGGAAGTGGCTTTACTTGACAATTCATTTAGCCCTGGTGAGAACAAAAGTATCTTTTTGATACTCCTCCATCTTGATATGTTTGTTAGCGTGTAACATGTGATCAGGGCCACATGCAGGCTTGGTGACAGACGGGACTTATTTTCAATGGAACTTTAACTCAGGAGCATACACTTCTGAGTATTTGCCATGGCACAACACAACATTCATAAGACCAGTCAAAGATGCCCAGAGCACCCATCTCTTGTGGTTTCATCAGACTGGAACAGGCAACCAGTCTTACTACATATCTGGACTTGAATTATAAAATCGCCCCTGCTGCTTGCTAAGTTGATACCAATGACCTCAGTTCCCTGGGACAAGAGCAGTTTGCTTGTCTCTATGTTCTCTGTGGGTCATCCTGCCCAGAGCTAATGAAAATTTCTCCGTACTTGAGGTAGTGCTGTGTGGAAGAATATTTGGTAAACTGGCTGTGCATATGAGCTTTCTGTCACTGCAACATCAGCATGGAATGGCACTAAGGCTGGTGAGATATGTGTGGTTTGGGAATAGAGAATAAGCTTGCCTTTTGCTCACTGAGCTCACTCAGCTGTCTCTGCTTGCCAATGAGCCAGAACTTTTACCATGTCGTGTACAAGTGCAACCAAGGGTTTTCTGCAGCATCGAGCATGAGGAGTCCCATGTTTCAGCAAATTGCACATTAAAGCTAAGGTGTTGTTTGGGAGTTCAGCTAGCTTAGAGAGCTGATGAAAAACCACCAGGGGATGCAGTTAATGAGACACATTCCAAGCGAAATAAAACACACACTGCCTCTTTGTTTGGGGGCACGAGAACCTGTGAGCCATGCGCATTAAAAATTAATTTTCTCTCTCTGTGGTAGTTGTAAAAACGTAGACAGCTGCTGGCTGTGACAGGTTTGGAGAAACCTGCGGAAGGTATTCCAAGCAGCTGGCGGCCACGGCCTTCCTCTCCTCTCGCTTCCTCCTCTGCTTCCCCACAGCTTGTGCCCAGTAGCACAGTCAGATGCTGACCTCATGCCTCTGATGATCAGCATGAAGAGGAGAAGATTCATTAAGTATTCCGATTGCTTCACCTTCCTCTTAGCGGGAGAAGTGCAAGAGGCAGAGTCTGTAAAGGAAGACAGTTCTGTTGTGCTAGATCATGGAAGCTTACGGAAAGCCTGCTTTTCAATTCTGATTTGTAAAGAATCCCTGGTCTCGCAAATGTTTGTGTGCATCCCTTTGTATCTAGAACCATAGAATTCTAGAGCTGGAAGGGACCCAGGGGTCATCTAGTCCAATCCCCTGTAATGCAAGAATCTCAGCTAAAGCAACCATGGCGGAGGGCCATCCAACTTCTGCTTAAAAACCTCCAAGGAATGAGAGTCCACAAGCCATTGTTTTCATGTTGTCAGTGTAGAGATGCCATCAGCTACATTTGATGTAATGCTAAACTATGGTTTAGCGCTATGTGCATGAGTTGCGCTGGGGTGGATTGCACCCTGTGTCTTGTGGAAGAGTCAGGCCCAGGCTGCCACCAGGCCCAGCACTGGCGGCATCAACAAGCAGCTCCGCCTCGCCCAGCCCTACCCAGTGCCACCCTACCACTGCACTTGACTGACCTCGGGGGAGAGATGACCCTTGGTGGAATCTACACATATATAAAAAACTCTGTGAAAATGCTTATTTTTTTTAAAAAAAAAAAGTTTTGAAAAATACGTTGAATTTTGCATAGCTCACGTTCGCCATCTAGTGTCACATTTGCATATTGCACTTTACAACACATTTGAAACATTTTATTTGCAGCTTGGTAGTTAGAGGTTATTTTAATCCAGTGACTAACTCCTGAAATCATCAGCTATGCTGTTCAGCTACAAACAGCATTTTCTATACACCACTGATAGACACCAGTCTTTCCAGTATCTTTGCAGGTTAACTTTAGGAACAAAAATAATAAAAATGCTAAATATTAAAATGCCATTTGTATTTGGAATGGATGAGGAGGAGTGATGGATAGGGGATGAAGGAACCTGCAGGAGAGGCAGGCCAGAGATGTTTTCTCAGGGTGTGAAGCTGAGGGAAAAGGGGGAAGGTTGGAGCTGGGAGGGTTCAGTCTTCTGTGTGTGGAATAAGGATCAAGGTACAGTGATAGAGGGCTTAATATTATATATACACATTGGGTTTTTTCATTCTTCCTTTGTTTTCTATTATTCTTTTCTTTCTTTTTTATTTTAGATTAGTTGGGTTTTTATTGTATCTTATGTTGAAAACTCTCAATAAAAAGTGTTATAAAAGAAACTCTCAATAAAAATTGTTATAAAAGAAAGCCTGAAAATGAACTGAATGCAGTTACAGATATTAGAGGTAAATTAAGGCTCCAATTACAAGCGGCCTTCAAAAATAATTTTACCATTCTCCACACTACAGAGAGGCCGCATTGCTAATGGTATCAGTAATATACACTAAAAGTGACTACTGGGTTTGTGGAGAGGAAATTGCCTATAATCCAGCTGGCAAAAAAATGTCAGGTGTCTGAGAAAGCAAAGAGGGAGGGGCAATTAAAAGCCGAAATGTGTTCTGGTCGAGCCATGGCTCCTTCACTGGCTTCTTCCCAGAGGATATGTGGGAACGAATGTCAATTATAACATTTAACAAACAGGTCGCTGATACATATTTCAAGAATAATTTATTATAATTGTGGACCATAGATAATTGAAAAACAGGAAATGAATATATTGGATATTTGAGAAAGGTGAGAATATTTGAATTCCCTTTAATACCAGTAAGTATCAGAATGCAAATGTGACTGGATGAGGTTAGAACAAAATAAAAAAATTCCTTCCAGTAGCACCTTAAAGACCAACTGAGTTAGTTCTAGGTATGAGCTTTCGTGTGCATGCACACTTCTTCAGATACACTGAAACAGAAGTCACCGGACCTTTCTATATAGTGAGAAGGTGGGGAGGGGTATTACTCAGAAGGGTGGTGGGAATGGGTGATTGGCAGATAGCTGCGATGAGCCTGTTGACGACTCTTAACGACTGCAATAGGTCTAACAGGAAAAAGCAAGGGGTGAGAAGGTGAAAAATGGCTTTGTCATGTATAATGAGATAAGAATCCAATGTCTTTATTCAAACCAGGTCTCTCCATAGTTTTAAGTTTGGTGATAAGTTGCAATTCAGCAGCTTCTCTTTCCAGTCTATTTCTGAAATTCCTTTGTAATAGAACAGCTACTTTGAGATCTTGTATAGAATGTCCTGGGAGATTGAAGTGTTCTCCTACTGGTTTTTCTGTCTTGTGGTTCCTGATGTCGGATTTATGTCCATTTATTCTTTGGCGTAAGGTCTGGCCTGTTTGTCCAATATAGAGAGCTGAAGGACACTGTTGGCATTTTATGGCATACACAATGTTAGACGATGAGCAATTAAATAGTCCCGAGATGGTATGTGTGATGTTGTTGGGGCCAACAACATCACACATACCATCTCGGGACTATTTAATTGCTCATCGTCTAACATTGTGTATGCCATAAAATGCCAACAGTGTCCTTCAGCTCTCTATATTGGACAAACAGGCCAGACCTTACGCCAAAGAATAAATGGACATAAATCCGACATCAGGAACCACAAGACAGAAAAACCAGTAGGAGAACACTTCAATCTCCCAGGACATTCTATACAAGATCTCAAAGTAGCTGTTCTATTACAAAGGAATTTCAGAAATAGACTGGAAAGAGAAGCTGCTGAATTGCAACTTATCACCAAACTTAAAACTATGGAGAGACCTGGTTTGAATAAAGACATTGGATTCTTATCTCATTATACATGACAAAGCCATTTTTCACCTTCTCACCCCTTGCTTTTTCCTGTTAGACCTATTGCAGTCGTTAAGAGTCGTCAACAGGCTCATCGCAGCTATCTGCCAATCACCCATTCCCACCACCCTTCTGAGTAATACCCCTCCCCACCTTCTCACTATATAGAAAGGTCCGGTGACTTCTGTTTCAGTGTATCTGAAGAAGTGTGCATGCACACGAAAGCTCATACCTAGAACTAACTCAGTTGGTCTTTAAGGTGCTACTGGAAGGAATTTTTTTATTTTGTTTTGACCATGGCAGACCAACACGGCTACCTATCTGTAACTGGATGAGGTTAGGTTTGGGAAAGAGACAGGATTTTATTCACTAACCAAAAATTCATTCAAAATATTCAAAACTAGAAAAATATCTAATGTCTAAGCGATGTGGCACTGAAAAAGCAGCCTGAAAAAATGTTAGGATTGTAGAGTATTTTGCAGAATTCCTTAAGGCAGGCTTCCTCAACCTCGGCCCTCCAGATGTTTTTGGCCTACAACTCCCATGATCCCTAGCTAGCAGGACCAGCGCTCAGGGATGATGGGAATTGTAGTCTCAAAACATCTGGAGGGCCGAGGTTGAGGAAGCCTGTCTTAGGGTATCCAATCAGGCTCCACCCCTCACCAGCTGGCTGCCTTGGTAGCCAATCAGAGAAAGGCCCCAGCCCTCTGGTGGAATTCTGAGGCACTGCACCACCAGACTCTGGTCTGGCTCAGCTTAATTAATTAATTAAGTTAGCTTAATACATGGGTAGGCAACCTAAGGCCCGGGGCCCGGATCAGGCCCAGTTGCTTTCTAATTCCGGCCTGTGGACGGTCCAGGAATCAGCGCGTTTTTACATGAGTAGAATGTGTCCTTTTATTTAAAATGTATATCTGGGTTATTTGTGGGGCATAGGAGTTCTTTTTTTTCTTTCCTCTTCAGAATATAGTCCGGCCCCCCACAAGGTCTGAGGGACAGTGGACCGGCCCTCTGCTGAAAAAGTTTGCTGACCCCTGGCTTAATACTTAATTCTGTGATTTTTCTGCCCTTCTGCAAAAATGGCAGAGGACAGACAACCATCCACATAAGAGTTTTCTCACTACATGGCACTACATGGCAAGATGTCTCTCTCTCCAAAACTGTGAATGAAACAATAGTTTTGTGAAAGGCAATGTAATATAATATATATTCTTTTCTTAACAGTTCTCTGTTGCACACACTCCTGTGGTCTATCGTGTGGACCCCCCCTATGGAGTCCCAGGTAAAGGATGGACCTTAACGTGGAGACCGTATGTCTTTATTTATACAATTGATGGGGAAAACAACTTATTTATGATTTACTTGTCAAGAGCTTTTAAGAGTTTTCCTTCTCTTTGGATGGTCTACATTCCTGGGCTGATGAGTCCTATACACAAAAAGGAGCATAAGATAAGGGAATATAGCAGATACCAGAAAGAACAATGAACAGTGTTTTCCTGTATCTTATTTCAGGCTATTATTACGATTTTCTGATCTTCCGATCCCCATGATTTTTTAAATTCGCATAAGCCTACATGCTATATCCCGAATTGTGTCTCCAAGCTATTTCGAAGTCATTAACATTAGTTAGGCTCATTACAGCAATTAAGGCAATAATATTAAGAAGTAGTTTAGGTTAATATTATAATACTGCAACCCCGAGTTAACTTTAAAATTATATATAATGTTATAATACTGACCTGAAATAAGATACAGGATAATGCTGACTAATGTATTGACCTCTTTTGTTTTAATTTTAACAAATACCACATAAAAATAGTACAGTTTTGACTCCTCTTAACACCAGCCATGGAGAATTTGTTATCTATGTATTATTCTTTATGATTCTTGCTTATAATTTTTAGATTTATAATACTTACGGAGGGCATCTTCTACTGCACTGAAGAAATCAAGGCAGTAAAACCCAACTCCCCGACTTCCTCTACACAGATTTTCATTTTGCCTTTTGAATAATTCCCCCACCCCCATCTTTATCCTGTTAGGAAATGTAATGCAAGTCTATGGTCTTATCCTGGCCCGAGAATTTGATGCCTACAGCTTTAACACAGATTTTATTGATGGGTAAGTGTGTTTATTGGTTCCTTCAGTTCCTCTGTGCAACTCGATATAGGGTTACTCCCTTTGCATTTCCAGGTTGGGGAACTGTAGCCCTCCAGTTGCTGGACTCTAACACGCCCAGCCCCAGCCAGAATGGCCAATGGCCAATGGCCAGCCACGGTGGGAGATGCACTCTGAGAACAAGAGCAGGCCCCGCACCCCGACCAGTGCTGGTTTTAGGGTGGTGCGAATGGATCCCCTGCACAGGGCACTGAGCCAAGGGGGTGCAAAATTGAGAAGACCCAAAATTGAGAAGATCCATTTGGGGTTGCCAAATTTTGGCCTTGCACAGGGTGCCATATTACGAAAGATTTCCAAAGCCTGCCTCTGTCCCAACCCTGGCTATAATTAAATAATACATCTGGATTGTTACTGCGTATGGGGGAGAGAAATGTATTGTGGACTTGCATTATTATGGGTTGCCTTGAACTAGCATTGCTTCTACCCTCTCTCTGCCCCAGCCCTGTTATCCTCGAGGCAGAAAGAGATGGATGGATAACCATTTGTTCCCTTGCCAATAAGCAGATGCGCAGCATGTAAGTTGCTCCTCACAGCTTTGATTGCAATGCTTTTTTGCTGCGAGGATTCACAAAGCTTATAATGGTGCAGCATATTTGGGGCTCGTATAAATTAGGGAAGGCACACTAATAGTTTTGATGCCAATGGAATATAATTTCTGTCCTTCCATCCCTACCCTCAGCTACAAAATTGGTCCAAATGATTATTTCTATATACAAGCAATTTTCTGTCTGAATTCATGGATGTGAATTTGTGTGTGTGATACCCTTTTTGTGCATTCATCTTTCCTTTTCTCACACGTACCTTCATTTAAATATGTGTGTGAGTGTTTGTTTATATGTGTCCAAGACCAGCACCAGAGTCAAGGGCCCTCACTACCTGACTCAGGCTCCTCCCATGCAGCCATTCAGTGTGCCCACACAGTATTCTTCTTTTCTTTTTTGCTGCTGCCATGGTGACAGCAAGAATACCAGCCAGTCTGTGTCCAAGGGGGACCATAAAGTCTCGCATGTGGGACCCAGGAGGTCATGTGGGAGGGG
The DNA here is from genome assembly GCF_964252035.2 of Podarcis erhardii. NCBI lineage: Eukaryota > Metazoa > Chordata > Lepidosauria > Squamata > Lacertidae > Podarcis > Podarcis erhardii. The sequence goes on along the minus strand of NC_138507.1, from coordinate 4,879,039 downwards.
CCAAGTTGTTCTGCTCCCATCCTCCTGCCTTACAAAGGTGTGGATTCAAGAGCATGGCAGCCGGGGAAGTACTGAGTGTCTAACTAAATGGAGAAGTGCCTATCCTTGGTTTAGAAGGGGTCACTGCTGCCACAATTTCTAGTGTTGGATTAGTGTCACAGCGCTGTGGGTTAAACCACAGAGCCTAGGACTTGCCGATCAGAAGGTCGGCGGTTCGAATCCCCACAACGGGGTGAGCTCCCGTTGCTCAGTCCTTGCTCCTGCCAACCTAGCAGTTCGAAAGCACGTTAAAGTGCAAGTAGATAAATAGGTACCGTTCTGGCGGGAAGGTAAACGGTGTTTCCGTGCGCTGCTCTGGTTCGCCAGAAGCGGCTTAGACATGCTGGCCACATTCCAGGAAGCTGTACGCCGGCTCCCTCGGCCAATAAAGAGAGATGAGCACCGCAACCCCAGAGTTGGTCACGACTGGACCTAATGGTCGGGGTCCCTTTACCTTTACCTTTAACTCTGGTTTTTGCTGTCTTGTGGTGGTGTCTGAATCAACACGCCATGGTGCAGTTGCCTCCAGAATAGACCACTGAGAAGGTAGAAAATGAAAGCAGATTAGGAAGTCGAAATCATTGTTTAGCTGTGCAGTTAGAAACTCAAAGCATGGTTTGGGTTCTGAATGATGGTTCCTGTGAACTCTGCTTTGGTTGTGGTATCTGAGTATATGGATGTCCTTGAGAGGAGTGAGGTTGTTTGTGGTATCGCATCATGCAATAATTCAAACACAATGAGGTCAATCGATCAAGCCCTCTCCTGCTGCTTTTTGATGTAAAGACCTCTGTTCTGAAATAGGAAGACAGTGAAGCTGGCCTGTTAGGTATTTTAATGAATCATTATTTAAAAGTTCCAAGGCTAGGCTGTGACTTTTCTGGCTTTAAAACAAAAGAAAACAGGTCCAGTATTAACTTTATTATACAATTTAAAAGTTTTTTCTAGTCATGCCCTCTGGCAGAATAACTTACGAGTTGATTCAGTGCCCATATTTGGGCTCCCTGTCCCTATTCAAGGTGATTTCCACCCCTCCCAATTTCATGGGTGGATGATCCAAGTCTGAGATGCGGTAATCTCAGTTCTTCATTAGAGGCCCAGTTCCTGAGCTGCTGCAAATGCTTCTAAAACACACAAAAAATGGACAGATAGTTCTCCCAGTTGTTGTCTTTATTAGGTTTAAAGCAGGTGAATCAATATTCGCTGTTAGAGTTCATGTGCTGAAGCTACGTTGTGTCCCTAGACTACATTTTCATGTTGATATTTAAAGCATTTTGATGGGTAGCACTAAAAATCAAAAATATGCTGTGGTCTTTAGAACCTAAGGAAATGCACATTCATTCACAAAATAGTATTTGTTTCTCAATATCCTATTACCACTGCATGGGGACAAATGACAACACAATTTGGAGAATGGGACACAAAATTAACAGGACAGGCAAACCTCAATTTCTCAATGGATGCTCAGACATCACTTGCTGAGCATTTGATGTGATGGGTTTGGATCTGGCAGAACACATTCAGTCCTTTCCTGTCTTTGAAGTGAATCAACAGTACTCAGCTCAGCTTCACATAATACGTTCTATCTCCTTTCCTTTGCCTCTATTGCATCTTCATGGTTCATTGTATTTTATTTTCCGTTGTTTGCAGATATCCCATTCAAGTCGATCACGGTCTGGGAACTGTAGCATGCCGAGTGGAAGGGAACCATATTGGTCAGTGGAAAGCAGGGAAATAACATGCAATCTTGATTTTATTCAGTAACATAAAAATCAAGAAGGCTAATATAAAAAAGGTTATTGTTGGGGGTATGGGCGGTATGGCCATTCTCTTTTCAAAAAGATGTGAGCTGCTTACAAATTCATTTTCTCTTTGTTCTTGCTACTTGGGGCATTTTCCCCCAGCTCACACTTTTGGCAGCCATGATATACCAACTGTTAAGTTGTGGGTGAACATATCAGATGACATAGCGATTCTTCAAACAGCTCTTGTTTATTCACAGGCCAGAACAGAACTGAACTGAAGGGTTCAGTCAGCCTGCTTATATAGAGCTCCACTACAATGTAACTGTAACAATTTTCTAAAACTATCCAATCACTGAACGTCACTTTCGATCCCTTATTTGCATAACTATCTACAATATCTCCCTGCTGGCTCAGGGTGAGAACTTCAGTACATAGCACCAACTGTAAGCAACAAGTGTATCACAGTGAATGTCTTGCTGAAGCTATAGAGAACAGGCACTCCTAGCAAGAGCTATTCCTCCCAAGAAGCAAGAGGTGTGGTTTGGGGGGGAAAATGGAGCAGAAACAGCAGCTTGTCAGGTGTCTGATGATGGTTCTGAACTGGGTGCAAAAGACATGGGCATTTCAGAGCAAGTGAGGCACGTTAGTTAACTCTGTATGTACACGAAATGATTCACATTCATGCACTGAGATGTGTGCTTTTTCTCTTCTTACAGGGTCACATAATGTTAGCTTTACAGTGTTTAACAAAGGAAAGTAAGTAAGGGATGAGTGTTTTTTTTTAAAAAAAAATTGGCTAATTTTATAGTTATGTTGTGTTTCTGAATGCCTTCTTTTTCATATAAATACTATTTAAATGCACGTGTACCTTCTGCTTTGGAAAGTGGTTGTATTCAGAAGTTGGCATTCAAGGTGTCAGTGACGTTTCCTGCGTCTAGGTCTGAAAATACGCTTTGAGAGCTTGTTGATGCTCACCTCAAGGTAGAGATGAGCATTGGAAAGTCCCCAATTGTACCTGGCTTTTCCCACCAAGGCCTGAATGGCAAGTGGAGGAGAACTAACAATTCATCACTGAGCAGGTGGGACAAGAGTTTCCTTTCCACTGGTGGACTGGTGCTTCTCCCCTATGAGACGTCTGGGGAGCTGCAATGTCATTAAATCTTCCCACTGAAATCCATGGAGAACAATGCATCCATTCATTTCAAGATTTAAAGATGCTAAAATTCTAAAATCAGCTGGTAGGAGGCAAACAGTCACCTGTCTTTGTAAACTTGCCTTGCACCAACACCTTTCAAAGCTGTAGCCAACCACTAGCTGCAAATATGCCTTTTGAAGTTCAGGGGTATCCCTTCCAGGGGACACATTGGGCTGTGCAGGGCTTGGCTGCAAAGTCTTTGGCAGCCAAATATAATTTATTTATATTTATATCAAACTCCCTGACTGCAAAGAGCTAGCTGTGCACAGGTGGGAAGGTTTTTCCCCTGGACTTGTGAGAGCAGCCTTTGAAAGCCAGAAATGGTGTGAACTCCTGCATTTTCCTGATCCCTGGGTTGTCACTGATTTTGCATGGCCAGGAGAGTCCCCTGTTGTGGCTGCATGAAATTGCCATTTGTACATGGTTGGGATGTTGGCTATTTGCAGTTTAGTTGCGCTGCAGAAAGCTTGCTGGGGAGACCACGCATTACAAGGAACTCAAAAATAACTTTATCAAGGTTTTAATAACAAAAACAAAAACTCCTTGTACATTAAATATATCCACAAGCATGATCCACCAGGGTACTGTGAGAGCTAGGTGCTGCTCTTTATATACTATACTTTATATACTATACTGACACAGCTTAATTAACACAACTTAGCAGTACCTGCTATACTGTTTCACAGCTGTAAAACTGGGTCTCATTATTTGCTCTGGCCCTTTACGACATACACATCTTGTGGAACAATAATCAACCTTCACATTTAAAGAGACCATTCAACATGGGATGCCATGTTCTGATCTCTCTCTCTCTCTCTCTCTCTCTCTCTCTCTCTCTCTCTGTGTGTGTGTGTGGTAGAGATGGCTCAGCTTATATACGAGCCAGTCTTAACATGGGCCACAGGTGGCTTGCCCCTTTCTAGTTGGTTTCAGCTTGGTGGATTCTGGAACCATATCAAGACAGTAATCCACTATTTTACTTTTCATCTGGAGTTTCAGCAAGATCAATTTTTGGAAGGGGGAGCAAGGAGAACAAATTATTTTAACACATACATTGAGTGTAAGCTCAATTTTAGCAGTGTAAGCTTAAAGACAAGTCTCACCTAGTTGATCTTCCAGCAGATTCTACCGGTATCTCATCAGGAAGTCCGTTCCATGGGGTGTAGGAATTGGACTTATAGTGTGGTGGCACATAACCTCCCATTTCGTATCATGTAGACACTGTCACAATTGCCTTTTTGTCACCTATGGAAGACCTTTTCCAACAATCCTTCAAAGGGGAGATTTTTGCCTCAGTGTTATATATAGTCTAGTGTCGATGCTCTTATTGTTAAATTGTTGTTGTTTAGTCATTTAGTCATGTCCGACTGTTCATGACCCCCTGGACCAGAGCACGCCAGGCACTCCTGTCTTCCACTGCCTCCCGCAGTTTGGTCAAACTCATGTTCGTAACTTCAAGAACACTGTCCAACCATCTCGTCCTCTGTTCTCCCCTTCTTCTTGTGCCCTCCATCTTTCCCAACATCAGGGTCTTTTCCAGGGAGTCTTCTCTTCTCATGAGGTGGCCAAAGTATTGGAGCCTCAGCTTCACGATCTGTCCTTCCAGTGAGCACTCAGGGCTAATTTCCTTAAGAATGGATGCGTTTGACCTTCTTGCAGTCCATGGGACTCTCAAGAGTCTCCTCCAGTAGCATAATTCAAAAGCATCAATTCTTCGGCGATCAGCCTTCTTTATGGTCCAGCTCTCACTTCCATACATCACTACTGGGAAAACCATGGCTTCACCTATAAGGACCTTTGTTAAATAGCTATTGTTAAATTTGCTATTGTTAAATAGCTTCAGGATATTTCATGGGAAGCAATTCATGAGTGAATGAATGAATGAATGAATGAATAACCAAGTTCGCCCTCTGGAGGCCAATAATGCAGCAGATTCCCATGACATACGGGGTGAGTGATGAAAGCGTTCCCCGAACAACTAGCTTATTGCAGCTCTGCACACATTTACTTTTTTCACTCTGCACTGGAATATCTTACATATTCCAGTCTTAATTTCCTTCTGTTGTTCACTCACTCACTTTTGTGTTGCAGGTCAGTGGTGAACAAGGATGCTTGGCTTATCAGCGCAAAACAGGACCTTTTCCTGTACCAAACATTCTCAGGTATACTGCCCTGCAGTCTTTCATTGAAGAGGATTCTGGAATTAATCCCATTGCCATTTCAGTCTACAAATCTGCTGTAATTATTTGTGTAGAAAAGGATAATGAAACAGAAAAAGTGGGAAGAAAAGAGAGGGGACGGGCATATTCACTCACCCTCGACTCTGTCCTTGCTCATTTTTGGTTCTGGACCTGCCCAGTTTTTACTCCAGATCTCCCCTCCCCCGTTGCTGGTATGCAGCTCCTGAGAGATTATCCCTGAGAAAATTGGTCTTTCAGCTGAAAATTGGTTGCCCATCTGTGCCCTAACCACATTTAGCACTAACCACAGTTCTGTGATTAGCTGAAAATCAGTGGCGTAGCATGGGTTGTCAGCACCCGGGGCAAGGCAAGTAATTTGCGCCCCCTAACCCGTGGATTTGCACCCCCTAACCCATGGATTTGTGCCCCCTAACCCTAACCCCCAGATGTTGCGCCTGGTGCGGCCGCCCCCCCCTGCACCCCCCACGCTACGCCACTGCTGAAAATGAAAGCAAAAGTTAGATTTTCCTCCTGCTGGAGAAGAAGAGAGGAGAAGGAGAGCACAAACCTTTTGTATAGCATGAAACTAGGGGTTTGTGTTATGATTGAAACACTGTGTGCTTGTGTGTGTTTGTATCTGCTGGAGAAAGGGGAATTAACTTCTAGATTTAGATTTTAAACCTGATCACCATTGTCCTGCAGCCCAAACCATTATTCTTTTATTCGCTTTACTCCTTTCCCAGTTAGTTTGAATTTGAATTTTGCAGAGCTCCCCAAACCTGCAGCTCAGAACAAATGTGTCCAATGTGAATAATTTCTTTTGAGCATGGATTGGGGTTGTTATGGTGAAAGACAGAGTCTATGTGATATAAACCACGTGGTTGTGCCATTTTATTTTAGCTAACCTACATCTAAACGGAACTAAATTTCAATTATTTCACTTCCTCTGCAGAAATATTTTCAGTGTCTCCAGCTGGAGGGAGCCTGGGTGGTGGCACCGATCTCACCATCACAGGAGACTTCTTTGATACACCTGTGCAGGTCACAGTTGCAGGTAATAATGTTGAAATCAGTCTTCATGGTTCTGGAAATGTAAATTTCTCTGGAGGTATACCACAACATGTGTTCATTTCCTTTGAAGCGTGTGGTAGGTACATCCGTGCTGGTGATCCTTTAAGAAGCTTGGACTGGCATTTTGCTCTGAAGCGATATCCTTCTCATTCATGTTTCTCTTCCCACCCTCCAGGCAGTCCCTGCCAAATTAAGCACATTATTCCACGAAAGATAGTCTGTACAACTGGAGCCGTTGGTGTGCACAGAAGACTCAATGGCCCCAAACCAGGTGCACTTTTATTGTGGCGCGTCCAAGTGGTAGCTTCCCTCACAATTGGTTTGATGTTTCAGCATTAGCTTCATATTCATTGTATTAACACAGTTAAATTATCAAAGCCATGGATTTGTAGCATTCTAGATCATTTGTTCACTTGCAAAATCAACCCTCTGCCTCCTTAGCCAGCACCTGCTATTGTTGTGATGTCCATTTGTGTTGTGATGTATTAACTCATTCATGGCAGATGATAAAGTTCTTGTCCCCCAATTTCTCAGGAAACAGAGGACTTCTTTTTGAGGTTTGGGATGGATCAGACACAGATTTTACTGAAGCTGCTCCTGGGTACCGCTGGCAGTTTGTCCCTAATGCCAGTTCTCCATTAGATTTCCGGTTTGGGAGCCAACAGACATTCAGGTAATCAGTGATCTTTAAGGACTCTGATGTGTACTACAATTCACACTATTTTAGTGGAGTTCTTTTTAGAGGAACTTAGGATATATTTACAATCCACAAGGAATGCTACATGCAGCTTAACTGTCATGGCTTCCTCTAAAGAACATGGAGATTACCGTAATTTGAGGGCCCTGAGATTTCTTGGTTAGAGAGAGGCCCCTTTCCCTGAACACATTACCAGGTGAAAACACAGCTAAGTTGTTCTTTTTCTCAGTTTGGATTGAAGCTGGTTTTGGGGAAAAGGTATATAAAGCAATATTTCACTAGAAACCACAGGATAGGTATGGCTTTGTGGCTAATGCCGTGTGCACAGCACATCAGTTCCCAAACCAGAGGTGGGAGTGTGCTGGATACATAGAGGGAAGCAGTGTGTGCTCAGCCTAAGTCTGAGCCAATGTATTTATCATGCAAAGTTTCAAGTGAGTCTGGATTGATAGGTGAGCAGTTGATAGTCAAATTTCCTGCATTTCCATAAGCACCTCCATACTGGCTGGCTGAATGAAAGCTTAAAGCCTGTTCTTACTCAGGTGGGACGTTGCTACTTCCCCATGGACCCAGTACACTCTGGTAACATTTGAGTACTGAAACTATCTAGAACACGGGTGTCAAACACAAGGCCCGCGGGCCGAATCCGGCCCACCAGACCTCGTCATGTGGCCCGTGTAGCCGCCGCCGGCCGCCAGCCTTCACCTTTTATTCTCGCTTTTTTTTTTGACACAAGAAAGCCGCCTCTTCAGCGCATGCGCGGTAGCCTACAAGCCAGAGGACGTCTGCCCTCTAGCGCTGGTGACAATAATTTATGATAATAAAGAGTGGACACATAGTCCTACAGATACAACTCGCCCTTTGAGGGTGACCAAACTGCTGATGCGGCCCCCGATGAATTTGAGTTTGACACCCCTGATCTAGAAGGTACTGACTACTGGGGGGAAGGGGGGAGAAGTTGATAGAAGACCCAAATTGAGATCATCTCAACACCCCACCCTCCAGAATTAGCAGGAGTCCTGAGTAAGCTGTCTATGCTAGAAAGTCAGTAAGTCAGTCACAAGCTAACTGGTGACTGTTTTTAAACTTGCAGGTTTGGGCAAGAAATCTGCACATGCTTGCAGTTTGGGGCAAACAGGACAGGAGGGGGGTGGAAAGCTAAAACAAGTTCTGTTTCTCTTGCCTGAATGAGTAAAGTTCTGCTTTTTTTGCCTGCTTGAGTAAGCCTGTAAGAAGTCATTTGCCGCATACTATAAAAGGCAACCTCAGAGAACAAGGAGCCCCCGCGCAGATAAATAAATCTGACCTTCCTTGGAGAACCCAGTATCTGTCTTTATTGACTGGGAAAAATATCTGCAACCAAGTATCCCAATTATATTGGTGTAATTCTCGTCCCTCCCAGGTGGTTTCATTTCTACAGTACTAGAGAGGTAGGGAATCACAATGGCTATTATTATTATTATATACCGCCCTATACCTGGGGATCTCAGGGCGGTTCATAGAATAAAATCAAGATATAAAACCATAAAATGTGAGCATCTTTCCTTAGCATTTATTGACATAGCACATGACCCAGACAGAATTGGCTCAGCTGCAGAATCTTCACAGACCATTTGCACAGAATATAGGATTCCATAGATGTTCATTGTATTTGAATATTTAGAACAGAGAAAAAATACGGCTGACCAATGTTGTGGGAAAAGAGAAATTCACTTTATGGAAGAAATGTGATATACTCCAAAAAGGCAAAATAGAAAGCAATGGTTTCCCCAAAATAGCAGTGAATTTCATCTGTGGGAAAATCTCCCCAAAGGTCTTTAATATCCTATCCAAACATTTACCCAATAGAATGACAACATATATTGGAAAGGTGCCTTGGTTCTGGAAATTGTGATGTAGCTCTCTGGTGCTGATTTAATGAGCACCTGAAACAATCTCCTTAGATGAAAATTTGATAACTTTTAAGGAAAGAAACCGGATTGACTTTCACGAAATCTACCTGAAGACAACATTCCCTCTCAGTTTTTACACTTGCTGCTTCTAAACCTACAGGTGGAACTGGCAGGAGCCGCGAGGTTCCCTGGTCGGTTTCATATGTGTAAATAAATTTGCTGGGGGGGAGGCGGGGGGGAGGCAATCAATAGGGAGCTACATTTCCTACTTTTTATTTTATTTTTAGAATGAACTACTAATGAGTTTACTAATTTTCATAACACTAGTTATGCAAGAAAGGATCGTTTTTATAGGTAATTTTTTGGAGATTATTTAGTAAGCTAACATTTTATTCTGGGATGAGATAACATATACAGTAGTACCTCGGGTTAAGTACTTAATTTGTTCCGGAGGTCCGTTCTTAACCTGAAACTGTTCTTAACCTGAAGCACCACTTTAGCTAATGGGGCCTCCTGCTGCTGCCGTGCCGCCGGAGCACGATTTCTGTTCTCATCCTGAAGCAAAGTTCTTAACCTGAAGCACTATTTTTGGGTTAGTGGAGTGTGTAACCTGGAGCGTATGTAACCTGAAGCGTATGTAACCCGAGGTACCACTGTATGTCTCAGTGGTGTTCTATAAAGGTCTTTTAAAATGATTGTGTAATAACTAAAGTCATTCATGTAACTCATCTTTCCCTCAGAAGTGGAAGTCTGTTATTTGTCTGGAAGTTTGCTTTCATGTTTTCGTTTTGTTACCCAGGGCACGACTATATGGTTTTTTTGTGGCACCACAGACAAATAATTACACATTCTGGATCCAGGCAGATGACAAGGCTTCTTTGTATTTAAGCCTGTCCGAAGACCCCCAAAGCAAGGTACCAATACCATAAATTACTACAAGTAAAAGTTAAAATTCTGTGATCCTTATAACTTTGCATTGTGGCACTTGCCCTTTGTTTAGACTTCCAGAGCAGGATCTGTGTTGATTTTTTCTCCTTTGTTAAATATAAATTGTGTAGAATGTTACAGTGTCTTGACATTTATACAGGGCTTTTTGAGTGTTCAAATTGTTTCCCATGCATTACTTTAGTAGACAGCTTGGATAGCTCAGAGCATGAGACACTTAATCTCAGGGCTATGGGTTGGAGCCCCATGTTGGGCCAAATATTCCTGTGTTTCAGTGGGTTGGACTAGATGACCCTCGTGGTCCCTTCCAACTTTATAAATTCTAAGATTCTAGCCTTGTAGCAGGGAGCTGGGGCCAGACTCTGAAATAAGAGGAGCTTGCCTAATTTTATCTAGTTAATTCCTGGCCTAAGTGAAATTCAGAAGACAAGTCACTCTTACTAGCAAAGTGATTATGAATCATTTGCTAACCAGAGAGGAAATAGCTGATGATAACTGATTTTTAAATTGCTTTAGCTTAGGGAGGAAAATAAATATATTCTAAATAACTTATCTGCCACATGCAAGGAAACTTCATTTGTTATGACTTCTCAAATGTAACACTCCCTTGGCCTAAGCCGTCCCTAAGTAGCTGAGAGAATTCCACCACACATTTTTCAAAAGATCCAGCTTTATTAGTATTTTAAGATGTTCCTTGGGGGAATGCACACCTTGGATACAACGATCCTTTGTTTACCAAATGATGACAAATCTTTTCTCTAGTTTTCGGTTACAGTGATTGTTCATCTCTTGTTAAGAAAGAAATGTTCTCTCACGGGATTGCTTCTTCTGGTTGGTTGTCTTGCCCGTAAAACATGCAAAAGATCAAATATCTTTTTTCAGACACTGATAAAACTAATTTCATTTGTTCAGCAAAATCACTTCTGTTTAGGATTGCTGCGGGTGCAGATGGTCTCCTCAAGGATAAAGTATAAAGGATCTTTATATTGGGATCTTCAAAGCAGGCTGGGGGGTGATTTCCCTTTCCCTTCTCCAATTCCCCCCCTTGAGGCCTGCAGGTTGTTGTTCCGAGAAGAGTGGTGGGTGTTCCTCTAGCTTAGCGGCTTTTGCAAACAGACGTGCCTGCATGCCGGCCACGTTTCTTGGGTGTCACTGTTTGCTGGCTTGATTGGTTATCAGTGGAGAGATCTTCCTGTTGCTCCATCTCCTTGTTCTTTGGGTTGCCAGGGGTGGTGAAGCGGACAGACTGTTTCTTTGTCTGACGGTCCTCTGATGGCGACGCTGCTTTTGGCATGGAAGGGTTGGCCAAACTGTAGAAAATATCGTTCTCAGTTCGACGTGGCTTTCTTTGGGCATTCTTCAGAGCAGAAGTACCTGTACGCCTAGCATGTTTCTTGAGGGCCTTCTTGAGTTTAGCCTTGATCGCAGCCCTCTTCTTTAGTTTGGCGTGCAGAAGACCTGAGCGAGTCCGAGAGTAATGCTTCTTATTCCTTGACCTGCCCATCCGTGAGGGCTTCCTGCTATAGGCTTTACACCTCTGGGAGCACATGGTGTGCTTGGCCTTGTGGGCTGAAAGGACGTTGGCCCTCATCCGCCTGTCGAAATACCGGGACATGGGCTGGCGCCTCTTTTGATAGTGACTCCTTGCATACCTCACTATGCGTCTTGTCCTCGCTTTCTTCTTTCGCCTGGAATGTAGCCGCCTTCGTCTGCTCAGGATCTTCCGGGATCTCTTCTGCCTCCTTCTCTGGTAGTAAGCCTTCCTACGTCTTTGGACAGCAGACATGGCTTTGCTGTTTCTCTGCCTTCCTGTTCAGCTTAGCTGTCCTACTGCAAGTGACAGTGACCTCACTCCAGCTGTGCTCTTATATAGTGGGAGGCATTCAAATGAGGGACCGGCTCCGGGTGCTGTGATTGGCTGGGTGGAACAATAGTCCAGTGAAGTACGTAATAATGCTTAACTGTGAGATATTTCCTTCAGGGTGAAATCACAGTAAGGCCCCCCATCTAGCCTTGTGTTGAAGGAGGGGGAAATAGCTGTTGTCATGGTTGAAATAAAAATGAATTTCTGGAATTCTGGTCATCCTATAATGAGCCAATATTTGGGCCCCTATTAATGGTATTCTAAAGGTATCACTCAGATTGGTGCCATTATTATACAGAGAAAGTGCTGGTTCCTGCTTGAATTAATGTCCCAGCCATGTTTTGATTCATTATACCAGCTTTTTGTTGTTGAAATGGACAAGACATAATAGAGACTGTGCGGACTCTGCTTCTTTCCATGATTGAGAAACTGTAGGAAATAATCACTTGCATTTGGGTAGTGACTCTGATCTTTAGGATATGTTGCTATATGAAAATGTGTAGGCAGTACCTTCGGTTTTCAGAAGGAAAAATAGGGCAAAATGCACCTAGCCCGTCAGATTTTATTTTTATAAAATGAGTATACAACATCTTTTTTTAAAAATCTGAGTTCTATAATCAAAATGCCATATATTAAAATGACACATACAATACAATACAAATCTTTATTACAATCAGAGACCAGCATTTAAAATCTAAAAAGCGCTTTAGAAAGCTAAAAGGTATTAAAACACAAGGTGAATATAAAAGTCTATAAGAATTTAAAAGAAGCTAAAAGAATCCAAAAGAAGTCAGGAATTTAGCTATCATTTACAGAGCACTCTGATATGTTCATTAAAACTGATTTGTGGCACATAAATGACACATAAAACCATTTAGCAGCCAATAGAAATGGACCAGCAAAACGTCTAGGAGCAGATTACAGGAGCCTTGTTTGCTTGTTACCTTAAACCATAGTTTGAACGGGTATACAGGCCCATGCGCAGTGTGCTGGCGCATGCTGCTGTGAGCACTCTGTTCCTCCAGGGCTGCGTGGAGCTGAGCCATGGTTAGTGTTATGTCTGAAACCAAGCTTGTGGTTTCTTTCCACCAAACAAACTGTAAGTGATAAGCCAAGAGCAAACCTTGGTTGTAAACTCAGCGTTTGGAAAGAAACAAACCTCAAGCCAATGTTTGGACATAACATTAAGCCCAGGGTTTAGTTCAAAGCAGTGTAACAGGGGAAGAGTTTGGCTGAGTTTAACTATGGTTTAAAGTGATGTATTATGCAGGCTAGAAAATAGCAGTTTGAACAGCTTCGCCAATAATTTCATGGAAGGTTTGGTGGAACAGAATGAAATTGAATGAGAAGGCCTTTAATAGTGTCCTAAAACTCATTAGGCCGTCCCTAGGCAATGTATTCTGCAGTTGTGGTTCAACAGAAGTATTATTCATTTGCACCATGCCTCTCAATACTTTTGACAAAACATACAATATAAAAAATTAGGAGAGTTAACCTCCATCTTCTTGTCCTCTTTGGCATGAAAGGGTTTTGGACAAGACCAATATACCAGATATCAAAATAAATGATCAACCTCTGTGACAGAAAGCTCAGCTCCACCAGTTTGGTGGTGCAGTCCCGTGGACTTCCACCAGAGGGCTGAGCTGTAGCCTCCCTCTGATTAGCTAGAGGTGGGCGGAGTCAGCACTTTGGAAGGGAAAAGGAAAAGCAGGAGAGAGAGTTGGGCTGGATCTACATTGATCTTTTAAATGTTATTAAATGTAATGTTCTATAACGTTTAATGGCAGTTTGCTGGTGGCTCACTGCTCTGCAGCGCCCTCTGGTGTCACATTTTAATAAGACATTTCTAACATTATAAGCCATGAGTGCAGATCTGCCCTTAGAGAGAGGACAGTTGAGAGGTGACTTTCTTGATATTCAAGCTGGATAGATATTCAAGCTGGATTACGCCTTATCCGTGGTCTATACGAAAACACCAGGGTGAGGGTAAGATGCGATCGGTCAGGCCATCTAACTAAAGAAATTAAAACACACTATGGGGTTAAACAAGGATGTGTCCTCGCGCCAATGCTATTTAATTTTTATATTAACTCTCTAGCAGTAAATATGGCGAAAGAAAATGCCCACCCTCCCAAACTGGCAGGTATGCCCCTCCCGGTGCTTCTGTATGCGGACGACGCAGTCCTACTCTCCTTTTCCTGCGTTGGCTTGAGGAAGCTTTTGAGATCACTTGCTGATTATTGTCAAGCAGAACAACTATTAATAAATTACAGCAAATCTAAAATTATGGTGTTTTCAAAAAAAAGAAGGAAACACAAATGGAGAATTAATGGTCAACCTATTGACCAGGTAGCAACTTTCAAATACCTGGGAATAACTTTTCAGGAAAGGGTCTCGTGGCACCAACAGATGATAAACGCCATTGCCAACGCAGGAAGGGCCAACAAAGCCCTTACAAGATTCTTTCATGGGAAAGGGGGAAAATACGTTCCAGCGGCCTCCCAGGTTTTTGCTGCAAAAATACTCCCACAACTCACCTATGGATCCCAGGTTTGCAGTTTTAAAAATTTTGCGCCTATGGAGTCATTTCAAGCAAAATTCTATCGGTGTTTATTGGGGATCCCTCCCTGTGTATCTAATATAGCTGTCCGCTTAGAAGTTGGACAACTACCCGTTAACGCGCGTTTGTGGATTCTAAAGATACACTACTGGTTAAAACTTATTTTTTTCCCGGCCGGTTTGGCGCCCTTAACACTCTTAGACACCTTTCATTCTACCTGGAAAGCTTCCCTGTTTGAAAAGATAAGAAGCTTGGGATTCTCCCCGCAGATCTTGATAGCGGCAGGATATGAGAGAGCCAGAAGTCAAGTGCTCCAGCGCATTAGGGACATAGAGCTGCAATATCATATGGGCAAAATGGATAAACACGCCACAATTAGAGACTTTGGGAGAGGGTTCTCACCCGCAAACTATCTGGCTGATTTACAAATACCTAAGTACAGACATTCCTTTACCCTGGCCAGATTAAACGTTCTGCCCTCTGCCCTGCTGTTAGGCAGATATGAGGGCAAACCATATGAGTCACGTGTTTGCCCATGTGGCTCATCGGAAGTGGAAACAAGTTTGCATGTATTGCTGCACTGTAGCTATTACGAGGATCTTCGCCTGACCTTTATTGCCCCAGTTCTACAAAAGCTTAAAAATGAATCAGAACTTCAATGTATGAGAGCCTTGGTAGAAGATAAGGTTCCTGTAATTACGATCAATGTTGCTAAATTCTGTGCAGCCGCTATCAGGCGCAGAAAACAAGAGCTTTCCAATGTCAACATGCAGGCGAAGGCAAATACTTAATCTTATTCATGCTGTCCAATCTTAAATTGTTGTTATGGCCTAATCTGTATTGAAATTGTCCTTTGTTTTTTCTGGTGTTATGTTTCGCTGACTAGCTGTACGAACCAATCTGGTCTGTGACCGTTTAATAAAATTTGATTTGATTTGATTTGATTTGATATTCAAGCTGGATAGAAGTATAGTTTCTGAGCATTAAAACACAGTTCTGTGCCTGGAAAGCGCAGTGTGGGTGAGCACCTGTCTTCACAGGTGCTGTCAAAATATGTGACATGCATGATCCAAAATTCTAGTCTGGTGATGTTTTGTTAAAGTGGTCCCCATTCCCCAAAAGACATGTTCATGAACACAATGGATCTTCTGCCTGATACAGTGGTGCCTCGCAAGACGCAAAGAATCTGTTCCGCGAGTCTCTTCGTCTAGCGGTTTTTTCGTCTTGCGAAGCAAGCCCATTGACGGCTTAGCGGATTAGCGCTTTTAGCGGTTTAGCGGCTTTTAGTGGCTTAGTGGATAAGCGGATAAGTGGCTTAGCGGCTTAGAAAAAGGGGGGGGGAGGAAAAAAACCCGCAGGAACTCGCAAGACATTTTTGTCTTGCGAAGCACGCCCATAGGAAATTCGTTTTGCGAAGCACCTCCAAAATGGAAAACTCTTTCGTCTAGCGAGTTTTCCGTCTTGTGAGGCATTCGTCTTGCGGGGCACCACTGTTTTTAGTGCCATTCATTTTCAAAATGAGCTGGAATTAGAAAGCTCCTTTGACAGACTGCTGATGTGACTGCTTATGTTTTGAATGACCTTATACGCTCTTACGTTCCCTCATTGAGGGATGTAAACCCATTTTTCTTCCAAGCCATTCACAGGTTACTGTTAGCTAAGTAACAGATCTGTTATTTAGCCAAACGCGCATCTGGCTACTCTGACCACCTTATTTGCGTATGTCCTACTGGTGCGCTTAGTTTGTATTAGAAACCAGGCTTTTAGTGTTGCATCTCCAGCTGTCTGGAATTAATTACCAGCTGAAATTAAGACAGGCACCCAGTGTCATGACATCTGGGGATTAATCGAGGAGGGAAAGAACCGTACATGCCCCCTTGAGCTCCTTGCAGAAAAAGGTGGGTGAAAATGCAATGAATAACTGCTGTCGCTTACTTGAAAACAGGTGGAAATTGCATCCATTCCTGCTGGCATTCCTGAATGGTCCGCGCATTGGGAGGAGAACTGGAGCCACCCCTGGAAGCCAAAATCTGAGAAATTTGAGCTTACTGGCGGTTCAGTGTACTATCTGGAAGCTGTGCATCATGGGAAGTCGCCAAAGAATGGAATGAGAGTTGGAGTCCAGATTCACAATACTTGGCTGAATCCCAGTGTGGTTAATACCTATCGCAGAGAGAAGCACAAAATACATGCCTGTGCAGTTAGGCTTCCTGAAATACAGGTTAGTCTCATGGTTGTGAGCTGAGCCTCATATTCATAGGAGTTGTGATTCTGGGCCCTTCCCACAATTTCAAGTGATTTCTAGTCATGTTCCTGAGAGGTGGGTTTTCCCCCCTTTTGGTCTTGCTGCTTTCCCCTGGGAAACCTTTTTTTTTTACTGCTGAATCAGAACAAATGTTGGTTGAGTTCCCTGTGGATTGACGTTTGTGACCATTTGACCACATACTCAAAAGTAATCAAAAATGCATCGAGCCAGGAAATATCAACGCGTGTTGAAAACATTTAGTTCACTGGTTCCCGAAGAAGACAATTTATGGGAACTTAATTGTTGTTGTTTTTTTAAAAAAAGATTGTGAAAGTTGTCTCCAAGTCTCTTTGAGTTCCTCGTTGGGCAAAATCTATAGAAGAACTAGGGATTTGCAGGGATTATCACATTCATAACTAGTATTTCTTTGTGCTGGGATTCATGGCTGGCCTGAATTATATAATAACCACTGATTTAATTCTATAAGTGCTTTTTCAGTGGCTGCTAAATAGAATGGGTCTACAGATTTTATGGAGTTAATTTTCAATGACAGCAATCACATTGATGTTGTAGTTAAGGTGAATGTTGGGAACTCTGACAACCCTGAAAGGTTGTCCTCATGGTCCCAACTCTACAATGCTATGAAATAATTATTTCAAGTTTCCATATTAATACCACTATGAAATAAATACTCATACTTTGCAAGGGTCTTTCTGCTTTATAGATGCTGATACTATCTGGTACAGGATGGTTCAGACTTGCCTGGGACAATGTCACCACCAACCTTATGTCAACAAATATTACAGCTGAACAAGTAAGTCGAATTACAGCTGCAGGTCAATAAATCCTTTTGGTTATAGAATCATTGGGAGGGTATTACAAGATACTTTCTGAGCGTCATTTATCAGCATGGAGAAATTCTCAAAATCCAGCTATGTATGGGCCAATCTCGTTCAGTATTCTTGACCTTCAATGACAGTGGATCTCTCGGGTTTCAGGCAGGAGTCTTCGCAATCCTACCTGGAGATGCTGGGGATTAAACATGGGACTTTCTGGCTCTTCTGAACGTAATAAACTCAGGACCAATAAATTAAGGGTCAGGAAAATATTGTGATATGAAATGTGATTTTCAACACGGAATATTGGGGAAGGTCATGGCTCAGTGGTAGGACACATGTTTTGCATGCAAAAGATTTCAGCTTCAATCCCTGACCTCTCCAGGTAAGGCCGGGACTGTCCTATGTCTGAAACCCTAGAGAGCCACAACCAATCAGAGTAGACAATGGGGGGGGGGTAGATGGACCAATGGTCTGATTTGCTTTATGGCATCTTCTGGTCTTCTTGCAAACATTTCTAAGATCATGGTCTTTCCAGTGAGTGGCTCTTGTAAGGTTTGTTAATTGTCTTACTTTAAAAGTTGTGAGGATCGTATGTGAAGTGAAGGCATGAAGCAGGAGTTGGTAATGCAGGTGATCTGTGCACAAGCAAGCTGCCAGCTAGCTCTGCCGAAGCTCTTTTTATTAGCACAATATGCAAAACCAGTCAGATACATTTTGGACTGTGCCCTTTACATCTTCCAATCACGCGATCATAGGGTGGTACAAAGTTATTTTGGCACCTATTTCCACTGCATCACTTTCCCCTTGTACAATGTATGATGAAGAAGACAAAGGTCACAGACAGAGCATGGCAGACCACAGGTTAGATAGAGGGCATGATATTCAGACAGCTGTGGCTTGTCTGCAGGTGGAAGTGTGTTCCACACCTGGCGGTCATTCCTTCAGTATGCCCTTTTAAAATGTTTTTTTTGGGGGTGGGGAGTTTTTGTGGTTTTCTATTCTCCGGGTATATACATTCAAATAATAATAATTTTATTTTTAAAAAATCTTACAAAACCCGTAATAAAATTGTGGTTTTCTGATGCACCATTACATAGAAGAACAGTACAATTCCTGTCAAGTGCAAAAGCTCTTATGGGTGATAAGAGCAAAGCACAATTTAAAATTTTGTTTCAGGAATGGCTGTACAATCAATACATGAATATTTTCCAAAAGCTAAATTACCAGAAAGTTCTAAATTGCTAGAAAAGATATTTCATTTTTGTCATTGTTATATGAGAAATTGTAAAAAAAATGCAAAATACACAGATTTCTCTTGGATTGTGAAAATAAGCTATGGTATTTGTTATGCCTCTTAGGTTATGATTTTCTATGTGACAAGTTTCCCTACAAGTCACACTTTCTATTGAAATAATGGGTATGCAAAGTATGCTCACCTTTTAAAACCCAATAAATGTAGAGCAAAGGACATTGTATGTATTGGTCTCTGAAACTGTATTCACATGTTAAAATGAGGACGCTTAGGGTTATTTTTTTAAGAAAACAACCTTAAAAGGCATTTTCTCCTAGATTTAACCCTTACCCCCATTCTGTTACCCCTATCTAAATTCACCTCTGCACATGGCTTTGCTATTATTTGCTCTTCCATTCCTCTTTTAATATCTGCAGCTCCAGAGAGAGATAGAGGATCTTCTTTCTTTAAAATGTGAAACACAGCCCTCATCTGCCAAAATTATTCTGCGGGAAGGATTTGAGCAAGGTAACATTGTCTTTTTACATTCAAAATACCTTTATGTCAGCAGAATACTTTAGTGCAGGCATAGGCAAACTTGGCCCTCCAGATGTTTTGGGACTACAACTCCCATCATCCCTGACCACTGGTCCTGTTAGCTAGGGATGATGGGAGTTGTAGTCCCAAAACATCTGGAGGGCCGCGGTTGCCTATGCCTGCTCTAGTGGCTCTGTAAGAACCATAGAATCTGTGAGGCTGCTCCAAAAACCTTCTGAGCACTCAGAATTCAGGCAGGATGAAAAGTCGGAGGAGAATACACATTTGAATATATAAGAGCTCTCCATTCACTGGTAGCTCGTGTTGGTCAGGTCCATAAATATTCATTCCTAATATATTATGGACATTAAGAGATACCTGCAGCGTGTCTCTTTTGTTCCGTGTACTTTTCACGCAGTGCCCTTTCTTTGCCATTGCCTCTATGGTTTGTACCACCGTATGTGTGGCAAAATCAGTGCATTTCATAATGTTGTAACTTAAGATGCTCACCCATATCCTAATAGTGGGTTAGGAGAGCTGGAAATAATGCCAGTCTTTTTCACACCTGCCCTTGTGGAAGGCTCAGCTCTTTCAGGCTAAAAAGTCTCATCAAAATGCCTCAATTGGTATCTGTTTATGATATCACAAAAGGATTCAGTGATTCCATCTTTGTTAGGCATACTTTAATTCTTCATGATTTTGGGTGGAAATGACTTTGGGCAGGATCACGACATAAGGGGTGACTCGCCCCAATAAGAGGAGTGAGGAGGGGTCTGTCCTTGCATCAACCCCTTCTCCTGGTTGCCCAGAGGGACCTGGATGTCTGGCCGGCACCACGTTGGGGTCTAACACTGGCAAACCCCATGGGTGTTTTGGGTGTTTCCTAATTGATGGCAGGAATAGCATTCCAACAGCAAGGACTGAGTGGAACTGAAGATGAGATCCTTTCCCTACTGCCATGACAACCCCACTGCTGTATAAACCAAATGAAGTCATAGCTTGTTCCAGTGTACAAATGTGTGTTTGCCATGCTTATTCCTAGCGTGATCATGAACCACAACCTGTGACTGCCACAGGAAGTGAGACTCTTGGTTCCACCCCCTGATATTATCAAAAAATGATTTCCTTTTCAGTTTTTCAAAGAGAGCCAAAGCCAGTTTGTCCTCATGGGCATCTTGTGGAATCCGTGTCAGTGGTCGGTGCTTCACCTGTGTATAACGTGTCCTTCTTAATGGCAGACTATTGCAAGACTCTCCCTCTTTTCTCATTGAGGTAGGAATTGGTTTCAGAATTGTTCTGCGCCCTCCTGAAATGTTTGAAGCTGTTTACATGGTTTCATTCTCACACAGGGAAGCTGTGCCTTGGGAAGGATCAGGAGGGAACGTGGGTGAGGCCCAAATCAATCTGACCGTGCAAAGAGTGCAGGCTGCAAGTCCACCTCTTGGAGGAACCTTTCAAATCCATCTGCCCAATGCTGTGATACCAGGTAAACTGAGGCTATGCAGCCTCCATCTTTGGAAGTTACAGGAAGAAGTCATGGCTAGCTTTAGATTTATTTCTTGGCCTGTTACTCCTGGTTATGCTCTCTACACATTATTATTCACTCTAGAATATTTCACCGCAATACTGCATTTGTCCTATGCTTATTGAATCACTTATTTTGTCTTGTTTGAACTGTTTATTTTTTTAAAAAAATGTTTTGTATTTTGGTTAATGCCTATTGTGAGCCACGTTGGGCACAGTGGCATAAAAATCAGCTAAACTTAAACTTGATAGATGCAGGGTTAAAGAGATCACAAAGGTGTCTCTTCCATGCATTTAAATATGAAACTATTCCAGTCATGTCACAAAGGGGGGGGGGTTAGGGATTAGATTTTAGTTTAAAAAAGAACCTTTTCCCTGCTGCTCTGTGACTTACCTTCATCCAGCCTCTGTCTTTAAGTAAATTTTCTCTCAGGATCACTTCTGCTTTCAGAGCTCCTGTTAGGAGAACAGTCCTTGGAGCATGGGAACTAAGGGAAAAATAAGTTTTGGGGGACAGGGAATGTGTTCCTCAACTGCACACCCCCTTTGTTTTAAAACCAGACCTCTACCTTCTCTCTAGCCATCCCCCCCCCCAGCTCCCAACTTTCTATCTGACTGAGAGAATTCCATACTTAAATCACATGTCTAGATTAGCCCTAAAGAGCTGTGTTGCTGCTGAGACACCAAAAAAGCCCTGTCAATATGCCAAACACATCAACCAGTTTCATGCAATATGTTCGCATTTCATGAAACCTGTACTTCATTATTTAATCACATATTCTTCTTCTAAGGTTTCTTGGTTACTGACTTAGGTTACTTTATATAATCCTTTCCCCAGGCATTCCAGTATCCATCTCTGCCCATCAACTTCGCAAGCTCCTGCAAGCCTACAGTGATAATTTCACAGCTCAGTATGTGAATGCCAGTGACTTTTCGGTATCTAAGGACGCAAGCAATTGTTATCAATGTATATGGACACTGACCTGGACCTCAATGATTGGTGATTTACCCAATTTCATCAGTGTAAGGCAATCTTTTAAATATATCCAATTGACTGCTCAGTATTTATTTATATTCAAGATTAATTCATTCACAGTTTCTGCCTATACATGTGCTCTTGCCCTGGACCTTTATTACTTCAATCCAGAATTTATTTATCATCGATCTCACCCCCTTTTGCCTTGTTATTTTCTATGCTTGTAAATGTATTGTACAACCAGAATGCATCTGGTCAGACCTCACCTGGAGTACTGTGTCCAGTTCTGGGCACCACAGTTCAAGAAGGACACTGACAAACTGGAACGTGTCCAGAGGAGGGCAACCAAAATGGTCAAAGGCCTGGAAACGATGCCTTATGAGGAACGGCTAAGGGAGCTGGGCATGTTTAGCCTGGAGAAGAGGAGGTTAAGGGGTGATATGATAGCCATGTTCAAATATATAAAAGGATGTCACATAGAGGAGGGAGAAAGGTTGTTTTCTGCTGCTCCAGAGAAGCGGACACGGAGCAATGGATCCAAACTACAAGAAAGAAGATTCCACCTAAACATTAGGAAGAACTTCCTGACAGTAAGAGCTGTTCGACAGTGGAATTTGCTGCCAAGGAGTGTGGTGGAGTCTCCTTCTTTGGAGGTCTTTAAGCAGAGGCTTGACAACCATATGTCGGGAGTGCTCTGATGGTGTTTCCTGCTTGGCAGGGGGTTGGACTCGATGGCCCTTGTGGTCTCTTCCAACTCTATGATTCTATGATTCTATGATCTACAGTGCTTTGCTCCCATGGCAGGAGAGGGAACTCAAACAATCAGGCAATTACTTGGTGCAGTCCTTTCCTAGCCTCTGAGATGGTCTTTATTCTTCATGTGACCTTGCTGCCTCAGAATACACACGGCTGGCAGTGGTGCACCTGCCCACTTATAAAAAGCTTCCAAACTGGAGAGACCCTCAGACATGGCTGCATGGCTGTACTATGGCTGTACTTGAACTGGCTTTGAGGAAGCCTCATCCTTCCCACCTGTGCTTTCTTTACATCGGCGTTTTATTTTACCCTGCTCTTCATCTAGAAATTGTGTCCCAAAGCAGCTCACAACATTTAAAAAGTAATGCAAAATATAATTAAAGCACAAAATGTAGCTTTTTCCAAGTTTCATGAGATTGCGACTCATCATTGTTGGGATGTGAATAGTTACTAGGAGAGGATATATTTATTAGATATTATCCTTTCTTTCTCGTGTGTGTGAGTTCAGCAGAATGCCATCCCTTTGCAGCTTAAAAGGAAGCTTAAATAGGGAGTTTTAGCCTTTTAGTTTAAGTAATCCAGGATGCTTTAAGGCAGACTGGATTTTCCTGGTATTTCCCCCTACAAACAGTCTTGTAAAAGATAGAAACAACATTTGCACACTCAGAAGAGGAACAGATACAGCAGCTTTCTTCAGGCAGGCTTACAATGGTAATTCAGTCATGAAGACATACTTAAGTCTAGCTTAAAATGTAGTCTGAGCTCCAAGCTCAGACTTTGTAGATGTTCTCGTGTTGATGGCACAGCGGCAAGAGATGGAAACAGAGTCAGAGGGTGCATAAGGGCACAGCGGGAGTGTCTCTCACAGAGTTTTCTCTAGCAAGTTTACAGGAAAACTGTGAGCTTCAGCTCCTATCATGTACCGAGCTAACAAAACAGGAATTGTTGTTTTGGCTGCACTTTAAATATCCCACAATCATGACTCCTCCCCAGACCCCCACATTTTAAACAGTGCTAATTTACAAAAAGCCTTCCTTTTCTTTTCCCTGAGGGAAGGGCGAAGGTGAGCCGCCAGTCAAGAAGAGGGGGTGGCAGAAGAGGCAACTGAACTTGGACCAGCTCCATGAAGCCAGAAAATATGGGCAACTGACTGAGAGGGAGGGAGGGAGGGTAAAACCAGGAATTTGTTTTGCATGGGTCCCTATGTGTCCATTATCGGAGTTCTAGTGATAACCAGTTTAGTCTAGCAAACTATTCCCATGTTTGGATACATAAGACGGTTTTCGTTTTTCCCTTCAAGGTGTCTGCTGAAAACCTCACTGGTTTGCGCCCAGCTATTACACACCGTGTAGTATCTGATGGTGGTGTTTTTATTGGTCCAATATTTGGAGACATGCTTGCTACCCCAAATAACTTTACACAGGTATGAAGTGGACAGACACCATATCTCATGAACGTTGAGTGTTCTAACGTATCACAGAACTGACCATGAATTACCTTGCTGTGAATATTCTCATTTTGTGAAAATTGGTAGACACTAGAGTGTCCTTCAGGCATCCAAAAAACATGTGAGATCTCCAACTGGGGAGGCGGCTGGGGGTGTGTGCCCTTCTGAGTTCCCCTAGGCCACACCTAACTTTCTTGCTTTAAGTGGGAAGATCTGAAGGGGGCTTCTAACCATCTGTGTTTCTTATCAGGAGGAGTTATCTCTACACATTCAGTAGAATGCACTTAGAAGCTTCCATTAAAAAAATGAATTCTTTCATCAAACAAATGACAAAGAATTGTCTAATAATTTCCTTTGACTTTCTAGGTTGTGGTTACAGTGAATGATGTTCCAGCAAACTGTTCCGGTTCATGTACATTTCAATATCTCTGGGAATTGACCCCTTTGGTCAGTAATGTTGAATACTTTATAGGTAATGCTATAAGTTTTTTTCCTCTAATAACCTTTCTTACAGTATTTCTTTTAATATATTTGATGTCATGGTTCTTTTGATTGTGGAATCAGCCTTCATCACTCATTAAAGCTAGCTGAGGTGAGGGGGGGGGGCTCCAAGCTTTGGTGATGAACATACCTTTGCACGAAGGGATAGGACCTGCCACTTCGAAGGAGGCAGTAGAGTAGTCTCTTCCCAAAAAGAAATAACCACACCCTGAGTTGAAACTGTCCTCCCTTTGAGCAGCTGCAGACATTTCTTGAAGGAAATCATTTATCTACAAACATTCCAATCTGTATTCAGGCCAGAGTCTGTGACCAAACTTGCTTTTGTTGCCCTGGTGGGATAGCCTTTACCCAGGAGATGGATAGCTGGGCATACCCTTGCAATTTCTGCTTAATCTCCCAGCTTTTGCTGCCATTCAGCACAGTATCTTCCTGGACCATATCCAGGAGATGTGCATCAGGTTCACCTTATCCAGTGGTTCTGGTCCTATCACTGGGAGTGGTTCTGCATGACCACCTCCTAACTTTATCTGGGTTTTTTGCATCTTGAGGCCCAAGCCAGCCCCCCATGAAATAACTACACATGGACACAGAATTAAGGTTGATGGGCAACATTAAGGCCACAACTTTATTGATTGCAAATTAAATGTGAGTGCTATTGCCATAGGCATTGGCTGAAGTCTGTAACGGACTACTGCCCCAGTTGACAGAGTCTATGTAGGTAAACCCATTGGGGCAGCAACATTGGGGTTTTGCCTGACAGAAGCTTACCGCGAGGTTCCTGTGATGGCCCTAGCCCTTCAAGCGGACTTCGGACGAGATCTGGGACCCCCAGATTCCTTTAACGGAATAACTTTTGATCATTGAGGGGCAGGTGAGGGCCACACCTCTCCTCCACACACAAAATTAAGCCAATGCCTAACCGCCAAACCTGGAAAGTTGTGATGATTGCTAAGGGGGTAGGCAAAAAACCAAGTGGCCAATGCCAATTTGCCAAATGCATAAAAATTCCTACTCACCCCTGTCACATAAACTCCAAAGCAAGGACGAGAACCTATACTAAGGGCGGGAGGGCGGGTGTTCAGCAGTGCCAATCAAGTGCCTAGGGCACTCTTGCACTGATGCTTATATAATCCTTTAACCACCCCCACCCCTTTTCTGATTGGCTGTGACCCGTGATGCCTATTTAGAGAAATGAAACTTAGACCTAGAAACGGAATCTACTTAGTCAGGGGTGTGTCCAGGGGCCCAGTCGCAAGAAGGACCGACTTCTGAGGATGATCCCATTTCTCTCTTTTCTTTTTTGTAAGAAAGAAATGGTAAAATCTTGAGATTTATTTTAATAATAAAAATGATATGTTATTGATACTTTGCTTTGTAGTATGACTCTGAACTTATTCTTTCAGATGATGGAGTTCATATAGTCATGAATATCACAGGTTCTGGCCTGAGTTCAAATAGTAGTTCTCTGCTCATAGAAGTGAACCACACACGCTGTGAAGTCCTGAGTTCAAATCACACTAATGCTGTTTGCCAGATGAACTTGTTGCCGGCTGGCTTGTATAAGCTGACAGTACTGGTGAGACCCCATGGATTTGCAGTCAATGCCAGTAGAAAAGGAGACATCTTCCTGAGGATTTCGCCTAGATTGACTTCTGTTGAACCTCCTACCGCTTCAGAGATTGGTATGTGTGATTCGCTCACACTTTCTGTAAGCATATCATAGAGCCTGTTTTACACATGTTTACTTCAACTGCTCTTCTTCCAGCTCCAAAGGCTGGAAAACAAAGAAGCAGGGAGAGATCTAGTGATGTTATTTTTTGTGTGAAAAAATAATAATTCTTTATTGAAATTCATTAATATCATTACAGATTTAACTTCACACATAAACATACATACAAAGAAAAAAAATTCTTAAATTAATTTACCATAAGATGTTAATTTAAACTTCTAGTTCCGCTTAGATTTCAACTAAGCCAAGATCAAATAATAAAGTAAAATAAAGTAATGTAACAAAATAAAGTAAAATAAAATAAATGTAGACTTCCCATCATTTCCCGATATTGTTGACCTTTATGATTTTGTATGTACTTATAATTATTACTTTACATTTAATATACTTTCTAATACTTTCTTACAACATATTGTACCAATTTTTCTTTATTTCTTAATATTTTAAGTACACAAAGGTCATTCAAACACTGCCATAGATAATATGTTATTTTTGTGTGTGTGTCTCTTAAACATTTCCTATTTTTGAGAAAATGATTGTTTTGTGTTACCTCTTAACCTATCTGTTAATTGAACCATTTCCACATAGTCTAATAATTTATTTTGCCATTCCGTTAGCGTTGGTGTATTTCCACCCTTCCAGTTAGATGCTATTGGTAGACGGGCGGCCGCTGTTGCATATAAAAAGAGTTCTCTTATATTTTTCGGGATATCTCTGCCTAAAATTCCCAATGGAAAAGCTTCTGGTTTCTTTAAGAATATTAATTTAAACATTTTTTCCATCTCATCATAAACAATATTCCAAAAGTGCTTGACCTTTCTGCATGTCCACCACATATGGTAAAAATCTCCTACTTTTTCTCCGCACTTCCAACACTTATTCAAACTATTTTTATACATCTTGGAGAGTTTTGATGGTGTAAGGTACCACTGAATTTTCATCATATTTTCTTTAATGGTGTAACATGCACTAAAGTTCATGTTAGTTTTCCAGAGTGTTTCCCATTCTCTCATCATAATAGGACGTCCAATATCCTGCACCCACTTGATCATTACTGCCTTCACCTCCTCCTCCTTGACCTCCCAGTCAAGGTGCAGTCGGTATATCCTAGAGATAATCTTGGTGTCATTATTTAACAGCTCTATTTCAAATTTAGAGGGTTCCTTGGCAAATCTACTTTTTTGGTCCTGTCTGAATGTCTCAAAGAGTTGACGATACTCTAGCTAAGAGAGATTGAACAGATGCTTTAAAACCTTTGGAATAACCTAGGTCCATTTAAGGTTAATTTTTTTTGCTTTCAAGTTTCCTTTAAAAGCCTCTCTGAATATCCCGGCTAGGAGAAGGCAAACTGAGGGCAGTTCCAGACTGATGCTAATTTTGATGGGATTCAGTCACCAACCAGCATACTCAGGCTAAACAGTTAAAAGTTGATTTGGAGCTCTTGCACAACAAATCTACTCCCCACCCCCCAAATTGCACTTTTTGTGATGAGGAAAGCGACACAAAATGGCAATGGAAAATGTGGAATAACATTTGTTTGCTGCAGTCAGTGTTGTCTAACCTCTCTACAAACAAATCAGAATGAAAGCACAATAAAAAGCCGACATTGTCTAACCTCCCCACAAACAAATTAGGAGGCTGTCTTGAAACTACCTGAGGTTTAGAACCATGGGCATATGGAAGACAAAGGCAGAGGTAAAGAAAAGAATCCAAATTTTCAGATCCTCCTAATCTTTTAAAACATGTACTATTATAGCAGTGGCACATGTATGAATGGTTTTGCAAATGACATTCCTGCATGTTTGCTGTAATGAAATCCGGGTTTTTATAGGAGGGATTCCAGTAATCATCACGGGTTCCGGCTTAGATGGGATAATCTTGGTGCAATTTGGTTCCCAACCCTGTCCAATTAATGCCGATACCAGCAATTCAATGAAAATTGAATGCCGGCTTCCTCCTCGGGTAAGTAATACCTTCATTTTTGTTGCAAGAGAAGGCAAAAATCATCTAAGCCCTCCCCTCCAACTTTCCCTTGTACAACATGCATTGCATGCATTATTCCTGTGGTGGGTTCATCTGAGTTCAGTTATTCTCTATAAGTTATTTTCAGCAAATACTATTGCACAAGAAGTACAGGTGGATGTTAGGGATCCCCCACCTCATGGCAAATGCTGTGCAGGAGCTAAAAATCAGAGGCTTATTAGTAAGTCATTGCCTATTTAACTTATTGTTATCTGCTCAGAAGTAGGTCCCTTTGCAAAGTACAGTGGTGCCTCGCAAGACGAAATTAATCCGTTCCGTGAGGCTCTTCGTCTAGCGGTTTTTTTCGTCTTGCGAAGCAAGCCCATTGACAGCTTAGCGGATTAGCGCTATTAGCGGTTTAGCGGCTTTTAGTGGATCAGCTGATAAGCGGCTTAGCGGTTTAGGAAAAGGGGGAAAAAAGGGGAAAAAACCCGCAGGAACTCGCAAGACATTTCATCTTGCGAAGCAAGCCCAAAGGGAAATTCGTTTTGCGAAGTGCCTCCAAAACGGAAAACCCTTTCGTCTAGCGGGTTTTCCGTCTTGCGAGGCGTTTGTCTTGCGGGGCACCACTGTATTCAACTAAATAATTGTGTGAGCTGAATGACTTCTGCTTTCACAATGACACCCCCCTGGTGCCCTAAATCTGACATTTGCCCCCAACCCTCCATCTAGGGATAGCACAGTTGTGCATGAGGCGAGGAGAGAGGTGAACGTCCCAATGTGCAAGCACTCATGCAATTACCCAGTTGAATGCCCCTGTACAATGGTTTAGGAGCAACAGGATCCTTACTACAGGAGGGATGAGTGGCTGTCATGTAGTGTAAAAGGACTAATCGACACCTGCATGTTACCTCATACTACATTTCATTTTCCCTTGAGGAAATGGCTTACTAGTGCACAGTCTCTACGCTTACTCATTTTCTGTTTGTTCCTTCCAGAGTGGAGAAGACTATACTGCCCATCTCATGCTGGTTAATGAGCACAGGCCTGTGGTCTTTGCCAATGCATTCACATATGATCCATCACTAAATCCACTCATTTTGTCACTGAGCAGAAACAGAAGCAGCACAGCAGGTAAAAGGGGCAAAAATCCCTAAACATTGTTGTTGTTGTTGTTGTTTTCTCCTTCTCCTCCTTCTTCTCCTTCTCCTCCTTCTCCTCCTTCTTCTTCCTCTTCCTCTTCTCCCATTTTCCCAATGTTTAGGTATTTTAAAATGTTACTGGCTGCACATGACATGTTTTAGAAGTAGTTCTAAGCAATGCAGCAAGAGGACACAGCAGCTCAGATGCATTGGTGATTCATATAAACAAACTGCTTCTGGTGCTTATGTATGTCAGTGGGGAAACAGGAAGAAGCAACCACCATGGCTTCTTCCACTGCCTTTGAATATCTGTGGCTGGGAATCACAGGAAGTCAGAGGGCTCCTGTGCTCATGTCCTGCTTGTGAGCTTCCCAGAAACATTTGGTTGGCCAGTGTGAGAATGGGAGGCTGCACTAGATGGGCCTTAGATCTGCTCCAGCAGGGCTGTTCTTATAAAACTGAACTCTGTTTAAGATTATTACAGCGGCATTTGTTATGGGAGTAGCTCTTGCTTTTCACTGTATTAATAGCAGCGTCTGCAAGTTGTCTTTCATTCTCTGCAGGGGGTCAGGTGCTTCACATAGGAATATCATCCCTCACCAATTATACCTGTCTGGATGTGCAGTTCAGAATTCAGGAGTCTGTGGGACAAATCCAAGCGCTATCAGATCACGGAATCAGTGTGGTACTGCCTTCTCTGACAAATGGATTATACAGCTTTTCTGTCATTTTCAATAATGTCTCACTAGGCACTAGCGGGTAAGCAAATATAACTTAATTTACTGTGAATTCTTTTAAGGGAATGATAAAAAAAAAAAATCAAGACTGTAGTATAATCCCTACAAATGAATATTTGTTGACAAGAGAGATCTATGTTGTTTGGGTATTATTTTAAAATGTTTTAGTGTTTTCTTGCTGATTGAACTATTATGAGGGTTTAATATCATGGTTGCAGGTGTGTGTGTGTGTGTGTGTGTGTGTGTACGCATACACACAAACATATATGTATGGGCTGTGGTAAATTATTTCAATTCTTTAGACTGAAGAACTAAAAATTATTAAGACAGGTTCTTCTCAAACAGTAAGAAGATGAGATCAAAGTAAAAATTTAAAGCCCCCAGACAGCCAGGGCTTGTCCACACTTGCTACTCCTGTGCCTAGAAAGTGTGGGGCTGAGAGGTTTTCTGCTTAACTTGTACTTTCTAGGTAAGGATCTGAGCAGTTTTTCATTGTCCCACCACTTTCTCTGAAAAAACTGTGGAATTGGGACAAACGTCAGTTGGGTTTTCTACAGATTGCCGTTTGTTTCCATCCAGCAGAAAAAACCATGTTTTCCCAGGGGGAAGCACGAGGCAAGTGGAAGTTTGGGCGAGCCCTTAGTGGCCTCCATGTAGTTTGCTGCCAGAATGTACGAGCTGTTGGGTCTTCAGCCCAGCAGGGATCACATGGAGGCACCTACATGCAGCAGTTTGTGACTTGTCCAAAAAAGATTGCAAAAGGCATACAAAGATCATGTAAATCACAGCTGCCATGTGCATTAGTCTGACATGGAGGAAAATGAAATTCAATCTTATCAAGCACAGAAATAAGACTCTTTGCATATAAGAAAAAATATACAACTGAATTGTATATGGGTCTCTCTTTTTTTCCTAGAGTGGAGCCATTAATCCAGTATGTCACAGAGATCTTCAAAATGGAGCCATGTTGTGGTTCCTTGCTGGGTAAACGCTATCAATGCATCATACATGTTTGTGCAGTAAGACTGTCAAGGATCACAGATAGATGACACCCATTGTTGGAGTAGGAGCTAAAGTTATACATTGCTGTTGTTGAACCTTGTGTGCATGGCAGGGGACAGATTCTCTCTCCCCCCCCCACAACTGTATCCCAATTTGCAGCCCATTTAGTGTGTCCCATAAAATGCAATGGTAGCTGTTTGGGAACTAACTCAGTTCTCATTTGCATAGTTCTACACTGCCTAAGCCTAAATGTAACATTAGACTTTGTAAGTTTGGTTTTAGTGCACTGAGATTTTATTATCTGTTTCCTAGGTGGGACATTGCTCATAATCTCTGGAACAGGCTTTAGCAACAGCCCAGACATGGTCTCAGTCTTGGTAGACTCACAGTTTTGTCCCATTACCAGCGTGAACGATGGGAGGATTTTGTGTCAGACTCCACCTGTCACTCAGCTAGCCAATGCCACCTTAGAAGACTTCCCAGCGCAAGTGGAGGTGCTCATAGGCAACAGGTCATCTGTGGACACACCTGCCTTGAGTTTCTCAAAGGAGAACGTTAACTTTCTTTACAAAATGTCTTTGACTCCAGATATTACAGATATTAGAGTAGAAATGCTGAATGATAGTGTACGGCTGAGTATAAAAGGGACCAATGTGACCGTTTCAGTGGCTATGCTGGGAGATGAGGAATGCCAGCTTGAGGTGGAGAACACCAACCACTCTGCAGTTGGCTTTCAGTGCTCTGTACCCCTAAGCACACTAGAACCCGGACAGTATCTTTTAAGAATTCTGCAGAAGCAGGCGGGCTATGCCAACATACCAGCAGAGATGCAGCATGTAACGTTACGCCCCCTGATAAAGATGATTTTTCCATCTCATGGCTCCATATGTGGGGGGCAGTTGCTCACCATATCTGGCGTTTCTTTAAAATCGTGGACAAATTCAGCTTGGGTGAATCTAACAGGCAACTTCACCTGTGAGATCCAGAGTTCAAACGACAGCCTCATAAAATGCGCCCTTTCCCCAGGTGATCCTGTTCTGAATGACTGGCAGCTGCGTGGTGCATCTCAAGTCCTTAGCGTCACAGTGACTGTGAATGGGATCACTAGCCACTGCCTGGGGGACTGCTCACTTCATCTTCTTGAAGACCTGACCCTTGTTGTTGATGCCGTGACCATGACGTGGAACGGGAGGCTCGCTTACTTGTTGATCAGAGGCCAGCGGTTAGATAGAGCAGGGGATGAAACATTGATAGAGGTGGATGGTCATCTCCCTTGCAATGTCACAGCTTTGAATGAAACCTGGATCAAGTGCCAGGCAGGCAGCCTTGACGCTGGAGAACACAGCATTTCTGTGCTGAGCAGAAGCTGGGGTCAAGCGTGCCTGAGGCAGAAAGGCGCCAGCATTTTCAGAGTTGTTCCCCACGTCCTCCAATTTTACCCCCAGAATTTCAGCGTCAACGGCAGAGGCCTTCTCACACTCGACGGCCTAGCATTACGAGGCAGGAACGAGACCTCCATTCTCATAGGAGAGCTCCACTGTCCCCTTACCAGTGTCACATACTGGGCTCTTCGGTGCCTCACCCCTCCAGGCGCTGGGGTTGCCACAGTGCAGCTGAACATAGATGGCGCCTCGTACCATATTGGGGAAATAAACTACAGCGAAGATTCCACACCTGTCTTTCTTTCCCTTCTACCTTCTGTGAATCAGCATCTGACAATCGGGGTGTCACACATCCGGCGGACAGAAGACATGTATGTTTTCATTGGAGGCTCTCCCTGTGCCAATGTTGTTAGCAACAACACAACTTTGAGCTGCACACTCCCTCAGCTTCCCGCTGGGGAGTATAACGTCACAGGCGGAGATGCCCTTCAAGGCTTGGCTTCCTCCCATTTGGTGTTCACTTCTGTCCTGATGGTTATGTCTGTGAACAACGGCTTTGGTAAGCAGGCTTTCAAGATAATTTTATTTTGACCTTGTTGGAGCAGTGTGGAATGCAGACACAGGACAATGGCAATATATTATAACAACATAGATATGAGAACTCATGGGCTACAGTCAGTGGGTTCCTGCTTTAATTGTGAGACTACTTGTTACCTCTGCTTTAAAAAATCTTTTTCCTGGTAGAGAGAAAGTGTGGAGCTTGTCTTACAAGAAACGTGTGCTCCTTGCTTAAAGCATACATCCCAATGCTCTCAGGTTTAATACTCTTTCTGCTGAAAGCCTTCTGACTTGTAGTAAATGAACAGTCTTTCCTGCTTTTCTATTATCTCAGGAAATACTCTAAAGCAAATCTTGAGCAGTTTGCTTCCTGTAGCAGAGACTCTTGAAAATTCTTAAGTTTCAGAAATCCATTGCTGAGTTTGGAAGAAATGCCCAAACCCCAGTACAGTGGTACCTTGGGTTACATATGCTTCAGGTTACATACACTTCAGGTTACAGACTCCGCTAACCCAGAAATAGTACCTTGGGTTAAGAACTTTGCTTCAGGATGAGAACAGAAATCGTGCTCCGGCGGCAGTGGGAGGCCCCATTAGCTAAAGTGGTGCTTCAGGTTAAGAACAGTTTCAGGTTAAGTACGGACCTCCGGAACAAATTAAGTACGTAACCAGAGGTACCACTGTACCTGATCTTCACCACCTCTCTCCTTCTCTCTTTGTTTCTTCCTTTACTCTGGGCACATTCAGAGGTATGCTATGGTAATAGTAAACGGCCAGCGAAACAATGTATTAACTGTTAAATGAAGGGTATCACAGGACTTTAGTATAGCTCATTAATAGCGATATATTGTAGAAACACATAACTCTGCAGGCGCTGAACTAAAAAACCTCTTTGGATACTAATGGGGTATTTAGTCACTGCCTTGTATTCTGAGGCTATGGTGAAGCCTTCTGTAACCTGTTTAAGAGCTTATCTGTTGTATACTCTTTTTGTGTGCAACCAACTCTGTATGGTTGTGGCCTTTCTGTCTTGAATAGCTGCATTGCTTTCCTTGTGGATATATGGAAGGCACAAGAGCTGCCTGTATCTTCATCGACTATCTCCAGTGGCTGGGTATTTCATATTTCTGGATTGACTGATGTTAACAAGAAGATCTCAGCAGCTGGCAATTATTTAGCTCAATGCAAATTTTCTGTTTTTTCCTTCAAGGTTGCCTAGGTGGTGGAGAAATACACATACATGGGACTGGATTCTCTCCAGGAAATACTTCCGTTACCATCTGTGGTGCTGTCTGTGAGATGCTGGATGTCACACCAACTGACCTCCGATGCTTAGCCCAACCCTTGAATGGTCAGTTCAGCTGTATGGACAGAGAGAGAGATGTGCTTAGGGAGAAAGTGAATGGGTGAAAGAAAGAGAAGGGAAACAGTTGCCTTTTTGTCTTATGGTTGTTCCTCACCACTGGAGTATCCGGTTTATTAATTTGAAAATCTTCATTGCTTCTTAAAATAGAATGAATGATAACAAGGAGTGGTGTAGTGTAGTGGCTTGTAGTGAGTAGAAGCAAATGAAGAATGGTTTTAAAATATGACAGTAAAACATACTGTGCAGCATTGGGCAGCTAATACTTCTCCACCTCCATAATAATCTTATTATGTTAAGATTAGACAATTAAGATTTAGATAAAAATATTCAAAGCTAGGGACAAAACACTGGAAATTTATAAAATAAGAATGGAAATAAGGGGATAAGTTGCTGGCTAAAGCTGTATAAATTTGGAACGTAGGAGCGAGAGATGTGAGGAAGTCCAAAAAGTGAAGAAAAGATGGTTTCTATAAGATGTTAAGTTTATATTTGTTTTCTTTTCTTGTTTTGATTTCTGTTTATTTTATTTTTTCTGTCACTGTATTAATAAAACTTTCAATAAAAATTTAATATAAAAAAAGAGAGAATGAAAATACTAAAATACTAATAATAATAATAATAATAATAATACTTCTCCACCTCCTCCTCCTCTTCCTCTGCCCTCTACACTGGGAGAGCCAGTGTGGTGTAGTGGTTAAGAGCAGTGGACTCGTAATCTGGTGAACCGGGTTCAATTCCCCGCTCCTCCACATGCAGCTGCTGGGTGACCTTGGGCCAGTCACACTTCTTTGAAGTCTCTCAGCCCCACTCACCTCACAGAGTGTTTGTTGTGGGGGAGGAAGGGAAAGGAGAATGTTAGCCGCTTTGAGACTCCTTCGGGTAGTGATAAAGCGGGATATCAAATCCAAACTCTTCTTCTCTAAATCTGCTCTGGAGGGTTGGGGGAACTCCCAGAACAGGTTTAGGGCATGCACAGAGGATATACAGGGGAGGAGAGGGGGACAAGTCCTGTTGTGCAAGCGAAACTTGTTCGCTGTACACATACCTCCCTTAGCGCTGCAGTTAATTCCCCCCGTTCTTGTGCTCTTCCCACATCCTTGGGCGGTGAGAAGTTCACTTGCTCAGGTTTGGTTTTCTTTGGTAGGAGGTCCCTGGAGGTTTATGCTGTTTATTTACAAATGTACAAGTTGAGCATAGGTGGTGGCACAGCTTAAGCACTCCAAGTGGACAGCCAAATCATACTGCTCCAACATTAGATCTCCAGAGAGAAACAGACATTGCCACGCAGCACATTTCAGAGCCCCAAACAAGTCGTGTTTTCCTTAGTCTACTGTCAGGAGCGGGAGCAAGTCAGCAGTAACTCACAAGGTGTCAGTGAAATTAACTCTTTATTCAAAGAAACAAAGTACAGTGTTACCTTGAGTTGCAAACCCCCCAGGTTACAAACGCTTCAGGTTACAAACGCCACTAACCTGGAAGAGTTACCTCAAGTTGAGAACTTTGCCCCAAGATGAGAACAGAAATTGTGTGCTGGCGGCGCAGTGGCAGCAAGAGGCTCCATTAGCGAAAGCACGCCTCTAGTTAAGAGCAGTTTCAGGTTAAGAACAGACCTCTGGAACGAATTAAGTTCATAACTAGAGGTACCACTGTAGCTCAGTCCTAGTGATCACACCAACTCTTTCCAGTAAGTCTTGCCTCAATGAGGCAGTTGCAAAAACTGCAAAAATTGCCTTGCCTCCCCTCCCCTTGCGAAGGCTTCTCCCCTGGGTCCTTCCCCAGCAACACAAGCCTCCTTCATCTTCTCTCTCTTTGCTCTGCCCTCTTCATTTCTCTGTGTGTTCTGGGAGACCAGTGGTGGAGGGGAACTGGTCTCAGCAGGAGGGGGAGACCCCCCTGGATTCATCAGCAGCCTGCCTCATCTCTATCTCCTGGCCCCCCCTCCTTTCCTGGACTGCTCTCTGCCAAAGGGCGAGCCATTTTCTAGGTTTCCAGAGGTCCCTCCATCACAGCATCCCTTCCATCCCTTTGAGGGCAACTATTGGTTTTTACCTGGTATAGGCATTTCATAAAATTAGCTTAATTTTTACCCCAAGTAATACTAAAGAAAGACTTTGCATGCCTTGTTTCACTAATATGAGTTTTGAAACCTGGAAAATATCCTTCATACGTTCATTTATAGGATGAGAATGATGGTTTGATTTGTCAACATAGCATCACTTTATAAAAAAGAAATTACCACAGAGAAGATAATTTTAGTTATTTGTAGATAAAGACCAGTTACTTACAAAAATAAAATTAACTAAACTACAGTTATAAAAACATAAAAATGAAATATTAAATGTTAAAATTGGTTTGTACACAGGAGAGGGGTTGTTGCTTTTGACTCCTTGCAATACTTTGAATTGCCATTAGATGTCAGCAAATGAACATTTGATTCGATCAATATCCTTTAGTAATTTGGCTGGGAAAGTTCGGTTAGATTATGTGCTGCTAATGTGGTATAAAGAATTTTATTGTTTCCGGTTGCTTCAGACTAGAGAATGGAAGGTAGTTGTCACTGTGTTTGCAATTGTAATAAAAGACAGCCCATGAGAAATAGCCTGCGTGTAAACACATGAATAAAATTTGGCAGCGACAGCTGAGATTTTCAGCATAAAGACCCTATGTTATACAACAGCATAGGGAAGCCAGTCTAGAGAGTGGACCTGGCAGGAACAGGAAATGACTTTGTGCCACAGGTGAGTATGAAGGAAGGGCAATAGTTGTGTACAAGAGAAACTGTTGGGCAAGGTTTTGGGTTTATTTTGGGGTATCGGCTCCAAAAGGCTTGTATGGATGTTTGCTTACTGCCAGCAGTTGTAGGATATTCCTTCATGGCACTGTTATAAGGTGTCCCAGAGTCTTCAAACTAGGGACTTTGGGAGCAAACCCGAGGCATCTTGCCCTGCGTGCCACTGGGGCAGCTCATGGGGCAAAGGAAACCAGCTGTCACTCACACAGGTGAGGAAGCAAATTGAGAATATATAATACATTTCAAATATAGTCAAAACAAAACAAATTCCTTCCAGTAGCACCTTAAAGACCAACTAAGTCAGTTCTTGGTATGAGCTTTCGTGTGCATGCACACTTCTTCAGATACCAGCACCTTAAAGACCAACTAAGTCAGTTCTTGGTATGAGCTTTCGTGTGCATGCACACGAAAGCTCATACCAAGAACTGACTTAGTTGGTCTTTAAGGTGCTACTGGAAGGAATTTGTTTTGTTTTGACTATGGCAGACCAACACGGCTACCTATCTGTAACTATTTCAAATATATAAAAGGATGTCACATAGAGGAGGGAGAAAGGTTGTTTTCTGCTGCTCCAGAGAAGCGGACACGGAGCAATGGCTCCAAACTACAAGAAAGAAGATTCCACCTAAACATTAGGAAGAACTTCCTGACAGTAAGAGCTGTTCGACAGTGGAATTTGCTGCCAAGGAGTGTGGTGGAGTCTCCTTCTTTGGAGGTCTTTAAGCAGAGGCTTGACAACCATATGTCAGGAGTGCTCTGATGGTGTTTCCTGCTTGGCAGGGGGTTGGACTCGATGGCCCTTGTGGTCTCTTCCAACTCTATGATTCTATGAGAATTGTGTTGCTCTAGGTTAGGGTCCAAACAATGACTTCAAACAGCAAGAAAGGGGCCTTTGCCTGCCCATTAGGAAGACTTCCTGATGGTACGAGCTGATTGACATGGAACAGCCTGCCTCTGAATCTTGATTGCTACAAGCTAAGCAGGTAGAAGATGGGGAAAGAGAGAGTTTGGTGGAGGAATGGAATGGGCAGGTGTGATGGCCTCCAGCCAATGATGTTGGCAATCTGAAGTATAGGAGAAAAATTAAAGTGATGAGGGGAAAGGTAAGTGAAAGATTTTGGGGAGCAGATGCTGAAATGCAGCTAAATTAACTGAATGTGGTACCAAGGCAGGTGTGCTGAGCAACATGGAACTTTCTCCTGAAGTTGGCCAATTCTTACATGCCATCAGAATTCTTTCCTTTCTGTTCCTTCGTGGTTTCAGAACAATGGGAAGAGGAAATAATTTATTGGATAAAAATAAATTGATTTAAAGGACAAAGGATAAAAAAGGTTTCCTGGTTGTATGGCTTAGGGAAAAGAAGTTTATCCCTCATCTCTCTCTCTCTCTCTCTCTCTCTCTCTCTCTCTCTCTCTCTCTCACACACACACACACACACACACACACACACACACACACACACAGGTCAGAAAGGAATTACTTTCACTTGCTTTCCAGAACAGTAGCTGTATTGATCTGTTGCGCTATCTCTCACCTCCCACACCCTTATCTGAAACAGCCATGCTGAAAACTGAAACAAGTTGGACTTTATTTCATGTTAGTTAATGCAGAATGCTTTTGGATCTGGCTGTTTCCATTATCAGCTCTGACCTTGAAGGAATGCAGAGAGAAAAAAGATTGCCCACCTCTGGTTTATGTGACCCATTAGGAGAATAGCCAGGGGCAACTGAATGTGTGCCACATACGTAGCAAAAATGTCCCAGCAGTGAGAGGGGTTTGTGTGGCTATCATAAGAACTTTGGTTCTAGACATGAGCTGCAGTGCTTTCAGTTGATTTCCTTAGACAAAGCCCATGGCAAACATTTCTCTTGCTAATCATTCTAGTGAAGTCAGACACAGGATTTGGCAGCATTTGTAGGACTGGAGCCTGCAAACTAAACATGGAGAGAACACATTGCTATATGCTGATTATGTGATATTGATGCTGCTCAATTTCTTTTTTGCATGAAAATGCATTTTCGACTCTTAGGGCTGTCGATGATGTTTTTGTTAGGACTGAGTGAAAATTGAAGAGCTTATTTTTCTTTGCACCTGCAGTTGAAAATATGTTTTGAAAGTATAGAAATTATATCACATGTCTGGGACTTAAGAAATATATACAGTTGTACCTCAGAAGTCGAACGGAATCCATTCTGGAAGTCCAATTGACTTCCAAAACGTTCGAAAACCAAGGCGTGGCTTCCGATTGGCTACAGGAAGCTCCTGCAGCCAATCAGAAGCCCCGTTGGACGTTCCAGTTCCAAAGAACGCTTGCAAACCAGAACACTCGCTTCCAGGTTTGCGGTGTCCGGGAGCCAAAACGTTTGACTTGCAAGGCGTTCGTCAACCAAGGTGCGACTGTAGTCCAGTTGAAGTTGTGGTGAATTGCCAGAGCGTTTACTATGGATTACTAGTACTAGTACTATGGATTACATAAAGAAGGCTGATCGCCGAAGAATTGATGCTTTTGAATTCTGGTGCTGGAGGAGACTCTTGAGAGTCCCATGGACTGCAAGAAGATCCAACCTCTCCATTCTGAAGGAAATCAGCCCTGAGTGCTCACTGGAAGGACAGATCGTGAAGCTGAGGCTCCAAGACTTGGGCCACCTCATGAGAAGAGAAGACTCCCTGGAAAAGACCCTGATGTTGGGAAAGATGGAGGGCACAAGGAGAAGGGGACGACAGAGGATGAGATGGTTGGACAGTGTTCTCAAAGCTACCAGCAGGAGTTTGACCAAACTGCGGGAGGCAGTGGAAGACAGGAGGGCCTGGTGTGCTCTGGTCCAGGGGGTCACGAAGAGTCGGACACGACTGAACAACTAAACAACAACAACAACTAGTACTTGCTTCTCATCACTTTCACCCGGTTAGTCTTGTAAATGACATGGGTGAAGGACTGCTGTGTGTGAATGTGACCAGTAGCTAATTTCTGAAAAGGGACTAGAGGGGAAAGTTCCCAGAGACACTTTGAGCTGCTTTACATGTTGCAGGCTGAGGGTTCACCCTTTTCTTTCTTTCTTTTTTGCTACTGCCTCTTTTATGGTGTCTTTAACAAGTTGACAGAGGTTGGTTAAACTGGTGAATCTTTTCATGACATGGAAATTTGAAGGGATGTTTGGGGAGAGAAAAATTCCACGTGTTGCAACGTGTGAGCCTGCCGCTGTCAATGACACCTGAGCTAAGGCAGTGAGAAGGAGGAGGAAGGTATGTGGGTTCAAGCAAGGGCATTGTAAAAAGTCCTTGTCAACTTGGCTCAAGTCTTGTGCATAAGCCAAGGAAGTGGAACAGGTAAGTTGCATTTTGAGTCACTTTTGCACAGGGCTGTTGGTTAGAGACCTTGCAAGGGCTCAGAGGGTGTGTGGCTTTCCTTTCTCTCTCTCCCTGCCCACTCTCTGCAGTGCTGAGATTGCCCTCCTAGAACAGGTATGCCTGGCATCTTTCAGCACCAGACAAAGACATTTGCATTTGCCCAGAGGCTTAAGTCTGTACAGTTATTAAGAGGGCCAACCCAAATGGTACAAAATAGCAAGCAAGCTTTGCTCTTCATCAGGCTGAATGTTAAATAGGAGTTGGGAGATGAGGGGAGAGAAACAACAAAGCTTCAACAGTCACACTATTTTTTGTATTTTTGTCCCTCCTCACTGCCCCCAAACCCAAACTCCTAATCTGTGTGGCACCCAGCCCATATGGGCCACCTGCATAATCCAGGATTGCAGGGGGCTGGACTAGACTGACCCTCAGGGTCCCTTCCAACCCCATACCTCAAAGACATTCCCTGCCTATGGATTTTGGACATTTTCTCTAATTATGAATATCTGACCAGCTATAATGCATGTACATCTACTAAAACTATTGTGAATATGGGTGTTATTCAAATATCCAAATACTTTATGACCTTAGATCATGGGTAGGCAACCTAAGGCCCAGGGGCCAGATGTGGCCCAATCGCCTTCTCAATCTGGCCCCTGGACGGTCCGGGAATCAGTGTGTTTTTACATGAGTAGAATGTGTCCTTTTATTTAAAATGCATCTCTGGGTTATTTGTGGGGGCTGCCTGGTGTTTTTACATGAATAGAATGTGTGCTTTTATTTAAAAGGCATCTCTGG
Source organism: Podarcis erhardii (assembly GCF_964252035.2). Classification (NCBI taxonomy): domain Eukaryota; kingdom Metazoa; phylum Chordata; class Lepidosauria; order Squamata; family Lacertidae; genus Podarcis; species Podarcis erhardii. Next base: position 4,837,984 of record NC_138507.1, on the reverse strand, counting down.
GTTATTTGTGGGGCATAGTAATTTGTTCATTGTTTTTTTCAAAATATAGTCCGGCCCCGCACAAGGTCTGAGGGACAGTGGACCGGCCCCCTGCTGAAAAAGTTTGTTGATCCCTGCCTTAGATAATCAGTGACCGAAGGCTGAAGTACTTGTTGTGTAGTTCTTTTTTACACTACAGATTTTTAGAAAGCAAAATTCAGTTGTTAAGGCCACAATCTGAAAGGGGGAAAGAGAGGCTTCTTTGCCCCTTCTCCTTATATCACCTTCCTACTATTACCTGCAGCAGTTTTTATAACCCTATGATGGAAAACAAATAGTATGCACCAATTGTGATAAAAACAAATGGTTTTTTTGGGGGGGGGGGCTTGATCTATCTGGATCCATTTCCTCCTCCATATTGCAGACTCAATGGCTGCATCTTATTAAATAAAAGTCTAGAAAGAATGGTGGAACTGCATGTGAAGCGTAGTTTGTTTATTTTCATTGGATAAGTTTCCATGCCGCCCTTCAGTCCAAGTGATACCCAGTGGCAAAATACAGCAAAACCATTCCACCCTGAGAAAGCTTTAATGTGAATAGTAACAAAGCTGGGATAAGAAAATAGTTAATGAAAGTGCTTTCAAGGCTGGTGACTTTTAACTCTCTTTCCTAGAATCATAGAATCATAGAATCACATAGAATCATAGAATCATAGAGTTGGAAGAGACCACAAGGGCCATCGAGTCCAACCCCCTGCCAAGCAGGAAACACCATCAGAGCACTCCTGACATATGGTTGTCAAGCCTCTGCTTAAAGACCTCCAAAGAAGGAGACTCCACCACACTCCTTGGCAGCAAATTCCACTGTCGAACAGCTCTTACTGTCAGGAAGTTCTTCCTAATGTTTAGGTGGAATCTTCTTTCTTGTAGTTTGGAACCATTGCTCCGTGTCCGCTTCTCTGGAGCAGCAGAAAACAACCTTTCTCCCTGGCCTCTATGTGACATCCTTTTATATATTTGAACATGGCTATCATATCACCCCTTAACCTCCTCTTCTCCAGGCTAAACATGCCCAGCTCCTTTAGCCGTTCCTCATAAGGCATCGTTTCCAGGCCTTTGACCATTTTGGTTGCCCTCCTCTGGACACGTTCCAGTTTGTCAGTGTCCTTCTTGAACTGTGGTGCCCAGAACTGGACACAGTACTCCAGGTGAGGTCTGACCAGAGCAGAATACAGTGGCACTATTACTTCCCTTGATCTAGATGCTATACTCCTATTGATGCAGCCCAGAATTGCATTGGCTTTTTTAGCTGCCGCGTCACACTGTTGGCTCATGTCAAGTTTGTGGTCAACCAAGACTCCTAGATCCTTTTCACATGTACTGCTCTCAAGCCAGGTGTCACCCATTTGTATTTGTGCCTCTCATTTTTTTTGCCCAAGTGCAATACTTTACATTTCTCCCTGTTAAAATTCATCTTGTTTGTTTTGGCCCAGTTCTCTAATCTGTCAAGGTCGTTTTGAAGTGTGATCCTGTCCTCTGGGGTGATAGCCACCCCTCCCAGTTTGGTGTCATCTGCAAATTTGATCAGGATGCCCTTGAGTTCATCATCCAAGTCGTTGATAAAGATGTTGAATAAGACCGGGCCCAAGACAGAACCCTGTGGCACCCCACTAGTCACTCTTCTCCAGGATGAAGAGGAACCATTGATGAGCACCCTTTGGGTTTGGTCAGTCAGCCAGTTACAATTCCACTGAGTGGTAGCATAGTCAAGACCGCATTTTACCAGCTTCTTTACAAGAATATCATGGGGCACCTTGTCAAATGCCTTGCTGAAATCAAGGTAGGCTGCATCCACTGCGTTCCCTTCATCTACCAGGGTTGTAATTCTGTCAAATTACAAATGCGTTCCCTTCATCTACCAGGGTTGTAATTCTCCTTGTGTTTTTAGCAGTAGCGTGACAAACCAACTGAGTAAGCTACTAAACTATCCCCATCACTTTTTGCAAGGCAAACAGGAGCAAGCCTCACCAAAGAAAAGTGGCGGTGCCAAACTAATATTGATGGCTGGTGATTTCCCTCTCTCTTCTCCAGCTTCCATAGCAGTTCTGTGCAGCTTGACATGCTCTTTGGAAGAGAAGGGAGATGACTGGAAGCAGCCAGGTGCAGCTCTGATCCAGTGTGACATCCGAATCAGAGCAAGCGCTTCTGTTGTGACGGCAGCCACACCGTACCGATACCTTTGTGACGATTCAACGTGTTCCTCTTCGCTACCTCACAAGGCTGCTGTCAATTCATCTGGCATCCATTTAGCTGGCCTTTTTATCAGGTTAGACATGATCCTTCTGCCGGACAGTGGCTGGACTCCAGTGCACTGTTTTGTAAGGAGCACTCGAGTTTTGTAGGGACGGGTTTCAAACTGGGGAACAGGCATGCCATTGCACTTGCTAGCCTGGCGATAGCAGAGTGTGCTTTAGCCTGCAGAGAGATCTGCCCAACTGAACATGAAATCCATTCATTTTTTTATATCAAAGCATCTCTTCCTTTGTCTTTTTAAAGTATTATTTGAGTCTGAGGGACACCAGATGATCCATCTAGTAAACATTTTACTTTGTTCCTGTGTGTGTATTCTGATCGAAAGCAACATCTGTTGAATGCCACTGGGGGGGAAAGATTGGGGATTATGATAAACAGAAGAATGAGCCCCCACACTACTTTAAGTCAACAACCTAAGCAATATTCAGAGTGCCCATTCAGTGTTTATTCATCACGTACTGACCAGCAGGGTTACTGTAGGCTTAAGGTCCAGTGTTACTGATGCATGTGAATCGTTTGGTACCAATTCCTCCAACACTGGTTGGGTGTTTGGGCAACTGACTACATTATCAACGGTTATACACTAGGATTTTTACTTGTTCTAGTCATGTGTTTTGTCAGTGCATAAGAAGTAAGCACTTCTGATTAGAGTTGCCAGGTTGTAAATCAGAGACTCCCATTTTGCCTTCAAATCTACTGCTGAAGTTGGATTTTCAGTAGCTGTTGTAGCTCCCCACCTTTTAAGGGTTCTTCCCTCCCTTGCAACTCACCTGAAGTCCTGTTCGTAACAAGATGGGAGGGAAATGCCAGAAATCAAGGTTACTAGTGTCCTTATACAGGAGCAGATTTTTTAAATGTAAAGATGGGCATTTCTGGGTTTCATCTTTGCAAACATACTGTATTTTTCCGTGTGTAACACGCCCCCATGTATAAGATGCCCTCTATTTTGGGGGACTCAGAAATAAAATGGGGGGAGATTGCCGAGAGTTGTTAAGCTTTTTTTAGGGGAATTTCCCAGAGTTGCTGAGCTTTTTTTTTTGGGTGGGAATGTCAAAAATCGCTCACCCCTGCTGAACAGACGCTGACAATCGCATGCTGCCCAATTGCCTCAGTGGCAGCCAATCACTCTCAACCCTTCACACAACCACCAATCAGCCGCCAGATCGCTGCAGAGAATCTCCAACTCGCAGCTGCAACCAATTGCACATCCCTCCCTCAGCATTACCTGTGCATAAGACGAGTCAATATTTTTAATATGATTTTAAAATAAAAAACCCTCATATAATACACGGAAAAAGACGCTATATGCTAAATACGTGTTGCCAGGTGTCTGTTGGAAGCACAATAGGAGGGCCATTTCTAAAGGTTGGCAACTCCAGGCACAGTGGCTGCCTCCTGCTGGGTGGTGGCCCTGGGGCTCTGGCAACTTTAGATCCACTGGATTTTGGCAAGCACATTTGCCTTGCAGGGCAAAAAGAGCAGCACCTGCCGAATTCTGGCCTTTCTGTAACTGTTGGAAGATACGTGAGGCCTGCCTGCTTTGTACCAGTCACATTACCTGTGGGAGAATTTCCCAAATGTTTCTGTTTCTCAGGATACTGTTGGGAACACAAGAAGCCCAGTCGGGATGCCAGCTGCTTTGCTAATAGGGCTCCTGTGCAACCCAAGCAACCGCATCCCTGTATCTGTAAGGAAAAAAGTTTTATCTGCTGAAGGTCTGATCGCCATGTATAAACTGTTAAAGCAGACAAATCCTGCAAAACCATCGCCACCCAGATGGGCAGCTTTGGCGCTTTTCTTTCTCCTGTGAGGAAAAACGCAGAATTTTTGGGGGGGAAATAAACCCCCAAAAGATAGAGTGTTAGGGGCAAGTAAATCTGAGGTTTTTAAGGCAGTTGAAAGGAATGAAAATGGTTGCTCTGGTAGGTAGAAATAGATACTAGAACTTTAGAAGTTCCCAACACAAGTGAGCAGCTGTTAGCAAGCGGGCCTAATTAAGAGCACCCCTTTGCTATTTCCATTATTATTACTTCTCCCCACCCCATCTCCCACTTCCCAATGAGAGAAGAGATTTCGGGGGGGAAAGCGGCCTGTTAAACTAACTGGCACATATATCGAATCTGCTTAGCCTGGGCTGTTAAGTAAGTTTAATTAATTTACTAAGTTAATGTTCCAGCGCTAGCAAGAAAACATCATTGCTATCAGCTGGGTAGCAGGAATTGGAACCCTAAATGAGCTCATTTTTTCACAGTTGGAATTAGGGACCAGTTAGCCAGTTGTGTGGTTTTTCCAATTTCTGTGCTTGCCCTAAGGGAGTTGCAAGTTATTCATTCCCCAGGATTAAGTGTGAGTAAGAGAGGGAAAGGCGACAAGCGCTACCTAGAGTTTACTGCCATTTTTGACTCAAGCAGTGTCTGTTGCCTTTAGTTGTCCGTTCTTGTGTTTGCTCCGTCCTGGAACTGAATGTGTACATACGTTTTGATCGGCAGGCAGAATGGCATCACTGAAAAACATTTCCTATGTGTATTTTTGTTGAGAGGGTTTGTAGATAAAGGGGGTGGGGAGGCAAAACAAATAAACAATAAAAGAATGGAAACAAAATTACAGAAATTTGCAAAGTTTGACAAATGGTGGCCTGCAGTTGCCACAAGCTAATGGCTTGCGATGATTAATAAGAGTAAAAATAATTGCATTTCATTAAGATTGATGACACCCCATTTAACCTCCCTTCTCGTTTCAGCCCTAAAGTGGAAAGAGATGAAGTTCTCATCTATAATAGCTCCTGTAACATTACCATGGAAACTGAGGCAGAGATGGAGTGTGAGGAACCTAATCAGCCAATTACCGCCAAGATTACTGAGATATGGAAAGAGCGGGGCCAGAACACTCAGGTATAATCAAATCTTTTTTATAGACTGATTCAAACAGCTTAAAATTAAATTTGTAATATTGTGTACATTTAAGAGGGGGAAAAAAAAAACAATTTAGGCCAGGCACAGGCAATATATAATTTTAACCGCTATCCAACTTTGAATAGCATTTCTAATGCACAGCAGTGGAAATGATGGTTAGTCATATGGTTTATCAAATATGAATGAGACCTGCCCTTATTTCTTTTAATTGCCCTTTATAGCTTATTGTTATCTTTTTATTTTTGCCAAGCCTTTTCTTACAAATGCAAGCACTCTTCCTAATTCGATACTTCTTCCTGTCTCTGTTGCTCAAATCAGAGATCCCGATCACAGATTATTATGGGGCCTTTTTTGAGCCATTATGGAAACTTATCATTCTCTATGGGCTGCTTACCAGTTGAAACAGGCCGGTGACAACGCTTCTCTTTATGGCTATGTGGGGTAGCTGGGCAGACTTTAAAGAGTTCTGCCACATTTATTTATTGAGGGAGAATGACAGTTACAATTCTAGAGCACTCTGTTTTGCTACTGCCCCACACTGGAACTCAAATCAACTTGAAAATCTCATAATTTGATTAATAAATAAATAAATAAATAAATATGAAGTTGGTTTTGTGTCCCTGCATGCTCTGAGAAACACAGATAACTTATCTCTCTCAGCCTCTCCTTCTTTGCCTTCCCTTGTTCTCCCACAGATGGTAGCTGCCCACACAGCTGATTTTGAATTACCTGGTTATGGCTCTATCCTCTTCTTCTTTGACAATCACTCGTAGCTGAGTAAGATTGTCTTCCGTGAATACGGTCTTAACAGTGTGTCCATATGGCTCTATATTCTGTGTGTGGCAGTGTGAATCCTTTTTATATTTAAAAAATCACCTTTATGAGTATGAACTTACTAGATTTGGTGGTGTTCTTTAGGCAAATGTAGTGTAAATGTAATGTAAGGTATCTCAACTATCAAATAAATGAATAAATAAATAACATTTTACTTGACTCCAGTTGTTTGTTCCCTTACATCTTTTTGCTAGTGCATAGACTGTGAAATACTGTACTATTCCATGGTGGTTCTTTTTACTGTAAAATAAGGTTAAGAATCAGGGGGCGTCTTATACACAGATTGTGCATATGCTGGATGGGCGATTGGTTGCAGCTGCGAGCAGGAGCTTATCAGCGGCGATTGGGTGGGTGATTGTTGGCTGCTGCTAGGGCTGTTTAGGATTGGCTGCTGGGGCATCAATTTGGTGGCTGATGGGTGGTTGTGTCAAAGGCTGCTGTGGACTGGCTTCCGCTGTGGCAATTGTGTGTGCAATTGGCTGCTACTGGTGGCAAGCAGGCAGACGCTTGTTTTCTCCTGTGACACGCGCGGTTGGCAGCATTGGGTGAGTGATTTGGGGGGCATTCCCCTCCAAAAAAACCTCAAAACTCAACAACTTTGGTAATCCTGCCCCCCCAAAACTCAACAACTCTGGGCCATCTCCCCCCGTTTTCTTAATTTGGGATCCCCAAAAGTAGGGGGCGTCTTATACACAGAAAAATATGATAATAAAGTGATATTACTGGTTGGCATCTTGTGTACGCGCTAATCTTTAAAGCACACTTGAAGCACATGCTGGCCCTCAAAGAATACTGGGCACTAACGTTTAGCCCTCACAACTGGCAGCGCCCAAAATTCTTTTAGGGGGAAAATGTACTTTGAATGTGCTTTAAAGGTCTCCCTGCCCCTCAGTCTAGGATTAACATCTGGTCAGTTTAAAAGTACTCCAACTGACTCGTCCTCAGTGCAAATTAATAATCTGTTCTAATGTGGCGTATATTTATTTACCTTAAATAGCAGGTGGAGATAAGAAATAGCTTCTCCCACAAAAGCCTGCCTGTTTTTTTAAGATCATCTGTGGAAGACCCTCTTCTGAGTTCCAAACCCATATTTGGTTGGGTCAAGGTTGGCCGTCACTGCTGCTGTGCCTAAACTTTTGAATTTCCCAATTAAGGAGTCTTGAGTCCTCTTTGGTGGCCTTCAACCGCACCATTAAAACCTTCTCATTTAAAAAGACCTTTGGCCTGCTGCAGCTGGTTTTTAGTGTTGCCTACCGTAATTGCAAGGGACGCGAGTGGCGCTGTGGGTTAAACCACAGAGCCTAGGACTTGCCGATCAGAAGGTTGGCAGTTCGAATCCCCGCGACGGGGTGAGCTCCTGTTTATTGGTCCCTGCTCCTGCCAACCTAGCAGTTTGAAAGCACGTCAAACTGCAAGTAGATAAATAGGTACCACTCCGGCGGGAAGGTAAACGGCATTTCCGTGCGCTGCTCTGGTTTCGCCAGAAGCGGCTTAGGCTGGCCACATGACCCAGAAGCTGTATGCCGGATCCCTTGGAACTAAAACGAGATGAGCGCCGCAACCCCAGAGTCGGTCACGACTGGACTTAATGGTCCCTTTACCTTTACCTTTTACTGTAATGTCATGCTCCCACCTTTTCCCCTATTTGGCATTTGTTGTGTTTTGTGCTGCTCCCCCCCAAAAAAAACCTGTAGCTGCTTTTAAACTCATTGCTGGATTTTATTGATTTTCTTTTATACAGTATGTCGCTGTTTTAATAGGAAGTATTCAAGTAAATAGTTGTGCTAGTGCCAGGATTAGTGCTAGCGCAACAGTATCCCTCCTCCTTTTGCAAGACATGCCCTGCAAAGTTCCCAGATCTGATCTGGGGGGGTTGTGGGGGGGGGGGCAACCCAGGTCAGATTGAGAGGGGAGGAGGGGGGAATGTTCCATTATGCAAGAAGAAATCCTTGCACTAATGGAATGTTCCCCTTAGTGCTACATTAGATGCAGACAATTGTGTTACATGTCTACTATTTCCGTAAATTTCCTTGAACAATATGAAAAGGGTAGGGTGTAACTATTTTAAAAAACACACAAGCAGAAGCAACTGAGCAGTCTCTCTTCCCAGTAGTGATAGTTTCTTAAAGAGTCTTGTTTGGAAGAATGTTCAGATTCTCCCCATCATCACGGGCTGGTTCATAGGTTATAGATAACAGAATTTTAGTGTTTGGAGACCCTGAGGATCATGTAGTCCACCCCCTGCAATGCAGGAATATGCAATTGTCCCATATGGGGATCGAACCTGCAACCTTGGCATTATCAGCACCACACTCTAACCAACTAAGCCAGGGATCAGCAACGTTTTTCAGCCGTTGGCCGGTCCACCATCCTTCAGACCATGAGGTGGGCCAGACTATATTTTGGAAAAAAAAATGAATGAATTCCTATGCCCCACAAATAACCCAGAGATGCATTTTAAATAAAATGACACATTCTGCTCATGTAAAAACACGCTGAATCTGTCTGCAGGCTGGATTTAGAAGGCGATTGGGCCAGATCCGGCCCACGGGCCTTATTTTGCCTACCCCTGAACTAAGCTATACAGACATTCACAACTTGTTGAATGTAGCATCAAATGCATGTGTGAATGAGCTATCAGAGATTAATAACTGCATATACAATGTTCCCTATTCACTATTTCCAGGCCACCAGTACTTTTCTGGGTTATCTTGTGCCATCTGCATGTCAAATAATTTGGAGACAATTTAGGAATTCTGTATTTTGCAGAGTTTTATTACCAACCTACATAGCTCCCTCTTGTAATCCTGTTAACTCCATAACAGCAGAAACATAATTTCTGGATGGGCTCTTGGAGGGATTATTCCTAAATCATACCCCAGAACCTGGTTGATTTGCTCCATGAGTTTCCTGATCATAAAATCTGCTTTAGCTTGTATGACAAGTCCTTTCTGTTCATAGAAGAATGGTCTCTTCTGTCCATGGTGCTGCCTAGTGACTAGGCCACCTAAGTGACTGCCTTGTGCGTATTTGTGGCTTAAAGAAACTTGTGTTTGCTAACTGAAACCCAAGTAGCATGTATGTGAGTATGTATGGGGGAAGGGGCTGGTCAGATAAAAGGTTTCCATTTTAGTTGACAGCCCCCTGCTAAGATTTATGACACTATGTGCTATATGCATGCTTCTTTGTAGAGGCTTAAATCATGTCATGCAAACTGGCCTTACCTTTCCACTGGAAATAATGGTACCAGTCAGAGAAATGCATTAATGGCATCTTGTATGTTGGGTTACAATAATGGTGCTATTAGCAAGAGGTGCAAAATGTCAGGGAAGTAATGGGACATCACCATTTCCCTTGCACACTGGACTCCAAGGATTTAATGCACCTCTACATATATTGAGCATGAAGCTCTGTATTATCAATAGACACTTAACCTTGTTGGCTTAAAAGAAAATAATTAATTCAGTTGAAAATTTGATCTCTATTTGGTGATTCTGGGATGTCAAAGTGTAAAACAAATGTTCTCCTGAAACTATTGCCTTGTCACCTTATAAAAAAACCCCTGAAAACTATTTTGTGCATGGGAAGTTTAGAGATGCATTGCTGTGAACGTTTTCATATCTCCTCCTTCAGAATATTTAATTCTTGGAATGCTGAGTATTCTTCAGTGTTAAAGTACCTAGAGGGCAGGCTGTGGAATATGGTTAGGGTACATATCAAAGTGTGTGTGTGGTACTAAAAATAAGCACACAAACCTATTATTAAAGCACAAATAGGAGGTGGCTTGTTCTTCTGGAGTGGATGCTAGCTTGCCGCAAAGGTTTAGCACTGAAACCCTGCCCTTACGTTGAGCTGGATGATTAATTGTGTTAGCATCGTCCTCCTGGCTCTGCGCTCCATTCTGACCAGGCAAAGTATACCCATGTGAGGGGGTTATAAGTGACGAAGGAAATAGACACTTGCGTGTTTTAAAACTCATTGACAGATTGGTGGCACATTGAAAAACTCATTGGACTTGTATGATATGCATTGTAGTTCAGTATGAAGGCAAAAGCTTGATTTGAACAATGACAATAAATGTTTAGATATGGATTTCTGGAAACACTTTACTTTTGATAGGATGTCCCTTGGGGGGGGTATTGTGGCATGAAGAGGGAATTTTATGTCAGACGGCTTAGATGGGATTTGGAACATTTCATGCTAAATATAGTAAGAGATAGATGAGACTTGGGTGAAATGGAGTTGGCAGTGTTGAAAGCAGCAGTGGAAGAGAAGAGTGGAAGCCCCATAGATTGTGGGCTGCTGCTGGCGGCTGTATTGCCAATGTGTGAGGAAACATGAAGGCCGACTAAACACCAGGAAGAACTTTCTGATGGTCAGAGCTGTTTGGCAGTGGAAGGGACTCTGGGGTGGAGAACTCTTCTTCCTTGGAGGTTTTCATTACATGGGTTTGGACAATTAGGGTCCTTTCCAATTCTACACTTCTAATGTTTTTATGAAGTGTGATTCTAATGTTCTATTTTCTGATTTTTTTAAAATCTACATTTTAAATTTTGTTTGCACATTTTTAGTTTTTTAGTAAGCTGCTTGAGGCGTGTTGTGAAAAGTTACTCAGCTGGACCTCAAATATTCAATATTTTATTAATGATCTTCGAGAGCCAGTAGAGTGAAAAAGAGGATACAGTGCTTCAGTTTAGTAAAACAAATAGAGGAATACGGTCAGGAAAGTATGCAGAACAGATAATTACAAAAAGAGAGAGCAAAGTTTAGGAAAAGACACCCATTTCCTGAGCATTCATTGCTTGGTCTTTTCCCGTTATCTGCGTGCAGACTCTTGTGATGCACTCTTATCGGAATCAATTTAACATTGATTTTGGCTTCTGGACATACCTTCCCAGATCTGATGGTTTCCAAAAGCCAGCTCTTTCCCTTCTCCCCCTAAGTGTTCCTAAAAATATTTTCCTGTCTCCAAGTTTAGAAAGTGACCTTCCCGTAGGGCAGGAAGGGACAAATTAGTCACTTGCATTTTTAGGCGTATGTCCTCATGAGTAAAATAGGGATTTTCATAACATTGTCTGCATTAAGATGCACACATTTCACTTGCAGACATGGCTTGGTGTTTGTGCATCTTCATGTGAAGGAGATGGGGAACACAAGCACTTGGGTTGTCCCATTCTGTCTGCTCCTGTGTCACATGTGAATCTCTCTTCCAAGTTGCTTCTCTCCTTCTACATTTATTTATTCTAATACATTTATACCCTGTTTTCATTTCATGTCTCAGACAGCTTACCAAAAAACTAAGCATGCAGCAAACAAAATTTAAAATGTAGATTTATTTATTTTTTAAATCAGAAAAAAGAACATTGGAATAGCATTCATGGTACAAAGCCCCCCCTGAAATAAAACTGCCTTAATATGTTAAATTTCCTCTAATAGGAGGGAGTTCCATAGACAGGACCACTCATAGTGCTTTGCCAGATGATCTCAGTGATTGACTTGAGACATATGCGGTGGGGTAGTCCTTAAGTTATTCTAGGCCTAAGATGTTCAGGGCTTTGCACACTGGTACAGGCAGGCCTTGTTGTTGATGGTCCTGCCACTGGGAGCTGCCTGGTTGCTGTTGACCCATGACAGGGCCTATTCAGTGGTGGTTCCCCATTTGTGGAATACTACCCTCCCCCAGTGAGGTGCTTCTGTCTCTTTCATGATTGACTTTTAGCAGGAATTGGAAAATATTCCTGTTTACCCAGGCATCTGATGGCTGGAGGGCACTGTTTCTGGGAGCTCTGAAACAGCTGGATGGGAAAGTGCTTCTATACATTTTAAATGTGACAGTTTTTAGAATGTTTAATTTTTTTGTTTTTTGTTTTATTTTTTTGCTGCGGATATGTTTGCTGCCCTGGGATCCTTTGGGAGGAAAGGCTGAATATTAATTAAATACTGTAAACAGCACTTGATGGATGATGCCGAAATGGCTAAAATGACTGGAAGAATCAGAAATCAGGAAGACCAAAATTTTAATAAAGAATGGGGAAAATTTATAACTTATCTTGAAGACCATTGTAAACAGTTAAAATCATTAGTAGGATTCGAATATCACTTGTAGTTTAATGGTGAATTTTGGATATAATGGAGATATAAAAGATCTGAAAAACCAAATAAATATTTTTTTAATTTTTTTAAAAAAAATAAACAGCACCAGAACCCTGATCCTTAAATTTGGCCTAGCAGCAGACAGGAAGTCACTGGAGGTTTGTTAACACCAGTGTCATGTGCTGATAGTGGTCTCTTTCCATCAGCAGCCTAACTACAGCATTCTGCACTTAGGCAGCCCTATCTTCTGCACGTCACAGTCATTCAGTCCTGCAGTTTTTAAGCAGAGGTCGGATGGCCACCTGTCATGGATGCTTTAGTTGAGATCCCTGCATTGCACTAGACTGGGGTTGGACTAGATGACACTCAGGGTCCCTTCCAACTCCACAATTCTATGATCCAGGCTATATTCACCCCACCTTTTTGACTGAAAATTCCTCCAAAAATTATGCAAAAAACGAGATTGCATCATTAGGAATTCTGCTGCTTTTTTTCAAGCCAGAAACATGGAGTGGAGGAACCAGATGGCAGTTGATGGCTTTGAGAGATCTGTGAAGGGTTTGTCCCAGTCACCCACAGGCCGACTAAAGAAGCTCTGCTGTCTTATCTACAGAGACATACACTGCTCTTTTTGAGGAGTGGAGCCAGAATTACATTAAAGCCTTGATCTAATATGTCTTAGCATGTGCATGTGCATAACTTTACGACTGCAGGTTAAAAAGAGAATTTCATTCGGAACAAGGCTTTTGCCCCTTCTCCACAAGCTTGTTTAGAGTGCTGGAAATATATGCTGACGAGTGTGACCTGCAACAAAATGTTGCCATGCTCCTGTCAGTGTGTTCATCAACTGTGCCACCGTTCAGAATATTCCTTTCCCACCCCAACAGACAGGCTGTGGCCACTGAGCACGTTTTTCTACTTCTTCTATTCCTAGTGTTCCCTTGAGCATGCTGACACCTCCCTCTCATATATCACTTGCTCCATTTTGGAGCCAGGGCTGGCCCAAGACATTTTGGCACCTGAGGTGAAAAACAAAACGGCCCTCTCTTCCTGCCAGGGAAGAAGGGGTGAGTGAAGATCTACATCGGGAACAAAGGGGGAAATAAAGATCTACACCAGGGGTTGGCAACGTTCAACCTGTGGGCTGGATGTGGCCCACAAAGACCATTTTACTGGCCCACGAGCCGCCCCCGAACCAAGCTACCCGCTTGGTGAGTCCCCCACATGCTGTGCAAAACCAGTGCAGTGCGGCGCGGCGACTCACTGAGTGGTGCCGGAAATCGCATCTGCGCATGCACAGATACCAGAAATCGTGTCTGCGCATGTCCAGACGCTGAAAATTGCTTCTGCACAGGTGTGATTTCCGGCGTCTGGGCATGCGCAGAAGCGATTTCTGGTGCCGCGGACATGCACAGACGCGATTTCCAGCATTGCGCTGTGCCACTCCGGCCCACGGACGTTCTCCGTGGGAGTGATCCAGCCCATGACTGGTAAACCTTGCTGACCCCTGATCTACACCAACAACCAGGGTGGAAGGAGACTAGCAGCGCCTCCAGTTCAGTAAGAGGCCACTGTAGAGGTGGCTGTGGCAGCAGCAGTGGGCAAAGCATTCCTTGGAAGCCGAATCTGCAGCTCCTGCCTCCTGAGGCAGTCACCCCTTCTTGCCTCATGGGTGGACTGGCCCTGTACGTAGCTGCCATAGAGTCACTATTTTTCAGCTCCATCTACCATGGTGAAGTTAATATAGACAACCATGTGCACTGCCTTGAGCATCTAAGTCTACTATTAGGCTATGTGGTGATGATGATCATGCACGAATGAATTCATTTGTGTAAGACAGAACCTCTTCGTATTCCTTTTGGAATCCACTGCATGTGCAACTTAGCCTGTGATTAACCTGGGGAGTCTGCTTCTGTAAATAATGCAGTTCAACTTTTTTAGAAATGAAGATGCTGGTGGCTTATTAGCTCATGGCTAAATGCTACTCTGAATACAGGGCTGGGGAAGCCCAGAGGAATAACCTGTCCACTTATACCTCTGATATCTAATGAAATGTCAACCACCGAGACACTGATGGGGTAAACATGCTGATGGGGTAAACATCTCAATACGAGATGCTGATGTTCTCTCTGGGCTTATGGGAGGTTTTGACCAAGCTTGGATGTCTTTGAACCTATTATGCTTAGTGAGCCTGCAGATTATTATTCCAGATCACTAGACCAGACCTAATCATCATGCAAGCATGCTGTTTTAACAATGTTTCCCTTGTACAGATTTTCCTTACTCCCCTGGCACCATAGGTGGTATGAATACATCTTTTAGGGCAGATGCCATGTATGTGAAGCCAAAGGCAGGAAAACCGAGCTGGTGGAGAATTGGATCTGTGACAATCCAGTCTCTTGAGAGATTACCATTATGGAACACGCAGGCTGATAACTCTAACCATTCCAGTTCATGGTGCTGCACTGAATGTACTTCTGCCTAACAGAGCAACCCTAACTATTGAAAGTGGGCATAATCCCTATTCCATATTCTGTTCAGGAGGCATTTGTCTTACACCACCCTTTTTGTGAGCTAAATTGGCCATGGGTGCAAGTCTCTCTTTGCCCTGTTGCGTGTTAAGATCACAAGACCTCCCCCAATAAATAAAGACACAATTGGCACAGAATTTAATTTAAGGTTATTGGCATAATTTTGGCCACAACTTTATTGATTACAGATCGTGAGTGGTTTGCTTAGTCATTGGTTCCCGACTAGCTGCACCTAACCTTAGCAGGGCAGCACTGACGACTTTGCCCCGGCAGACATCAGTAAGGGAAAACATTCTGGGGGAGCAATGGACCAGGCTCAGACTCAAGCTCACCCCAAATGCTCCCAGGGGCTCTGGTGTGGCCCTCACCCCTGGAAGGGGATCAGACAAAAGCAAGGCGAGCCCCTGGATTCCTTTAATGAAATACCTTTCGCGCATGGGAGGGGCAGGTGTGACCACCTCCCCTCCCCTCCACATTGAACCAATGCCTAACCGCCAAACCTAACAAAGTTGTGATTTGCTACGCGGCAGGTGAAACCCAAGTGGCACCAGCCAATCAGCCAAATGGGAAAATTCCTGCCGGGCCCCTGTCCCAAGAACAGATGACCCCATGACAGGCATAGCAAGGTCATAATGAACCCTAAATATAGGGAGGGTGGGAGAGTGATCCGGTGCACGAGGCGGAAAGAGGAAGCTCAACGCAACGTGCAGCGATATATAGGTCCCTCAGTTAATGCATGAAATGATCCCATTGGCCAGAATCACCCCAGCAACCGAGGGACCACCAATCAGGTTGTTGTGGCTATCCAGTTGCTCCCACCCACAACAGCAGCAAGGTCAGTCTTGTTGATCTCACCGCAACGCATTCTCTCTGGGAGGAGGACACGATTTCTGCTTCTCCCATGCCCCCAGAATCACCCTTTTTTGAGGCTTAACACCTGGCTGAGCTGGGGTTGAGGGTCTTATGCTTTTGTATCTCTGGCTCAATTGGGAAAGGCCAAGGTCGACTGAATCCAAACGTTCTCATCTCAGCAGATCTTTGGTTTGAATTGTGTGGTTAGTTTGCTTTCCCCACAAAAGAGAAAAAGGCATTAAGTATTTAATTAAACAACCACTGGCATGACTAAACTTCACTGGTGGCTGTGTAGCTGTGGAATTAACTGAACTTCAGCGATGGTTGTGGCCAGAGTATTGGTGCACCCTTTTTCAATGGGAAACTGGATTCCTCCTTCCTCCAGATATTTTTGTCTACCTGCTGTGGGTCTAATTACTCTGAATGAAACTTGCCCCGTCTCTCCTGTTGATGTGTGTGAGCTGCTTTAAGTCTATCTGTTGACGGGAAAAGTTTTAAATAAAAAATGGGGAGCAGAGCAGAAGCAAAAATAGAAAGCAAACAATGCTCAGAAACACATTCTCTAAATAAGAAAAACATGGGGAAGGTTATGGGTGCATCTGGTGCCACTTTCAATTCTGAAAATCTTAAAACAAACCTAAAGAATGATGTTCATCCTGCTTATGCTTCTTATTTAGTCCAATAAATATCCATTAAATGTGGCAAGGGTAATGGACAAAGTTTGTATTTTCTTTTTTTGCTCCGCCCACACGCTCCACCCCTCAAAAGGACCACTGCTTCACCGCGTCTTATAAGATCAGGCAGTAGCTCTGCTGGTTGTTGCTGACATCTCCTTCTATGCAAATATTTACTCTTGACTGTTTATTGCTAGACCTGTTACAGATGGCGAGACATGGCAATCATTGTCCTGTGCCCTGGGCCTCTTTCATAAAGTATGGCAAACTTCTATGTCCCTTTTGTAACCCTTGCCCCCACCATAAGCAATTCAAAATCCATTTTTGATCCTCCCTTTTCAGGAGTGACGTCCTTCATGGATGGCTCCTCATTTAAATCGCTCTGGCTACTTGGTGATGCATGGAAAAAGACGAGTCATTACAAAGTTTATTATCTGACACCCTGTCCCCCAGCAGTACTTCTGAAGTTGGAAGCAGCCGACCCTCTGGTCTTCATACCTACACTGATGTTTGTCAGTGATATTTTGTAGGCTTCTCTGAACCTATGCTGCCTCGTATCGCCTCATTCTTCTCAATATCTGGACAGCCGTCTTTCAAAATTATATTAAATGACCTCCCACCCCAGAAGAACAGTAAGTCCTGTGTGATCAGTGTGCAGCAACAGCAGCAACAACTGAAAATCCAAGTTTAAGTGCAGATGTTATCTTCACGAACAAATGTGCCTTCTGCAAGGTTGTTAAGCTGCGAAGAGAAAGCCAACATGGCTGCCACTGTTACCACAGGCAATGCGAAGAGATAAATGGTTGACCCTGGCCCGTGTCAGGTTAGGATTGATGCCACTATCAGCTCTAGTGCCTTTCCAATGATTTTTTTTTTTTAAAAAAACCTCTGATAGAGTGCGTTATCTAGTTACTGCCATGAGGGCAATAGCCTGGGGTAGGGGAAGGGGAAAGAGAGGGAGTGGGGAGAAAGGTCATTCTAAGAGGACAATCTTTGTCAGATTAAATGAGAAAAGGGACCTTGCTTTTAAAAAGGAAGTCGGGAAATAAATAAATAAATAAATAAATAAATAAATAAATGGTGAAAGTAGCTCTGACTTGTAAGGGAAGGATAAGCAAAATTGCCAGCGCTTTCTCTCTGTCTCACCAGGTTAGGCTTGGGGCAGATATGGGGGGGTTCTGGTTGTAGCAGTCGTATGAGAGAGGGATTTTGAATAATGTTGCATGTGCTTTCAGTCCTGTAACTTTGAAAACGTTTTAGCTCAGTATGCTGAGAATCAGGATGAATTTGCTTGCCCTTTTTTCCCAAGGGGAGATGGGAAACAGAAGGAAAGCTAGGATCCAAGTTGTTGTATTTTAACCATTTTTTAAATGTATGCTGCCCAGAGACCTTTGGTTATGGAGCAGCATGGAAAGACCTTAATATATAAATTAATGAACAAATAATGGCAACTCTGAAGTGAATTAAAGCTGTGTCAAGCAGATTTAACATAAAACTCCCTCTGTCCCCTGAGATATGGAAAGCTTTAGCCATTGTTTTTCTGCTGACAATCATTGGGAGTTTGGACATAAAGTTCAGGCAGGCATGTCAGCAAAGGTTGCCATATGCTAAGCCTTGGGCAAAAATGGGGAACTGTGTACAAGGCGCTGATAGCTGTATTATTCCTTTTTAATTTGCTGCCTTCAGATAATTGATAAGACGTCATGGATTGATGTACATAAACTTCAAATTATTATTATTATTTGCATTTATCCAGCACCTTGGGTGTTCAAAGTATAAAGGGGGAGGTTCACCTGGTGCCACCTGCCTCTGGCCTCACAGGTATTGCCTGACCATTGCAACCAAAATATCACTTAATGGAAACCTAAAAGGACAATAGAGAGGGGGCCATATGAGTTTCCCCAACAAAGTCACCTGCGACTGCTGTTTTAATTTTGTCAGCTGCTCTTACAAAATATTTCTAGTTGACTTCTGGGTGGTTTTGGTGCTGGAGATGTTAGCCCTGATTAGTTAAATTTCAAATGTCAGAGATCATTAGTGGTGATTTTAGCCAAAAAGGGTGTAGAATCTAAGTTCCTCAAACTGAACTGAGTAAATGGAGAGCACCTATTTTTATGACTTTATCTCAGCCCTCCTCCTCTGACATGGGATAAACCCATTTCCCGTTATATATCAGGTAGTAGGTTGATCACATAGGTAAAGGTAAAGGGACCCCTGACCATTAGGTCCAGTCGTGACCGACTCTGGGGTTGCGGCGCTCATCTCGCTTTACTGGCTGAGGGAGCCGGCATATAGCTTCCGGGTCATGTGGCCAGCATGACTAAGCTGCTTCTGGCGAACCAGAGCAGCGCACGGAAACGCCGTTTACCTTCCTGCTGGAGCGGTACCTATTTATCTACTTGCACTTTGACGTGCTTTTGAACTGCTAGGTTGGCAGGAGCAGGGACTGAGCAATGGGAGCTCACCCCTTCACGGGGATTCAAACCGCTGACCTTCTGATCGGCAAGTCCTAGGCTCTCTGGTTTAACTCACAGCGCCACCCGCAAGGTTGATCACATAACCATGCTCTATTTCCTTTTCTAGTTTTTAGGATTTGTTTGAAGGTGGCTGTATTTGATTATTACTGCCAGTATTTCTATCCTGCTGCTCCATTTAGAACGACCAAAGTGGCTTGCAGCAAATAAAATAGAATTGACATAAGATCAAATGCAGCAATAAAAATACCAGTGCAGCTGTACTAAAACATGCACGGGCATTGCTGTTTAATACAGGGATTAAAAGCAGCCGGTTAATGCAATTGCTTGAACACAACAAATCACACATTAAAACCCATCTGAAAATGGCTGCTTACCCAGTCGTGGGGTCGGCGGTGATGGTGGTGCACCAGGCCCCCTCCCTTTGCAGGAAAAAGGCCTCTCCGTTTTGTGGCCGGCCTTTGGGGATTTCCCATGGCCGGATGCAACAGAGGGCAGGAAAGCCCGCTAAGGCTATCCACCAATCAGGAGGCAGCTATTTAGGCTGGTGCCGCTGGTGGTGGGGCCACAGTTGGTTGAAGAGCACCCCTCCTGCCCTCCCGTTATGCTGTGCTTTGTGTTTCTAAACCTTTCAATCATGGCAATAGAATGCCTGCTGTGTTTAATCGTATGCTATCCTTTTCCTTCCTTGCACCACCCAATTGATCTTGCTATGGTTCATTCTGGTTGCTGTAGCTGGAGCCGGAATGACTGCTCTCCGCATAAACTGGGGGGTGTTTTTTGTGTGATCGCACGCAGCCCCCCCCCCCCGGGACTACTAGACCCCCTGGAAGGTAGTTGGCTTCACCACCCCTCTGAGATGGATACCTGGAGGTTCCTGCCTAGCCTCGTCAATCAGCCAATCCTGGCTGGGGGGGGGGCGTTGCCAAGGGATTTGGCCAGGTAGAGTTAGGATCGCCCACACTCACAATAGAGGGTGTAACTTACCTGTTGATCCTCCGTTGGCTCCTTTAGTCTATCTTCCCTCAATGGGGGAAGCGTGAAGCGGTGACCCATGCCCCCCCCCCCGCAGCGGCGATCCAAGGGTTCCCCTTTAAAGTGGTTATTTTGAGGGGAGGCACTGACCATACGCCAATGGGTTGTCAGTGCTCTCCCCTACGATGTAGCAAAATGGGGGGGGGCAGGCTCTCTGCTTGAACAGACATTCTCCAGTCAGCCCAATCCCCACACACTTTGGATAACCCTGATGTTCCCCGGATCCCCAGCTGGGGACTGGGAGGGATAATGCCTAAGCCAAGGTCTTCCTACATCTGAGAATTTAATAAAGTTGTGGCCAGTTTTAATCCCATAACACGTTGCTGGCGCCAGAAAGGAATTTGCCTGCAAACAGTTTAGCCCTGTTTGGAGGTTTTGCCTTCCTCATAACAAACTGCCACACCTCTTGGTGGATAAGGCACTGGGTGGGGCCAAAATATTGGGAAATATTAGAAAAAGATGGAGACAATTGGAAATTGCAGAGTTTGGAGAAAATGAAGGATAAAGTGCGAGACTGGTTACATTACGCTCAGATTAAAGAAGTCTTCAAAAATGATTAAAAGTTAGGGTTCCAGGTGGAGAAATCGAAGTTGGAAACAGAATTGTTAGAACCAGACTAAGGTATTATCAAGAATGTATAACCTGCTGTTAAAATGGAATACACAAGACGAAATGGTTAAATCGGTTATGATAAAGTGGGCTCAGGACATTGGGCATAACATTATGTTTGAGGACTGGGAAAGGTTGTGGACCACTGGGCTGAACTTCACTGCATGTAATGCTCTGAAGGAAAATGTTATGAAAATGATATATAGATGGTACATGACCCCAGTTAAACTTGCCAAAATATACCATTTGTCTGATAATAAATGTTGGAAATGTAAAGAAAATGAAGGAACATTCTTTCACCTCTGGTGGACCTGCCCTAAAGTGAAGGCCTTCTGGGAAATGATATATAATGAGTTGAAAAAGGTATTTAAGTATACCTTCACTAAGAAACCAGAGGCCTTCCTTCTGGGTATTGTCGGCCAGAAGGTGTTAAAGAAGGACCGAACATTTTTTATGTATGCAACAACGGCAGCAAGGATACTCATCGCTAAGAGTTGGAAAACTCAAGATCTACCCACACTGGAAGAGTGGCAGATGCAGCTGATGGACTATATGCAACTGGCCGAGATGACTGGCAGAATCCGAGACCTGGGAGAAGAGAGGGTTGAAGAAGACTGGAAGAAATTTAAGATTTATTTACAAAAATATTGTAATTTGGTTGAATGTTAAGAAGGATGCTAGATCACAAATAATTGTCCACCACTGAATTAGATCTGAATTTGACGATAAGTGAGATTAAGGAAAATATAAATCTTTTGGAGAACTGCTAGATTTTACTTAAATGAGCGGATATAAGATTGTAAACAAGATGGTAATTTGCTTGGAAAAAAATTTTTAACGATGTAAGTGGGAGCAGGAGACGTGAGGGAGTCCAAAGAAGTGACGAAATTATGTTATGATATAAGTAATGTTGTTTATTATTTATGCATTTGTATTCAAAAAACTTTAATAAATATTTATTTAAAAAAAAAGATAAGGCACTGGGTGGAATCCTTAGCTGAATGTTGGGGTGGAGAGAAGTGGTGAAACGCCCCTACCCCCAAAGGTGTGATTACAGGGTATCCCGCTAGAGGAGTCCAGGGGGAAGACTCTCTCCAGATGCCAGGTGTGGGCAGATGCGTCATAGAGCTGCCCTGTGACTGGGTCTGCAATTAAAAAGTTAGCAACAGTCATTAAAAATTGTAGAAGCAGGGAGTTGCCAAAAAGAAGGCATGTTTCTTATACCCTTTCTTCATATTGACAGAGCAAAAAGCAGGTCTTCTGGCGCTGATCTCAAGGCTAAGTAATTGCTATGGCAGCAGGTGGCTTCTTGGTTTCTGAGGTAATCTCGTCCTAATCTGTTTTAAAGGTCAGTACCAGGCCTTTGGGACGCAGGTGGCGCTGTGGGTTAAACCACAGAGCCTAGGACTTGCCAATCAGAAGGTCGGCTGTTCGAATCCCCGTAACGGGGTGAGCTCCCGTTGCTCAGTCCCTGCTCCTGCCAGCCTAGTAGTTCGAAAGCATGTCAAAGTGCAAGTAGATAAATAGGTACTCCGGCGGGAAGGTAAACGGTGTTTCCGTGCACTGCTCTGGTTCGCCAGAAGCGGCTTAGTTATGCTGGCCACATGACCCGGAAGCTGTTTGCCAGCTCCCTCGGCCAATAAAGTGAGATGAGCGCCGCAATCCCAGAGTTGGTCACTACTGGACTGGTCAGGAGTCCCTTTACCATTACCAGGCCTTTAAATTGAGTCTGGGAAGAAATAGGTAGCTAGTACAGGTGGAAGAAGATCCACATTTTCTGAGCATCAAAAATATTCTCCACATAACATGCACAATAAAATAAGACACAAAATTGAAAACAACCATAATGAAGAACTCAGTAAACCCATCAATCATTCAAACCAACCCTGTAGTAGATAAAATCCAGCAATAAAATCCAACATAGGTAGACACAAATTAAAAGCCCGGCAACCAATCCAACAAAATTGAGCCCAGCTACAGAAGTGAAAAAAATAAGGCCAAATTGCCATTATCCTTCAGAGACTAAGTAAAATCAATAATGTTAAAAGACACGAAGAGGTGTTAAAAGACTTGGGAAAACAAAAAAACTTTCTGCGTGGTGCTGAAAAATAGGTGCACTTTGCACCAATTAAAGTTTCTAGCCTGTTTTCAAAAGCAGCCCCACAGCACTGAAGTAAATCACCCTGGAGGTAGACATCTTCAGCACCATCTTCTCCAGAGAAGGCCCAGCAGGTGAAACAGCTGAAGGCTGGTGAAAAGGATCCCTACCACTTGGGTATCCAAGGAAGGTACCCACAAAGCTCCTCCTCTAGGCAGCATTCACTCTTGCCCCAACCCTGAGGAACTGTGCTTCCATCTTAGCTAGATTCTGCCTTCTGCCCCTGCAATCCACTCCTGAAGGAACACCAGGCACTCCCACTGCCTTCCTAGGATCAGATGGTGGAAACGGGAAGTAAAGCTCTTTGTTGTCAGCATTTCAACCCAACCCCTGAATGACATTTCCCAGCAGTTTCACGTAGATGCTCAAAGGCATGAAATGGAAATGCCTTTGAGCATCCAGCTGCCTGCTGGGACTGATCTTCCAGGAATGTGAGGAAGTAGTGAAGAATAGTGCCCTATAATGCCATCTCAGTCCGTATAGTTAAAGCCATGGTTTTCCCAGTAGTGATGTATGGAAGTGAGAGCTGGACCATAAAGAAGGCTGATCGCCGAAGAATTGATGCTTTTGAATTATGGTGCTGGAGGAGACTCTTGAGAGTCCCATGGACTGCAAGAAGGTCAAACGTACCCATTCTTAAGGAAATCAGCCCATAGTGCTCACTGGAAGGACAGATCCTGAAGCTGAGGCTCCAGTACTTTGGCCACCTCATGAGAAGAGAAGACTCCCTGGAAAAGACCCTGATATTGGGAAAGATGGAGAGTACAAAGAGAAGGGGGTGACAGAGGACGAGATGGTTGGACAGTGTTCTCAAAGCTACCAACATGAGTTTGACCAAACTGTGGGAGGCAGTGGAAGACAGGAGTGCCTGGCGTGCTCTGGTCCAGGGGGTACTGAAGAGTCGGACACGACTAAACGACTAAACAACAACAACAACAACAACAACAACAACAACAATGCCATCTCGTAAGGCAACAGAAATTATATTATAGCTGGTGGTATCGAAAGTCACTGAAAGATGAACTGCGAGGTCACACTCTCCCTCTCTAAATCCTGGCATAGGTCGGTCATCCACCAGGGAAATCAGGGCAGTTTCAGAGCCAAGACTGCCTGGAGATCTTAAATGACTTGCCCTGCTAGAATCTACTAGGCCCAGTGTTTCTGATGCTGGTGGTGTGAGGTTGCTGGAAGAGAGGAAGAAGGAGGATACTCCCCATTGCCTCTCATCTCTGCTCTGACCATTTATTCTCCATTTCAGGAGCAGAGAAGGGAGGAGTCAGAGCCTGTGTTGGCACAGAAGGTGCTATGGATGCCTTAGGGGGTACTGGGAAGGCACGCGGTTTGGAAGTTGTGGGGCTTAGAGTCATAGAATTGTAGAGTTGGAAGGGACCCTGGAGGTTATCTCATCCAACCCCCTGCATTGCTTCTACTCAGCTTGGCCTTGGGTTTTCCACACTCCGTGAGCCAGGCACCAACAAATGCTTGTACCATCACTACTTTCACATGTTTCTAAAGGTGGCTTATATACAGCGGCGTAGCGTGGGTTGTCAGCACCCGGGGCAAGGCAAGTAATTTGCGCCCCTAACCCCTAACCTGCCGCCGCTGCCAGCTTCTTCTTGCTTCTGCCTGGGCTGGGGTATTTACAGTAAGGTAGCCACGGCGGCGGCGGCGGGTCCGTTTCAGGTGATCTGAGGCGAGTTGCCACTGGCGCTGCCGCCCAAATGACACCGCTTGCCCGGAGGAGGAGGAGGGCAGAGAGGCGAGGAAAATGCAACATGGCCCAGCAGCTGCAGCAGCAGCAGCAGCGGGGCTGTGAGGAGGGGCTGCCTGGCACGCCCTCTGCGCCCCTGACGCGCGGGGACTGCGGCGAGCGCTGAGAGCCGCTGCCTGCCGGACGCCTTCAGCCCGGACGCGCGCACAGCTCGTCGGTTCCGCGAGACATGGGGCTCTGCTACAGCCTGCACCCGAGGCTCTTCGGCGACTCCGGAGGCGGCGAGCGCGCCCCCCCAGATGTTGCGCCCGGTGCGGCCGGCCCCCCCTGCACCCCCACGCTACGCCACTGCTTATATAAGCTCTGAACTGTGGTGCATATGCTAAATGGTTACTGTTTTGTTTCATAAGGACCTGGGGTTGGTTTGGTTTTTTTTTGCAACATGAAAATGGAGAAATGGTTAAACTTTGGTTTGCTGTGGCACGCTTAAGCCAAAATACAAGAAAACCCCACTTAAAAGGCCTAGTTCCGCACCTATAGTAAACTCTAAATGTGTTGGACATAGGAGTTGTATTCTACCATTTCTTTTCACAAGACAATGAGAGCCTGAAGCTATCAGGTGCGAGCCATCAGGTGCTATTGTCAAAATAAGAATGACATCGAAATGAGTTCATGTGTTCCCTTCTAAACAAGTAAAACTCCACAAGATAAATATAGCACTGGACACTTTTCTTGAAGTGGTGGGGCAGTCTCGGTTAGAGTAGGTGCAGCCTAAAGCAGCCTCTTATGTACTGCAAAAAGAGGGGGAAAAGAACACACAGATTCACATACAAATTTCATATGCTAATTTATATGTCTGGATGGAAATTTAGAAATAATTGCTATGATTTAAATAAAAATACAGTACATCTCACTATGGTGACGACAACTGTGGCTGGATGACCTGAGAGCCTTCTTACTCTGCTGTCCAGGCGCTAACTGGATGGGCAAGGTGAAGGCCTCTGCTCTCGCTACATGAGGGACAGCTCTTTGGATAGAGAACACCTTTAAACAGAGAACTCTGTAAAGTAGAATACATGGACACCCTAGTGCTGGTTGTTTTATAAAAGGCTGTTTACTGACAGCTTTTACCCTTAAATTTATTTATTTTCTGCTTTACTTTGTTTAAAATTAAACCTTTTTGACAACAGAAATCCTGCAAAGTGTTTTATTTCCCTTTTTGATTTGGGCAACCGCTGTGCTTGATCTGAATACTGCAGAGTTTATGCAGCTTACCTTATCAGATGGAGGTGACTTTATTTCCTGCATTTATTCTTCCGGACTGAACAGCATTATGCAATTATGCCTGCTTTTAAAACTGCGTATTTTACACGGGGTGATTCTGTAACCAGGCCATGATGCATTATGGCAGTGATAATGTATACAGATAAGCCAAAGGAAACATGTTGCTGCTGTGCTAGGACTGAAACAGGATATTGCACTGGAAATGGAATGCTTAGTGCTTGCAAATTAGGCACTCCTTTTTCCTTTTCCTTTTCACTGATGGGGGGCAAAAGAGAAAGCCTTGACAGCCAAGTCAAGTCTGCAGAGAGAATTATTGGGTGCACTCTTCCCACCTTAGATCAAATCTACGCTTCCAGGTGCCATAAGAAAGCGGCAGAGATAGCACAGGATAGTGCACACCCCAGAAATAATCTCTTTCAGCTTCTGCCTTCTGGAAGAAGGTATAGGGTTATAAAGGCCAGGACTCGCCGCCTGAAAAACAGTTTCTACGCTAATGCAATTCTGGTTCTAAACGCAGCATAAGGGGTCTCTGTAGTATAGTGTATTTTAAAATGGGGTTTTAGAGTTTTTTTAGGGTTTTTTGAATGTTTTTTATGTAGTTTTTATGTAGTTTTCTGCAGTTTTGTGGTAGTTTTATGTAGTTTTTATGTAGTTTTATGTAGTTTTTCCATTTCATTGTTCCGCAAGGGACAGTGACAATAAAGATATCGTATCGTATCGTAAAAAGTCTCATATCTAAATAGAGAAGAGAAAGTGCAAAGTCTAATGCTGTCTTGCATGGTGCTGCTCTGTTGAAATGGCTCAGTTTGCGCATCATGGTTAGCCATGTTTTCCTGAGATGTGCATGAGCTGGAAGGAGCTGCCATGATCCACCCACCTCAGATGGAACTATGTACTGGGCTATGCTTTCTGCCGGCAAATACCTTGTGGTAGAAAATTCCTTTGTTTAGCTATATTGTGTGTGAAGAAGCACTTTCTTTTGTTCCGAATCTTCCAGCATGCAGCTTCGTTGAATGGTCCCAGGGCTTTTTTTCCCAGCCAGAACTCAGCGGAACTCCATTTTGGCACCTCTCAGGTAGGCTCCATTGCCATTATGAGAGAACAAGGGAGGTGTTCATGGAAGAAGAAGAAGAGTTTGGATTTGATATCCCGCTTTATCACTACCCTAAGGAGTCTTAAAGCGGCAAACAATCTCCTTTCCCTTGCTCCCCCACAAAAAAACAACAACACTCTGTGAGGTGAGTGAGGCTGAGAGACTTCAGAGAAGTGTGACTGGCCCAAGGTCCCCCAGCAGCTGCATGTGGAGGAGCGGGGAAGCGAACCTGGTTCACCAGATTACGAGTCCACTGCTCTTAACCACTACAACACACTGGTTCCGGCACCTTTTTTCCTAGAAAAAATAGCACTGGCAAGGCCTGTCTACTTTCCCCACACCTCAGTCATGTCTCCCCACTCTTACTCACCTTGTTTCTAAACTTAAGAGAGAAAGGGAAATGGGTGTCGGACAGGTAAGCAATATGCTGTTGTCAAAAAGGGAGTGGACAGCAGACGAGGGAGCTCTGAGGAAAAGAGGGACTGCGAGGCAGAGAGCCTATAGAGCAGCAAAAAAGTCAATGGCAGGTAAATAGGAACTGAGTTTAATACCCTTATTTAAAATAACCAGCTATGTCTTTTGCTATTGATCTCTGTTTAGTTATTAGTACAGTCGTACCTCGGGTTACAGACGCTTCAGGTTACAGACTCCGCTAACCCAGAAATAGTACCTCGGGTTAAGAACTTTGCTTCAGGATGAGAACAGAAATCATGCAGTGGCGGTGCAGCGGCAGCAGAAGGCCCCATTAGCTAAAGTGGTGCTTCAGGTTAAGAACAGTTTCAGGTTAAGAACGGACCTCCAGAATGAATTAAGTACGTAACCAGAGGTACCACTGTACCAGCCAGTCACATCACAGAAGAATTTTTATCTTGGTTTCTGAATTCAGGCTTTGCCGTCTATGCAAAGGGGAAGAGTGTGTTAAAGTAAGGATCTTCCACTTTCTTTACAGTCTCACACAACACACTTTTGATCTTCCCCCACAATGTTCTATTTCATAAATTAATTACCTCTAGGATGACAAGCTTTACCTCCTGGGTCTCGAAGCTGCTTCATTTACTTCCACATCGAGTGAATTTTCCTACCCTTCCTCACCCAGGATTTAGATTTCCCTTTTGCTTCTGCCCATGTGCAAATTAGCCTCTTCAGCCCAGGAACTGGCTCATGGTGACCTAGACCTGCCCACTCCCCTCCCCAGCTCATCAGCAAGCAGAACTATTTCCACATTGGCTTTGGAGTCTTCCTGCTGCATTTGTAGCTGCCCCTGTCTGAGTAATTAATGATAGTGCTGTTGTTTATGGGCTTGAGTTGCTAACACTCTTGGCTGGAAATGCATTTCTACCTTTGGGGCCTGCTAGTTTTCTGTTTCCAGTCCCACTTCACTGGTCCAGGTCAATATTTTCTGTGTAAATAGATTTATCCAATAATGGCTGGTAGGAGAGTGTGTCATTCATCAGTCCCGTAGCAAACACACTAGACCAACTTCCACTAGAGCCCAGGAGGCTGCACTAGTGCAGATTTGAAGAAAATGTTCCTTTTTTCTATAGGTACACTCCTGTGGTGTGCTTGATATTGAATGGAAGACTTTGAGGCAATAACCACCCCAGTCCTTGAAAGAAAAGAGTCCCATAAACTTCAATGGAGCATTTGTACACACAAGCAAGGCCTAGAATCGGGGCCTAAGCATGAGTTGCTTGAACTGGTCCTACCCCATCCCCTGCGAGAAATATTCCCTTGGTTTTATGTGGAATTCTAGGGCACTAGGTATATTAGAGGTGTACCCAGGTGGCAAATTCTCCAACAACAATGGCACTAAACAAAGCAACAGGGGAGCTAATGAGGTATGCAGCCCTCATTATCATCTATTAATCCAACTGGTCTATTGTCGTCACAAAAATGATACCCAAGAAGTACCGTATTTCCCGAATAATGTTATATGGAGCTACAATTGCTCGCCACCCCCCCACCTCAATCAGCAATGATATTTCTTTCTGCTGACTGATAAATCTAGTGTCAACCCCCTAGACCTTATTGTAGTTCCTGTTAGAGTTAAACTGGAATCAGTACATAGATGACAGTTCTGAATAATATACCCTTGTGTTGAATGTTTCCTATGCTGACATTTATTAAAATAAAAAACAGGCTTTTAACAACAACAACAACAACAATGCCCAAATGACCACATGCAAGTTTAACACAATAGCATCATGTATCTATGTTGGAAAATTGTCTTGCGTCAAGCATTCTGAAGGAGATAACTTGTGAGGGCATCCTGCAAATCTTAACTCCTTCACAAACCATTCGTTGGTGTCTTCCTCCAACCCGTTTATGTTAATGTGCTAAAGTGTGTGGCAGAGGCGGGATCTCTGTTGTGCAATGATTCTATGACATCCTAGAAGCAAGTAAAACAGACCTGTGCAAACTGTGATTCATCAGGCTAAGGGGCTAAGCCTTGCCCCACCTTTGCTCCTGCCTGCCTCAGACTGCATGGAACAGAAAATTCTTGAGCACTAGGCCAAGCAGAACATCAAATTGAGCACAGGACAAGATGCCCAAGCCAGCTTTAAAACAATGTTTGAGATAGTGATGGCTATGGCAATGATTTTTACAAACTGCTTGCTCCAGATAATTTTGGAAGGATTCGCTGGCAGCCTTGCTGCTCCTGGTGAGCATCCTTTATAGATCAGAG
The DNA here is from genome assembly GCF_964252035.2 of Podarcis erhardii. NCBI lineage: Eukaryota > Metazoa > Chordata > Lepidosauria > Squamata > Lacertidae > Podarcis > Podarcis erhardii. The sequence continues at coordinate 4,808,747 of NC_138507.1, read as the reverse complement.
CACTGAAAGACATAAGCATATTTTGTCTGTAATGTATCTGTAGCTTATATTTTCTGTTAACAAGCCCAAAGGTATACATACGTACTTGGAGAGTGTGGGAGGTTGACGCAGGAATTGCTCCGTCTTTTTAAATTATGGTTCTGTTCGCCTTCCTAATTGCTTCTTCACTAGGAAATCGCTTTTTCAAAAAACATTTCCCTAAGAGCTAAAGATAATCAACTTTTGTTTGTTTCTGTAAATATTTTTGTGTCCTTAAGGAAATAATAATTTCTATTGTTGCAAGAATGTGTTGGTGGCCACTCCTCTAGGAAGAATGAGAGCAGATGGCTGTGAATACATTCCTTGAAAAAAAGGCAACTTGGCAACAAAAATGAAGCCAATTCCAGCCCCTCCTCCCTCTTTTGACATCTCTGAAGATGTGATTTTGCTTCCCTTCAGGTGGGTAAGGGGAGGGCTAGGGGAAAGCAAATCTCTCTGGTGTATTAATCTGAGGAGCTGTCAAGAGTTCACAGCCTGGAAAGTACGCACCGTGTATTCCATCACTGAAATTAAGTGTTCTGAAAGGTGGAGCTGGAGTCCTGGGTCTCTGGCATGGGGAAATATATACACTGCATTCCATCACTTAAAATGTTAACCTTGTCCCTCACTGGTGACTGGGAACAGGAACACTTGCTCCATGCTTGCTAGTTAAATGGCAATCTGTCAGTGCAACAGGGACGGCAGGGAGGCTGTGTTGTGTTATGTCAGTCTCTGTGATTTGGCTTTAATGTTCCATAGTTTCACTTGTTTGCACTTGCAAGGCTGGGCGAGGGAGTAGTAATATATATATTACTTAAAGATTTCCCATTGCCCCAACAACTTTGTCCCTCCTGCTGTGGACCACAGCTAATTACAGGGAAAAATAGAGTGTTTCAAAAAACTTGTCTAGCCTAAACTATAAAGATGGTGCAGCAAGTGTGGCGCTAGTTGGAGGAGCTAAAATAGTTTCTTTATTCTTTTTATTCAATTAGGTTGCATATCACTCTACTAAGGTTCAAGAGCCTTTTGATTTCAGTAGTGTGGATGTGTGAAAGATGGTTTCCTGTGTATGCTCTCAGAAAGGTTTACATCTGCAAAATACAATGCTCTTTCACTGTAAAGAATTAGGGTTTGCAGGAAACATTATGCTGACAAATAAATAGCACAGAACATCTGTAATGTTCCATATGCTCTGTGACAGGGGTCAGCAACCTAAGGCCCATGGAGGTCATTTAACCGCCCCCCGAGCCGCCCCCGAACCGAGCTGCCTGCTTGGCGAGTCCCTGCATGCTGCACTAAACCAGCGGGGCACGGGGACTCACTTCCTTTGCGCCAGAAATTGTGTCTGTGCAGATGCAGACGCTGGAAATCGCGGGCGCACGCACTCATGCTCACACGCAATCCAGCTCACGGAGGAATCTCTGCTGGAGAGAACCGGCCCAGGCAAGGTAAACCTTGCCGACCCCTGCTCTATGACATCTACACCATCAGTCCTTGCATCTATACTGAGAGTAGGGTCTTTACTATTTTAAGTTTTTTAAATGGAGGGTCCCTCCTAGGCTGGGCTGGTGTTCATTTCCTTAGGCATGTCTGAGCTGATATTTTTAGCCAGTGTTCCCCAGGTCATATCGTGAAGCCACTTGAAACAATTAGTTCAGTCAGCAATATTCCAGGAATGGCACCTATTTTCTTATTTTTCACACCTGTTAATCTACTAATGAGATGCCCTCCAAATATTGGGAATGCAAATGGCCCAGAGACATACCAGGCTTTGGCTACTGCGCAGTTTTCTGCCTTGCACCTGTTGCCTTTGGACAGTGTTACTGAGGATGATGACAGATATGTACCTCGCCCTTCTTGAGTTCAGCTGTCTCCGTCTCGTATAGGCAGGGCCCTCTTACACACTTCTTCCACAAGTGTAGTTCTGTGGGTTCACAGCTGCTTTTCGCCCCCTCTTCATGCTTGCTTCAGCTGTGCAGGTACGAATGTGTAGTGGACACACTCTCAGACTTGCACAAAAATCTCCACTCCGTGTCCATTCCCAGAGGCATCCCACAGAGACAGGGGACTCAATGTAGCTTCGCCTGACCCTACAGGGTTTTTAATCAACCAATTGTATCGTGACTCCTCCCATCTTATTTATATCAATTCTCTGAGGAAACAGGGAATAGGGCTTCTTGACTTAGACGCAATCTGGGTGATGATGACGACTTTCAGTTCTGTTGTATGTGGCAACAATTGCTGCTTGGACAGAGCCCCACCAAGCAACTACTTTCATTTCATTTACGTTAGCTTGGAAGTTTGCTATCACTTGGTAGGTTTTATAAACATGCAGATTGGTTTGAGGGGACTGGGAGGGGACTGAGCTAATGAGTGCTGATGTTTTGCTGCATTTGCTGGCAATTTCCCCATGTGCTGCTATAGGGGTTCACCCCACCATCCCAATCCAATTCTGGTGTGTGGGGGCAGGAACGGGGGGCGGGGGGGGGAGGGGTGGAAATAACCAACAGGAATCGTAAGTTGAATCCAACTCTCAGTAATATTTAGGATAAACAAAAGCACCCCTTTATTCAGTATTTTACTGAACACTAGAAAGAAATAGGATTACATGTTACAGTACTTAGTAACTAGCAATTGTTAGGTGATGTTCTCAAACTTTTCCAAATCACCCACAATGGAATTTTGAAGATGATTTGCAGACTTTATGCTTCTCAGTTGTGGCTTCTCCTAATTTAGCTTCTCCCTACTTAGCCCATTTTTCTCTCTGCTGAACAGAAAGTGACAGCCCTTGAGATATTTGAAGATGGCTATCTTATCTACTCTCAGCCTCCTCTTACCCAGGCTGAACCAGCTCCCCCAACCGTTCCTCATAAGGCTTGGTTTCCAGACTCTTGATTATCTTGGTTGCTCTCCTCTGCACACTTTCCAGCTTGTCAATATCCTTCTTAAACAGAGGTGCCCAGAACTGGACACAGGACTCCGGGTGTGGTTTGACTGAGGCAGAATAGAACAGGCCTATGACTTTTGACAGTCCACTATACTAAATTCCGTATTTTTATGTTGTGAACCGCCCTGTTATCTTTAGGTAATGGGAAGTATACAAATGTAAATAAAAATTATAATAATACTTCTGTAGATGCAGCCTAGAGTAGCATCAGCTTTTTTGCAGGTGCATCACAGTGTTGACTCCTGTTAAGCTTGTGGTCTTCTAAAACCCCTAGATCACTTTCACATGTGTTACTGGCAAGCCACGTGCCCCCCCCCCCCAGTCTTATATTTGTGCATCTGGTTCTTCCTGCCTGCATGTAGAACCAGGCATTTGGCCTATTGAAATTCATTTTGTTAGCTTGGGCCCAGTTCTCCAAACTGCTAAGGTCATCTCGAATCCCTATTCTGTCTCCTGCGGCACTTGCTACATCTCAGAAGAATGGTATTATATATATTTATTTGTTGTGTTGTGTTGTGCTGTGTGTTTATCACTTCACTTGAGTGTCGCAAGAGCACCAAAGCAATCTTTATACAATTTTATCCATACAGTCAAATAACTCAAATGTTTTATCTAATTGTCTGTACACCTTGTTTTATCAAATGTTTTGCCAAAATGTCTGTACACATCAGTAACATTTGCTTCAAGTGAAACGAAAGCTGCAGCAAACTGCATGCTGAAATTAATTTTAGGAATTCTCCCTGTTAAACTGGAATTTGAAGAGAGTGGCATGCAGGGCAGAGAAAGACTCATGCAGTGATGAAGGAGTGGGGAATGTGTCCAATATTGCATCTGCCAGGGCAAAGAAGTCACTGCTCCTTACTCTTGTTAGGAGCATTTATGCATTTCTGTTTCAGTGAATTCTGATGTGAATGGATGCAGCTTTGCACCTCCTAGACCAGTGTTTCCCAACCGGTGTTCCGCGGCACACTAGTGTGCCGCGGGACGTCGGCTGGTGTGCCGTGGGAAGGAGGCGGGCGAGTCGGGCGGCGAGAGGCGGGGCGGCGGCGGCGAGCACACGCGGGCGGGGAGCGAGCTCCGTCCCACATCCCATCACCCCGTGCTCCGCGCTGGTGTCCGCAAGCCTTGCGCACCCGGGGGATCTCCCCCCGGGAGCGCAAGGCTTGCGGGCAGCAGCCTGCAGCGCGGAGCACGGGGCGCCCTCCAGAGGATGCCCCGTGCTCCGCGCTGGTGTCGGCCAGCCTTGCGCACCCGGGGGATCTCCCCCCGGGAGCGCAAGGCTTGCGGGCAGCAGCCTGCAGCGCGGAGCACGGGGCGCCCTCCAGAGGACGCCCCGTGCTCCGCGCTGGTGTCCGCAAGCCTTGCGCACCCGGGGGATCTCCCCCCGGGAGCGCAAGGCTTGCGGGCAGCAGCCTGCAGCGCGGAGCACGGGGCGCCCTCCAGAGGATGCCCCGTGCTCCGCGCTGGTGTCGGCCAGCCTTGCGCACCCGGGGGATCTCCCCCCGGGAGCGCAAGGCTTGCGGGCGTCAGCTGGCAGCGCGGAGCACGGGGCGCCCTCCGGAGGACGCCCCGTGCTCCGCGCTGGTGTCCGCAAGCCTTGCGCACCTGGGGGATCTCCCCCCGGGAGCGCAAGGCTTGCGGGCGTCAGCTGGCAGCGCGGAGCACGGGGCGCCCTTCGGAGGCCACCCCGTGCTCCGCGCTGGTGTTGGCAAGTCTTGCGCACCGGGGGATCTCCCCCCGGGAGCGCAAGGCTTGCGGGCAGCAGCCTGCAGCGCGGAGCACGGGGCGCCCTCCAGAGGACGCCCCGTGCTCCGCGCTGGTGTTGGCCAGCCTTGCGCACCCGGGGGATCTCCCCCCGGGAGCGCAAGGCTTGCGGGCGGCAGCTGGCAGCGCGGAGCACGGGGCGCCCTTCGGAGGACGCCCCGTGCTCCGCGCTCGTGTTGGCAAGCCTTGCGCACCCGGGGGGCGCATGGGGCGCCCTGAAACAGAGGGTTACCCATGCTGCGGACTGTAGCCTGCCGCCGGACGCGCGGGGCGCCCTGAAGCAGAGCGCCCCTCGCGCCAGGCAGACATGGGCCAGCCCCACAAGCTCGGGGGACAGCAGGGAGGCGCAGCACCGCCATCCCACTGTTCCCCGACCTGGTTTTTTGGGGGGGAAATAAAGGGAAAAAAAATTTCCTTTATTTCCCCCCCTCAAAAAAGTAGGTGCGTCCTATGGGACGGAGCGTCCTATGGGACGAAAAATACGGTACTTACTATTTCATAATAAAGTAATTATAAAATACTTTCTTTGTGTTTATTTGATTCCTATTAAAGAGAGTTACTTTATATATAGTCAATATAGGCACAGAGTTAATTTTTTAAACATTTTCTAATGGTGGTGTGCCTCGAGATTTTTTTCATGAAACAAGTGTGCCTTTGCCCAAAAAAGGTTGGGAAACACTGTCCTAGACTAATGTGTGTTTTGGAATATATTAATCCTCCTGATTTCTCACTTCTTTGAATTCGATGATACAGTTCCTGTTTCAAAAAACATATTTAAGTGTGGGTGAAATGCACTTAGAAATTCATACATTGGGATAAAATGCATAATTAAACAGCATATTTCATGATAAAATATGCAGAACAACAACAAAAAACCCCTACAGATTAGTGTGCAAATGGGATGCAATGGGTTCACAACATTAGCTTAGGGATGGATGATAAATACATGGACTGATCTTTCCACTTAATGTAGGTGAAGATTGAAATCTGGAGCAGAGTCCTGTCAGCAGATTTGAAAGAATGGGAAGTATTATAGCAGAAGACATTGAACTTAAGCACCAACACTTTGAACTGGGCTTAGACACTTACAGGCAACCATAATAGCTGAACTCAAATTGGTGTTGTGCAAGTTGCCCCTTGTCCCGGTTGGGACATGAGCCTTGCACATGTTGCTGTTTCTGGTTTGTTTTCAATGGCATTCCCACACAGAGGGCCTTGCAGCAGACTTAACAGAATGTTTCTAGAGTATGGACAAGGGTTGCAAAATATATTTCTGAGCTTGTTTACCAGATTTGTATTCTGCTTTTCGACTAGTGTCCCCAAAGCAGTTCACAACAGCCATAAAATCAACCAAATTCTCTAAAATCAAACCATAAAATAAATTAGGCCATTTGTGTTTGTCTTCTAAGATCCTGATTTTGAAAACAAAACCACCACCACAACAAAAAAATTAACACCCCCTCCCCACCTATGGATAATATCTAGTTCCTCTGAATATGAGGGAGGGGAGGAGCTGAAGGAGCAGATTTATGAACTGAGGCATGGGGTGGCATCTCAGTCTCCACCTCCTTCTTTCTGTTTCCTGGTTTTCTCAGGGATGATAGTTGGCCTTTCCTGGATGCTCTGATGAGATGCCAGTTTGGCTGATCCTTGAGTTGATTTGCTGTACCTGCAGCTCATACTTCTTTCATACTTCTGCCTTCTGCAAAAGAAGACCATAGAATCACAGAACTGTAGAGTTGGACAGGACCACAAACAGGGCAACCCCCTGCAACACAGGAATCTTTTGCCCAGTGATTTCCTTCTAGAAAAAAAGGTGCCAGCAATGTGTACCCCTGAGTGCCCCCAGAAAAAAGCACTGCTTTCGCCCAACATGGGGCACAAACCCACAACCTTGAGATTAAGAATCTTACGCTCATATTTCTTCCCTTGGTCTTGACTTTATGACTGCATCACCTGGAGGACAGGACACGCCAAAGAAAGATTCCATGATCTGCCTAGCTGAACATGTCCCCCCCCCAAAAAAAAGTTTGTATTGCTAACCATTTTTGCTTTCTGTTTCATTTTTAGAGCACCTTCCCTCTTAAATTTTGTGGACTCTGGTCAAAGAACATCAGCTGGCTTACTGGGCACCAACCACAAGATGGCGATAATGTCACAGTAGAAAGAGGCCAGACTTTGTTCTTGGATACAAGCACAAGCATCCTTAACTTGCTTCATGTCAAAGGTCTGAGCGAATTTCGTCCTCTTCTATCCCCCCCCCATAGGAAGGAAATGGCATCTATTCATTTGCTTCATTCTGTTGCTTTATGAACACTTAAACCTCTTATTTTATGTATGTGCTGCTTGAGGGGCAAGATACTTCTCTGCTTTGTTTCACTATACACCTGCACATGAAAGAGTAACAACAGCAGTGGTCTCACTAATAGGCTGCTGCAGTTAAGTGTGCAGAATTCATGTTGCCCCTTGCAGCTTCCACCTCTGAGGCCTGCGTGTCAGAATGCCATTAGCTTGAAACCTAAAATAAATAAACTTAAGGAAGTTAATGTGAAGAAAGTGTCCTCTCTTCTCCATGCCACCCCTGAAAAGCTTCTCTAGAGGGCAAGGGGGCCTTTCTGACCAACGTGGCCCTGGGCAAAGGAAAGGAATGAAAGGGAAAGGAAGCCTTCTTCCAGGAATTTCCTTAAGTTACACTTATTTTAAGATCCAAGGCAATGTGTTTATAGAATCGTTCAATGCTACTATTACGGTGGCTTAGCACCATCTACATGCATGATGTTCTAATCTAAAATAGGTAAAGGTAATGGTGCCCCTGACCATTAGGTCCAGTCGCGGATGACTCTGGGGTTGCGGCACTCATCTTGCTCTATAGGGCAATGGAGCCAGCTTTGGTCCGCAGGCAGCTTCTGGGTCATGTGGCAAGCATGACTAAGCCGCTTCTGGGGAACCAGAGCAGCGCATGGAAATGCCGTTTACCTTGTTTACCTTCCTGCCAAGCGGTACCTATTTATCTACTTGCACTTTGACATGCTTTCAAACTGCTAGGTGGGCAGGAGCAGGGACTGAGCAACGGGAGCTCACCCCGTCGTGGGGATTTGAACCGCCGACCTTCTGATCGGGAAGCCCTAGGCTCTGTGGTTTAGACCACAGCGCCACCCACATCCCAATCTAAAATAGGAGCAGGTAAGCAACAGGGGAATGGAAGCTTGGGGAAGAATGTGTGGTTGTTTCAATTGCAATGGACTTTGGCATAGTGGCAGTCGAGAACAGGGACTAGCAGTGGGTGAGGAAGAAGCAGATCCAGTGGGAAAAGGAGAAGGTGGGAGAGGGAAAGTGAGTTGGTGCCATCATGGGAGAAATGTTTAAAGAATAAGCGGGAGTAATAAGCGGGGGCCTTTAGCACTTGCTGGGGTTCTCCTCCCCCTCCTCCTCCTCTATTAAATTTGTATACCGCCCTTTGTCCAATGATCACAGCGTAAAAATACAAAATGAGAACACAAAATACACAGTAAAACAGAAACAAACCAATACGCCCACTCCACTCTGTGCTTGCAGTGTGGCTATGCCTTGAGGTGGGAGAGGCCACAGAGGAGCAAAGGTGTTGCACCCAAGCGCATACACAAGCTCTTACTGTCTGTGCTCCTGGCTGTAATGATGTTCCCAAAGTCTGAGAGCGGAAGGAGCTGGTTTTATATGAACTGTTGCATTTCTCATTGGACCTGGCTGTGCTTCTCAGAGAACAGCTCCAGTTCACACACGTCCAGCAACGTGTGCTGTGTAAAAAGGCAACGATGGTGTGTGCATGTTCTAAAACGTATCTGGAAGGTGAGGAAACTCTGTGCTGCTCTGCATTGCTGCATGCCGGCATAATTAAAAGGTTGGAGCAAGACCAGGGAGAGCCCAATTCAAATAGTCACTCAGTCACGAAACTTACTGGGTGACCTTAGGCTAGCTGTTCTCTCCAGCCTAAACTGCCTTGCAGGGGTGATAAGATAAAATGGGGGAGGGGAGAACCGTGCACATGTTGGAGGAAGGGTGGGGTAGGCATTCCATCAATTTAATGTCCTGTAGAAGCTGGCCGGAGCGGTACCTATTTATTTACTTGCACTTTGACATGCTTTCGAACTGCTAGGTTGGCAGGAGCTGGGACTGAGCAACAGGAGCTCACCCAATCGCGGGGATTCGAAAAACCGGCCTTCCAACCAGCAAGCCCTAGGCTCAGTGGTTTAAACCACGGCACCACATAATATATACACATGCAAACTTGTGCATGTGGGCGCATACATGCGCACACGTCACACACTGTTTCAGAGGTTCTCACTGCGTCTCATTTATGGTGTTGTAACTTTTGTTAGAAAAACAGAAGTTGGTGTTTTTCACCCGAAGGAGGAGCCCTGTTAAGGCAGAGTGTTGTGAAGAAATTCAGCTAACTTCCTTCAGTTCTGTTGAAAGATAGTTCTATCAAGAGATTGTGGGAAAAGACACAGGAAAAAAGAAGGTTTAGATAGGGGACAGGGCTTTGAAGGTAGCATTTTAATTCTTCAGTTTTATACCTATTGATTTCCAGTTTTTCCACGGAGCAATTCTCATCATCTTCATCTGAAGATGTTAGCAGCTAATGAGGCTTAATTCTACAAAAAAGTTTTATCTGCTGGCATCTGGAGATCAAAGTGCTGCGGAAGGCAGGCTGCTGTTGTTTGGTTTTCTTCCAGTATTTGCTGGCAATCCTTTTAAAGTAAAGTTTCAAGTTCTATATCTAAGTCAGAGGCAGGTTTGTCCTGATCGCACCACAATTCCATTATTATTATTTTTTAAAAATCTGCATGGGTATGAACTGACCATGTGAAGCCAGTAGCTCGACTTAAAAAAAAATAATGCTTTCACTGACTAGACATCTTCATTATTTTTATTCTGCATTGCCTGAATGTAGTTCCCATTTATCTAATCCATTTTTTAGTTTTGCTCAAACCTTTTCAGTTATAATTTTGGATTCAGTTTTTAGTTAGTATTCAGTTTTTATCATGAAAAAATGCTATAATTTAAATACTGACAGAATGATTCTAGCAATGACCATGTTTTAATTTTTTTCAAGAGATGTATTTTTTTTTATAAAAAAACCCCCCAAATAAATTCCACCAACTAATGGGCAGTCTACTTCAGTATATATGTTTGTGTGTGTGTGGTTTTTATTATTAAAGAAGGAAACTTCTTTACCTTCTGTTTATATGTTGTATCTAGGATTGTTGTAGTCTTGGAAAAGCTATGTACAAAGGAGAAATACCTGTTTGCCATTCAGATGGAATTCAGTTGGTATAGGAAGAAAATCCCATCAAATATCAGTTGATTGATTTTCTGTACCTTAGATCTTTGTAAATTCTGATTTGTGACTCAGTACAGGATGTACACATCTATTTCTAGACCTGCCAAGGATGAGGCAACAGCTTGCGCATGAGATTCCTACAGCTCTTATTAGCCAACAAAGTTGATTATATGCATCTTTGGCAGCTGCTAAGATTCATCCCAGGCTTCTCTGGTGCCTCAGTGAAAGTTAATCCTAGCTCTATTAACAAAAGAAATTGCATTCCACTTCTGCAAAGCTTTAGCAAAATGGTTGATCAGTACATTTCCTCTACTTGTACAATGTAAGAAGTGGCACAGGTGGAGTTTAATAAGAGCCTTGGTGTGATTGCTTGGTTTCTCATTGCTTTGTTACATAACCCAATGACTGGCAGTGGAATGGGTAAAGTGTGTGGTTGAGACAACATGACAGGTCTGTCTGCATGTGCAAATTGTCACTTGATGCTGCAGTCATCAGATAATGAACATGCATGTGTGAGCCAACTCTGTTTGCTCTCCGAATATTAAAGCCCTTAAATTTTCTAGGAACTCTCCAAAACAATTACAGCTTTGTTGTGCTAAGATTTGTTCTTAGATACCACCTTTGCCAGGCAAGTCACTCCACACATGGGAAGTGTGGATTGATGGTTGCCTTAATTCACCTCATTTCTTACCATCCCTCCATTTCATTCCTCCAGATCTTGAAATGTCGTGCCTTCATTAGCCAATCGGTTTATTGTATTGGCTTTTCAAATATGGACACTGATTAATCACTTCTTCCCATAGCAGCTGCTGCAGATGAAGTTGCAGAGCAGGTTCTGTGTATAATAAGCAGCCAGGTTGTTTTAGCTTTAACGTTTCAGTTGATATTAGAAATAGTCCTGGACCTCTACAGATCAGATGTCATCATAATGCGCTGTGGTCTAAACCACGGAGCCTATTGGGCTTGCCAATCAGTAGGTCAGCAGTTCGAATCTGTGTGATGGGGTGATCTCCTGTTGCTCTGTCCCAGCTCCTGCCAACCTAGCAGTTCAAAAGCATACCAGCGCCAGTAGATAAACAGGTACCGCTGTGGCGGGAAGGTAAATGGCGTTTCCGTGTACTCTGGCTTCTGTCACAGTGTTCCGTTGTGCCAGAAGCGGTTTAGTCATGCTGGCCACATGAGGCAGAAACCTGTCTGTGGACAAACTCCGACTCCTCCAGCTTGAAAGCAGAGATGAATTCATTTGGACTTAACTGTCCAGGGCTCTTTTACCTTACTTCACCCTGAATTCAAATAGTGATGTTGCCTGAGTAACTGCTTAAACAACTGGGGAGACAAGGCAGTGATTGCTTGCTATGACCCATTGCAGGACTGCTGTTTCTTATCTCTCTGAAGGCCATACAAATAAATTATAATCTGTGTAATATATAGGGAGCCCACCCCCCAATATACAGAACACCCACTGTCATTCGTGCTGTTCCAGAGCAAGCACAAATGCCTTCATGTTATGGTCATAACCTTTCTTCCTCTCTGGCATTTGTTTTCTTTGGCACACACAGCCACATTTGACTAACCACACCAAACACGATGCTGTTTCATTTCTGTTCATGTGGTGCAGTTTTCCTCCAGAAGAGATGCCTTATTCGAGCTGCTGATTAAATCACCCTTGCTTGGCACTGGTACTGTCAGGAAGGAGTCCAAGCAGCTTGCAAGGGAGCCCATGCCATCTGAACAGATGGGCACACATGCAGATGGCCAAGAAACATGGACATCAGTTTGGGGAGTTGATTTCTGACTGAGAGTGTTCAAGCATCTGCCTGTGTATAACTCGGAGTGGGAGGAAGGCTTTGATCCAGAAAAGTGCTTTCATACACTGCTTGGCTTTAAGCACACATTGAGTTCTATGAATTCTAATGGGAGCACTTGCATATTAAAAATCCAGCACCTGTTTAAATGCCTTGCTTAACTGGGACTGGAATTGGCATCCCTAGTGTGCTGTGGATCTGCAGTTGGCGAAAAAATATGTTTAACGCAAGCTGGATGAATGTAATGCAAAAATTGCTATATAGTGCATGTAAGAAATCCACAAAGTTAGACTGACCAGTATAACTAATGACAAAAGTATGGTACTGATGTCATCATCCTCCTGTCCTGAATTTCTCATCTGCATTATTTTTTTACTTTCCTTGAAATTCCTATTGCTGGCCTCAAACACCCACCCAGGAATCTCACCAATCTTTCTGAAATCATCCTTTCTTTTCGTTATGCACAAGAGCAAATCTCCAAAGGTTTAAGTCTTGCTAATTGTTAGATAGACTTTTCTGGTTTTTCTTTACCTTTACCTCTGTGGGACTCTCCCCTAGGTAACATTAACTTTGTTATATTTTGAGTGCAGCAAAAGGACACGGTTGCTACCTCTTGCTGAGGCTTTGTGTAGTCTCTCGTGTCCAATGGAAATATGCAATCTAACAGTGATGCTAGTTCAGGAGAAAGTCGCAAGTGATATGTAGCAGCAGAAATAAAAACAAAAGAAAACCCCAGGAAAGGAGGAATGGCTGAGTGGCCCCTTGTGCGATACCTACAAGGCTGGCATGTTCCCTGGCCGATTTCCATTTCCATTTCACAGACTTTTGCAGCATAGCCTCCTCTTGGGAGCAACCAAGTTCTTTCTTTTTTAAAGGGGGAATGCCTGGGAGTAGAGACTAAAGTTTATTTGAGATGACTGGTAATTTTGATGGTTTCTCAAAGCATCAATCAGCCTCGAGATGTTTCTCTTTACCTTCCTCATATGAGGGGGAAGAGTGCGTTGGGAAATGTCTCTCTTGTAACTATATAGAAGTGATTATTTTTGGTATAATTGTATTTATTTTGCTTGGTAGGAAGGCCGTCATTGCTCTAGTTCATTGATATTTTTACAGAATTACCCTAAGGTCATATGTAAGATATTCCTTGCTTTCTTGGAGAGCCAGAACAAACAGTAGAAGAGCTGGAGCCAAACACTTGCTTGAGTAATATTCATTCTTTTCTGCTCTTAGAAGAGGGGTCAAGTGCTATGAAAGCAAGAATGAGCAGCAGCTTAAAAACAATGGAAAAACCAACCCTGCAAGGCAGTAGCTGCATATTTATTTTGTACTAACAGAGTTCAGGAAGGGATGAGTTCAGAGAACTAGCTGTTAAGACACAGTTGGACCTAAATGCTTGTAAACTTTGAAAGTGTTGTAATTAAATCAGGCAAGGGGTTTGAATTTGACCCCCCCCCCGTCATTTCTTTTCCTTTTTCCTTATGCTTATTCATTTGGCACTCTGGCTCTTAATAAGTGTCTGGATTTTCAAAAGGACAAAATTTACGGCAATGAGAGAAAGCAGCGCTCCCTTCTTTTAAAGTGGAATAGAACTTTGAGCATCACCTGAAAAATAGATTTAGCCTTGCATTTATCACATACATTGACAATGGTTGTATGAGCTCTTTATTTCCCCCCATATAGCTTCAAACACTTTCAATTCCCCCCCCCCTTAAAAAACTGTGTTTTAGTCATATGGTATGAACAGTTCATCATAGGGTTTTTCACATGTTTTCTCCCTTAGCCTCCCTCCCACCTGCCCAGGATTCACACTGGCTCACACAGTTCAAGCAAAGTTACTCCAGGAACACAAGAGTTTTACTGCAACCTACTGAAGGAAAAGGGACGTGGGTGGCGCTGTGGGTTAAACCACAGAGATTGGGCTTGCCGATCAGAAGGTTGGCAGTTTGAATCCCCACGACAGGGTGAGCTCCCGTTGTTCGGTCCCTGCTCCTGCCAACCTAGCAATTCGAAAGCACATCAAGTGCAAGTAGATAAATAGGTACCGCTCTGGCGGGAAGGTAAACGGTGTTTCCGTGTGCTGCTCTGGTTCGTCAGAAGTGTCTTAGTCATGCTGGCCACATGACCGGGAAGCTGTATGCCGGCTCCCTCAGCCAGTAAAGCGAGATGAGCTCTGCAACCCCAGAGTCGTCTGCGACTGAACCTAATGGTCAGGGGTCCCTTTACTTTTACCTTCACTGAAGGAAAAGGATTGCTGGTTGTCTCTTTAAAGATTAGTAGCAGCATATCACTGGATATCATTTTTAGTTGGGCCAAAAGGTCACTCATATACAGTGGTGCCCCGCAAGACGAACGCCTTGCAAGACGGAAAACCCGCTAGACGAAAGGGTTTTCCGTTTTGGAGGCGCTTCGCTAAACGAATTTCTCTATGGGGTTGCTTCGCAAGACGAAAAAATCTTGCGAGTTCCCGCGGGTTTTTTTCGCTCCCCCCCTTTCCTAAGCCGCTAAGCCGCTTATCAGCTGTTCCACTGATAAGCCGCTTAACAGCTGATCGCTAAAAGCCGCTAGACCGCCAATAGCGCTAATCCGCTAAGCTGTCAATGGGCTTGCTTCGCAAGACGAAAAAACCGCTAGACGAAGAGAATCGCGGAACGGATTCTTTTCGTCTTGCGAGGCACCACTGTATTCCAGTACAGTAGTCTAATTGGTTTGCTTTCTGTTCTAATTTTATATAGGCTACAATATTCTCCTCAGAATGCAAATAAAGCATTTGACCTGTGAAGCCCGTGTCCATATCTGCTTGCAATTATTCATGTTCATAGTGGACACACACACTTAAGTCTAACCTGAAATAGCAGTCTGGCTATTTTTCAGTGCAGTAAAATGATGACTTGGCTCTGTATAACCTGTAGTATCTGATATGGAGTTGACCGGCCTCAAATGATGAAACCTGGGAGTTAAAAGTGAGATCAAAAATGCTGCTTTTGTTCTTTGACAATAGGTACTCACATATTCAGTATGAAGATTTATGCACGTCACAAAACTCGTTCAGGCTACTGGATCTGGCAAACTGTATTAACTGACAAAGTAATAGCAGAATCCTATACATGTCTACTCAGAAGTAACCCAACTGAGTTCAATAGGACTTACCCTGAAGTATTAAAACAACACAATTGTTTAGAAATATGGTTTTCTCCTTATTTCATATGTAAATCAGGGCTCTAAAAATCTTTGGTTCCATTTTTGCAAAGCTCCAGAAGAGACTTGCTCTCTTGAAAGGTGTTAACTTTCTCTTTGTGGAAGATTTTCTCTTTGTGGAAAAGATCTTTTATATCAGGGATGGGGAACTTTGGCCCTTCAGATGTAGGGGACCGCAGTTCCATGACTCTTACCATTGTTCATGCTTCCGGGGACTGGTGGGAATGGGAGTCCAATGGCATCTCCATTTCTGTTTTGTATACTACCCAATGTAAATTGTATACCCTTTAACTGCCCTGTTTTAAGCGGGACATCCTGGAATCACAGTAGCCAATCCCAGTTTTTGTTTGATTTCCGGATGTCCCATGTTTTGGTCCGGTGTTCTAGGGTGAGTCTTTGTGCCTGAGCGCTGGACCAAAAGATTCTGGCACTTGTGAGCAGGGTCACACCAGAGTGCTGAAGGTCCAGCACTCCAACATGACCCTCTAATGAGCCCAGAGTGCTGGTGCTGTGCTCTCAGGCCATGTACTCACCCCACTTTTTTCGGGGTGAGAGGATGCTGCGGGACACATGATTGGCCCAGGGGCGATGAGAGTCCTAATTTCAGGTAAGAAAAAGTTTGAAAGCAAAGTATGTTAGAGTTTTCCTTTGTATTGAAATTTATGTTTATTATGTTTCGGATTTTGTTATAAACAAATAAACAAATAAATAAAGCAAGCAAGCAAGCATAGTAGAGAGTGGGACAAGGAATAAAATGTAGTTGTTTTTATTAAATATAAACTGCAAGACATAACCAATACAAGCAAAAATTCACTTTTAAAGACCAGATTATCACAGTGTTGTAGGTGACTGGGATTGTGGACAGAGTTGGTGCAGATAGCTTCTTTTTTTACCAACATGTCTTTGAAAACCCTCCCATAATGACCTGGTGAGAGCTGCTTCATTCTTTTTCTTTTTGAAGATACAGTGGTACTTTGGTTTTTGAATGTAATCTGTTCCGGAAGACTGTTCGAGTTCTGAAACGTTCGACAACTGAAAATAGCCGACAGCTAGGCCTCAGGATCTTGCACTCAGAGGAAGCCGCATGGCATGTTTGACTTCCGAGGCGTGCTCGAAAACCGAAGCATTTACTTTTGGGTTTATTGCGTAGAAAAACTGAAATGTTCGTCAGCGGAGATGTTTGGAAAACTGTAATGTTTGCCTTCTCTGTTGGGGCAGGGGGATAGTGGGGAGATTATATAATGAACAAGACAGTTCTGCTATGTTGCTGAGACTACACCTTCCTACTGATAATTATTGTTAATGCTGTTTCTCTTTCAGGAGGCAAGCTTGTGTTTGTTGGCCCTGGGCCAATAGAGCTCCATGCTCATTACATTCTGGTGTCAGATGGAGGAGAACTTTGGGTTGGCTCTCCTGGTCAGCCTTTCTGTGGCAAAGCCCAACTCCACCTCCGGGGCAGTTTGCACTCTCCAGCATCCTTTCCATATGGGGCCAAATTTCTGGCTGTGAGGAACGGAACCCTTTCTATGCACGGTGAGCTTTAGCCACAATTGTGTGATAGATGTGTAAAAAATGCTCAGTGTTAACAAAACCCATATTTTCCAGTTTATTAAAATAGCTTGCACTCGATTCTCTCTTAAAGAGAACTGTGGAATATTGCAGCAGCCCTGAACATCCACTCTCCGTTATAAAAAGGTGTAGGAATTATTTGCACTGTCCCTAGTGCTGCAATAGAGCATCTCCAGGTAAGGATGGTTTTATTCTCATGATATTCAGCTTCCTGTAGTGGAAGGGTCAGAGTTCAGTGGTAGAACATGGCTTTGCATGCAGAAGGTCCCAGATTCCATACCTAGCAGCTCCAGAAGACTCCTTGCCTGAAATCCTGGAGAGCAGCTGCTAGCCTGTGTAGGCAATGCAGCCAAGTTCCAGTGGTCTGACTTAGTATAAGGCATCTTCCTATGTACTTTCTACTTAGGACAGAGCCAAGACAAGTGAATTAGGTTCTGAAAACGATGTCTTATTCCCCAATTAGTTAAGTCCTTCCTTGCATACATACATGGCAAAGTCAGTCGAGGTAAACAGCTTCTTTTTAGCAAAACCCTGATATGTTCATACTAGTACACTGTTTTGCTTTGTGTCTAGAGTGAGTTCTGAATTACTGTGAATTAGTAACTCTGGTGCCCAGGTTTGTCTCTCATTATCCTTCTCTTTTGTATAATAGTAAAGGTAAAGGGACCCCTGACCATTAGGTCCAGTCATGACCGACTCTGGGGTTGCAGCGCGCATCTCGCTTTATTGGCCAAGGGAGCCGGCATACAGCTTCTGGGTCACGTGGCCAGCATGACTAAGCCGCTTCTGGCGAACCAGAGCAGCGCACGGAAACACCGTTTACCTTCCCGCCGGAGTGGTACCTATTTATCTACTTGCACTTTGACGTGCTTTTGAACTGCTAGGTGGGCAGGAGCAGGGACCGAGCAACGGGAGCTCACCCCATCGCGGGGATTCAAACTGACGACCTTCTGATCAGCAAGTCCTAGGTTCTGTGGTTTAACACAGCGCCACACCAAATATTATATTCATTATTTTAAGAATTTCTATCCTGCCCTTCATGATACGGTCATAGGAGGGGTTAAAAGGTAAAGGTACCCCTGCCCGAACGGGCCAGTCTTGCCAAACTCTAGGGTTGTGCGCTCATCTCACTCTATAGGCTGGGAGCCAGCGCTGTCCGCAGATACTTCCGGGTCACGTGGCCAGCGTGACAAGCTGCATCTGGCGAGCCAGCGCAGCACATGGAACACAGTTTACCTTCCCACTGGTAAGCGGTCCCTATTTATCTACTTGCACCCGGGGGTGCTTTCGAACTGCTAGGTTGGCAGGCGCTGGGACCGAACGACGGGAGCGCACCCCGCCGCGGGGATTCGAACCGCCGACCATGCGATCGGCAAGTCCTAGGCACTGAGGTTTTACCCGCAGCGTCACCCGTGTCCCGCGTATATGTATATCATATACACCCGCGTGTATATGATATACAGCATATCAAAATACATTAATTAAATACAACCAACACACATTAATGCTTGAAGGTGCAAAATGGTCTCTGCTTACTCTGAAGAGCATCACAAAAAAGAAAGGCCCAATTACGCAAGCGAAATTCTTGGAGGGATGTCTCCGTTTCCACCAAGGTCAGGCTGTTCAATTTACATTGCCTAGGCAACTGCTTAATATGCCACACTGTTCCTGTGGCTGGCGATATCTCAAACATCACTCTTGCTGATAATGAATTCAAGTGGCGAGTGCTGACAGAATGAGGTCACTGAGAAACACGAGGGCAGTGTTGGCCTTCTCAAGGGAACCCTGATGTTTCCAGAAGTAAATAAATAGATAATAAAACCAAAGGGTGCTAGCCTTCTACCATGATGTGGTACAGGAGGCAGAGGGAACGCATGGGACCTGCATCCCAAGGTCTGAACAGCATTGGAAGGAGCCCTGAAGAGGAGGACCTATCTCAGAGGTGTGAAGATACAGAGCAACATTTTTTATTGGTCTTGCTTCTTCTCCTGATTGATGACCTGACAGAACTATGGAGTGCCAGCATTTTCTTTCTGCTTGGATTTTGCTAGTGTCCAATGCCTTCTCCCTGTTTTGCTAGCAGGAGAAGAATTTGTATGGAAGGCAACAGGACCTTGTCTCCAGAGCATTTGACCTAGGTGCCATAAAAAGACAGACGAAAGGAACATCCACATGAAATACCAATGACTATTTCTAGTCATGTCCACGGCTGTAGAGAGTAGACTGGGTGATCAAAAAGAGTCAGTAAGGGAGAAGAACTGGGTGGCCTTGCCCATTCTATTGGAAACATCTTTTGGTTTCAATTCTTCAGCAATGATGCAAGAACTATTGGGCTTGCCATCCCATCTCCTGTCCGAGGCGCAGTTCCAGTGCATGGGTACAATTAAGTTTCACTCAAAGCGTGTAATCCACCATTTAGTCGTAATGCAGTTGAGCCTCTATAAGTAAGATGGAAAAAAGAACACATACTTTTCTGCCTTCATGCTGCTTATGTCAAATACAAACACATTTTCCTGGTTCCAATATGGCATCAACCTAGCTTGTAGTATAAAACAAATTGGAGTGCTTGTCAACATTTTTATAGTTTTGAAATAAATGTGTATAGCTAGAGCAGATCTAAATCATTAAACAAACAGGCTTTTGAGGGGGAGGGAAATCAGCTGTCTGAGTAGACAGGATTGAATGTAATTTAATTTCTTATTTTCCTTCCAAATAGAAAATTTGGAAGGAAGCGTTCTGTAGCAATGGCTGAATCCTGATTGTTTAGTAACTGCCTGTCAGCTTCTTCCTTTGATATGTTAATATGACTAAGGGTTTTCCCAGAATTCTCTCCACGCGGTAGTCCTGTGCTCGGGTGGTCGGAGTAGACGGGGAAATTGCACTGTTGCCTTTGGCTTTACCCAGCTCCCCTGCCAATCAGACCACACTCCCCATAAACTGCCTGCCAATCACATGTCAGGTTTAAAGGAGGTCTCAGTCAGCTGGGGTAACTTGAATTTTTGACAATGTAATTATGGCCCTTGTGTCCACAGCAGAAGCCTGAATAGGATGGAGGGAATTTTTTAAAAAAATTTTATTGATTGTTCAGAAGAGAAATTTATCAATGTCTCTGGCTCTGTTCATATGTATTCCCCAAGAAACTCTCCTGACAAGTTTCCAAAGAGAAATCTAGCTTGGTGGCCTTGGCCATATCTTTGTCCTTTCCATTATAATCGATCTAGACGGGCTGGCTGTAGTTCCTGAGAGAACATGCAGAATTTCAGGTGGTGCAAGCTTTGTTCAAGAGATAGCATGCAAAAGAATTACAGATGACATGCTGCAAATAAAACAAACCTATCCATTTTTTCCCACTATGGCACAGATGAACTGTTTGACCGGTGTCTGGTGCAAGAGTCAACACTGGAAGTGTCTGAACTTGTGTGTGAACATGATGTATACAGAGTATACTATTCCTGACATAGTCAGGAATTCTCTCACCCTTCACCCTGTCCTTCTGTGCTGCTCCTGCCTCTCTCGGTCTCTTATGGATAATTACAGAGTCTTTGCAAACCTGAATCTTGGATGCAGAATAAACTAAACAAAGGCACTGTAGTTCTGAATCCAGTTCTCAGGCAACACTGAGAGCTTTGGGTCTCTCTGAGCTGATTGAGGTGTTTCCATACTAGGCATTTAGCATGGAATTGCAATATTTAGATAGCTCACTTTGTACAGAGCATTTATATGATGCATCGTTCAATTATTGTCATCCTGTATTTTCCTTACCAGAAGAATAGTACAATCTCTCCTGGTGTAGATATCATTAGTGATACTCTTCTATGCATATATTTGAAGGGCAGGAGTTAGAGGGAGGCTTGGCTATATAGCCGGTGGCTGAACCAGTAACAGCTCAGCACACAGGCACCATAACCACTTTAGCATTTTGTTGTTTTTAAAAACTTTTATTTAATGTGAACTGCTAATTTTATCTAGTTGGAAATAGCACTAAAATGCTTTTTAAATTTTTATTTTAATATGCTCTTTTTATTTTATTACATCGTAATACCAATTTAAATAATAGGTAAAGGTAAAGGGACCCCTGACCATTAGGTCCAGTCATGACTGACTCTGGGGTTGCGGCACTCATCTTGCTTTATTCGCCGAGGGAGCTGGCGTTTGTCTGCAGACAGCTTCCAGGTCATGTGGCCAGCATGACTAAGCCGCTTCTGGCGAACCAGAGCAGCACACAGAAACGCCGTTTACCTACTTATCTACTTGCACTTTGACGTGCTTTCGAACTGCTAGGTGGGCAGGAGCAGGGACCGAGCAGCAGGAGCTCACCCCATCATGCGGATTTGAACCGCTGACCTTCTGATCGGCAAGTCCTAGGCTCTGTGGTTTAACCCACAGCGGCCACCCGCGTCCCTATTTAAATAATAAATCAGAAGAAGAAAATATTTCCAGTTGCCACAATAAACCACATTGCTGAAATGACATGGAAAGGGTTCCTCAGTCATTATTTTTTTTAAAAGCATCATAGTTTGCCAGATACAGATGCAAGCCGTTCCTTGTAGGGCAATGAAATGGTGTCTACCGCAAGATTATAGTGAATGTGTGCTTTGCTTCAAATGGTTGTTCAGATGAATTGAACCTTTCTGTTCCTCATCTTCAGCACTGGATATGACACAGCAGACTGTATACATAAAAGGGTGCATACACCCAGCAGTGTGGAGAGTTAAACACAATTCTTCTTATAGCCAAAAGAAGCCCAGTGATTGGGTAACACTGGGAGCAACCTCTTTGGAAGTAGCTTTGGTTTCTCACCTTATTTTAGAGTTTCAGTGGAAGATGCTATGTTGTTGTTGTTGTTTAGTCGTTTAGTCGTGTCCAACTCTTTGTGACCCCATGGACCAGAGCACGCCAGGCACTCCTGTCTTCCACTGCCTGTACTTTTACATGAATCATGAATAGTTGTTTAAAAATGTGAACTAGAGCTGAGCTCCTGTTGAAATGTGGACCTAGATCACAGCAAGTAGTTTTGGCTAACCAAGATATCCTGGAGGTTTATGTATTCCAAATTCTAAGTTGGTCTTTTAACCAAGGACTCATCAGTCTTCCTTTCTTCACACCCCCACCACTCCAATTCCCCTTCATAATGACCGACTTTTAGCTCCTGAAGTTATAGGCAACAGATCTTAACATTTGGATGATCATCTTGCCCTACACTGATGTTCCTAAAAGCGCTCATTCTGTCTCATTCACTAACTGCTTAGGAGATTAACTGGCAATAATGGAAAATGTGAGAAGCTGGTGATGAGTCTGTGTTGTACTTACGCACTTAGCCCTCATGATATCTTCCTCCCTTTCATAGCAGTGCAATCTGAATTACAGGTTCATTGCATTGCACATCACATCTTGCCAGCTTGGCCCCTGATGCTATTGTCAACTGGCAATACTTATGGAAAATACTGGCAGCACTTTGCTAGCATTATAATGGTTGCAATATTGTAATGCAGCAGTTGGTTCACCCTAACTTAATTTGCTAGTGTTGGGCGGGACTAAATCCTAAATGTGGTGCTTTTAATAAATGATTTAGGGAAATGGTAAAATAACTGACTGAAAACAAGACTGTTGTTGCCAGTAGCAGATTGCAGGATGGTGTGGTGGACCTTACCAGGGAGATTGGAAGAGGAAAGGCAGCGGGGAGTTCTGCTCATTCCCCTCCGGGGTGTGGCATTGCTGCCAGGCCTCTGATGCCTCAGCCCTAGGGAATTTCTCTTTGCCGGGAACTCCGGTTAGCAAGAGACCAATCCACTCTCGCACCGGCTGAGGGACTTGGATTCAGCCTGCCTGAAAATCGACTAATTGCAGGTGAGCCCAGAGGTGGTCTTTTGGGTGGTGGGCGGAGTGGACTGGGGTCCAAAGAGGACTTCACTCCAGTCCACTCCATGAAAATAAAAGGTGGCCCACTCCTTCACTGGCACCACCGGTTCCCCCCTCTTTTTCCTACCCAAACTCTCTTGGTTTCATCTTGTTACCAGAAGTAGTTGTTTGGTGCTTGACCTCGCTATGGAGGCTCTCAGTCCCCATATTCAGGGCCAGGAGGTATTTTTCTGTCAGACTAATTGGCCTTGTCTGAGGGTTTTGCCTTCCTCCCAACTTTGGTGGGTTAGGCATGGTTGGAGGGGATGTTGTAAGCCTCTGCCTATCCTTCTAGGGGAATGGAGTATCCCATTAACGGGATCCAGGACGAGGGATCTAGGACACTAGTATCGGGTTGAAATAGGCTAGAACTTTTATTGATTACAGGTGTAAGTAGTTTTTGGCCAAGGTATTGGGTATGTATCTGGTATCAAGCAATGCACCTACTGTTTAATAAATAAGGCGGGGCCATCCCCTGACATACATCAGATGTTACGATCCCGCCAGGGCCACCATTGGGAAGGGTGCTATGGCTGCTGGACTCCCAGACACCCCCCTTCCTGGTGTCTCCAGATTGGCCTGTTCCAACAGACCTTTGCCACCAATGCCTGTGCGGTTGGAAGGGGAGACGCTGAGCGTTCCACCCACGGCTGAATGGGGAGGAAAAAGAATGGGCCCCTGGAGCCCAGGTAAGTGGAGACCCCTAGCTACTGATATACTTTGAGACTTATGGAGAAGAATTGTCTTGTAGGCCTGCTTCTTGGGTAAGAGGAATAACACATTCTTGAAAATTGCTCCCAAGTATAAGCTTCCAAACACGGTGATTAATTTAATATTTGTGTTTCTAGGTAGTTATCCCTTTTCCAAAATATTATGCATGGGGGAAAAAGAAAGAGGAAAAGTTGTCTGATGTGAGATGGTACGAGAAAAGTTCCAAATTTTGCACCATGATGCAATGGGAAATTCTACTTTTCTGCAGTAGGCTGTTCTCCTTCTGAAGTACTTTCTCTTTGATACTGGGAAGCTTCAGGGGGTTTTGCTTCAGGAGTTCTCAGTAACCCAGGACACTGAATATTCCTTAGCAGCAAATAGTGATACGGAATAGATTCATTTTCCATGTCTAGAGGACTTAGTCATCATAAATAAGCAAAGACCTCCTGTTTTATCAGAGGGAACGTACGAAAAGCTTGCAGAGTGTCAACCAGCATATAAGCAACTTGAGAGAAGTTTGCTTTGCATCAACAAGCTGCCTACACAGAGAATTTGGCCTGAAGTGGCTTATGGAGGTGGCTCTAAACTTTCACGACAGGGAACAAACAGCGCCTGATTTATAGAAGTTGTGGAAGCTCCTTCCAGTTTCAGCTACCCTGGTGCTCATAATGTTGCCAAAGCACAAATAGAAAAGATAGAAGAGGAAATCCAGGTTGATTTTGAATGGCAGCAATTTGCTCAGGTCAAACTTAACTTATCCAATAGCCGTTTGGCAAAATGTTTGGAGGAAGATTTTAGGCTTCCAAAGCTGCTGAAGAAAAACTGAATGCAAGCTGTTGCTACAGGGCCACAATTCAATGGTATTGCACATGGTTTGCATGTAGAACAGGGGTAGCTGGCAGAGGAGCCGGGTATAGGGGGTGCAAGAGGCTTCAGTCCCCTCAGTGTTTGGGGCCCCCAATATTGAGGGGGCCAACTTTCCCCACTGCTGCCAGGTGCCCTCCGCAGACCCCAGCCCCTGCCCAAGAGCCCAGGAGCTCGGAGGGGGTTGGAACAAGCGAGAGCGAAGATCGCCCTCCGTGTGTTCTGCCCCTGCCAGGCACATGCACGGAAATGGAGGCACAAAGCACAGCAGCCACGCTCTGTCTCTCCCCCCCCCCTCCAATGCCATGAGGAGAAGGAGGCCGGGCACAGAGCACAGCTCCACGCTCCCCAGCGTTCAAGCACTGGCAGGATGCCATGTGGCTTGGCCTGCTGCATGGAGGGGCAAGTTGGCACCCCTGGTAACCTTTTGTAGACAGGGGTCCATGTTGACCCTACTGATGGAGAGGCCTCTCTTGAAAAAGCAAAGAAAGGCCAAAGGCTTCTGAAGGCTGCAGATTCACTTGTTGGTGAGTCACAGGGTGCTTCGGATGATGCAGAGCACTTACAACTCCAGCTCAGCAGCATGTTATGGGTTTTTGCATTGGGTGGGTGTTGAATTGCAGGATTGAGGACGTGGAAATTGCCCCCAAATTACCCCACTGTGCTTGGGGAAGCCCACAGCAGAAGGTAAGAAAATTCATGGGGGGAAACTCCAAGTGTTTTTTGGTAGCCCATGGAGATCTTGGCATTTGATGCATTACGCATTAATGTATTTTAATATTGTGTTGGAAGCCTCCCAGAGTGGCTGGGGAAACCCAGTCAGATGGGTGGGGTATAAATAATATATTATTATTATTATTATTATTATTATTATTATTATTATTATTATTTGCTGGTTTCAAATTTGGCAGCTTTCTTCTGTGGGGAAGATATGCTTTATTTTCCTCCTAAAACCAAACCAAACCAAACCACACCACACCACACCACACCACACCACACCACACCACACCACACCACACCACACCAAACCAAACCAAACCAAACCAACCAAACCTATGGCCTTGGCCTAGATGGAAAGGGGGCAGTGGAGAAAAATTAAAGCAGGAGCCCTGACTATTTTTATCTGAGGTCCCACACCCAACAACAGTATTGCCCAGTACATTGCCTTGGTTGGGTCCCTGCACTCTGCTGGCACATGTCGTCCCCGGCAGATGACTGAAAGAAAAGATGACAGATGAATGTTGTCCTTCACAGAAAAAGTGGTTGCCAACCTCTGTTTACAGCCATCAACGATAGTTTCAGCATACTCTGCTTGTAATATCTTCCCTCTTTCTTGTTTGTGTTAAACTTCAAATATATAGTTTCAGCACAAGCAGGTTATTTAACACCTCAAAGGATGCATCTATAAAGCAACTTTGTGTACCTAGTCTACTGAGTATTTACCAAATTTCCCCCGAAACCTTATTTTATATTTTGAGTTGAAGAAGAATGGAGAGTGGGATGGAGCCTACTTTCTAATGCAGCTGAGAATGATGATGGCAATGGATTTGAAATGGAGTGCTCCACACAAGTACTGTTGTAGAGAAGAGTGCAGGTTGCATCCAGTTATTTTGTAGATATTCGGAGTAATACAGTATGCTGCATTGTTGATATTGCAATACATTGAAAGCATTTATGTGTCTTAATTTACAGAGTGCACGGTTATGTTTCTGTTCTAACTGGTGTAGGTGTTCCCTCCAAAAATAGTCTGTGGAAGAGTTGTTTTCCAACCGGCACTAGTTAATAATTAAAAAATGAATTAAATAATTGAGGAGTTGCATTGAGCCAATCCATATTTTAGTACTTGGGAATGTTTCCAGTGGCAGGCCTTTTGGTAAAGAATAATCGGAGTGATTTTAATTTTCCTTGCTTTTGACTGCCATCCTTTTATGAGAAATAGAATGCCATCTCTGGTGGGTTTATTTCTGCCCCCCTCCCCAAGTACTGCTGTGGTGCTTGCGATAGCCCCTTGTGAACAATCTGTTTCTGGTGACAAGTCTTCTTCCCAAAGCATTTCGTCTGTTGCAGAGGGCAAGCAAAGGGGTGATGGATCATCTTGAAAACCGTCAGAGGAAGCATTTGCCCCCCCAGGCCTTGTTCTCCCTAAGTTCTTCCCTCATCCCAGTGCCAAATTTTCTTTGGAATTGGCTCAGACTCGAGTTTTTGGAGGAAATCCAGCTTGTTGTTCTGAAGAGGTGGAACTCAGTGGAGCTTTTTCCGGGGGAATTCAAGGCGATGCTAAAATGGCACGGAAGGCGACTTCAGAAACTATTAGTCACTCCTGGTTGGCACAGCTGTTGGAACTTTCAGCTAATGAACCAGTAATTTATGAAAGCTGGGAAAGCTGATGATCTATCTTTTCTGCTTTTGGATTATTTCCACAATTCATGAAGGTTAATCAAGTGTCAGGTTCCCAGTATACGGGTATAGATGTACTCATTAATAGTTGTGGTCATAGATTGCTTGTTATGCCATGAGAGTTCAGATCCTTGTTTTCTAATTTTGAATGGAATGTGATTGTATTAATGGCAGGAACTGATCATTTGTTTTTCATTTCACTCAGCTTTCCCAACTCTTAACTCCCGACAGTCTCAGCCATTGGATGATGTAGTGGGTAGTCCAAGACTTCAGGAAATCAGTCAGTCTGAGAAGGCTTGTCCAAGTGGGGTCAACGCAGTGTATTTATTTATTGCATTTTAGACATGCAGACTGATATCTGTCTTTTAGGTTTTTCCTTTGGCATGGCCTGTGCATAACTTTGCCTATTTAACCATCTTAGCTCACAGTAAATAGGAGGCATTGACAATTCCACATGGTTTAAGTTGCCTTTTAATGTGCCTACAACATTACTTACAATAAATGCTTTCCTTTCCTCTCTTGTGTTTATGGTACTAGATGTCATTGTATTTCAATATCTTCTGTGATCTTTGCTCCTGCAACTCCATCATCCTCAGACACTGGGAAGCCTATACTTTTAAAAATGTTTCTGCGCTCTTTTGTTGCCCAGCATCTCTGGACTTCTCTCCATGTAGATGTGGTGCCCTATAACTCTTCAAAACTCACCTTAACTTGAGATCCCTTCATCGCAGGGGGCTGGACTAGATGACCTTTGGGATCTATTCCAACTCTATGGCTCTGTGATTTCTACCAAGCCTCAGTGCCTGGTCCAGCGTTTGCTCACACCCCTTGCCACTTTCTTCTTTCCACATTGTCAACACCAAATGTGTAAGTTCATTGGATGTAGGATCCTAAATTTTTGGTTATGGAATTCTTACAAAATGCCATGCATCTTGATGGTGTTGTATAAACAGTAATTTGTAGATGACAAGCTCTCTGAAAAGAACCAAAAGATTCTCAGATACTTCACACTGACCTTGATACGGTAATCGATATGCAAAACAGAGTCTACTGCCTCCACCCACATGGGGACTTTTAGAATCCTTTGTTTGCATTACAGTTGCATCAAAAATACTGACTGCATAGTCGGCATGGATCATTGCTTTCTCTGTTTCCACATCACCCTTCTCTGCTGGCCTCCAAGTGCTTGAGGGTTTTCGTCTTTGTTTTGTTCTACATGATCATTTCAGTGTGCATGGAAGAAAAATGAGTGTGCTGCTCTGTATTTTAACTGGCCTTAAGTTTAAAACAAACACAGAAGAGGGGAGAATAATTATTTAATGAGACGATTCATATTAATACATTAGCTTTAGCTTTACAGAAAGGGAAAGAAGAGAACATTTAAGGAAACTTTCAGAAGAAGGAGCTGGGACTTTACCCATTTCTCTGAGCATTGCCACCATTGTGGCATATTATTCATAAATTCATTTAAAAGCTTTGGGAGGAATTCAATGTACAGTGGTACCTCGCAAGACGAATGCCTCGCAAGACGAAAAATGCGCAAGACGAAAGAGTTTTCCGTTTTTTGAGTTGTTCTGCAAGACAAATTTCCCTATGGGCTTGCTTCGCAAGACGAAATGTCTTGCGAATTCTTGTGAGTTTGTTTCCTTCTTCTTAAAGCCGCTAAGCCGTTAATAGCCACTAAGCCGCTAAGCCGTTAATAGCCGCTAAGCCGCATAGCCGCTAAGCCGCTAATAGCCGTGCTTCGCAAGACGAAAAAACCGCAAGACGAAGAGACTCGCGAAATGGATTAATTTTGTCTTGCAAGGCACCACTGTAGCACCAAAGAGGTTCTTCCAACAGTGCAAGCATGCATAGCTTTTTGTTACTGATTTTGCTTGAATTTTAGGTTTGAAATACTTGGGAGATGAGATCAGAATGCTTAGTTTGTATGAAGAAAAAGTCAAGCTACAATACCTTTGTGCTCCGTCTCTCTCTTTATGTCTCTACACTTTATGTTGTAGGTTGTGTCCCCAAAGTGACAGTCACACACTTGAAATCAGCCGCACGTCCCAATGATACAAAATTAGTTCTGGTGGATCATGTGGACTGGAAACCTGGAGATGAAGTTGTTATATGTGGAGGAGGGCCTAGAAGTGCCCAGAAACAAGAGGAAGTCGTGACTGTCAAGACTGTAAATGGCACAGAATTCTATGTTTCATCTCCACTCAGGTATTTTTTCAGCAGACCTTGATGTTAATGTAAAGCTCATACAATTGAGCTTGGTATCTGAAGAAGTGTGCCTGCACATGAAAGCTTATACCAAGAACAAACTTAGTTGGTCTATAAGGTGCTACTGGTCTTCTTCTTCAGTGTATCTGAAGAAGAATGCATGCACACGAAAGTTTATACCAGAACAAACTTAGTTACCCTATATTCTAATTCAGATTCAATTCTCTAAATATTACAATTGTTCTTGGTTATTCTTCTTATGTTAGAAATGTTTAAGGCTGCAATCCTAAATACAATTACTGTCAGGCTTCCACTAGTTGACTGAGTACACAGGTTTTTGACTTTCTTCTTCTTCTTCTTCTTCTTCTTCTTCTTCTTCTTCTTCTTCTTCTTCTCCTCCTCCTCCTCCTCCTCCTCCTCCTCCTCCTCCTCCTCCTCCTCCTCTTTATTCCAGGATTCCCTACTATGCTTACATGATTCAGAAGTCACAGCAGAGCTGTAAGATACATGGCCACACATAAGCTTAGAAGTTGTCCCAACACTTAACACCCCCCCCCAAGCTTCCCTTTTGAACAACGAGGTGGCACAGTCATCCACACTGCTTTTCCCCAACCCACAGGACTGGGCAAGCCAAAGGGCACTCCTATGAGTAGGCTGGATCTGCTGAGTCTCTGCACCAGAGGCAGAGTTGACATGGCTGCCTCACATGGGTGTTACCTCCCCAGAGGTAGGGAGCACCTCCCTGACAGGAGGCAGCAGTGGAGGCAGGTTGGGTGGCTCTCCTGTGGTGGCCAGATTATCTGATGTCACTGAGCTGGGCCTCTTCTCTGAGAACCCGCTCCACCCAAAAACATTATCTGCCTGCCTGCCTGTTACATTTATCAAGCCCCTCTGTCTTGCAAGAGACTCAAAGTGGTGTCCATGGTTCTTCTTCTCCCAGTTTCATCATCACAACAACCCTATAAGGTAGGCTAGGAGATGGTGGCTGGCCCAAGGTCACCCAGTGAGTTTCAGGGCTAAGTGGGGATTTGAACCCTGGTCTCCCAGGTCATAGTCCAACATGCTAACCATTACACCACACTGCCTCTAGATCATCACCTGCCACACCACTGGGCTCTTCTCCAGAATCCAGTTCGGCACCCTCGTCCCATTCCTCTGCCCTTCTCTGGCCAGTCTTGTCAAGACATTTTCATGTGGCTCATGACATTTACTAAGGAGCAATCTAAACATCTCTCAGGTCCACCTCACGGCCATTGCATGAGGCCCAGTGTGGGGTCATTGGATGCATAAGTGTGCATAGCCATCTTAACTGTGTCCCTCCCCCCAACCATCTGTTTTCGCTGCTGTGCACCAGCAGGGTTTCAAATGCACTGCTCTGTAAAGTCCTACTGGTGTGGAAGGGTGGGGAGATTTGGATTGTGCCCTAACCCTTATTGCATTCAGTGGGTCTTCTTGTAAATATGTCAAGGACTGAACTATTAGTATGCACAGTAATGATATAGGAGAAATTACTGTACCCTTGCAGTTGTACGGTGAAGCTGCATTCATGTGGTTGCATCACAACTCAAGCGCCCACTTATGTGCATGGTTATATGTGTAGACTGGGTACGATTGGAGAAGAAGGGAAACTATTATTTGCATTCTCAGAAAACCCCACTCTTATTGTCGTAGCACATAATCCAGGGCTCAGCACTGGAGCTTAAAATGTGTTCCAAGCCTCAAATACCTTGCATCTCCTATTTCCAAAAGGGGTAGTCTCTGGAAACCAAAACCAACAAAGAGTCTTGTGGCATCTTTAAAGTCTTAAGCAAATTTATCATTGCATAATTTATCATGGCAAATTTATTACCATGGCAAATAATATTACATTGACAAATTTATCATCAAACAAACCAAGTTTTTTCCTTGTTTGGTTTGGGTTGAGGTGGCGCAACTGCAAACAGCTCGTCAGAAGATAATGAAAGGTCAAAAGGTATGGATGGCAACTGAATTCTGGCTCTCATTTGTGACTAGATTTATGGTACAAAAATCTAAGCTGGCTACGATTGTTCCTATCTGTCCTATAGGTATCCTCATGGTATTGCCGAAGAACAGGTGTCTGGAGAGCACCATGTTTTCAGA
This sequence comes from Podarcis erhardii, assembly GCF_964252035.2. NCBI lineage: Eukaryota > Metazoa > Chordata > Lepidosauria > Squamata > Lacertidae > Podarcis > Podarcis erhardii. The sequence continues at coordinate 4,777,927 of NC_138507.1, read as the reverse complement.
GCTCTTGTGGCACTGATCAGTCGGAGTGTGGTCATCCATGGAAATGTCACCACAGAAAGGGCTTCCCACCTGCAGCAGTGCAAAGAAGCAGATATTTCAGGAGGTGAGAGAGAGGGTACTCTAAGGGTAACATAAAGAGATTAATAGAATCACAGAATTGGAAGGGACCCAAGGGTCATCTAGTCCAGGCCTCGCAGTGCAGGAAGCCTTGACAGACGGCCATCCAACCTTTGCTTAACAACCTCCAAGGAAGGAGAGTTTACCAGCTCTCATGGGAATCTGTTCCGCTGTCGAACAGCTCTTACTGCCAGAAAGTTCTTCCTAATGTTGAATCAGAATCTCCTTTCTTGTACCTTGAAGCCATTGGTTCTGATCCTACCCTCCAGAACAGGAGAAAACAAGCATGTTCCCTCTTCCATGTGACAGCTCTTAAGATATTTGAAGATGGCTATCATATATCTCCTCTCAGTCTCCTCTTTTCCAGGCTACACATACCCAGCTCCTTCAACCGCTCCTCATAAGGCTTGGTTTCCAGACCCTTGATCATCTTGGTTGCCCTCCTCTGCACATGTTCCAGCTTGTCAACATCCTTCTTAAATTGTGATGCCCAGAATTGAACACAGTATTTCAAGTGTGGTCTGACCAAGGCAGAATAGAGTGGTACTATTACTTCCCTTGCTCTGGACACTATACTTCTGTTGACGGGCAGGGTATATATATTATTTAATGTTGATGCAGTCTAGAATAATGTTAGCCTTTTTGCTGCTGCATCACACTGTTTACTCATGTTGAGTTTGTGGTCCACCAAGACCCCTAGACCCTTTTCACATTTACTGCTACTAAGATAGGGGTCCCCCATCCTATATTGGTGCATCTGGTTCTTTCCCCCTAAGTGCAGAACTTGTCCCTACTGAAATTCATTTTGTTAGCCTGGGCCCAGTTCTCCAATCTGTTAAGGTCATTTTGAATTCTGATTCTGTTTTCTGCGGCATTATGTACCCCTCCAGTTTGGTGTCATCTGTAAACTTGATGAGCATCCCCTCAATTCCTTCATCCAAGTTCCAACTCTACAGTTCTCTGATTCTATGATTCTAAGTCATTTATAAAGACGTTGAACAACAACGGGCCCAGGACAGAACCCTACGGCAGCCCACTTGTCACATTTTTCCCCACAGTGATGAGGAACCATTCTAACTGATAGCTGTGTTCCAGTCTGCATACAAGTACAGGACCAGCTGGGGATGGGAGGATGTGTAGATTTTGGGTTTCTTAGTTTTTCATTGTTTCAATCTTAAATTTAGTACTCCACATTTCTGCAGCAATTTGTGATTTTTTAAAAAATCCTTATTAAGATTTTAATGCAAATTTCTCCCAATGAACACATTTTTAATGCAGTTTTGACTAATGCACATATTTTTGCAAGTAATTTACCATAATAAAATGCATGATTGCATTTTTGTGTGGTATTTTCACTAATATATTCATTTCAACAAATATTTCCCCTATATATTTGTAATTATTCGTTGGAGACCTGCCTCACAAAATTCGGATAAGTATGAATTTTGAAGGATGGCTGTGTTTTTGTTCTCATTCTTTCAGAAAGTGCAAATGAATAGATTTTAATGTGGCTTTAAATGTGAATTTCTCTTCCATCCATAGCACCAGTGAATTAAGTTAGTTCACTTTAGAATGCAAACCAAACAAATTTCCCTACTCCATCCCTTCTTGTTAGTCATATTTGGGGTATCATGAACATTTCTGAATTTTTTTTGTTAATTTGTCACTAAAATTCTTCTTGAGCAGCACTAATAGAAGAATAGATGTTATTATTTGCTTTGCACATTTATGATTTTTTGTGTGATTGGTGATCATGTGAGCACTCTAATGAACAAACATTGTGCCACCAGCCTGAGTAAGTTTCACCTACTTCACCCCCAGTGAGTGGAGCATGTCATAAACCTAAAGTATTTAACGTCTCATGCTTACATCTCTTTTTTGTAATTTGATGGAAGATTGTGAAGATGCCTCATACTTTTTAAACATTTGCCCCGCATGTTATATACCTTCATCATTGCTTTTCAGACGTCTCAGACTGTTTCTACAAGAAAAGTGAGAGGAAACTTGGATCGCGGGATATGGGGGCTGTTGTCATTGTGCAGGCCTATAGTGGTGAAGAGACTCAGCTTCATTTAGAAGGTGTACAGTTCCGGCATGTAGGCCAAGCTTTCCAGAAGCATCTCAGTGCACTGACCATTGCTGGAAATGCCCATATGACTAGTGAGCAAAAATTATTATATTTTGTATCTTAGCAGCCTTTTAAAAAACAAACGGTTGTTGGCCTTAACTGAGTTCCATCATAAGTCTTGTTTCTGAGCACAATTCAAAGTGTTGGTTTTGACCTTTAAAGCCCTAAACGGTCTTGGCCCAGTATACCTGAAGGAGCGTCTCCACCTCCATCGTTCTGCTCAGACACTGAGGTCCAGCACCGAGGGCCTTCTCATTGCGATGAGCAAAGCTACAGGGAACCAGGCAGAGGGCCTTCTCGGTAGTGGCACCCACCCTGTGGAACGCCCTCCCATCAGATGTCAAAGAGATAAACAACTACCTGACATTTAGAAGACATCTTAAGGCAGCCTTGTTCTGGGAAGTTTTTAATGGGTGACATTTTAATGTATTTTTAATCTTTGTTGGAAGCGGCCCAGAGTGGCTGGGGAAACCCAGCCAGATGGGTGGGGTACAAATAATAAATTGTTGTTGTTGTTGTTATTATTATAAAGACATTGCTAAAAACTCAAAGCTAGGAGTGGAGGTTATTAGCTGTTCTTTCACGTTCAACTGAGTAGACCTTTATTTCAGTCAGACAATAACACCCAGAATTTTTTGGGAGGTATCACTTTTTCTGGACTAATAAAAGGAGATTTTTGGTAACCATTGGTCAGTCCAAAATGTCCTTTTCTGGGGTGATGTCACCATGATGCTTCAACAGGTGCTGGGTGGTCAACTTTAAATATCTTTGGATGAATCTGGTTATCTAGAAATATTTCAGTTGGCTTCCAGATCCTTGGGGGAACAAGACCAGAACACTTTCTTGGTTACCCTGTAGGATGACATTCAGAAGGCAGACAGGAATGAGGGATCAGGACCACAGCTTGTGGCTGAACTGCATTTAGATCCAGACTTTAACTTGGTAGGTATGCCAACTGCAGCATATCTTTTAGGGGAAATGTGATCAAGTTGTAGTTATCTATGCCCTGGTGGCATCCAGCTTAGATTACAGCCATGCTCTAAATGAGGAGTTGTCCATGAAGACTATGTGGAAACTTCATTTCATTTGGTATAAAGCTGAAAGGCTGCGGACTGTTACTTATAAGAAAGAATGTATGTTTTCAGTTTTTAGGGTTTCACTGGCATTTGATGTGTTCCCAGGCACAATTCAAACTGCTGGTCTTGTCCTAAAAAGCCCTAAATAGCTTAGAACCAAGAACCACCTGGTCCCATAGGGATCAGCCCAATTGTTATGATCTTATTTGGAGGACAGACTTTAAGAACTCACATGCTCAGAACCAAGGTTCTGAGTCTCCCTGGTGGTGTCATCTTTTTGTTGCACTCTAAGCTCAGGACCACTCAATGCTTGTTCTGATGGCCTTTATTTAGAAAATGTGTAGACTGGTTAAAATTTTAAATTTCTGAGCAATGTGCAATATAAAAAACAAAACAAAAAACATGATATAGAATTAATAAACACAAGACAGAATTAAGAGATACCTCATATGGCAAGATGCCAAATAACAGAAGAATCTAAGAATGTTTAGTTTACTGGGACTTACCCTCAAACCCTCAAGTAATGGGACGGGGGTGGCATTGTGGGTTAAACCACAGAGCCTAGGACTTGCTGATCAGAAGGTCGGCTGTTCGAATCCCCGCATCGGGGTGAGCTCCCGTTGCTCGGTCCCTGCTCCTGCCAACCTAGCAGTTAAAAAGCATGTCAAAAGTGCAAGTAGATAAATAGGTACTACTCCAGTGGGAAGGTAAATACGCTGCTCTGGTTTGCCAGAAGCGGCTTAGTCATGCTGGCCACATGACCCAGAAGCTGTATGCCGGCTCCCTCGGCCAATAAAGCGAGATGAGCGCCACAACCCCAGAGTCGGCCACGACTGGACCTAATGGTCAGGGGTCCCTTTACCTTTACCTTTTACCCTCAAGTAAGCATGCATAGGATAAAACCCCTTTTCTTTCCCTAGGTTTTAGTGGGGAACAGGCTTTTAGCTCCAGTTGCTTTTTTAATCCCTGTTTGCTTTGATTTGTTACGCTGCACTTTCAGTTATTTATTTATATATTATTTTAAAATATGATGCAAGCTGTCTTATGAAATATGATTGAAAGACAGGATAAAAATATTTTAAGCGAAAATAAATAGAAATGAAGATACAGCATGAAATTCTACTTCTATCTAATTCTACTGCTTTATATAATTCTTCTTCTTCTTCTAGATTCTTATTTTCGTAACTGTGCCATATTAGATTCTTTTGCTCGTGGAATTAGCCTGCATGGGGTGTCAGATTTCAGGGTGGAAAATAACATTTTTTACAACATTATGGGCCATGGAGTTAGAGTGGGTAAGTTATACAAAATAAATTTTTGTTATGAAATATTAGTAGAAATTTTCAAGAAGATTCATTTTCAACTATATTTTTTCTTTAAAAATTCCATACTTTTTACTTGACATCTCACTCCTTTCATTTTATTGCTTTGTTTCAGAAACTTTCAATTTCCTCTTAAGATGAAAAACAGACATTTTATATAAAACCAGAAAATGTCTGTTAAATAAAAGCAGCAAAACTATTTTAAGAATTGAAAAATTGAAGTATATATGGTGCCGATTTTTTGACCTACAGAACCTGATACAGTTCTATGGATTTTGTAATTCCTTCTACTTATTTGTCTCTTTGGTTTACAAGCACTTGAGGGAAATCTTTGCAATACAAGTCAAAATGCTGCAAACAAAATGGATTTAATTTTTATTACAGAACCGTAATCTAGTCTCCATCTAAACAAAATGAGGGATTCTCTGGACCATCTCCATCGTTTTTGTCCCCTAGCAGCCTTTTGCTGCTTTGCCCACAAGTTGTGTCCCATTTCTTAATCATGCCTTTGAAACTGTAAGCAAAGTGTCACTGATTTGCCATTTAGTTACTGAGCAGGAACCAACTAATGAACATCTCAAAGTATATATTCTGTGATCATTGCATGTCTTGCCTCTGTGGCAGCTTGTTAATGTGTTATCTTCGTTTGTTTTTAGGAGATTCACTGGATCAAAATAACCTATTAAGGCACAATACGATTATTGGGCTTTCTGGAACTGATGGGCTTTCCAGTGTTGAAACCTTGTCACCTGCTGGATTCTACATCCAGGCTCCTGGTGATTTGATAGAGGTGAGCTGTAAGGATGTCACAGAGCACCAAGATAAGTGACAGTGTTTTCACAAGGTTCCCCTCTTCCTTTAGATTCTGTTTGTTGTCAAACAGATAGCTCTGGGAAGTCCACAAGCACGGTGTGAAAGCAATAGCCCCTCTACCATTGTGGCACCCCAATAGCCATCATGACTAATAGCAATGGATAGACCAACCACTATAAAAGTTAAAGGTAAAGGGACCCCTGACCGTTAAGTCCAATCGTGGACAACTCTGGGGTTGCAGCGCTCATCTCGCTTTACAGGCTGAGGGAGCCGACGTTTGTCCGCAGACAGGTTTTCCGGGTCATGTGGCCAGCATGACTAAGCCGCTTCTGGCAAAGCCAGAGCAGCGCACGGAACCGCCGTTTACCTTCCTGACCAAGTGGTACCTATTTATCTACTTGCACTTTGATGTGCTTTCGAACTGCTAGGTTGGCAGGAACAGGGACCGAGCAATGGGAGCTCACCCCGTCGCAGGGATTCGAACCGCCGACCTTCCGATCAGCAAGCCCAGGAGGCTCAGTGGTTTAGACCACAGTGCCACCCATGTTATAAATTTGTCTAATTGTGCTATATGAAAAGGAGTACTTTCTTTTGTTGGATGACGGTGATTTGTACCCCGCTATTCCTCCCAGGAGTTTAAGGTGGCATGCATGTTTCTCCATCTCCATTTTATCTTCACAAGTCCTGAGAGGTAGGTTAGGGTGGGAGTGAGTGGCTGGCTCAAGATCACTCAGTGAATTTCAGGGCAAAACCAAAACCTGAGCTGGGTTCTCTCCAGTCCTAGTCTAACACACAAGGTGACTCCTGAGTTCTTGAGCTATGAGAGAGAGGTGGGGGAATCCCTCCTGCTTTCCCACACCATTCAAGCTGTTTCTTTCATGGTGGAGTGGTGATTATAGGGGATTAGGCCTGTTGCTCCGCCTGCTCCCCACACCACCAGCACTGGGAGCGCATATGAGTGATATATTCTCATTTGCGTGTCGAGGTCCCCAAGCCACCCCCCAAACAACTCACAACGCACACTTAATTTTTGTTTAAGGTTTTTTGGCATAATTTTGGCCACAACTTTATTTAAATGCAAAACCGTGAGTGGTTGTTTAGGCATTGGTTAAGACTATCTGTCCCCTCGCCTGGGGACAGAACTGACTTCCGGGCACCACCGAAAGCCAGTGTGGGAAAACAAGTCGGGGAAGAATTGGAGCTGAGTCACAGACCCTCAGTTCTCACCCGCCTGCTCCTCGAAGGCTTGCCGGCCCTAGTCCCATTCCAGGGATTGGACGAAAAGATGGCAAGCCCCAGAATTCCTTTAACGGAATTCCCTTTCCGCAGCAATCATGGAGGGGCAGGCCCAGCCTATCCTAACCCCTCCTCCACCAATTTATAACCAATGCCTAACCGCAACCTTACAAGTTGTGACGATTTGCTACGCAGTAGGCAACAACCAAATGGCCCAGCCAATCAGCCAGATGGACAAAATTCCTACCAAGCCCCTGCCCCAATGGCAGATGACCCCATGACAGGCATAGCAAGGTCAACGCAACAACCCCTTACTCAAGGGCGGGTGGGCGGGTGATCCGTTGCACGCAGCAAAGAGAAAGCTCCAGGCTGCGTGCAGAGTATTTAAACATTTTACCCCTCCCACCAAAATTGCAACATAACTTTTACCCCAGCAACCCAGTGAACCAATCACTGCCCCAGGCCATCTTTAGAGACCCTGCCTGGTAACAGAGGGGTGGCTCAGCAGACCCCACCGCAACACGTGCTCTCCATGAAGGAGAACACGCTTTATTAAATAACCATGGTTTTCCCTCCTGTTTTGGATTTTGGGAGAGGGAGGGGCAATTCACATAATTCTAATTACTAATGTAAATATTTTTATGCAAGTCAGCTGTTATGACGTGCATAAAAATGTTTATACAGTGGTACCTTGGGTTAAGAACTTAATTTGTTCTGGAGGTCCGTTCTTATCCTGAAACTGTTCTTAACCTGAAGCACCACTTTAGCTAATGGGGCCTCCTGCTGCTGCCGCGCCACCGGAGCACAGTTTCTGTTCTCATCCTGAAGCAAAGTTCTTAACCGGAGGTACTATTTCAGGGTTAGCGGAGTCTGTAACCTGAAGTGTCTGTAACCTGAAGCGTCTGTAACCCGAGGTACCACTGTATTGGTACTTAGGATGATGTCTCAGAATATGTGACTACATGCACAATCTAAGGCTTAATTCTCACAAACCACAGATGAAGTAGTTGAATTATGTTTGAAGCACTTTGCTTCAGCTTGTAGGCAGAGACACACATAACTAAGTGCTGCTGCATTCATAAAATTCCCCACATACAGAAAAATAGCTGTGAGTGTTCTAGCCTAGTCTTCTCTCTGCTTATGATAGTTATCTGTGGGTTGCCATGTTTTTTTCAAGGGAGCTTCTCTGCTTTTTGTGAGAATTAGGCTGTAACATGTGAGCCAGTTTACATGTGAGCTGTTTGATCCACTGCATTTTACTTTGTCAGATCACCAAGGAAGGTGTCCCCCACAATCATGCTAAGGAATGACTTGGCTGGATGATGGTGGATATTGAATAAAGAGTTTGCATTGATGCTGGCTTATTGTTTCAGGCTTCTTAAAATCTGCCATTAGGGAGAAGATAAGGAAGCAAGTAGAGAGACGAGTTTGGATTTAAATTCAGCATTAACAAAATATGTTCAATATCCACATGTGGTGTCTTAATTGCTTAAAAGGTCATATGGCTGTATTCAATTGCTATCAGATACTCATGGAAATAAACCACTTTCTCCCTGGCAATTTAGCTGCAGAGAGATCTATAGAATACAGTGCCCCAAATAATTTATTTCTGCAGAAAATTCCCTGCTTCGCCAAGACCGCTGCTGTCAAGCTACCAGCTGTCTGCATAAATATGCTGGACTCTCGCCCTCACAAATCATCTGTAGAATGCACTACTGGAGTCGTAGGTAAAATAGTCACTGAACTATAATGTGAGTTGACTACTGAAGCTCTGCATTAACTGTGCTGTGGGCAGTGTGGTCTGAAAAGCTGCGTTTCCAAAAAGGTGCCTAGGCTTGTGCTTCCGGCGCTATTCTTGTCTCTTTGCTTTGTGACCCTTGTGACAAATGTCAGACACCAGGACAGTGGGAAAATTGTATAGGTCACGAGAGTGGAAACGGGATACGGAGCCTCTCTCTTCTAGGTCACTGGCTCTTCTTTGATCTGGGTCACAAGAAATGAACAGTCATTACCTTCTTAAAGCTCTCTAGTGACCTCTGGGAAGTGAGTTGGTGGTCTGCCTTCCAATCCCTGTGGACAAATATCCACCTCACAAACACTTCCAGTGACACAAGCGGCCACCTTTTGGCCACTGCACATCTGGACCAAATTTCCACTATGATTTTATAGTGTTGAAGGTCTGGGCAGAAAATTCACTCTTTGCAACTTTGGTTAATTCCCTTTTAGATTCTCCTGACTCTAATTCTCTGTGTCCAGGGTTTTTTTTTTTAATAATGATTTTGTAGTGATAGTTTTCTTCAAAATGTATAAATTTGCAGAGAATTCCTTTAACTAGTGAGAAACCCACTAAATGGTAGGGTTTATTATTATTATTTATCATACTGATTTTAATAATGCCATCAATATGCCAGGCACTTTACAGAGGCAAGAAAGTAAAGAAGGCAGGTCCCTGTTCCAGGAACTGTAAGCTGCCCTGTGTTTTCCTGTGGAGGAGCTCCATTCGCGGTGGCAGACATGTGTTGGATCACACCCAGTCTTCTGTGTTTGATCTGGCCCAGCTAAGCATGCAGTCTTTGCCACTTTTCTCAGTGTCAGGAATGTTGGTTGCTGGGCATTCAACAAGTATGAAATCCTAGAATTGCAGGAAGGGGGAGAGCCATAATATTACCTATATACTTTAGAGAGAAAAATGTTTGTTTGTTTGTTGTTTGTTTGTTTTTAGTACCTGTAAGTCTTGTGAACATTGTGCATGTCTAGTGTTTTCAGCTGCCTGATCATTTATAAGGGATTTTAAAGAATTGGTGCATGTAATCAGCTGTTCTGCAGTTTTCCATTCATTTGCATAAATCATTTTCTTCCCTGGTATGATGGCACACGTATCATAATGGTCACAATACAGTTTAAAAAGTTGGCCCACTTATTTATTTACTTAGGTGCAATATTTAGGCAGGGACGCGGGTGGCGCTGTGGGTTAAACCACTGAGACTAGCACTTGCTGATCAGAAGGTCGGCGGTTCGAATCCCCGCGACGGGGTGAGCTCCCGTTGCTCGGTCCCTGCTCCTGCCAACCTAGCAGTTCGAAAGCACATCAAAGTGCAAGTAGAGAAATTGGTACCACTCCGACGGGAAGGTAAACGGCGTTTCCGTGCACTGCTCTGGTTCGCCAGAAGCGGCTTAGTCATGCTGGCCACATGACGCCAGCTTCCTCGGCCAATAAAGCGAGATGAGAGAGCAACCCCAGAATTGGCCATGACTGGGCCTAATGGTCAGGGGTCCCTTTACCTTTAATATTTAGGCCACTCCCCACCCCAACACCAGTCACATGAAACATTTAAAACACAATTTTTACAAATTACCAAGAGATAAAATAAAAAGAACCAGCAATAACTACCATTAATAAACAAAGCACAATAGCAATTGAAAAGGCAAGAAACCAGCAGCGTGATCACTAAGAGAATCATGTTTAGAAGTCATCCTCCCCACTTTGCCCCCCCCCCCAGGAGAAGCACTGGAAAGGCCTTCTAAACCTGCCTGCTCTTCTCCTTTCAGTTTGTACTGAATGGAAATGCCCCACCTTGAGCAACACACACCAGCTAATGGGTGGGGGTGAATTATCCTGGCATCCTCTGGCTCTTCCAACTCCACAGCTGCTTTTCTCTAGCAAATGAGCAATTGGAAGTCCATGTAAAACTCCCTGTTGGTTCTTTAAAGGCTCACACTTCCCTGCCCTAAACCTGATATGTGTAATGTCAGGTGTAATTTGTTTCCACAAATCAGCCTCACACACTAAATGAGGAGACTTGGCAGGCTAGAAGTTCCGCATCTCTGTCTTAGATGAGAGCCAGGCTTCCTCAACTTCGGCCCTCCAGATGTTTTTGGCCTACAACTCCCATGATCCCTAGCTAGCAGGACCAGTGCTTAGGGATGATGGAAACTGTAGTCTCAAAACATCTGGAGGGCTGAGTTTGAGGAAGCCTGGATGAGACCATGGCTGCACCAGCAAAACTGTTAGAGCTGCTTGAAAAGATGCAGGATATTTTAGCTGAATATGTCGTTTTTCTTAGCTTTGCTCTGATATTCATTTGAAAACAAGGAACAAACAGACAGTGGTTTGTTTTTGTTTTTCTCCCCTTTACTGTTGGACCTGCCATTATTCTGTCTACATGTGGTGCCACACAGAGGCTGTCTGCATGTTGGGAAACTCTTGACAAACCCTGTCGAGCACCCTAGAGAGGCCCCTCCAGCTCTCTGTCAGTTGATGGAGGCAGAGGAGGCTTGTGGCTGGAGGGAGCCCCATATCTGACTCCTTCTGAAGTAAAATTATGTCTCTCAGTTTTCATCCTGAGGTGACTGAATCTTTGGATTTCCAAACCAACTTGACATGGATGTTCATATAGGTCTGAAGATACAATGCCACAACTTTTTCCAGGATTCTGGGATCTTAACTGCATTGAGATGGATGTCCTATAACCATATTCTCCTCCTCAGGGTAACACAGTGTGTGCTGCTGGACATGGCTATTTTTTCCACCTTTCTCCTTCAGGACCATCAGAGGCTCCAGTTCTGTCCTTCAGTAAGAATCGAGCCTATTCTTGCACGAGGTATTTTTGCATTCAGTTTGATTGGATAATATTTCCCCCTCCTTCCTCTCTGTCATTCTCTCATGTGTGCAAGCATGTGCACACATGTGTGTGAGCACACACTCACTCTGCTGCATAAATGCTAATTGCAATAGCCAATAAGGGGGGGGGGGAGTGTTTAATGCTTTCTCTGATGTTTCACCAGCAGGATGAAAACATACTGATATGCTATGGTCCATTTCTCATAGACTGTAAATAGGGTTCATTTCAATTACAATTACATATATTCTTCTTTCCCAGTTCTAAACTATTGCCTAGTATTTTCATCTAGTAAACAGCTGTTGCATTTCATTGCAGAGATGTAGAATCTGCCTATCGGCTTCAGTATCTGGTACATTCCAAGTCAGTCTTACAGGGACGTGGGTGGCACTGTGGTCTAAACCACTGAGCCTCTTGGGCTTGCCGATCAGAAGGTCAGCAGTTCAAATCCCCACAACAGGGTGAGCTCCCGTTGCTCGGTCCCTGCTCCTGACAACCTGGCAGTTCAGAAGCACATCAGAGTGCAAGTAGATAAATAGGTACCGCTCCGGCGGGAAGGTAAACCGCGTTTCCATGCACTGCTCTGGCTTCGCCGGAAGCAGCTTAGTCATGCTGGCCACATGAGCCAGAAAAACTGTCTGTGGACAAATGCCGGCTCCCTCGGCCTGTAAAGCAAATGAGCGCCACAATCCCAGAGTCGTCTGTGACTGGACTTAACTTTCAGGGGTCCTTTACCTTACCTTTTTAAGTCAGTCTTAAGTGTGCTTTCTGGGAAAATTCATGTTTGAAATGTAGAACCCTGCATGTTCTAGTTCAATATGACCCCCACTTTATATTTACACACATTCACACACATAAACAAATAAGTATACAGCCATATATAGTGGTTCAGGCTTTTTGTATGGCTTATAAATTGATCGTTAGTAATTGTATTAGAAGTACTTGATCCATTCTGACAGTTAAATACATTTGTTTAATAATCTGCAAAAAAAGGAATGATCTCACAGATTTTTGAACAGGGTGTTTTTGTTTATGCCTGGTTTACTATTCAGTTTCCTGGTTACCCACTGCTTTTTCTATTTTCCTTGGTATGTGCTTAGTAATTACTATAATTTAATTCCTGTGGAGTCAGGTACCTCTACTGATGTTTCCATCCTCAAAGTACCTCAGTATAAAAATACCCGGCTCTGACTTTCAGTTTTCGTTATAGTGTGTGTTTTATAGCAACAGCTGATTCAGTAATATTTGCCTATGAATATATTCTGTGAACTGGAATCACATTTTCTTCTCAGTATAAAGAACATGTACATTTAGGAAGAAACTTGAATTCCAAAGTGAATTCACTTGTTTCAGTTCAGGCAGATCATGACTGATCAGATCATGAGACAAATTCAGAATCCATAGTCAAGCAGATTGTGTTCCTGGAAAATATATTTGTCTTTTAAACTTTCAAAAATTGGTATTCCAGCTGCCAAGAGCCTGCATTGGTTCCTTTCTTCAAATGCACATGTTTATATGCAAGTTTTCATTAAAAAGATTGCATAGCCATTTCCCATGATATAATGCATTTTAAAAAGTTATTTTCACTAATACTGTGCAATCATATCTTGTTCAGAAGTCACATTTTGGGGATGGTGGGTGCATACATCCGAAAAAGCGTATACTCCAACTGCCTCTGTATGAATACCTTCTGGAGCTGGCGCGCTGAGTGGATCTTACCCAACAAGCAAGGCAGAGAGCTGTTAAGCTCCCTTTTTTTGCTTATGGAGCAATTCCCTCCTGCTCAGTGTGTGGGTTCTGGGCTGCTGTTGTGAGATTTCACAGGGCTGTCCGAGTTCTTGTGAGATCTTGTGAGAGCACCTCAGAGCCCACTAAGCACGGTGGCCATCAAGCTCTTTGTGTGCTGAGAAAACAGGTGCAAAAAGAACATTTAAGCTTTCTGCCTTGTGTGCAGCCAGTTTGCACTATTTTAACTGGTGAGCTTTCAATTGCATAAGGTTTGAAATTGTGCAAGTTAATTACGCACAAGATGTAGTTGTACTGTATATGCATTTCTATGCCCCATCATATGCATTTTTGTACAGATTGCTTGGCATGAGGACCACATTGCACAATTCAGAGAACTTCAATTTTTGAAGGATGGTTGTGTTTCAGTTCACGTATTGGGAAGTGTGAGTCACAGTATGTAGATTTGTCTTTAAATGCAAACTGGGTTCTCTCCCATCCTTCCTATATCTACACATTTTCCCATCTCAATGTTTTGTTATAAAGCCATTATCGTTCATTTCAATTTAAACAGCTTTGGACTCCTAATATACCCAGAATATCATCCTCAAAGAGCAAGCACCACATTGCCTGTTACATTTGAAACCTTCACAGCCTGGCAATGTGAAGGTGGAGTTAAGGTAGGATAACCATAATATTTTGCTTCCCCACCACCAAGTCTTCTGAAACACTTTAGCAATGGGGTAGTTTACCTGATGCCCATGACATGTTTGGGGCAAGAACTTCATCATCCTTGAGACCTTGACCATTGAGCATGCTGGCTGGGGCTACTGGGAATCAGAGTTGCAACATATACCATAATATTCTTTGGCTCCAACTACTGTAACTTTGTTGTGCAATGATTTATCAATAATTTTCATTGTTTACATGCATAACAATAAATGATAATAAACTGAGGAGACCTAAGTCAAAATAGAACAAAAAACAAAGTTCAAATCCAGATATTTGTTGTTGTTTAGTCGTTTAGTCGTGTCCGACTCTTCGTGACCCCATGGACCAGAGCACGCCAGGCACTCCTGTCTTCCACTGCCTCCCGCAGTTTGGTCAAAGTCATGTTTGTAGCTTCGAGAACACTGTCCAACCATCTCGTCCTCTGTTGTCCCCTTCTCCTTGCACCCTCCATCTTTCCCAACACCAGGGTCTTTTCCAGGGAGTCTTCTCTTCTCATGAGGTGGCCAAAGTCTTGGAGCCTCAGCTTCAGGATCTGTCCTTCCAGTGAGCACTCAGGGCTCATTAAAAAAAAAACACAAAACAGATATACTTTCCCTTTTTATGGTAACTATTGGGGGCATGTATTTTATGTCTCTGCTATTGCAGTCTTGATCCTGTGTGGACGTACCGAAAATCCAGTCTTCTGGTTTGTTTCTCATTGTTAATCAAGCAGATGAGGAATAAGATAAAAGGGGAGGAAGGCAGGGTGGATAAATTACTGTGTCAGCTGGGTAAGGGCTCAAGATTGCTGTGTCACGCCTGTTGCTATTTTGGGACAATACAATAGTAGCCAAAGCCCTGTAGAAGCTACCTGTAGAAGCATGGCATTCCTTCATACTCATTTCACATACCTTGGTGGTATTTATTATGGCTCAGAGATGGAACATCATCATCATAGCTAGGTGGCAGTGCCATTTAATCCCTCCACCAGGGCTATTGACTTTATGATGATGTCGCTGGTCCCCAGGAATTTAAAAATTAAACAAATTGAGCCATATGGAAGTTAAGTATAATGCTAATTTTACCATTTAAATAATAATTTACGAATTATGTTAACCCAATGGGTGTATCTTTGTGTCTCATTTTGTAAATACGAAAACTTTGTGATTTAACTATTTCACAATTAAAATAAATAAAAACTGGAAAAAATAATCATAGTTAAGTGTCCCTTGTAGCATAAATTGTGGAATGTCAACCAGTAATTCAATCATGCCACGTGATAAAGTGTGGCCAGACTGAAAAAACACCATTGTAACTAATGGTTAGGTGATTGGTAAATTCATAATTTTTGTTAAGGCCTGAGAGGTCACTGTCTTCTCGCAGTGTCTTATGGAGCACAGACAACTATTCGTTTACCTTATCTGTTGATTTCCTTTGTAATAATGTATTAATGTTTACAATATTTATTATTAACAGATTATTAGCAGTAGCAACCTACAGCTTTGGAGCTTCCACATCTCTTCTTGCAAATATTTTGGAATTGACATTGTGGAAAGTCTTGGAAACACCTCTGTTGCCAGTAGTTTACTACTTGGTCACTTGCATGAGAAGGTAAGAACTCAAGTTGTCCTCCACTTTCAGAGGCTATCAAAGAAACAAACTTAAAGAGCTAAAAGGGCAATAAAGTTAGAAAAAACAGCTTTTGGGGGAATATTGAGGTCTTTTTTCAGCACTGTTGTCAGACTTTATAGTCATATCTAGATGTCAAGCTAAATCATAGTTTAGTGTGATGTGAATGAGCTGTAATGAGACTTACAGTAGGTTCTTGCACTGCCCTCTCCATGGTTGCTAGTTGACTTATGGCTAAGTTTAATGGCGCTTTACCCTCTAATAAATGTGTATAGGATTGTAGCCTTATTCTTTCATGGGAGTAAGTGGGATTTACTTTTGAGTAGACATGTATAGGTTTATGAAGTTATGCATGGTGTACTTTGTATGTTCAATGTATGCCAGTGACAATTGCAGAACTAATAAGGAAAGACCCGACTAGAGAAGACATTTCCTCTCTCATCCAGAGTCTGTCTGAGTTTTATGTTTGGTTCTAATTTTTCCTTCATTGCTTTGGCAATATTTTTAATCTCTTTGTCTCAATTCTCTAATCTGTAAAACAGAAAATAATTCCCTGTGGCATAGTGAGGGCTTATCCATTCATCTTTATCCGCTGCTTTGAAGCTGAGGAAAACTATGTATCTGTTGTTAACTATTTATTGTATTGTATTGAAATCCCTCTCCACAAGTATACCAAACCAAAAGCCACTTGGATTCCTATTAAACTCTGAGTAACAACAGTTAAGGGTGTGCAGGGTATTTGTGTCTCAAACAGAATGTATTTGGAAGTTGCTGTAAAAGGTTAGCCAAAGTTGCACAAATACAGTTGGCTAGCGAGCAAGAATCCCTTTTTATTCATAGCCAGTATTTCAGGAACTGAATTATGTCAGTATAAAAAATATGAGGGATGTTGTTGTTGTTTTGCATACGTGTTTGTCCAGAGCATATGCTCTATCCCGGGGCCCAACCCAGAGAAGGTGCCCCACCAACTGAGAGGAGAGGTGGCTTGCAGAGAGTGGAGGAGAGAGACTGTAGAAGGAAGGAGGACCCTATGCTTTTGCAAGCTGCCTGGACAGCGGTGACTAGCAAAGGGATGCTGTAGTGGCTTGCACCAGTTATGGTTCTCTGCTTGAAAGGTCCCCAAGAACTAATAGCTTTTGCCAGCCACACCATTCCCAGAAGTAGAACCCAAAGTTCAATGTCAGGAGAGGGGCTCCTTCAAGTACCTGGGTTTGTTTCATTTCCATAAGCTGTGTGTAAGGGTGTGTGCAGGTGTGTGTGTAAGCCCAGGGAGCATTAGGAGTGTGAGATGGTGGAGAAACAATATTCCTTGTGAAAGTGAGGAAAACAGAGGCAAAGAAGCTCAGGAGCCAGGAGAGATTAGAATGGTAGAGTGGGGTGAGCAACAAGAAGACACATGGAAATCTTTGGTAGGTGGTTTCCAGTACATCTAAGATACGGCCTTTTGGTTTTGTTTTACTGTCGCTGGATATAGAGCACTTGAGTGCCCCCCACCCCATACTTGTTAAGAGATTTAAAGCACTCAGCTATGCTTTGTTCCTCACAGCACCCTGGGGGTGTGATTATCTTCGATTATCTCACGATAAAGAGTTGTCTTGTCATAATTTACATATTAATTTATGTAATTCTATCCTTTAATAATGATGTCTCTTTAACATCAATTAAAACTTTATGACATTAATTTAACAAGAAGGCTAAACCTTCCACTCAGCCAGCCCTTTTATTTTTAAAATATGCCTTTAAACCAGCTGTTACTTCTGTCCTTTTGTACTTCTGCTCTTTACACAGCAAGTTAATTTGTGGGGGGAGGGCAGATGACTTCCATCAAGGCCAAAGAACAATGTTGCCTACAGTTGGAACTTAAAATTACCATTGCATGTGTAGTTCTGTTTAATAGCTGTTAGCAACTCAGAAAGTGCATAGCTCCTCCTGTCTATAGGTATGACTTGTGAAAGATACAACTTTCAATTCTTGCACAACTTACGTTTTCACAAGGGCCTAAAGGCAGGAAGAGCATGGAGAGCTTAATAGTGAAGGACACAGAATTTGAGATGGATACTGAACCAAGTGGGAAGCCAGTGGTGGAAGCTGAGAATGGGTGTGACATAGTATGAGCTACGGGAGAAATCAATGATTTCGGTGAAGATTTGCATAGAAGTGAGAGAACTGAGGCGTGAGAGAAGAAGACAGAAAGCAGAGAACACAGGATCAAACATAGGATAATTGAGATAGGACCTGGGAGAGAAACCTGAAAATCTGGGAGCCTTTCTGGACATGCTATATCACTGTGTCTAGTTCTGGGCACCACAATTTAAGAAGGTAGAAGGTGTGCAGAGAAGGGCGACGAAGATGATCAAGGGTCTGGAAACCAAGCCTTATGAGGAGTGGTTGAAGGAGCTGGGTATATTTAGCCTGGAAAAGAGGAGAGTGAGAGGAGATATGTTAGCCATCTTTAAATATCTCAAGGGCTGTCACATGGAAGATGGAGCAAGCTCATTTTCTCCTGCTCTGGAGGGGAGGATTCAAACCAGTGGCTTCAAGTTACAAGGAAGGAGAGTCCAACTAAACATCAAGAGAACTTTCTGGCAGTAAGAGCTGTTTGACAGTAAGAGCTGTGAAACAGACTCCCATGAGAGGTGGTGGACTCTCGTTCCTTGGAGGTTTTTAAGCAGAGGTCATGGATGCTTTAGCTGAGATTTCTGCATTGGACTAGATGACCCTTGAGTCCCATCCATCTCTACAATTCTATGTTCCTATGAAATGAATAAAAGAAACCGCTGGAGCTATATCACAATATAGTCTCTTTCTATATTATTGTTGCAGGATGGAACTTGTATGCAGGCAGGACTGAAAACTCCCAAAAGGCATGAACTATTGATTTCAAATACAACCTTTATGAATTTTGACATTCTCAATTGCACTGCAATCGCCACCTGTTCTGGTTGTTACCGAGGTCAAGGTAAGATAGGCTTTCTGTGCAAAAATAAAAATAAAAACAAAAATGTGGTGGTGGATTTAAATGTGGTCTGTTCTGTGCCTGTGAACTGGCTTCCTTGCAGGGTCAAATAAGTGACCACAGCACGCAGGGAATTCATGCTGGTGGCAGCGGAGGCTTCCCTGCCATTGCAAATAGCAGCCTTGGAGGGGAGAGGATTCAACTCTCTCTCCCCCCCCCCCCAAATCCCCTGTGTTTCTGATCCTGCATGAGCTCAATTGAATTGGCTTCATGCAATCAAGGTCGTGTCCAGTTTGATCCAAATGCAACTTCATAAAATAGGCAGAAAACATGGGGCAACAGAATAATGAGAGAAGGGACATGGAGTTGTACTATCTACAAACTGTACTATCTACAGACTGACAGCCTGCACAAAGTCCTATTTAATGTTTGTTTATTTTACCCTAAAGAGGTACTATCTTCTGTGCCCCACCTCAAATAAGACCTCAGCATTTGATGAACGGGGCATAAGCAGTGTCCTGAGATCATGCCCATAATCCGGCTTTATATTTTATGGGCTGTTCTGGGGGGAGGGCTCTCTCAAACCCCTCCCAAGCCAATTTGGGGGGCATGGGGGATGGAGAGAGGAGAAAGCCCCATTGCATAAGCAGAAGTCCTTGTGCATGCCGGCCATCCATGGACAGGGTTCATTGGGCAAATCCCACTCTTAGTTTTGAGTAGGCACACAATGTCAATTTCATTGGGAATGCCATGCTCCAAATACATTTATCTCTAGTTACCAGCAGTGGATATGTCATAGATTTTCAGTATGAAGTAATACATGCCTTTAGGTTATTAATAAACAAGTAAGCAATGATATATAACTGTATTCTTTCAATATCCCAAAATAATTCTGACCCCTCCCTGACTGAATCAGATTTTGTAGCTTGTTCATCAGTTATTAGCAACAAGACCATATTTCTCTCTCCCTGTCCCTACTTTACAGGCGGATTTGCTGTGAGGTCTGAACAAGTGCTACTTCTAAATGCCCCAAATTGGATATCGTTCCCATTTCCTCATTGTACGATTCTTAAAGATCTAGATGGCACAATCACAGGGCAAAGGGGGAGCTTTCTCCTCCCTTCTGAGGATACGCTTCCAGATTCCTGCTTGCCGAGTGTCAATGCCAGTCAAGGTGCCAGTGGCAGTCTTTGCCATGGAAATGTTACTTTCCACCGTATGTCTATTGGCCTGTAAGTATCATTCTTTTCTCAAGTTCTTCATATAGCATGGGAGCTCTCAGATGGGAGATTGGGGAAAGATGTGGACTGCTCTATAGAGTACATGCCACATTGAGGAATGTATGCACATACACAAAGAACATCTCTTTCCCAAGACTGACATCCCCTGGAATGCCCAATTATGCGTTTACATGATTCCCATATGCGAACAAGTGCATCCTTGTTTAAGGGTTGCAAAAAGTGGTGTGGCTGGAGATAGAACTTTTTGCATGCAGGGCAGACGTTCTGCTGCCAAGCTCCAGCAAGCACTGCCTCAGACCTAGCTGAGCCTTACGCAAAGTGAGAGTGAAGATGGAGCTACTAACTCTTGCTGGGCCCAAAACAGACATGGGCCTTGGCAAATGTCTCTGAAAACTGCTGGCAGCAGTCACATGCAGCAGGATCCAGTTTGGATTTGTATGTGCAAAACAGGTGTTCTCTGTGTAAAGTGCTCCTGGTGTATGTGCTCAGTGGAGGTGGGTGGAGGGCTAAAATTGTTGGGATGCGCCCAAGGGAATGGGGGCAATTGGCAGGCCCCCAGCTGGCTCCAGCCCACTGGCCGGTTGTCGATCGAACTCCAGTCCTTGGTTCTGCATCAAAACTGTGACTCAGAGATTCAGAAGCCTTTCAGAAGTTGAGCACGCAAGCCAGCAGAGATAACAAACTCTTCACGACGGAAGGGCATACAGAGGCATATGTAAAG
Organism: Podarcis erhardii; assembly: GCF_964252035.2. Taxonomy (NCBI): domain Eukaryota; kingdom Metazoa; phylum Chordata; class Lepidosauria; order Squamata; family Lacertidae; genus Podarcis; species Podarcis erhardii. Next base: position 4,757,633 of record NC_138507.1, on the reverse strand, counting down.
CATATTTACAAGCAGTTTATTCAGCATAGATCAGGACAAAGAAAACATGTCTGCTCTCCCTCATGTCCAAGCAAGAAACAGCATAAAGCAAAAGCTTTACACAAATGGAAGTTCCCAGCAAGCTGTGCTGGAATGTAAACAGACATGTGACATACAACAGCTCCACACATCTGTTTAGGTGGAATGGAACATCAATAGCCTAACAAAAATATCAGGTTAACTTGGTGAAACAATTGTTTTCAGTATTGAGGTTCATATTATCAGCACTATTTTAAGACAGCCTTTTAATTCTTGCTTCATTTTCTAGAGATGTATGATTACAGTAGAATATTTTACAAACCAAACCAAACCAAACCAAACCAAAAGCATTTAGAGCCAAGCGGTGTGTTTTTTCCTTAATACAAAGAGAGACTCAGAGAGAGACACCCTTAGGATAAGTAAGCTAATGGTAAACATAAACAGGAGACTTAATATTTATTCTACTCAGAGTTGCTGAATGGTTTAGCAAATCCTTTGTGGGCCGTTTATGCTCAACAGTTCTGCACACTACACTTGAGCTAAATTACATAACAGTTTATACAACCATGATGGCAAATTGTAACCAAGGCTGTCAAGGTCCATGCGAGATTTTTGCAGCATGCTGCTTCTTAACTGAAACTTACATGGATGTAAAAAATTGGTGTTGTCAATAAGTCATAAGTTGGTTTTGTTCTTAACAATTTTTGAAAGGTTCCTGGCAGTTTGAGGCAGGGGTTAACTTCATCTTATGGCTGTTGCCTTTTCCTGGTTTCCTTTGCATAAAGACAAGATCAGTTCCTAGAGAGATTCCCTCCTCCCTTGGTAATGAAAACTCTCTCCTCTTAATGATCCATGCAGACTCCCTCAGCTCCTCTGAATTACAAATACTCGTGCCCTACTCTGCTCCATTAACATTAAAGAGAGGTAGATTGGTGGCTATTTAGGGCACAGTGAAAATCACTGGCTATTTAGGGCAAATTAAAATGGTGCTAATTATGGTTGCATGAATGCTCAATTATGTGGGCAATATAGTACCGGTAGTTCTATTTTGGTGCTAGTTTGACAGTGTATAAAAACAGAATCATTGTTTGGAAAGAGACTCTGATATCCATTTCCAGTTCACGGTTAACCTGCATGTTTTAAAGGGAGGGAGCGTATTGTTGTCTTTTCAAGGATTAAACCAAGAGATTTATTTGGAGGCACCAAACAAGGGAGGCTGAACTGACTACATTTCTTTCTTTTCTATGTTGCTGAGGATACTCAGAGATGGACAAGAATTATACTGCAAATAATACTGTCAAATACTCATAGTTTTGGGCAGTGAAACCACAGAAGTCTATTGACACTGAGCCTCGATTTTGGCTCCTTGTTTATCAGAAACACTGTCTAGAGCAGCCTTTCTCAACCTGTGGGTCCCCAGATGTTGTTGAACTACAACTCCCATCACCCCTAGCTAGCAAGGCCAGAGCTCAAGGATGATGGGAATTGTAGTCCAACAACATCTGGGGACCCACAGGTTGAGAACCACTGGTCTACAGCATGAGCCATGTGAGAAGCTCCTTGCAATAGCAAGGAACTAGTAGTTCACAGAAGAGAGACTTGTCTAAAAGGGAGGTAGGCTAGAGAACCAGTTCAGTACATCGGAAGTGTGCTCTCTGAAATATATGATGCAAAAATTGCACAGAATACAAATTCTGGGAAATGGGAAGACCTACACTGGCTCCCAGTACGTTTCTGAGCACAATTCAAAGTGTTGGTGCTGACCTTGAAAGCCCTCAAGGCCTCGGCCCAGTATACCTGAAGGAGCGTCTCCACCTCCATTGTTCTGCCCGGACACTGAGGTCCAGCGCCGAGGGCCTTCTGGCGGTTCCCTCACTACAAGAAGCCAAGTTACAGGGAACCAGGCAGAGGGCCTTCTCGGTAGTGGCACCCGCCCTGTGGAACGCCCTCGCACCAGATGTCAAAGAGAAAAATAACTACCAAACTTTTAGAAGACATCTGAAGGCAGCCTTGTTTAGGGAAGCTTTTAGGTATTTTAGTGTTTTGTTGGAAGCTGCCCAGAGTGGCTGGGGAAACCCAGCCAGATGGGTGGGGTATAAATTATTATTATTATTATTATTATTATTATTATTATTATTATTATTATTATATTTTTCCGTCTATAAGACGCCCCCATGTATAAGACGCCCCCTATTTTGGTGGCAACAACCAATCGCCAGTCCACCCTCGGCACTATCCGTGTATAAGACGCCCCCTAATTTTTGACATTATTTTTAAGGGAAAAAACCTAGTCTTATACACAGAAAAATACGGTATCTCTGTTTTATGCCATCTGAGCTGTCATTAGCCTAAGCCTCTGAAAGTCAATGGCAAACTAATAAGCACTCTAAAATAACAGTAGCTATTAGACAATGAAACGTGACTATTCTTAATTGTTTTTCAGAAAGGCCCCGATCTGTCCTTATAATTTAAAAGTGACTGATAGTCGCAATAAGACAACCATGGTCAGTTATGTCTCTGACACTCTGTCAAATGCAAATGGCTGGATGGTTCTTCTTTTGGATCAGGAGACTTATAGTCTGTCATTCGACAACCCTCTGCTGAGTGAAAACCTGCAGGTAACAATTCTCTCCCCTTCATAAATCATATTGGTACATTTGTTAGGGGTGCACACAGCTCACAAGATTGGGTTTGCACTAAAATTGTAGAAATGAGAATGTCCCTAGGTAGGAATCCTGCCAAATTACAGACAAATAGATTCAGGGTCTTTTCTTTTCTAAGCACCATTAAAGTTTATTTTGGGCTGAGCTAAACAAAAAGGTATTTACTTCCTGGGTAAAAATCATTCCCTCTTATTGGAAGTTGGAGCTCCTTCACTATTGACAAGTCTATCTCCACCTCTCCATTTTGGTGTCTTAGACTAATAGAATTGTAGATTTGGAAAGGACTCCAATGGCCATTGAGTGTAACCCCCTGCAATGCAGGATTCACAACTAAAGAATTCCTGACAGATGGCCATCCAACATCTGGTTAAAAGCAGGTAGTCCGTCCTTAAGCAAAAGCGTCCTTAAGCTCCCTTCTGTATCAGGGAGAAGAGTTGGTGGAAGAAGATTGGAGGAAATTTAAAATTTATTTACAGAAACATTGTAAAATTTTTGAATGCTGATGACATTGAAATGAAATGAAGGGGTTCTAGTAATAAGGTAAAATAAGAATATGTAAGAATGGATTGATATTAGATGAAAATTTGAAGTTATAATATGTGAAGGAAAATAATTAAGGATAAACCAACAGGATATGAATTTGCTGAATCAATTTTTAAATGGAATACGAAAAAGGGAGGTGTGAGGAAGTCAGGAAAATAAGTTAATGAAAAGTGAGAAAGTAAAAAGAAGGATTTTTATTTCTTTTTTTATTTTTTCTATGTTAAATGTTTGCTTGTTTTTGTATCTTTGTATTTCTGTGTTTTTGTATTTTTCTTGTGTTTTTCTTATAACTTGTTTATTGTTAAAATTTAATAAAATATCATTTTTTTTTAAAAAAAAGCTCCCTTCTGTAAAGTACAGTGGTACATCCAGTTGCGAACGGGATCCGTTCCGGAGCTTTGGCCGCATCCCAAGGAATTCGCAACCGGAGGTACAAGTTCTGCACATGCGTGCAGTGCGTAGAGTGCTTGTGCACTTGTGCGTGTGGCGAAACCCAAAAAAACCCTGCCGCATTTGCATCCTGAAATATACACAACCAGAGGAGTGCATATCTAGAGGTACCACTGTACTAGGATTGGAGTAGCTGCAAAAAAGCATGGTGGGGCTAAGTTGGTCATGTGACCTCTGTGCCCCTCTCTCCTTCCATTCTGGTTTGCTGCAGTCTCATAGCCAGACAGAGGTCAAGGGTCAAGGGAGTGGCACAGTCCCGCCTTACTGTCCACTGCTGGATTGGAGAGCATTGATGAAACCATTCCCTTTGATGGAAACATAGACCTGTCAGTCACCACGGAGCTTTCCCTCTGCACGTTCATAGAATCATAGAGTTAGAAGAGACCACAAGGGCCATCGAGTCCAACCCCCTGCCAAGCAGGAAACGTTCTCTCCATTCTGCTGTTTTCTCCATCATCTTGCCCTCATGTTAGGTTGTTAAGCTAAAATTAGAGGCATTGCTTTCACTTTTAGCAGACATTTGCTTTGATGTCTGGAATGTGAAGGTACCAAGAAAAAAGCACACCAAGAACTCAGGCCAAGGTAAGTTTCAATAGTGGGAATGGTCCCTGCTCACAAGTCAATAGTCAATAGTAACAAGGACTAATCCATCCAATAGTATGTATTCTGGCAAGGATTACAACTCAGATAGATATTACAAACTCTAACAGAGATTTCAAACTCAAACTCATAAAGATATGTATAACACAATAATTTGTTATAGAATTAGGGATAAGAGTTTATGAGTAGAGATAAGTTTATGTTAGTCCATAGTCAGATTCGACGTGGAGGTCTTAGTTTCAATCATTGAGCAGAAGTCAGGAGTCAATTATGGACCAGAAGCCAGGACAGGGCCCTTTTTCGTGTAAGTTTGAAGACTTTCGGATAAATATATCCTATTATTTTCTATGTTTCTCAGGGATAACAACAACGTGTGGGTAGATCAACATGTATATTGAGATTTTCTGTGCCCATTCCTGGTATTTATCTGTCTTATGAAGAGGGCAAGTTTGTTGGTAGAGAGACATAAAAAGGCTATGTGTATTTTCATTTTAACAACGAGAGGCCTCCCATAGCTCAGGGGAAGGCAACCTAAGGCCCATGGGCCACAAGCGGAACACGGGGGTCGTTTAACTGGCCCACAGAGGGATCTCCACTGGAGTGAACCAGCCCAGGCGAGGTAAACCTTGCCGACCCCTGCCATAGCTAGTTCAGAGGTGTATGTACAGACCATTGGGTTAGGGAAGCCTATATGAAATCATTTAATAGTGGCACTATGGGTCTAGAGAATGTTCCTCATGTCTTAGATCCTTTCTGTTAAGCTCCAGACAAAATCTGGACACAAATATATTGTAAAAGTATGCATTTTTCTTATGTTTTACTCTCTAGTATATTGCTACATTCGATAATTTCACAGTTGGGAATTATTTATTGCTGGAACATGAAGTCCGATCATCCCACATCAATGTTACAGTGACCTGTGGTACACGGAAGGGATCGCCACTCCTGTCGTTACCTTCACATAAGCACAATAAAGGCTGTGACTGGTTTTTCAATTGGGAAAAAAGGAAGTTAACTTATTTAGGTAAGAACAAATGCATATTCCCCCCGCTTTAAGGGTTCCTCTGAAACTGGGAGTTTTCAACCAGCTTGCTCACTGAGGAGGAACAGCTGTCCCTAAGCTCAGGTAGTGGTGAGGGATATCACATGTAACTCCTCATCCATGACATTTGGGACGGCAGAGCCCCCCCCCCCCAAAAAAAACACCCTATCACTTCTCTCCTGCCACATAAAATGATGGTGATGATTTCCTGTGTGAAGTAAGTTAGGAGGACTCCTGAAAACACTGGGTTAACAACCCCCCATCCCCCACAGGAGATATGGAAGGACATGAGACATGAATACTAGGCTCTTTCCCCAGTTTCCTTTCCTTTGCTTGCATAGGAAGTGCAGCTCTTTGCTCTAGGCTCTTTTGTTCAAGATTTTTCTGATCTCTCACCTGCCATTATTCAGTTATTTCCTCTAGATCGACAGCTCTCCATTTTCCTCCTCAGTTAAATTAAAAATCTTGTTTCCTGACTCTGATCTCCCACCACCACTGCCAATAAGACTAAACTTATTGGGATGGTGAGATTGATGGGCAGCCACTTGAAGGTCTTAGCAGAAGGGGCTACTACCAGGCTGCCACCCACTCTCCTATGGCGTACAGCACAGAGCACGTCACTCAACTTGATTTGGAAAACGTGCATTTGAACACTCCGCCCACAACTTGATACCTGTATTGGGTTCTGTTGGGGCAGAAGTGGCACACAAATGGACTCTGCATTTAGAAAACCTGTGAGACAAATTCTGGGTGAGGGCAGGCAGCAATGGTCATCTTGGATTCCTGCGTCTATCTTTGTGGGACTGTGTCATTTTGGGCTGAGGACTTGATTGATATATGCTTCCCAGTCCTTAAAGAGTGACAAATGTCTCAACCAGAACAACTAAAGGCCTGGAGGTGCTGCTCTTTTCAAAAGACACAAAAATAAACCCCATTGTTCAGACCAATCATTTGGCGCTCCTGTTGCCCCTTGCTGTTGGAAATGGGTTTGCCCAGCATCTCCCTGCAGCTTGTGCAATTTCTAGATTTCCCCCAACTGATTAAGGAAGCCCTGATAACCGATCTTACCAAGCAACTGGGCATTGTGCAACATACTAAGAAATAAGTGTGCAACTCTAAAGAAGGCCCATAAGGTGGAAGCTTTGCCCCTGAGGGCTGCTTCCATGCCCTAAGTTTTTGCCCATTCTTCACTTTTGTAGGTAGAAGATCTCTTGGTGCACAAAGTGGGGGCAGGGGAGGGCGAGGTGCAGAGGGTACTCTTCACCCTCCCCAGCTGTATGATTGGGATCTCTGGGGGGGGGGGGCTGGTTTGTGCGCCCCTCTCCATTAAGCACCCAGGACAATGGGTCCTCTGGCGCCCCATGCTACCCAGTGGTCAGGTAATGCTTGGACACCAGTCTCCCACCTATCCACAAACAAGTACTCTGTACTATCCGGCTGGTAGCATTTGAACTTGTTCTTTGGAGATGAAAGACCATCTGACGCCTTTGGTCACATGTTGGGACTTAGGGAGAAGTAGATGAAACCCTGGGAAGGAGCAGTCAGTGTCTGGCTCTCCAGCTTTAGATCTTTGGGCCCATTCCCTGGACTAATCAAAGGGAGCTTTTGTTTCCAGCACCCGAAAACTATTTCACCTTAGCCACTGTTTAGATTTCTTGACTTCCGCCAGTAAGGATATACCAACTTTTTGGCTTCACAGAACTTCTTTAGGGCAGAAAGGTTCAGAAGGGTTTGTCTTTTTTCTTTTTTCTTTTTGATTTGTTTCTGTTTTTTTGCAATGTCCTGTAGGAAATCTGCATTGTCGCATTGCTGGTCTTGGCTGTTTGAGCCTTCAACGAAGAAAGAGGGCCGTTTTGTGTTTTAATCCTTGGAGTTCCCCTTGTTACGATATTAGAAACTGGCTTTATTTTTAAGTTACATTAATGGTCTGAAATAATTAGTCAACTAATTAATCCCGTTTACAAGCTTTGTAGGATTCTTGAGCTGCCACTCACTTCCAAGCCCGGGGCTCCCTGTTTAGTGTCTGCTCTCATGTTCATGTGACTTAGTCTCCATGGCTACAGGCTGCATCTGCTGACACCCCATACACTATTTACTGCTTAATTAAGAATTTCACGCTCAGCCCTTATCTGCCACAAAGAACAAGAACACGCTGTTAGGAAATTCCAAATTTAGGCCACTGCATAAGGAAAGCCTTTATTGTAGGCCTGACTCTGTGGAGCCTCTTTAACGATCCTCTTGGCAACTGAGCTGCCACCTTTCAATCAAAAATCATTAAATGGGGCAGAGATAATGAGCATGTAGCATATCAAAAGGAGGATGCTTGCTTGGGCTGAAGAGGAAAAGCTGTAAGAGCCTATAAGCAGCCACCACTTCAAAGGAAGAGGAGGTTGCTCCGTCAGCAGGACCCATAAAGCATCATTTGTTCCTGTTTGACTTATGTAAAAGGTCTGGCATGTTAGAGCCCCGTCTTGCAGACGTGGGTCCCCCGCCCTTTCGGTGCTCGTGTGTCAGCAGTTAGGCAGCTGGGCTCAAACCGTATCAGCCAGAGCATATAATCACTTGACTCTGCCCCAACAATGGACACTTGTAGGGGGTGGTCGAGGGGAGGTCTGTGCAACAATGGGAACACAATTATTGCAGCTGCTAGGGAGGGCTATAATTCTTCTTAGAGAAGCTAAAGGGACCTTGTAGAGGTGGTGGTGGTGGGGAACCTGGGTGTATTATTAATAACCAGACTTTTGGAAGTACTTTCCGATGTCAGTGGGGTTCCAGCAGCTGCTCTTGTCCTGGCCTTCTCTAATAATTGTACATTCTGTTAGGGGTCAACTTACTTTTGACCCTCTCCTTTTGTGCCAGTTAAAAGCCTTTTAGAGTGAATTGTTGGAGAGTGGCAGGAGTGCATTAAACCCAAAATTTAATGTCAATAAATACATATCAGATGCCAGCTCATTCACTGGCGTGCTCCTAGATTCACACACGCTTTTTCTTGCTTCAGTCTGAATGACACAGTTAAAAGAAAATACATTGTGATTCAGAAAGCTGGACATCTGAAGGAAGCCATCCTGGAGTGCAGCAGGGGCTGCTTATACTCTATATTATCCCACCCTGATGTGCTCTGGGAAGGACCGTGCGCCTTCTTAAGTTTGAAATTCCCTTTTTGCATGCAAAGTGGAAACAAAACCCAAACTGATATCGGAAGCAAGCTGACTAACTTCACTCATTGTACATCGATCTGTTGTTGTGTAAGTCTGCCTTAACCAAGCCACACTAAAAACAAAAAAAACATCACACAGTTATGAATAAACCGCAAAAGAGTTTCCTGACTTGCAGAGTTTTCAGAGAACATTCTTCAAAGCTCTCAATTAAGAAAGTGTTCGTTAGCAGCTGAGTCTGGCCCTGCCTCCCCCCTCCCCATGTCCCAGGGACAGCACTGGGATGGAATCTTCAGTGTTGGAGTCTGAAGGTTCTCACTTTTATAGCTGTAATGTAAGATTTTAAATCTATTTTACATATATGTTGTAAAGGAACGTTGTCAAGGCATTCTTGTGAACTGGTGTATTAGCCTACTTTATAAATCACAGGGGCAGGAGGACACGTCTTTCAAGGTGCCTTTTCACAAACATGTAAAGTGCATGATTTAAAGTGCAGACTGAGCAGGAAGGCAGCCCCACAAATTTGCTTTTCCCTTAGAGCCCAGTAGAGGGACCAGCAGTTCAACAGGCAGAGCAGCAAGAGGGGTAGAGTCCCTATCTCACATGCCCTTTGGGGGCTTCAACATGATTTATTTATTTTTATGCTGCCAACTCATGTAAAATATCAAGGTAGTGTGTCATATATATAAAATAAAACTGGAAAGACCATAAAAGCAATACCAAAATAAAATAAAATAAAAGAATTGCAGCTCACCCCTGCCTTAAACATGACTAGATCAGTCCTGCATCTACACAGACATGAGACTGCTGTTATCTTCTGTAGTTTGGGTGTGAGATGATGATGAAGAAGAGGAATTTGGACTTGATATCCCGCCTTTCACTCCCCTTAAGGGGTCTCAAAGCAGCTAACAATCTCCTTTCCCTTCCTCCCCCACAAAAAAACCCTCTGTGAAGTGAGTGGGGCTGGGAGACTTCAGAGAAGTGTGACTAGTCCAAGGTCACCCAGCAGCTGCATGTGGAGGAGCGGGGAAGCGAACCCGGTTCTCCAGATTACGAGTCCACCACTCGTAACCACTACACCACGCTAGCTCTCGGTGGAATACCCAGTGGAAAAGAACTGCCCATGAAGATTGATTTCATGTATCACTATATTCTATAATTACAGTGGAAATGGTGAACCTAGGTAGCAGAAACACTGAGGTGCTGTATGTGGATTGGTATATTTGCATCTTCTATTCAATTAATAGACTCATGCAATGACCCTTTGGTCTAGCATCCTCCTAAAAACCTGCAGTACCTAACATGACTTTTCCATCTAGGTGCCTGCTGAAAAGCCACCCTTTGACCAAATAGTCATTGTGTTGTGGATCCTGTAATGCGCCGTACTGGAGAACAGTAGACACTTTCCATCCCATCTATTTTGTTGAGCTAAAATTAATCTATTAATGGTTTACTTGGTTAGATTTGGTCGAAACTCATTTTGTTTCTTTGAAGTCTTAGTGTGTGGTATCCTGGTTGCATTCTCTCAATAAGCATGTTATAGATTACCTGAACATGAAACGCTACATAAACCATTGACAGTTCCTTGGATTTGGCAATGATTTCTAAAAGCTTTCAATGTTATCTTTTCATGTGATATATGTAGAACCACTTAATGTTGAATAGAATAATCTAGATTGGATGACCTTAAACCTGCTGGCTGTCCCTCAGGCTAACCTGCTTCAGGCTATTGTGAGGATAAAATGAGAGTTAAATCACACACGGGAGGAAACATGGGGCAGGGGGAAATGTAGTAAATAAAAGAAGTTGATTCCACAGTGTTGATTGTATTTAGTTTGGTTTTTATTGCAATATATTTGGCTACAGAGAGATGGATTTGGAACATGGTTGCACACCAGCAGTTTAGCAATGGAAGAAGATCCATAGGGAGACAATGGAACAGGCTAAAACTGAGGTTTCCTATAAATATCTGGTGCATCAGATAATTGCTGTATGGTGCCTTGAGTGTAGGAGATCCTATCTTAAAATGGAGGTCTGCCTAGTGATATGTCCTTACAACTGTATAATTCTGTAATTATTCAGTAATGATTTCATTTTATCTTCCAAGAGCCTTCAGCTGGAGATACCTTTATATTTTAATATATTTATATTTTAATATAATATAAGATAAATTATGTGCTTTTCACTGTCTGTCTCTGGTAGATACAGTTTCTCAGAGGACAGAATTGGTCACTGAAATCTATAAATGTATTGATTAAATAGTCTGGAATGTAGTTGAACAAAAAAGTTGAACATTTCCCGCTAAATTTCTACTGCAAATGGAGGGCTAATGGTTACCTTGGAGCAACGGGGACCAGAGGGTGAAATTTTCTCTTTCCTTTTGGTTGTTTGTACTTGTATTTAGTTGTTTATTTAATGCATATGTCTACAGTTGAACAAAAAAATCAGAGGTGAAGAATCCATGGATTATTTTAACTGGTTGTGAAATGCCTTCAGTAACTGAGAAGCTTAGCAAAGTTTACAATTGGAAATTATCGTAGAATAATATTTTAGCCTACTTTAATTTGTTTGTCAGTTTTATCTGTAAACTGTTGGCTTCTGAAATTTAGTTACAGGTCAAGGCCCAATCCACGTGGCATTCCAAGCAGAAGTCACGCTCCCTTTACCAGTGCCCGGTATGTATTGAAGGTGTGGGATTATTCAGACCACTAAAAATGTTTATCTGCAATGCTTTTGTGGGCTAATGTCTGTACTTGGTTTTTTTTTTTTTTTTAAAAAAAAGAATAATGGTGCCTTCTTTAACTTCAGACTATTTTAAAGATAATTATTCCAGTGCATTAGGCTTCAAGTGCACATGGAAACACATTTTTGTGCACATGAGTCTTTCTGTACAGAATAATTTAGAAAGGAGAAAAGTCTACTTTCCACCACCCAGGATATTTAAAATTGACCTGTAAGCTGCTCTTGGCTGAAGATTGAAATAAGAATGCTTTTTTAGGTTGACATCTCCGACACCCCTACTCCTGCCCTCCTCTAACAGGCACTCAGTGAAATCAGAGCTGTTTAAGAAGGCAAATCATAGAATTGTAGAATTGGAAGGGACCACAAGAGGGTTGGACTTGGAGTCCAACCCTCTGCAATGCAGGAATCTTTTGCCCAATGTGTGGCTTTAACCAACAAGCCTGAGATTAAGGCTGGATCTATACTGATCTGGAAAACACTATTTTAAAAAATGATATATAAAAAAGCTTTCAATGCAATTTCTCATTGGGACAGATCACAGCTCTACAGCGCTATCTGGCATCACATGTTTATAAAGCATAGATAACATTTTAATTAGACCAGTGTAGCTGAGTCCTAGGGACGCGGGTGGCGCTGTGGGTAAAACCTCAGCGCCTAGGACTTGCCGATCGTATGGTCGGCGGTTCGAATCCCCGCGGCGGGGTGCGCTCCCGTTGCTCGGTCCCAGCGCCTGCCAACCTAGCAGTTCGAAAGCACCCCCGGGTTCAAGTACATAAATAGGGACCGCTTACTAGCAGGAAGGTAAACGGCGTTTCCGTATGCTGTGCTGGCTCGCCAGATGCAGCTTGTCACGCTGGCCACGTGACCCGGAAGTGTCTGCGGACAGCGCTGGCTCCCGGCCTCTAGAGTGAGATGAGCGCACAACCCTAGAGTCTGTCAAGACTGGCCCGTACGGGCAGCGGTACCTTTACCTTTTAGCTGAGTCCTAAGTTTCATCCTCCAAACTGAGCTATCCTGCCTTATAGGGTTGGGGCCAGACTGGCGAAAAAGAGGAAAAAGCAGCATTGTGTTGTGCTATGTTTTTTTGATGAAATGACAAATTAGTAAAAATCATTGCATTTTGAAAAAAAACTGAACTAAAAATAATGAGGATATTTGTGCTTTTTAACAAAATGAAAATCTCTCTTAATTTGTTTTCAATTTTTGCATAGTTAAAGATCTTCTGATCTTTAAGACCACATTGGAAAATTGAAGTATTTTCCTTGCTGTTAAGATGGAGTGATTGGGAAAGTAGCCATGTGTGCATGTGGGTATGTGTTTTTTTACTTCAAATGCTGTGATTTTGTTGGTCGGTGGGAAGTATCTGTTTTGGGTGTGAATATGTGTCCATGAGAAACATAAATCTGTGATTAATTCTTTTTGTGCTGTATATATGTATGGTATGTATTAAATGCTTTGATAGTTGAAACCAATATCTAAGCTTGGTAATGGAATTGCATACTGTCAATGATCAGTTTTGATAGGAATAAGCATCTTTATTTACACACCTTGGTTATGCTTATAAGGTACACTGTTTATAGTAATATGCCCTGCTTCTAGATCCAGTTCCTCCTCCTCCACCACCACCTCTTCTGAGATGGTCACTTTCTGAGTCTTGGGATGGTGTGACAAAGGGCTGGGGTGGCTACAATAAGAGCATACCATCAACTGGTCAAGACGTCCTCATTTTGCCTGGTAAGTAGAAAAGGTCTGATGTGAAAGAAAAATCATAGAAGCATGAGAGAAATAAATAAATAAATAAATAAATAAATAAATAAATAAATAAAACACAGAAAAGCTGGGTTATGCTGATAATGAATCCACAATTTCCCCTTTTTCATATTCCAAAAGGGGATAGAGCTTTGGTTCATCTAATATAGGGTGGGGGAACTTGTGTGTTGAAGTAAGAGTAGCGAAATCACAGCTAAGAAGCTCAAATCGTATATATGAGTGACACCCTTCTTTGGAAACTAAACAAATATCCAGACTTAACATTGAAAAACTTTACTTGCAGAAAATTATAGTTATAGATAAATTAAAACATAATATTTGCAGGCACATGCTTCTCCAAGCATGGGCCTACAGTCTCTTCTTCTAACTTCCAAACAACTGTATTTTCCTCTCTTTCCAGAGCTCAGCACTCAGCCTTCTCGATCTCTGTTAAGCCATGCCTTAAAGCTCCTATATGATATTTCCACTTTTCCCCATCCTTCAGCTTTGCTTTCTTTCTTTCAGGCAGAGAAGAAGCACTCCAACACTCTATTCATCGTAGCAGTGTTCACAGTGGATTCTAAAACACTTCACATAAAATGGAGTCTCTCCTTTATTAGATACCCCCCATATGACCAACGTTATCCAATCACATGAGAACTACTAGAGAACTCGCTAGAATTCATTTACTAACCAATCAAATTTAAACACATAGTAATGCATACAAGCATTTAGAATTTCAGTGAATTAAACTACCATACTTAACATTGTGGCTTTCCACATGTCAGTCCCCAACATTCATCAGTCCCAGCCAGCATGACCAATGATGGGTGATGATGGGAGTTGCAGTCCAACAATATTGGGAGGACTATAAATTTCCTCACTTCCACCTCTGATCTAAGAATGCAAAAATGGAAACACTCTATGGGTGCAACCCCCTTGCCCTCTAAAGACGTTAATATGGATGAAACCCTCTTCCTTTCAGAACAGTCACCAGAAAGAGGGTCACTGACTTCCTTGCTTTAGTCAAAGTCTCCAAAAAAAATTATTCCCAGACCTCAGACTCACACCTGGAGGATCTTCCTTTTGGAAGTTTAGTCCTGAGCTCTTCTGAATAAACCTAATTTTAAAAGGCTTAAAGAAGCAACACTACCATGGACTGAATAATGAAACCAAAGCAAAATACTTAATTGGCAAATAGAAATAAGACAAGTGTACTGCTTAAAAGTTAAGTCATTCATGCTTTAGAACATGCATTTTTTTCATTCTGTAGCCCTCTGGTAAAAATATTTGTAACCCTTTCTCATACCATGAGCATAAAATGAAGATTTTAATATCTAAGATCATGGAAAGATATCAGATATTAAAATCTTCATTTTATACTCTGCAGTTCTTGCAAGCCACATTCTAATCTTCTTTTTGGATGTGTGTTGCCTGACTCCTTTAATTTTCTTTGTAGCTGATCTCTCTCTCTTAACTTACTCTTTTCCTAAGAATCCCCACTTTTCTTTTTCTTGACTGTGTGTTTGTGTAAAGAATTCTGTTTTCCACACCAGGAGTCAAAACAATAACCATAGACAAGCCTAACATGTGCCAGAGTGCTTCTTATGTGAGGTGCAGAAATTAGGGATGCGTTAATTTAGGCCATGCATGAACACAGGCTTCGCTCTAGACAAAATGAAGTTGCTCTCCTTTCTGCTTTCACATTTGTATGCAAAGTTCAAATGAAATGCACCCCTAATACTGTGTGCGAGAGAAAAGCATGTTATAATTTCTAGCAATGGTATGTTGTATAGATATGATATCATGTAGCCGGCGGCAGTTTTGTTTTTTAGTGGTGGAATCTGCTCTGTTGTTAGTGGGCTTTTTTTTTTATTCTTTCTGATTCTGATTTGCTTTGAAGTTTTTCTGTTTGAAGAGATGAATGCTGGAGCCCTGTATCTCATGTAATAATGCTTCCGTTGTTCCTGATTTCCACTTGGTGGTATATTTATGGCATTTTCTAGTGCAAGAGTCTTGATCAAAGGGATTTTGTGTCATTACTTGAATCATTAGCAAGTTTTGTTTTATGCCAGAGCTGTGTCATTACTGAACTTTTCTCCAGACAAAAAACATGCATGCATGAATGGTGTATCAATTTAGATATTAGAGTGGTATCCTTCTTCGTTATTATTAGCATTTGCTGATTAAGTGGTGTAGAGTGGATGGAGAGAAAAGAGATGAGTCACACGTGACCTTTCCCCCCAAGGTTTATATGACCTAAAGTATGCAATATTTGGCCCCAAGTTATTTAATGCTACAAATAGATGTATGTTGTAAGATGTGAATAAGACGCTTCAGTTTTTTTCATTTCCTAAAGGAGTGTGGAAAGAGCTTAGCTCTACAATAGAGCCCTCTGCTGTTCTGTTGAATATATTTCTGCATCACTCCAACACCACATAAAACAGAGTGGCTGTGGTCTCACCATTCTGGTTATGCCCCTTAGTTGTTGTGGATGATGATGATCAGATTCATTCATTCATTCATTCATTCACTAGCAGAACTACTTTTGTGCATGATGAGTTAACAATAAACAAATCTGTGTTGCTGATGTAAGGTCACATTCAAACAGTAGTGATTACGGTATATAGGAAGTTAGTACTTTTTTTTTTTAAAAAAAGGCTCAGTTATTTCTAAGGATATGTGGCTTAGCAAATAAGTAACAGAACTAGATGAAGTATACACTCTAGGATGACACGGACTATGTTATGCATGCACTTACTGACTTGGAACTTAAGTTTTTATTCTGTAAATGCAAGCTCCTTTTGTTCAGTGAGGGAAAAAAATAGGATTTAAGCTAATGTTTTATAAAAATGCTTGTCTTAGGTTAGCTCCCCCAAATTAATTTAGCTACAATGGCTTTCCTTCCTATGCTTCTGTGTACTATTGTGACACTGTATTATTTTCTGATTTCCAAGTCAATTTGTGCAAGGTATCTTCTGTATTATGTCAACTTACTGAATTTTATCCAGTGGTTGGTTTGTGCTAGCATGAAATTATTCCGCTCGTGGCATTTGCTTTCCACCAGGACTGCAGCTCTTTGTGCCAGCTCCTGCAGAGTTCCTGGGGGCTCTTCAAATCTCAAGAGCAGCTTGAGGGAGGGTAGGAGGGGACCCATGGAAATCTAGTACCTTGCCTTGCATAAGCAGGAGTGCTTTCTGTTAGTGCATTTGATAAGAACCTATGCAAATCAACAGTAAAGAAAGAATGATGAATGTTGCTATGGTTCACACTTTTAATGAGGTGCCAGCATGAATGTGGTCTGGGCAATTGCCACTGTAATGGTCTAGTGAGAATTATTTGAGGTGGGAAGAGCAGTAACCCCTTCTTAGGGAGTTGCTGTACTTCTGAGGTATAGGTTCTAATACCAAAGGTGTCTGAGGATGCCCTGGAAG
The DNA here is from genome assembly GCF_964252035.2 of Podarcis erhardii. NCBI lineage: Eukaryota > Metazoa > Chordata > Lepidosauria > Squamata > Lacertidae > Podarcis > Podarcis erhardii. The sequence goes on along the minus strand of NC_138507.1, from coordinate 4,741,237 downwards.
TGTTTCCCCATTCCAATGTACTACACCAACCCCATAGTTTTGTGGTCACCTAGATCAGTAGTTCTCACACTTTCTTCCTCCAGGGAAATCTTTCAGCACTAACTTGTCTACCAATAAACCGACTTGCGCTGCTGAGATTAGGCAGCGCGTTCTGGGACGCACACAATGAGTTGGTGTGGAACTTTTCTTAAAGACCAATTGGGTCTCACTTTATTGTCCCACGTGAGCAGAGAGTGTGCTCCAGATAACAGCAACATGCTGCTGTGGTTGCACATCCTGGGAAATAGCTATTTCTCAGAGAAACATCTGCAATTGTCCGTCTTCTCACTGAGGAGTCTTGGATAAACTTCCCCAAGAGTTTCCCTGTCAGTAGTCTGAAAATTACTGATTTGTGTCTTTGGAGTGGAGGGTTAAATGTATTTTGAATATTTGAAATTATGCCCCGAGGTTAGAAATGGTCTCTCCTTTTAAAGCAAAAAACAATTTCTATGTTGTTTTTCTGAGTGCAACATAGAAAAATCTTGCTTTAAAAAAAGGAAGTTTGAATTATTTGTTAATAAAGTAACAGTAGATGACATAGATAGAGTTCACCCAAATGACCTTTCTGTCATTCAAACTGCAGCTATGGATACTTGGCCATTCTGCCTCCATTCATAATCTACTTGACCTCTGCTTCTTTTGTTTATTTATAGCACAAGGAGAGAAAAGAGGCCTTCTATTCACTTTGGAGCCATCTGTTTTCCACTGTTTGTTTGACTAGTAACTTGACCTGATGATAATGTGGTGTCTGAATGACAAAACAGATTGATTTGTTGTGTAACTTTTTCATCCTTCGGAGCTCAGTGGCAGGCAATGTGGAAGAAACACAGGCAGCCCATCTGAGGCATGAAGACCAATCCTTTCGCTTTGTGTCTCTTAAAAAAATATGTTGATTCCCTTAAGCTGCATTCACAAGCAAGTGTTTCACTGAATTTCTTTGCTGACTGGGAGAAAGAGATCAAGGGAGAATTTTCATGTGTTTATTTACAGACTAATTAAATTAGGTCTGTTATTTTAGTAGCAGCATGAGCTATTGATACAGTAGTATGTTGAGATTCTGAATGCAGTATGCATCATTTTTTGAAAGCCTCTTAATCATGGTCCAGGTATCTTTGTATTTTGGTGTGTGTGTTTGTTTGTTTGTTTGTTTGTGTGTGTGTGTGTGTAAATGTTTGCTGCTTTTCTCTAGCAACTTAACACCAACCTACTGCAATGCCAGCACACTGAAGTACTGTTAAACCAATTAGTTTCGCTAGGAGAGATTAAAGTGTGCATGAAGTCTGGATTGAAAATATAGACAATCACTTGCCATGAGCCTGAGAACAATGAAGATGCTGTTGTGTGTGATTTGAGGAAGGAAGTGAGCGCGTTGGTGAGAGGGGTAGCCATCACAAGTACACCGTGGTATCCTATGCACAGAGTGAGAAGGAAAAGCCAGCACCTGCCCACTTCCCTTTTAAAGTCACACAGCAACAGCAAAGGGCATTTTTGATCCTCTTTGGGTCAGCGTTCCATTAAAAAGTATGCCATCCCCCCATTACTCTTCATTGTCATGGCAGGTAGGTCATTATTTGAACAGTATTAGGGGCTGCTCCAGAAAGCACCTCATATCTGGCCGTGAAGATCTTCTACTCTCTTTTCTTGGTGCTGTGTTATACGTTCTTTCATTTCAAATTTGTAGATTGTTGGAGGCAGAGTGCTTCCTTAAGTGTTTTTATTGAACTGAAACCACAGGCGTCACAGGCTTCTCCCTCCCTTTCCTCCCTCTTTCTCAGGCCGAAGCATCTTTGTGGATACAACTCTTCCTCGTGTACGAGGCCTCTATATCCAGGGCACACTGGAATTCCCATCAAATTCCAGCAATGTACTCAGCGCAGCCTGTATTGTGATTGCTGGCGGTGAACTGAGAGTGGGTAAGTGAAGAAGAAAAATAAGCAGCAGGAAATCTGCATGCTGGGTGCTGGTCAAGGACAAACACATCCCCACTGCTGTTACTGATAATAACACCAGCAGCAGGAATATACTTTCATGGGGCTGGCGGGGATACCAATAAGACTGAGTGGCTGATCCATGTCCATATAAATTGAGATTATAAGGACTCTTTGTGTTGCATTTTTTTCTTTTTGAACATGAGTAGCATTCCTGAAGGAATATTGCAGTATGTTATCCATTATTTCCTAATTCATCATCATCCCAAGTGTGATTGAGCCCATTGCACTGAGCCCATTCATTCACAATGAAGACAACTAATTATTTATATGCAATATACAAGTCATTTTCCATAATTTATTACATCGTAAGCTTTACAAATCAGGCTATTTTAGTTACTTACAGGGATCCTTGCCATTTTAATACTGCTGTGTTGGTCACTCTTTGACCTTTTTTAGGAAATTTGTAGGGGGGATTTGAGTAATTGGGTACTTGAGGAAGGCAACCTGCAACTTTTTTCTGGTGAATCTCAAGGGGTCCATCTACTTAATATGGCTTTGGAAAAATGGAAACATTTTAGAATACATTTTTGTCTTGGGAATAAAATAACGGTTTAAGAGTTAGTGAGGAGGTAAGTCCAAAGATTGATATTCTTAATAGTTGATAACTAGCAGTGGCCATGGTCCGTAGAGCCACAGGATCCATGAAAGCTTATGCCAAAATAAGTATGTAAGGTACAAGAAGAGTCTTTGTTGGATGTGTTCCCACGAAATTCATCCAAAAGCCCTCCTCTTCCCAGAGTTGCCAGACCATAAATGTTCGCAGTCCTAAAAATGCAAGCCTTTCTTGTATTGATTGTATCAGATCCAGTGCCGCTTCTTTGGATACAGAACTTTGAAGAACATGGAGACTTTTCTCTCTTTTTTACATACAAAAGTTTCTGTTTTTTTAAAAAAATAATATTTATTAACATTTTAAAGACTACAAAAGAAAGACTACAAAAGAAAGAAAGAAAATTAAACAAAACAATACAATTCAATACAAAAACAAAAACACCACACAACCCCAACCCCAAAACATTAAATTAACAAAACCAAGCAAACACAATTTAAAACACATCTAATAAGTTCAGTATCTTAACTTTCATTTACTTGTTTCAACGACCTCCTCACACCTCCCTTTTTGTATTCCACTTTAATTAACTGTTTCAGCAATTCCTTTCCATCTTCCTCTGTTTTCTGTCCTGTAATTTATCTTAACATATTCTAACCTTATTTTTCCCTTTAATATATAATTGTCTTAACATATTTTAACCTTATTTTCCCTTTAATACTCTAGTTTGTCTATTTGTACTTAATTCCTTGTAACATTTCTACTAAAGCCATATAACTCCTTTCCAACATTTTTCTAACACTCATTAATTTTACAATATTTTTATAAATAGTCTTTAAACTTTTTCCAATCTTCTTCCACCGACTCTTCTCCCTGGTCCCGGATTCTGCCAGTCATATCCGCCAATTCCCTATAGTCCATCAACCTGGTGATCTTCTGTCCGATGCTCTTAACTCTTTTCCAAGTCCCTTCTGCGAGTCTTCTTCATATTTATACATGAGCTTTACTTTGTCTTCCACTGATCTTATTTTCATTTTCCTTCCTTTGAGGCTAAAGAGTAGATCTCGGGGAAACTCCCACCTAAAAATGATTTTATTCCTTCTTGACAGGGCAACCAAATCTCCGTAGTTAAATCTAAGATCCAAAAGGTATTTCAGGACGTCTTTCAAAATTTCCACTCTTAACTGTTGTTCTTCTAAGTTCTTCTGGTAGTTCCAACAGTCTCTTATTTTGTTCTTCTCTTTTTCCCCTCCCCTTCCAAGTCCGAAGGCCCTCACAGTCTTAATCTCTTCTTGACCCAAGTCCCGGTCCCCAAAATCATCAAATTATTGTGTGAGGAAATCTATCAAACTTTCCTTCTCCAGTTCAGGTAGGACTCTGATCCTTGAAATCTGATTTTCTTTAAATTCAATCATAGCAGGCATCAACTTATGGTCATCAAATTGCATCTGTAAGGCTGGGACTCTCTCTCTCTCCAATTGTGTTACTTTAGGTTTCACTGAGTCACTTATCTTACATAATACATCCACTAAGGCCTCTTCTGTCAACATTCTTAACCGATTCAAGGTCCCCAGAATCTCACAGGTTTTTATCTTGCAGCTGGAAATTCCCCCAGCTCAACTCTTGTGACAGTTTCAAAGGCTTCCTCTAGAGGGAAACAGTTCCTCTAGAGGGAAACAGTTTCTATTTGTATTAGTCCTTTTAAACTCAATTCAAACAATAAAGTTAGTTTCAATTTTCTGTTACTTTTACTCCTTTTTAAACTCAGACGGAGACAGTGGAAACAATGTATTCCTTATTTAACTAACTGTCAGTGAACGTTCTAATCACGATCAATAAGCATTCCAGAACACGTCAGTCCTGTTGGCAGCCCGTTTCCAGGATCGGAGCGGTGGTATTTTAACTCTGTTCGCTCTCTCCTGCAGGTATACTCAGTCCAAAACTTTCCCCCCTCTTCTCCTGCCACCAAGGGGGGTTTAGTATTTTTTACCGATGGAAATTTAGTCCTTTACAATAGGCTTTCCGAGGCTTCAGCTTGCATCCTCATTGCTTCAATCTATTTACAAAAGGGGAAGGTGGACTTCCTGTTTTAGACCTCCCCGTTTCGACACCAAATTAAGACATTTAAAAATCCAATTCTCCACTCTAAGATCAAATTGTCCACAGGAAAAAGTCAGCGCTCTCCGGCAACAGCTATGCGGCTTCGCTCCGTGGAAGAAGCAGTCAATTCAAAGCACCGCGCCACTCACCCCACGTTGCTTCGGATCCCTGAAACCGGGTTTCCCTGTGAGTAGGGGAGGCGCAAAAGGTGCCAGCCGAATCCCACGTTCACAGGCTTCATCCGCCTGTGATTTTTAGTGGGTCTCCGCCTTAGCCGTGGCGGCCAGACCCAGATTTCCACGAGGCAAATTCCTCCCGATCAGAGGAATTCAGCCATTACTGGAGGCGCCAACCCAGAAGTCCCTACATACAAAAGTTTCTGGAAGCACTTTCTCTTTATGAATTTCCAAGCCCATCTCATACTTTTCAAAGATCTTGAATCAGAGTTAGGCAGGGCAGATTTTTATCACTTAGAGAGGAAATGAAAAAGCCATAGCCAGCATGAAGAATTGAATTAATAATAGACAATCCTTAGTTTAATAGCTATGTTGGGCCTTGCACTTTGTTCTGCCCAACAATAGAAGAAGATGCCATAGCCTCTGTGGCAGGGAAACATCCGAGACTCAGATTCTGCACTGATGCAAACTGGAAATGCAGGTGAAAACATGGTAGTGCCTTTCCAGAAAGGTAATTCTGTGCTTAGCATAGAGACCCAGACCAGAGCCGCAAGCCTAGAGAGAGAGACACTTGGAAGTGAATTTCTTCCTCAGTGTAGTGGGAATTCCAGATGTGGTTTATTTGAAGATAAGGAACACGCTGTGGATTCTTTTAAGGACATAACATTTATTTTATCAAGCTAGTTTTTTGTGACTTTCTCAATGGCATCTGGTGTGAGCAAAAGTGGAACTGCTGAGTTACTATCCTTAGATCTCCCTTGACCCTTCTATTCATTTGGCTATACAAGATTCCCCCCTTATGCTCACATTAATTGTCTCCTCTGCTCTCTCCTATCATACTCATCCACCATCAGTTTTATCTCCTCCAGACTCTCACTACTCACTGTTTAGGCACAGTCATCCCCATTTGGTCTGCAAGGCCATTTGGGATAAGCCACTTGCATCCATCCTACAAGTGTCATGCAGCCAAAAGGGTGGAACTTGAGCAGCTTCCAAAACAGCTGACAACTGATGGTTGGGAGGGCTGCACAAAGCAGGAACCCAGAGCCACATAGGATTCCCCCTCTCTGCATTGGCTGATGTGAAGGTTATCCTGCTTGGTCCAGGTGTTTCCCTCCCTCCTTTGTTTCAGCAAGCTGAGGGTGGGAATAGCCTTGCTTTTAGCAATGTCCTGCTGCTTGCTAGTGCTTTGAAGCCTCAACTTTGGGACTTCAGAGCACCAAATCCTTTGACATCATTTGTGATGTCAGGAAATTAACAGGTTGGCCTTGCCCACCTGTCAAATTTGGAGTGTGAGGCAGATCCTAATAAGAATCTGCACGCGGACCAAAAAGATTTCCCAACCCCTGGATTAGGGAATCACTGTACTAGGGGAAGTAGTCATCCCCAGCTGAGAACTGCATGGGAGCCTAGTGCTTGAAGAGGTCCTTCAGGGTGGCTGTGTCTACTCTTTATTTATTGAGTGGATTTCTTTGCCTCTTAGGGGCCTGCTAGAAGCCTTTTTGTTCAGACATGCCTACCCAGGCATGTAATTTAAACATGCAATTTGACTACTTATAATAGTTTCAGAATTGCTGGTTTTATTTATAGTTTGATTAAAAATTATGTCAATTGGTTCTTAACATTTGCTTTTATTGGTATTTTTAATATTTCAGAATGTTCTTTGCAAACAGCTTAGAGGCTTTCTGCCAATTGAGCAATATATAAACTTTGTGGGTTTTTTGTTTTTAAAACTTCATCCACCCCTCATTGGTAGATTACTGGCAGAAGAGGAAAAACGGTTGTGTCTATGTCAGTCAGAACTACTCATGCAAGTTTGCTAGACGTGGAAGATTTTTCTGTTCTGTAGCAGTGTCATGTGCATGAAGTGTGGTGCTACATTTCTGGGAATTTTTTGTTTGTTTGTTTCATTCACCACATCCAGGATCAGGACCACTTATGCTTATTCTTAATCAGAGCTGCGGCGATGACAGCCTAATAAAAGATTAATTGCACACAATACATTTATTTATATAATTATTTTTTAAGATTCACGAGGAGAATGCTTCTTAAGGATACATATTATAAGCTTTCTTCTCTTCACCAAACACATAATTTTTAAAATGTTAAAAGATCATGACATGATGGCTAATTCTGCACAGATTTATTTCTTTAATTCTACATCTGCTGCAGTTTTGTGCTGTATAATTGATTTAATCTCTAATTTTAGAGGAATGCTGAACTCTCTAACTGGACTCTGCTTACATTTCTCTAGGGCAAAAATTGCCCTACTTTCCCCTCCAAGTATCTGTTTCATGCTAGGCCATTTTCTTCTGAGACACTGAACTACCCTCGGTGAAATAAATAGATTCACAGTTGGAATACAGCTTACTGTATAGAGACATCATTGCAAGATAACAGCTACTTTCCTCTGGATTTTTGCTTCATTTTTCTCATCATGTGCCTTACTTTCTCATCATGTGCCTTACTAATCTTTCTGTTAGACTGGAGAATACACTTAGAATTTAGACATTTCATCTGTAGAATATATATAATATGCGGAATACAAGACACAGTGAATTTTTTTCACAGCCACCGCATAGTGGGCCAACGTTTTCATTTAGCTATCCACCACACTCCCAATATCCTTATCCTGGCCAGTGAACACCAGCTCAGACTTCAGCAGCATGTATGTAATGTGCATGCATGTTGGTGTGTATGACTGCATGCAAAGAAGAGAACTATTGTGCTCTCATTAGGGTTGCTGGCCTATTGGATGGAACCAAGATGGAACATGACTGCTGAAGTGGAGCAGTCAAGTAGTAGACATAGGCAGACCATGTCTGCTTGGAGCCTGGTAGAATCTGCTGTGTCATAAGCAAGCATCAGGGTGGTTTAGGGTGGAATGTAGAAAAATATGTCCAGTCATAGACAGGGTGGGGGTGGGGCAAAGCAAAGTCTGTTGGACTGGGGAAGTCTCTTAATCATGAAACAGCAAAATGCAGTTTTGTCAGTTAGAGTATTAGAGTAGTGATTTGGAACTGCAGTACACAGAACTGAGTAACAACACAGCCATGTGCTCAATTTATAAAGAAGTCATTGGATAAAATTAGAGGTAAACTGAATTGGCTTGCTGGCATAGGTGCCAACTCCCTGGGTGACCGAGTACCCACAAAATTCCCCATGAAGGGGCCGGATTCCCACAAATTTCGGTGCCACCCACGGTGCATTGCACCCACGACCCAGGGCACCCATGGTTGCAGGGCCAAGATGGCAATCCTGTTTGCTGGGCATGAATGGATTTAAGCAAAATATTCATGGTTTTCAACATCCTTGTTTTATGGAAATTTATGTCCCCCGATTAATTGACTTTTCAAGCCATTAGTTATTGGAATGGCCTTTCTGGGGACATCTGTTGGGTTTGTTCTCTTCCTGTGCTCAGAGATGCACTTAAAACACCCATTCGCTCTGAGCCCAGCTTCAGCTGGGGAGGGCGGGATATAAATAATTTTATTATTATTATTATTATTATTATTATTATTATTATTATTATTATACCTCTAATGCTTAGTTGTGTGCTGTACCTCATAAGTTATTGCCTGTTGCTTTCACCTAGTTTACCTATTTTTACCCATTGCTGCTACAAATGTTATAATGGTCTTGTTTGCACAATACTTACTGTATGCCAATGGCATACTTGGACTTCACAAGCAAGTTTGGGGATTTACATGTTACAATTTTATTTCCCTTGCCTTTTAGCATTTGATGTCTTTGTTAATGATAACATTTTTATCAAAGTTTTTAGATTTATTAGCAGCGACATGAGATAATTTCTTTTATAGAAAAGCATGCTAAAAATAAAAATCAATCAATAATGGCCATGCATTTTTTCCCCGTCAGGTACTTCGCAGCATCCATTAGAAAGAGGAAGAAAGGTGCAAATTCTGCTTCGTGCATCTGAGAGAGTTTATTGTGATCGATTACATGGCTTAAGTGCTGATCCTGGAACCATTGGTACGGTTAAGTAACATATTTTGAGTTCTTTAAGATGCATAGGAAAAAGAAGCTATTCAGTGCTCTTTTTCTAGAAAAAGAGGTGCTGGAACTCACCATGAATGCCTCCCTTGTTCTGGAACTGAGTTCAGCTGGGGGGAAAAGCCCCGGTGCTATTTAGTTTGCAACTGGTCAGGAATCCTTGTAACGAGCCTACATGCTTTGCTTCCACCTGTCTGTTTCCTTTAATCCTGGCCTGTCCAACCAGAGCTCAACTTTGGTATCTCCCCCTAAAAACAGCTCAACAACTTCAGTAATCCTCCCGTTGGTGAAGCCTCCCCAACAACTCTGGTCAATCCAATGGGTAGATCACTGCCAGTTTATTTACAGTGGGAGTAGATCGCAGTCTCTTGGAAGCTGGACACCCCTGGGCTTATTCTAAGTGACAGAACCCTGTAGCACTCAAGCCCTGCCCTACCATTAGGCAGATCTTGATAAGCAGACAGAAATATCCTCCACCCCTGATGTATAAAAAGGTAAAGGGACCGCTGACCATTAGGTGCAGTCGTGACCGACTCTGGGGTTGCGGCGCTCATCTCGCTTTACTGGCCGAGGGAACTGGCGTACAGCTTCTGGGTCATGTGGCCAGCATGACTAAGCCTCTTCTGGCGAACCAGAGCAGCGTATGGAAATGCCGTTTACCTTCCCGCCGGAGCAGTACCTATTTATCTACTTGCACTTTGGCGTGCTTTCGAACTGCTAGGCTGGCAGGAGCAGGGACCGAGCTATGGGAGCTCACCCCATCGCGGGGATTCGAACCGCCGACCTTCTGATCGGCAAGTCCTAGGCTCTGTGGTTTAACCCACAGCACCACCTGCGTCCCTCCCCTGATGTATATTAAGGCTTTTTATCTGTTTTGCAATGGTGCTTTATATGGCAAGAGTGGGAATTCCTGCTTAGTGTGCGCCAGACCTTGTAGCTATTGAAAAGGGGGCCCTTTAGATCCCAGCATGGTTTTCTCTTCCCCTTTCAAGGTGTTTATGGGAAGCTGCAGATGCATAGCGCTTATACCCAGAACTCTTGGACATACCTTGGAAGCGATGCTGCACCTGGCAATGAAAGGTAAGGGGGCGCCCTTCTTTTTGTCCCTCTGTCTTGGGAGATGAAGTGGCTGATGACTGTGGACAGGGTCTTTTTCAGTTAAAGCACCTTATCCTTTTGGTTCATTTGCTTCTTGTAGGCTACAGAATCACAGCCAATAAGGGATCTTGTAGTGAAAGTGATAACAGTGTAGATTTGTCTATATGAGTTCACTGTTTCCTGGTCTGGCTGCATGGGTGATGCTAGACAACTGGGTGGATGATCTCTGTCACCCTAAAATGGCTGCACACATGCACCGATGGCACCACTTTTTCTGCAATACAGTTGCTAAGGGAAGTGCTTATGGACCTACTTGCGGCACCCCACACCCTGGTGGGTGAAAGGCAATCCCAGCCACAGGTGTAAACAAACTTCACAATACAACATTCTGGGATTTAAAATTGGCCACTACTTTTATGGATTGCAGATTTAGGTAGGCTTATGGAATTAAAGAACCTTTTAATGAAGGTGAAAGAGGAGAGCGCAAAATATGGTCTGAAGCTCAACATCAAAAAAACGAAGATCATAGCCACTGGTCCCATCACCTCCTGGCAAAGAGAAGGAGAAGAAATGAAGGCAGTGAGAGATTTTACTTTCTTGGGCTCCATGATCACTGCAGATGGTGACAGCAGTCACGAAATTAAAAGACGCCTGCTCCTTGGGAGAAAGGCGATGGCAAACCTACACAGCATCTTAAAAAGTAGAGACATCACCTTACCAACAAAGGTCCGTATAGTTAAAGCCATGGTTTTCCCAGTAGTGATGTATGGAAGTGAGAGCTGGACCATAAAGAAGGCTGATCGCCGAAGAATTGCTGCTTTTGAATTATGGTGCTGGAGGAGACTCTTGAGAGTCCCATGGACTGCAAGAAGATCAAACATATCCATTCTTAAGGAAATCAGCCCTGAGTGCTCACTGGAAGGACAGATCGTGAAGCTGAGGCTCCAATACTTTGGTCACCTCATGAGAAGAGAAGAATCCCTGGAAAAGACCCTGATGCTGGGAAAGATGGAGGGCACAAGAAGGGGACGACAGAGGATGAGATGGTTGGACAGTGTTCTCGAAGCTACAAGCATGAGTCTGACCAAACTGCGGGAGGCAGTGGAAGACAGGAGTGCCTGGCGTGCTCTGGTTCATGGGGTCATGAAGAGTCGGACACGACTAAACAACTAAACAACAACAACATATCTCCAGGCAGTGGACTGGAGTGAAGACTTTGGTCTGCCCCCCAGACTCCGCCCCCCAACCTGCTCATGATTGGACAGTTCCAAATTGAGGATGATGGGCTTTCATGCCATTCTTTGTGGCCAGGGGGATTCCACAACAGCCAGCCGCCCATGGGAGAGCGTTTCACCCCAGGGAGCTGGTGTGTTTGTGTGTGTGTGTGTGTGTGTGTGTGTGTGTGTGTGTTATCATGAAGGGCTACAACTGCTGCCTGCCCTGGGACCAGGTGAGCAGCCATTTTCCTACCTTCTAATCATATTTGGAAAATATGCTCACCTTTTAATAATTTTCAGGTTTATTTGATAAGTGGGGAACAAAAGTATTCTAAAGTGACTAGAGGTAAGCATTGCTTTCAGTGACATTATCTGATCAGCCCTAATATTTGATCATTTCCCTTTTGTTATATATCCTATATAGATTTTCTTCAGTTTCCTCTATTCCTGGGCTTTTGCTGGTATTTTAAGGGGTGATTTTATTTCTTTTGATGGGGCAATTCACAACTGTGACAATTATGTTTTAGCAGTTTAATGGGTCACCTTAGTTTGAGTATGACTGATGTTATGATTATGGGTTTTGTTTGTTGTAAGCTGCTGAGGGACTTTTTTGTACTAGGCAAATACAAACTTCAATAAATCTAAATCTAGGTGTCAGTATCTTTCTGCCGGACCATTTTAAACTTTATTTTTTCCCTCAATTGTCCCAGAGGAAAAAAGACTACTAAATTATCTCCTTTACTCTGCCGCAGCATTCTTCATATAATATTATTTTGCCACTTATAGATCATTTGCTTCAGCATTCTCCTGTTTTTCTAAACCATTTCCCCCCATAGGGTTTATTTTTGTATCATTAAAAAAAATGTGTAGGATCTTCACATTAATTCTGCAGAGGTTTATAGGATTATGGTACAAGACGAATTGGACTGGCATTATGGAGACAATATTGTCATGAGTTCCTCTTCTTATGAAGCTCATCAGGCTGAAATAGTCACTTTGGAAGAAGTCAACCATCATAGCCTTAGAATCCGTGAACGTCTACTCCACAGACACACAGGTATGCAAACTCTCAACCTTGGCTCCGTATGTTGGCTGTTTTATCCTCGGGACCCCTGGCACATTAACTAGCTTTTATTTTGTATCATAGTTCCTTATGCCAATGATGATTATGATTTGAATTTCTCTACTAGCCTTCATCTGAGGATCACAGGGTGGTATACAATATATAAAAAACAAAACTACATAACATAGAGTGATCCTTCCTCATATACAGTGGTGCCTCGCAAGACGAAATTAATTCGTTGCGCGAGTCTCTTCGTCTTGCGGTTTTTTCGTCTTGCGAAGCACGGCTATTAGCGGCTTAGCGGCTATTAGCGGCTTAGCAGCTTAGAAAAAGGGGGGGAAGGGAAAAAACTTGCAAGACTCACAAGACGTTTTCATCTTGCGAAGCAAGCCCATAGGGAAATTTGTCTTGCGGAGTGCCTCGAAAAATGGAAAACCCTTTCGTCTAGCGAGCTTTTCATCTTGCGAGGCATTCGTCTTGCGGGGCACCACTGTAGTATATGGGGGTGGAAATGGGGCAGGGGCTGCAAGCAGAGTTCACTGAGTTTTTCACATCCTTCCAGAGTGATCTAAACAATATTTTGGTGCTAAACTGACAGCATCAATGCTTGCCCAATTATTGGACTTCAAGCCCTAGACTTAATGCTCCAAAGTTATTTTGGAAAATGTCTCCTTTTCCTGTTTCATTTTCTGTGGGATGTGATTAGTTCAGTTGGCTCTGTTTTCCCTGCTGCTTCATATGAAAGCCTGAGAAATCTCCCAGTTAGTTCAGTATTTGGTGAATTCTGACAGATAACCCCTTCTCTAATTCTGCTGGTGAGTGAGCAGTCTTCCAAATTTCTTGCTGGTCACCCAGTAGGAGAACCCAGAGTGAAATGGACCTTATTGTTCTGATTTTTGAAGCAGAGACATTTGAATGGCCAAAACTAACCTGCTTTTACCTTCATGTTTCCTTCTATTATGTCATGTATAGGACAATCCCACAGATTAGAAAATGGACAATGGATTCCTCTGGCTGCAGAGATTGGCCTTCTCACAAGAAATTTACAAATTAAATCTGACATGGATTGTGCTGGGGGGATCTTAGTGGGACACCATGCCAGTGGAGCCCAGTATGCAGGTACTCAAATACTCACAGCTGTTTTGTTCAAATTTCTCAGCTAGTGCAGCTGAGAACCTTCCCATGCATTTTGAGGTCTGCAGCCACTGTGCCTCCTGTTATGATGGTGCGTATACGGGACAACACAGATTATGCACATTTGTTTGTACCTTTAATTGTACATAAAATGGGTGGAACTCCATAGCTATTTTCTACCCTGCCAGCTGAAGTGGCATTCTGCCACACCAGGGAGTGCATATGTGAAGAAATATTTTGGATGACAGAGCACTTGCTGAGGGATAGCAAGGTTATAGTTCATTACAGGAAACGCAGTGAAGACTCTTGTGCTGTATTGGAGATTGGGGCTTCAAGACGAAATGGACTGAAACGTGTTGGGTGAGAGTGCTGTTTTCTCAGCCCCTCGCAATGCCCAGTGACATTTTGTCTGAAAGCAGTTATAATATGGCATCTGGGGTTTGTTGCCTGCTATTCAAAGATCCCACTGGAACTGCCTAAAGCAATTTTTCAATGTGCTTTCTCAGATATTGCAGTGTCATCTTCAGGAATACAGTAGAACCTCTACTCACATACGGAATCCGTTCTGGAGGTCCGTTTGTGAGTTGATCCGAGTCGCTGGTAGAAGTGCCATTCTGCGCATGCACATTCGGCAGCAGTGCCGTTCTGCACATGTGTAGATGGCAGAAGCCGCTTCTGCGTGCGCACGAATGGCGGTAAACCCGGTATTTACTTCTGGGTTTGCCGCGGTCGCAAGTCGAATTGTTCGTGAGTAGGGGCGGTGGTAAGTTGAGGTTCTACTGTATGGGTTTAGGGCTTTATGTTATTTTTTTAAAAATCCAGCAGGGTATTCATTATCAATGTGATTTGTTTTTTCTCAGGGTTTAATGGTTACAAAAGAGAAACCAGTTCTATGCTCTGTCTTTTTCTGTGTGATAGGTATCCTCCAGCTTTCTAATGTTGAAATTTTGGGCTTTGGATCTTCACAGTCTCCAGCAGTTGGCATCAGGAATGCATCCCATGAATCTTTCATAATCTCCTCCAGCGTTCACCAATGCTGTGGAGCTGGTATTCAGGCGCTTGCAAGCAGCGGACTCCTATTACACGGCAACGTGGTATTTGGAACCGTTGGTCACGGCATACATTTGGAAGGCCAAAATCATACCCTTACCAGGAATCTTGTTATTCTGACCAAACAGCCGGGGCAATCAGTGCACTGGGTGACTGGCATCAAAACAAATGCTGTAGAGGGTACCCGCCTACAGAACAATGTTGTAGCCGGATCAGAACGGATAGCCTTTCATATCAAAGGGCAAGAATGTTTTTTACCTGAGACACTTTGCACTGACAATGTGGCTCATTCAAGCCTTCACGGGATACATTTATACAGAGGAGATGGCTTTCCAAACTGCACCAAAATCACAGGCTTTCTGTCCTACAAGAACTATGACTATGGGATCATGTTTCATCTTAAAGGAAACATAGTGGTAGAGAAGGTGATACTAGTAGACAATGTTGTGGGTCTCCTGCCAGTCCTTTACAGCCCACCTGCTGATCTGCAGTCCCACCTGGAAAGGAGGCAGTCCATCATACTACGAGACTCTGTCCTTGTGGCCACAAGCTCTTCCTTTGATTGCATCAAGGACAGAATCCAACCTCTTGCAGCTGACTTGACAAGTACTGATCGAGCTCCACGTAATCCTTGGAGGGGTCGAGTTGGCATACTGTGGCCTTCTTTCACCTCTGATCATAGCTGGTGGCCTGACAGCCCATGGCATAAAATGAGAAATTATTCCGTAGTGCTGGGAATCATGATGTTACAAGGTTGGTGTTACATTTTTGTGAGCTTATGGGGCCCTGCATTAATCAATTTTGTCAAGAGGACTAGTATTATTTTTCAAATGTCAAAGACTCTAATGGTTTTTATTTCCAGAAATTGATAAAATTAGCAGCAAATTTAAGAGGAGGGGGTGAGTAGCTTATTTTCCCCCCAGCAAAACCAACCAACCAGTGAAATGTCAGGAGCTCGTCCTGTTCTTGAGTAGGACCCTGGCAGAGACACATGCCCGACTGGCATGTTCTCTCCTTCCTGGTCGTTCGTTCGGGAGCTTCAAAAGCTTTCTTCGGCCTGAACATCACAGCGACCGATGCCAACAGACACCAGCACACTTAGGGATCCGTAGAGTTTGCGCAGCTTGTGTAACAGACCTCAGCAACTCAGCATTTTGGCTAATCTACTTTATTTACATATAAACACACACACGCAACATGGCTCCCTCTCATAGAATCATAGAGTTGGAAGAGACCACAAGGGCCATCGAGTCCAACCCCCTGCCAAGCAGGAAACAGCAAAGAGAAAGTACAAAGGACAATAGTCCCACTTCACAGAACACAGTAACACAAACATCCGGTCTCCGTCACTTCCCACTCTGTGGAATCAAAACATATACCGTAATGTGATAGACAACAATCCCATGACTGCAACCACGGAGCAGGAATTCTAACATGAAACACCTCAGTATGTTGTGGCACCTTAAATGCTAGCATATATATTGCGCAAGCTTTTGTGGGCTAGGACTGCAGTCCTCTGCTCTTTTTCCTAAGGCCAGTAAGTTTCATTGAACAGTACAATCTTCTTCCAAATAAACATGCACAGGATCATAAGTAAAGCCCATTGCATTAGATGCATGATGACGCAACACTATATATTTATGCACAACTGAGGAGTACCAGAAAAAGTTACAAAATTAGTTGTTTTGCTAAATGTTTTCTTCTGAAAAGCAAAACGAGAAATTGTGAGAAATTTTAAAACAGAGCATTGCGGCATTGATCCAGCTAAGCTTATGCATACCAAGTTCTACTGAAAGGAATGATATTTAAGTTAGCTTTCGGTGGGTATTAGGCATATATCTAACTTCGGATGAACAGGGTCTACAACTATTAGCACTCTGCAGGGGGAAGATGGAAAATCATGAGCTCTTATGCAAATTAATTTCAGTCAAAACTCACAGCCACAGATTTTAAAAAGAATATGTCAAAATAGGTGGGAAAAAATCATTATGGCATTTATTTGGCAGGATTGCTAAGTCATCTGTGTAACATGCTCACAAACTGTACTATCTAATTAACAGTTACATCTAGGGTCTGCAGTTGATATCACTGTGCCTTAATTATAGCTACTGTGCAAATAATAAATAGTTTCTGAGACCAAAGCTGATTATGTTTCCTTTGTCTAATTGTAATGTACATTATCCAAATTCAATTCAGGCTCTGAATTTCAATAATTTTGGAGCCTCTTATCCTGGACCCACTGAAATTCAAAATGTCTGACCCAAGCTCCCTCATGTGCACAGGTCATAGAGGGATCAGGCTGGGTGATCCATAAAAAAATACAACAAATGTTAGGCTGGAGTTTGAGTCAATGCAAGGGGCTTCGCCAGGTAGATTTGCTGCCCCCTCTGTTCAGACGCTATAATTATTTCTCTGCAATGCCAATTTTTTTTTTTTTTTGTACCACTGCCCCAAATATCATCTTCCCCTCTTACTCTTTTGTTTCTCATTGTGTACACCACCCATCTTTGGAAAGTCTTCATCGATGTTTCTGGTGACTAGAGTATCCCATAGACCTATCAATGCAGCTTGTCAAATCCCTTTCTTAGCCTTGGACGATGCGACTGCTGAGCCTTTCCATACAACTCTGCTTTCCTTCATTATCAGATGTCATCTTTGGTGGCTTTAGGAAAACTTGCTACAGTGACGACAGAGACATCTGCATCATGACAAATCCTGACAGTGCAGGCATTCTGCATCTGGTCACATCCGAAAGGGCAAGCATTTTCCATGTCAGTGAAGACAATGTGTTCTACTTCCATCCACTGCAAAATAGGTAAGGGGGTCATCGCTTTCAAGTAACCTGGTTGAGGCTTCTTATCAAGCATTTGGGTGCTTCTCCTCATCTAGACCAGGGTGAGGAACTTATGGCTCTCCAGGCATTTGTTTATGACAAAAATATACTGCTTAGTATAATAAAAAATATCTAATCAGTTCACGTAAAAACAATAAAAATAGAACTTTCAGTGTTGTTATTTTTCTAAAAACTAGTTAAAAAGGTAATAACAAAAACAACTGTATATGACAAATAAAACTGACATTTCATGTTGCTGAACTGCAGTTTCAGTGATCCTGGATCATTGGCTGTCCTGGCTGGGGCTGATGGGAGTTGAAATCCAAAAACATCTGGAGGTCCACAGGTTCCCCAAGCCCATAGGGAAATTCGTCTTGCGAAGCACCTCAAAAAACGGAAAACTCTTTCATCTAGCGAGTTTTTCGTCTTGCGAGGCATTCGTCTTGCGGGGCACCACTGTAACCTCTTGGGAACTCCTCCTGTTTAAAGCATTTTACCTCAAACCAGCTTCCATCTGATCTGGAAGTGGAAAAGTTGTATACATTTCAGACAGGTCTTTTGCATGTACAGGTGACAGCTTCAGTGAATTGGAGTTCAGTGTAGGGAAGCAAAACACATGACTGGCATCAGGTAAATACATCCCCTGCCACTCCCCTCTGATCTGGACAGCAAAATAAGAATGTGACTTGAAATGTAGTGCGGAAGAAACTACCTCGCTTTGTTTCAAGCTGCGAATGTGTCCATAGCCTGAAAGTAAATGCTGCCAGAATCTTCCTCCCAACTGTGCCTGTGTATCAGATAATGGGAGCGAGGAGCATGCCAGAATGGCTTATTCCTGTAGCTCTAAACCATGACTTAGCTTTATGTCTGAATGAGGCCACTGTCAACCCACTTGTGACTCCGATTTTGTTTTGGATTGTTCTGGGTCTGAGTAAAAATATACCGGTATATGAAATGATGCGTTATCTCTGCATGATTGTAGATTCATACTTCATTTAATACATCTTTTTCAAATCTGAGCTCTTGAAACTTTCGTGTTACTAGCTAGAAATATTGCTGAGCTTCAGGTTCACACATAGGCAGAAGACAAACACGAAAACTTAAACAACTGGCAAAGCAGTAGCATCCATTTGTATAGAAGAATTTTTGTCTGTTTCTATCACTTTCATGCTACCCGCTGTTTAAATAATGTACCTGTCGATAATGGGAAAATTCTCTGAGTTGAGTTCAGGATGGTTTTCTCTCAACTATGATATTTGTTTGTTTTGTTTGTCAGAGAAAATGAATCAAATGAATCATGTGTTGCTGTGATCTGTGGGGGCTCAGGAAAAGCTCTTTTCAAAGATTTGGATGGAAGTGCCTTGAGACTGAATCCACCCGTGTCTGTCTTCCCCAAATCAGAGTTTGAAACAGAACAACCATGTTTGGATGCTGGTAAGTTGCATGCAAGAACCACACAATAAGGCTGAGAAGTCTGGTAAGTTGCAAGAGCAATAAGGCAGTCCAGTCCCACTTTGGCCGTCTGAAGGCGACTGCTTCTGAACTTATGTTTTGTGCTGGTATAAGAAAGATAGCTGCATGACAATAAAAGGATTTGGAGCAGGCTTCCTCAACCTCGGCCCTCCAGATGTTTTGAGACTACAACTCCCATCATCCCTGACCATTGGTCCTGCTAGCTAGGGATCATGGGAGTTATAGGCCAAAAACATCTGGAGGGCCAAGGCTGAGGAAGCCTGATTTAGAGCCATGTTCTTAGGGGTACCACGACTTCCAGTTGTGTGTATCTTGTCTGCCCTTGTTTCAGGGCAAGTAAATTAATTCAGCATAACCTTTATGTGCATTAATGGCAGCGTGGTCCATGTTTATTCTTCAGCAGAGCAGGGTAATTTTATTCACTTTTCACAAGTGCTTTGAAATCCCTAATGTGAGATGCTTTCTAAACAATTGACCTAATAAGATTTCGCTTGAATCCCACAGAGGAGAAAATGCTAGGCCCCCCGGCATAACACCCTGCTCAAACCTTTTAAACCAAACTGCCTGTTTAAAAAGAACCATTCTGTTACACAGCCGTGTGCTGCAAGTGCATGCGGTGAGGCTCTGTTCTCGTCCTGATTAAGACTCTGTTCTGTGATTCCAAATAAACTCTTTAATTACAATTAGCATCTCTTGAGCATGCTGCTGCTGATGGCAGCCATTTTAACAGAAAAGTTGCATCGTTTATGACTTCTGCAGTATGGGAGCTCGATGCAAGGGACGGTAATTAATCCCATTTTCCATCCTGCCCTAGAAATTGATTAAGCACAAAGAGAACTTTAATCTTTAAACAAAATGTCTAATCTTTAAACAAAATGTCTAATGTCTTACCCGGTAAAAGGCATTTCTCTAAGGATCCGTGTCTCTGGCTGCTTAGAGGGCTGATTAATTCGCAATGTTGGTACAGACACACTTCTGCCCGCTGCCTTCTGTGACCTGATTATGAATCACAAACCGGTGTCAGAGCCACAGTGGTCATTGCCACACCAAATTGCCCTTTAAAACCAGGTTAATTGTTCTGTGTGCTCATGCAAATGCATTGCGATAAAGATCGTTTGGTGGGCAGTTGTATACAAATGCCAGGGAACCACAGCCTGTATGACAGTAAGTTTTTCCACAGGACTTACCTTATAAGTGATATCCCAAGAAAGTGATAGATAGGTGCCCCTTAGCTTGCTTTGGGGATGAATCTATTACTATTGTCATTGGAGAAAAGGTAAAAATTAAAGAAGTTGGGTTTGTGTTCCCTACCTGAAAATTCTAAATTGACCTGTAAATTCTGCCTGTATCTTTTTTAAATATATTGTCCAATCATTTCCATCAGACTCTTAATGTTTATTTGTGTGTGTGTGTCCAGATCATGGACACACATCACAACTTCCTACTTTGAGTGCCCTAAATCCAAAGGACATTTACACCCCCTTTGTTAGTTCTTCCCATCCTCTATTTTCTTGATCATTTTAACTTACGGTGTGGCCAAAAGTTTTCATCTTTGAAAACTCAGTGTTGTTCCTATGGACTAGTATTTTCCCGATCAGGCAGTTCAAATGTGTTGTGGGATGGGGGATTATTGGTTTGTCATTGTCATTATTCTTACTACGTACTTTGTGGGTTTTATATTGTAATTTTATGTTGTAAGCTGCCCTGAGATCTACAAAGGAAGGGTGGAATACAAATTTAATAAATAATAATAATAATAGATCTTCCTTTTGATTATTTTAATGTATCCAGCTAGATATTTCCATGTATCCAGCCCATATATTGGGCATTGATTTTATTACCTGTTTTATTCAAAAGTGAATTTCCTTTTGTGATAACCACTCTGAGCAATAGTCCCATCTCTCCCGGCATTGGGATCTGTTTTCTATATCTGCTTAGAGTACGGGGTTCCTTCCCTTTTCCTGCTACCATTGCTCTAGTTTTGATTCAGCAATGGTTGCTTGAGGACTGTGGAAACAGAGTGGAGGAGGGAGCAAAAAGTGGGTACGTGGACATCTAGTTCTGCAGAAACAATATCTAAATTTTAGACCTCTCTTTTAAGGCAAATTGAAATTACAAGGAAATGGTGACCTAAAGATTTTGCAAGCACTTTTGCATTTGGTGAACACTTTTGAAACCATTGCCAAAGGAATATCTTGTAAAAACATGTTTCTTACAAAGTGAGAGACAAACCACAAGAAAGCTATGGTTTATGATTCTCAGTTTAGAATTAGTAAGCTAAAGCAGAGGCCTTTTTGCGGGTTAATGGGTCCTTGCTCATATCACTTGTGTGCAGGCTTAAAGAAGAATTGCATTTCCCTGAAATTTCCCAGGCATATCTGTAACCCAAGCAAACTGCTGAGTGTTAGTGTGCAGTGCTTTACACATAAGTGCTGTGTTTTGCAACAATTAATTTTGCAGAGGAAGCAGCCTGTTTAAAGATGCCTGAAGCGCTCACTGAAATGTGTGTTGTTTTTCAAGGCCACCAGACACACAGTTGGCTAGGCTGGCTAATAAACAAAGCAACAATGCAAAAGCCGTAGCCTAGTAGGGTTTGCTGGAGAAGGGGGATGAGGAGTAAAATGAATAATGCTTACCTGCCAGAGGTGGGTGAAGACAGTAATTGTTTAGCCTGCAGCGGATCTCTGCAAGGGTTAAAAATGACAGATATTAGTTGAAGAGAGCTAAGATTGTTTGGTTTGAAGCTTTCAGCAATACACAGACTGTTATTTACCGGACTTGGTCGATTTACTTCTTAATGCAATAATGACCTGTGAAATGAAACGTGAGCTAGACAATTGTTCCTCATTGTTTCCAGTAAAACATTCTTTCATACCCCATTAAACCACCATTAATTCCGTATGAAAGAGAGGCAATCGCAAGCACACAGATCTTGGGTTTTCTTTCTTTATCACAAATGTCCTTTTCTTTGCTGTAGCCTCTGTTCCTCTAAGACTGTCATGTTTTACCCTAAGAAAAATGACATGCATATAAAACAAGTTCAAATAGCCCGTATTAACGGAGATGTGTGTACACTGCAGTTTTACCTCACTTGAACCAGTCAGGATTTGCAACACGCTACGGCTCAGTATTAATTTATATACAGTATTAATGAATATATATTAAGAGGCAATTAGTGGGAAGATGTTGATGCGATTGTGATGGTGATAACAGTGATATGCTCTTGGGGTGAGCTTTACACACTGGGGGCAGCTGTGGCCAGGAGTACCTTTATCCATTTTAGGCTGAGGGGCCAGCTACATTCCTTTCTGGGGCAGTCAGACCTGGCTATGGCAACACAGATCTTAATTATGCCCAGGTTGGATTGTTACAATGCCCTCTCCATGAGTCTGTCTTTGAAGAGCCTTCAGAAACTTCAGTTGGTTTAGAATGAAGCTGCAATATCATGTTTCTCCTCTCCTGAAATTGCTGCATTGGCTGCCAATTTGTTTCTGGATTTGGTGATGATGTTTAAAGTCCTAAATAGCTTGGCTCTAGGATTCATAGGAGTCAATCCACCTGCACAGCCAGCCGATCCCCCAGGATCAGGAGGATCCCTGAAGGTGCAATCGCAAACAATTCCAGCAGGGAAGGAAGTGTGAGGCATCTAAAGATGATTGATAAAGATGATGATTTTACTGTATGGGTTTATGGTTTTATATTGTTGTAAACAGCTATGATACATCTCAAGGATACAGAAGGATATAAATATTTTTATAAGAAAAGATAAGCTGTCTTTAAATATCTGAAGAGCTATCATGTGGGTGATGGAGCAAGCTTGTTTTCTCCAGAGGGCAGGACTAGAACCTCAGCCAATTGATTAAAATTAGAAGAAAGGAGATCCTGATTAAGCATTAGGAAGAACTTTCTGACAGTAAGAGCTTTGTGACAGTGGAACAGACTCCCTTGGAAAGTGGTGGACCTTCATTCCTTGGAGGTGGCCATCTGTCAGGGATTCTTTAGCTGTGATTCCTGCATTGCAGGAAGTTGGACTAGATGGTCCTTGGGACCTTTCCAACACAGTAATTCTATGATTCTCTTCTCTGTGTCCTATCCATCACAGAAGCACTGTTGCATGGGAAAAGAGAGAGAGGCTTCTAAGGGGCCACACCTGGATTCTGGAGCACTTGTCCTGTGAAGTATGGTTGGTCCCCTCCATTGCTGCCTTTTGCCAGGCTTTTGCCATGTGAGGCAGGTATTCGGTAGTATTCTACTCTTGAGTCACATCAGTGCAACAATGTCCACTTGTGTAATGGGATTTCCCCCTCTCCTTGGATGTGCCCTGCACCTTCCCCAAATCTGAGGGTTGGGGAACCCCTAGAACAGATTTAGGGATTGCATGGAGGGAGGGTGATATTGTTTTGTTGTACAAGCAGAAATCCTTGCCTTAAAACATTCCACACAATGTTTTTATACAGCTAATCTGGTTTTCTCAACTGACTCTTTCTTTCCTGCATTGGTTATTTAAGTTTTGATTTTTTAAAAAATGTTGTAAAGCATCCTGAGAGATATATATTTCTGAAGCTATGATCCTCACCTGATAGTGAAGTAGGTTTTCCTCTCATCCCATATGTATAATTTTTATGTCCCATATTCACCCTTCTCCAGAATGGCACCAAACTGCTGGGAAGACACCATGTTTTCTAGGCGTGAATATATACCCTAGGCAAGAACCTCAAATGGAAGAAAGATAACGCTGACTCTGGCCACAGATGCTGTTTTGTGGGATCTGATTGAAGATGTATTATTGCGAGTGAGGTTTTCTTGTCCCTTCACATGAATGTGGCTTATCCTACAAAGGTCAAGTCACTTGCATCTCTTGTTCTAAGGTGCTCTCCTTATGTCCTTGGGATACAGAGATGTGAATTTCTCATTTATGAGAATTTGGTTGCCAGTCCTCGCATTGCGTAAAGTCAGTGAAACTTTTTTTTGTTTCCTTTTATATGGGTGTTGCCAAAAGGAACCCAAAGATAGATATCAATTTAAGCCTTAAATAATATACTCTGAATCGAATCAACAGCTTGTGACTGGGGTTTTATTCTCTCTCTCAGCTAATCACTACTGACCACAATAAGCTGGAGGCTAGAAAATAAAGTGCAAGGATAAAGAAAGGGAAATCGGTTTTATTGTTCTTGTCGTGAGATTTTAGAGAAACATAGCATGGAAAAAAATGTCAGCAAAAATCATGACCCAAATCTCTTTATAAAAGAAATGAGTTCATAAAAGGTACAAAGAACTTGGAACTGCCTGCAGGCTGTTACATGTAGCGGGTAAGTTTCTTAGTAATTAAAATGCACACAAGCCCAGTAAGCAAGTATATGTTTGAAGCCTGAGAAAGGGCTGTGTAATGATCATTTTACTTTCTAGGGTGCTGTTTTCCCTCTTTAGCTAGTCTGATCCATGAAGCTATGGAAAGGCAGCTTAGAACTGAAAATTATGTTGTTTTTTGTGCAGTCTAATTTCATGATTACTTCAATATCAGCATCAATAGAACTGTGCAGAGTAAGTGTACTGTTATTTTTGTTAATTGAGTGAAGTCTACCTTTAGCTGTGATCCTAAAGCTCTGTTCTGAAGTCCTCTCTCCATACTTAGCCAGCAAACCATTTTCCAGGAGGTTCCATATGTCCAGCATTTAAATACTTGATAAAAATGATATGTTAGAACAAGGTTAAGGCTTTCCTCTTTCCCTGCCATCAGGATGTGTCAACAAGACTTCGATAAGAAATCTGAGAACATATAAAAGCCACTGTTGAGCTTGCATGTAAGTACAAAGCAATGCACATTGGAACAAAAAATCCCTATCCATGTATTTCTATATCACACACACACAAATGTAGCAGCAGAGCATGCTTTCATGGTGCCCGCGGTGCATACATATGTGCGCACCAAGGATGGGAGCCTGACAGACAGCTCAGTAGTAATGCTTCTGAACCTGGCAGATACAAAGCAAAAGAAGTGGAAGTGAGTGACAGTAAATCCTTACCATTGCTATCTGAAACTTGTGGAAGATAGCAGGGAAGAGGAAACAGCAGCCAAATAGGTAAGACATGGAGTGAGGAGCCCCCACAAGTACTGCTAATTTGGGAAAACTTACAGACATTGTCATTTGAATTACTAACATGGGTTTGAGTGGAGCTGTGGTTTAAACTTGTTTGGAGGAATCCCATGATGTTACACTTGGGCTTCTGATGGAGGTAGCTATTACTGCTTATGGTCCTTTTAGTGTAAAGGATAGAGTTTGCTCCCCTGTGCCTGTCTGATGTGAAGCATGCAGTGCTCTGGCATTGAAAGCAGTGGTGGCTAGCATTGTTCAGAGACGTCTAGCACAGGCCAAGCATTACAATAAGGACTGTAGAACATGGAGCTATTTGTGAAAAAATTGCTACAGGCGAATGGTACTAATGGCTTGAGAAAGTATCCTTTTCTGTGATGAACGTCTCATAAGGGTAACACCAAGACTGTGGGAGAAAGGGGGAGAAAGAAGCTTTTGGGCGCAGCTCCCTTGTATATCTGCATTTGGAAGTCTTTCATTATTGTTTTCTCTGTTGTCTTCCAAATATTAGCCTTTAATGAAATACACATTTCCTTCATTTATCTTGAACCTATTCCAAGACCAGCAAATACCAGAATTTCAAATGTTATGATAGGATAGGTTCTTTATTGGTTTGTTTTCTTTTCATTCCCTCTGTTTTCACTGTGTCCTTTTTATTATAAATCCTTATGTTTCCAAATCAAGGAGCCTGACTAATCAGAAAAGCTTCCAACTGAGGTAGACAGCTATTCCTCAGAAATGTCCCCAAGTCCATCCCTTGCAGCCAGCTGTTCTGAAAACAGGAAATGAGGAAGCCAGGTTCCTCAGAAAGATGGGATGTTTCAGATAAGCTTTTTGCATCCTGCACATACAGTGGAAAAGGATATTGAGGGAAGGGGTGGGGGAGATAAGAGAATGAGGTTCAAGGCATAGGCTATGAGTTACAATGCAGACATATAGTAGGACTGAAGCACACTCACACAGTGTCATAGGTCCATTCCATCCTGTTCCCATGTTAATCTGTGTTTTAAATATAAACTCTGCGTGAAAAGTTGTATTTAAATGTGTATTTTATCACAAGATAGAGATTTAAGCCAGAGTTTATCAACCTTTTTGGACCAGCGGGCACATTTTGAATTTTGAGAGCACTGTGGGCATCATTCACAAGATGTCTGCAATGAGGACGTGGCATAATGCACTTCAGCTGTGGTGAGGGGCATGGCATAACACAAAATTAGAGAGGGTGCAGTCATTGCTGCTCCCCACGCTTGATGACTTCAAGATTTTACCATGTGAAAGCATCTATGCTTTTCTGGTCCTGATTGTAGAGATAAAGCTGTTAATGGCACAAGAATTTTGTTTTCTCCAATGACAGCCCTAAACCAAAGACTAGGTTGCCATCTTACACCCACTTGTACCTAGGAGTAAGTCCTGTTAAACACAAGAGGGCTTAAGGTAAAGGTAAAGGGACCCCTGACCATTAGGTCCAGTCATGGCCGACTCTGGGGTTGTGGCACTCATCTTGCTTTATTGGCCGAGGGAGCTGGCATTCAGCTTCCGGGTCATGTGGCCAGCATGACTAAGCCGCTTCTGGCGAACCAGAGCAGCACACGGAAACGTGTTTACCTTCCCGCTGGAGCGGTACCTATTGATCTACTTGCACTTTGATGTGCTTTCGAATTGCTAGGTTGGCAGGAGCAGGGACCGAGCAACGGGAGCTCACCCCATCACGGGGATTCGAACCGTTGACCTTCTGATCGGCAAGTCCTAGGCTCTGTGGTTTAACCCACAGCGCCACCTGCGTCCCACAAGAAGGCTTACTTCTCAGTAAACATGTATACCATGTACTATAAGCAAGATCTTAATGAATGCCTGGGCATCAGCTTCTGCATAAGCCTAAAACTCCCTGCAAAGTTTTCACATTTTTCACATTTGTCATCGGGGGAGGGAATTCTTTAACACCCACCTGAACCTATAGTGTAGTAGTATTTGCAGAAATTAACTTCTAGGGAATAACTGAACTCAGATGAAGCCACCACAGGAATGATGAGCACCCTGGTTGTTGGGGGAAAAGAAGGGCAAATTATGGTGATTCCCAAGGACTAGTAGAGAATGTAACAGAAGCAGAAAAAGTACACTAAAGGGGAGGGAGAACCAGACGCTCCTTAGGCCCCCAGGGATTCCTGTTGCCCGATGTCACTTCACCCATTGGCTAAATAAACCTGACATGCAGGAGCCAGGCCAGCTCATTTCACAGAAATCACCTGGGAGGATACCTGCACATTTTATTCACACCTTTATTTCTAAAGCTCAGCAGGTGCTATGCACTTGCAAGCACTACAATGGTGGCCCCCTGATTTAAGTACTATTTTATATGAATGAATGCATTTCTAAACATATTTTATTTTAACCTGCTTTCTTAAATGCATTTGGGAAACTTTTTTGAGCTGAAAACTCAACTGACAGATTAAAGTAACTGCTGCGATACTTTTCAACTTTTACTTCAAGGTTGACTAAAGGATGTGTTACAGATATAAACATTTTGTAGCTTTGCAATACTTAATATGAAAGCATGGTCTATAAATGGTCAAATAAAGAATGGTCAGATAAAGTAAGTTGCTGAATTGCAACTCATTACCAAACTTAAAACCATGGAGAGACCTGGTCTGAATAGAGACATTGGATTCTTATCTCATTTTACATGATAAAGCCATTTTTAGCCATCTCACCCCTTGCTTTTTCCTGTAAACCTGTTGACAACTGTTAGCGACTGCATTTGGTCTTATCACACCTATCAGCCAATCACCCATTCCCACCATCCTGCTGAGTAATACCCCTTCCCACCCTCTCACTATATATAAGGGTCTGGTGACTTCTGTTTCAGTTTATCTGAATAAGTGTGGTATCTAAAGAAGTGTGCATGCACACAAAAGCTCATACCAATAACAAACTTAGCTGGTCTCTAAGGTGCTACTGGAAGAATTTTTTTTATTTTGCTTCGACTATGGCAGACCAACACGGTTACCTACCTGTAAAGAAAATATATTATCTTAAACGATTGCTCAAATACAATCTTCTTCTGCATATGCGTTTAGCTGGAAGTGCCCTCTTATGGGATACTTTTTCAGTGTCTTCCCCCACCCTTGCCTCTGCCCCATTTCCCGTCCAGATTTGACCACTTCATTTTGAAAGGTCTCTCATGTGTTGCTTGGTAAAGGCAAGTTGTAATCTTGCTCTGACAGCTATCTCCATCTCCTCCTCGTCGTCGTCGTCGTCGTCCTCCTCCTCCTCCTCCTCCTCCTCCTCCTCCTCCTCTTCTTCTTCTTCTTCTCCTCCTCCTCCTCCTCCTCCTCCTCCTCCTCCTCCTCCTCCTTCTTCTTCTTCTTCTCTACAATTTAAGCTCTGTTTCTGACAAGTTAATTGGCCAGTGTTTAATAAAACCATCAATTAAGCAATAAAACTGTGAAAGTAATTAAGGTGATCTAATTCATTTCAGGTCTGTTCTGTTCTTGAATTGTCCTACTCTTCTTATGGTGGTTTCTCTAAAATTAAGCCAACTGACAAAATGGGGAAAGTGTCAAGTCAGTAATTAGATCTTGATATGGCTCAAAACGATTTAATAATAGTGTGATAAGAGGAGTTTTGTATTATAGAAGACCGTCAGCTATGCAGTGAAGGCATGGTTTTCAGGGGTCAACTTTAACATGTATATGTTCAGCATTTGTATATCTGACTATAGAAAAATTGGGATTAATCATGAATGGTGGACAGATGCAAATACGCACAACTTCTTGACACATGGATGCAATATTCATGTTGTTCTAATGAGAGGAAGGGACTGTAGCTTTGAGGGACAAATAGGAGTGTCAGGAAGACCGTGGAGACAGTTCAGTCCTGTCCTTTCCACCATGCCACACTCCTGATCTGGATCAGGGGCCTCTGGAGCTGCTTTTGATTTTATTAAAATCAAAATCTCAAGCAGGGAATTCAAAGGTGAGGTTAATGCCATGTCTAGTTTGACTTACACTTCAGAAATGTCCTCCAGACAGTTTACTGTAAGGTAACCCCTGAAAGTCAGTGAGATTACAGTGGTGCAAGGGTCACAGAGACTTTAAATTTATATGTTTGGATTGCTTTTGAAATCAATACTACTGCTTAAAATGCTGTTTTAATGCAGGAAGATCTGACCCCAGTTTTAATTATCTACAAAGTTCTAGGTGGAAGTTAAGTACCGTTAAAAGACCTGAGACTTTTCAAGTAAAGATGTTTACGAATGTAGTACTAAACTGTTGCCACTGTTGCTCTGTACGGCATGGTATTGCAACATAGCAAATGAGATAAATTGGTTTACTCATCACACTCCCTGTTTGACTAGCTTTTCACACAGCATATTACATAAAGAAGACACCTGTTCGAATAAAGTAAAATGGAAGGCAACGTTGTCTGTTTATGGAGCTATCATTTCTTATTCTTTAAGAAGCATTTTATAACTAATATCTCCCCTCAGGGGTTGCACAAGTTATGGTGCATTTCAGAAAGATGAGTTAATAGAGAAAAAGTCTGTAACAATTGCAATAAAATAACAATCTTCTTAGATCAAAGGAGAAAGCTACCGAATAAATATTAAATTCAATAAGAAAAGTTTAGAGTACTTGTTAAAATAATTGGATGGCTGTCCAGTTGTTTGCAATTTCCCTCAAGTGCTTATTTTGGCATTCATTAAACACTAGTTTGTACCCCAGGAACACTTGAAAGAATGGATGGGGATATTAGTAGCTTGCTGAAAGGGATACAGAGGCTCTTAATGGAAATGCATATTTACACTGAAAAGGAGCTATAATTGGTTTCTCATCATTCAAGTTCATTATTTTGTTTCAAATCTTTATTAAAGTTAAACCAGATTTACTCTTATCCTCTTCCTTGGGAGATAATCCCACCGGTTTATGCCTTACCTTCTGGAACCTGATGTTAATGCATCCAATTCCACTCAGCTCAAAAGAACAGTCCTTGTTGGCCCTACCAGGATGAGGGCAAGGAGGCCAGAGGGAGCCTCGCTCGTCTGCCCACCAAATACTAGTGCTTTGGTTAAGCATATGATTTACACGTGAACTGCCTTGAATTAGGGGTTTGATAAGGTAATTGAAATCACCCCGAAAAACAACAACAGCATAAAGCAATAACTTCAGATACTCAAAAATCTATTAAATTGCCTGAGATGGTGACATCCTTCCCGAGTGGGCATCTATGTCCAATATGCCTTCTCAACACCTCTGGAAAGCACATCTGAGTGGGGATTATCGGAGGATAATTCTTGATTTGTGCTCTTTTAGTTTTAAGTGCATTAATTCCAATGTGAATATGCACAGCCATGTGAAACCTCAGCCCTACTAACCTAAGCACTGGAAATTGGACGAAATTCACCAAAGCATGTTTCAAAAGAAAAGAAGTTCTTTAGCATAAATGCCACTAAAACGTCACCACAAATATTGTTGTCCAGTTGCTGCCCTAAAATTTCACATTCAACAATCCCTATAACAAACTGAAAACAGTTAAAAGGGGTGGGGGGGACATGTGTCTGCTGAGTATCACACTAAGGCCAAATTCCATGTGGCATACGACATAGCGGAAAGGTCACATTGCCCTGCATCAGGGACTACTTAAGTCAAGTTAATTAATGGCTCTTTCCCCCCTAACTCAACTGAATACACCTCTGAGAAAAGTGATGTTTGCGAAAGCTCTGTAATCTACTACTATGTGACCTGACACTGTAGCTCCACCCTTGCACACTGAGAGTGTTTGAAGGGTTGAGTAGCAAAGGACACACTTCTCAGGCAGAAGTACTATTTCAGTGTTCCCCTGCAGGTAAGGAAATGCAGTTTGGGCCACAGAGATCATTCTTGACGCTAACAGCGTGCACAGAGAGAGTGAGAAAAGAAGAAGAAGGAGGAGGAGGAGGAGGAGGAGGAGGAGGAGGAGGAGGAGCAACAGCTTCCAGATCGTATATTTCCATCTCCGACAAGTTCTCTGGACCTATGGCTGCAAAAACCTTGGAAAATGCGGACAGGATATTACTTGCTTATGAATAGGTGTCAGTTGTGGAGACAGCATCCATCTAAGGAGGGCACAAGATTTTTCAACATATAAGGATGCATTTTTTTGGAAGAAGCATTTGGAGTGAAGGTGCTCCAGAACTAGTGATGTCACTAAAGTTCTAAAACAAAAGATCCAGATCATGAATTTCCACAACTCATAATGCCCAGGTGCAAGCCAAGGAGAGTGTCTTTGTCTTAAAATTCCTGCTATGGTTAGAAAGCAATTTAAAACAAGACTTCATTAGCCAATTTAACACTTTCATGGTGGGGGTTGACATCCATCAAACTAGGTGCTTAAAGATCACAGCCAATGACACTGTCATGGATTGCTGCAATTGACACCTAGCTTTTTTTAAAAAAAAAATAAGAACCTTAGGCATTAGTTCCCCTAACAAACACCATCAATGAAAGTCCTGTGCAATGGTTTCTGCTTGCACAATTGGGCTTTCTCTCTTCTCCCCTCCACCCCATGCCCGTGAAATGGGCTCTGGGGTGGTTGGGAGCACCCCCAGAACAGCATGTGGTGGAATGGGGGGGGTCATTGATACAATTGTGCAGATGGAACATTTGTAATAGTGAAACATTGAATTCTACCCATAGTTTTGATAGTAGCTTCATCTGAGCAATCAGTTGGCCCTTGAATTTCCGAATTCCAAAAGGTACTAATGATTGCTGTGAGGCAAGGACCTTTTTTCACAAAGAGACAAAGTGGAAAAACTGCTTTGGAATCCATGGTTCAGCTGCTTGGGTCTGAAGGGAGGAAGGCAGAACAGGAAGCCTCCAATAGAAGACAGCACAAAAGGAGCCTGTGAATCTAATGGAAGGGAGGACGACCTGATTCATCCAATTCAAGTAAGACGCAGAGCGCATAATTCACGGGCAGAAAGCTCCAGGTTTGATTCCTGATATCTTCAGGCAGGGCTCAGAAAGATACCTGTCTGAAACCTGAAGAACCATTGACAGTCAGTGTTGACGATGCTGATGGACCAATAAGTCTTATTTAGTTCAAGGCAACTTCCTATGTTCCTGTCACAGCAAGATTTATCAACTTTGAACTCATAAAGCACAACCATCCCTATGCAGACTCACAGCCACACCTGCAGGAATAACAGAAATCGTGCAGGTCAAGACAACAATTTTGACAGTGCCAACAAATTCCATAAGCAGGCTAGAAAAAATAGAGAAAAAAGAAGGAACAATGTAACAAAGAAATGGTTCCTGCTCACATTACTCTCCATAAAGAGTTTCCACGGAAAGGAAAGCATTTTGCAGCTTTATTGGTGACTAGGGATGAGCGAGAAATTTGATTCACTTTGTATTTATAGGCAAACATACTTATTTTGCATTTTTTGCAGCAATTTGCCAGCTGAAACATGGCTAGCCTTCAAAATTCACACTTCTGTGAATTTTGCAATGCAATTTTCCAGCCAAGTAGCTTATATAAGAATTCATGTACTGAGATAAAGTGTGCATAATAATACATAGAATCATAGAATCATAGAGTTGGAAGAGACCACAAGGGCCATCGAGTCCAACCCCCTGCCAAGCAGGAAACACCACCAGAGCACTCCTGACATATAGTTGTCAAGCCTCTGCTTAAAGACCTCCAAAGAAGAAGACTCCACCACACTCCTTGGCAGCAAATTCCACTGTCGAACAGCTCTTACTGTCAGGAAGTTCTTCCTAATGTTTAGGTGGAATCTTTTTTCTTGTAGTTTGGAACCATTGCTCCGTGTCTGCTTCTCTGGAGCAGCAGAAAACAACCTTTCTCCCTCCTCTATGTGACATCCTTTTATATATTTGAACATGGCTATCATATCACCCCTTAACCTCCTCTTCTCCAGGCTAAACATGCCCAGCTCCCTTAGCCGTTCCTCATAAGGCATCGTTTCCAGGCCTTTGACCATTTTGGTTGCCCTCCTCTGGACACGTTCCAGTTTGTCCGTGTCCTTCTTGAACTGTGGTGCCCAGAACTGGACACAGTACTCCAGGTGAGGTCTGACCAGAGCAGAATACAGTGGCACTATTTCTTTCCCTTGATCTAGATGCTATACTCCTATTGATGCAGCCCAGAATTGCATTGGCTTTTTAAGCTGCAGATAGATAGCATACAATGTGAAAATATCATGCAAAAATGAATTGTTTAAGACAAAATCAATTAGGCAAAAGTGCATGCAAAGATATGTGCTGTATATTAGGAGAAATTCACTCTAAAATGCTGCTGAGTTTTCATGAGGGCTTGTACTTTAAAAAATTGCAAACTGACACCCCTAGCAGGCTGACGTTGCCCCACACCTAACACAAAGCTACCAATATTTAAATATTTCAAAATACACAGAGTATTTGGAAGAGAAATCTGAAGTCTCAAACTTAAAAAAAATGGAGCAAAAGCAGGAGAGGCAAGTTGTTCTTGTCCCATTTCCACCAGTGATTTGCAGCTTAATTTTATGTTCCCAACAAGGCTGGGAGCTGTTCAACAGGTCAGGTAGCAAGTCTCATAGGAGAGTAGCAGAGCTGTCTGGTTAGACAGGGAGCTGAGCTAAATGAGATGTTGGGCAGGAAATGATCTGAAGTGATCTGAAGATTTTAAAGCACAATCAGGAATTGGGGTGGGTTTCAAGCCCATCCAACTGAACATGCTTTCAAACTCTCTTCTTTCAAACTCTTTTTCCACCTGCACTCCTGGCGTCAGGGTTTTATGTATGTTCCCATTCCCAGTTTTACACCTCACATGTTCAGGCAAATGCAAATGCCTGAACATGGATTGTTTTGGTTTTGGATGCTGTTAATGAACCTGAATGCTTTTTGCTTGATTTTCTTCCCAGTGGTTCAAAGCAAGCAGCTGCTTTTGACAGAGCTGTATTTAGTTAAGGGAAACTGAGGTGGGAAATTTAGTTCATTTCCAGCAGAAGACACCAGTGGGATGAGTAATCTGTGGGAAATTGTGCCATTTCTTTCACTCCAATGCAGCATGAACAGAGCAAGCAG
This sequence comes from Podarcis erhardii, assembly GCF_964252035.2. Lineage (NCBI taxonomy): Eukaryota > Metazoa > Chordata > Lepidosauria > Squamata > Lacertidae > Podarcis > Podarcis erhardii. Next base: position 4,707,348 of record NC_138507.1, on the reverse strand, counting down.
TCAGACAAGGCAGCCTCTTAAGGAGGTATCTGAATTTAATAAGGCTGTCTGGAAGGGGAAAGATACGGATAGAAGATTAGAAAGATAACAGAATGGGGTGAGGGGAGAGAGAAAAACAAAGGTAATTATAGACTGATCAGAGAACATTGTTCTCTTCTAGCATCAAGTGGTGGGAACTGGAAATAAATAATCTGACAACTATGAAAACACACCTAACTATAAGAGCAGAATTCTGAAGATACTTTTTCCACCCTTATCAGAGAGCATGCCATCATAAATCCAAAACAAATTAACTTAGCAATTTATTCACTAGAGGACAAGAGCCAAAGGAAGTACATACTTGATTATCAGGATGCTTTAATTCATTCTCCCCTTTTCTGGTAATGATGGAAAAAATACGTGCTGAAGTTAATTTAGTTATATCTAATGGTAAAACCTTATGGAGCCCTAAAATTATTGAAAGTAATTTTAGCATTTCACCAAGTATCTTATTACACTCTCTGCAGTCCTACTCTAGTGGTTAAAGGGCAATTAGGTATAACAAACTGCACAAGAATATGGATGAGGAGGTACACCTTCAGATATTCTTTAAAATATACAGTGAAAATAATCATACATTTTGGTACCTCTGGTAACGAACTTAATTCGTTCCGGAGGTCCATTCTTAACCTGAGGTACCACTTTAACTAATGGGGCCTCCTGCTGCCACTGCGCCACCACTGTGTGATTTCTGTTCTCATCCTGAGGTAAAGTTCTTAACCTAAGGTACTACTTCTGGGTTAGCAGAGTCTGTAACCCGAGGTGTTTGTAACCCGAGGTACCACTGTATATTATTCATTTTCACTGTTGTGGAAAAAAAACCATAATTCCTGAGAGCAATTTTCAGCATGAAAATCAAATTTATTTTATTTATGTATTTAAGATATTAATTTCCTCCTCTTGATGATACATTGGATAGCAAACTATAAAATACATACAATTGTCACAATAAATCAGGAAAGAAAGCAGCATCTTGCTTCTTTCTGAACATCAACGAAAAGTTAGCTTGGTGAATGAAGAGTGGTCCCAAGGCAAGACACAACAGATGAAGAGGCCCCATTCCTTGAGCAAGGCCTTTGAAGAATGACCCTGATGGTTGGGCAGGTGGATGTGGGAGTTGAAAGTCTTGAAGGTATCTTGAAGACTAAGGGCAGCACTCTGAAAGGTGCCCAGAAGCAAACTGGCGATCAGTGCTGCAATCCCATGCCCACTTACCTAGGAATAAGATCCATTGAACTTAAGTTGAGCAGACACCAGCAGAGTCCTCCTTAATTGCTCTACTTAGTAGTCTAGTGGCTGTATTTTGCACTAAATTAGCTTCTGAACAGTCAGGACACACATAATTGTGGCCAGGTCACATTTTCCAGGAAAGACCACAGCTGTTGATCTCCTGATATTTAACAATGAGTTTGATGAAGCCTCAACACAGCCTTAGCACATGTGCAAGAAAATATGAGTTGAGATATATGCATGAACATACACAAAAGCTCAGAAGCTAGCCTTCAGAGTGGGTTTCCTTCCTCGACCACCCTACTCCAATGCAGAATTTCGTACATTTAAATTTGGGGAAGTAAGGCAGAGGGTACATGGCAGTAAAACCAATTAGGTACGCACTAATTTCTTCTCTGTGAAACAGCAGTAAGCAATTAATCAGAATTTTGATCACAACTCAGATGGCAATTCTAATTGCACTTGCCATTTCCCCAGCAAATATGGAATCATTATCTTTTCTATTTGCCTCCTCCCCACCCTATCTTTCTAATCTTCCGGCTGCCAGAAGCAAAACGTTTTCCAAGAACTATATATTTTCTCTCTCTAGAGGCAGCATTATACCTCTGGACTGAGGGTCTGCGTGTGCTCAGACCATGGTTGCATGTAGTGCAGGCTTCAGTGTAATTTGAATGAATACAGAGTGGCAGGCTGGCTGCTTGCCTGAGGGGTGGGGAATTCTGCCTTATGAAATTATGAGAGAGGATGAAAGGTAGCAGCTCACTCCATTATAAACCTTCTGGGAGGGGACTGGAGACATCTGACCTCTGCCCAGTCATCCAGCTTGCATCTAAGGGCGGGCGGATGGTGAGGGAATGCCATAGGGCCTTGCTTCTGTTCTATTATTACTGTTAAGGACAAAGCCCTCCCCCCCCCCAATACACAACTGAAGGAAGAAAAGTGGCAGACTGGGGCAATACGGTGCCCTGTGTGAGGCCAAAATTTGACGTTCCCCACCCAGCCCTTGTTCCGCCTTCCTAAAGCTGGGTACGAGAGGTGTGGGGTTTGGGAAGGAGGTTCAAAGCTCTGGCAGGCCCCCAAAGCTGGGAAAGCACCAACTAGGCGTTGAGAAGGAGATGGGAGGATTCTGGGACCCTGTGAGGGCCCCACACCACCTTTCCAAAACTTAGTGCCTTACCAAGCTTTGAGAAGGATTGTCCAGTCATGAGACAGATCATAAAAAGGCTTGGGATTGTAGACATCTCAATGCCGGGCTATGTTTATTATCAATATTTAAAGAGGTCAGTGCAGAACTAGTTTGTAAAGCTCATATATTTAATTGGTTGCTGCTAGATTGGCCAAGGATGGAGAAATACATTGCACTTTTCCCTTCACGTTTGGTTTCAGGAGGACTTACATATCTCAATTTCAGGAAAGTTGACTCATTTGGTGCATGTTTCAGGAGGCACTGCCAAGCCAACGGACTGCACTGCCACATGGTGGATGTTTTTGACATATATTAAGAAGCAGGCTCATGGCTGACAGGTTATTTGGTATTGATTATATACTGATATCTACTAGTACTTGCCCTTTCTGTTCTTGCCAGAACAATAATCATATTTTCTAGTCTGACTTTAGAGTGAACCTCTTCAGGTTCTGATGTCATATCCAACCATGTAGCATCTTTAATAGCAAGTCACCCCCTAGTTCTTTGAATCCATGCTGGAATTGATGGTGGATGGAGATTCTTGTTTGAAGGAGAGGACTGAAATAAGCCTGGTTTTGCATGCTAGTGTGAACTTGGTGGGAAAGAAAGCAGCATTCTCTTCAAACTCAGCATTCTGATGTCGGGGTAGGGGTGGGGAGGATCTTTGGAATATAAGTGCTCTGGGGTAGGGTTACCAGATGTCCCCATTTCTCAGGACGGTCCCTGAATTTACGAATAAGCCCCCAGACAAATTCCATCCCCGGAATGTCCCCAGATTTCATCTAATGTCCCTGGGAAACATAGCAAATCGGAGCAGCCTCCCAACTTCTGGGAAGGGAGGCCTCACGCTGCCTATCCGAGCTTGCGTGCAAGCAGGAGGGAGCAGGGATCTCTCAGTTAGGCAACGGGAAGCCTCCCTTCCCAGCTGAGGGATCCCGGCCCTCTCCTGCTTGCACACAAGTAGGAATGGGATTGGGGCTGCTCCGAGGGAAGGGAGGCATCGTGCTGCCCGAGCCTCGCCGCCAGCACCACTCTCAGCCCTCCTTCTCCACCTTCCATAACTGACCCACTGGGCACCGCTTCCCCACCACCACCGAAGAACCAACAACTCAGGGGCTGCCACGGCTCATGGAGAAAGGAAATAAAAGCCTTTGAGGAAGGGGAAACATGGCGGTTGAGGTCAAGGCAGCGGCTGCCCCTCTGCCGCCACCATCGCTGCAGCATTTAGCATCCTGAACGTGTAGTATTTATTTATTTATTTATTTATTTATTTATTTATTTATTTATTTATTTATTTATTTATTTATTTATTTATTTGAAGTGTCCCCGGATTCATTGAAAACAATCTGGTACCCTTACAGTTTGGGGAGGAAGAACACTCAGCATTTTTTAAATGTATTAACACACTTCCTTGGAGGGTGAGAACATGCAGGCAGGATTCTGAAGACAGATAATATAACTAATCACAGGAAATTGCAATATAAGCTTCTTTGCGCTGAGTCTTCCCCCACAGAGTTCCTTCAACTGGGGCGGGGGGCAGATCTGGCTCTACTTCTGACTTTCTAGCCAAGTCATTAGTCTACCAAATAGCACATTCCATTTATAACTAGGACTGTAAGAGCAACTCATGTTCCCTTTACATGCATCCTCTCTGATGCCAGAATTGATTCCCTCTTGCGCATTCCCACACAGCTGCAAAATGAAGGAGTGAGCAAAACAGCCACATGAGTGGGTCCAATGTGGTGGCTCTTTTGCACCTGGTTGCCATATGGTAGCAAATGGGTAGAAACCCCACCAGCACCAGCACACAATTGGTCCAGTCTCAGTGGCCACTCCCCCAGCACTGTGAGATCACACTTCATTCACAGAATGATTAACATAGGGAGTTGCCTTATACTGAGTCAGACCATTGGTGTTGCCTATGGAGAGCCAGTGTGGTGAAGCAGTCAAGAGCGGTAGTCTCGTAATCTGGGGAACCGGGTTCGCTTCCCTGCTCCTCCACATGCAGCTGCTGGGTGACCTTGGGCTAGTCACACTTCTTTGAAGTTTCTCAGCCCCACTCACCTCACAGAGTGTTTGTTGTGGGGGAGGAAGGGAAAGGAGATTGTTAGCCGCTGTGAGACTCCTTAGGGTAGTGATAAAGTGGGATATCAAATCCAAACTCTTCTTCTCTTCGTCTTCTGACTCCATGATTTCAGGCGGGGAGATTCTTATGCCTACCTGGAAAGACCAGGAATTGAACCCCAAACCTTCTGCATGCAACACAGATGCTCTATGACCGAGTACCACTCACCTTCCTTTGGCTCACCTCAAAACCTGTTCTTAATTAGTATTAATATTTCTATATTTAATAGTACCACATTGCCATCATATTTCTGAGGAACTCTCAGCTGTTTAGTTGCAGTGGGGTGGCCAACCTTACTACAGAGGTCTTACTACAGGGGAGGAGACACTTTTCCCAGTGTTTTTTCAGCTGGAAACAAACCTCTTGAGCGTGGCTAGAAATGGCATTTCCTGCTGGGAAGCACTGTATCTGTAGTTTTCTATGCCTCCCAAACTGAATGTGGATAGAAGGTAAGAACTAGAACGGGAGTACTAGCTAGTGGTGGGAGCAAATCCCACTTCAGGCTGGACCTAAATTCAAAGGGATCTGGACCTTTCTTAGCACAGGCTGAGGTTTCCATATCTACAAATCCACACTTCCACTATTAGACGCCTGTCTTGTGCATGGCATCCACCTTTTATGTGTGTGCTGCAGGAAATATGAGTATCCCAGTAGCGTTTCCCACAGCCATCATGATGTGTAGAGCTGTCTTTGAAATCTGGGTCAGCAAAGAATATAGTTCCAGTTCAGATGATTCATCTCGCATGGCAGAAGGTCACCAGAAGCACCAGCCCGCTTTCAAACCTGGTTTTGTGCATCAGAGAAGAGAAATGCTTCTGTGTTGCCAGGAAATCACCCCCATGCTGAGTCTGGCTGAAATGTCTGGATGCAGGAAAAAAGAGCAGACAGGGCCAGCTGTACATTGCAATTTCTGTTTGTGGTCTACTAAAACGTCAGGCACGGGAGGCTTGACTCAGACTTGCCAAGTTGGGCATGTTTTAAAGACTTCACCTGAATGTTCAGCCAGCTCCTGATATGCAATATGGTGAAGCGACTCACATATGCAGAGCAGGCTGCTCTGTGCTGAGAAGAGCAGACCGGCCGCCAAGGGATAAGGGTGGGGGCCGCATTTCTCGCTGCCAGAGAATTGCGTGTGCTGGGCATCAGATGTGAGCATACTGAACTTTAGCGGTATAGGGGCTGCCGCTCCAGAAGGTGACAAGAGATGGGGGTCTTTCTTTCAGCTCCTATGAAATAGATGCCTTTCCTTGGCAATGCACTTCCTATTACATTCATCAATGTAACCACAGTGTCATGGAATTTTGCAATCTGAGCACTCCTTTAAGTCCTGTAATTCTCCCTCCTTCAGATCTGGGCCCGGAAATGTGTGAATTATGATTTTCCCACCGGGGATGATGGAGATTGTAGTTCAGTTCTCATGAGCCAGATGGGAAAAGCCTACTGGCCTCTCCCATTATTCAGGGAGACTTCTACAGGTGCTACCTAGCCTCCAAAGTGAGTTCTTTGCTCCATATGAAATGGAACTGCAGGTGACCTGGAGTGGTGCCCAGGACCTAGTGTGAGATGTAAGTGTTGTTGAGCCACTTGGGAGCAATGACCAAAGGGCTAGTAAATTAAATGCACACGAAAATGGCCAATTGCCAAGAAAATCCAACACAGTCACATTAGACTTCAAAAGAAGAAATGTCCCCCCATTGAGGAGATTGATAAAAAAAGAAGTTGAAAGACAACATCAGTCGGGTGAAATCACTCCAAAACACTTGGCAGTTGTTTAAAACCACAATATTAGAAGCTCAACTGGAGTGGATACCACAGATCATGAGGGCGAAGAAGATGCCAACATGGTTAATGAGGAGAGACAAAGATGCTATTAGAGGCAAGATGGCTTCTTTAGGGACTAGATGACTCTCGGAATCCCTTCCAACCCTGTGATTCTATATAGTCTTGTGTGAATGAAGAGAACGAAAAGGAGCACAAACTTTGGCCAAATAAAAGTACAAGCCAACAGTAGGGGGTGCTTAAAAAGAATTTGAGAAATGCATTGCTATAAACCTGAAGACTGAAAATAAGAAGTTATTTAAATATATTAGTAACAGGAAACCATCTAGAGAGGCAGATGGGCCCCAAGGGAGTCAAAGGAGATTGTGGAGAAGTTGCATGAATCATCTGCATCTGTCTTCACAGTGGATGATATAGGGCATATCATGGTGCCTGAACTACCTTTGAAGGAAATGAGTCTCAGGAACTAAGGCAGATACTGGTAATGGGATATGAAGTTATTGGTCTAAAAGGCAAAATAAAAACTGACAAACATCCAGGTCCATATGACATCTACCTGAGACTTCTCAATCAGCCTCTGTACCTGAGGACTGGAAAGTAGCCAATATAACACTAGTAGTTAAAAAGAGACCCAGGGGAATCTGAAAATTACAGGCTGGTTAGTTTGGCATCTGTGGTGGAAAAATTTGTGGAAAGTAATAATAATAATAATAATAATAATAATAATAATAATAATAATAATAATAATTTTTTATACTGCCCTATACTCGTAGATCTTATTGTTAAAGATAAAATAACCAAGCATATAGAAGAGCAAGACTCACTGAAGCAAAACCAGCATGGCTTCTGCAAGGTCAAGTCTTGTCTCACAAACCTGTTAGAGTTCTTTGAGCATGTCAACAAGCATAGGGATAAAGGTGATCCAGCTGGCAAAACATACTTAGATTTTCAAAAAGGTTTTGACAAATATCTCACTCAAGACTCTTGAGTAAGCTTAGCAGTCAAGAAATAAGATGAGAGGTCCTATTGTGGATCATGAATTGGTTAGGTTGTAGGAAATAAAGAGTGAGAATAAACTGACAGTTATCCGAATGCAGAGATGTAGTGGAGCCCCCCCCCCCCCGCCCCCAAGGATCAATACTGGGACCTGTGCTTTTTAACTTGTTCATAAACAACCTAGAATTAGGAGTGAGCAGTGAGGTAGCAAAGTTTGCTGATGATCTTAAATTGTTCAGGGTCGTTAAAACAAAGTGAGGGTGAAGAGATACGAAAGGATTTCTCTCCAAACTGAGACTGAGTGACTTGGCAATAAAATGGCAAATGCAATTCAACATAAACAAGTTGCAACAACGAAACCCTTAATTCCACTCATATATTCATGGGGTCTGAACTGATAGTGATGGGCCAGGAAGAAGACTTTTGGGTCATAGTATATAGCTCAATGAAGTTGTTGACCCAATGTGCGGCAGCTGTGAAAAAGGCAAATTCCATGCTAGGGATCATTAGGAACGAAATTGAAAATATGGTTGTTGTTGACATCTGTCTGTTTTGAGAGACAATGGAGTTTGTTACCTCCCTGGAGCGGAAGCCTGGGCAGTGTGTAAACCTGGAGGTCCTGGGCTGATGGTCCTGGGCTGCCCGGATGACAGGACCCTTCTCTCAGCCTCGCTGATGTGGTCCAAATGAAAGCAGTGCAATATGTTTGGCACCAGCTTGGCTGCAGGAGTTGCCAGAAGGAGGCATATAAGGCACTATTCAACTGTTTTGGAACTCTACTCTGGATCTGCGCAGGGTTTATTCCTTAGCCCTTTCTTCTTCTGAAGATTTCCTGCAAGCCAGCAGATTTTAGGATCAGAGTTGCCCTTCTCCTAGATGAGCCACCTTCCCAGGTGGACAAGCCCCATCTGCCCCTCACTTCCATCTACAACATGTGCAGAAACCACCTTCTTGACCATTGGACTCACCATAAACTACGTCTGCTCAATCCACTGGAGCCTCTTTTCACATGCATAGGAAGTCCCTAACTCACTGAGAGTTTGAGACCCATTGGCTGCCCTCACCTGGTTTAACCAGCTGGTTGAAGCCATTCCCTGGTGTGGCCACTGTCAACTTCTAGGAGCCAGAGGTGAGAGCTAAGTGCAGGGAGGTGACCAAAGGTGGTCAAACTACCCCAGAAGGAGCATGATGTGCCCTCCACCAGAGGTACTGCCCATCCTCTAATACCCCACACACCCAAATTGAAAATAAAACCACTGATATCACAATTCTGTTATACAAATCTATGATGCAGCTGTATGCCATGTATAGTTCTGGTCACCTCATTCAAAAAGGATATTGCTGAGTTGCAAAAGGTCCAGAAAAGGGCAGTGCTGGAAGATTCAGGACCGATGCTTCCTTTCTGCAGCACATTGTTAAACTATGGAACTTGATCCCACAGGAGGCAAGTGATGACCATCAACCTGAATGGGTGTTGCTTGAGAAATGTCACTGGTAGAATAATACATTGCACCTTGATCCCGAACTGGAAAATTAAAAGTAATGATTTATTATATTTAGAATTTAGTCAATTCTCTAAGAACACTATGTGCACAAATTGGTGTTCGGTTCAGGATGTTTCCACAGAACACTCTCTAGACACGTAGCTTGGGAATATTGGTTTTGGACCATCCCTAATGAACCGTTTACATTTCAATGAGTTTTGTGGGAATTCTACATTATACATGCCTGAGTTCTTATTCATGAGGCCCAAAACTGTTTTAACTGGGAAATGATCATAAATGACATAATGGAATGTTTCTATTTTGGAATAATCATTTGATTTCCAGACTTTGTTTTTGCAAAAGAACAGGATAATTTTTTAGTGATGGGACAACACCCCTTGGCTCATCTCAAAATGCAAGCTTGTTTTGTTTTGGGTTTGGTTTTTTTTATAGGTTTCCTTGCAAATGTTTTGAACCAAAAGTGTGCTTTCTCTCTCCATGTATTCCCAGGCCATGCTTGTGAAAAATGCATGAGGTGCACCCCCCCCCCGGCAGACCCTCTGTGGCCTTTCCTTAACTGGAAATGACGCTGCTGAGCAAGGCTTGGCCCAAGGCATTTTGCCGCCTGAGGCAAAGAACAAGATGGCAGGCACATGCCAACACAGACAATGGGGCACAAGAGGGCAGCAAACTAAGGGGCACAGGACAGGCTGTGTGGCGCTCATAGCTCTGCCCAGAAGCACCTTCCCAGAGTTCATAGTTCCTTAGCATCAGCTTTCTAAATTGGTTGTCTCACTACCTAATTTTTCTGCCAGTAGTCTTGGAGCCATAGCTCCTTCTGTTTCCCAATTCAATTTGGGAGGCAAATAAAACTACGAATCCTTTGCTCCCCAGGAAGAAATGATGCCCCTGAACTTGCTCAACAGATCCTTCTCCTGTATCTAGCAGGCCTTCCTCCTCACCAGTTCCTTTCCCCCAGCCTTCTCAAAGGTAGCATTTTCTTTTTTCTTGCTTGGGAGGTAGTTAGGGGGACGAGCTGAGTTTGAGCTAGGACTCAAACTGAAATAGGCCTGACCTGAAATAAGGCAAGATTTTTCAAACCTGGGAGTTTTATTTTTGAAACCGCTCAGCTGCAAATTAACCCCTTTTGGAATGTGGCGATGGAAAATGGAGAGTAGAAGGATGAAGAACCAAAGACCCTTCCTAATTTGTAACTAGATGAAGCAAAATACTTTGACAACAATAGTCTTAGCAAGTTTATTTTACTAATTCCCCCACCCCCTCGCTTGTCAAAGAACATACTCCCCCCCCCCAATAATAAGTCCTTTCCTCTTCCATTTCTCTTTCAAATCAGGACAAGGCACTTGTGGTGGGTACACACTCCTGCTAACTGTTATGATGTTTGCTGTCAATTTCATTTATTTATGCAACTGCTGTGGAAGAGCCCCAGGCGGAGAAGCAGCCATGAAAGATTTCAGAGTCCTGGTGTGGGGTCATGAAAGGGAAAGAAAGGGAACGACGTTGGGGCGGAGGAGTCCACTGGTTATGAGAAAGGAACTGACACAGGAAATGGTCACATATGGCACAGATTTATTGTGTCCGGGACTTCCCATTCAAATCCCATTATATCCACAGCTCAGAGCGGCGCTTGGCACAACCCACATTTGTTTTTAGATCTGGCATCCAATGAAATCAGAGCTTCATTCTGAAAAAGAAAAGAGGAAAGGAAAAATGTGATGTGTTTATCGTGCCATGGCAGGAAAGCCAAGGGTTGGTATTGTGTTTTAAAAGAATGCTGTTTTGCTTTCTCTTGTATAGGGTCAATAGTCAGAAAGGACCAGGGGCAGTTGTGTGTTTGCATGTAGAAATAGGCCTTTGAGCTCGTATGTTCAGCTAATACAGAAATAACCTGAGAGGAAATAGCCCCTTAAAAGCATATAGTGCAGAAAAGATAAAGACTGCTGTTTTCACTTCAAGAGGTGGAGAGCTGTGTTATTTGCTGTGAAATCGGCAAGGACCAGTTGTGTTGAGGCAAGTGTTTTCAATAGGGCTGTAGGTTTAACAAAATGATTGTGATATTATGTAAGTGCTTTAATTTGTGAAACACAGAGAGCAAATACTTGCGGTATAGGTTTATTCAAACTAAGTGGTGCACATATTCAGCTCATATCTCTGCCTCCCTGTAAATTGTGTCACATTCATCCCACATATTCTGCTGCAGCTTGGTATGTTCTCCCACAGACCCATATTTGTGGTACCCTCTCTCAGACCCCACCCATTATTCAGCTTGTCACATCACACCTCTCGGTTCCTTGGCTGACATTTTAATGCTGTTCCACAGAGCAGACGTGGATGGCTGCAGGGCTGAAAGTAGTAGACTAGAACACCATAAGAAAATCTCCAGGCAGCTTTCTTGGTCTCCCCCATACACAAATGCCGCTGATAACATTGTAGAGTGGATCCATTTTATTTATCCCTCCAATCTTTTTGGGTGTGAATACAATACCCTGATCTTCCTTTATTTATTTTAAGGTGGACAATCAACAGGTATTGATAACTATAGTGCATTATTCTAAGCCATCCTATCCCTCCCCCCCCCACCTTTCCAGATGAGTTGCAACATTTATCACCCAGATGCAGTGGTACCTCTGGTTACGAACTTAATTCATTCCGGAGGTCCATTCTTAACCTGAAACCATCCTTAACCTGAGGTACCACTTTAGCTAATGGGGCCTCCTGCTGCCGTCGCACCACCAGCATGCGATTTCTGTTCTCACCCTGAGTTAAAGTTCTTAACCCGAGGTACTACTTCCAGGTTAGCGGAGTCTATAACCCGAAGTGTTTGTAACCCAAGGTAAGTAAAGGTAAAGGTACCCCTGCCCGTACGGGCCAGTCTTGTCCGACTCTGGGGTTGCGCGCCCATCTCGCTTAAGAGGCCGGGGGCCAACGCTGTCCGAGGACACTTCTGGGTCACGTGGCCAGCGTGACAAGCTGCAGCTGGCGAGCTAGCACCAGCGCAGCACATGGAAACGCCATTTACCTTCCCGCTGGTAAGCAGTCCCTATTTATCTACTTGCACCCGGAGGTGCTTTCGAACTGCTAGGTGGGCAGGAGCTGGGACCAAATGACGGGAGCTCACTCCGTCACGGGGATTCGAACTGCCGACCATGCGATCGGCAAGTCCTAGGCACCAAGGTTTTACCCACAGCGCCACCCGAGGTACCTACCTTTAAATCCCTTTCCATTGCCTTCTGCTGCTGGATGTCTTTTGATAGCCAACAGCTTTCATTCCAAATACAGGCATATCTCTCCTCCTGTAACAGATTCTAACTGGTTATTTGTGGCAATTGGTCTTGTGTTTCTAGGGTGCCTATAAGAACGGTACACAAAACAAAAAAATAAGACTCAGGCCCTACAGTCTGTATAAGACAACACACACCAGGGAAGGAAAGCGGCAGGGAAAGGTAGATACAGTCATAGCTTGGTTCTTGAACTCCTTGTGACTTGAATGTTTTGGCTCCCAAACACCACAAACCCAGAAGTCAGTGTTCCAGTTTGCAAATATTTTTTGGAAGCTGAACGTCCGACGCAGCTTCTGAATGAGTGCAGGAAGTTCCTGCAGCCAGTTGGAAGCCGCGCCTTGGTTTCTGAATGTTTCGGAAGTCGAACGGACTTCCAGAATGGATTCCGTTTGAGAATAAAGGTACAACTGTATGTGGGATCACTTAAATGCCAGTGCAAATGCAAGTTTCCCTCCTCTTATTTACATGTACCATCAGAAGGAGCCCAACAATTGCCAGGTGGTGAGACGTTCCATCAGCAGAAAACAATGAGGGAGAAAAGGTGCAGTTGGGAAATGGAGGGTATAATGTTGGTTCCAAATAGGGGAGCATAAAGCTGGGCAGGGGCTGTAGCTCAGTGGTAGAGCTCGGCGTGCAGAAGGCTCCAGGTTCAAACGCAGCCCCAAACGCTGGAGGGCTAGTTCTAGTCCATTTAGAGAGGATTGAGTGACATGGACCAATGGTCTGACCCAATATAATTCAACTTCCAAAGGTTCTTATACACACGTCACTTGCAGGCTAAGCAAAGCAATTGCTACTGTTGAAATAAGACCAGCCAGAAAGCAAAAGGAAGTGGAAAGAAAATTCCAAGAGTGGGGACTTTCATCCCATAATCCAGAGGTCTTCAACCTTTTTCAGTCCACGGCTCCCTTGACCAACTACATCCTTTCTGCGGCACCCCATGGGACTCAGGAGCCCAGGTGGGTCACCCCTTGGCTGCAGAGCTGGCAGCTGCTCACCCTTTTTCGAACACCCTTGTGGAGTGTTCCCTCAGCCTCCCCTTCCCTCTCCTTGGGAGTCCTCTGGGCAGCCACTGCTGCTGCCCCTGGTCCCTGAGCTGCCCACCACCCCAAAGAGAGGTGCCTCCTCACACTGCCCCACAGAGGGAAGAGGATACCCCCAGCTTTAGTGGCCCAACGGAGACTGGCCAGTGGTGAACTTGAGGCAGCACCAGGCACTCAGCTCCCAGGCAGGCCTTGCACACAGCAAGCACAAGAAAGGCCAGTACAGTGCCTGCCTGCCCAGCCTCCCACTAGTCTGTCCATTCCCACCAGCAAGGGCAGGTAGACTGGCTGACTGGGTTCCCTCGTCTGCTTGCTTGCTTACTCTGAGGCCAGCCCCTGGCCAGCCCCAGAGGCACCATTCACGTGGGGAGCTTGTAGCCAGGGCCGCTCCAACAAACAGCTGTGCAAGCCTTTGGGAGGCAGAGACACAAGAGGGCATCCGAGGAGAGAGGGAAGGAAAGGGGGACAGAGGCCAGCATTGTCCGTTGCACCCCTGACCATCATTCAAGGAACCCCAGGGTGCCACAGCACACTGGTTGAAAACCACTACCATAATTGCTACTGTCAGAGCTGCCCCTTGGTCCCAGCTCACAGAAGACCAACGCCAGGCTGTCGTTATGTACAAAAGTCTTTATTGAAGTTTGGTTTCCATTTCAAAGCCGCAGCGTGCAACTCTACGTCTTAACCCCTAGACCGGCGAAGCTCCATCTGAGTCTCCCCCCCTTCCACACCAGTTTAAGACTCTAGCCGTGCTCCACCTCTTCCTAAGTTCCTTCCTCCTCTGGGCCCTCCTGCCCGCTGGGGTTTCATCCTTTCTGGACTCTTCTGACGCTGACCCCCCTGATTCTTCCCCCTCCTTCCGGCGGGCTTTAGGACCTGGTTCCCTATCCGGGCTACCTGCTGTGCTGCTCGCCTGTACATTTGAACTTGGCGCGCGCGCCCAGCCGGCAACCTTCCTCTTGACTGTTCCCCCGCTCTCCGATGGAGGCGTGGTCAATCCTGACTCATCTCCTCTCGCTGGTGGTGAATACGCTGGTCCCGATACCTGGGACTCCTCCCCCCCACTGCGCTCTGGTGGGGAAGCTGGTCCTGATTTCCAACTGCTGCTCTGGGAGTCCCCGCTGGCCCCTTGCTTCTGGGGTGTCCCCCTTGGGGCCCCCCTTGCCCTGGCCACCGGTGCCCCCTTCTGTGAATCTTCCGATTCGCTGGAGAGGCTCATGGAATCTCTCGGGCTACTGTCTTCTTCTCCTACGCTGCCCTCGGATTGCTCCCCCTCGCTCTCCATCTCCTCCCCTCCCTGCGCTCCCGCTGCGTCCCTGACAGCTACATTCACCCCATGTGAACAAACAAGCCACAAACAGTGAGAGCTTTTCTTTCTCTCAGCAAATAAGAGGTTTCTGCGAAGACTGTGTATTCCTTCCCATCTCTGCCTTCTTGGCCTAGTGGAGGGGCTCCAGTCCCACTTTGGGGACTAGGAGGAATGTGTGCTTCTGGACACGGATCCTTCTCCTCAGGCTCCTCAGGCACATTGGTTTGCATGCAGATTTAGTCTGGATGTATTGAAAAAACAACTTGGATTTGCATCTGTATACAGTGGTGCCTCGCAAGACGAAATTAATTCGTTCCGCGAGTTTTTTCGTCTTGTGATTTTTCCGTCTTGCGAAGCACGGACTTTGGAAAAGCTTCAAAAATCACCAAAGTCTTCAAAAACCTCAAAAAAGGCTACCACACCGCGTGCTATGAGTTGCTCCTCGAAGTGAATGCACGGTTTTAAGAAAAAGGGAACAAACTTGCAAGACAAAGGAAACAAACTTGCAAGACGTTTTCGTCTTGCGAAGCAAGGCCATAGGGGTTGCTTTCGTTTTGCGAGTTTTTCGTCTTACGAGGCATTCGTCTTGCAAGGTACCACTGTACGCCCATTTATCAGCTTTATGAAAATTTAGAAATAATTGCTATAATTTGAACAGACTTTAAATTCATTGTTGTGAGGAAGGTTGTGACTAGGTATTAAACTGAGATACTGAAATACTGAGGTCTGGATTAAATATTGCATGCAAACCCATCTCACATCATTCCAATGACCACCCACTCACTTCAATCAGCTTCAGGAGGGGAAGGCAGGGGGGCTTGGCAAGGTTGAATCTTTCAACTTTGAAATTCCCCAAATGAGGAGTGCTAAAAAATTGTAACATGACTTGGGAATTCAAGAGATATTTTGGTTAAATTACTATAATTTAGTTTTGCTTGTAGGTAGAATATGTGTAAAACTGCATAGAAATAATTAAAAATGATGGTCAAATACTTGTTGTTGTTGATGTTGTTGTTAAGCATTACCTGACATTTTCAGAAGGTAAAATTAAAAGTTCTTTGGTTTTCTGAAAGCAGTTTACAGTATGTCCTTCTTCAACAAACGTACACTTACCAAGCTAAATGTTGTCCAGTCACAAAAGTAATAGCGGATTTGAATTGCTCACACCTGAAACCATATTTGTAAGATCGATTACTGAAGAAATGTGCAAAAATTAAGTTTCACCCCCTAAAATGACATGACCCAGCGGCAGGGGTGGGGATTCTTAACCTTTCTCCTTCAAGATGTTTCCTTACTCTCTCTCTCTCTCGCTATATATATATATCCCACACAGCATTTGCTTCTCACAGAAGCTCATACAGCAAGTTCTCACAAGGTAGTTTGTGAGATGGCGAGAAACTTAACATATAAGTTCTCTCAGTTGTCCACTGAATTATTTGTCTTCCTTACTTCTGGGGGAGTATGGTTTATGGAGTATAGTTTGCCCAGGGCCACTAGGCTACAGTGAGTAAATAGTGTGTCATTAATTATGTCCCCACTTTTAGCTTTTAACATGGTAGCTGCATTTATATTAGCATTAGAAATAAGTGACTAGCAAACCTAGGCAGATGGAAACAACATTGCTTGGCATTTATTTTATTTTGATAAAATACATATTAGAGAAACTTGATGACACCTCTTTGTTTTAGTCAAATGCTCCCGAATTTTTCCTTACAAGTATGCAATGTGAAATCTATCATAAACTGGGGAAGAAATTAGTAGAAAGAAATGGTGATGCTGACCTAAAGGGGGAAATCATTAATGTTGATGTATTTCATTCAATTTTAAATGTAGAACTTTTGAGGGCATTGGTGAGGGAGCTGAGTAAAAAACCGAAAGTCTCCGTGCCTTTAAGTAAAACATCCATATTTTTTTTTAAAAAAAACCCACTTAAAAAAACCTTCCCTTTTGGTCCATTTTCTAAATAAAGGATACGAGTTGTGTGGGGTGTTTTTTTTTCTTAAGCAAAGAGGACCCCAACGGCATATTTTTCTTTTCAAATGTGAAATGAGGTGGAAAATCCTCATTTCACGACAGGAAGGACAAATATTGACACAAAGTTAATATTTGTCAGAAACCCTGCAAGCAACCTGAGTGTTTGGAAAGAAGTAAATTAAATAAAATAACAAATTTGGTGTGGAGCTCTTTTTTAGAATTTGGGGGGGGGGGAGAGAAAAATTAATGTGAAAAGAATTGTACGAAAAGAGAGCACACACAAACTTCCACTTTGCTGCCCTTGAATACCCAATAGGCTACTGTGTAACACATCCATGTGCACATCTGATGCCATTGATCGCACCATACATGGTGCTCAGTGTCGCGTGTTGGCGCATAAACACAACAGCCGCCCACACATTCTTTTTTTTTTTTTTAAAAAAAAAACACTCTTCCGCATATAATTAGTTTTATCTCATGCACTCGCCATCTTCTTGGCTTTTCTGACTTTTTGTGCCATCCATGCACACCCCAATCTGTGAACCCCAATTCTCTCCTCCCCTCACTTTTGCACACGAAATATATAACCCGCTTAACTTAATTTTAGCCATTTAGAAGGAAGGCTTCTGGAATTTATCACTGTTATTGTTCATCTCGAATGTAAATAGCACATGTCACCTCAATACTCAGTGGTCAATCAGTATTTATTAAGCCCTGTCCACTCTGGCCTTTTTCTCCAAGGAGAGCCGCAGGGCAGATTAGACGCTGCCCCTGACACGGTGTGTCACTTATCTATTTGTGTTGATTATGAGAGTCAGCTGTGAGCAGATCTCTTCCCCCCTCCCCCCCCCAGCCCCGCTTACAAGCACCCCTGCTTGGATTTTCATGAGGAAATAATCAGATTAGGCCTTCAGCGGCGAGTTCATACGGAGTTCTCTTTTCTCCAACGTGCTGCTAACTGGATAAACGTGTTTTGTGGTAAATTGTAAATGACATTATGATTACCAAGGCCAGCGTGGGTTTCATTTTAAAAGTGATCGAAATGGCTGGCTGCAGAAATTGTGACTGGCAGAAAAGGTGATTCGGAAAGGAGGGAGGGCGGAGGAAGAGGAAGGGACCAACCAGGACTCTAGCAACCTCTTTGCAGAAGAGGGAGCTTGCACAAATGCAAATCCTAGCAAATGGCAGAATAGGAGCAGGACCTCTTCAGCAAGAGAAATGCAAGAGGGATGATCAGTGGGAGGGGAACGGTTGACTCAGCTGTTTGCAAGGCATCAAATGAGGAGTCTGCAGCAGTTCTGTAGCTAGTGAATCACTGAATCTTGGAGCTGGAAGGGACCCTGAGGGTCATCTAGTCCAACCCCCTGCAATGCAGGAATCTCAACTAAAGCATCCATGACACATGGTCAGCCAGCCCCTGCTTGACAACCTCCAACGAAGGAGAGCCCACAACCTCCTGGGGGAGTAGGTTCCACTGTCAAACAGCTATTATTACTGTCAGAAAGTTGTTCCTGGTATTTAGTCTGAATCTTCTTCTTTGTAACTTGAAGCCATGGGTTTGAGCCCTCCCCTCCAGAGCAGGAGAAAACAAGCTTGCTCCACTGTATTCTGCTCTGGTCAGACCTCACCTGGAGTACTGTGTCCAGTTCTGGGCACCACAGTTCAAGAAGGACACTGACAAACTGGAACAAACTGGAACGTGTCCAGAGGAGGGCAACCAAAATGGTCAAAGGCCTGGAAACGATGCCTTATGAGGAACGGCTAAGGGAGCTGGGCATGTTTAGCCTGGAGAAGAGGAGGTTAAGGGGTGATATGATAGCCATGTTCAAATATATAAAAGGATGTCACATAGAGGAGGGAGAAAGGTTGTTTTCTGCTGCTCCAGAGAAGCGGACACGGAGCAATGGCTCCAAACTACAAGAAAGAAGATTCCACCTAAACATTAGGAAGAACTTCTTGACAGTAAGAGCTGTTCGACAGTGGAATTTGCTGCCAAGGAGTGTGGTGGAGTCTCCTTCTTTGGAGGTCTTTAAGCAGAGGCTTGACAACCATATGTCAGGAGTGCTCTGATGGTGTTTCCTGCTTGGCAGGGGGTTGGACTCGATGGCCCTTGTGGTCTCTTCCAACTCTATGATTCTATGATTCTATGATTCTATGAAATAAATAAAATCTTCCATGTGACAGCCCTTGAGATATTTGACGATGGCTATCATATCTCCTCTCAGTCTCCTCTTTTCCAGGCTAAACACACTCAAACTCTCTCAACCATTCGTCATAAACCTTGGTTTCCAGACCCTCAATCATACTGATCGCCCTCTTCTGCACACGTTCCAGATTGTCAATAACATTCTTAAATTGTTGTGCCCAGAACTAGACACAGTGATTTGCATGTCCAGAAAGGCCCCCAGATTTTCAGCTTTCTTTCCTTGGTCCTATCCTAATTATCCTATGTTCATTCCTGTGCTCTCTGTTGCATGTATGTGCAGGCGCACACCCACCCACCCACCCACACCCTCATGGCCAATGTTCTGGGGGCTGCATTTCAGTGGTTGGTACTAAAATAATAATAATCAAAAATGGATGCAAAATATGAAGAACTCAGTTAAAAACCGGAAAACTGAGAAACTGAGACATTGGCATATTCTCCCATTCCTACACAGTGGAAAGGTTAGGCCAATCTGCACGAGCCCCCAGACCACCCCACTGGTAGAAAAACTACCCCTATTAGAACTTAATCCATTTTTTAAAAGAGTTTTAACTCCTCCTTACCACATCCACCATATAATGCTTTTTCTGGAAAATGTAGTTTGTTGCTTTAGTAATACAGTGGTACCTCGGGTTAAGAACTTAATTCGTTCCGGAGGTCCGTTCTTAACCTCAAACTGTTCTTAACCTGAGGTACCACTTTAGCTAATGGGGCCTCCCGCTGCCGTACGATTTCTCTTCTCATACTGAAGCAAAGTTCTTAACCTGAGGTACGATTTCTGGGTTAGCAGAGTCTGTAACCTGAAGCATCTGTAATCCAAGGTACCACTGTACTGAGAACATCAGATAAGCAATTGGTTGTAGGCCATTGTTCATCCTTAAAGGAATTATCACAAATTTGATTCTTTTTATGGCACCTTTTAAATATTTGGGGACTGCTATAATAACCTCCTCCTTCACTGAATTTCTTTTCTGGAAGAAGATAGCTCAGTTTTGTCCTCCAGATGAAATCTACTGAAAAACCATCTCTTTTTTGTTGCTCCAGTCAGAACCTTCAGTGATCTAATGCTTCACTGATACATCTGTAGAACCTAGATGGCATCAGCTTTCTGTATTAGTGCCAACTCAGTCAGCAATTTTATGTCTAATCACATTAATGTAATGCAATTATGCATTTTATTACTTTGAAATGAATAAAGGATTCAATCTAAAAAGTGCATTTTCTTTTTTGAAAACAGCATCCAGTTTTACTCTTTAATTTTCCTTGTCATTTGGAGTAGGCACATATTTTCCCCGCCCTTACATCTGGTCTCCCAATCACACTTTCGATGAAAGCTAATAATGTAGCTGTACAATTGTTTACCTCTTCAGAGACTGTGTAAAGAGAAATGTCTGTCACATATTACAAGTCTTGTGACAAAATTACAAGTGTTGGCAAGTCTGTGTTGATGATGTATTATTTATTTAACAGGCATTTACAGAGAAGACAGAAAGTGCATCTACAAACCGTCATCAAATGTGTATTTCTGTAGAGAAACATACTATGCAGTGGTGATTTTAGAAAGCACAGAAACAGATGCCAGTAACTGGAAGCCCTCTCCACCCGTGCTGGTGACCGACACCTTCATTGATACCTTCAGCGAAGCCACTTCACGGGGATCCTGCTGTGCCACAGAACATTCATCAATATTTTACTCAATATTGCCATTGAGCAAGCTCTCAAAAATTTGTTTTAATGGTCCAGTGCCTTGGTCACTAAGACTCTACTTAAATAGTGGTCACAACGCTACAAGGATTCTCTTAGCTATCTTTTATGATCAGCCACGAAGCTTCCGTGTTTTTGTTAAAGGGAACTATATGCCACCAGTTTTGTCATTTCCCAGACCTTCCTTGGCAAATGCTGTGTCGGGAACCAATTACTTCAGTTTTCATGAGAATCTTCTGTATGTTGCCATTCATTGGGATGAACCTATTGAAATACACACATATAATTCTCTTCATGTTGCTTTCACTATAGCAGAGGCTGAGGCAGCGGTGATTCAAAGACTGGCTATTTTTTTACAGATTGGGTGGGACCAAGTCAGAACAGTCCTCAACTCATCTGGAAGTGAGAGCACCTTAAATACCATAGCAGACAATGCTACAAAGAGAAAACACCAGTGCCCCCCTATGAAGTCATGTGTGTTCATTCACCATAGAGCTAGCCAACAGAAAACCCAAACAGGTTCAGCAATCTTTGGGGGCTTGCTGCCACCCCATTCGTTCACTGGTTTGAGAGTGCTGATCCTTGAAATAAGTGATCCATTACACTTCCAAAGGTCCAAGCTTGCCTCCTCATTTTCAGTTGACAGATTGACAAGTTTGGCCAATACTCTTATCGATGCCCAACAGACTGGTGAACTTCAGCATGCCCTCAAAATACCAGTTGATACCCTAGTGGTGATGGTTTCTGCCACCTCAGTTCCAGCAGAGGGAAGTTCTAGGTAAGTGGACTTCACGTCAAATAGTAATGCTATAAATGCTAATGCAAAAGGCAGTTTTCATTGCCTGTCAATGTCATCAGTGGTGAGGGATGATCTGAAGGGCACCAGGTGGGGGGAGCCTCACAAGAGTGGCTGACACAGAAGACTTAGACCAAAGGCTTACTCTCCTGTGTCCTTCATTCACTGAAACGAGTGGCACAATAACCATCACTTTCAAACTATGGCCAAGATTGGTTTGAGTCAATGAGCCCAAACCACTCATCCAACTCTGGCTATGTTATCTGAACAGCCCTATGGAGGCACTTTTTGTTTATAAAAGCATATACAGCTTATCAAACGGTGTGTACAACCATTATAGCTACAATGGACACAAAATTGCAAACCACTGGCAAATTGTCTCTCACACACACACACACACACACACACACACACACACACACACACATTAATTGTCTGTTTAAACTAGGTGGAATAGAAAAGTTTTCAGCAAATGTGTAAAAAGTAAAACTGAAGATGCTTGTTGAATCTTTGTATGAAGAACTTTTCGCAAGACTGGACTGATTACCCTGACATTAGATAAACCTCACTAATTGGGGGGGGGGGGACAACTAAAGTCACTCCTACAGATGATCTCAGTGATTGAACTGGGATCACGCTCAAGCACCTGAATGAGAAATGGGGCCACACTGAGAAGTCCTGCCCCTGATGTCACATGTGCTATGTTGGGGACATGACTGGGGGACAGTGCATGAGTAAAGTATTTGCAAAGGGCTTGGATGCTTCTCTCTCACCATGGCTGCCACTCCCAATTATACTTTTAATGATGAAAAGGGATTTGAGAAATATGGCCGTGTCAGAAATGAGAGAGAGAGTTTACACAAGCCTTCCTGTACAGTAATCTGCTGCTACCTGACTCAGACCCATTTCTGACCACATTTGTTCAGCTGAAGTGCAATTATCACCTTTTAATAGACGAGGCACAAAGAGACTGTCAGGATCATTGATAGTTAAGTAAGCTGCTTACTTAAAAATGGTTGATTACTTGGAATTTTACGTTGTGGTTGGACATATCTCAGGCATTGTGCAAATAAATACATCAAATTCTGACTTAGGTCACAATCCTGTGTATAAATCCTGTGTATACTTTCCTGAAAGTAAGCCCCCTTCAACACAGTAGGGATTTACTTCTCAGCAAACATACAGAGGATTCTGTTGCTAGTTTATTATTGCCACTAAACAATGAATGCATCATCTTGTTACACTTTTGGCTGTCCATAGCTAATTTGGGTTAAATTACTTCATACCAGTGCTCAAGAATTAAAGGGTTTGATTCCCACATTACTGATTCCCCCATGGTACACCATTACCCTGAAGCTGTGCTCTGCTTTTAATATCTACTGTCCATAGCAAACCTATCTAAAAGGCCTTTATAACTCAGCACTGTCACTTTATGCCCAAGAGCAATGGAAATCCACTTATCTCACTAGGGTGAGACCTGTAAATACAAGACCCACAGAATGAAAATTAACATATTTCTCCCACTGCGACGGCTGCCACAGCAGCATCAATGCAAGCAATAATTCTGAGCTAGCTATCTGATTCTATAGCAGCTGTTGGACTGACCAAGTCAGAAGATGGGCACAAAAGGAAGAGTCAGGAACGTGCAGGAGGTGTGGCAGCAGACCCTGAGAAGTGTAGTGGGAGCAGTCCTTTGCAAGCAGGCTTTGCAGGAGGTCGCACACTAGGATGCAGGCAGCTCAAATTGTTCTTGGGGGTGTGTGTGTTGTCTTTCCCATCTTGCCATGCACTGGACTACTAAAAACAACCTAAACTATTGAATCATAACAGAGATTAAGGGGCAGCATATCAGGGATTAACGGCAAGCACATCATACATTCAAACAACCCTGATAAACAAAACACAGAGAAAACTGTGTGCACTTATTTTTGCTGACATTCCGCCTTCTACATGGCTGTTGTGAAGGCATAGAAAGAGGTATAAAATAGTGCTTGAATCATAGACATCAAATTTTGGTTCCTTCAATCAAACCTATCTAACTTTGTTCTGTGAAGGGCCATGTTTTTCTGCAACACCCCTCCAATTAATACAGCTCTAAGGCTTCAACCAATATTAATCTGGCCTAATTATTGCATGTTTTAGGTACCTAAATTCTAGCAGAAAACAAAACAAGCAAACAAAAACCATTGCTCCCGCTTTCCAATGTTCTGCCCTGGAAAACAAACATGCCTACTCACTCGAAGAAAATTTTAGCGCCACATTTAACAATGAGTTTCACTGGGAATTCTAGCACTCTCTCTCTCTCTCTCCTTCTCTCTCTCTCTCTCTCTCTCTCTCTCTCTCTCTCTCACACACACACACACACACACACACGTAATAGAGCAGATTCCCACCTTTCCACAACAAACAAACAAAAGACCAACATTCTGGGTCAGGACAGTGCCAGCATCAGCAATGGTAAGCACACACTTGAGGTAGACAATTTTGTCTACCTAGGTCACACCATAACCAGCAGTTTTTCCATCAATGCTAGGCTGGGCAAGTGTATTGGCAAGGCAGCTGTGGCAATGGCTCGTGTCTCCAAAGAGTATGGGAGGATGTGATGCTAATGGCCACTACCAAGATGAAGGTCTACCAAGCTTGCGTGTTGAGCACGCTGCTTTATGCAAATGAGTCACTGGCAACTTAGGCCGCCCAGGAGTGACACCTCAATGCCTTCCATATGCACTGTGTCAGGGAGATTTTGGGCATCATGTGGTAGGACAAAAGCATCTCCTGGAAAATATTCAAAATTCAGGCATGGCCAGGAGGTGTTGTGTTTTGAGAACTTTGCAGGCATTTGTAAGACTGTTTCAGTGCACTGAAAATCCATTTCAAAAGTCACTATGTATTAACATCAACATAAATTAAGCCTATGAAAAGTGGGGTTTTGTCTTTGTTCACTACAACGAGTATCTGAGCTGACAGAAAATAACTACCTGGTAGAGAAGAATTAGGCCCCAGAATGCGGAAGTTTTTCCACCCCATTTTTGCCATTGCCCACTGTTTTAATAGAGTTTACAAACAAACAAACACCATAGCTCATCTGCAGGAAGCAAAGCAGGTGAGGGGTTAAACGACTTTAGCTGTTGGGCAGGTTGGATTTTTTTTTTATACTCTCCTTTTAGCTGGAGGACCTTGTGCCCGCAGGCCATAGTCACATTATCAGCTAGAAATTGGATAACGACAGCACAGTGACAAATCCAGGTTGCTTGCAATAAGGTGTTAATCCCTTCGCTTTAATATCGAAGCAGCTTGTAATGATGTTTGGACATCACTCCAGTTTACTGACGACCCCACTGGGGTTTGCAATAGAACCGTACAAACCACCTAACAAGGTGTCAGGTGACTTCCGTCGCCAAAGCAACGGACATTGCAATCTAATCTTGCTTCCATCCCTTCCAGCTCCCAATAAGGCCCAGGTTATAGAAGTGGCCCATCGATGCTTGGTAACTGGAATCAATTAACGTTAATTCGTGCAATGCTATGATGTATTGTGATCACTTTCATTTCAGAGAAGGGGGAAGGAATTGCTATAATTCACCTAAAATGAGGTTGTCTATGGTGCTGAGGTATTAATTGGGTGTCCATATTAAATGGGAAAGGAGCACAGCAGTGAAGGGAAAGTGGATGAGTGACTCTCTTGGCTGCTATTGACCTATCAGAAGAAGACAGTGCCCTTTTCCTTTGCTTTTATCTATTACAGTTTTCCCTATTGCGTGTCAAGTTGATGTATTATAAAAAATTCATTTGGTGACCTTTCACCCCCTTTGCAGATTAAACAATTTCACCGGGATGGCATCATTAAGAGGGCTTTGCATTTAATGATGATTTCTCTAAAAGGCCACGGAGATTCGATTTTAAGCTAACAGATTTATTGCACTATTATAACATATCGTAAAAAACTCTACCACCTACGGTCTGGTTTTAGGATAGAAGCTGTTAAGAGTTTATATGGAACTTAAAGTGGTATTACCTTGGGATATGCTGAAACAGCCCGTCCGCTGGGTCTGTCCTGTAACACAATGCTGTTTACTTTTCACACGATACTATTCCCCAGGTGCTCAACCTAAGAAGTGAATTAGAGGACTGCCTAGTTTCAGTCCTTAACCATTCACAGTTCAGGTAAGGAAAGGGCCGAATATTTATGGTTATAGTTAATAATGTAAGCCTTGGTTTCATTAATCTGCACAATATATAGTGTGGTTGAAACGTGGTGCTTGGGGGCTGTAGAAAGGACCTGCTGGTTGCTATTGGCAACCATAGGGCACCCACTGAAATGTCAGAAAACCCTTGGGAGTCAGAGGTAGGGAAAGATTTTTACTAGGGGAGATGAGCCATTTGTGACATAGTATGGAAGCTCAGTAGCCTAGGGAAGATTTCTAAGCAAACAATGCAGATGTTGTTACCCACCAGACCTGCTGGGGCTGCTAAGAAGTCACAGGTCTTGGCCAGTGGCAGGGCCTGGCTTTCTCACCAACTTCCTTTGCAAAGATACTTTGAAGCATGGCTGTTTCACAAAGAGTTTAACACCTGCAGTACAGTAACTAAACTGAGGGGTGTCTTACTTTGTTGCAATTGCTCCTCTGCTGGGAGAAAAGTGCTCTTTTCACCTGTTCTGGTATTCTCCTCCTTTGCAAAGAAACACTTGGCACTTCAAACACTGCATAACAGGTATCCTTTGTATCAGCAGTACAAAGTATAATCACCAAAAGCCCTTTCCCCCAGCAGCCTGTTCTCACGGTAACCAAACAAATGCGCACACAGCATTTTTAAAGCTAAAGAAAAACAGGAATACAAAACCTCAGTACTTCTCTCAAACCTAGACACACACAGAGACCCTACAGTGCTCAAAATTGCGGTGCACACAAAAACCACCCACAATGTCTTCTCCCAGTCCTCCTCCGCTATTCATAAAACTAACTGCAAATGATTAAGCTCCTTTGTATTTTACCAACAGATCTGTACGGGTTTCTTCCCTTACACACATCCTATTTTGGCACAAAGGTCTGCTCTCCTGTGGATCTCAGTATGTTCAGCCGGTCTGCGTTTGCAATCTCCTGTTGCGTAACCTCTTTATAGTTTCCCCACAGGGCCTGCTCTTCCTGGGTGTTGTGAACTTCCCCATTTCTCCTTAAGGGAACTGACAAGCTAACCTGCTTACCTCCTGATATTGCTCAGCAGGAAAGCAGCAAGCCTGCATGTTCTTTTACCAATGCTACAGGGAGGAATGTTCAGGTTCCCATGAACCAAAACGCTGGGCAGAATGGCAATACATTCTGCCTTTGAAGGGAGCATTTTCTTTCCCCTTTGGCGCAACCAGTTATTTTAGACATTGACAATGTCCTGCAGGAAAGCAAGTTCTTTCCTATATTTAGCAAGCAAGGTTTAACTTGGGAGCAAAATGTGTAGAAAAAGCATAAAAAGGTAAAGGTAAAGGACCCCTGACAGCTAAGTCCAGTTGTGGACAACTCTGGGGTTGCGGCGCTCATCTCACTTTACTGGCCAAGGGAGCCGACGTTTGTCCACACAGTTTTTCTGGGTCATGTGGCCAGCATGACTAAGCCGCTTCTGGTGAAACCAGAGTAGTGCACAGAAACGCTGTTTACCTTCCCGCCGGAGCGGTACCTATTTATCTACTTGCACTGGCGTGCTTTCGAACTGCTAGGTTAGCAGGAGCTGGGACTGAGCAACGGGAGCTCACCCTGTTGTGGGGATTCGAACCGCCGACCTTCCGATTGGCAAGCCCGAGGCTCAGTGGTTTAGACCACAGCGCCACCTAGGTCCCTAGAAAAAGCATACACACACGCATATACACAGTGGAAAAGTCTCCCTCACGAGGTGGCCCCATTGGGGGTTTTTTAAGCAGAGGTTGGATGGCCATCTGTCATGGACACTTTAGTTAAGATTTCTGCGTTAAAGACGGTTGGACTAGATGGTCCCTTCCAACTCTACGACTCTACGATTCTATTATGTTATGACATGGAAAAAGTAACAAAATTCTTAACAACAGCCGTCTTGTTAGACTTCGAGTTAAACTAACAGATTTATTACGGTACAAAGTTTTGCAGCCTGATGCCCATTTCAGAGGATGCATGAAGTTTGAGCTGTGCTAGGTTTGTGAATTCACCTCTGATGAAGCAACCATCCCCGTCTCAAATATATTTTTTGACTGCCTCAAAACCCAAAGCAAAGTTAGCAAGCTTTGGAGCCACTTTGAAAACTCAGGAGGGTTTCTAGAAATTGTTTTCTTGTTTGGGATATTTAGTCCAATTTTAGAACTTCCTCCAACCTTTTCATAAATGGAAACACAAAAAGCAGAGAGGCAGAGGAGTGGAGTTCTATGAGTGACACTTCCAATCAGGGATGGCTCTCCAAGAGAAAAACCAGTCAGTCTAGGTTTTAATAAGCTCTGTCCACAAGACTTGTTCTCTCTGGTGGGAGCAGCAGGCTTGAAAACTGTGAGCTTGTAACCTTTACTGAGGTCTGGCAGAACACATACTGTACATGTTGATCCTACCAGTTATGCCCAGTGAGGTCATTCTTTTATATTTATTGCTAGCACTGATAAGAATAGTTTTCCTGCTTAGGTAGAGTATATTGTGATGTTGTTGTTTAGTCGTTTAGTCATGTCCAACTCTTCGTGACCCCATGGACCAGAGCACGCCAGGCACTCCTGTCTTCCACTGCCTCCCGCAGTTTGGTCAAACTCATGCTGGTAGCTTCAAGAACAATTTCCCACCATCTCGTCCTCTATCGTCCCCTTCTCCTTGTGCCCTCCATCTTTCCCAACATCAGGGTCTTTTCCTAGGTAAAGTATATAAGCCTAGTGAAAATATTCCCACTAATTTTCTGCAATCCACTTCTCTTTTTTTTTATAATAATTTTTATTCATTTTCCAAACACATAATAAAGACAAACTAAACACAAAACAAAAACATACAAAACATTTAAACATGTATAACTTCATAATCTTATTTTCATACACCTTCTTTCCTTCGACTTCCCCATACCTCCCCATCACTGCATCCTTGTTTTACGATTCTTTAGCAACCCTTTAGTCAATTTATCTATAATTCCCTTTCATTAAGTTTTCTTTAATTTATTAATTACAGCTGTAATTCTCTGCTTCTTACCCCTTGACATCTTAACACTCCTCAATTTTACAACAGTTTTTAAGATATATTTTGAATTTCTTCCAGTCCTCTTCCACTGTCTCCTTCCCCTGGTCGCGGATTCTGCCAGTCATCTCAGCCAGTCCCATAAAGTCCGTCACCTTTGTTTGCCATTCTTCCAGAGTAGGTAGTTCTTGCATCTTCCAATACTTTGCCAGAAGAATTCTTGCTGCTGTAGTAGCATACATAAAAAAAATCCTGTCCCTCTTTGACACCAATTGGCCAACCATGCCCAAGAGAAAAGCCTCAGGTTTCTTAGGAAAGGTCCACTTAAGGACTTTCTTAATTTCATTATAGATCATTTCCCAAAAAGCTTTAATCTTCGGGCAGGTCCACCAAAGGTGGTAAAAAGTACCTTCAGTCTCATTACATTTCCAACATTTATTATTGGGCAAATGATAAATTTTTGCAAGCTTGACTGGGGTCATGTACCACCTATAGATCATTTTCATTATGTTTTCTTTTAAAGCATTACATGCGGTAAATTTAACACCAGTGGTCCATAACTGTTCCCAGTCAGCAAACATAATGTCATGACCGATGTCTTGTGCCCATTTAATCATAGCTGATTTCACCGTTTCATCCTGTGTATTCCATTTCAACAGCAAATTATACATTCTTGACAAGTTCTTAGTATTGGGTTCTAGCAATTCTGTTTCTAATTTTGACCTCTCTTTCTGAAATCCTATTTTCCTGTCCTGTTTAAATGTCTCATTTATCTGATGATAGTGCAACCAATCTCGAACTTTGGACTTTAATTTCTCATAACTCTGAAGTTTAACTCTTTCACCATCATGTTCTAAGATTTGACCATATTTTGGCCATTTAGAGTCCATATTAAGTTTTTTCACCTCCTTGGCTTCCATTGGTGACAGCCACCTGGGAGTTTTACTTTCCAACAGATCTTTATATCGAATCCAAACATTATATAATGCTTTCCTAACAATATGATTTTTAAAACCTTTATGCACCTTTGCCTTATCGTACCATAAGTATGCATGCCAACCAAAGCTATTATCGTACCCTTCCAGATCCAAAATATCTGTGTTCTCAAGAAGTAGCCAGTGTTTCAACCAGCAGAAAGCTGCCGATTCATAATAAAGTCTTAAGTCCGGCAGGGCAAACCCCCCTCTATCTTTTGCATCAGTTAAGATCTTAAATTTTATTCTGGGCTTTTTGCCCTGCCAGACAAATTTTGATATATCTTTCTGCCACTTCTTGAAACAGTCCATCTTGTCCAAGATCTGTAACGTCTGAAATAAAAATAGCATTCTAGGCAATACATTCATCTTAATAGTAGCAATTTGGCCTAGCAAGGAAAGTCTCAACCTTGACCATATTTCTAGATCTTTTTTTACTTCTAACCAACATTTTTCATAATTGTCCTTAAATAAGTTCACATTCTTAGATGTTAAGTTTATCCCCAGGTATTTCACTTTTTTCGTTATTTCCAAACCTGTTTCATTCTGAAATCTCTCTCTTTCCTCCATTGTTAAATTTTTTTCCAGCACTTTCGTTTTTTGTTTGTTCAATTTAAATCTTGCTACTTGACCAAATATCTCAATTAATTCTAATACTCTTTTGGTACTAGTATCTGGCTGTTGCAGGGTCAATACTAGGTCATCTGCAAATGCTCTTAGTTTGTAGTGTCTGACTCCGACCTGAACTCCTTTAACCAACTGGTCCTTTCTAATCATGTTTAACAAAACCTCCAGGACTGATATAAAAAGCAAAGGGGATATTGGGCATCCCTGCCATGTACCTTTTTCTATGGATATTTCTTCTGTTACCACATTATTTACAATTAACTTTGCTTTTTGCTTAGAGTATATTGCACCTATACCGTTTTCAAAACCTTGGCCTACCCCCATCCCTTGGAGATTCTTCTTCATAAAACTCCAACAAATATTGTCAAAGGCTTTCTCCGCGTCCACAAAAATCAAGACAGCCTTCCTGTTAATGTCAACTTCTAACAGCTCCAAAATGTCTATAATATTCCTCACATTGTCTGACATATGTCTCCCTGGGAGAAAGCCAGTTTGGTCCTTATGAATCTCCCCTAACAACACTCTCTTCAGTCTTTTTGCCAAAATGTCTGCAAAAATTTTGTAATCCACATTAAGTAAAGATATAGGGCGGTAGTTTCTGACCTGGTTCTTTTCAGTCTCTGTTTTCGGTATAAGTGAGATGAAAGCCTCTTTCCACGATTCAGGTGCCTTTTTCCCCTCCAAGATTTCATTACAGACTTCCTTCAATGGTTGTATTAACCATTCCTTCAGCACTTTGTAATATCTAGCCGTCAAGCCATCTGGTCCTGGTGATTTTCCCAATTGCATATTCTGAATGGCACCCTCTATTTCTTGTTCTGTTATTTTCTCATTCAATATCATTTTACTTTGTTCTGAGATTTTTGGTAGGCCATATTTTTTTAATAAATTCTTCTATTTCTTGTTCGTTCACTGGCCCTTGTGCATACAATTTCTTAAAGAAACTTTGAAAACAATTACTTATCTCATTAGGTTTGTGGATGATCTTTCCATCCATTTCTAGGCTTGTCACAGTGTTCAATTTCTGCCTCTTTTTCAATTGCCATGACAGAAGTTTCCCACATTTATCTGCTGATTCAAATGTCTTTTGTCTCATTTGCTTTATTTTCCATTCTATTTCTTGATTCATCAGTTCCATGTATTGCATCTGATAATACTTTATTTCTCTCAGGATCTCATGAGACTTTGGTTTGGACCTCAATTTCTTTTCTCCTTCTTTCATTTTTTCTAAGATTTTTTCCTTCTTCTCATTTTGTTTTTTCCTCTTTATAGAATTCTGTTGAATTAGGAAACCTCGCATCACGGCTTTGCTAGCGTCCCAAATTGTTCTTTTCTCCACTTCTGTTCTCAATTTTATCTCAAAGTAATCTTTCAATGTTTTTTGGGCCTTCTTGTAAATCTCTTCATCTCTAAATAGGGTGTCATTCATTCTCCATCTAAAGGATCCAGTTGTTGTTAATTTCATCTCCATCTTTACGGCGTTATGGTCGGAGCAGGTTTTTGGGCAGATTTCTACTTTTTTTATTCTTGGCGCCAGGCTACTAGTAACCCAAATTTGGTCAATTCTTGTCCATGTCATTTTTGCTTCAGAGAAAAAGGTTCCCTCTCTCTCGAGAGGGTTCCTTATTCTCCAGATGTCAATCAAGTCCATAGTTTCAGTCATTTCAAAAAAAGTCTTTGGTAGTCTCCCTTCCTTAGAAATCACTTGTCTCTGTGCTTTATCCATGTTTGTGGAGACGACTCCATTCATATCTCCCATCATTACGATTTTATAGTCTAGAAAGTCCATTAAAGTCTCATGCAACTTCTTAAAGAATTCAGCCTTCCCTTCATTTGGCGCATAAACTCCAACTATCAAAATTTTTTCTCCTTGAATTTGTATTTCAATTGCCAGGTATCTTCCTTGTTCATCTTTAAATATCATTTTTGGAACCAATTTTTCTTTTGCATAGATCACCACGCCTCTTTTCTTCACTTTGTCTGATGAAATAAATTCCTGTCCAAGTCTCTTGTTTATCAACAGTTTCCTATGTATCCTGGCAATATGAGTTTCTTGCAAACATATTAGGTCTAATTGTTCTCTCTTGAGAATATGAAAAACTTGACGTCTTTTTCGGGGAAGGTTCAAACCATTACAGTTCCAACTAAGAAGTTGCAGAGACATTTTGTTCTTAAGTACCTGTTCCTCCGACTGCTCCGAGCTTTTGTTCTTCCTCTGATGGTGGTGGTAAAAGTCCAAATGATAGATTTGCAATGTCAGTTGGTTCTTTCTCCTCTGCGGTTCCTTTCTGCAGGTCTTCCAAGTATCTCTCCAAAAACTGTTCTTTATCTTGAATTGTTCTTATTTTAATCTTCCTTCCTTTGAAGTTGAAAGATAATCCCTGTGGAAACTCCCACCTAAAAGGTATGGTATTTTTCTTCAGCAGGTCGACCAAATCTTTATAGAAGGTTCTCACCTCCAAGATATATTTAGGAATGTCTTTAAAAA
This sequence comes from Podarcis erhardii, assembly GCF_964252035.2. Lineage (NCBI taxonomy): Eukaryota > Metazoa > Chordata > Lepidosauria > Squamata > Lacertidae > Podarcis > Podarcis erhardii. Next base: position 4,674,926 of record NC_138507.1, on the reverse strand, counting down.
TCTGTATTTGACAGTTCTGAATCACCAGTGCCTTTTGATAATGCAAGTTCAATATTTTATCTCTTTCTTCCTTTGATCTTAGTGTAATTAGACAGTACCTTGGTTTCTTACCCTGCCTCCTGCCCAGCCGAAAAGCTGTTGTTATTTCAAACTCATCTTCTTCCCCCCATTCCTCTTGCCAAAATTCCGCAAAGTTCTCTGTAAGGAATTCCACAAGACTGTCCCCCTCACTTTCAGGAACCAATCTTAATTTCAGGTTTTTCTCCTTCCTCTGAAGTTCCAGTAAGGGCAAGGTTGCATCATGTTCATTCACTTTTTTTATAATCGGCCCAAACTTTTCCCTTGTCTCTTCTGCTGTATTTTTTGCACTTTCAGCAATCTTTCGTGCTTCAGAACTTTCTTGAATTAATTTATTAATAGAATCTGTATTGGATGTTACACTTGCTGTATTCAAATCTAATCTTGCTGTCAGTTCTGTCAGTTTTTTGGAATTTTCTGTAGACAACTTTGTCAATGCTTCCAAGGATTGATTTATTTTAAGCAGTGCCTGTGTCATAGAATCCATAGATGCTGTTGCTGCCTTTTCCTGTGCAGCTGGTAATGTGCCTGATATTGAGCCCCTTTTCTTTTGTTCCTTCTTTGCTTTAAGTCTAGTTACTATCTCTTCTGCTGGGCCACTCATATCCTCAAGGTCGTTCTCACAGGAAAGACTTGCAAATGGAAAATCCCACTGTTTCTTTTTCAATGTAACAGTTTCTCTTAAAACCCTATAGAGGGAGCATTCAATTGTATCCGAATGGAAAGGAGAAACAAAGGAGCAAGGAAGCGTAAAAACAATAAACAAAAAGTTCCAAAGTCTACACTGTAAATCCACAATTTTTTCAATGTAACCAAAAGTTCAGCAGACTACTTCCATTAAAGTCCGGTAACTTTATTTCAGACAGAACCCCACTTTGTATCCAGTTTAAACTGACAGTTCACTTTCCCGGTGCCTTGCTCAGGCAGCCCGACCTGGGGGATTTGGCAGTGAAAGATCTTTTATCTCCACTTATTTTCACGCAGGTTAACAGTGTCCAATTTTTCTTCCCCCCTTCTCCTGCCTATTGGGGGGAAGTCTAAGTCCGATGTCAGGTTTGACAGCTTAAAAAAAATATTTTCATTTCAAATGCAGCTTACTCTGTTCGTTGCTTTGTTTATCATGCAGTTCGGGGAGGCAGACTTCCTTAGTTTATGCCTTTCCCGTTTTCAGCCAAATTTCAAAATTTAATGTCCCGTTCAGTCTCTCAATCTTACTCACGGGTCCTGTAGTCAATTTTCAGTTTCAGGAAGGAATCGGCGCTCTCCGTTCATGGCGACGCGGCTTCACTCCACGGGCTGGGTAACGACTCTCAGCACCGCGCTCACACCCGATGCCGCTCCGGAGCCTTTAAAAAGGCTCCTTCACAATACCGGGGGGCGCAAAAGGTGCCCACCGAATCTCCTTGTTCACAGGCTTAGCGCCTGTGATTTTAGGGGTCCCCCGCTCGCCGTAGCGGGTCAGACCCGAACTCGCGGAGCAGTCCTGCCTTGGAGCTCAAGGCAAAGACCGCCATTAAACGCTGGCACCGACCGGAAGTCTCTCTGCAATCCACTTCTCAGTCCCTGTGCGTTATTTCACATTAGCAGTATTAGAAAGCAACACAGACTATTAGCTTTGAAATCAGCCACTTTTCCTTTTCCTTCCTAGCATAGTTTGTGAAGGCAAAAGCTTTGCAAAGCCCAGAGTGCCTTTAGAATACAGAGAAACCTGCGAAAGAAATTGAGTTAAACCAAAGTGAATAGGCTCTCAATAAATGCATTGTTTGTACCATACCTTAAAGCAAACACCAGGAGAGATGAATAAATGGTTTTTATACTTTCATTTTGAGGCAATATCAAACCCCAAGTCATCACTTTGTAGCAGTGGTTTAGAAGCATATATAATAAGCATAATGACACAAAGCATCGAGAAGGAAGTCAGGCTGCGTAGGCTCAGAATGAAGTTCCTTCTCCCATGCATTCAAATAATCCCAGGTGCTTGAATTCAAGTTTTACTCTTGGAAGTAACAGTTTAAGAAGGAGCCTACCTGCACAGAGAATTTGAAAAGTAAAGGACCATAGTGTAGTTAAAGATACAGTGCACATATTTGCAGGCACCAGCTTTGAATTATTCCCTGTGCTATAAAGCAGAGAGCACAGAGGATTTACTTTACTAACCTGTTAGGATTAGGGAAACTGGTAAAGGTAAAGGTAAAAGGACCCCTGACCATTAGGTCCAGTTGTGGCCGACTCTAGGGTTGCGGCGCTAATCTCGCTTTATTGGCCGAGGGAGCCAGCCTACAGCTTCCGGGTCATGTGGCCAGCATGACTAAGCCGCTTCTGGTGAACCAGAGCAGCGCACGGAAATGCCGTTTACCTTCCCACCGGAGCAGCACCTATTTATCTACTTGCACTTTGACGTGCTTTCGAACTGCTAGGTTGGCAGGAGCAGGGACTGAGCAATGGGAGCTCACCCTGTCGCGGGAATTCGAACTGCCAACCTTCTGATCGGCAAGTCCTAGGCTCTGTGGTTTAACCCACAGTGCCACCCGTGTCACAGGGAAACTGGTAGATTCCAGAAAACTAGCCTTATGGGTAGAAATTCTCTCACCAATGTGCCCAGTGATGGTTCCAGATGTATTCTGAATGAATAACCAGTAATGGTGGTTTCCTTTCCTCTTAACGTTTTTCCATGTTCAAGAAATGGAAGCAGCCAAACTCCAGGAAGTTGCCTCTATGTCAGGCCTTATAACATCTCTGTCCGGATCCAGCCCGCTAATGGGGTGACGGAAAGCCCCCTTCCCAGGCAACCACAGGTCATCTTCCTGGATAAGCAGGTATGGAATTATAAGAAGGCGCATTTGGGACTGTGGGATAAGGATGCTAAATTTAAATTTCCAATGTAAAACATAACCCTAATACCCCATCCTTTCATTTTATAGGTGAATGTGAAAATGTAGTCTTTTAAATATTGGTAGCTGAAAGAGAAATATCAGAAATACAAGAGAACTGCTCCGAATGGCAGCCCTTTTCACATAAATCCACTGATAAACACACATGAATAATAGTGCACAAGATTGCAACTTGCATTTTAGTGTCTTTGAAGTTTAATGCATCGTATCACAGAATTTGATGTCCATTGAGCAAAGAAAAAAATATATCCATGAATCCACAGACTTTAATTCATGCACCAATCCTTCTGAAATTTTGCAGTGACAAATGTGTAATACATGCTATTTTCATTTTAAAAAACCAAAACACCACCCTTTTCCTAAATTGCAGGGAGGTAAGTTGATCAACTTTAAAGATGTGCTGCACAAAACCCCCCTATCTTTCTGAAATTTATTAGATTAATTACTTAAAGGCACTTCTATAATGTATACTGTTTTCATATACATTTCTGACAAGTGGGGGGGGAGAGAGAGAAGCAAATCCTTTTTAAATCTACATTAAACTGTAAAGGCCATGCTTACAGAAAACATCCTGCACCTATTCTTCTGAAACATTCTAGTGCAAGTGGTAAAGGAGTTATAGACTTCTTTGCTTTCAGTAATAGTGAATGGGGAGACACACAACTGTGGTTTTCCCGAAGCAAAGTTTCAATGATATGTATTTTTGTGTTTTTGTATTGTAAGCCTCTCTGTGATTTTTGGAGGCAGGGTGGTATAGAAATAATAATAATAATAATAATAATAATAATAATAATAATAATGGCAATTTTCTGAATTGCTGCATTGGGATCTGAAATGTATTTGGTGAGCAGTCCTTTTCAGGAACTAAAGATGCAGAGTGGGACATCTTAATCAGGAACAGGAGTAGATTTGGACTGCTCTTATCTTCACTTCCTCTCCAATTGCTGATCTCTGAGATTTCTCCCCCCACCCCACCCCTTTGTATATTTCAATAGTGGTAGGCTCTGTTGATGGGCATAGCCAGGATTTTTGTTAGGAGAGCAGGACTTTTGCTACAGGGCGAAACCAACGTGATTGGCCAGTTAACTTGATTGCCCATGGCTTTGTTCAATGCCACTGGCACTTCCATTGCTTATGTGAAAGGAAGTCAAATAAAAGCATCACCCTGACAGTCCTCCTAGAACAGGTGTGGGGAACCTTTGGCTGCCAGATGTTGCTGGGCTAGAACTCCAATCAGCCCCAGCAAGTAAGGGCAACGGCCAGGGCTGATGGGAGTTGGATTTCAGCAATGTCTGGAGAGCCCAGCATTCCCCACACCTGCCATAGAACAGTGGAAGCAATAGCTTTTTCCCTGCCTGAAGCAACAGGCAGGATGAAGGATGGAGCAAGACAGATGACTCTTTAAGGGACCTGAGCCCATTTCAGAGTCTGCTTGAATGAGACATCACTCAGACCAGTTCTTCCTAGTTTTACTGGAAGGGGGAGATGATTAATGAGATATTGCATGGCTAGCTGGTGAAGATGAGCAGCATAAATGGGTCCTTTTAATACAATTGCTCTTTTATGGATCAGCTGTGGCAGACAAGAGAAGAGGAAAAGCAACTGAGGTTGAAACCTTCCTGAACTGTCTCCTCAATGAACCATCAGTGTGGTTTTCCAATATTTATAGCATTTTTGTGGTCACCACTTGACCGCAACTTGTTTTAACTAATTTTAACATTGCATATTTAAATTCTTACAGCCTGCCCTGGGTTGAAAGATGAGGTAAGAAATCATTATCAACATCATCATCCCCCCCCCATTAGGAAAAACAGTGGTGACTAACAACAACACATTATGTTTCTTTTTATTTTTGTAGGGTCGAAGAGTGGCCACAGTAGGCTTCCCCTCCAAACCGTGGGTTGTGACAGCCTTTCTGAAAGACAGTCCAGAGGCTGTGCTGAAAGGTTTGGACCTATTTCTAAGCACCTCTGAGGTTCCATTATAGGCAGCGTGGGGCCATACTGCTCACAAATGTGTGAAGAACGTTAAAAGGAGTGTATTTTAGGCAGTGCTATTTTTCTATATGAACATCTCCCTCATTCTCTTAGAATGGTAACGGCACCCACCTGAGAGGTGCCAGAACTGAGTTTTGGTGAGTTCTGGCTGAATATTTTTTTTTGGGGGGGGGAGTGGTTCACATGAGCACCTGATCCAAGTAACATCCTTATACACAAATAGATAGTTAACTGTGAAAGAATGGCTTTATAGTCCTGGGCTGCTTATGTATATGCTTGTGTACATTATGGAAATCTTGCATGTATGTCTTGCTGCATATGGCAAAAAAGATACCTGTCTCTCTGGTCCGTTCATGTGGGGATTGTAGGGTTAACTAACTATGCCCCAAGGCATTGTCACCATGTATGTGCAGGATGGCACATCCCTTTTCTGAAGGTGGGGAAAAGAAAAGCTCCAAACTTTCTTGAATCTGTAACCTGAGGAGAGGAACACATGATTGACAAGGGAGATCTATAAATAAAGATACGGCAGACAGGGCTGGTCCTGCTAAGAGCCTGGTGAGTTAGGGATTGTTTATCCAGTTTTGATTTGTTTTTGGGTTTCAGTCCTTTTGAGCATCACATTTCCATCTCTGTAACATTTGCATGTCTTTCTTATCTTAGAAAACTAAATTTGTGTTAGATAAACCCTGCTGGTCTCAGCTTTATCAAAACACGCTGAGGCCTAGAGCTTTAAACTTAGGAGGCTTCAGAGAGACCCCAGGGAACTCTGGGGAGGCTGTTTGATAAGGGGCAGCCTGGTAAATAACTGATCTCTTATCTGGTGGCAGCAGATACCTCAACTGGAGGGAGAGAGGGTGCTAGAGAGAGGCATGCGCTGTTGTGGACACATCCTCTTCACCAGGTGTACAGGTCCCAGGTGTTTCAGATGTGGCCTTCAGAAGCTCCCTCCTCCCTCCATAGAATCCTCTCCTTATGCACCTTGACTGCTGAGTCTCGTGTGAGAAGAGGCAAGGCAGAAATGAACAACTGGGATGCATCACAACAGAACTCTGCCCATGCCTCTGTTGCTTGCTATGGATACTTTGGAGGAGCCCGTTGCCTCACATGGCAGAATATCAGAGGGTGACCTTTCAACTGTTGCTCAAGTTAGTTGCTGACCATGGTGGTCTTAGTTTTAGTTTTACTCAGGGTAGAGTCGCCAGAATTGATGAATATAACTAAGTAAGGTCCATTAATTTCAATGGGTCTGCTCTGAGTAACACTTAGTTGACTGTCACCCCAAGGATTTATTTGTTCTGGCTACGCAGGTTACAGTTGAAGTTCCAAAATCAGAAAGGGCAAAATATTTATAAACTTCTCTGAAGTCAGTGCCATCTCAGAGATAAAGTGACGGGGCCAATTTTCACATTCAGAATAGCAGGTGATATTGTTTTTCTGGATCCCTGCCATTTTAGAAACAAATGGAAAAATTCATGATCAACTGTTTCTCCATCTCTGAAATTTGCTGCCTTTGAAGCCAGCGGGCCTAGGAGAAGGATTCTAGTTTACTATGTGCAAGGGTTTTTATAAAAAAACAAAAACTCATGGCAGAGCCTTCAGACACCTGCATTCTGATGTGACGTAGTCCTACGAATGATGTGCAACATGCTTTTCTGAATACTAGCTGAGGTCAGACACCAGTTGATTTTTGGTAAGCCACTGTCCCTCAACCTCTGTTCCCCTTTGGTAAAATTTGGCCATAAAGTCCCTATCTCAGATCAGTTAGTTACAAGGACAAACAAGATTCAAACTTGTAAAACACTTTGTACTGCAAATGTATTGTATTGCTCCATTATACATGAGCTTGTTCTGGAGGTCTATGTGACCTCCTTATCCATAATAACCTGGGATTTGAAGCAAGCAGTATACAAATATATTATTCCAGAGAATGATAAATAGTGCATTTTTAATTTTTTAATTTTAAAAAGAATTAAGTGGACTTCAGAATTATTCCCATGTAAGAGTAGGTGCATGTGAATCTCCACCCAAAGAACAGGCTTTTGAAAGCAAATGCATTTGGATGACACAGCAGTGATTTCTGTGACTTGCATATAACAGGACAGAAACAGAGAGGTTGCTTAATTAGGACTATCCTAGGATTGCGGAGCCTTTGTACAAATAATGCACTGAAGAATCTGAGGCATTTCTGCTTCTCAGGGTCCAAGGCTCTAAGGCAGATAGGGGCACCACCTGTGCCCACTGAACTATTGGAAACAGGGGAGCAAACAAACTATCAGTTGTGATTTGAGAAGCTTCCCACCGTGTGCCAATTTGAAGTCACAGCTGAGCTTTGCACGTATGAACCCTGATCATGCTAAATATATCTTTCCAGGGGTTGTAGCACAGCTCACGCAGGTAGGCACGGTTGGCTGAGAACAGAGCAAAGGAATTCACTGTGCAAATGTCTTTCAATTATGCACTTAATGACCCTCGTGGCCCCCTTGCAGTCTTTTAAGCGATGAACGTAATGGACTCATTGCTGTGGCTGACATTAACCTGGGCAGTCGCTCTGCTGGTTTAAATTGGCATAGCTCCAAGGAAGCCAATGAGGTAATTCTGATTTACATGCTCACTGATGACATCAGTAGCAATGCTTGTTCCACAGAGTGGGCATTTGTCTACTGTTAGATAATGGTGGCCACCTGGCCCGTTTTGCCCAGGACAGATGCCTTATTTGGGGACCTAATAATTTGCCAATGGCTTTGAAAACAACCAAAACAAATGGAAAGGAAGAGTTTATATGTGATCTTCTGAGCTGCTTTGCATTACCCTTCATTGTCAAAGTTCAGCTGTTGAAATATATCTTTGTGAGTTATGAAACAACCTTATTTTTCTCTCTGACCCAAAATTAATTAAGCCATGAAAGGAGGAATATAAAGAAAGAAAGAAAGAAGCAAACTAATAGAAGATGGAAGAAGGCTCAAATAAAGGACAGTCACTGAAGAGAAAAAGGCATTATGCATTCTTTAAAAGAAACATACATCAAATTAATAGTCAATAAACTCCAAGAACGACAGACGTGTGCTTTGCAGATGTTCGCTGCGTAATCATTTGCTGTGTTTATTCCTTTGACAAACGTGATCATTGTGATCATTGTTAGCAGCATTTAAGGAGAATGTGTCTGCCACACGTATTCAGACTGCTTGGTTTGACAGCAGCCAAACTGCCTCTCACAAAGCAGTTTAGCTCCAAATTAGCTCGCTCCAGCGTTAAATACCAGCTTGCTTTGGAGGTCTTTGTGACGAGCACCATATATATCCATAATATTCTGGTATTTGAAGCATATGTGCCAGAGAGCTGAGAGACTCTCCTTTCAAGAATACAGTATGTTACTCCAGGGTTCATCATAGACTTGAAATGGCAGCTATAAAACCTTCCAGTGTTGCAGCCTGGAAATCTAGCATTACAGTAAACTGAGAACGTTATCAGTAGTCAAGGCACTTAGATGCTCTGTCAAAAAGTTCCATGAAAGCGGCTTAATACAGGTGCCTGGCTGGCAAGCAGGGAAATCATAGAATCATAGAGTTGTAGAGTTAAAAGGGACTATGATTCAGCACTTTCTGCAATAACAACAAAAATGTCTCAAGGTAACTTGCAAACCCATAAAAACAAAAAGCTTACAAACATTTTAAAACAAACAGGAAAGTCAGTAAAAGACAAATTATCTAAAAGTGCTTATCCAACAGTATTATAAAAAGGATTAACCCTACCCCATCCAACTTAAAATGTACACCACAGAGAGGCCAGGAATCATAGTATAGGATGGTCCAAATTAGCTATCAAAGGCTTGGAACAGGAATGCCTTAGCCTGGCATCTAAAAGCTGACAATGAGGATCTCAGGTGGGTGCTGTTTCGGAGATCATTCCACAAATAGGGAGCAGCCACTGAAAAAGCTCATTGCCGTCTGTCTAAGGGAACAGGTGGATTTTTATTGGGAAACAGCACAAAGTAGTGCGAAAAGCTCCTACGGATACTTCTGTGACATGATCTGATTAGTCTTTGGCCCAGTCCTGCTGTTTTAGGAAAGAATATTTTCTGGCTATGTAATGAGTCTCTGGCACATTGAGTCTCTGGCTCACGGGCTAACCTCTCCTTCTCTTTTGCACATCAGAAGAAAAGATCAGGGGCATATGCTTCCAATTTTAAAGTGACCACACAGTCCCTCAGATGTCAAGACTTAGAAACTTAATTTTGTTTTCTAAAAATATTTTCAGAACAAGACAGAATGGAACCATTGTATGGCCCTGTCTCATTATCACTTACCATTGTTTAAACAAATCACAGTTCCATGAATTCAGGACTGTGGTTGTTTGGAAAGTGGAAGTGAACACTTCTGATCTCTTTGCAGGCGTGAAAGAAGGAAGAACACTCAAACTTGAGGCTGGTTTGTTCATGTGACAGGAAACGGATGCTTTGTTAGTCTGAACGGGGCTACAGCAGGTGTTCAGACATTTCAGTTTGATTTCAACACAGTGGTGCTTTGCACCTGATGATATTTTGATGGTATACAGTGTATTGGTCCCAACGTCATGTTGTGGCTGCAAGTTACTGTCTCTGATTGTTAGCTTATGGTAGGTACTGAACTGCTGTAACGTGACATCTACTCATGGATCCTGCAGACCACCTTTGTGTTGGAAGCTAACAGTGAATGCAGAGGACGGGGCATGATAAAATGGAATAGTGAGAGGGGAAAGTTGTTGTTGTTTAGTCGTTTAGTCGTGTCCGACTCTTCGTGACCCCATGGACCAGAGAAGGCCAGGCACTCCTGTCTTCCACTGCCTCCCGCAGTTTGGTCAGACTCATGCTGGTAACCTCGAAAACACTATCCAACCATCTCATCCTCTGTCGCCCCCTTCTCCTTGTGCCCTCCATCTTTCCCAACATCAGGGTCTTCTCCAGGGAGTCTTCTCTTCTCATGAGGTGGCCAAAGTACTGGAGCCTCAGCTTCACAATCTGTCCTTCCAGTGAGCACTCGGGTGATTTCCTTCAGAATGGAGAGGTTTGATCTTCTTGCAGTCCATGGGACTGTGATGGCCTGGGATTCCGCTTCAGAGGCTGAATCAGAGGAATCCCAGGCTGCACAGGAGTCCCCGCCTCCAGGGCTGGCTGAATTGGGGCAGGGCCTTGATGCTGAAGCGCCTGCACCTGTGTCGGAGCCTCAGGAGCAGGCACCAGGTGATCCCACCCTGGGCCCAGTAACCCTTTAGCCTCTCCTGAACTGCAGAGACTCAGGGCAGAGAGGCGAAGGGAACTGGTTGCTCCCAGGAGGAGTGCTCGCCTTAAGGCCAAGAGAGGCGGGTCTCCTGGGGGCCGGGACCGCCCCGGCATCAGAACACATAAAGGCCAGTCGGCCCGGTCCCAGGTTGTGGGAGCAACGTCGTTGTTGAGTTCCTGTTCCTGCCCGGACCCGGACCTGACTCTCCAGTGTTCCTGTTCCCGCCCGGCTTCCTGTTTCGGACCTCGCCCCGCTCCTTGTGGACTGATTCCAAGCTAGTGACCCAGGGCCGGACTTTGACTATGCCTACGGTAACCTTCCCCCTGGGATCAGCACAGGGACTCTCAAGAGTCTCCTCCAGCACCATAATTCAAAAGCATCAATTCTTCAGCGATCAGCCTTCTTTATGGTCCAGCTCTCACTTCCATACATCACTACTGGGAAAACCATACTTTAACTATACGAACCTTTGTTGGCAAGGTGATGTCTCTACTTCTCAAGATGCTGTCTAGGCCTGTCATTGCCCTTCTCCCAAGAAGCAGGCGTGGCTGCTGTCACCATCTGCAGTGATCATGGAAAGTTAGGCAGTAGCAAATGGGGCAGAGGCCTTGATATTTCAGGAAACAATATGGGTGGGGAAGAGGCATTGAGGAAGTATTTGAAAGAAGAAGAAGAAGAATTTGGATTTGATATCCTTCTTTATCACTACCCTAGGGAGTCTCAAAGCGGCTCACATTCTCCTTTCCCTTCTTCCCCCACAACAAACACTCTGTGAGGTGAGTGAGGCTGAGAGACTTCAGAGAAGTGTGACCTACTTAGTTGGATGTCAGGGATGGGAAATATAGGAAGGTAGAAACCTGTTTAGATGTTCAAACTGCTACAAGTTATCCCAAGGTCCTAGTGGAACTTTTTCCAGGAAGGACAACTGCTTATGCCACAATGAATTGTGGCATAAATTGTGCAAAATATTTATCTTGATGAGGCACTTAGCTTCAGACTCAGACTCAGGGCCAAACAATTTCAATACTATATTGGGATATATATATATATATATGTCGGACTAGAGCAGAACTATGAAAATTTTCCTCCTTCCTTTACAGTTTGGCACTCTGACTTCATTTGCATCTGAATTATTAACCCTATAAATTATTTGACCAACTGGCTTCCTGACTTAAGCAGATACCTTTGGCATCAGGCACCTTGCTTGTTTGTGCCACCCCTCCTGAAAATGCATTTGTCTACATGCAAGAAGGCTTAATTGAATTAATTCCAGCTGGATCTCTAGCTTTTAGATGAAGTTACAGAAAACAAGAAGTAAAATATTGGTTTGTTATGTTTGCAGCACAGAGAATGCAAGAGGGAGCACTGAAATCGTGCACAACACATTAACAGGCTACAAAATTGATATGTACTGTGCTTAAAAACATGGAGTCTGGCTTTGATTATCTAGAAACTTTTTCCATGAGTAAATGTGTAGTAATAGCAGGGTTTTTTTCAGCCAGAACTCACTGGAACTCCATTCCGGCCCCTCTCAGCTGGGTGCCATTGCCATTATAGGAGAACAAGGGAGGAGCTCATGGTGAGTTCTGGCACCTCTTTCTCTAGAAAAATAGCACTGAGTAATGGTATGGTCATTTCAAATGGAAAGCATCATAATCTCATAATTTAAACTCATCATAATCTAATAATTTAAACTCATTGTTTAGTGTTTTAACAATGCTGCAGTTCTCTGGTTTTTAAAACTGTCTCCAAGGGGAATTTTATTGCTTGGGAGATAGTGATTTCTAAGACAGGTGTTTTGATTTCTTACACTGGTGATTCCCCCACCCCCAATTTTTTTAAAATAATAATACAATATTATTGTAGCCACAAAGGACATATTTAATGCTGCAAGTAATTGATTTGCTGAACAAGTAAAAATTCTTGTTTTGTATTCTCTGGATGTTGTCCAACATCCTAAAGAGGTTCTGATATCTAGCGCCTCTAACCCTTCCCACCTGAACCAATATTTAGAAAGTTGATTCTCCCTGCATGGTTAAGAATTTTGCCATTATCCTGTGTCAAGTTCAGGATTTGACTAGAATTTGGTTAGCACTTAAAAGTGTTGCGGAATGAAATGCAGGTATCTAGTCATTAAATTAATAAAACAATATTTCTAATAAAAATAATGTCACGTAGAAAACTGGAATGTTGACTTAACAATGGTGTAAATGATAGGGTTGTACATCAATTCTGTGTGCACCTTGAATAATGAGGCGAATCTAAGTCCCACTGACTTACTGGAGCTTTCAAGTAAATTTGTGTAGGATTATGGCTTTAAAAGATGTAGTTTTGGTGAAATTCATCAGATAATCTAGCATAGATATGTATTTTTCTTCAGGTGACACAAGGATAAAGGTCCAAGATGGAAAGGCTGCCTTTCAAAACCTGGTGGTCTCTGGTTCCTGCTCAGGTTGTTACCTCTTTTTCAAAGTGACTTCTCCTCCAGGTAAGATTTGTTATCCAGTGAAGGGTCTAAGGAGGACTGCTTAATGCTGAAGCTAAGCAGGTGCTGGGTAAGGTCAATGCCTTCATAGGAGATATTGGGTTCTGTAACAGAGGAAAGGTAGGATGGATGTGCACATAAGAAAATAAATAAGAGGTCTCACTTTTATCAGCCAATATGTGAAAAAGTCTTTTGGCTGCATGTGCAGGACCTTTGCTTCTCCTTTCTTACAGGGGAGCAAACAAGCCAGGAAGGCTTCTATTAACAATAGTTTCCCATTTCATCCAAACCAGAAAACTATAGCTAATGACTTCAGAACAAGTTAGGATATGAAGTCAACTTCAAACCATAGTTCAATATCCTGGCTTGCCCCATACTATCCTGCTTTGGATGAAATGGGAAACTATAATTAATGGGAAAAAATTCCTGGTTTGCTTGCTCACTCAAGAAAAGGAACAACTACATGTGAAGCCAAAAGGATTGTTCATACATCAGCATAGTTTGAGATATTGCCATCCAAAAGTAACTAAGAAATCATATTTTTAAAAAAAAAAAAAAATTCTGAAATACATTCCTCTCCCTTCCAGTTTCTAATAGCTTAAACATACCACTGAACCAATGTTTTTCGGCTTCTCAGCAACATTGGCTGAACCAGTCTAAAAAACCAGGATGGGGAAGAAGATGGAACTTTGATCGGATCCAGCAGAGCTCTTACCACTGAGCCTCTTGGGCTTCCCGATCGGAAGGTCGGTGGTTCGAATCCCCGCAACGGAGTAAGCTCCTGTTGCTCTGTCCCAGCTTCTGCCAACCTAGCAGTTCAAAAGCATGCCAGTGCAAGTAGATAAATAGGTACCATTGTGGTGGGAAGGTAAACGGAGTTTCCGTGTGCTCTGGCTTCTGTCACGGTGTCCTGTTGCACCAGAAGCAGTTTAGTCCTGCTGGCCACATGACCCAGAAAGCTGTCTGTGGTCAAACGCCAGCTCCCTCAGCCTGAAAAGCGAGATGAGCGCTGCAGCCCCATAGTTGCCTTTGACTGGACTTAACCATCCAGGGGTCCTTTACCTTTTTACCTTTACCTCTCATCTTCTTATAATAAGAACTGGGATCGTGATACCATCTGTGATATTGATAGTGTTTTCTGTGCCTCATCTTTTTCTTTCAGGCCTCAAGCAATCCCAGACACAATGTTCTTTCTTTGTGGCAATAACTACATTTCTGAACCTTTAAACACATGCTCCTCATTATGTTGTTTGTTTTATTCTGCTTTTTTTAGGTGCTATATTATCTGTCAGATCCAATTCTTTTACTATATACCCCATTACTGTGACTGAAAAATCAGCCATAATCTTCACTGCTGCACTGGGATCGGCAGCCTCTCTGCTTGTTTTGGGATCTGTTGTTATCTGTTGGTCCAAGAAAACAAGAAGGAACAGTGAGTTGCAAAACTGAAGTGAAGCGTCTACCCAGAAAATACCCCATTTGTTCTGCTGGGGCTTACAGAAAAAGAGAAGTTTTACAGTGAGATTGGCAATAGTTGTTGGTAGCAAATTGTGCTCCCCCCAATTCTAACAGTGTAGAAATGTTTCTTGCATTAGTATAGGGCAGATCAGCATGGTGTGGCATTAGTGCTGTGTACAGACCCTTGTGTTGTACTTTCTAGTTACTCCAATGTAGGAGTGGCTGTCTTGGAGCCTCCAGATGTTGGGACTCCAGCTCCCATCAGACCAGCCCACATAGCCTAAGGCTTGCTGATCAGAAGGTCGGCGGTTTGAATCCCCATGACAGGGTGAGCTCCCGTTGCTTGGTCCCAGCTCCTGCCAACCTAGCAGTTCAAAAGTGCAAGTAGATAAATAGGTACCGCTCCGGCGGGAAGGTAAATGGTGTTTCCGTGCGCTGCTCTGGTTTCGCCAGAAGCGGCTTAGTCATGCTGGCCACATGACCTGGAAAAACTGTCTGTGGACAAACGCCGGCTCCCTTGGCCAGTAAAGCAAGCCAGTAAAGCTTGGCCAGTAAAGATGAGCACCGCAACCCCAGAGTTGTCCGCAACTGGACTTAACTGTCAGGGGTCCTTTACCATTTTTTTAAGGCACTTCTTATGTCCAAATAGGTATGGGCTATTAGTTGTTTCTGCAGGAGGTCACTTGTATATTTCACTGAAAAATTGCAGTTTAAATTCCCTTGTAATGTTTTGCTACAGAAAACAGGATCAGAAAACCTTTGAAGAATAAGAAGAATAAGAAGCATGCCCATATTCAGGCAAATCAGCAGATACTTCATGCCCAACCCTGCTTCATCCAGGAGGAGAATAAACACAACATTACTGCTAGGAGAGAAGGTAAGTCTCTTGGATACAGACTTAATCCTATTATAAAGCACCTTTTTGCACATCATAGGTTGCAACTTTAGCAGGTCCCTGAGCTGGTCTTTTCAGTGCTTCAGCCACAAATACTAGTTGTCAACTAGTTGTAGCCTGGTTAGATTTTCTCATGAGAAGTTCCAGGCAGGCTTTGCTTCAGGAGTCCAGATAATGGCTTCCTGCAATGGGCTGTTGCTTTGGGGTTTGAGGCTGGTCTCTGCCTGAACCTCCAACCTTCCAGCTCACTGGAATTGTGACCATGACAATATTTGTCCTATCTTTTATTACAGCGTTCCCTTCTTGTAATTTCAGCATCACCTGCTTCACTTTTTCTTTTCTCCGTTCATATGCTAACCATTTCCCAAGTTTATTAGCAAATTGTAAAAAATGTTTAGCATATTTCAAATGTTAGCATATTCCTGCATTGCCCCCCCATTTTAATATTTTTTATCAATATTTTCTTGGTTTACAAAGGTATGCACAATGTCTCTTTTTTCAAGTTACATTTTCCATAGGTCAGTTTCATTTGTTGAGACATTAGGGTTACATTAGGAAGAAATGCGGAGAAGAGGTGGAGGGGGCCATGGTTGGTGGGGGTGGGGTCAGGAGGCAATGTTTCTATTTTGCTTAATGTATGTGTGGGGTTTTGTGTCAGCATCGTTTGTGCAGGTTCTCTTTGCTTGTGTTCCTTTGGTGGTGAGAGAAATTGGGGTTGGCCTTAGGTGCAGTTGCTTGTTTGTGATTGGCTGTGGTGAACTTTGTTTTTGTGTGTGAGTGGGATGGGTGGGTGTTGGTGGATTCTTGTCGTTGTCTTGTTGGGCTGTGTATGTGATAAAGGGGAGCCATGCCGGGGTGAAGGTATCTTCTTCTATTTGTCCCCATGTCAGTTTCAGTTTATTGGTTTATTTTTCTAGTAGGGCTGTTTCCCATACTATTTGGTACCATTGGTCCATGCTTACTCCTGACAGGTCTCTCCAGTGTCTGGTTATGGTATTTCTGGCTGCTGGGAGTAGGTGGGTTATGAGTTCTTTGTGATGTGAGTTGGCATTATTGTCTTGGAATATGTTTAGTAGAGCCAGTTCTGGGGTAATTTCTAATACTTGCTTAGTTATTTTACATATTTCTTCAATGGCTGTTGTCCAGAATAGTTGGATTTTGGGGCATTCCCACCGCATGTGTGGGTATGTGCCTGTGGAGGTGCACCCTCTCCAGCATTTTGGTGAGGTTCCTATTAGCATCTTAATTTTGGCAGCTAACATTTGTTTTTGTTGGTGATTGTTTTATTTTTGTCTAATTTCACACAGAATCTTTTGTATTTTCTCCTGTGTCTCTTTTTAAGTCGAGAGTTACCAATATGTTGCATAAAGTAACCTCTTATATATGTTCTGCTTGCATCCCAGACTGATATCTTTGTCTAAATTATTCTCAAAAAATTCTTTTGATTTTTGCTTTCAATCTTTTATGATCTTACCTTGGCGTAATAATGTTTCATTAAGTCTCCATCTAAAACACCCATTATTATTTTTAATTTTTGTAACTGGATTATGATACAAGAAAGTTTATATTTGGTAGTATATCAACTTTATGCACCCCCGTAGCCAATGTCTTCATTACTCATATCATATCCTATCTTGATAGGGCCCTCTGTTTCTCACTAAAATACAAAAATTGTTTTGTGTCCCCATTTTTATATCTCCAAATGTCCACAAGTTCCAGATTGTCCACAATTTCAAAAAATAAAATAAAATGGGTAACTTACCTTGGGTAATTTTAATGTTTCTTTCTGAACTTCTATTCTCTACTCCAGTCTCCCATGAGCAGGGCTTTTTTTCAGTCACAACTCACCAGAACTCAGATCCAGCACCTTTCAGGTGGGCACAATTATCATTATAAGAGAACAAGATGAGTTCCAGCACCTCTTTTTGTAGAAAAATAGCGCTGCCCATAAGACACCAATTTCCATATGAGACCTAGTATCTGGATAACTTCTCAGTTATGTGACTGTAGGGACTGGATGGGGACTAACCCTCACATAAATATGCATTGAGCAAATGTTGATGGACAAAGTCAAGACGAAACAATCCCTTACACCCCTTTCGTGTAAAGGGGTTATAAATCCTCCATGGTGTGGTAAAGATTGAGTTGAATGTTTTGCCTTGACACCTGCCATCATCCCCACCCCTGGACTCTTCATATCAGCCACACATGAGAAAGACCCTTTGATCTCAAAAAGCTAGGCAGAATAGACTTCCGGTCGGCGCCAGCGATTAATGGCGGACTTCTCCCGGAGCTCCGAGAGAGGTCTGCTCCGCGGATTCGGGTCCTGCCACTACGGCGAAGCGGGGACCCCTAGAAATCACAGGCAGTGAAGCCTGTGAACAAGGAGGCTCGGCGGGTGCCATTGGGTTCTCCCCGAACCGCGAAGGAGCCTTTTTAAAGGCTTCGGAACGGTCGCGGGGGGAGCGCGGCACTGAGAGCTGCTACCCAGTCCGTGGAGCGAAGCCACATCGCCATTATCGGAGAGCGCTGATTTCTTCCAGCAAATTGGATCTGAAAGCAACTACTCGTGAGTAGGAGTAAAAAGCTTAAATTGGATTTAAGATTAAAAAATTTGAAATATCGTCACGGGAAAGGTACAAAAAGGAAGTCTGCCTTCCCTGAGCTGTAGATACAACAAAGCAAAGAACTGCTAAACTGTAACCTTTGAAGATTATCTGTTGAGAAAGAGTAACTCATGGCTAAAAAGTAAGACTCAACCCCCCCATTTAGCTGGCAGGAGCGGTGGGGGAGAATTTCTGTTGAAACTTTATTACCTGCATGAAAGGAGAAGAGGAATATACATCCACTGTCTTTGTACCCTGGGGGAGGACTGCCTTGAAAAGGATAAAGACCTGTTGTGGAATAACTTTGTGAACTTTGTTGAACTCTGCTGAAAGATACAGAATTTGAGGACTGTTGATTAAATTGTTACAGATTTGTAACTATTTAGAAAAAAGCTGGAACTGGGGCTTTTTTTCCTTCAGAAAGAGCTAGGAGGGGATTTGAAAAGAATATTTCTGTTTTAAAAGACTGTGGAACTAAGCTTGGAATTTCCCCCCCTAGAGGAGACTTTGTTACCTTTTGAAATAATTAAGCTACTCGAAGCTCAGCCACTGGAAATTTCCTATTGAAAACAAACTGTTAAGTGTGGGACTGACCTTGACTGGGCATGATAGTGGCATGGCAAATGAGAAAGGAAAAATAGAACTTCAGGAGAAAAGCCTCAGATCCGGTAAACATTACAGAAGGGCCTCATTGACAGGAGCAGCTGCAGCCTCACAAACAAAATCTAAAGCTATGTCATCAGAAGACGTTTTGACTAAAGCACTGGGAAAAATAAATGAATCTTTGGAACTCCTTACGAGACAAGGGAGTGAGACAAGTAAACAAGTTGCAGAAACAAATAAAAATGTAGCTGAGATCTCAGCAAAGCTTGATCTGAACACTTCAAGTATAAAAGAATTGGGAGTACAAGTTAATGCTAACAGCCAAAATATTGGGAAACTTTTAGAAGAATCAGCTACCACTAGAAAGATTGCCGAGGAGGCAAAGGAGCTCGCAACTGAGACGCAAGAGAAAATACCACCGGTTGTGAGGAAACTGGCGGAACATGATTTGTCCTTTGCTATGTTAGATCCACAAAGGAAGGAACGGAATTTAAGATTGAGATTTGTACCAGAAAAAGAACAGGATAATTTGGTGGACTTTCTTACAAAAGAGTTCTTTGAATTTTGGCAAGAGGGCCTGGAAGAGGATGAACTAAAGATTGTGAGTGCATTTAGACTTGGAATAAGACAAAAAAAGAATAAGGCAAGAGACTGTTTGATTACTTTGAGATCAAAAGAAGAAAGAGATAAAATTTTAAATCTGCACTACCAAAAATTACTGGAAATTGAAGATTCTTCTGTGGAGATTTTTAAAGATATACCTAAGCCCATTTTGGATGCAAGAGGTGACTATAGAGATTTGGTTATACTTTTGAAGAAATGCAGAATCTTCTTTAGGTGGGAATTCCCCCAAGGCCTGTCTTTTAAATACAGAGGAAAGAAAATAAGAATAAAGACATTGAGTGATAAGGACAAATTTTTGAGAGAACACGAAGAGGACCTGTTGAAGGAGGTGGAAGCTGAAGAGGAACCAACACCATCGGGAAAAGGAATTCTGGACCTAGCAAATCTTTCGTTTGGATTGCAGCCACCGACAGAAGAGGAACAACGATTGGGAGCTGTGGGAGGAGTAAGTAAATAATCCCATCATGGCCTTGCGACTGCTGAGCTGGAACTGTAATGGTTTGAACGTTCCTCGGAAGAGGAAGAATGTTTTTCATATATTAAAGAAACAACAATTGGACTTGATTTGCCTACAAGAGACACATGTGATGAGAGCACATAGAAGACTACTTATTAACCAAAAATTGGGACAAGAATTTATCTCATCTGACAGAGTGAAAAAAAGAGGAGTAGTTATATATGTAAAGGACAAATTGATGCCGAAATTGATATTTAAAGATGAACAAGGAAGATATTTGGCAATTGAGATTCAAATTGAAGGACAAAAATTTCTGATTGTTGGTGTTTATGCACCGAATGAAGGTAAATCTGAGTTCTTTAAGAAGTTGCATGAGATGTTGCTGGACTTTCTAGACTTAAATGTAATTTTGATGGGAGACATGAATGGAGTAGTTTCCACAAACATGGATAAAGCCCAAAGACAAGTGATATCAAAAGATGGAAGACTACCAAAAACCTTTTTTGAAATGACTGACAATATGGATTTGGTTGATATCTGGAGAACAAAGAATCCTCTTGAGAGAGAGGGAACCTTCTTTTCTGAAGCCAAAATGACCTGGACTAGAATTGACCAAATATGGGTTACTAGAGGATTGGTGCCAAAGACAAAAAAAGTGGAAATCTGCCCAAAAACATGCTCTGACCATAATGCCGTGAAGATGGAAATGAACCAAACAACAGCTGGTACCTTTAGATGGAGGATGAATGACACCTTATTCAGAGACAAAGAATTTTGTAAAAAGGCCCAAAAAACATTGAAAGACTATTTTGAGATTAATATGAGGACCAATGTTGAAAAAAGAGTAATCTGGGACGCAAGCAAAGCCGTAATGAGAGGTTTCTTGATACAACAAAATGCAATAAAAAAGAGAAGCCAAAATGCGAAAAAGGATAAGATCCTGGAAAAGATAAAAGAAGGAGAAAAGAAATTAAGATCAAAACCAAAGTCTCAGGAGATTTTGAGAGAAATTAAACTATACCAAGTTCAGTATATGGAATTGATGAACCAAGAGATAGAATGGAAAATAAAACAAATGAGACAGAAGACCTTTGAATCCGCAGATAAATGTGGTAAACTTTTGGCTTGGCAATTGAAGAAGAGACAAAAATTAAATACAGTGACAAATTTGGAAGTGGATGGAAAGAACATTTACAATCCAATTGAAATTAGAAGCTGCTTCCAGAGATACTTTAAACAATTGTATGCACAAGGGCCATAAAAAGACTCTGATATAGAACAATTTCTGGAGAAAAACGGACTGAAGGAAATTTCAAGGGAGAGTAAGGTACTTTTGAATCAGAAAATAACTGAACAAGAAATAGAATCTAGATCAAGGGAAGTAATAGTGCCACTGTATTCTGCTCTGGTCAGACCTCACCTGGAGTACTGTGTCCAGTTCTGGGCACCACAGTTCAAGAAGGACACTGACAAACTGGAACGTGTCCAGAGGAGGGCAACCAAAATGGTCAAAGGCCTGGAAACGATGCCTTATGAGGAACGGCTAAGGGAGCTGGGCATGTTTAGCCTGGAGAAGAGGAGGTTAAGGGGTGATATGATAGCCATGTTCAAATATATAAAAGGATGTCACATAGAGGAGGGAGAAAGGTTGTTTTCTGCTGCTCCAGAGAAGCGGACACGGAGCAATGGTTCCAACTACAAGAAAAAAGATTCCACCTAAACATTAGGAAGAACTTCCTGACAGTAAGAGCTGTTCGACAGTGGAATTTGCTGCCAAGGAGTGTGGTGGAGTCTCCTTCTTTGGAGGTCTTTAAGCAGAGGCTTGACAACCATATGTCAGGAGTGCTCTGATGGTGTTTCCTGCTTGGCAGGGGGTTGGACTCGATGGCCCTTGTGGTCTCTTCCAACTCTATGATTCTATGATTCTAGAAGGTGCCATTCAAAATATGCAACTGGGCAAATCTCCGGGGCCTGATGGATTGACTTCCAAATATTATAAAGCTTTAAAGGAATGGATATTACAACCTTTGAAGGAAGTCTGCAACGAAATTCTTGAGGGGGAAAAAGCACCTGAAACGTGGAAAGAGGCCTACATCACGCTTATACCGAAGACAGAGACTGAAAAGACCCAACTTAAGAACTACCGCCCAATTTCCTTACTAAATGTGGATTACAAAATTTTTGCTGATATTTTAGCTAAAAGACTGAAAAAAGTTTTGATGGGGGAGATCCACAGGGACCAAGTAGGCTTTCTCCCAAGAAGACACTTATCAGACTATGTAAGGAATATAATAGACATTTTGGAAATGTTAGAAGTTAACATAAATACAAAAGCTGTTTTGATATTTGTGGACGCGGAGAAAGCCTTTGACAATATTTCTTGGACCTTTATGAGAAAGAATCTTCAGGGGATGGGGGTAGGTCAAGGGTTTGAAAATGGTATAGGCGCTATATACTCTGAACAAAAGGCTAAACTTATAGTTAACAATGTGATCACGGAAGAGCTAAAAATAGAAAAAGGGACACGCCAGGGGTGCCCAATTTCCCCACTACTTTTTATTTCGGTCCTGGAGGTTTTGCTGAGCATGATAAGAAAGGACCAGCTGGTTAAAGGGGTTCAGGTCGGAGCGAAACAATACAAACTGAGAGCATTCGCAGATGATTTGGTACTTACATTACAAGAGCCAGAATCTAGTACTAAAAGGGTTCTGGAATTAATTCAAGAATTTGGTCAAGTGGCAGGATTTAAATTGAATAAGGTAAAAACTAAGGTATTAGAGAAAAATTTAACAGTGACTGAGAAAGAGAGGTTTCAGAATGAGACGGGTTTAATGGTGGTTAAGAGTGTAAAATATTTGGGGATTAATATGACAGCAAAAAATATGAATCTATTTAAAGATAATTGTCAGAGCTGCCCCAAGGTCCCAGCTCACAGAGGACCAACGCCAGGTCGTCGTTATATACAAAAGTCTTTATTGAAGTTCAGTTTCCATTTCAAAGCCGTAGCACGCAGCTCTACATCTTAAACCCTAGACCGCCGAAGTTCCGTCTGAATCTCCTCCCCCCTGACACCAGTTTAAGATTCTAGCCCTGCTCCACCTCTTCCTCTGCTCTCTCCTCCTCTGGGTCCTCCTGTCCGCTGAGGCATTCCCCTTTCTGGACTCTTCTGACGCTGAGTCGCCTGACTCCTTCCCCTGCCTCCGGCGGGCTTTAGGACCTGGTTCCCAATCCTCGCTCTCTGCTGTCCCGCGCGCCTGCACATTTGAACTTGGCTCTCGCGCCAACCCAGTGACCTTCCTCCTGACCGTTACACTGCTTCTATCACTGCTTCCCTCTTCCGGGATGCTGGCTGGACCTGACCTCCCCTACGTTGCCTGACTCTCCGATGGAGGCGTGGTCAGCCCTGACCCATCTTCTCTCCCTGCTGGGGGATACGCTGGCCCCGATACCTGGGACTTCCCCCCCCCACTATGCTCTGGTGGGGAAGCTGGCCCTGATCTCCAACTACTGCTCTGGGAGTCCCCGCTGGCCCCTTGCTTCTGGAGTGTCCCCCTTGGGACCCCCCTTGCCCTGGCCACCGGCGCCCCCTTCTGTGAATCTTCCGATTCGCTGGAGAGGCTCATGGAATCTCTTGGGCCACTGTCATCTTCTCCTACGCTGCCCTCAGATTCTTCCCCTTCGCTCTCCCTTTCCTCCCTTCCCTGCGCTTCTGCTCCTGAGCCCCTGACAATAATTATGAGAAATGTTGGAAACAAGTGAAAAAAGATTTAGAAATTTGGTCGAATTTGAAGCTTTCCTTGTCTGGTCGAATAGCAGTTATAAAGATGAATGTATTGCCTAGAATGTTGTTTTTGTTTCAGACATTGCAAATTGTGGACAAGATGGAGTGTTTCAAGGGTTGGCAGCAAGATATTTCTAAATTTATCTGGCAGGGCAAAAAGCCCAGAATAAAATTTAAAATTTTAACTGATGTAAAGGAAAGGGGGGAATTTGCCCTGCCGGATTTGAAACTTTATTATGAATCAGCAGCTTTCTGCTGGATAAAAGACTGGCTGCTTCTTGAGAACACTGACATTTTGGATTTGGAAGGTTTTAACAATTTTTTTGGATGGCATGCATATTTGTGGTACGACAAGGTTAAGGCTCATAAAGGCTTTAAAAACCATATTGTTAGGAAAGCACTATATAATGTCTGGATTAAATATAAAGATTTGTTGGAGAACAAAATCCCAAGGTGGCTGTCACCAATGGAGGCAAAAGCGTTGAAAAAACTTAACATGGAGTCTAAATGGCCAAAATATAGTGAAATCCTAGAACAGGAGGGTAACATGTGGAAATTGCAGAGTTTTGAGAATCTGAAAGATAAAGTGCGAGACTGGCTACACTATTATCAAATATTGGAGGTTTATAAGTTGGATAGGAAAATTGGCTTCCAGGTGGAAAAATCAAAACTGGAAACAGAGTTGTTAGAATCCAATACTAAGAATTTGTCAAAAATGTATAACTTGCTGTTGAAATGGAATACGCAGGATGAAACAGTTAAATCAGCTATGATTAAGTGGGCATAAGATATTGGTCATAACATCATGTTTGCTGACTGGGAAAGGTTGTGGACCACCGGCATGAAATTTACGGCATGTAATGCCTTGAGAGAGAATATTATGAAAATGATCTATAGGTGGTACATGACCCCAGTCAAGCTTGCAAAAATTTACCACTTATCAGATAATAAATGTTGGAAATGTAAAGAAAATGAAGGTACATTCTTTCACCTCTGGTGGACATGCCCAAGGATTAAGGCTTTCTGGGAAATGATATATAATGAAATGAAAACGGTATTTAAATATACCTTCTTGAAGAAACCAGAGGCCTTTCTCCTGGGTATGGTTAGCCATGTGGTGTTAAAGAAGGATAGAACTTTTTTTATGTATGCGACAACAGCAGCAAGGATACTTATTGCAAAGTATTGGAAGACACCAGATCTACCCACTCTGGAAGAATGGCAGATGAAGATGACAGACTACATGGGACTGGCAGAGATGATGGGCAGAATCCGAAACCAGGAGAAAGAGACAGTGGAAGAAGATTGGAAGAAATTCAAGGACTATTTAAGTAAACATTATAAAATTAATGAAAGTTAGAATTGATATGAGTTTTGAAATTTAGCGGTTTTCAGGGGCATGGATTAAGGAAAAAGAAATAGAATTACTAAAAACTATGGAAAATAAGGGAATGGATTTGCTGATTAGATAAATGGAATTAGAATACAGAAGGGGGAGGTATGAGGAGGTCGAGGAAATTAGGCTTAAGAAAATGAGATTTGAAATTATACATGTTTTGAGTATTGTGTTTGTGTATGTTTCTATTGTTGTTTGTGTTTATATATTTTAATTGGAAACTTTAATAAATATCATTTTTTTTAAAAAATGAAAAGCTAGGCAGAATAGACAATGCTGGACTAAATGGTTTGTCTCAGTATTATATTCTTAACGACTTTGCTGAGAATATGCTTTTAGAATATTGAATATTTGGACTTCGATTTCACTTTGTTCAGGAGGCCTTTTCATTTTAATCTAAAGGTTCCACTATTTTAAAGCTCCATGTGAGCAGAAAACTTTTATCTTATGAATGAATAAGCTACGGATGACCTCTTATAAATAATATATACTGCAGATGACAAAGTGAAGTCTTGTGAGATGTAAAATAGCTGCTGAGGAAGACAAAACTTCTAACGTATTTGGGAGCTTTTCTTGCATTAAACGGACTGCTACAATCAAACGTGGGATTGTTTGACTTGCAAATTATTGCTTCATCCATTTTCATTGGATCAAATCATTTTTAAATGATATTTAAAATAATGTTTGCAATGACTAAAAGACCCCAATGCTGACTTGATGGGTTTTTTCTCTCTTTTATTGTATGCTTATTTATGTATGTGTCATTAGGCTGAGTTTACTAGATCAAATTTTCATGAGTATAGCTGTATCAGGGGTTGTTTGGGTTGTATATCTATTTATATATAGGCAGGGTGTGCCTAATCCCAAAAGTTGATCAGGGACAAATTATAAGCAAAAGGCTACTTTTTAAAACTAAGCCGGATCAAATCTCATCATTGCAATATATGCAAGCATGCCACATTGGCATATCAGCCACAGAAATTAAGAGAGATTTTAAAGGTTTAAATATTTCATTGCAAACATATACGTGTCGATCTTTAGGTTTAATTTATGTCATATATAGTAAGAGTTCAATTAGACTTTCTTCACCATACCATACCTTCCACTGCCATATACATGCGTGAAAGCTGGAGGATGTAGGGCAAGGAGAACCTCAATAGATTTTGAACATAATTCATATACCTAGTTGACTCTCGAACCAAGTATGGTCCAAGTGGTGTCAGCCCAAATTTAGTACCAAAAACGTATTGCGTGTTAAGATCCCAAGACCTCCCCCATAAAGAAAGACACAATTGACACAGGATTTAGTTTAAGGTTATTGGCATAATTTTGGCCACAACTTTATTGGTTACAGATCATGAGTGGTTTGCTTAGGCATTGGTTCCCGATTAGCTGCATCTGACCTTGGACTCCGGCAGAGGTCAGTAAGGGAAAACATTCTGGGGGAGCAATGGACCAGGCTCAGACTCAAGCTCACCCCAAATGCTCCCAGGGGCTCTGGTGTGGCCCTCACCCCTGGAAGGGGATCAGACAAAAGCAAGGCGAGCCCCTGGATTCCTTTAATTAAATACCTTTCGTGCATGGGAGGGGCAGGTGTGACCACCTCCCCTCCCCTCCACATTGAACCAATGCCTAACCGCCAAACCTAACAAAGTTGTGATGATTTGCTATGCGGCAGGCGAAACCCAAGTGGCACCAGCCAATCAGCCAAATGGGAAAATTCCTGCCGGGCCCCTGTCCCAAGAACAGATGACCCACGATGGCATAGCAAGGTCATAATGGACCATAAATATAGGGAGGGTGGGAGAGTGATCCAGTGCACGAGGTGGAAAGAGGAAGCTCAACACAATGTGTAGTGATATCTATGTCACTCGCTTAATGCATAAAACAATCCCATTGGCCAGAATTACCCCAGGAACCGAGGGACACCAATTGGGTTGTTGTGGCTATCCAATTGCTCCCACCCACAATAGCAGTGAGGTCAGTTGATGATCTCACCACAACACGTGCTCTCTGGAAGGACAGGATTTCCAGACCTTCTCAAATTTATCAGGTTCCCTTGCCACATACATGCTGAGCATTCGAATCTGCATGCTCTAATATTTCCTTGACCCATCTCTCACTGTTTGATGGGGGCATGCTGATTAAGCTATTCTCCCTTATGAACTGGCACAAACGGTGCAGTCATCATCCAAAGCCCTTCCTTGTGTGCCTCCTCCATGAGAGGTCTGGAGAGTAGCAACACAAGAATGGGCCTTTTAAACTGTGGTGTGTGTGTGTGTGTGTGTGTGTGTGTGTGTATGTGCGTGTGTGTGTGTGTTATTGTTTTGTTTGCTATTATGTTGTGTATTTTTGCTTTTAAATTGTAAACTGCCCTGTGATCCTGAGATGAAGGATGGTAAATAAAATAAAGTAAATCTGCCCTCATTCACCATGTTTGCTGTGAGTCCCATGGAACCAACTGGGGTGGAATGGTCTAAAGGGGAGGAGGAGGAGGGCTCTGAGTTGGGAGGGTGGGGTCAGCCAGGAGAGTGAGCTGGATTTAAGCTGGCTCCATCCCTCGTGGCCACTTTGGCGGGGCATCTGTTGTGCTTGGGGCTGAAGGGTTTTTGGCTGCCCCAAAGTGCAGACCTCAGCTCTTTCCCCACTAGAATGCAAATAAGGGACTGCGAGGGGTTCCCCTGGTCCTAAACTTGTTGCTTATGTAAGAAGCAGAAAGAGGTTAGTTTTGAGTTTCATCTTATTTTAATTAATATTTATCACAGAAAAGCAGAAGGAGCAAGAGAGGAAATGCTACAGTTTATATGTTTTGATATTTGCCATACTCTTTCAAAATACAGTGTTCAGCTGTATGCCTTAGGATACATATCTGCTATAAATTCATTTTTTATCTAATTTGTCTGAGATCTAAGCTTCCTGTGGAGGTCTGAGATCAAAGGATCTGATTCTTTCTGATGTTGGCTCTGACACGTAATGTGTGCTGACTTAGTTCTGTCTATAAAATCGCAGTGGGAGGCTGCCAGTCTCCCTTGGCACCTTTACATAGTGAACTTTCATTTCGACTGGTGAGGATGACAGGTACCACATTGATTGGAGCCACCGTGTAAATAATTAATAGGGAGAATTTTCTCTGCAAAAGGAAATCCAATCCTTCAGATTCTTCTTAAAAGGAATTGTTGCAAGATCATTAAAAATCCCCAATATGTTCAAATTTAAACAAGAATAACAACATCTTAAGCAAATATAATATGCATGACATGGAATGTCTAATCTTTGCATTCCCCTCTATTTAAAGTGATGTTGGTTTTGAAAACGGAGCAACCATCAAAGTTAGTTAGTTCTATTTTGTTAATGCCAGCTAATTTTATTTCCCATGAACAAACCCTAGATTTTTTTATGTTTGGTATTTTAAATTTGGTTGAGGATGAATGGTATATATAAACCAGCATAAACCAGCTTAGAACTTAATATAACATAAATCAAATCACAGATTAGATGTGCTTTGATTTACCAATCCAGCTGTACAAAGACATAGTTTTAAATGATCCCATTGCATGTGGGAAGATAATTTCCCCCTCTTTATGGATACTGGGATATAAATGTAAGGTTTTACATTGGGAACTATGAAAAAGGCAAGGCCAGCCTGAGACATGATACCAGTCCCTACCAGTCCCTTTTTGGTCTTGGCATGCTCTGCAGAGCATTTCCTCTCACTCATCCTTAGAATAATTGTTGACCAGCCATTGAAAACACCAATAATTGAACCACAGTCTATCAAATGAATGCTTATATTTTCTCTAATAGACCTGAAGCTGCGTGAGGAACATGAAGACACAGCAGAACCATTAAGGAAGTGCCATCAACAAGCATTTAACAGCACAGCAGTGGGAGCAGTGAACAGGACCAAGCAAGGCCGTCGGTCCCACACGGGAACACCCACATGGGGGTCTCTGGAACTTCAGCAGCTGAGCATCAAGGAGCTTAATGACTGGAAGGATACCAAGCAACATTTCTCAGACTATGCTCAGCAGAAGGAAACGAAGAAAGGGCAATTCACAGATAAAAGATATAAAAGACCCTCAGAGAAGCCTGCCTTGAGGTCAGGAGGGGATGTGAGGGAGAAACAGCAAGTTGCAGTACCATAATAATAAACTAGTTCCTGGGATAGGATTCATGATAAATAATATGGAAGTTAAAAAATAAATGTGCTTTAGTTACAGATAGGTAGCCGTGTTGGTCTGCCATAGTCAAAACAAAATAAAAAAATTCCTTCCAGTAGCACCTTAAAGACCAACTAAGTTAGTTCTTGGTATGAGCTTTTGTGTGCATGCACACTTCTTCAGATTCTGTGTATCTGAAGAAGTGTGCATGCACATGAAAGCTCATACCAAGAACTAACTTAGTTGGTCTTTAAGGTGCTACTGGAAGGATTTTTTTTATTTTGTTTTAAATGTGCTTTAAAAACTCGAATAGTTTCACTCATTGACAATCCAAGAACCACCAAGCTTTTTAAGTCCATGGGCATATTTGGATTTTTGAGTGGGTGCCATGGGTGTTACTCCCTCTGGTCAGTCAATCTCTAGCTTACCGCCCCCCCCCCAGCCTGAGAGGAAGAAAGAGCGAAAGCACATGTGGGCCTATTTTATATGCGTAAAAGTCAGATCTTGTAGAATTAAACTGAGTCTTGAAAAGCACCTAGCACCTAAAGAAGAACTGGGAAATGGTGTACGTCTCCACTTCCTCCTTAAGCAAGGGAGAATAAGCTATTATTATTGGGGCAGTGGGTGGAGGGGGCCCCCACAGGCTTTGTGAGTACAGTCATACCTCAGGTTACAGACACTTTGGGTTGCAAGATTTTGGGTTGCAAACCCAGAAGTACCGGAATGGGTTACTTCTGCGTTTCGGCGCTTGAGCATGCGCAGAAGCACTAAATTGTGCTTTGTCCATGCACAGAAGCGTCGAATCACAACCCGCACGCGTGGCACTGCGGGTTGCGGATGCTGTGGGTTGCGAACGTGCTTCCTGCATGGATCACATTCGCAACCCGAGCATCCACTGTACAAGGGGAGGAGGTCTCAAGGGCAAATGCCATTGAAATACCTTCTGCGACCCCTGGTGCAGGCAGGAGTTGGAGCAAATTGTCAGCTCTAAAAGAATTCACATATATTTGCTTATGGTTGCCTAAATTTGAACATTTAAGCATTCAGATTAGCTGGAATGTAATTTAACAAGAATATTCCATGGTAAAGGAGGTGAACAAAAGGCAAAAAATAAAGAATCAGTAATTTTGTTTTATATAGTAAGAGAATAAAAGCTGGTTTGGTTGTTAAATTTGCTGTAGGGATCAGCTTTCTCAAGGCAAAGGCCATTCTTTCAAACTTGCTCCACAGACATACCATCTACCAGAACTCACCACATTAGTTGGGGCAACGTAATCAGATCCCCACCTCCACCAGTAACTGCCATGGAGCAAAAGTAGAGAAACTCATTATGTGAAGGTAGTAGTAATGGCTCATGTAATGGTTTCTAATCAATGGTGCCCAGCCGTGGGAATTCTTACTACCATGTGTGCCTTGGAAGGTGAAGTCAAACCATTGGGAGAGTTACAACGCCTGCTGTGGCTGTAGAGACTGCTACGGGAGAGACATGTTTTGTTGCAGACATCCCAGTGTGTTTCTTCTCTCTGTGCTCCTCCCAGCAGTCATTTTTACCATGACACATGTAACATCTAGATAAGCTCTAAGAGGATGGGTGTAAAGGGTCCAGAATTCAGTACATGCCCACATATCTTGGATATTGTTAGCTATTTAAAATCTTTGCAGAAGGTTGTGGGCAGTGCTCACAGTCTGATGGAGTGCAGCTGCACTTCTGGTTTGTGGGCAAGGATTTCTTTGCAGACCCCTATGCTCAGCTTGCTGGTGTCAGAGAGTAGGGCAAGGGTGGACACTTGGAGTTGATTGAGAAGCACAGCCCCACTCCAGATTCAAACTCACGAGTGCCCTACACATGAGTGATGCATGAATACAGCTAATGTGTTATCAAGGAATAAGATCTTGAATTTGTCATATAAGCAATGGGTTTAATATACTATTACTAATGGCAGAACACAACTATGGTCAATTACATGGTTGAAGACTTCAGTTGTTTCTATTCCTAGTTAAACTAATTCCAGCCTTAGTATCTGACGGTCTTGAAGTTATTTATCTGATTGCATCTGTTGAAAAACAGATTTTAAGGGGCAGGCTGCCTGGGGCGATCCTAATTGTTCCTCTCTCTTTGAATACATGCAGCGGGGACAGGGGGAAGCTGGCTTTGGAGGGTGAATGCAAGGGAATAAAATTTTGAACTGACTTCAAAGTAAGGAATGCAAAACCAAAGAAAGGACAAAGGAAATAAAGATGCAAAAGGAGTTTAGTTGGTCCCGCAGTTTGATTAAAAATAAAAAGCACAGGAAAACAGTGCTGGCAAAGTTAAGGTCAAGTATATTTCCATTTATTTAAAATATAGTAAATGGGTGTTGCTTTAGTTTTTGGGCTTTTACTTTGTTACTTTTACTTTTACTTTAAATTGTAATTGTATTTTTATAAATGGAAATTCGTATTGTTCTACAAATAAAGCACAATTATAAATAGTCAAACGTGGCACTTATTTCTGTGAAGATGCTTTTGAGGAACCATCAGAGACAACAGCCACTCCCCCTGCCTCACCCCCAGCTGGTGGCCATGCCGTCCTCGCCAGACACTCAGCATGCATGCCAAGGGATCCTTTTGTGTTCCAATGTATGTGCATAGAGCTCCCCAACAAAAGGGGAGATCCTGTCTGGTCCAACATCTTCCCTTGTACAAAGGAGCTCTACGTGCATAAATTAAGGTAAAGGTAAAGGTACCCCTGCCCATTTGGGCCAGTCTTGACAGACTCTAGGGTTGTGCGCTCATCTCACTCTAGAGGCCGGGAGCCAGCGCTGTCCGCAGACACTTCCGGGTCACGTGGCCAGCGTGACGAAGCTGCTCCGGCAAACCGGCACCAGAGCAGCACACGGAAATGCCATTTACCTTCCCGCTAGAAGCGGTACCTATTTATCAAATAAAAACATCTTGAAGGTCCCAGGCCACAGAGAGGTTAGGCTGGCCTCAACTAGAGCCAGGGCTTTTTTGGCTGCGGCTCCAACCTGGTGGAACACTCTGTCACAAGAGACAAGGGCCCTGCAGGACTTGACATCTTTCCGCAGGGCCTGCAAGACAGAGCTGTCCCACCAGCAGGCCTTTGCTCCGGGTGCAGCCTGACTCCCTCCTTTGGCAATCCTTACAAAACTTTAGTTTATGGTTGCCATCAATTTTGATTTTAATTAATTTTTATAATGTTTTTATAATGTTGCACTGTTTTAGTGTTGTTAGCCGCCCTGAGCCCGGCTTCGACTGTGGAGGGCGGGATATAAATAAAATTTATTATTTATTATTATTATCTACTTGCACTTAAGGGTGCTTTCGAACTGCTAGGTGGGCAGGAGCTGGGACCGAAAGATGGGAGCTCACCCTGCCACGGGGATTCGAACCGCCGACCATGCGATCGGCAAGTCCTAGGCGCTGAGGTTTTACCCACAGCACCACCTGCGTCCCTCGTGCATAAATTAGTGCATATCTAAATCCCCTTCTCTCACACACTGAGCATTCAGGTGGGGAGGGGCTTGGTAGCCAGGTGTGTTGGTGGGGGACTTGCTTAAACAGACCCAATGTACCCTCACAGTGTGTGAACAGGTTTAAGAAAGACCTTATATCTAGGGCAGGCTTCCTCAACCTCGGCCCTCCAGATGTTTTTGGCCTACAACTCCCATGATCCCTAGCTAGCAGGACCAGTGGTCAGGGATGATGGCAATTGTAGTCCCAAAACATCTAGAGGGCTGAGGTTGAGGAAGCCTGATCTAGGGGCTATCTCTCCATGCATGAATTCACCTCTGCTGTTTGAATTTGGCTCAGGGATGGTCTCATCGAGAGGGCATTCTTGCAGTGCAAGCCTATGTATGTTCAATCAGAAGAATGCTTTCTCCCTTGTAAGTGTATTTAGAGAAGCACAGCCTCAGTTGATCTTAACAGCTGTGGTGACCAGAGCCGTCTTTCCCATAGGGCTTAGTGGTGCATTGTGCCAGGGCGCCGGCCTCTCAGGGGTGCCTCAGCAGAAGGGGGAGCTGCGCGGCTTTGCATTCCCACCAGCTGCGCCCCACCAACCATAAGGCTGGCAGGCATGCAGCTTCCCTCCTAAGCCTCCTTGGGAGGAGAGTGATCCTCCCAGAGGCTTGGGAGTAAAGTTGCACACCCGCCAACCATATGGTTGGCAGGGCACAGCTTCCATCCTAAGCTTCTGCAGGGATCGCTCTCCTCCCAAGGAGGCTTGGGAGGGAAGCTGTGCTCCCCTCCCACAAGGCTTGGGGGGGCGCAACTTCACTCCCAAGCCTCTGCGAGGATCGCTCTCCCGCAGCGGCATGGGGGAGAGTTGTCCCCCCCCCCATGGCTGACAGTACACAGCTACGGCCACCCCAACACTATCCATGGTAATTTGGGGGCACTGGGTGGATATTTGCACCCCGGCACCGCATCTGCTAAAGACAGCCCTGGTGGTGACCGCAGAAGAGAAGGCAGTCCTTGAGTTATCTAGGCAAGTAAAGGACTGAATGAAAAACATCCAGCCTTGGTGACTGAGCTCCTGAGTATGGCTGCAACATTGTCAGCTGCTGAAGAAGCACGCGTCCAACGTATACCATATCTTACTGTGAACATAATGAAGAAAGAAAAAACTTGCTAGAAAAACCCTCTGCTCTCATGCTGTGTCTAGGAGCTGACAAAAGTTATTTGCTAAATACCCTTCATTTGGTGAGTGACAGGAGACTGGTGTCAAGTGAGAAAATGAAATGTAAATTTTATTAAACACCTCTCTCATCTCTGGGTACCAATCCAGATTCCAGCGTAACACAGCAAATCAAATCCTCTCTTTGCCTTGCCGAAGGGCAAATGAAGAATCATTTCTCCTTAATACCATTCTTTCCTACTAAAATATTTTCCTGTTTAGTAACTGCAAAAATTAAAATATGAACCCTATGTTAATCTCTCTCCGTGTGTGTTATGTGTTTGGTGTGGTTTTTTAAAGTGCTTCATTTATTGTGGGTTGTGCCTTGTGCTTTAATTCTGTCTTCACATCCATCCAGCACTGGTAATTGGCTCCAGCAAAATAATGGCATCTCTAAAAATACAACTTTAGTAACTCATCCAGAGATTTTATTCAAATGTCCATCATGAAACTCAGCAGCAGGACCTGAGGTTTTTCATGACAATGACTTACCTGCTGCATTCAAGACAACAATTGAGTGAAATGGGTTCTTGCATGGGCAAAAAAACCTCAAAACCGCCCTTTGCATGGGGGCATTTATGTCACATTAAGGAGCTCAAAAAGTTGGTGGAGGGCATAAGGACAGTAGTAACAGACTGGTGCCTGGTTAGTACCTGTTGCTGCCTGGGCTTCTGCACCATCACAATCCTGTCTGGAAGAGTAAGGATATGATGGGCAAGACCATACAGCCCATTTGCCCCATGTTAGCCACCCCTTCTTTAAAACCCTACCTGACTTATGATCTGGGTACCTTCAAGCCTGTTTTCTTCCTTATGAACCTCCCTCCAAACTCGAGTTATCGTCTGGGGCCCAGCTCCACATCGTTGGATACCAGGCAGCATGCTGGGGAAAAGCATGTCTGGGGACTTTTCTGTCACCATACCCACTTTGTGGAAGAATGCCTTGCCCATCCCAAGAGGGCTGGATCAGGACCTCTTCACTTAAAACTGCTTTAGCTGGGTGGCAGCGGCTCAGCTGTTGAAAAACGGGTTCAGTTGACTATTCCTTCTTTTTGGCATTTTGCTGTTTTGATTCTGCTGATGGGTTTGTAATTGCTGTATTGCGGCCTTGGTTTTTATTTTAATATTTTGATTTATGATTTGCTTGAACTGTGGATTGTTTTAGGTTTTATTATTATTATTGTAAGCCACCTCGAATTTCTTCTGAAAAATAGGCAGGATATACCGTATTTACGTGAATCTAATGCACCATTGAATCCAATGCGCACCTCAATTTTCAAAACCTTGAAACCAAAAAAGTACCGGTATTTGCTGGTGAATGTAACTGCAGCATCATATCTAATGTGCACCCTAATTTTCACGACATAATTTGGCCAAAAAAGGTGCACATTACATTCAAGTAAATATGGTACCTTTTAGAGTTATTATTTATATATAAGACAGTTTTTAAAGAATAGCTATATCTTATTTTAGATTTGTTGTTGTTATTTCAGATTTTAAGTTGCATCCTTGCTGTTGTGAACACCAAAATAGTTTTTATTACCTTTCTTTATTTTAAGAAAGACAGGCATATGCATGCTTTTTCACAATGTTATTTGAAAGTTTTTTGGAAACAATAAATTTGGATGTTTTTTACTCCTGAAAAATGGGGAATTCTAAAATAGTTTGTGGGCAGTAAATTAAGCTTGCATCTAGTGAGATGTGGGTGCTTCCAGTCCTGTAAACGCTCTCCTAGTTATTGTTGGGTCAGTCTGTCGTAAAATCATTTAACACTGACTATATCCTGTCCTTCCTGAGCTGGCATAACTGGAATCTGATTTCGGCTAGTTTTTCAGCTTCTCCAAACCTTTATTGGTATATAAAAAAGGTATACATTCTGCCTAAGTAGTGTCAAATCACGTGACTTAGAGATTCCTTTAATATTACAATTCCCTCTCCCACCTTTCTGACTCAAATACTCCCATGCCTCCAGCTAGGAGGCAGTTGGGATTCAGAGCTGTAGATACATCCACACAAGAGATCAGTCATTTCACACTGCCAGTGGGCCTCTTTGCTATTCCAATAGAGAACCAATTGCACACTATGACTAATAACGTTGGCTGTGTGAAAGAACTATTTTTATAAGGATTGAGAAAGGCCTCCTTGGGTTTTGGGGCAGGACAGTTATGATTTTGAGAAAGAGCAAAGCGTAGCATAACTGCAAGCTCAATGGTCTAGAGACAGGTTCAGCAGGCTCCCTATGCTGCAGTTACTGTATTGATCTTTGTGAATTCTGATTGAAGGTGATCTCATCTGTACCTCCTGGACTAATGTGTGGATCAGAATATAACCATCCACTGGCAGAGTGTGCTTTCATGGCAACCCGGGGCATGGAGGGTGGACGGAGTTCGCCGTGTGGCAGCCCAGCCCTCACTGCCAACACTGGTGGAGCGACACCAGTCCTAAGCCACTGTCTGATCAGATCCTACCAGGACTTTCTTAAGTGCAAGGATCCACCCGGTGCCCCCCCTAGGTTGCCCAGTCCCAGGCGCGTAGGAGGGCAGAGCTGGCCAGCCGCCTCAGCGTGTCACTGGCTCGGTCGCCCCCAAACTCGTGGCACAGAGCCGCCCGCCCACAGCAGAAGAGCCCACCATGGCACTCCAACCAATGTGCAAGCTCTTCCCCGGACTCAACTCTCGAGCTCCGGACTCTTGACCTGGCGCCCCTGAGAGCCTGGTACCTGGGTGCCCCGCAACCCTAGCATCTATGGGTAAGACAGCCCTGGATCCTACTCTTGCTAAGCGGCTCAGAGCTGGTGTTGCTCTGGTGGTGAGAAAAATGTCTTTGGCAACCCCACCTGCCATTGAAGCCAATGGGTTTTGACTATATGCGACTTTGGCTTTAGGCACAATCCCTGGAACGTAACCCCTGCATAAGTTGCAGGCTTACTGTGCAGATAGATAGATAGATAGATAGATAGATAGATAGATAGATAGATAGATAGATAGATATAGATAGATGATAGATGATAGATGATAGATGATAGATGATAGATGATAGATGATAGATGATGATAGATAGATAGATGATAGATAGATAGATGATAGATTAGATAGATAGATAGATAGATAGATAGATAGATAGATAGATAATTGTGTCACAACCCCCAATTGCATCCAG
Source organism: Podarcis erhardii (assembly GCF_964252035.2). Classification (NCBI taxonomy): domain Eukaryota; kingdom Metazoa; phylum Chordata; class Lepidosauria; order Squamata; family Lacertidae; genus Podarcis; species Podarcis erhardii. The sequence continues at coordinate 4,638,401 of NC_138507.1, read as the reverse complement.
ACCATGGTGTGAGGGGACAGAGGCTTTAACACGCCCCCCCCATGATGATCTTGAGCAGAAGCACACACACATCTGCACTGAGTGTTCCACTTCTCTGTAGAAAGGACACAACACCATGTCTCCTCCATCTGCTATCCTCCTCACCTTGGGGAGACAAGGAGCAGGGAGCAGCATGAAGGAGGATTAGAAAAGTCTTCCCCCAGGAATGATGATGATGATGATGGGGTGGTCTGCAAGCCCCATGTTTCTGGGAGGAATCAGAATCCAAGCCAGAGCCTGCTCATAGTGAGCTTTGCCTACCTCAGTTCTGCTAATTATATTTCAAGTAAGGGTTTCCGCATACTTGGGTGTTATTATTATTTATTAAATTTGTAGACCTCCCTTCATCTGAAGATCTCAGGGTGGTTCATAATATAAAAATACAAAATGATAAAACAAACAAACAAGCAAAAACCCCACAAGCCAATAACTTCCTCCCCCTCCAACAAACACCTTTAAAAGGACATATGATGTTAATCAGCCAAAGGCCTGGTTGAAGAGGAACATTTTCACCTGGTGCCTAAAGACATGAAATGAAGGCACCAGGTGATCCTCCCCAGGGAGAGCATTCCACAAACATGGAGCCATCACAGAAAAGGCCCATTCTTGTGTTGCCACACTCCAGATCTTTCATGTAAGAAGTACGTGAAAGAAGGCCCTCAGATGATCACCACAGGGTCTGGGTTGATTCATATGGGGAGAGGCGGTCCTTGAGGTATTGTGGTCTTGAACCATTATAAGGCTTTGCAGGTCAAAACCAGCACTTTGATTTGGGCCCAGAAACTTAATTGGCAGCCCATGCAGTTGGGTCAAAATTGGAGTAATATGCTCAAATCGTCTTGCCTCAGCGAGCAACCTGGCCGCCGAATTCTGCAACTACTCATTCTTTGAATGCACGCCTGCTTCCTAATTGATATACCTCCAGTGAATTACCACTTAAAGATCTGGACACATGCATGCTATATATGGCATCCCTATTGAGGTCCCAGTCTACTTATGCCTGTTCGATTCTCAGAAAGGCACAGATGCCCCTCGCAGCAGTTTCATGCTTCTCCCTCTGATCTCCAGGCTGCGACGTCTAAATCTCCTGTTTCATTTGCATGGTTATCCAGTGAAATTGCTTGTAGTGTTTCTCTTTCTTGTTTCCAAAACAGGCGGTGGGATGGGAGTTTTGAGAAACAAGGGATTTATCCTATCAACTGGGAAATTATTCAAATCCAAGGATTTAAGGTGGTTTCCCCCTAGCCCCACAGTAGACTTGCTCGAAGGCTCTAACTCTGACCATAATTGGCATTTCATCCAATTTTGTTTGCATCCAAATGCTGCTCTGAATTTCTTTGCAATGAACTCAAATGAAACAAAAGCAAACTATTTGCAAAATCTTTTCTGTGCTTCCTGTTGCTATAGGTCATATTCTGCAAGCCATTCCCCTGACTTGGTTCACTTCCAGTATAAAAGCTGGGGAAAATAGCTTAAAATGAGAACAGTAAGGTAAGGAAAGGAAGTGGCCAGTTTCACTCCTCTCGCTTGCATGCTCATTTTTATATTAAAAAATAGAGGGCGGGAGGGGGGCAAATCCAAACAGGCAAGCATCGGTTCGAGGTGTCCAATTTGGCCCTCAGTTTAGCTGCCAAGAAAATGTACAGGAATAAAGTGCAGATAAAATTATGTCTATGCATGTGTGAGCTGCATGATTCAGCTCCAAGTGAGAGGTGGCTGGATTCTACTGGATCCAAAGAGAAAAATACAACAGAGTTTACTTCTACATTTACTTTTCTACAAATGGTAACTACTCCTACTACAAAGAATAACTTGCAACTTAATTCTAAATCTCTTTCCCAACCGGTAAGTCTGCTAGCACCATCTGAACTTGGGAGCGCCCCCCACCCCCATTTCCAGGCATTCAGTCAAGATGCCCCATCTCTGGATGGCCAGTTGCCACTTCAAGAAGAAGGAAGGGAAAACAGCACCATCCTGCTTTGCCACCCCCCCTTTGTTGGCAATGAAGATACCTGCATGCATATCACACACAGGCCCATATTTCTGCAAACAAATTCCTTTCAGTCCAAGAGCTTTGGAGGAGATAAAATCATGAGCTTAATCTGAAGGCTAGAAGCTCCTAGATGTTTTGGATGATTTGCAGCATCCTGCATTCAGGCATCCAGGCAGAACGTGATGGCCTTTGTTTAAGCAAATGGAAGTGTTGTCCACTGAGCATACTTGTGAAGCAGGTACTGATGATCCAAGCAGAACAGCCCTTTGCTTGGAGGGTGCTGGGAATGAGGCTGGCTTTGTCTTTTGTTCTTTTGCAGTTGCCAGCGCTGTCACCTTTTCTCAAAATAAATACCGATCAGGCGTGGCTCAAGGGAGGGTATTCTTTCAAAAACCAGACTGAGGGATGCTTTCTCTCCCCTCCCTTGGCTGCAATTCAGCACCAAGTGTGAGCAGAGCACATTAAAATTCCGCCAGCATTTACTGCACGCCGTAATAGACCCAAGCATCGACTACGCCCAATATTAGTGATGGTACCAGGAAACCATCCTTGCTTTTGGCTGCCTGAAGGCAGCTGTGATCCCCAGCTTGTCCTATCTGTCGGTCTATTTGATCTCCAAATGAATTGCTTTTGATAACAGCTATATAAATGCAGAACTGTTCCGCTGGGCCTTCTTAAATGAGACTCTCTCTTTCATCTCCCAGTCATTTCAAAAAGCAGATAGACTTGTTAGAGGTTTTTAATGCAATGATTTATGTTTTATCTTGCCTGGTTCGAGGCAGCATTTATTTAGCACTAAATTCTTCCCAAGCCTATACATGGGGAGAAATGCTTGAGCACAATATTTGGAATTCAAAATATTAGATATTTTATATATATATGCATAGCCCATTCATACAGACACCTAATACATATAACATTTTGAAACCCACATATAAATGGAGGCATGCACACACAAACCCACAATTACGCGAAGAGTGAATGATATGTGTACGGATGTGAAAATTACTGCAGTGGAATGTTTATTTGTTTTTTCTTTGGAAAATTGATAGACTCCTAAACATTAGCGCATATATTGGCGTACAACAATAAAATGCAATAAATAAGACAGTGTGTGACTATTGTTGCATGTGGTCTCTGAATTGTGAGAGGTCCCAGGGGCCCCTGCACATCCCCTGGGTTTGGTTTCTTTCGGGACACACTTTGACTGCATCACTCCAGACAGGTTGCAAGGCTAGGGAGAGACAAGAAACATACCGCTCCTTATAGAATGTCTCCTTATAGAATGTCTCCAGATACTCAGTTTTGTTTGACAACATTTTGACCCAAGCTTACATCACAAACCTGGCAAGGGATATTTACTCAACAAAGAAGGTGATCATTTTTTCAGTTCCAATATTACAGTTTATAACTGTAAAATCCAAAATTACAGTTATAAACTGATAGGATTAGAGAAGACTCCCCCAAAGATAGTCTAAGCCAGGCACCCCCAAACTCAGTTCTCCAGATGTTTTGGGACTACAACTCCCACCATCCCTAGCTAACAGGACCAGTGGTCAGGGATGATGGGAATTGTAGTCCTAAAACATCTGGAGGGCCGAGTTTGGGGATGCCTGGTCTAACCCCAATCACATTACAACATACATGTATTTCTGATCAAACACCATTTATATTTATATTCAGAGGTGAACTCTCCTTGGAGGAAGCCAGCCTCCTTTTCATCCTTGGTTAACACCATTCATCCTCAATGTATAGGGCACTCTACATTAAATACCTTTGGAAAACAAGGAAACAAATAAAAACAATTAAGAAACAACAGTTGAAATGCCGAAAAGATAATATAGTTTAGGATTTACAGTATGTCATAAATTCATATCTGAAAACCTTAGTTTTCCAAATGTAAAACACATTTTCCATGTATCCTTCATTGTTTTAGGCTTTGAAATTTATTGTATTATGTTTTTAACATTTGTTGATGCCCATCACCTCAAGCATCTTAATTCTTATGTGGAATATACATATTTAAAATGACTATGTACATAAAAGAAACCCCTTTTAAATATAGACTCTCGTAAACAGAGCTTCCATTTATTCAAATGCTCAATTACCTGAAGGTTCTGGTTCCTCCCAGGCAAGTTTTATAAATGAGGTTGTATTGCCTTTGAAAAGGAAGGAGAAGAAGGAAAAAGATTTCCTTTAGGTTTCATGAAAACAAATTCCTTGCAGACTTGAATTAGCATATTTGTGCTACTTATCCGAAGAAAAAAATCAATTACACACAGTAAAACCCCAACTAAAATCTTTTGGAAAGTTTTTCATGGATTGTGCTAGGACCAGAATTTCTGTGGTGAGGAGAGGACTTCTTCATATTTTCACCAAGGTGTAAGTCAAAATGTGCTTCAGCCTCAACCAAAGTAGCACAACAGCAAAAACTTTATATGGTATTCCATTTTTAATGTTATAAGCATGACTGTGGGAAAAAGTCCCTGTTTGAAGCAATGCCTTTTCAACAATTCCATTTTTAGTCTTGGCTTCCCTCCTTGAACCCCAGCCTTCCTGTAAGGTAATGAGTACCCCACACATATCAGATCAGGAAAGCACATTAAACAAAGAGTGTTACCTCCAGCTCACCATTTCTGTCCCATCTTTAGGTCTCTGGAGATCTGCTGGTTATTTTTGTCAAAGTGTTAAAAGACTGCATAGAACTAACATACTTGCCCATTTGCCTTCTCCAAACACCTATGGAGAAATTGCACCCTGAATAGATAGAGACTATAACCTCAATTTCCACCCCAAAAATTGGATTAGCTCACTAATCCCCCTCGCCCCCCTTCACTATATGACCAAAGTTTAAATTAAGTTTATATTCCCCTGGAAAGACATCTACAAAAACATATCTGTGCATTAACCAGGATTGTTTTAAACCATCTGTTTAACAGTTGATGGCGGCACATTTAAATGGGCAAGCGTAGATGCTCTCCTATACATTGAAATGGTTCACGTATATAGATAGGAAGCTGTGGTGATAGGGTACTATTATAAAGGAAAACAAGATTTATTGGCAGCAGTTCTCAGATCCTGAGGCACTAGGTCTAATTTGATTCTTAGTCAAACCAACTAGAATATTTATCACCAGCAGGAGTGCTAACTTCCCTTGAGATCCTCAGGATATCAGATATAAGCGCATCATAATGGCACAATGTTTCCTCATCAATAATAATAATAATAATAATTTATTATTTGTACCCTGCCCATCTGGGACGCGGGTGGCGCTGTGGGTTAAACCACAAAGCCTAGGACTTGCCAATCAGGAGGTCGGTGGTTCGAATCCCCGCGACGGGGTGAGCTCCCGTTGCTTGGTCCCTGCTCCTGCCAACCTAGCAGTTTGAAAGCTCGTCAAAGTGAAAGTAGATAAATATGTAGCGCTCCAGCGGGAAGGTAAACGGCATTTCCGTGCGCTTTCTGGTTCGCCAGAAACGGCTTAGTCATGCTGGCCACATAACCCAGAAGCTGTACACCACCTCCCTCAGCCAATAAAGCGAGAGTGCTGGTGGAAACATTGACTCAACATGAGTAATATATTGTTCCAGTTCTTCCCACTGTGTTTCCCCTCCCTCTCAAAATGGCATCCAAGTGCAGGAAGATAGATATTAAACAGTAGAACCTGAAGGCAACTACTCTTAATTAGGGTTGCCATGGCAACAGATCCACAGCTGGGTAGTGCAACTACTCCCACATTAAGAGGTAAAGAGTCCAGGCAAAGTAATTCTTCTCTGGGCCTACCTCTAAATTTGGACTGACTTGTTGCCAAAGATGTGTCACTACAACCATTGGTTGCCAGGTCTCTTGCAGCAGAAGGATGTCAAAGGATTTGATGCAGCTGATGAATGTTCTATGCTTGATATTCTTCCCCTTCAAATCTGTCATATTGCAAGTAAAGGTAAAGGTACCCCTGCCCATACGGGCCAGTCTTGACAGACTCTAGGGTTGTGCGCTCATCTCACTCTATAGGCCGGGAGCCAGCGCTGCCCGCAGACCCTTCGGGGTCACGTGGCCAGTGTGACGAAGCTGCATCTGGTGAGCCAGCGCAGCACACGGAACGCCATTTACCTTCCCGCTGGTAAGCGGTCCCTATTTATCTACTTGCACCCGGGGGTGCTTTTAAACTGCTAGGTTGGCAGGCGCTGGGACTGAACGACGGGAGCGCACCCCGCCATGGGGATTCGAACCGCCAACCATGCGATCGGCAAGTCCTAGGCGCTGAGGTTTTACCCACAGCGCCACCCGCGTTCCTATATTGCAAGAGAGTCACCTAATTATCAATAGCTTAGTGTCTAGAGGCAGTTGGAGGATGGATGGCGGTCAATGGATTGAGGTGGAATCCTAAGAAGACGGAAATATTGTTTCTGGGGGACAGGGGGCAGGCAGGTGTAGGGTACTCCCTGGTCCTGAATGGGGCAGCTGTGCCCCTAAAGGACTAGTTGCACAGCCTTGGGGTCATTTTGGACTCACAGCTGTCCATGAAGGCACAACTTAATTCTGTGTCCAAGGTGGCTGTCTACCAGCTCCATCTGGTACGCTGGCTAAGACCCTACCTGTCTGTGCACTGTCTCGCTATAGTGGTACATGCTCTGGTTCTCTCCTGTTTGGACTACTGCAATGCGCTCTGTGTGGGGCTCCCTTTGAATGTGATTCAGAAACTACAACTAATCCATAATGCAGCTGATAGACTGGTGACTGGAAGCAGCCGTTGGGACCATTTAACCCCGTTCCTAAAAGATCTATAGTGGCTCCCAGTCCATTTCTGAGAACAATTCAAAGTGTCAGTGCTGACCTTTAAACCCCTTGGCCCTGTATACTTGAGGGAGTGTCGTCACCCCACCCGTTCAGCCTGGACACTGAGGTCCAGTTCCAAGGGCCTTCTGGCAGTTCCATCATTGCGAGAAGTGAGGTTACAGGGAACCGGGCAGAAGGCCTTCTCAATAGTGGCACTCGCCCTGTGGGGTCTCTGTGTACAATCTGAAATCATTTTAGAAGAAATGAATATGTCCCCCATAACACTTTTGGAAAAAAAAATAGAAATATAGAAAGTGGAAGGTTAAGCTTTCTAATTGACAAGGATGGAAGGCCATAGTAACAAGAAATGTAATTAGAAGCACGGGGTGTGAACAAATGTCTGCAATACTGGCAATTAACAATGGATATTGTGCTATTATATAAACACAGCGAAGAAATTTGTGAAGAAGTTGTGAGGCTGGACTGGAGGAAGTTCAAGGCTAATTTTTATATTTATTAATAATTGGAGAACCTCTCTTGGATGAAAAGGATAAGGAATGAACATGAGATACCTAGATTGAGTGGCGCTGTGGTCTAAACCACTGAGCCTCTTGGGCTTGCTGATCGGAAGGTTGGCGGTTCGAATCCTCCCAACAGGGTTAGCTCCCGTTGCTTGGTCCCTGATCCTGCCAACCTAGCAGTTCAAAAGCATGCCAGTGCAAGTAGATAAATAGGTACCGCTGTGGCGGGAAAGTAAACAGTGTTTCCGTGTGTTCTGGCACTCGTCATGGTCCTCCATGAGCCAGAAGCAGTTTAGTCATGCTGGCCACATGACCCAAAAAACTGTCTGTGGACAAACGCCGGCCTGAAAACGAAATGAGCGCCGCAAACCCATAGTCACCTTTGACTGGACTTAACCGTCCAGGTGTCCTTTAACCTAGATTGAACATTGGGAAAACATCAACTAGCAGAGGGAGGAAGAACTAGACGCCATTTGGGATTGAACAGTGGATTATCGTGAGGATGCTTGCAGTTACAAATGACAGACGGATAGTTGAAAGTCACTTTTATTCATATTGTTATGTATTGAACTTCTCACCCTGGCCACCAGGAGTATCATGTATATAGTTTTCACTCAGGTCCACCTCAGTTACTTTAGGTGGGAAACCCTGGGTTGTTGTTGCTACAATGTTGACAGCCAGCTTCCTATAAAAGCAGGGCGGCTGAGCTGCTTGCTATTCAGTTCTACTCCAGCTTACAAATGAAGAGCTGTTTGAGGAATCGCTGTGTCGTCTGATATGTTCACCCACAACTTAACACATATCTCTTTTCTTTTCTTTTGTTACTATTCTTATTCCCTTGCTTTTACTTTTTTTGCTCTCTCTCTCTCTCTCTCTCCTTTTATTGCCTCCTTTTACTTTGTATTCTTCCAGCTCTTTTTCTTTTCTTCTCTGTTTTTTTATTTCCTGTTTAGAATTGCTTTTTATGAAGCCCAACCCATATAGCTGTGTTAACTGATCTTTTAATCTTTTAATCTTTCTTATAAATTTTTAGACCCATTGTCTATCCTTAATTAAGTACTCTATGTATATGTTTAAATCTACGTTTGGTTCTAGCTCCTATTTATTTAATAATTATTCGCCTGGATTCATACTGTTATACTATCTATGTATATGTTTTGTTTATGCTGGTCTATGACCGTAATAAAGTATTTGACTTGGTATTGTGAAAAGTCTTAATAAAACTTTCTACAACAACAACAACAACAACAACAACAACAACAACAACAATTTATTATTTATACCCCGCCCATCTGGCTGGGCCTCCCCAGCCACTCTGGGCGGCTTCCATAGAAACCAAAAATACACTAAAATATCACAGATTAAAAACTTCCCTGAACAGGGCTGCCTTAAGATGTCTTCTGAATGTCAGGTAGTTGTTTATCGCTTTGACATCTGCTGGAAGGGCGTTCCACAGGGCGGGCGCCACTACCGAGAAGGCCCTCTGCCTGGTTCCCTGTAGCTTTGCTTCTCGCAATGAGGGAACCGCCAGAAGGCCCTTGCATGATTAATAAACATATATGGTGAAGAGTGGGCTATACAATCTGGTTCTGCCCCCACCATATCACACCCACCCACCCAGCCATTCCCACGTCAGGAAGGAGAGCATCTGTACTGAGAAGTCTGCTTTGTGTGCACATAGCTCCCCTGTTCTCGGTGCACCTTGAACCCTGATTGTGTAGGGGGGAAGTCTGTGGACACAGCAGACTCTGCACAACATAGGTGCACCCCTAGTGCATGGGCACTGGATGGAGGGAGCAGCGGAGTCTGGTCCAGTGGGATTGTTAATTGCAATAATACCTGAGGATGTGAGTGTTCCTTTAGCCTGGAAAAGAGGTCACTGAGAGGGGATATGACAGCTATCTTCCAAAACCTGAAGGGCTGTCACGTGGAAGATGGAGCAAGCTTGATTTCTCCTGCTCCAGAAGGCAGGACCTGTAGCAATGGTTGCAAGAAAGGAGATTCCGACTCAACATCGGGAAGATCTTTCTGACAGTAAGAACTGTTTGATGGTGAAACAGATTTCCTTGGAAGGTGGTGGACTCTCCTTCCTTGGAGGTTTATAAGCAGAGGTTGGATGGCCATCTGTCATGGATGCTTTGATTGAGATTCCTGCATTGCAGAGAGCTGGACTGGATGACCCTCCGAGTCTCTTCCAAACTCTACATTTCTGTGATTCTCTCTGAAAAAGCCCAGTGAACGTATAGTCAGTAATCAAGCAACACTGTATAGACATGCATTTGTAACATTTGCAATTGTTTGCATTTGTATTTATTTATTTATTTATTTGTGTCTGTCCGTCCATCTGTCTGTTTATTTTGGGTGGGCAGTGAGGTGAGGAGAAATGATGCTCTCCTATTTTCCCAGCATATAGCATCACTTATTAAAATCCTGTTGTCCTGACCATTGTCACTGCCACTGAAGCCTGGTTTATTTACTTGAAAATCTGATTTGTTTCATTTTATTACTGTGTTTGCAAAGTAACTGATATCAGATTCTGTGGGAAAGAGCTGCCATTTACCAGCAGGCTCTGATGGCTATGCCTTTGTCTGCAGGCCCGATTTTGAGGCCTAGTCTGCCCTGGGGCTCCAGCAGAAATAAGATTACTGGCAATAACTGCTTCAACTGCTTTGAATAACAGACACAACTCAGAGAGCATAAAATTAGCATAAACACAGCATCAGTGTGTTCCCTTGGCGGATTCAAGGCAGGCAGGATATGGAAAATTGACTGAAATGGGGTCAGACAATGCAAAAATCTGAAACATAGGCAATGCTGGCAAAGAAAAAGCAGATATATTACCTTCTTCATGTTTTAACAAAATAGCCATGCAGTTTTAATGATAAAGATATTCAAAGTGATGAAAATTAAAGAGGCAGTCTCTGCACCTTCCCAATGAAACTGACACTCTGTCCTCAGCCAAATTATTAAGTCTGCCACAGTGTTCCCTTCCTGAGGGTAAAATAAGAGTAATAACAACAGTAAACAAAGATTCTACTCTGTGTTGAAATTGATTTTTCTCCTTTTCTTGTGGAAGTTAATTTGAGTAGGATGTACTGGCTTTGTCAATGAACGCCAGGAACACCATTTCAAGCAATTCCGTTCCCTTTGATTTATCAAATATTAAAATGGGAGATGCTACCAACAGATCCAATAAAGAAGAACATTAACTGAGGGAGCCTGTGTGCCATACATCCTAAGCAGGACTTATAATTCTGCCATTCTAATGACAAGATGTCGCATGTACTCTGCAGAGTGGAATGATCAATGGAAGAAGCCTGCAACCACAACCAAATTGCTTGGCATCTCTCGTCACACTGCCATTGGTGTTGCAGCGTGGGTTGGGGGGACACTTCAAGGAACGGTGACATATTGGGGCACAAGTCCAACTTTTATGCACAAAGAACAGGCCAAAGTGACCCAGTCATAGGACCTTATGTACCAAAAGTTCTTCTCGCAGTGTTCCCCAAACAATTTCACTATGCTGTCCTCAGTGACTGTTTCACATGGGGATTTTTATTTATTTTGGTTGCAAATACTCTGCTGCACATTTCTAATTCTTCTTATCCTGTTTCATGTTCCGATTGCTGGTATTAATCTCTGGGGTTTTCCTACACATTATTTATCAAAAATATAATGAAAGATTATATGATCTATTCATAATGCATGCAACAACATCCGGCTATTCAACTTGCTATTATGAGAGATTTAAAAATGCCTCCTTGAAAGGACTTTCAGAAGAAAATGAACTTGAAATGATGCTGATAGCATAATTTAGTTCAAAATCCTTTGCACTTAAATGGAGGCAAATGCTGCTGGAACAATCCTGCAGCTGAGCTTCTTCTTGCCTTTTCATTGTTTTCTTGTCTACCCAAAAATCTCTGAAGATGAAGAGAAGGGGAGCCATTAAAAAAACCCTGTATTTCTGTTCTGGCTCAAGAAGGAATTGTATTCTCATGAGAGAGCCTGTTTGTAAGATTTCAAGGCCAATAAGACTTGAGTTTTCAAGTCTGGAAAAGGCTTGGCCTTGACTAATAAAAATAAGCAAGAGTTGCCCCCTTCTACAAGTTGGCAGTCCCAGAAGAAAAGCCAAGCATATCTAGCAAGGCTGAGAAGAGGAACTGCCTCCTGTCCCAAGGAGGTGGTCCTGGTGGGTCAGGGGGGTGAGGGGCACAGATTACACAGCATGGGGACTGCCTGCAGCTCCCAGGCTTGTCCTGCTCCGCTCCTTTGGATAAATACAAAGCTGCTGTCAATCCAGCACCTCTTCCTAGCACTACATTTCTTAAAGAAATAAACAAATGAACATGACAAAATACCAGGCTAGAATGGAAATAGATAACTTGATTCCAGCAGTACTTTTCCACAGAGGACTCACATTGTCCTATTTCCATTATAGAATCTCTCACCATTCCTTTTCAATTGAGGCAATACTTATGGATCACAGTTTGGCTGACTTGGTATCCCTTTTGCACACAAAAGCTGGAGAGGAATTGTCTAGTTACTGAACTTTCTGTTTTCAAAGTATCTATAGATGAGGAAATTGTTGAAATGAATTACCATCTGCAAACCTGAATTCTTTTCAAGGTAGCCAAGTTAATACGGTAAAAGTTGACAATTTAGTTTAGCTAGAACCCATAAACTTTGATGATCTGGGGAGCAGTGTGTTACCATCTCCTCCCTGTGCTCTGGGCCTGATCAGTTGAAGGCAGATGCTCTTGAAGAGCCAGAAAGTGGTGGTGGTGGAGATGCACATACTGTATTTCTGAGAAGGCAATTGTATACTACCTACATCCTAGGTAGGATTGTTTCATACGTCATTAAACTTATACAGGAAGGAGCAATCCTATTAGATGTTCATCTGAAATCTCCGTGTAGACTATCATGTTTATTCTACGTACAGTTATTTTGCTGCACAACCATGTACTGTCTGGGATTACCCTTGGCTTTCATGTAAATGTGCATCAAGTGTATATGCAAGGGAAAACTTGTGTGTAGGTCGGTCAACCTTCTAGATATTTTGTACTGCGGCTCCCACCATCCCTGACTACTGGCCATGTTGGCTGGGACTGATGGGAGCTGGAGTCCAAGACACCTGGAAGACACCACACTGGAGAACACTGGTGTAGAGAAGCATCACATCTGCCCATCTGTCTGGGAGGGGGGCTATAAAAAGGTATCTGAGTGCCTCATTAAGAAAACAATGCTGTCTCCTCCAGATCGGGAGCTGGCAACACTATTAGATCCAGACCAGATCCAGTTTTGCCCTGCTAGTGATAGACAAATCTGTCCCAGCCCATCCTGCCCTATTTCTCCATCTGTGTTTGTTAAAATATGTATCATCTCTCTGTGCATATTCTTTTTAAAGATAACTCTGGGGAAATCATTTTAAAATCCACAAAGAAACAGCCAAAGAGACAAAAACAAAACTGAGAAATGTTTTGTGTGAAGCTGCTTGGAGTTTACTTCTGCTGTGCCTGGTAAAAGTGCTTTCAAAAATGGTGGCCGTATGTGACTTCCTTTGAATTAGTGAAGAGATGACTGAGAGGGCACCACAGTGAATTGTGGAGTGGGCTGAAATTCTCTGACATCTCTATGGGCTGGCTCACAGGAACCAGTGAAGAATCTACATTATGTTAGAGAAAGATTAAGGGTAGAATTCTGCTCCTGTTGAAATCAACAACAAAACTCCCACTAATATTAAATGAACAGGGCGAAATCCCAAAGCACTGGAACACTGAACACTGTCATATTTTAATTCATTTAGTTCTCTGCCCATTATAGGTAATGGGGCAGATTTAGATATACTGTTTGGATTCAATGTATAAAGTTGCCTGGATTTTAGGCCTGAGTAAAATGTAAGAACTGACTAGTTTTATTAAGAACATCAGAACACAATGTTTAATAAACTATGACTTACTACAGCTGTTGAAAAAAAAGGAACAAATCGAGATCAGTAAGGACCACTGATCTCAAGAACAGCTGAACTGGAAATGCTAACAGGTGGTTTGTATTAGAGGCTTTGTGCTCAAAGAGGCACATCCCTGCTTCCGAGGACACAGCAATGCATACAAAGGGCATAAGCTGAGCGGAAGGACGTGAGCATCCTTCCTCTTCGCCTATGGCCTCTTTATATACATTGCCGCAGTTTAGGAGGTCAAAGCATAGACAGATCTGATCACCGAAATCAAGACTGTCCTCTGCTTTTGATGTGTTTGTATCTCTTAACTCAAGAAACATGAGGTTTACATTTTCCCTTCTCTTCTTTGGGAGGTTTTACAACTGAAAAACATGCTTACAGAAACTCTGGGCTCTCTTAAAACTGCACTAAAAATCAACAACTCTCAGCCCTCTTTGTCTTTGTCAGTAATGTGAGTTTACACAGCTTGAGGTGCATAGCTTTCAAGGAGATTCTCTGTAGTATGTTTGTTCCCTGCTTTTTACAGCTGCACTTTGGGGGGTTTTGTTTTTGGTAGAGATGATGTGAATGCTCTTGATTTTCTGCTTCTAAAACTTATTTTGCATAAGGGTCCTGGTCAGACAGTAAGTTTGTGGAAATGATCACTGAGGCTGGAAGAAAGGGGTTGCTTCCAAGCTGTTGCATAATGGTGCCAAACGAACACAGAAAGCACAACTACCATTCAAATCAATATTGGCTTATGCTGTCACCTGCTTTCTTCCTAATTGAAAATGTGGTGCAAAAACATGGATCATATGCACATGGTGTGCAACAATGATTTCAAACTGATCTGTGGGGGGACGGGACTTTGTTTTTGTAAATAACTGATACATTCCTAGTCATTGTCATTGTTGTTGTTGTTGTCCCTAAATGCTGTACTTTTCTATGTCCTAAAAGCCTACACAATTAAACTTACATTCATATACTAGTTATGGTTGTTTCTACACATGGATGCTGAGCTGGCCAAACCCAAATCTTGGCCAGTGTAGGTCATGCATATCCCATAGGGTCTGATTCTTTTGAGCTGTGGCTCTAATGCAATCACAATACAGTGGTACCTCGCTAGACGAATGCCTAGTAAGACGAAAAACTCGCAAGACGAAAGAGTTTTTCGGTTTTTGAGTTGCTTCGCAAGACAGATTTCCCTATGGGCTTGCTTCGCAAGACGAAAACTTCTTGCAAGTTTGTTTCCTTTGTCTTGCAAGTTTGTTTCCTTTTTCTTAAAACCGTGCATTCAGGGGGTGCAGTTGCGACTTGACTTCTAGGAGCAACTCATAGCATGCGGTGTGGTAGCCTTTTTTGAGGTTTTTGAAGACTTTGGTGATTTTTGAAGCTTTTCCAAAATCCGTGCTTCGCAAGACGAAAAAACTTGCAGAATGAATTAATTTCATCTTGCGAGGTACCACTGTATAATTAGAATGGGGTGATTGGTAAAACAAGGTCTTCTCAGTTTGTCAACTCACTGGTTTATATGGCTGTGCTGGGGGAGGTGGTCTTGTGATGATTCTTCACCTTGCAAATAGCAGTGATGAGTCTGATACATCAAGGGAAATTTCAGACTCTTTCATAGATGGCAATGGTTTGTCTTAGCAGCGCCTGGCACAACTGATGTGGTTTAGGCAGGCAAACTGCTTTGCAGCATAAAGATTTCCCTTTCCAGCCACCGACTGATGGAGGGCTTCTGCTTTATGTCAGTACATTTGTACAATGACACATATTCTCCAGTGATTAGATTAACACTGGCAAAGCCAATATGAAAAACCCACACAGATTACCACTGTCACCCACAGTAATTACATTTATTCATTTCCACTTAGCTGAGTTTTTACAAGCTGAGCAAGGGGCCAAATAAGCAATAAACACAGAAGCAAGAAATTAAAATGCTGCTCTGTTTGCTGTGAAAACAATCAAGCCATCATCTTTCTTTAGGCACCTCATTCATCATCTGGGAGGGCCAAGCTGTGATGATATGCAGGGATGGAAGTCTAATGTTATTACATGTAAATTCACTAACATGAAATTACTGCCCCTGATGTGATTTCACTAATAAATTAGTTCATTTCCACCTTCTCGCAAGAGACTTTAGGGACTGTGGAGAATTGCACATGTGTCTTGTAATCTCACTTGATTTATTCCTAGCAAAATTGGCTACACTGGTTCTCTCTTCTCATGTACCTCATACTTCTGATTTCTTGTGATATTTCATTGCCCAGAGGCATCCCTAGGAACTGCACGGCCAACTGCAGTGATATGAGGCTTACTAAGGTCCATACAGCCATTCATAGATGCATCTACAGTATGCCCACCCTTACACTTCCATGATGTACAATCTCCATTATTAGAGCAAAATAAGTACATCTTCCTGCCAGTGCTACATCTTTCCTGGCAATCACAGGGATGGTTTATTAAAAGCAAAAAAACATAGGTGGCAAATCACATTGACCCAAGTCTAGTGAAATAGTTCCAGAACTGGCATCAGGTCAATGAGATTTAAGGGACATGTCTGCACTTTCCATGGGTGGACCCAACACATTGCTCAACTGCCTGGGCTATTGACTTGGGCATAAATCTTCCTTTCTGGTTCAGATCCTCGTTAACTAGTCAAACTCCAACCAAGGACCAGCCAATTATAAGCTTACCTCTCCATGCAAATAATATCCACAGGAAAGTATGCATGCCTTGCCAGCGGGGAGAGTCATTGGGCCAAACCTGTATCACTTTCCTAGGTTCCTGTTGGTTATACATCTCCTTAGGCAGTAGAAGGAATAATTTTGTAGCGAGGCATCAGAGCAGATTGTTTTTCATTGTGGTGGGCACATGAAATGGCTGCCCTCTCTGCCCTGATGTGTGGTTTCAGGTTTCCATGTGGTTCTGTTGTAGCTGCACCATTCCCCTTCATTTGCCAGTGCAAGACTCTGCTGTCAGCAGCCTGTGGCAAACCATGTGAAGATGTCTGAGTGCCTAACTGCAAATAGCAGCCAACACACATGGATTCAGTTTCAGAGACTCTCCACATGGTGGCTGTTTCGTGTGAAATTGATATTAGAGCAGCATATACCAGGAATGGGCTGGAATAGGTTTCAGCTCAAGATCTATAGCAGGAGAACCGATAGTAAGATTTCGTAAGGTCTTTTCCAGCCGCATACAACCAAATATAGCACAGAGCTGCATCTTTTGACAAGGATGGTTTGGGGTGCCATTCTTGCATCTGGCAGGATACCAAGATGTCTCTTTCAGTTCTCTGTTTCTGTTACTCAGTTATGCCACCTAGTAGGCTAAACCACTATCGGAAATGCTCATGACCTTGATACTGTAGCGTTTTGAAGAAGTGAGAAATCATCGCTCAGCCCTGGGCCTTCAGAGGAATTAAGAAGAACCCACCAGAGATGTGTTAAACAATATTGTGTTTACTTTTCTTTATTCCTGGTATAAATCCAGGAGCTTCTCCTTTCCCGAGTTGTTATGTTATGCATTTGGAAATACTGCTGGAACAGATCAAACAACACAGTGACGCAAGGGGTGTTGTTTTCTGCTAGTGTGTTTGGAGGCCTCGGGTTGCTTATACAGCAAAATAAAGCATTGTTGGCTTCTTTATTCTCTTCCCAAACTCCATTAGGGATTCGTTTTACAATGCAGTCTAGGCAAGATGCTGTTCCTTTTAGTAGTCAGCTGGCCTTATCAGGCTCCTATGCTAATTCAGAATGGTCCTCTGTGTGTCTGTGTTTGTGTGTATAGCAAGCAAAAAGAAAGAAAGAGCCGACTTATGTTTGTTTAATAACGTCTTGCTGAACAACTGTATATTGTGTGTACTTATTGATTGTAATTTATAATGCTCATTAGCTTTCTAAACTGCCACTAAGTAATGATAGGCACTGAAGGTTTAACAGCTCTTTCTGATCCTTTGGTGACAAGTAGGCCGCCAACACCATTTGCCAAAAAGGGTAATGATGGATCCCATTGGGGAGGCAGTAAATTAGGTTATACTCCTCTCAGATGAAACAATGGCAGAAGGAAAATTAACTATCAATAAAAATCTATAAAGCCACTCTGATTATTCCCAGTCAATTATATCAATTAGAGATCAAACAGCGAACCCCTGCAGGACTTTAAATAGGACTAACCAGGGGCCAAAGGAGGCCAAATTGTGTTACAAAATGCAACACGATGGGCAGCTGCAGGAAATAATCATTGCTGTCATTGACAAAGGGGTTGCTTTATTAGAAAGCCCGCAGGCAGGCTTCTGGCAAAGAGGACAAAAGCTCTGCAGTGAGAGAGGCTGGCTTTAACCTGGAGAAAACCAGAATCTTCAGTGTTTCTAGCCGATATCTGCCCCCCTCCCTTTGCTGGTGCAACTTTTTGTCATTCAAAACGGACCGAGCTGAAGGGGGAGCGGGGAGTAAATAGCTAAGACAATGGCTCCCTTGATAAAATAGAATTGTAGTGGCTGTGCATATCTTTTGGACACGTGATTTGATGAATAAATGCAAGACACGTATTGTGGTGGCATTATTATTGTTATTTAGAAAACATGGGCCTCAGTTCAAAATGAAATATTCTAAGGGAAGAAGGAGATTTAAAACAGATACAGATATGTCATGGGCACGTCAACTTTAGACAGCTGAGAGGAATGCATAACTCCGGCTTGAATGTGCTGAGCAGCCTCTTTGGGGCCAATTTTCGATGGAAACAAATGGGGTCCTTTGGATTGTTCAGCAAGGTTATGTTTATTAATGGCACAGTTTAGCTGGGGCTATATATATATATAGGCAAGGATACTCCCATGGGCTGAGCTAAAGATTCCTCAACAACTTACACAGTTGCATGCCATTTGTCCTACTGGGGGGAAAGGAGCGAAACTCAAAACTTTCTTTGGAAGAAGAAGAATGGACTAGATAGCTCCTGCAGACCTTTGCTTAATTTGCTTATGCAAATGATTAGGGATGGGTTAAATTTGCAATTTTGGGAAGTTGAAAGACTTGCTCTATTTCGAATCAGGTCTAAAAGGGAATTTGCCATTACCTCCACCCCTAGTCGACCTTCCAGCAACGCAGTAAACTGACTTATAGTTGGACTCAGCTGCATCTAGGCACATCAAAGAAGTGTTTCAGTTCAAAGCATTGTAAACTTAAACAGGGAAAACAGGTAGAGAAAAACAGGACTCCATGTCTCCATCTGGTGGCACAATGTAATATTGCACATACAACACATATAAATAGCTTTTTCTTTACCAGTTTAGCTGAGTCCCCATTCGTCCATTTAGCTCAGTCTGTCTACAGATACTAGCAATGGCCCTCCAAGCTTTTAGGAAGTAAATGCACTAATGGAATGGGAGATTTTTCACTACATTGGATACAAGCAACACCTCCCGCACCCCAAAAAGCCCATGGGAACTATAGTTTGTTGAGGTTCTGAGAATTGTAGCTCTGTGAGGCGGTAAACAAGAATTCCCAGGATTCTTTGAGGGGAAGGATGTGCTTCAAATGTGCTTTAACTGTACGGTGTGTACACAGCCTCTTTCTCTGTCGGTCTGAGAGAATTTCCCTCATCTGTAGATTGTCAGAGGATTTTCCTAAAGCAAAGCTGAAGGTGAATTTAAACATGAACACCTGAGGAATTCTGAGGCAAGATGAAAGAATTTCCATGAAGCTCTCTTTGAGCAGCCACCTCTCTGTAGGACTGAAGAGCTGAATGATGGGTTCAGGGTTGTGCCCACCAGCCGGGCCCCAGGCCCCTTCTTGCTTGCGTGCCATCTGCACAGGAGCACCCTCACATGAGGAGAATGTGCATCGGCCTTCGATTCAAAGACAGGCCTCCATTTTCCATGAAGAATAATTATTTGTAAGTTAGGTATGTGTGCCTAGGCTCCATCCCACACAATTGGTTCCATAAATGCAAGGAGGTCATGGTGGGGGCAGGAAACATGAACTCTCCCTCCAACGAGGGTAATTTTGACTGATTAAACAAGGTTTTAAAGGGCGCAAAAGGGGGGGTTGTACATAATGTGCAGCTCCTGAACACATCCTCATATAACTATGCAGTGGGTAGGCCAATGTAATACAGGTATATTGTATGTGCTACTTTAGCTGCAGTCTGCTGTATCCATTAAACAATAATAAGATTTAATAATAATTTCATTTTACAAAACTTTCCCTGTGCTGGCAAGCTCTGAAGAAGCTGTGTCCCTCTGTCACTATCTTCCTGTTATAAATCTGCTCACCCTCGTTTTCTCCTCCTCTTCTTGACAGCATTAGTGAAAAGACTAATGGAAAGTGCAAAGGAAGTAGCTAATGATGTAAAAAGTTTCCTGGAATAACTTTCTTTTAAACAGCCCTAGGACTGAGAATTTCTGATTCACATAGCCACACTGCGCTGCAGAACCCCAAGCCCACTAATCTTCCCCCTTTAACGGACTACCATTGCAATTTGATTAAAGGGCTCTTTCTGAGCACTGAGAGATAGCATTAAGCAGCAGAATGTACTTTCGAAGGAACGAAAACTGGGGTGGTGGGGGAAGAGAGAAAGCAATTTAGCATCTGCTGAAATCGAATGTGAGCCTCCAGAAGATGTTACACATTCAGGATCTTTTCCTCCATCTCTCTCTCCTCTCTTTCCCTTTCTCCTTTATTAAAGGCCCAAGCAATTTAAAAATTGAGACAGTGTTTTCCACTTAATAGTGTGGCTGTTAATCTTCTTGCCACTCGGCTCTGAGTATTGAACACACTAAAAGTGAGCGAGAGAGAAAGAGAGAGACAGAGCTTTGCCTGTCACCAGCTGTGGTTGGGGAGCGACCGCCCTGAGGGGGTTCCAAGCTTAGGGGGGGTGGGGAGAGATTCACCACCGAGAAAAGGCAATAACAGAAGTCTGATGCTGTCTAACCTGCCATATAAATGAAACAATCAGAGAGGACAACAAAAGGAAACTCCACTAACCACCAGAGGCGAAAGGAGTTTGCTGTAATATGCCCTGGCCAGGATAACTATTTTTAGCCAACTCCTTCTTTCTACTGATGTCTCCCTCTTTAATTTCTATTAAACAAAAACAGATAATAAGAGAGAGAGAGAGCACATCCACATGGTCCACGGAAAAGTAGTCGAGAGACTCTTCTGTCAAGTCTCGGGCTGCTTGAAATATCTTGGTTCTGAGATCCCTTCCTATTAAGCTCTCCAGTGGCAGGCGCTACATGCCAGGGTCAGAGGGAAGAGGCCAAGAGATTTCCTGCCCCCCCCCCAGGCCCACATCTCTAAACTGCTCCTTTCTGCATTCTCAAATTCAAAGAACTCCATTTTCTCAGCACATTCTTCCGGTCCCCACACCAAAGGGAAACGCAAGCCCTTGCACAGAGAAAACTAGCATGTCAGAAAGATGGATTTCCTGTTCATTATAAGGATGGGTTGGTGTGTTTGTGGGCTCATCCACACTTAGCATTTCCCTTGTGCTTTCTAGGTTCAGCCTTTCCCAGTATATATCTGAGTGCTCCCCACTCCCTGCTCTCACCAGGAAAACCCACCCTCTGATTTAGGTAAAAGTAAGGGGACCCCTGAACATTAGTTCCGGTCGCGGACGACTCTGGGGTTGCGGCGCTCATCTCTCTTTATTGGCCGAGGGAGCCGGTGTACAGCTTCCGGGTCATGTGGCCAGCATGACTAAGCCGCTTCTGGCAAACCAGAGCAGCCCATGGAAATGCTGTTTACCTTCCTGCCGGAGCGGTACCTATTTATCTACTTGCACTTTGATGTGCTTTTGAACTGCTAGGTTGGCAGGAGGAGGGACCGAGCAACAGGAGCTCACCCCGTCGCGGGGATTCGAACCGCCGACCTTCTGATCGGCAAGTCCTAGGCTCTGTGGTTTAACCCACAGTGCAACCCGCGTCCCTGCCCTCTGATTTAGTGGCAGCTAAATTAGAGCAAACATGGAATTGTTTACAGCTATAAAGAGTGGTAAAGCATGGTTTTTCGCAGAAAGAAAAGAAAGCGCTTGGACACAGACCCGGAAAGCCCAGAGCTGAACCTAGAAATGCAGAGCAAAGGTAAGATTGGAGGAGCTGAGCATGTGCTGAAGATTGAGAGTTTTCCACGTTGTCCAGCACTTTAGGGTCAAACGCTGAAGACCAATAATCCTTCTTGGCAAATCAGGTGGAAGGAAATAATTGAAAGCCAGAGGCTGGGGGTAAAAGAATCACAAAGTCCTTCAGGCAGCTTCCAACCTCTGTTCTTTCAGGTCCTATCTCTGAGCTCCAGAACTTTGCCCCTGGAATCCCCTTGAACACCAGCAGGGAAGCATGTTCACTAGTCAACTTCTCCCTAAAAAGCATTGTAACTGTGAAAATGTTACTTTCAATCCTGAATGTCCTTTAAAAATATCATCCATCCCCTTTTACATGGGTGTCCATGGGGCATCATAGAATTGTGAAGCTGGAAGGGACCTCAAGGGTCACTGAGGGGCAGTTGCCCTTGCCTCTGATGAACCATAACCCCCACATTCCCTTGTTTCAAAAAGAGTAAGTTTCTGGCTTCAGCTGGTTCACCAGATGCCCTAATCGCCTTGAGATGACTGCAATATGCTCTATGTGGGACCTCCCATGAAAAGTGTCTGGTAACTACAGCTGGAGCAAAATATCGTGACCAGAACTATTTCTCATGTTGGCTTTCTGGCCATATATACCCCAGTTCTTGTGTGAATTGCCCAATTCAAGGTGTTGGTTATTACCTATAAATTGATTGGGCTCTAAATGTAATTATTATTATTAATTATTTCAAACGCTTTTCAGAAACCAAACGTACCACACGGCTTCTGTACTGAGCTTTCCGGAAGTACCGTATTTTTCGCTCTATAAGATGCACCAGATCACAAGACGCACCTAGTTTTTGGAGGAGGAAAACAAGGGGGAAAAAATCTGAATTGCAGAAGCCAGAACAGCAAGAGGGATCGCTGTGCAGTGAAAGCAGCGATCCCTCTTGCTGTTCTGGCTTCTGGGATAGCTGCGCAGCCTGCATTTGCTCCGTAGGACGCACACACATTTCCCCTTACTTTTTAGGAGGGAAAAAGTGAGTCTTATAGAGCAAAAAATACGGTAAATGCTTCTGGAAGTAAATGTTTCTGTTTTCGAATGTTTTAGAAGTCAAGCGGTCTTCCGGAACAGATTGCGTCCGAAAACCAAGGTACCACTGTATATCCAAACCTGGAAATAGCAGGAGAGACCTTGAGAGTTTTGTAGCTTGTGAGGAGACCCTCTCCGGAGCCTGAAGAAGATGTCAGGGAGGGTGGAGGAAGCCCCAAAGAGACTGAGGCGCAGCAGGGCTTTGTTTAGATGGCTCAGTCCCCTGCCTAGCAGCTGATGCGTAGCTTTTAGCGCATCCTCCAGCCTCCAGGAGGCCCAGAGCTTCACCTCCAGTTATTTTGGGATTGGGCAGAGAGTAAGACAGAGAGCTGGAGAACAGGGGGGAAAGGGGGGAAAGGGCATTTGAAGGCTTTTGGGAGGGTCCTCCTCTCTGATGTGATTTTCGCTTATGAGGCACCAATATATTTCCATTAATATCTATGAACATGTTACTATTATGTATTTGTGCTTTTATCTTGTGTTTTTATCCTGTGAACCTCCCGAGTTCTTTTGATGAAGGGTGGTGTATGTATAAGAAAGTACGTAAGTATCTAATATGGCAAAACATGTATCGAGAACAAAAAAAAATGTATTTACCAAATCACATCTCTAAAGTTGCAACTCTAAGCTGGGAGAGTGGGTCACATTTTGGTCCAATGCACATAAACGCAAGTGAAAAAATAATGTGCGTCTAACTCTGAGGCCCCCTTAGAGCTTGAGGCCCAGTCCAAATGGATTCCTCCCCTTTCCTTGGTCCTGGAGTCCTGAATTGACTTTGGGAGCACATGGATCTGACTGTTGGTAAGCTAATTCGTATGAACATAGCACAAGACCAGATCCTGCATATGGTTATAGTTCATTTTTTAAAAAATAATAATTAGTCTGCTTCTATGTTTTTTTGTTTTGTGATTTAATATGTATCTTTATTTTGGGGATACTTTATCCATCCCACGCATAGGAATTCAATGAAAACATTCCCTGCTGGAATGCAGAGACACAGTGATGATCACATCTGCCCATTAATAAAGATGCATCCAACTTAGCCTTAAGGCTAAGGTACACAAACATAAGCTTCTACCGCACAACTACAAGACAGGGTGTTGTTCTGCTAAATAAAGAACTGAAATTGAGTTTATGCATGCAAACTAAGTATCCCATACGACAGACTTGTTCCAGAGAATGATCTTCAGACTAATCACAGACTAATCTTTCCTGGTTGCCTGAATCAAGTACTATAAGCACCTGACACAAATGCCAACCAGTTTGGAGGGTGATGGTGAGACTACTATTTTTCTATCACAGCTTAGAATTTACAGCATAATTATATACAGCTGTTGAAATGCTCACACACACGTTGATGAGCCAAAGCTGTGCTGGACATCTCCGTCTGCCCCCCCCCTTTAATTCTCCTTCACAGCCACAGAGTGACACTTGATTGAGGAACGCTGTGGTGAGATTAAAAGGTTGGCCACATGCAAAATACACCCTGGTGCAACTACTTGTGGCCTTTCCAAGTGTTTCCACCTCAGGCCTGTCAAGTTTATTGACTGAACAAAAGACCCCAATTGAATCCAAATGAGGACGCAAGTCCACATGCTTACCGAGAATGTTAAATTCTCAAGAATTTGTTAGGCGTGTGGATCATTACCTCCAGGATCAAGGTCTGAGCCTCCTCCCTGCCGATCTCCTACTGCACTTGAATGTGTCTTCAGCCAGGTGCAGGCAGGCTTGTTGTCATTTAATTTCAAGGCCTGATGACAAAACTCAGCTTCCAGCTCATACCCATTGGGAGTTGACAGGCAGCTCACACTCGCAGATCGCAATACAGCTGAGTGATGTTAAAGGGGACCCCCTCCTCCACTAGCCAGGCTCACTGCGAAATGTTATTAGCATTAGGTAATGATCTGTAAATGTGTCAAAACTATGCCACCTAGTGACACCAATGCCAGTTTCCTTTGGTGAAGTCACATTGATTGCACAACAGCAAGCCACAATACAATTAGTGCTAATTCTCAGGAAGACTTTTCCTAATGCAAGAGGAGTTTCATGCTCTAGCTTTTCTGATGGCTGTTATTTTTTTCCCCTTCTGCTCCAGGCAAAATAGAATTTTAGGGGGAAAGAAGCTGGATTCTGACGTTTAGACGTTTTCTTCCATTTGCACTTGGAGTACAGGAAGAGTTTGGGCACTGCAAAAAATCCTGATTAAACTATGGGTATAGTTTGAATTTCCTAGGGGATTCCCCCCCCCCCTATTATTTACAACCTGCTTTTCTCTAACCATTTGCACTCAGAGCAGTTTACAAACACAAAACCAACCATTGATAAATGAATGGATTGGTTTTTGAAATTAAAACTGATAAACTAGCCATATTATCAGGGTTGGGCTTCTCACTTTTAGGACACATGATCACAGTGGAGAGGAAACCCCTTAACTGTATACAGCGTGTTCTCATTCAGGGAGAGCACGTGTTGCGGTGGGCTCTACTGAGCCACCCCCTTTGTTGCTGGGTAAGTTCTCCAAGATGGCCAGGGGGCAGTGATTGGATTGCTGAAGTTGCTGGGGAAAAAGTTATGTTGCAATTTTGGTGGGAGGGGTAAAAGGTTTAAATACTCTGCACGCAGCCTGGAGCTTTCTCTTTTGCTGCGTGCAATGGATCACCTGCCCACCCGCCCTTGAGTAAGGGGTTGTTCCATTGACCTTGGTATGCCTGTCATGGGGTCGTCTGCCTTTGAGCAGGGGCCTGGTAGGAATTTTGTCCATCTGGCTGATTGGCTGGGCCATTTGGTTTTTGCCTACTGCGTAGCAAATCGTCACAACTTGTAAGGTTGTGGTTAGGCACTGGTTATAAATCTGGTGGAGGAGGGGTTAGGATAGGCTGGGCCTGCCCCTCCATGGTTGCTGCGGAAAGGGAATTCCGTTAAAGGAATCCTGGGGCTTGCCATCTTTTCGTCCAATCCCTGGAATGGGACTAGGGCCGGCAAGCCTTTGGGGAGCAGGCGGGTGAGAATTGAGGGTCTGTGACTCAGCTCCAATTCTCCCCCGACTTGTTTTCCCAAACTGGTTTTCTGTGGTGCCCGGAAGTCAGTTCTGTCCCCAGGCGGGGGGACAGATAGTCTTAACCAATGCCTAAACAACCACTCACGGTTTGTATTTGAATAAAATTGTGGCCAAAATCATGCCAAAAATCTTAAACAAAAATTTACGTGTCCGTTGTGAGTTATTTGGGGGGTGGATTGGGGACCTCGACACGCAAACAGGAAACCACATGTGAAAAATCAATAGTCCTTCCAACGGTGTGGAATTAAGCATGCAAAACCTGGATTTAAAGATCTCCCTCTTAAATCTAATCCCAAATTTTGGGTCCGTTAATGCCTTCTGTCTTTCCCCACCTCCACCATAGAAAGCCAGGATACAGGAGTGCTGTTTTTCTTTTCTTTCTTACTTTGCAGCAAGAGCAGTTTTAATACAATAATATTAGAGAGGGAAAGAGTGTTAGGGAAATAGGGGTTTATAGCAGATAAAATAAGAATCATAAGATTAAAAATACATTTGGCTTGTGAAAAGAAGTAAGATGCTTACAGTTCTACCCATCAGATGTCAAAGAAATAAACAACTATGTGACATTTAGAAGATATTTGAAGGCAGCCCTGTTTAGGGAAGTTTTTAATGACTGATGTTTAATGTGTTTTTAATCTTCTGTTGGAAGCCGCCCAGAGTGGCTGGGGAAACCCAACCAAATGGGGTAGAAATAATAAGTTGTAGTAGTAGTAGTAGTAGTAGTAGTAGTTATTACCCACACACCAAAAAGCATCAACTTGCACATTAGAAAGGCACCTGGATTTAAGATCCACGAGATTCCTGCATTGCAGGGGGTTGGACTAGATGACCCTTGGGGTCCCCTCCAATTCGACAGTTCTATGATTCTATGTTCAGTAGTCTCACATACACACAGCTAATCTCCATCAACCTGCACTTTCCCCTGATCTTTCAGCAACAAATTGCCACCATGAAATGAATGGCAACCAAGAACTCATTTCATCCGTGGCATTGCTTCCTGCCCACAACACCTGGTAGGACTGTCAGAGGACCGAAAGGAAAAAGATACATGAATCATCATTACAGAACTTAAGTTCCCTTTGGGCTTGTGTTATGGACAGCAGGGGCTTTATAGGCTTCTTGTCAGTGAAGAGCAATAAGCAGCAGTCTTAGATGAACCAGGAGCTAGGAATGGCATCAAGGAATCAGAGTTGAGGGACTGAAGGTCAGGACCAGTGATGTCGCGTGGTTTGCCAGCGCCCAGGGCCACGTGGAAAGGGGGGAGGGAGGGGAATGGAGTATGCCTGCTCCCCTGTGGCTCTCCCATGCTATGCCACTGGCCAGGACTGGAGTCAGAACTAAGGAGCAAGCCAGGAAGACGGAGTGGCAAAGGCTACGTATTACTGTCCAGGAGGATCCAATAGCATTCCAGGGTGGGCTGAGTCAGGCAAGG
Organism: Podarcis erhardii; assembly: GCF_964252035.2. NCBI lineage: Eukaryota > Metazoa > Chordata > Lepidosauria > Squamata > Lacertidae > Podarcis > Podarcis erhardii. Next base: position 4,611,487 of record NC_138507.1, on the reverse strand, counting down.
GCCTGAAAGAGCCAATGGATTAAGTGAGTAAAGTGATTTAAAATGTGAAGCCAAAGTGTGCTCAAAGTATTTTATTGTGTGTGTGTTTTCCTGAAAGCTGTGAAACTCAACAAGCTGATTATTTTTTCGCAGTCCAAGAAAGCTTCTGCCATAATAAATGTGTTGTTAGTCTTTAAGAGGCTACAAGTCTTATTTTGTGCTACCTTCTCCATGGCTTCCTTTTGGGCAGAAGGGAGGCCCTGTTTTGGGAATAGCAACAGGGCCCCCAAGCAGTCTGCTCTCTCCCTGCTATGCTTGCTTTCTACCTGCAGGGACAAATTTTCTTTTTATGTGGGAGTACCCCAAAACACGGCACTCCCACTTTAAATCTGAAGTTCCATCTGTTCGGGACTTTTCTCATATTCACTTCAGTTTGCTGCATGCGTGGATCTAGGTCCAGCTACTGAAAATCTGATATTGTTCCAGACCCAGAGCACAAGGTGATATGATCGCGGGGCATTTTGAATCAGTAACTGAGAAGCTACTTATGTAACAGCTAAATGTTAACATTGCAGACGGACTTTGAAGACTGTGCCACTAGGACTTCTTATTATCATCTTAATGGCTATTAGATATTTTTGTGTTTTTGAGGAGAAAAAGAAGTTGCCAGGGAGAATGGAGCATCAAAACAGCCTGTAAAAACTTCTTTGCAAGCTGAAGTTACTAAACAAAACATGTCATTTATTACATATTTTTCTAAATCTGTTCTCTAGATCTCAAGTGATGCCTGGCATCATTTAACTTTAATTGAAGTAACCACCCCTAGAGAGGTTTTTAAATCAATTTAAGGCATGTTGTAAACTAAAGTCAGAAATATTAGATTTGTTTCACACCGTCTCAAGTATGGCTCATTCGTCCATAATCCAACTGGGGAAATGTCTAACATTTTAACATTTTAATTTTATCCACACAGTAATTTCATTGCAATGCTCAAACACATTTTTCACCGTCTTCAGCTATAGCACCGTTATTATGTGTGGTCCACAGGGAGGTCGTTTTTGAAATCTGAAAGATGCCTATAGCTCATCATCCAACCCACAACCAGTAGCCATTTCATCAAAACAAATGCTCCTTATTTGGAGGATAGGGGTATTTGCCTTCTTTGATTTTATACTGGTTGATTTCAAGTTAATTGCCCCCCCCATTGAAATCCACATAATTTGTACTTTATAAAGAAGTACAGTGGTACCTCAGGTACAGACGCTTCAGGTTACAGACTTCGCTAACCCAGAAATAGTACCTCGGGTTAAGAACTTTGCTTCAGGATGAGAACAGAAATCGTGGTCTGGGGGTGCAGTGGCAGCAGTAGGCCCCATTAGCTAAAGTGGTGCTTCAGGTTAAGAACAGTTTCAGGTTAAGAACAGACCTCTGAAAGAATTAAGTACTTAACCCGAGGTACCACTGTTTAGGACATTGCAGCCATCTGATGTTTGCCTATGGTGGAGAATAGAGGATGTATTAACATGCTTGCTAGTAGCTTCACTGATCTCGTAAGAAAGCTTACATGGACATCCTCTTTAACCTTCTCAACCTAGCTAGCTCTTTTGAGAGTGCACAGGTTAGTGAAACTACTGGTGCCATGTTGATCAGGTATCTTCACTTAGCCCTACGGAAACTACTGTCACCAGTACTCCTCACCCTTTTGCCATGAATGGAACAAATGTTGTGTGGTCCATGAGCTGCATTGGACATTTTAATGAGAACTAGTCATATTACTTGCATGAAGAAAATGCTGTACACAGCCTAAAATGAAGCCCTAAATTCTTGGAGGTTGTGTGTAATAGTTTAACCACATTATAACTGGACATTGGCTTATCCAAAGTTCTGGACATAAGTGGCAATGGGGGGGGGGAGGTAGAGTTGTCTCAGGGACAAGAGACTTTCAGATAGCTGGAAAGATACAAGAGGAAAGAGATTGCAGAGCTACGGGAGTCTGAAGATAAGGAGAAGACACTTGGCAGGATCTGAGAGTGGACAGGAAGCCAGTGTAATGATTTGCAGAGGGGCATCACAAGAGAGACTTAATTTTATCAGCAGAATGCTGTTTGGGCATGAGTAGAGCCTTTCCTCCTCCCAGGAAGGGAAGGGGTTGTGATCGGGAGACGATTCCTGCGTCATGCAGGGGGTGCTCCGGCCCCTGCTTCAACTCCAGGGCTGGCGTGCCACGCCCCTCCCCGGTTGGGCACCCAATAGGGAAGCTTGGCGGGGGCGTGGCTTGCTGATCAAACGCAGCCCCACCAGCCATCCCCACCATTGCACACACATTTTCTCCGAGTCACCCACCCTCCACTCCCTTTAGATTAGCTGTTCCTGAGACTTTGCTATGGACCTCTGGTTGGTCGCCCTGTTTAACCAGGGCGCCTGGTAGGAGGAGTTTTTTCCAATTGGCTAAATTGGCCCGGCCTCTTGGTTTTTTCCGCCTACCTCGTAGCAACCATCACAACTTTCGTGGTATTTGGCGGTTAGGCATTGGAATGTGTTGTTGGTGTTTCGGGGGGCAAGGTGTGGCCATTGCCTTCCCCGACAATTTTGGGTATTCCACTAAAGGAATCCGGTGGTCGTGGATCCTGTCCGATGCCCGTGTGGCGGGGGGCCATGGCACGACCCTCGGTGACATCAGGAAGAGAGCCTATAGTTGGATTAGCATCAACAGGCTTCCCCGACTGGTGGTTAACCCCTCCTCAGACTCACCCCTCTAGGAGTGGGTGGAGTCTAATGTTCCGTGGTCCAATGCCTAAGCCAATACCTTCTCACATGCTGTAATCAATAAAGTTGCGGCCTTTACCTTACCCATTAACCTTACATTCTGTGTCCACGTGTCTTTATTCCCCAAGCGGGGATCGGGTCCTCGAATCACAAATGAAGGTTAAACAGAGGAAGACCAAAGAGAAGAAGACTTAAGTAGTCAAGGCCAGAACACAGCCAGATGACCAGAGTTTCTGTTGACCAGGAAATGAAAGTAAAGAGCATATTGTTTGCAAAGTTATGCCTAATCAACAGTATGGATGGTGGCATTGTCAATGGATAAGAAGAGAAAATGAGAAGGTGGGTCTTGGACATATTGGGTTGTTTCTACCTGCATCATACTCAGAGTAAGCCCTGTGATCTTTGGATGATGGGTGGTATACATCGTTGTTGTTGTTAAATGAATACTCTGATTATGGCTTACTTGGATACATTGCTTGTAATGGGAAGGAATCATCCAAGCAGAAATGTCAAAAGGAGGTACCTGGAGGTACAGGTTTGCATGGAAATATTAAAATATTAGATTATACACTGATCTGAAGAACTGAGGGAGCAGTTTTGTGCCTAGTTCAGAGTACAGCCACAAACTGGGCATTTCTGAGTTCTGGCAACATCACTAGTTGGGTTCAAGTCTTAAGCAATGAAACATTAATAGCAGCAGTTCCTATGCGCACTCTGTGTTTTCAGGTCTTTCAGCCTAGCTAATGAGGCGATGCCTTAGTCCGGATTCAACGTTTGCCCTGGGTTCAGAGGGCTGTTAAGACAGCAACAGCAACAACACTGAGCTGCTTCAGTTCTCATTCAGATGGGTTCAATCACATTTTTTATAACTGCTTTTTTCATTTCCAGAAGTGTCATCATGCCACAAGGGGGTAGGGGCGTTCTGTACAAAAAGCTTGCTGTATATTCCTTAAAGCCCAGCATTTCAACAAATGTGTGCTGATATTTGGTTGTTCAAACCAATGGTAAAAAGAACCACATAGATAGTATCTGAGCATTTCCCAAACCATCTGCATTCCTCCTATTGCTTTTCTCACAATTAACATCTGTTTATAGCTATCATTAGTCTGAAATGCAAGGGCTGAGATATTCAGGAATTGGCTGTCTTTGCTTATGATGTGTGTCCTCTTCCTCCCACCCCAGGAAAAGTGGATTTGGTTACAAAGAACACCTTTCATTCATCAAAACAGATAGCCAGGGGTGTGTAGTGGCAAACCACACACATCCTGAGACAACTGGATTTCATCAGGAAAAGGACCCTCAAATACTTGAGACTTACAAAAAAAAAGGGGGTAATGGGGGGGGTGGACCATGTATTCATATTCCATTTCCCCCGGGAAAAGTTGATATTTGGAAGAAAGCAGATAGGTGCACCAAGGTGATTCTTTAGGTGATATTGTGTTGAATGTGCAGCACTTGTACTATGTAAATGTATGCATACCAGCCACGGATGAGGCACTTTAGAGAAATTCCAAAGTGCACAATGTACATGTCATCTTTAATAGCATCCTCCATAGAGAAAAGCATGTGGGTGAAACAGGGAAATGCACACGAGTGCTGCTCTGTGAATCCCCCCATTATTTCCAGGATGCATCATGAATATTTGTGCATGGTTAAGAGAATCCAATTGCAAGTGGGATTTGTTTAGTCTGTTCACTCTATTTGACATGAAAACTTTTCAAAGCCTTACCAGGTGGACAGGTTCTTAAGTTGTTTTCTACCATAGTTATCACAGTGAATCATATAACTAACCAAGAGAGATAGAGCATCTCTGGCCAGCTTTATAACAAAGAAAGTCAAAGAGGGCACATTAACACTGCTACTAGTAGTAGTATGATACAGTGCTTGCAACAGTACTAGGCGAATACTTTTTATGCCCTGCTGAAATTACCCATGAGAGTAGAGAAGACACCAACACCTATTTCTGTTAAAAAGATAAAGCAGAAAATCACAGATGGAAGTGGAAAATATGGGGGGCCAAAAGATAACTAGCAAATCTAAAGATAAAAATATTTTCAATTAAAACTTCCTTTGGTCAGCATGCTAAATGTATGCTAAATATCACACACACACACACACACACACACACACACACACACACACACACGTATGTATTTGGCACGTAATGATTTCAGTACTTGATATATGACCATTAATATTTGACAGTATTAGCTGACTTGTAATGCTATTTTGTCTTGATAGCATTTGATAGCTGTCATTGCAATTGTATTTATTGTTTGACTGTATTTGAAAGCTGATATGTAACAGCATTTGGTGACATATAATGGTGTTCAGTAGCTGACAGCGCTGGATAGATAACATGTAATGGAATTTTGTATTTGATTTGACTATATTTCACAGTTCACAGCTTTTTCCTTTACATATGTATGGCCTGCTAAAACCAAAACAATTAAGAGATGTCAAGAAATCTAAAGAACTTGATTTTGGGATGTTGTATTTTTTTTATAGATCCAGTTTTGAAATTGACTGACACACTTGTGCTTGACACAAACACTATATTTTGATCCACTTTGCTTCCTGGCTTGTCTTGTGCCCTTTCTCTTATTACTAAGAGTGCTTCTGGATAGTGTGCGCTCAGCATTTTGGAAACACTGAATTGGTGCATCCTATGTTGGAAAGGCAGATATTTTTTAGGGGGCGGGAGATGGAGTTAGCGCAGTCACTGTGAGCGATTGTCAAAGCTCAATACCACATGACTCGGTCGCTTGATAAGATGCAAGTGGCTACTTTCTGTCTCATAGAATCATAGGATTGTAGAGTTGGAAGGGACCCCGAGGGTCATCCAGTCCAACCCCCTTCAATGCAGGAATCTCAATTAAAGCATCCATGACAGATAGCCATCCATCTCTGCTTAAAAACCTCCAAGGAAGGAGAGTCCACCCCCTCTCGTCCATTTCAGTGTAGGTGATATATTTGGTTAAGGAAAGAGATTTTCAGATCCATTTAAATAATATAGCTAATCAAATTCCAGTTTAGATTTGTTGTAACTCTTATTACTGAATAAGAGTTACAACTGAATACGAGTTACAACATTTTCTTTCTTGAATCATTTGCTTCTGAATCCTTAGTTTTGCATTTTTGTATCTAGACCCTCAATATCTTAATCTTGGCCCTCCCATTCTAAGGTCTAGTTGGCAACAATGAAATGTGCTCTCTGTGCTCTGCCACAAAACCCAGATAGTTATGGATACTCCATGCTTGCCGACTTTCAATGGAGTGACACTGCCGTTTGTTTTCAATGTGACCTAATATGTGGATATTTCTGCAGTGGTGTAGGTGCAACATTATTGTTTCTTTAAATAGGACTTTGCAAAATGTTGTTTGCATTTAAAAATACACTTTGTGGGTGTCTTGTGAGTTGAGGCATGTAATAAGAATGGCGATGACTGTAGGCTTCTCTGCAGTCCTGTCTGGGCCAAAAGTTAGGATACAATTTTTTAAAATAAATTGAGCGATACTTCACACTTCAGATACAAGTACTGTTAGTCATGAGAGTTTAGTTGCTGGTTTTGCCGTTAGCCTCTGCTGGAGCTCATTTCCTCTTATCTGCTACGAATAGAGGTGCTTCAGAGCAGTACAGTTCTGCTACAACGCCAATTTTGTGGAGCGGTCCAAAAACAGTCGTTGGTTGACAGACTCCCAGACTGGATGGACTGACAAAACACTTTGCTAAAAAGACCGACACTACCATTTTCAATTACATTGGGGTGGATTTCATATGCAGCTAGGGAAACGCTCTGTTCCCTTCGGCTTCTCCAAGTCTCTAGCCCAAAAGCAAACGCTGTAATAAATGACAGACTCCAACAAATCATAAAAGGAATGGCTAGGTCAAATTGGTGGCCCAGCTTCTGCTCACAATAGAGCAGGGCAGGTGCTTTTGCCGGGTTCCTCTCTGCCAGGAAACCCTGCAGGAATGCATGACCAATTGGGCTTCAGCACAGAGCGCTCTCTTTAATGGACAGAAAACACTAACCTTTTATTCCCCCTCTTCCTTCTCCATCCCCTGTTCCTTTCAACATTGCCTTGGTTTAACCCTTTGAATGGAAAAGAAAGCTAAGATCTCTTTCAGGCTGGCTTCTTAACCCTCAAAATAGAGACGATATTTGATAGTCTCAAAGGCAAATGTATAGTTGACTGAAAACAACTTAAATGTGGGCCTTTGTGGGGACCGACAGGGAAAATATTAGTACATATAACAAAAGAAAGAAAGAAAGAAAGAAAGAAAGAAAGAAAGAAAGAAAGAAAGAAAAGATGTAGGTGCACTTATTCCAAACCATGTTGATCTAAAATATACACACTGCACCAGTGTTAAATAGGCATGCCATTTTCTAGTAATTAAGGAATGTCTGTATCCAACTGTTCTCAACTCCCCCCCCCCCATGTGGGTTTAATTTAGATTTTTATAACAATAATCTATACACTTTGAGAAATCCTGTTTTCAAGCACATGTTTGGAGCACACCACAAACAGGTCAAGCACGGAAACATTTTGTTGCAATGTAATGTATATTATTTAAAGCAATGGTAAAGATGGCAAAACTGTAGAAACTCCTTTTTTTCTGAGTAAGGACCCAGACTTTGTTCACATTAATTCAGCAAATGCATCTGCGCCCAATAATTTTATAAATTTCAATCTTTTCTTAGTGTCAAGCAGTACTTTACAAAGGAGATAAATGTCTGGGTTTCCTGACCTTTTTAAAGAACTGAAATGGTTAACTCTTTCCCAGTGGCGTAGTGTGGGTTGTGAGCACCCGGGGCAAGGCAAGTAATTTGCGCCCCCTAACCCGTGGATTTGCGCCCTCTAACCCGTGGATTTGCCCTAACCCCAGATGTTGCGCCCGGTGCGGCCGGCCCCCCCTGCACCCCCCACGCTACGCCACTGCTCTTTCCCTCCGCACTATTTCCCTCAACAAAATCATACCAGTGCAGAAGTTGCCAGCCTTACAGGGCTAAGATCAGCAGGGGGAAAGGTCTTGGGGTAGAAACATTCTCCCACCCTCAACCTCACGGCTCCAATCCAGTTCAGAGCTGCTATTCCTGCCCCATTTGCAAAGGCCATATTTCAGTAAAATATAAAATCAGAAGGTCCAATCACAGCATAATGTGAATGTGATCCTTTGATTGCTGTACTAAAGAACTAGGTGAAATGTATTTCTGAGTACACAATCGTTGGATCAGGCGTTCAGTTATCTAAAATTGTTTTAGATATTCAGGTTTCTTGCTATTTATAGTTTGGGGCTCCCCTCTGCGGATGTGCTGGGGGGGGGTTACTTTCTTGCCAGGATAAAAGGACAAATTTGGCTTTATAGGTCACATCTATCCCATGCTTTTGAAGCTATGGCTTCCTCTGAAAAATCCTGGGAACTGTAGTTTAAAGGTGCTGAGAGCGGTTAGGAGGCCCTTAACAGACTACAGTTCCCAGGAGTATTTGGGGGGAAACCACGACTCTTAAAAGTGGTATGAGCATGCTTTGAATGGATGTTGTAGATGGAGGGTGACTCACAAAGAACTGGAGCCGCCTATCTAGTCATCTATGCAAGGAAGCAATTATAGTGCAAAGTCATAGATAGATGGGAAACACTTACTGTTAGGTCTACGTCTGAAATGTAGAGATGGCCAAGGGAGTGTGATCACCCTATTTCCCATATTGAGGAAAGTTGCAACACACTATATTTGCTAATATGTGGGGTTGGGGGAAGCTATTCTTTACTATATAAGAGAGAAAAAGTTGTCCCTTCTGAAGTATATATACAGTAATTTCTTTCTGACATTAGAATATTAGCAATTTTCAATTATGTTCCATGTAATCTGCAATGCACCACCACTCACAAGTCTCCGAGGTGCCTGCAACGATACTCTTGCTTTTTAATGGAAGAATAAAAGAAAATAACGCTTTCCTAAATGTTAGATGAAAACGTAAAAGAAAAAACAAATGCTCGTTTTGTAACTGCCTTGAGCTTAGTTAAGAGATTTCCAATGGCTGGAGCACAGAAGCATTAAAAATATTAGTTTGCAGAAAAACAGATTTAATTTTATGAATCAGTAGTTTGAATGATAGTTTGTGCCAAAATCCACATATTTTAAAAAGTGTGCAAAAGGTGCGAATCATTTGGAATTGTTTTTTTGTTTTTTTACAAAATGGGGTGGGCTCCCTTCCACAAACACCACCTGCTATTTCAGACAAAATTGTAATTATCACCCAAGATTGGCAAAACAAAACAAAACAAAACCAGACAAACGGTAATATTTTTGTGGTTGTTATATAAATGTACATTTGAGATATCTACCCTGATTGGGTAGAAGATGCACAGTAATGAGGGTAATTTTTAAAGTGAGTTGCACACAAAAAAATACCTCTTTCTCTCTTTTTTTACAGGGGGAAAAATGAGTCTAATGAAATTAAGAGGCTGTTTATATCAGCAACAATTGAAATGCATGCATAGATTTCCTAAGACATTCTGCTGTACATAATGTGTATGGCCTGCCTGTAGAAAAAATAATTTAATGGTCTTTGTAATTTGGTACTAAACACATACAAAATCTTGCAGCTGTAACCTTGCCTTTTTTATCACTAAATGTTTGTGCTATAGATGATAGATAGATAGATAGATAGATAGATAGATAGATAGATAAATAGATAGATAGATAGACAGACAGATATAGTTTTACATAATATACACCATTCTCTGAATCCTAGATAATTGTGCATAATTACATTTTTTAAAGAAATGAAACAAAGTAACCAAATTATTTTATTAGCTTGGTATACGATGGTTTATTTATGCAGATCCTTCCCACCTTACAAAAACATTTTAGGACAAAATAATAATAATAATAATAGTAATAATAATAATAATTTATTATTTATTATTATTTATACCCCGCCCATCTGGCTGGGCCTCCCCAGCCACTCTGGGCAGCTTCCATAGAAACCAAAAATACACTAAAATGTCACACATTAAAATCTTCCCTGAACAGGGCTGCCTTAAGATGTCTTCTGAATGTCAGGTAGCTGTTTATCGCTTTGACATCTGCTGGAAGGGCGTTCCACAGGGCGGGCACCACTACCGAGAAGGCCCTCTGCCTGGTTCCCTATAGCTTTGCTTCTCGCAATGAGGGAACCGCCAGAAGGCCCTCGGCGCTGGACCTCAGCGTCCGGGCAGAATGATGGGGGTGGAGACGCTCCTTCAGGTCTACTCCTTCAGACAATAAACTCTATTCAGCAGAGGCCATTTTTTGGTAAACAGAAAAGGTTGACATAAAGTGTTATTATTTTAAACATCCAGGCTGTCTTAAATCTGGATCTAAAGCAGCCTAAATTTGATTCAAAGCCAGACGGTGCATCTGCTTCCAAGTGCTAGAGCAGAGTTCCCCAGCTGGTGGCCCAAGATTTGCTTCTGTCTCAAGCCCTAATTTTCACCAGTCTGCCTCAGACATGAATAGAAGGTGCATCCCTGGCTCTTACGTGGCAGGTGTCCCTCTCATTTCCTCGCAGGAGCACCTAGAGCAGAGCTTTCCAAACTGTGTGTCGGGACACATTAGTGTGCCAGCTACAGCGTGTAGGTGTGTCGCGCAAACAATCATCTCATTCCTCCCAGGGCTGGAAAGGGGCTGGTTTAACCTCCGATTTGCTAGCAAAACTGAATTAACTGTGCCACTAAATGATGCATGTCTAAAAAGTGAGTCACCAACGTGAAAAGTTTGGAAAGCTCTGACCTAGGGAATAAGAAGAGCTGCTGCACCTCGATCACAAGCCCATGTGGGAAGGGGCGGCCAGGTGTGGTCCTTCTGCTTCTGCTGTTTGTGGATGTTTTTCTCCTTGGGAAACAAGCGGTTCTCCCCTATACTCCTGCCTCATGCTTCCTTCTGGGAAGGGAGTCTACAAAGTAAAACATGGAATGACTTAGCTGAACCAGGGACGCAGGTGGCGCTGTGGGTTAAAGCACAGAGCCTAGGATTTGCCGATCAGAAGGTCGGCGGTTTGAATCCCCATGACAGGGTGAGCTCAGTCCCTTCTCCTGCCAGCCTAGCAGTTCGAAAGCACGTCAAAGTGCAAGTAGATAATAGGTACCACTCCAGCGGGAAGGTAAACAGCATTTCCGTGCGCTGCTCTGGTTCGCCAGAAGCGTCTTAGTCATGCTGGCCACATGACCCGGAAGCTGTCTGCGGACAAACGCCAGCTCCCTCGGCCAGTAAAGCGAGATGAGCGCCACAACCCCAGAGTCGGTCACGACTGGACCTAATGGTCAGGGGTCCCTTTACCTTTACCTGAAGCACTCTGCACCTTCCAGGCACCCCTGCCAACTACCTGAGACTTTGGACTCTAATAATAATAATAATAATAATAATAATAATAATAATAATAATAATATATTTATATCCCATCCATCTGGCTGGGTTTCCCAGCAAAGCTGCCACGATGTCATAGCTGGGGGGAATCTGGCTGTTGAGCAGCCTGACCGAGAGAACCTGGGCTTCCAGGCTAATAGGTTCACCACCACTATCTTTGGGTGATGCCTTTTGGGGCATTGGCACAACAACACGCCCTGTAACATGCTGCTAAAGGATAATATGTCCCAGCTTAAATCAAGCACCACCCTTTTTTATGAATGGCTATTAAAATAATTTTATATTGAGCTACATATGAAAATGATTTGCATAAATCAGTTTCCATGGTTAAGATCTATAATACAGTCCTACAGCAAGTACCCCACTCGGTTACTCAGTCTTGACCTCCTCGGCTCTTCAGATGACCTTCATTGATTCAGCCCTCAGCAGCGCAAAGGCAGGGAAAGGAAGCTCATTCCTCTCCAATTAAGCTTTCCAGGTCCCTGAATGTTTGTAGGTTCTGTTCACCATCCAGATTAACCTGCTATTAGTCATAAGAGGTAGCAAACGTCTGTTGGTGGAAAGCGAGATTTGGATCTCTGCACAGCTCTTTTTTCAGACACAAGAGGCAAAGAAATCAAAGGGTGAGTTCCTACATGCATGTTCACCACTTGGCCACCCAGGAAGATGGTGGTCCCCCAAGCCTGGCTGTGCCATGTGACAAATGCTGCTTCCCTGCACCCCCAGGTGAGCAGTTATTATGACCACGTTCTCATTGTTGGTTTGTTGGTTGGCATCCATCTGTCTTGAGAGACAATGGAGGAGTGTGCCGCCAGGGTGAAGTCAGACGTTGGAGACTTACAGCCCCTGCTGTGGCTGTAGAGACCAAAATGGAAGAGGCATGTTTTGTTCTCAGTGACATTCTGTTATTACTGGTAAGGCTATTCTTTCCAAATGCAGAAGGTTCTTCTTGCCTGAAGCAGACAAGCATTTTGTAAAGCCCAGCTCATGTTAACACAGGCCTTGCATTCGTAGATGCCAACTCCAAGGGACCCAGGTCCCTTTGCCTCCCCCCATAAAATATTTGGTGGGGGGGCACCCCCTCCAATGTTGAGATCAATCAGGGGGCAGAGGAGGCTGAGCATGGACCCAGAATACATTAAATATACAGTGGTACCTTGGGTTAAGAACTTAATTCATTCTTGAGGTCCATTCTTAACCTGAAACTGTTCTTAACCTGAGGTACCACTTTAGCTAATGAGGCCTCTCGCTGCCACTGCGTGATTTCTGTTCTCATCCTGAAGCAAAGTTCTTAACCCGAGGTACTATTTCTGGGTTAGTGGAGTCTGTAACCTGAAGCGTCTGTAACCCGAGGTACCATTGTACAAGAAGCAGCAAGTACTCCACTGTGTTTTTTATTTTATTTTTCCATTTTACTTACCTTGCTCTGCTTTTTCTGACAAACAATGGCTCAGTCATTGTCCCACGGTCTGGTGCTTGGATGATGGAAGTGGGAAGGGAACAAGGCAAACCATGTGGCAGCCACACCATTAGCTAAGCTGGCAGAAGGACTTGGACTTTCCTAAACTGAAATTAGCACGGGGAAGTGTAGGACCTTACTCAATTATCATTGTGGGTGTGGGGAGGAAATGTGCAGCTGTTAGTCATTTATTGTGTGGCAACCCAGATGTTTTTCCTCCAGGCAATGCTTATCTTGTAGTGATATCACATTTTCCACTCAAGCCATAATATTTTTGCTTTTGGGAAAAAAACAAAACAGGTTTCCCTTCCCCTCAACTAGCACGTCATTGCAATTATAAGGCTATGTAGGAATGGGATCCAGCAGCTCTTCAGCTGTGCTGGTGGTATCAGAGATAGCAACCAACACAAATCCCTAAAAGTTGTGTTCCTTTATGTATTTTAGGGGCTGAACACCCTTCAACCCTCATCCTATGCTAGTCAAGTGTAGGGGCACTCATCCTGCCTATGATGTGGGAACAATTGCACCAGGGCCTGTGTGGGCCCCTAGAATGAAATTCTGAAGTTGGCATTCCACAGAAAGCCACAGGAACCAAGGAAGTGGCCTTGTCCTGAGGCACACCAACAGCTCATCTAGGTCAGTATTGTCTACACTGACCAGCAGCATCTTTTCAGGCGTCAGGGGTCTCTCAGCCCTACCTGGAGATGCCAAGGATTGGAACAGAGACCTTCTGTGTGCAATGCAGAGGCCCCACCACTGAGCTCTTCCCCCATTTGAAACTATCTGGATATAGGAAGCAATCCAGAAAAGAGGGAGTGAGGGGAGGCATTTGGGAATACACTGAGGGGAAAGACATGGTTCAAGGAAGCTGCAGAGGAATAATGCTTAGATTATTTGTTAGGGTGCTTGCAATGTGTCTGCATGGGATATAAATGATGGGGTTGAATGAACAGCGTGTACGTGAAAGTACCCCTGGATTGCTTCGTGAGTACAGTGGTACCTCGAGTTAAGTACTTAATTCGTTCTGGAGGTCCGTTCTTAACCTGAAACTGTTCTTAACCTGAAGACCACTTTAGCTAATGGGGCCTCCCGCTGCTGCCGAGCCGCCGGAGCGCAATTTCTCTTCTCATCCTGAAGCAAAGTTCTTAACCCAAGGTACTATTTCTGGGTTAGCGGACTCTGTAACCTGAAGTATATGTAACCCGAGGTACCACTGTATTCAGCTGCTGCATATATGGACACAGTACTGCTGATGTCTGCAGAGCATTCTATGGCAGGAATTATGAATGATATCAAGTGATACACTCAGGGAGGACGCACACTCCTGCTGCCAGTGACAAAGCAGCCAGTCACCCGAACTCTCCTTTCATTTCCTCCAGCCTTGTATCTCAACAGCTTCCTAATGCTGCTTCAGAAGTGCAGGGGAGGCAGAGGGGGTTACAGTGCACGGCCCCCACAACGGCATGTGGTATGGCAACAGAAGCAACACTCAGCACAAGCAGCCCCCTCTATCTTCTCGACCTTTGGTCTAATATCAAGCATAGTGTAGTGACGGGGCCTTCTTGGTCATGGCTCCTTGTCTGAGAAAGTCCCACCCTCTAGCCCTTCTTCTTGTGGCCTCTTTGATGACTTTCAACATAGTGCTGTTTGCACAGGCTTTTAGTAGGATTTAGTACCCCTACGTATTTTTATGCTGGTTTTAGAACCATTTTAAAAGTTTGTTTGAAATGTATTAAAATGCTTCTCCCTGAACACACAAATTCACACACACACACAAAAGCCCTCTGCTTTTTCGTTTCATTTTCATGTTGGATCATCTTCTGTTTAGTTGTGTCAGATATGATTTTTCCTTTTATTATCTTGTAAGCTGCCTTGGAAATAATGGTTGAAAGGCAGTGTGTGTGTGTTTATTATCCAGTAAATAAATTTGAGTCTGCAATATCAAGGTGTTGGGGTTGGGATGGAGTTTTTTTTTGGGGGGGGAGTGCTGTTTTTGTTTGGGAGTGTGGACTCATCAAATACAAGTCAAATTCAGCGTATCTGGGATTTTCTGCAGAGTATTCTGATTCAATTAAATTCATCCAGCAGAGGTCATTAGACGATCAAATGACACTTTATTGATGCCTTTAAGGTGAATATTATTGTGGGGCTGTTTTGAAAAATAGTTGAAATACAGGCTGGAGAAAAGAATTTTCCCTCCATCCCAACCTCAGCTTTTGGGGCTCTGGTCACCTCCATTTGTTTTGTGTTCAGGAGATGCTCTGATTATTATTAATGCTTACAAAAGTCAGCTGTTGGCAAGTTAGTCCCAGGAGAGCAAGATATAAGAGTGATAAGCTTACGTCTTTGTTAGACATGATATTTTCCACTGATATGTGTGTAGCATTTTGAATTACACAGAATCCCTGTGTTGAAGAAAAATTCATCCAAATTTCAGCTAGCTGCTCGTTTGAACCTATTAACCTTCTTTTATACTTATAATGAAAAGGGATGTAAATACTTGAAATGTAAGAAGTGGTCTAGAGAACAAAAATAAATGATAACGAACATGAAAGGAACAAAATCAATTAATAACTGGAAATCATAGCACTCTTGAGTTACAATATTTATATTGAACGTAAATAATATACAGTTATGACTAAAAAAAGTAGGAACTCAGTTGTCGTAAAAGGCAGGAGAAAATTTACCGAGCTAACTACAGAACAGAGTTCTTTGTAAGTGACAAAGGAAACATGATATTATAAAATGTTTTACTTAACCACAGTCAAGGAATGCTTCACACATGATAACCCCCCTCCCCGCATATTGCTCAACTTTTTGTAGAAAAAAATATCCCTACTGTCTCATATGAAGCGTGGGGTGAATATTTATTTTGACACAAATTTAGAATGACTACCTATTGCACCCAATGACTGCTTGATCCACATATTTGTGGGAAGGCATCTATTGTGCAATACATCACACAATACAGTAGATCAGTAGCTAAACTTTTTTTCCTAACAGGTAGAGAAAATGTTATGTATGTCATTGCCCAAACTCCCTGAATGGAAGAAAAGACCACGATAACACTGAACAGCTAGAAAAACAAAAACAAAGGGAGAGACAGACCTTAAACTGGTGCTTGAAAATAGCAAAAGACTAATGGAAAGACTGCCCACCATATTTCAAGTTTTGGTCTTCTTCCGGGGTCCTAAAACAAAACAGACAAACAAGATGCTAAATTATTGCAAAGTAAACAAATCTTATGTGCTTAAATAAGATGTATATGATGTAGTATTGCATAAAATGAAAATGGATACTAATCAACATTTATACAACATCCTGCAACTAACATCTACTGTGATTGCATTTTGGAAAATATAGAAGGAAGGATTGTGATGAGCTCAGTCATCTCAGCTACATAAACTCTTGGAAAAGATAATCGTTTTAAAAAAGAAAAGAAAATGTGATAACAACAACAACACACACACACACACACCCCCAGCAAACCTGCATGCTCAGAAATCAGGTCTCAAAATAATTTAAAACAAAATCTTGAATAAGACTTTTAAAGTATAGCCTTTCTGAAGACACATGAAGACAGACATCCAAAAGTCCTATTCCACTGTGGTTGACCATTGATCAAAACATGTTGAGTAATCTGCACAATAAATTCAACTTATTCAGCTAAAACCTTGGAAATTTTCTGTGGTGCTTGCTCCATAGTAACTGGGATAAACCACTTTGAGGCTTGGCTTTCCTTTTGTCCTCCTACATTTTAAGTAAAACCCCAAATCAGCTGATGCCAATTCTCACTGCAGTGAATATTTTCGTATTATGAACACCAAAAGAAGTTAGCGCAATGAAATGCAGCATTTTAAACACATTTTGTATGCCTTCTCAAAATCTAAAAAGCTTGGGACTCAAAAAGTTTGGTATCTCAAAATTGGGTCTCATGATGAAACCCCCTACCTGGTTCTGGTTTAGAAGGGTCAACAGAGTGGGTCGCAGCCTCAAAGAGATACAGCAACTTGTGCAGACTCTGTGTGTCTTTTTAAAAAGGTGACTGTCAATGTGCCAATGGGCTGTGAGTGTGCTAAGCTGCTGGCCTCAAGAGGTGCTGTTGAGCCATTATTAGAAACTTTGGAGCCAGAAGGAAACACTATATTCATTGCAGAACAAACAATTTTACATGGGCCTGGTATGTAAACAAAAGAAGAGCTGATAACAGGAGAATAGCAGCAGAGGATAAATTGAATTATTATCTCGGAAAGTGTCAGTGGCATAGTAAGGCGTCAGGAGAATTGGCTTTGCTCTCTGGGTAAGTAAGTGGGTGAGAGCTGTTACATGTGTCCCGTCCACCCTGCTGCTTGGGCCAGTGAAGTTCACAGGAGAACAATAAGGAATTAGAAAGCAAGTGGCGCGTGTGATGCAGCTGATTCAAAGTGATAAAACATTGAGCCATTTGTTCTATTGTGCAAATACATTACTGGAGAGGCAGGCAGATGGGCTCATGTGTGTCTCTCCCAATATGGGTTTGATGAAACAATGCACTTCTTTTTAACAGGACAGCAGGGTACCATCTAGCCAAAGTTAAGCATGTTTAGGAATCATCTATCAGAACAGGAGAGATGTGTAGTCGTGGTCTATGCAAGTTTGCTCAGAAATACTTTTTGCCCAGCCAAGTGTGCCCAAGTTTCTGAACTTAAGCATGTCAATAGCTCTCTTGCTGAAATTTGTGGGGTTTAAATATGCATTGCTTAACAAAGGGGGAACTCCTATATACCGGTACCTGTCTTTCTAACACATGTAACAATATTTGAAAAATAGGGATGTGGTAATGTGGCTTTTCATATTCACTTTTGCTCTTTTTTAAAAAAGAAGGACAGGTTACTAATACTGCAGTTTAGATAATGTAAAGCAGGGCATCAGTATTCCCAAGCAAGGAACATCTGTGGAAAAACTTACCAAAAGTTGGTTTTTTATTTTATTTTTTCAATTCTCTTGCTGTGCTCTAAAAGGAAATGTATGGGACAAAGTCCCTTCCCAGATGCTTTGCAGTCTAAACTCCCTGATCCTAAACATTTGTTCTGGCTTATCATATTCTGATTTTGCAATGCTTTGTTGCTGTAACATCATGTCCTGTTTATTCTTTTTGAATAATAATTGCTGGCATAATGAGTCTTACCAGCCAGCCCTAAGAACATTGACCTAGGAGAGAATCTACTTGATTTCAAAGGAAAAAGAAAGAAAGCCTATAACTACAGATCTGATAGCTCTGTAAAATCCTGAATGGTGGAGAGATAATGGATCAACAAAAACATTTTCTTCCTCTCTTACAGGAGAGCCAACTTGAAAAAAAATATTGTGGGGGCCCCTGTAAGCTCTGCCCTGCATAATCGACCACATGATACAGTGCACACACACCATTTGAAATGGGAATGCCCATCAACTTGGGGGAGGTGCCCTTCAAATATTCTAGTGGGAGGGCTGAAGCTCTCCCAGCCCCCAGGAGTTGGTTCCTATGCTCTCTCATAATGCTGGAATTCAGAATCACACAACAGCCATAGTTTCTGGGCCACAAAGCAAAATTAACTCATGGAAATCAGTGCCACAAGGTGTGTTGATGACTAGCAGCATGAAGATGCTTGAAAAAGATTTGGACAAATTGATATAGGATAGGTTTTTATATTCAGGTGAGTTGTGTGGCTACTGCAGTTGAACACAAGGAGACCCCTGCTTAGAAAGGGCAGGCGAGGTGGTGGCAAGTGCCCTGGCAAAGCCAATCCAATGCCCTTGCTAGTGCATCCACACAGCCCTGATTTCACTGCTGCCACATCCCTGCCCCCTCCATCTCCTGGTTAGTAATGCGCTGTAGTAGCTCTGCCCCTCCGGCCAAACAGCTTCAGGCCCTGCTGAAACAGGAAAGCAATAGACTCTTCCACTGTTGCTCCCCAACAAATCATGTCCTCCAAATCATGGAGAGCCATGTGTTGCGGTGAGATCACCCAACTGCCTTCTTGTTGCTGGGGTGGGCCCGTTTGGATGACCTCTGCACCTCATTGGTTGCCTCTTTGTTACTGGGGGAAATTTTCTGTAGGTTGGGGTTTGATTGGCAACCAAGGGGCTATTTAAGGGGCTGCACGAAGCGAAGTACTTTCTCTTTCACATCGTGCAGCGGATCTCCCTCCCTCCCTATAATTTAAGGTTGTGTTTTTGACGTTGCTATGCCCCTCTAGGGGTTGTCTGTTTTGGAGCAGGGGCCCAGTAGGAATTTTGTCACTTAGCTGATTGAATCATAGAATCATAGAATCATAGAATGATAGAGTTGGAAGAGACCACAAGGGCCATCGAGTCCAACCCCCTGCCAAGCAGGAAACACCATCAGAGCACTCCTGACATATGGTTGTCAAGCCTCTGCTTAAAGACGTCCAAAGAAGGAGACTCCACCACACTCCTTGGCAGCACATTCCACTGTCGAACAGCTCTTACTGTCAGGAAGTTCTTCCTAATGTTTAGGTGGAATCTTCTTTCTTGTAGTTTGGATCCATTGCTCCGTGTCCGCTTCTCTGGAGCAGCAGAAAACAACCTTTCTTCCTCCTCTATGTGACATCCTTTTATATATTTGAACATGGCTATCATATCACCCCTTAACCTCCTCTTCTCCAGGCTAAACATGCCCAGCTCCCTTAGCCGTTCCTCATAAGGCATCGTTTCCAGGCCTTTGACCATTTTGGTTGCCCTCCTCTGGACACGTTCCAGTTTGTCAGTGTCCTTCTTGAACTGTGGTGCCCAGAACTGGACACAGTACTCAAGGTGAGGTCTGACCAGAGCAGAATACAGTGGCTCTATTACTTCCCTTGATTTAGATGCTATACTCCTATTGATGCAGCCCAGAATTGCATTGGCTTTTTTAGCTGCCGCGTCACACTGTTGGCTCATGTCAAGTTTGTGGTCAACCAAGACTCCTAGATCCTTTTCACATGTACTGCTCTCAAGCCAGGTGTCACCCATCTGGTATTTGTGCCTCTCATTTTTTTTGCCCAAGTGCAATACTTTACATTTCTCCCTGTTAAAATTCATCTTGTTTGGTTGGTGCCATTTTGTTTTTGCCTACCATGTAGCAAATTGTCACAACTTTGTAAGGTTGGCGGTTAGGCATTGGCTCATTCTTTGGTGGAGGGGATTATGGATTGGCTGTGCCTGCCCGCATTTTTGTTGCTGCTGCTAGGGAATTCCATTAAAGGAATCCAGGGGCTCCATTTGCTCTGTCCGATCCCCTCTCAGGGGTAGGGCCATGCCAGAGTCCCTGGGAGCATCTGGGGGTGAACTAAGAGACGGAAATCCGCCTCTGTGCTGCCCCAGTATGATTTCCCTTACTGACCTCTGGACGTTCCAGTTGCCAGTCCTGTTCCTGCTGGTGCAGGTTCAGGTAGTCCGAACCAATGCCTAAGCAACCACTCACATGCTGTAATCAATAAAGTTGTGGCCAAATTAACGCCAAAAATCTTTAACAAATATTCTGTGTCCTGTGTGATTTATTTTGGAGGGGTTTTGGGGGGTCTTCACACGCAACAGCAATTTAGAGTCCTGGAGTACCTTAAAGGCTGACAAATGCATTTATTATGGCTTTAGCTTTCCAGAAATAAAAATCAGACATCTAACAATGTTCAGGTAAGATTAAGCCATCATGAATGTGTTGGTCTTTAGGGGACCATGACACACTTTTTGCTGTTGTTTACTAACATAGCTATGACTCTGAAATTAATTTCTTGATTTTTATTTAGCAAAGTTTGTATACCACTTGT
Source organism: Podarcis erhardii (assembly GCF_964252035.2). NCBI lineage: Eukaryota > Metazoa > Chordata > Lepidosauria > Squamata > Lacertidae > Podarcis > Podarcis erhardii. The sequence continues at coordinate 4,591,088 of NC_138507.1, read as the reverse complement.
AAATAAAACCTCTTAGTAGTGAGTGAGAGACTCCTCTGGACCAGGAGCCCTCATGATTGCTGGTCATTGACAGCCTGAACTTGTTTAATCCCATTTTAAATCCTTCTGTGCCAGGAGCCATCAGTACATCTTGTCTTCATGTGGCAGCTGGGAAAGCAAACACTTAAAATGTGTAAATGCAAAAAATGAATAAGAAAACATAAATGTGCTTTCACTCTTTTGGAAGTTATATACTGCCCAAGCAGAATGATTTATTCAAAAGGATTCTATCCTGAGTCCACCGATAAGTATCTCTGCACCTCTGCATTCATGCTTCAATTCCTTCTTCTAGCCTTTATTGAAACAATGATTTTGCATTTAAAGTGTGTTTTTAGTACTTGAATAGGCTGTGGCAGGGAGAAAATAAACCTTTCTCTTCAAAGAGTTGTGGGAATGGGAGAAGCCACACCTGAATCATTTGCCATACAGTTACAAAAAGCTCACTTTTCAGAACCAGCCCAAAGGCCAGTGGATTCCACATATCAGTTCGCATGGCCCATGGCCCTATGCTGTGTGAGAAGCTGTGGCCATGCAAGTGAAGTTTCATGGCAGAATTATTTGAAGCAGGGGGTGGCATACTGCTGGCCCCATGGGCCTAAGCTGGTCCACCCAACCCTCTAGCAGTATGGCAAGCCCCGAGTTAAGCTACTGGTGGCAGAAAAATTGGCAGTGACACTGAATGAAGCACATCTCCTTCTCTCCACTGCCATTGGGGAAGGGCCATAGCTCAATGTTAGAGCATCTGCTTTGCATGAAGCAAGTCCTCAGCATCTCCAGGTTGGTCCGGAAAGACTCCTGGTCTGAAAGCCTGGAGAGCTGCTGCCAGTTTGTGTAGACCCATGGTCTGACCTGGTATAAGGCAGATTCCTATGTTCCACTGTGCAGATCAGAGTGGACCAGAAACAGGACGGCACACTTTGATCTGCTCTGATATTTCCCCAACGCTGGGAGGGTTTGCAGTGTGGCAATATGACCCGTGGGCTGAAAAATGATAGCCACCTCAGAATTGAACAGGTCTCTGGACACTCCTGGATTCTCATTGCAATCATGAAGTGTCAGTTCAAATGCACCATAAATGCACAAACAATTATTTTTAAAATTGTGTATCCGTTCTCTACTTCAGCCTATGCCCTTTTGATCATCACTGTTAACAACATTAAAAATGGAATGGTCAGTTTATTTCTGGTCCATTCCACTTTTGCACATGTTCATTCCTAAGTCCATTCTTTTCCATTTCTGTATTCATCTACACTAAGAAAAATCTATATGAAAATGAAGAACCTAAGAGCATAAGAAGAGCCCTGCTGGATCCCCAAAACAACTCATTTTGCCCAGCATCCAGTGGCCAACCAGATGTCTAGTGGAAGCCTGCAATTTGCCACAGAACATACATTTTCAATGAACTATGAATTTTTAAAATGCATTTTATTTTAAAATGCACATGTCAATAACTGAAATATAGAATTTCAGAGCACAGTGAAATCCAGAGGATAAGTATGTTCTAATCCACATATTAGTCTAGGAAGTGCAGATCAGGTCAGTTCGTATTGGAATTGGCAATGAATAAATTCCTCAGGTGTCCTGAGTCGACGCTGCCCAATATCACCAGCTCCAGGCAAGTCTCCACATGACCTGCACATTTTTCAAGTTTCTTTGTCTCTTCCATGAGATGCTTCGAGTCTCTCACTCCTTTCTTTGTCATGTCTTCTCGCTGCCAAATAGCTAACAAGGAAAGCAGAAGAATAGATAGGTTTTTAAAAAATTATTATCTTATTCTCTCATACCAGGCTCTGGTTTGGCTAAATCTCCTTACATAATCCTTTTCTCTTTCATACCCAGCTTGTTCTGCATGTAGATTTGCAGAGTCAGATGCTTCTCAGCCAAACTGAGACTTGGAAAAAGGAGTTTGCAACAATACAAATACTGTGTACACCTTCACAACTGCTGCAGAAGGACTTTATACTACTCATTTGCAAAACAAATGAAAGTTTAAACAAGCTACATGTGGTCTCAGATGGTGCTTTTGTTCACTGACTTTGTACTTACTAATAGGCAGTGAATGCACTGACTGATCTAACTTTAACAAAGTAATAGTATATTGCTTTGAGGGAACAGAATAATACCAGCAGCCAAGAGAAGTATGCAAATCCACGGATCAACAAAACAAAGCTCATGCTTCTCCCTTCTCATCACAGAGTAGTTCCAGCAGCAGCAGCAGAACTTGGTTACTGGTTAGTTAAGGACTCCCTGGTTCATGAATGACAGCTCTGAGCGGTGGCCTCAACAGTACAGAGATACGGCTTCAAAAGCACCCCAGATAGCTCTGTGCTGAAGACCCCATAAGAGCAGAGCTTGAATGTTGTTTGAGGACTTGTTCACACTTCTGCACTTTGACCTGCACTTTCTAAGAACAGGTTCAAGCCTTTTTTCCCTTTCCCCACTCCGTATCTATAGTGATAAATTGGACCAAACATCAATAATAATAATAATAGTAATAGAATAGGATGTGCCTATTTTTACTGGAGAAAAGTTGGAGGGTATACAAGAAGCGAAACCCTATGTGAAAGTCTAGTTCATTTCCATACTTTCCACATTGGATACCATTAGCTGAAATTGGAGAAAAGAGATCACTGATCATTATAAGATTTTTTTATTTTGCTCGATGTAGAATCCATGGGGGGGAGGGGGTTATTGCAGGCAATATTATAAACTCTGAAACAACATATGGACAAACTCTGTGAGGAAAAAGTAAAAGTAAAAGACTGTTCCAAAATTTAAAAGAAAAACAACTTCTGTTAGCTCTTTTCACCCTCCCATCTAATAGTTTTCCCCCACGATGCTGTCTTTCTTTTTCTCAGCATTAGGTGGTAGTGAATGTCTGCTGTAAGGGACTTCATTCTTAATAAGCTTTGCTGAGTGAGAGTTAGTAAATTTGTATTTACTGTTCTCAGGGACCGTTTCTATAATGTTGCTTCGGGGCTATTCAATAAGGGTAGATTGGTTGGTAGGCAGTAATAGGGTGACTACATAAAGCCATGTCTTCCTGGGACATAATAAGTAATAATAAAAATAACAGCAATGTTTTAAATGTTACTTCTTTTTTCCATTTTAAATGTTTATAGCTATTAGAATGCTGGTTTGTTTGCTGTTATATAAAACATGTAGAACCAATGCATTGAGTTGAAATTAGAGAAGACCCGGGTTCAAATATCTGCTCTAATGCAATAAATGGCAATGTGATATACAGTGCCATTTACTTCGAAATGAATCTAAATAATCAAAAAGCCTCCATATTATCACCTTAATGGCAAAGGCTGCAGTCCTACAAAGTTTCTCAAACCATTTTGAAATAAAAGGGATTCAACTTTAAACAGTCTAACTGTGTGCAGGATTGCAGCTAAACTGCTTATTATTGCTGTGAACTGATAGTTCAAAGAGAAGGGCTTACAGTATGTGGACAGCATAGACAGTGACAGAGTAGTACCCAGGGAGAGGAAGGGTTAAACTCAAGTAAATCAAACTCAGCGTAAGCCCATTGAAATCAATGGGCTCAAGTGAGTCATATTTGTCAAGGGCTGAGCACAAGCTTTGCATTCAAATAGTCTCAGGTCCAGTCTCTGCTATCTCCAGAAATCCAGCCCTCAGCCCTGCCTGAAGCCCCAGAGAGTTGTTGTTGGTCAGTGTTGACAATCCTGAACCAGATGGCACAGAGACTTGACTCAGCCTAAGGCAATTTTCCATGTAGCTACAATTTCAGTGGGTCTACTCAGTGTATGATTTAGTCAACTGCAAGCATAATATCTGTGACTAAATGCCGTAGTGACACCTAGAAGTGTGCAATTTGAAATCTCACTTTGACATTTTCACCCCATTTTTAAATTTCTGTTGATTTATAAAGGTTGGATTTTTAAAAACCGCTTTGATGAAGCCGACAGCCGAAATAACATGAGGATAAACCCCACACTTTCTTTAAGAAAGGAAGAAGGGCAGGGAGACAAACTGTGTGGAAGTGTATATGATTCAGTTCGTTAATTTAATAAACGCATATCTTAGCTTTACAGTGGTGCCTCGCAAGATGAAAAGAATCCGTTCCGCGATTCTCTTCGTCTAGCAGTTTTTTCGTCTTGTGAAGCAAGCCCATTGACGGATTAGTGGATTAGCACTATTAGCAGCTTAGCGGCTTTTAGCGGCTTAGCGGATAAGCAGATAAGCGCCTTAGCGGCTTAGAAAAAGGGAAAAAAACGGAAAAAACCCCGCAGGAACTCGCAAGACATTTTCGTCTTGCGAAGCAAGCCCATAGGAAATTCGTTTTGCGAAGCACCTCCAAAACGGAAAACTCTTTCTTCTAGCGAGTTTTCCGTCTTGCGAGGCGTTCGTCTTGCGGGGCACCACTGTAGTTTCTTTCTGATGGAGTGTTATTGAAGGAAACTATTTCAAATGAAACAGAGAGAGGGGGGGGAGAAAGAAAGAAAGAAAGAAAGAAAGAAAGAAAGAAAGAAAGAAAGAATTGGGAATGTCAAGTTCAGTGCTAACTTGCTTTCATAGAAGAAGCAAATTTGACTATTTCACACATTTGTAATACTTGGAGCAAATGTTTGGAATGAAATACATTCAAAATTGATTTTTTAAAAAGCCGAAAATGCATACCTAATTTCTAAGAATTTCTTGGTTTCATTGCTGCTTTGCTGAAAATATGAAGGGAAACTTGAAAAAAGTTGCACCAGCCCTCTCCTTTGGAAAAGAAAGAGACAAACAGAAAATTTGAGGTTTAGCTTCCTTTCTCCCTGCTAATTATTTGCTTATTTAAGAACCCCATAGGGCTGTGATACGTCCAGATTCTCCCGGACATTACCGGGATTTCAAAGGCGAAATTGACATCTGGGGGAATTTCCGAAAGGTGGCGCTTTGTCCTAGATCTTAGGCAAGTCAATCAAAAAATTGTGGGGTTTTTGGCATTTTGTAGCTCAGCAACCTTGGGGTTTGTCTAACAAAACAATTTTTGAGAGGGTTTCCTAAAAAGAACTCAGAATTTTGGTGGTTCAATGATTTTTGTCCTTTTACTTTTTGAAATATGGCAACCCTAGAGTACAATGACTTGAACGGGATATGTAAAAAAGAAATTAGAAAAGGAGAAAGGAAAAAGGAAAAAATCACTATTTCCCCACATCTAATTCAGGGGAGCACTCCTAAATTAGGGCTTTATCTTCTGTGTAAATACAAATTTCTCCCAATACTCCAAATTTCTCCAAAATTAGGCCTGTCAATCAGTGCAGGTGGTCAGAAACAACTAACCTGTAGATCACAGGCTCATAGATGGGGCACTTTAGAAAGAAGCCTACTTTTCACTCCTGGCATGAAATGGGGTTTCTGTACAGCTCAGTGTTGTCTGATAGGACAGATCAATCCACATTCTGCTATGGATTCATTAAGTAGTCCTAAATAAATCTATATTTCTCTCTCTCTCAGTTCTGAAACTAAAAGGTCTCATGTGGTTATAACAGAAATAAGCTCAAGTTTGCAAAGGCCTTTTTATGTTAAATCATGATAACTGTGAGCAGAGCCAGTTTGAGAGCAATGTTTTCGAAACTGTATTTTCTTGGTGGATTTTTATTATTGGGTGGAATCTTCAATCTCTGTGTTTGCAGTTCCAGGAGTTCTCCTCCATTTCCCTGCCACACACACACACACACACACACAGAGAGAGAGAGAGAGAGAGAGAGAGAGAGAGAGAGAGAGAGAGAGAGATCACAACTCCATTGACTTGGCTGCAGACTCCAGAACTGCCCTTCCAACCTGGGCAAAAGAAGCGAGAGCCTCGAAGGAGAGGATATTGGATACAGTGGAGAAAATACTATAAAGTGTAAATCAAAGATGATGTCTAGTTTATGAGAATTTTGCCTTAAGACACATTTTTATTCCCCAAAGCCTCTTTGCTAAAGCATTTATTACTGATCCTAATTCCTCTTGCAAACTTAGTTAATACTCATGGCTATCTTTTGCATACAGAATAGCACACATGCCGTTCGGATGACGTGACTTGCTGGCTGATGTGCAGCTGAGCAGTGTGAGCTACCAAGTCGAAGGAAGAATAGCCCAAAGGGATATGCAGCTTAAAATAAAATTATATGACACCTTTTAAAAAATGTTATGGTCAATGAATATTCTATTGTTTTTAATTAAGCTGTAACATACCCACAATGGAACGTGTAGGCACCATATATCGTACAATAAGTTGGGCATTTCCTCTTTAACTTACCCAATTATCTCCCCGGAGGAGCGAGAATTCTTCTTCCTCTGGGGTAGTAAAATATCATTTATGTAACACCTCAATAATTGGATCACTTTTTAACAACAACAACAACAACAACAACAACAAAACTAATGCCCAGCACTACCAATTACCATTGTCTAAGTAAAATCTCCTTATCTCTTCTTCAGCAGTCTCTATGCATATCTTCTTTATAGGAATCATGGTTAAACTGTTAGGATATTGGATGAGGAACCAGAATACCTGGGCACCGTTCTTGGAATAGCAGTAGAACTCCTGTAATGTAGGGCCATCACCTGAAACTGATCTGTACAATCAGGATACTCACATTGTGAAGATTCCTAGAGGCAGATATGGTGTTTCATAAAGGGTGTACAATTTTATACATGTAGATTTGGGAATAAATCATGTTGAACTCACTGGGGCTTACTCCTGAGCAGAGCTGTAAAGCTTTGCTTTATAAATGTTGAATGACCATTAATATTATTGTTATTATGCCAGTTATTGTGCATTTTCTGAGGAAGGCCACCTTACCCTCCCTAGTGGTAGGGACACCAAAAGTATAAAAATCTATACAATGATGCTGCTGAAAGAAGAAATTGTGTGTGTCAGAGAGAGAACGATAGAGAGAGACAGATGGAGAGAGAGAGAGCCAAATATGCATATTATATATGCTATTTGAATTTATGATATACAGTGGTACCTCGGGTTACATACGCTTCAGATTACAGACTCCGCTAACCCAGAAATATTACCTCGGGTTAAGAACTTTGCTTCAGGATGAGAACAGAAATCGTACTCCGTCGGCACAGCGGCAGTGGGAGGCCCCATTAGCTAAAGTGGTGCTTCAGGTTAAGAACAGTTTCAGGTTAAGAACGGACCTCCGGAACGAATTAAGTACTTAACCCGAGGTACCACTGTATGACTATCGCCAACAATTCTGGGAGTGCATTGAAGCCCTATTTGATCAGAAAGTGGGGCATAGGGATCCAAGACTTTGATGTACCACTTCCTACTATTTTTTAAAAAGCTTTTAAAAATATATATCTCTAGCCTTAATTAATCCAATAATTCCTACCTCTATTGGGCAGATTCAGTCTTTTTGTGCAGAGGGGAATGATAAATCTGCATGGGCATGATAACGTCACAGAACATGAAGTCTTTGTTGCTCAGAGTTCAGTGCTTGTTTTGGAAACTCAGATTTCATATTGAGTGGGGAGAAGGACCAATGTCCTGTAAAAGAACAAAAATTATGTATGACTAAATGAGACAAATGCAACATAGAGTCTTGTGGCACCTTGAAGACTGTCACATTTATGGGGGCATAAGGGATGTGGGTGGCGCTGTGGGTTAAACCACAGAGCCTAGGGCTTGCTGATCAGAAGGTCGGCGGTTCGAATCCCTGCGACAGGGTGAGCTCCCATTGCTCGGTCCCTGCTCCTGCCGACCTAGCAGTTCGAAAGCACGAAGTGCAAGTAGATAAATAGGTACGGCTCCAGTGGGATGGTAAACGGCGTTTCCGTGCGCTGCTGTGGTTTCACCAGAAGCGGCTTAGTCATGCTGGCCACATGACCCGGAAGCTGTACGCCGGCTCCCTTGGCCAATAAAACGAGATGAGCACTGCAACCCCAGAGTCATCAGTGACTGGACCTAAGAGTCAGGGGTCCCTTTACCTTTACCTTTAAGATTTTGTGTGCCAGATGCACAAACTGATATGGTCAGTATACAAGAGGAGGAGTGTTTTGCACAGAGATAAAGCAAAAGGACACAACTGAATACAATGTACAATCAAGTGAACTAGTACAAGATTAAATGACATGAGTGTGACCCAGTCCTAACTTGTGACCCCTGGTGATGACTAGGCAAAGCTAGGTCAATTGTGTTAACAAACACCTAAAGGGAGGCAATTACTTTCCACAGTGAGGTAGCCACACCCAGGATTTGTTGGGACTGAATTCCTTGATGTTATTATTAATACTAAATTCCATTCCACCAGTTTCATATTGGAGTGCCCCTTGGTTTATGCCTCTTTATGATTATTAATCACTCGCACCCACTATCTGCAAATGGGCGACACTTTTCTTTTCCTCTCTCGCCTCAGGAAATCTGCACTTCCTCAGTGCACCTGGGGAAGTGGGCTGTGGCCCACATAAACTTATGCCGCAATAAATCGGTTAATCTTTAAGGCACCACAGGACTCCTGGTGACTTCTGCCGCAACACCTACCCCTCTGGAATTACAAATAGATCCTTGAGGACAATTACCAGCTTCTAAAGTAATTATACTGCCACCTAACGTCTCTAAAAACCAACAAAAATTATCTCAAATGCAATGCCTCAATCAAGAGCCATACAATGATAATTTCTGATGCCCTCAGCACTGAGCACCCTTTCATGAGGGCTGGCTCCAATTAGAATCCAATTAAAAATCCACGCTTTTAATATGCAATTTACAAATGTACCAATTCATTCAATTAATAGCTTCAGCCCTTGCAGGTTCCTTTCCTTACTTGGGAAAGTTGAAAGGAAAGACTATGGAGACGTAGAATGGCAGAAAATCTGCTCCTGTTTGCCTCACAACTCAAAGAATCTTAGTTTATGAGCAGTTTATAATTCTACCAAATGAGATTATTTCCTTGTAAGCAACTTTAGTCAGACTTACATCAGTCAGCAGAGATTGCCATCAGTGGTTCTTTGCTCATTAACTGTGAACCTTCTGAGGAATCCAAATAATAATAAAAATACTGACCCCAAGAATATTTTTTTCTAATGCAGGAGGGGAGAGAAAGGAAACCACATGGTCTCAGTTATAGCAATGGAAAAAACCTGAGCAGAACTGAAAGGAGCATTTCCAAAATTCCACCACACTTTTCAATGTCTTCCTTTTAAAAAATATATTGGTGGATTTTTGAGAACAAGTATCACAGGCAAATGACAGTGCTGTTGCAAAGATTCAGGTACATCCAATAGTCATAACATGTCAGGAACAAAACATAATCCACCAAAAATAATTCTGAATGTGAATTTTTAAATTAAAAGTTGTATGTGCATTGTTTTGTCATTCATCAAATATGAAACCTCTCATGGTTATCAAATACATCATGCCATTGCATGAATGCTATAAAATGCTAAATAAGCATTTTATGTCAAAAATTAGATATAGTTAAAGATTTAATAGTATTGCATGCCATCCACCACGTGTTGTCAAATATCAAATAATACTGTATCTCATTATTTTTTCTATACACCCTTACTCCTCACTGTGGTTCTGATGACGATTGTCTCCCTGAAACTGCTATTTGCATTGTATTGCTGGAACTTCAGTTGGGGTGTGGTGTGGTGGAGAGTATTAAACTCTCCCTCCCTATCCCCTGTGGTCCCAGGGCTGCTCAATCCGTCCGCCTGCTATTTACAGTTTCTAAAAAAACAAGTTTATTAATTGCATCCATACAATTATCATAATGTTCAGTTTGGCCTGAGTCTGAGGATTCCCTGCTCTGTTACAGAGATAGTCCCTGCTTCTGTGTTGCTGCTGCTGTTGTTTGCTGCTGTTTTACTTCCTCGTAGGCTGTGCTCTAGCCCTCGGCATCAGTGGAGCACACAGCCACCCATCGTTTCTTTAAAAGAGACACCTTTAATCCACTGTAGCACCACCACCTCACTCCACCGGAGTGGATAATGTAGGTTGAAAAAATATGGACTTGTTACCTTGTATGTATCTTGTCTTCACAGGCAAGAACTGCAGAAAGAATCTCTATATCCTTTTTGAATTTAGGAAAGATGCATTCAGCTTAGAAAGCAGTTTATGGAGCTGGAGGGCAAGGGGAAAACATTGGCATCAGCAAATCCTGAGTTAAAAACTCAGTGGAAGAAGGTACTTTGGATTCTGCTCAAAGGAATCTGGTTGAAATCAATATGTGGAGTTGAAAGGCTACCTCAGTCCCTTTGGCCGCCCACTAGGTGAACTTCCCTCTCTCAAATAGCCCCAATTCAAGTATTGCAAATCCTCCTTTAAGCTTGCGGAGCTGTCATTTGGGGTCAGCTGGGGTTTGTGGATGCTCACAAGTCCCCATGACTCCTGGCTGCCAGGCAGGGCATTCTGTACCCGGGGGTGCAAGGGCTGTGGGGCACCCAGGCGCCAAATTCTAGGGGGCGCCGAATGTATACCTACTGTATACCAGTCCCTCTCGATTGGTGGTCCCTGCCCGCTTCCTCCATCACATTGTTACTCCGGAGTATCAAATATACCTGATGAGTCAGGAAACAAAAGCAGTATTTCGTTGTCACAGGTGAGCAATTTCCCCTCTAAAAAAAAGCTCAACAATTTTGGCTTTTGGCTTTCCCCCTTCCTCAGAAAGCTCAATAAAAGTAGTTAATTTGGAAGCGGCTAAACTAAATTTGGGGGCGCTGGGCGCATCTTTGCACCCTGACAGTGCATATTCTAAATTCCCTGCTGCCAGGAATTACAGGCACTTCCAGTGGCAAATGATATATCTGTGCAACAGGAAAGTGGCCCCTCTGGGATTTCTGTCTGACTGCAAAGCTTTGGTCCATTTGGAAGCCTTCACAATCTCCAGCAAAAATAATAAGAGCCCTGTGTATCCTTGGGGAAAGGAGGGGCTGAGAAGGAAGGGTGGCTGCAGTAAATTGGGCTTTTTTCAGTTTTCTCCTGAGCTGCAACCCATTTATTTGAGGCCATGCAGGATGTGCAAGCCCATCTCTGCTAAGCACCATATGCTAAGCCAGAAAGAATTAGGAGAAATAAAATGAGCAACAAATTAAAATGGGGAATTGTAATAAAACAATCTTCTGCAACAAGGACTGTTCTTGCTCAGTGGATATTGGTAATTATTATTATTATTATTATTATTATTATTATTATTATTATTAAATAATTTTTTTATTGCAAAGTAAATACATCAATACCAAACCATACATAAAAAATAATATAAAGAAAAAAAAGTAAAGATGAAAAAGAAAAAATGCAAAGAAAAGTAGACAGTAAAAGAATAAAGAAAAGTATAATATTTCAATATAATAAAAACTGTTTTACAAAATATTAGTAATAATAGACTTCCATCACTCTCACAACACTTCCTTTCACATTTCATGTTTTATCTGTATTTCAGTATTATTTTCATCTTAATATATAGATGTATGTATGTATGTATGTATTTCCCCTTTTCTATTCATGAGGTCATTCTAGACACAGCAATTTTTTTACATTAGAACCTTGTCTTTCTAAATAATCATTCAATCACTTCCACTCCTTCTTGACTGTTTTCTTTGGCTTTAGTCTTATTATATCCATCAATTTGGCCAGTTCCAAATATTCTCATAATTTACATAACCATTCCTCTTTGGTCAGCACTTGGTTACCCTTCCAGTACTTAGCCACCAGGATTCTCACCGCTGATGTCGCGTACAGAAAGAATTCAGTACAGTGGTACCTCTGGTTACGTACTTAATTCGTTCCAAAGGTCAGTCCTTAACCTGAAACTGTTCTTAACCTGAAGCACCACTTTAGCTAATGGGGCCTCCTGCTTCCGCCGTGCCACCGGAGTGCAATTTCTGTTCTCATCTTGAAGCAAAGTTCTTAACCCGAGGTACTATTTCTGGGTTAGCGGAGTCTGTAACCTGAAGTTCTTAGTAACTTTTTATTTCTTCATGGATCATGTCCCAGAACTTTCTGATTTCTGGACATGTCCACCACATATGGTAGAAGGTTCCAATCTGCTTTGTGCATCTCCAACACTTCTTAATAAGTGATTTGTTCATTTTAGCCAATTTATCTGGTGTTAAATACCACCTGTGGTGCATTTTCAGGTACTTTTCTCTTATTAAATAACATGCTGTAAAATTTATATTTTTTGTCCACAGTTTTCCCCACTCTTTATATTCACTTACATAACCTAAGTCCTGCTTCCATCTTATTATGGCCTTTCCCTTTTGGTAATTTTATTTAGCAGGGCCTTGTAAGTTCAGGACACTCATTTGCTTTGTGAGGCTCCTTTAGCAGTGGTACAATACTGTATGTCAGTATAATCCTATAGGGTGGAACTCAGTGTTGTGCTAATGCAATTGTTCCATCAGCACAAACATTTTTTGTTTGTCAGACGGAATAATATCCCCTCTCACCACTGTTCTGGGGGTTCCCCTCACCTTTCAGGGTGAATTTGGGGGAGGAAAGGAGAACCCCCATTGCATTTGTGGGTGTCCTTACACTGGCTTCCACTAGTGCAGCAGGTAAGTTGAATCTGGCCCACAAAATAAAAATATGTGAACTTTCCTTCTAATATTCTATGGGCAAAAGTTTTCTTCTAACTTTTGTTTGTGAAATTGCGGCTCATCTTGCCCTTCCTTTCTTCACCAAGGCAACCATTTTTAGATATTTGGACATGCAGATATACCTTGTTGTTGTTGTTGTTTAGTCATTTAGTCAGGTCCAACTCTTCGTGACCCCCTGGACCAGAGCACGCCAGGCACTCCTGTCTTCCACTGCCTCCCGCAGTTTGGTCAAACTCATGCTGGTATACCTATAAACCTAATTGATTGATTAATTAGTTAAAGAGTAGATTACACATTAATGACAAATTCTTAAATTCGTTGACAGCCCTAATTCATACTATCTATCTATCTATCTATCTATCTATATTGTAATGAACCATTCCATAAAAATATGTGTGCAGTAGTGGTGGCAGCCTGTGGGCGATTTGCATTCAAGGATTGGCACTTTTGATACCAGTTGCCCATTGCATGCTCAGAAAGATTTGGTCACTGTGACAGGCTGCATGGCATTATGCATAGTTTAAGAAGGAAGGCACTGCCTGTCCCTGCCGCAGCCACAGAAACAATTTAGCAATACTCCTTAGGCGACATAGAGATGATCTGAACACAGAATCGCTCTTCCTCGAGAGATAGGGTGGGATCTAACATAGCCTCCAGGATCCTTTTAATTCCAAGGCACAAAGAGTTTGATTGCCATTCAACCTAACAGCTGGCAGCGCAAAGAGCCAAGAAGGAATTTTGAGCCAAGGAGCAATATTTCTGCCCTCTTGGGAAGGAGTATGAGAGAGTTCATTGATACCCCTAGATTGGACATCCAATACACAACCCAGCCAGTTACACATGAGTCATCCTATTTATTTTCAGGGGAACAATGATGAAAACTGAATCCTCCATGCTATAATCTGGCAGGAACAGCATCTACTGCATAGGCACTATGGGAAACAACCAAGATAATACGCCTACATTTTCATACTGTTTCGGAAGCCTGTTTTGTCTTAGCCCTTATGTAAGTAGCAGGAGTGGGGGGGGGGCGGTCTTCCTAAAAGCTTATTTGGTAATAGCAGTATTAATAATAATTTGTGTAGCATTTTGGGGGATCATCTACATTTCCATTTGATTTCTAGGCACAGGTCTGAGAAGTTTTTATTTCGAAAGTGTTGCATGTCGAGGTCTCCCAAGCCAGCCCCCCAAATAAATCACAATTCACACAGAATTTTTGTTTAAGGTTTTTGGCATAATTTGGCCACAACTTTATTAAAATACATAAATGTGAGTGGTTGCTTAGGCATTGGTTACGACTATCTGTCCCCGCCCAGGGAAAGAACTGACTTCCACAACCCTGCGAAAGCCAGTAAGGGAAAACATTTTTGGGAGAAAATGGAGCTGGTCACCAGACCCTCACCTCTCCCCAAATGCTCCCAGGGACTTGCGTGGCCCAAGCCCCATGTCAGGGATTCGGACGAAAGCATGGCAAGCCCCTGGATTCCTTTAACGGAATTCCCTTGCAGCAGCAGCATTGGAGGGGCAGGCACAGCCAATCCATGACCCTCCACCAACCAATTTTTTAACCAATGCCTAACCTCAACCTTACAAGTTGTGACAATTTGCTACGCAGTAGGCAAAAACCACATGGCACCAGCCAATCAGCCAAGTGGACAAAATTCCTACCAGGCCCCTGCCCCCAAAGCAGATGACCCCATGACAGGCATAGCAAGGTCAAACGCAAAAGCCCTAAATTAGGGAGGGTGGGCAGGTGATCTGGTGCACGCAGTGAAAGAGAACGCTCAATGCTGCGTGCTCAGTATATAAAACCTTGGTCCATCCCACAAATTGGCAACATCAAAATTTCCCCAGCAACCCAAAACAGCCCAATCACTGCTGTGGCCATCTATACAATCCCAGCCCACAACACGTGCTCTCTATGAAGGAGAACACGCTCTATCAAAAATGTATAAATTACTTTTAGAATGGCATAGAAAAGATGAAGAAGTTAAGGCAGTGATGATACATTGGGCTAGAGACTTTGGATATAATATCCAACTTTCATCTTGGGAAAACTTATGGAAAGAGGAAATAAAATTTACTGCATGCTGTTCCTTGAAAGAAAATTATATGGAAATGATGTATCGTTGGTATCTAACAGAGAGTAAAAATGCTAAAATGTACAAAACAAGTTCTAAAATGACCGGAGTAAATTTGTGATTTCTTTAAAAGACCACTGTAAACAGTTAAAATCTTTGGCAGGGATGTAAAGAAACTTTTAACTGGATTTTTTAAATGGTAATTATGGTTATATAATAGATAGATAAGGTTAGAATCATAGAATAGAATCATAGAATCATAGAATCATAGAGTTGGAAGAGACCACAAGGGCCATCGAGTCCAGCCCCCTGCCAAGCAGGAAACACCATCAGAGCACTCCTGACATATGGCTGTCAAGCCTCTGCTTAAAGACCTCCAAAGAAGGATACTCCACCACACTCCTTGGCAGCAAATTCCACTGTCGAACAGCTCTTACTGTCAGGAAGTTCTTCCTAATGTTTAGGTGGAATCTTCTTTCTTGTAGTTTGGAACCATTGCTCCGTGTCCGCTTCTCTGGAGCAGCAGAAAACAACCTTTCTTCCTCCTCTATGTGACATCCTTTTATATATTTGAACATGGCTATCATATCACCCCTTGACCTCCTCTTCTCCAGGCTAAACATGCCCAGCTCCCTTAGCCGTTCCTCATAAGGCATCGTTTCCAGGCCTTTGACCATTTTGGTTGCCCTCCTCTGGATACGTTCCAGTTTTTTCCAGTTTGTCAGTGTCCTTCTTGAACTGTGGTGCCCAGAACTGGACACAGTACTCCAGGTGAGGTCTGACCAGAGCAGAATACAGTGGCACTATTACTTCCCTTGATCTAGATGCTATACTCCTATTGATGCAGCCCAGGTTAAAAGATGCAGTAAATTTAATCTTAAAGATGGAACCCATGGAAGGAAGGAAGGAAGGTCTAAGGGTTTGAAAGAACTCTGTATTTTAATGTTGGAAATCATTTTGTTTTATATGTATAATTTCCCCCAAAAAAACTCAATAAAAAAGTGAGACGTTTTTGTTTCGTCTTGCCAAATTCCCCAGGAAAACCCATGTGTCAGGGGTTCAGGGAGAGAGGCGCAGATGAGGGAGGAGACAGAGAGCGAGGGGGAAGGATTCCAGGGTGACGAGGAAGAGGACGACAATGACCCAAGATTGTCCATGAGTCCGTCCAGTGAATCGGAGGACTCCCAAAAGGGAGCCCCTCTGGTCAAGCCAAGGGGAGCTAGAGGGGGAAGCAGTCAGAAGCAGGGAAACGAAGGGGGAACCCCCAGTGGGAGTTGGAGATCGGGACCGGCTGCTCCGCCGGAACGGAGTGAAGGGGGTGGAGTGACCAGTGTGTCAGAAGGAGCAGAACAGGAAGCAGAGAGGGGCAGGAGATCAGGGCAAGACGTCCTGCCGGAAGGGGAGGGAAGTAGTATCGAGAGCAGTGTAACTGTCGAAGGGAAGGTCAGGAGCAACGTACGCGCGCCAAGTTCAAAATGGGAGGCGCGCGGAAGTGAAGAGAGTCCTGGGGAGGAGCCTGGTCCCAAAGCCCGAAGGAGGGGGGAGGAGGCGCCAGAGGATTCAGCCTCTGGGGAGTCCCGAAGGGAGAGAACACAGGGGGGCAGAAAGACCCTGCGGAAAAGGAAAGAGAGGAAGAGGTGGACCAGTACAAGCCTCTTAAACTGGTGTAGAGGCGGGACTGACTCAGAGGGGACTTCAGCGGTCTAAGCGTAACAGACGTAGAGTCACGGAGCTCGGATGCGAAGCTAAGAATGTTCTTCAATAAAAGCTTTTGTACATAAGCCGGACTGGACTTTGGTCTCTTGTGAGCTGGGACCACGGGTGACTCTGACACCATGGAACAAACACCAGTTGAGTTTTCTGCAATTTGATGTTTGCACCAAGGCAAAAGAAAAAGAAAATTGGATATGGCACTTTAAAGTGTGGTTCTTTGCCTAGAAAGTCCAGGGTAAAAGTTAAGTGTGTTTTTATATAAAGTTAAGTTTTTTTAAAATTAATTTTACGTGAAAGTTATACACCATAAACATATCATTTTCACACATTAGAAAAAGAACAGGATTCTTTCGAACCTTGCGACCTCCTTCCTCCCTTCCATGGGTTCCAATTCTTAATTTTATTCCTGCATCTTTTACTGTAATCTATCTGTTATATAATCATTGTATCCAAAATCCAAAATGTTCCATTGTAAGTGTCATAGTATTCCTGCCAATAGTTTGAACTGTTTACAGAGATCTCTCACATATGTTAAAAAGCTATTCTAGTCTTTTAAGAATACTTGGTCTTCCTGATTTCTGATCTTTCCCATCAGTCTCGCCATTTCTGCATATTCCATCAGCTTGGTCTGCCACTCTTCTCTGGTTGGTGCTTCTTCTTCTTTCCATCTCTGGGCAAGAAGCATCCTTGCTGCTACCATTGCATACATAAACAGACTTTTATTTTCTTTTGGTAGTTCCACACCTATAATGCCTAACAAAGAAGCCTCTGGTTTTTTAACAAAAGTTATCTTAAACATTTTTTTCAACTCATTATATAGCATTTCCCAGAAAGCTTTTACTACCCCACATGACCACCACGTATGATAAAACATAACCTCTTTTCTTTTACATTTCCAGCGCACATTTGAACTGGTTCTATACATTTTCACCATTTTTCTAGGTGTCAGATACCAATGATACATCATTTTCATATAATTTTCTTTCAACAAACAGCAGCCTGTAAACTTCAAATTCTCTTTCCATAACTTTTCCCATGAAGAAAACTGTATATTATAACCAAAATCTCTTACCCAGTGTATCATTACTGATTTAACTTCTTCATCTTTAGTAAACCATTCTAAAAGAAATGTATACAGTTTTGAAAGGGATTTCACATTATTTTCCAACAGATCTTTTTCAAACCTTGACATCTCTGTACCAAATCTTTTCTTTTTGTTCAGTTTGAAGACATCCTTTAATTGATGGTATTGTAACCAGTCTGTTAATAACTCTCTAATGTCTTCAGACTTTTTCAGTTTTAATTGATCTTCCACTTCTGTTAACAGCTCTTTATAAATTCCCCAATCACCTCTCATATTTAATTTTTTTAACAGATATTGCTTCTAATGGGGAGATTTTTTTATATTTCTCCCATACCTCATGAATAGATTTTCTTATCAAGTGGTTCAAGGATCCCTTATGTTACTTTCATTTTTTCATACCATAAATATGTGTGCCACCCAAACCTATTATCATGACTTTCTAGATCTAAAATATCTGTATTTTTTTAATGATATCCAGTCCCAAAGCCAGCATAGGCTGGACGCTTCATAATATAGTTTCAAATCTGGCAGAGAGAAGCCACCTCTTTCTTTAGAGTCTATCAGTAGTCAACAATTTAGTACAAAAAAATTCAGAACTGACGAAAATAGTGCTAGACCTTAAAGGTAAAACACAGAACCTAGAGGAAGCTCAGGAAAAATTACAAAATGAAAATAGAGAGTTGAAAAGGGAATGCGATAAGATAAGGAAAGAAACAGCAGATCTGAAAGCGCAGCAGGATTCAACTTTGGACTCTATTGCGATGTTGCAAATGCAGAGAAGGGAGAATACCCTAAGATTTAGAGGACTAACAGAGGACGCAGAGGAAATAATTGAGAAAAAAATCTCAAAAGAGCTAGCAGCTTGGTTAGACCTAGAAGAAGCAGAAGTAACACAAAAAATAGAAAAAGCATTTAGAGTCAAATCTAATGTAGCAAAAGCAAATAACTGACCGGCTGACTGTTTGGTCTCTTTTAACTCTATGGATTTCAGAAATAGAATTTTACAAGCTAGCAACAAGAAGAAATTCAAGTCGGAAGGAAATGATATTATCGTCCACAAGATTATCCCAAATCGATTGATAAAAAAGAGAGAAGCTTACAAACCTCTAGCCGAGGCACTAAAGGCTAAGGCAGTGGACTATAGGTGGGAGTACCCTGAAGGCATCTCCTTTTTCTTTAAAGGGAAATGTAGAAAGTGCTTGTCGGCATTAGATGCAGTTCTGGAAAAAGTACCAGAAAGAGCTCGGAGGGAAAAGGCAATTGTTGGAAGAATCAGAGGAAATTGAACAAACAGTTGAGAGTTAGGAGACAGATCTAAGAAGGGAATTTATTAAACTTATACTGAGACCTTGAATGTGTAATTATTATTATTATTATTATTATTATTATTATTTATTAATCCGTTCACGTATCATAAGAAATAAAGTATGGATTATAAATTTATTACTTGGAATGTAAATGGTTTAAATGAAAAATCAAAAAGGAACAAGGTGGAACATATTCTGGTTAAGCAAAAATATGATCTAATCTGTCTGCAAGAAACCCATGTAGCGGAAAAACATAAAAGAGTATTAATAAATAAAAGATTGGGGCTTGAGTTTATTGCATCAAGTAAAGAAAAAAAGAGAGGGGTGGTAATCTATGTAAAACCTCAGCTGGAGCCAAAACTGCTTTACAATGATGAAAAAACAGTGATTATAGAAATGATGAAAAAACAGTGATTATAGAAGTTAAGATCAATAATGAAAAAGTGATGGTTATTGGAATCTATGCACCAAATGAAAGAAAATCCGAATTCTATCAATTCTTGGAAGAAAAAGTCATAGCATATTTGGGGGGGGGGGAATTATATTATTAGGAGATTTTAATGGAGTAGTCAATCCAAACATGGACAGAACAAGAAGAAAGAAAAGAGGCAGAACAAACTCCCAACTACATTTTTCCAATTAATAGAACTCCTGAATTTGTTTGATGCTTAGAGGTTTAAGAATCCAACAGAGAAAGAATTTACACACTATTCAGAGCCACATAAATCGGCGGGACGAATCGACGCGATCTGGACAACAAAGGATTTATTAAATAATATTACAAAAGCAGAAATCCATCCAAGGACAATTTCAGATCATAGCGCAGTCTGGGTTAACTTTAAAGGAAAAGAAGAAAAGGTTAAAAGGTGGCAACTTAATGAGAGTGTGTTAAACGATAAAAAACTGTACAGAAGGCCAAGCAAATCTTAGAAGAATATTTTAAGTTTAATTTAAATCAAGGAGTAGATCTAGAGACGGTTTGGGACGTGGGTAAAGCCGTCATAAGAGGCTTCTTTATCTAACAAAACACATTCCAAAGGAAAATAAAGGAGAAGAAGAAAATGGAGATCTGAGAGGAAATTAGAAAAAAGGAAAGGATCCTTTTCCAAAAACCAGATGATGAACTAATTAAGCAAAATATAAAAATTTTACAGATGCAATTCTCCATGTTAATAAACGAAGAGATAGAATGGAAGATAAAATGGTTGCGACATAGAAATTTTGAGTTTGCAAATAAACCTGGCAAACTTCTGGCCTGGCAGTTAAAGAAGAAAAGGGAAGATAGAATTATCAATAAAATTAAAATTGAAGACAAATGGATTCAAGAACCGAAGGAAATTAGTAAAAATTTTGCTAGTTTTTTCAGAAAGCTATATAAAGAAGGTCCAGAGACTCTAGAAAAAATAATTGATTATTTGGGCAAAAGTAAACCACCATTCATACCTAAGGAAAAAACTGAAATCTTGAACTCACCAATAACAGCTATGGAGGTGCAACAAGCTATACAGAGATCAAAATTAGGAAAGACACCGGGCCCAGACGGTTTCCCAGCTAATTACTATAAAAAGTTAGAACAAGCATTATTTCTTCCCATGAAAGACCTAATGAATAATGTTCTGGCAAATGGAAAACTACCGAAAACCTGGAAGGACAGCTTTATTACTCTTATCCACAAACAGGGAACAGATGCCTCAAACATGGCCAATTACAGACCCATTGCACTGCTAAATAACGATTACAAGATATTCGCAGACATTCTTGCAAATAGATTAAAAATGGTGCTGAAAGAGATAATTCATAAAGATCAAACCGGATTTCTTCCCGGACAATTTATGCAATCCAACATTAGATGTGTGATTAATGTATTAGAATATTTGGATATTAAAATTGATAAACCAGCAGCTATTATGTTGGTGGACGCTGAAAAAGCTTTTGACAACGTGTCCTGGAAGTTTATGAAAAAATTAATGGAAGAAATCGGACTGGGAGAAAATATTTGTAAAGGAATAAGTGCCATCTATTCGGAACAATATGCAAAATTGATCATCAATGGAAGAATTACTGAGGAGTGCAAAATAAAGAAGGGAACCAGACAGGGCTGCCCACTGTCACCACTGATATTTATCTTGGTGATGGAAGTCTTGAACAATCAGCTAAGAAAGGATCAGCTTGTTAAAGGCATCACTCTGGGAAACAAAACACATAAAATTAAAGCTTTTGCAGACGATTTACTTGTTATGACTGAAAACCCTAAAGAAAGTCTGAAAAGAGTGCTGGAATTGATTAAAGAATTTGGAGAAGTGGCAGGCTTTAAGCTGAATATAACAAAAACAAAAATGCTTGTTAAAAATGTAACCACAGAAGAAAAGGACAACTTAGAAAAAATATTGGGCCTGAAAATCTCCTCAAAAGTGAAATACTTGGGTATTTGGATCGCCCCCAAGAACATAAATTTATTTCAGGATAATTACACCAAAACTTGGTTAGAGGTTAGAAAAAACTTTGTAACCTGGAGTAAACTAAAATTAACATTTCTGGGTAGGATTTCCATTATAAAGATGAATGTGCTTCCAAAATTAATCTTTTTATTTCAAATGATTCCAATACTGGGAGAAGCAGGTTGTCTTAGGATATGGCAAAGAGAAATTTCCAAATTCCTGTGGGAAGGAAATAAACCTAGGATTAAACACCTGATCTTAATAGACATAAAAGAGAGAGGAGGCTTTTCCCTACCTGACTTAAAACATTACTATGAGGCAGCCTGTTTCACCTGGCTAAAAGATTGGTGCACGTTGCAGGATCCGGACCTCTTGGACCTGGAAGGTTTTGACAACCATTGGGGATGGAACGCCTACCTGATATATGGAAAAGCGAAAATTCATAAAAATTTTACCAACCATATAATAAGAAAATCACTCTTTGCTGTATGGGAAAAATATAAGGACCTGATGGAACCTAAAGTCCCGTGGTGGACTTCTCCAATAGAAGCCATAGCAGTAAGACGGAACAATACTCAGGAAAGCTGGCCAACATATAAAATACTTCTAAAAAATGAAGATAACCAAATAAAATTAAAAAACTTTGAGGAAATATGAGAACACATCTCAGACTGGTTCCAATACCATCAGTTATTTGAAAAATTTAAATCTGACAAACAAAAGGGGTTCTCAACAGAAATTTCCTGATTCGAATCTGATCTTGTAAATTCTAAAAGAAAAACTCTTTCCAAAACTTATCGACTCCTTCTTGACTGGACAGTCAAGGAGGAGGAGGTAACAGTGGCAATGGTGAGGTGGTCCCAGCATTTTGGCCATTCAATAACCATGGCCCAATGGGAAAATTTATGGAAGATCAATTGGAAATTCACAAATTGTTACACGATTAGAGAGAACTTTCAAAAAATGCAACATCGATGGTATCTAACACCATGGAAACTTTCAAAAATGTATAAAAATGTGTCAAGTAATTGCTGGAGATGTGGAGACTCAGGAACATTCTAACATATGTGGTGGACATGTAGGAAAATACAGGTGTTCTGGGAGAGTATACATGCAGAACTGCAAAAAATGCTAAAGATCTCTTTCAATAAAAAACCAGAGGCCTACCTCCTGGGAATAACAGATTTGGATATTCCACAAAAGAGGAAGGGTATCTTTTTATATGCGACGGCGGCAACAAGAGTTTTGATCACAGCAAAATGGAAGAGTAATGAAATCCCCTCTATACAAGATTGGATCCAAAAGCTGACAGAATATGCCGAATTAGATGGTTTAGCAGAAAAAATAAAGAATAAATCAAAACAGGAATTTGTTTCAAAATGGGAGGGGGGGAAGAATCCCAGGTATCAGGGACAGCGTCTCCTCCAGGAGGGAGAGAAGATGAGTTAGGGTTGACCACGCCTCCATCGGTGAGCGAGGGAACGGTCAAGAGGAAGGTTGCCGGCTGGGCGCGCGCGCCAAGTTCAAATGTACAGGCGAGCGGCACAGCAGGTAGCCCGGATAGGGAACCAGGTCCTAAAGCCCGCCGGAGGGAGGGGCAAGAATCAGGGGAGTCAGCGTCAGAAGAGTCCAGAAAGGGTGAAACCCCAGCGGGCAGGAGGGCCCAGAGGAGGAAGGAGCTAAGGAAGAGGTGGAGCAAGGCTAGAGTCTTAAACTGGTGTGGAAGGGGAGGAGATTCAGACGGAGCTTCGCCGGTCTAGGGTTTAAGACGTAGAGCTACGCGCTGCGGCTTTGAAATGGAAACTGAACTTCAATAAAGACTTTTGTACATAACGACAGCCTGGCATTGGTCCTCTGTGAGCTGGGACCTAGGGGCAGCTCTGACAGTGTGTAATTTGGTATTTGTGTGTGTGTGTGTTTTCAAATAAAAAACTTTTTAAAAAATAGAGTCTATCAGTAGTATATATTTTATCCTTGGATTTCCCCCCTGCCAGATGAATTTAGATATTTTTCTTTGCCATTCTTTAAAGTGCCCTGCCCCACTGATCATGGGCATTGATTGAAACAGAAATAATATTCTTGGTAGCAGATTAATTTTTATAGTCAATATTCTTCAAAAGGACAAATTCATCCTTCCCCATACCTCTAAGTTTCTTTTTATTTCTCTCCGCCTAGGTATATAGCTATCTTTGAAGATACTGAGGTTTTTTGCTGTTAACTATACTCCTAAATGTTTAACCTTCTTTTCTATCAATATTTCTGTGATCTGTTGTAACAATTCTTTAAATGGATCTGTCATATATTTCACCAATATTTTTTTTGTTTTATTAAGCTTAAAACTGGCTATTTGTCCAAGCTCCTGAATTTTGTCCAGCACCCTTTATACGTTGACCAAGGGTTGCTGTCGCAAGGTTGACTGCAAACACGTTCAGTTTATAAGCTTTACAGTTTATATGTTCTATTTCAAATACATATTATTATTATTTATTTATGAATAATAATAATATTATTCTACTGAAGTTCCCCCAACCTCCTCTGGGTGTCCCCCTAGCTCCCTTTTCCAAGTAAAATTCCAATATCAATTCCCTGTTGTTACACCTCCTGACCAATAGATGTCCTTCACACCCTGTCTTCCCCCTCTCTCAATGCATCTCTCTCTTAAATTCTCTTTATTTGTCTCTTCCTGTTTTGTCTGGTCCCTATGTCTTCCAGCCAGTAAAGTAAATCATCTAAACAATTAGATTTTTGTAAAAATAGCTGGCAGACTTTGCCTTTCTATTTATTTGTTTCACTAAAGACTGAGGGAAGGAATAACTTTCGGTTCTGCCGCTTCAATGTACCTAATCCAAAATGGAGATATGAAATAAATAAATCACAAACTGCTGCAGAAATTTAAGATTGAGAAAATAAGAAACTTAGAGAAACCAAAATTTGACAAATTTCCTTCATCCTTAGTTGACCTAAACCTAACCCTAATTGTAACCAAAACCCTTACCCTAACCACAACCCTGACTTCAAACTTAACCCCAACTTTAAATCTAACCCTAACCCTAACCCTAACCCTAACCCTAACCCTAACCCTAACCTCAACCCTAACCCTAACCCTAACCCTAACCCTAACCCTAACCCAAACCCCAACCATAACCTCAACCCTAACCATAACACTAAACTCAAGCCTAAAACTAAGACTAAGCCTAAATTCAACCCTAACCCTAAACTTAACCCTAGGCCTAAGACTAACCCCAACACTAAACCAAGCCCTAACCATAGCCCTAGCCCTGACCATACCAGTAACCGTAACCCTAACCCTAACCATAACCCCAACCCTAACTGCATCCCTAAACTCAACTGTAAGCCTAAACATAAACCTAAGCCTAAGCCTAAGACTAAGCCTAAACTTAAGCCTAACCATAACCGTAACACTTACTTCAAATTTAACCCCACCTCTAAATCTCACCTCAACCCTAACCCCAATCCTAACTGTAACCCTAAAATCAACCCTAAGCCTAAGCCTAAAGATAAGTCTAATGCTAACCCTAACACTAACTTCAATGCCATCACTAACCCTAACCTCAACACTAACCCTAACCCCAACCGTAACCCCAATCACAGCCTCGACCCTAACTCCAACCCTAAGCTCAGTTCTAACCTAACCCTAACCCTAACCCTAACCCTAACCCTAACCCTAACCATAACCATAACCATAACCATAAGATCAACCCTAACCCTAACGCTAAGCTTAGCTCTAAACCTAACCCTAAACCTAACACTAACTCTAAACTCAACGTCAACCCTAACCCTAACCTCACCCTAAACCTCGACATCAACCTCAACCTCAACCAGAACCAGAACCTAACCCCAACCCTAACCCTAATCATAGCTTGGCCCTAACCCCAACCCTAAACTCAGCTCTAACGGTAACCAGAACCTCAACTCGAACCCAAACCCTAAGCTCAACTCTAATGCTAACCCTAAC
This sequence comes from Podarcis erhardii, assembly GCF_964252035.2. NCBI lineage: Eukaryota > Metazoa > Chordata > Lepidosauria > Squamata > Lacertidae > Podarcis > Podarcis erhardii. Next base: position 4,565,895 of record NC_138507.1, on the reverse strand, counting down.
CCTAACCCTAGTGCTAGCCCTAGCCCTAGCCCTAGCCCTAGCCCTAGCCCTAACCCTAACCCTAACCCTAACCCTAACCCTAACCCTAACCCTAACCCTAACCCTAACCCTAACCCTAACCCTAACATATCATATAATCCAAGTATTCTGCCAAATTATAAATTTTTGTTGGGGCTTCCCATGCTTCAAGTTCAGGGGGCTTCTGATCATCTTATATCTCTACTACCTTGAGTTTCCAATAGCTCCTTTAAATCTTCCTGTTGTTAACCTTCCTTCTTTCACGGCCTCTGAGTTGTTTCCACAGTCCCCTCCCTCGGGGACTTTTCCCTCATTCTTTACGAACTTGGGGGTGGTTTATTGGGCATCCACGGATGAGACTGCATCTTCCCTTACACCGAGAAGAATTTGGGAGGCTGATTACTCCCATCTCAGCCTCTAATTACCTCATGGGAACGGGAGCGATGGTATTGTCGGCCATGTTAACTGGCGCCTCAAGCGGAAGACCAACCCTAACCCTAAAACTAACAAAAACCCAAACCTGAACCTGAACCTAACCCCTGAACCTAACCCTAACCCTAACCCTAACCCTAACCGCAACCCAAAGCTCAGCTCTAACCATAACTGTAACGTCCACCAGAACCCAAACCCTAAGCTCAGCTCAAACCCTCACCCTCACCCTAAACTCAACTCTAAAGTTAACCCTAAACCTAAGCTCACCCCTAACACTAACCCTAACGCTAACGCTAACCCTAACCCTAACCCTAACCCTAACCCTAACCCTAACCCTAACCCTAACCATAACCCTAACCCTAACCTAACAGCTATAACCCTGATCATAGCCTCAACCCTAACCCTAACCCTAAGCTCAGCTTTAACCGCAACCCTAACCACAACCCGAACCCGAACCTGGACTTTAATCGTAAATTCAATTCTAACCCTAACCCTAACCCTAACCCTAACCCTAACCCTAGCCCTAACCCTGGCCCTAGCCCTTGCCTTAACCTTAACCTTAACCTTAACCTTAACCTTAACCTTAACCTTAACCTTAACCTTAACCTTAACCTTAACTTTAACCCCAACCCCAACCCTAACCCTAACACTACCCTTAACCTGAACCCTAACCCTAACCCTAAGCCTAACCACAATCACAACCCTAACCCTATGCGGTAGAGGTAGACTTAGAGTTAGGGTAAGGGGTTGAGGTTAGGGTTAATATTAGGGTTAGGACTAGGATTGGCGTTAGGGTTAGGGTTAGGGTTAGGGTTAGGGATAAGGTTAGGGTTAGGGTAAGCTTTGAGTTTAAGTTTGAGGTTGACGTTGAGGTTGAGGATAGGGTTATGTTTAGGGTTGAGATTAAGGTTAATGTTAGGGTTAGGGTTGGGGTTGGGGTTGGGGTTGAGGTTAGGGTTAAGGTTAGGGTTAGGGTTAGGGTTAGGGTTAGGGTTAGGGATGTGGTTAGGGTTAGGATTAGGGTTACGGGTTAGGGTTGGGGCTGAGGTTAGGATTATGGTTAGGGTTAGGGTTAGGGTTAGGGTTGGTGTTAGGGTTAGGGTTAGGGTCAGGGTTAGGGTTAGGGTTAGCGTTAGGGTTGGGATTTGGTTTAGGGTTAGGGTTAGGGTTAAGGATTGGGTTTTGGTTAGGGTTAGGGTTGAGGTTGAGGTTGAGGATAGGGTTATGGTTAGGGTTGCACTTAGGGTTAGGGTTAGGGTTAAGGTTCGGGTTCGGGTTAAACTTAGGGTTAGGGTTGAAGCTGGGTTAGGGTTAGGGTTGGCCTTAGGGTTAGGGTTGGGGTTGAGGTTGGGGTTGGGGTTAGGGTTACGTTTTTGGATTAGAGGGGGTTTTTTTACTACCAAAAAGTGCTATGTATTCAATGCCCTAAGTGTAAGACTTTTCTGAATTAGATACCTATTTATATTTCCCCCCCTTTTTTCTTTTTACTTGTTTTATTAAATTTGCTTAGTAACATAAAAATTTTATATATATTCTATAAAACAAAGAATACAGAACAAAATTCATTCATACTACAATGCCTAACTACATAACATTAATATGGTATTAATATCTTTATCCATGTACACAGTCTGTTCATTCGAGCTTGTATGTTAGGGTTGGCTTCCCCCCTTTCTATTGAGTTCCTGTAAAATGCCCATTTATTTGTGATTCTTTGGCATTTATTTTCCCATCTATCCTCTGCCACTATCTGTGCAAATATTTCTGATTGTACGTATTCAAAAACATAATCATTCAATTTTTCCATATTCCATTTGGCCTCTTCTTTCCATCCCAAAGCAGTAACTGCCATTTCAGCTAGAATCATAATCTTGTACAACTCTTGCTTATTACTCTTTACTTTGTTATTTTCCAGTATTCCTGAAAATAACAAATCCCTATTAACTTCTATGTTTATTTAAAATAGTCTGGAAATTACCTTTATAATCTTTTGCCAATATTCCTTAACCAGATTACATTCCCACCACATGTGTGAATATAGTCCTTTTTCCTGACCACAATGCCAGCATTTGGGACTAAACCCTTTCACTATATACACCATTTGTGCCGGAGTTCTATACCATTTTAATACATTTTTTCTACTTAATTTTTCTACTTTTCTATTTTAATATTGTTTATATTCTTCATCAATTCTTGAGCCGTGTTTGGATGGATCATACCTTCCTGCTCCTATTTAATCTGGATTACCCTTATCATTCTTTCTTTGTTGCTTATCATCAGTTTATACAGCATCCCTGCTATCCCTTTCTCCGTTATTTGTCTTTTGTTCAGCACCATATCTATTTTCATTTCTGTCCTCATCGTTTCCTCTGCTCTTTCCGTTTTTATTAAATCATAAAGTCCTTGCACTTTCAGCCAATATTGTTTTCCTATTTTTTCTAAAAAACTTTTTTTGTAATTAAATTCCCTTCTTCATCAAACATATCTTTTAATTTATAAAATCCCTGATCTTCTAATTTCTTCCACCAACCTGGTTCCCTTTGACCCTCCTGCATATATTTTAATGGCGTCCACCTTGAATATGTTGGCATCCATTTTGTATTCCAATTCCTCCAAATTCCTTTTTTTTTAAAATAATTTTTATTAATTTTCATAAACAAAAAACACACAAATAAGAACATTCATAAACAACACATGACTTCCCCATGCCTCCCCTTCACTGCACCCTTGTTTCAAAATTTTTTAGCAATCCTTCATTCCATTTCTATATTTAATTTCCCTCAAGATTCTCTTAACTTAAATATTTACAGCTATAATTCTGTTTCTTACCCCTTGACATTTTATCAGTCTGAGATTTTGCAACAGTTCTTAAGATATATTTTAAATTTTTTCCAGTCCTCTTCCACTGTCTCTCTCCTCTGATCACGGATTCTGCCGGTCATCTCTGCCAGTCCCATAAATTCAGTCACCTTCGTCTGCCATTCTTCCAGAGTAGGTAATTCTTGCATCTTCCAATACTTTGCCAGGAGAATTCTTGCTGCTGTAGTTGCATACATGAAAAAGGTCCTATCTTTCTTTGGTACCAATTGGCCGACCATGCCCAAGAGAAAAGCCTCCGGTTTCTTTACAAATGTCCACTTAAGGATTTTCTTAATTTCATTATAGATCATTTCCCAGTAGGCTTTAACCTTTGGGCAGGTCCACCAAAGATGATAGAAAGTTCCTTCACATTCGTTACATTTCCAGCATTTATTATTGGGCAAATGGTATATCTTTGCAAGCTTGACTGGAGTCATGTACCACCTATAGATCATTTTCATTATGTTTTCTTTCAAGGCACTACATGCCGTAAATTTAAGGCCTGTGGTCCATAACTGTTCCCAGTCAGCGAACATAATATCATGACCTAAGTCTTGTGCCCATTTGATCATAGCTGATTTAACCGTTTCATCCTGTGTATTCCATTTCAGCAACAAATTATACATTTTAGACAAATTCTTAGTATTGGTCTCTAACAATTCTGTTTCCAATTTTGACCTCTCCTTCTGAAATCCTAGTTTCCTGTCCTGCTTAAAAGTCTCATTTATCTGATAATAATGTAACCAGTCTCGAACTTTGGATTTTAGTTTCTCAAAGCTCTGTAATTTAACTTTTTCACCATCATATTCTATAATTTCACAATATTTTGGCCAATTAGAATCCATGTTAAGTTTTTTCACCGCTCTAGCTTCCATTGGTGACAACCATCTGGGTGTTTTATTTTCCAACAAATCCTTATATCGATTCCAAACATTATACAAAGCTTTCCTGACAATATGATTTTTAAAGCCCTTATAAACCTTTGCCTTGTCATACCATAAATATGCATGCCAGCCAAAATTATTATCATACCCTTCCAAGTCTAAAATGTCTGTGTCTTCAAGAAGTAGCCATTGCTTCAACCAGCAGAAAGCTGCTGCTTCATAGTAAAGTCTTAAGTCCGGCAGAGCAAAACCCCCCCTATCTTTTGCATCAGTTAAAATCTTAAATTTTATTCTGGGCTTTTTGCCCTGCCAGACAAATTTGGATATATCTTTCTGCCACTTCTTGAGACAGTCCATCCTATCTAGAACTTGCAATGTCTGGAACAAAAACAACAATCTCGGCAATACATTCATCTTAATAACGGCAATTCGGCCTAACAAGGATAGTCTCAACCTAGACCATATGTCAAAATCTTTCTTAACTTCCAGCCAACATTTCTCATAATTGTCTTTAAACAAATTCACATTTTTAGATGTTAAATTCACCCCCAGATACTTCACTTTTTTTGTTATTTCCAAACCAGTTTCCCTTTGAAAGCTATCTTTTTCCCCCATCGTTAGATTTTTTTCCAGCACCTTTGTCTTCTGTTTATTTAATTTAAAACCAGCCACTTGACCAAATATTTCAATTAGTTCTAAAACTCTTTTTGTGCTGGCTTCTGGCTGCTGCAAAGTCAAAACTAGGTCATCTGCAAATGCTCTTAGCTTATAGTGTTTAGCTCCGAGGTGTATTCCTTCAACCAGCTGGTCCCTTCTAATCATATTCAACAACACCTCCAGGACCGATATAAACAATAGAGGGGATATTGGGCAACCCTGTCGTGTCCCTTTTTCTATTGGGATCTCGTCCATAACCACACCATTCACAATTAATTTAGCTTTTTGCTCAGAGTATATTGCACCTATACCGTTTTCAAAATTTTGGCCTACCCCCATCCCATGGAGATTCCTCTTCATAAAGCTCCAAGAAATATTGTCAAAGGCTTTCTCCGCATCCACAAAAATCAAAACTGCTTTTCTATTTATATCAGTCTCCAATAGTTCCAAAATATCTATAATGTTCCTTACATTATCTGACATATGTCTCCCTGGGAGAAAGCCTGTTTGGTCCTTATGAATCTCCTCTAACAACACTTTTTTAAATCTTTTTGCTAAAATGTCTGCAAAAATTTTATAATCCACATTTAAGAGTGATATAGGGCAGTAGTTCTTAACTTGATGTTTCTCAGTTTCTGTCTTCGGTATAAGTGAGATAAATGCTTCTTTCCACGATTCGGGAGCCTTTTTCCCCTCCAAGATTTGGTTGCAAACTTCTTTCAATGGTTGTATTAGCCATTCCTTCATTGCTTTATAGTATCTCGCCGTCAGCCCGTCTGGTCCTGGTGATTTTCCCAATTGCATATTCTGGATGGCACCCTCTATTTCCTGGTTCGTAATTTTCTCATTTAAAATCCTTTTATTTTTTTCCGAGATCTTTGATAGTCCATGTTTTTTAATAAATTCTTCTATCTCTTGTTCATCTTTTGGCCCTTGTGCATACAATTTCTTAAAGAAACTTTGAAAACAATTACTGATTTCATTTGGTTTATTTATAGATTTTCCCTCTACCTCGAGAAATGTCACAGTATTCAACTTTTGTCTCTTTTTCAGTTGCCATGACAGCAGTTTCCCACATTTATCTGCTGATTCAAAAGTTTTTTGCCTCATTTGTTTTATTTTCCATTCTATTTCTTGGTTCATCAATTCCATGTATTGGGTCTGGTAATACTTTATTTCTCTTAAAATCTCCTGGGATTTAGGTTTTGATCTCAGTTTCTTCTCTCCTTCTTTCATTTGTTTCCAAATTTTTTCTTTCTTCTCATTCTGTTGTTTCCTTTTTATCGAATTCTGCTGGATTAGAAAACCACGCATCACGGCCTTGCTTGCATCCCATATTGTTCTTCTTTCCACATCTGTTCCTAGGTTTATTTCGAAGTAGTCTTTCAAAGTCTTTTGGGCCTTTTTATAAATTGCTTCATCTCTAAAAAGGGTGTCATTCATTCTCCATCTGAAGGTTCCAGCTGTTGTCAATTTCATTTCCATCTTTACTGCATTATGGTCGGAGCAAGTTTTTGGGCAGATTTCTGTTTTTTTAACCCTTGGTGCCAGATTGCTAGAAATCCATATTTGGTCAATCCTGGTCCATGTCATTTTTGCTTCAGAGAAAAAGGTCCCCTCTCTTTCCAGAGGGTTCCTTGTTCTCCAAATGTCAATCAAGTCCATTGTGTCAGTCAGTTCGAAGAAAGTCTTTGGTAGTCTCCCATCCTTAGAAATTACTTGTCTTTGAGCTTTATCCATATTTGTGGAGACAACTCCATTCATATCACCCATCATTATAATTTTATAGTCCATGAAATCCATTAATGTCTCATGCAACTTCTTGAAAAACTCAGCCTTCCCCTCATTAGGTGCATAAATTCCTACAATCAGAATTTTTTCTCCTTGAGTTTGAATTTCCACTGCCAGAAATCTTCCTTGTTCATCCTTAAAGATCATTTTTGGTTCCAATTTTTCCTTGACATAAATCACCACTCCTCTTTTCTTAACTTTATCTGAGGAAATAAATTCCAGTCCTAATCTCTTATTTGTCAGAAGTTTTCTGTGTATCCTGGCAATATGAGTTTCTTGCAAACATATTATGTCTAAATATTCTTTCTTTAATATATGAAACACTTGAGCCCTTTTTCGGGGATGGTTAAGACCATTGCAGTTCCAACTCAGAAGTTGCAGAGACATTTTTGTTACTGGGTATCTTTTCCACCGACTGCTCCAAGTTCTTGTTCCTGATCGGTCGGTGCTGGGGTCAATCCAAATGATAGGTTTGCAATATCCGGTATTTCTCTCTCACTCACAGTTCCTTTCTGAAAGTCTTCAAAATTTCTCTCCAAAAAATGTTCTTTATCTTGAATTGTTTTTATTTTGATTTTCTTCCCTTTAAAATTAAAGGACAACCCTTGTGGGAACTCCCACCTGAATGGAGTGTTGTTTTGTTTCAATAAATCCACTAAATCTTTGAATTGAGTCCTCACCTCCAAAAAATATTTAGGAATATCTTTAAAAATCTGTATTTGAGAATTCTTAATAATCAGAGCCTTCTGGAAGTGTAGGTTCAGTATTTTGTCTCTTTCTTCCTTGGATCTCAAAGTGATTAAGCAATCCCTTGGTTTCTTGCCTTGCTTCCTGCCAATCCGGAAAGCTGTAGTTATTACAAATTCATCTTCTTCTCCTTCTAATTCATCAGTCCAAAATTCTTGAAACTTATCTGTGAGAAATTCCCCAAGGTTGCCCTCTTCCTCTTCTGGCACCAATCTCAATTTCAAATTCTTGCCTTTCCTCTCCAATTCCATAAGAGCCAAAGTTGCATCATGTTCATGTACCTTCTTTGCAATGGGCACAAATTTTCCCTTAGTTTCCTCGGCAGTGCTCTTAGCGATCTCGGCTATTTTCCTTGTTTCCGTACTTTCTTGAATTAGACGATTTATAGAGTCTGTATTAGATGATATTGTCGTTGTGTTCAAATCCAATCTTGTTGTCAATTCTGTCAATTTCTTAGAGTTCTCTGTAGATTGCTTAGTGAGTGCTTCTAAAGATTGGTTTATTCTGAGCAGTGCCTGTGTCATAGAATCCATTGATGCTGTTGTAACTTTTTCCTGTGCAGCTGCTGCTCCTGATATGGAGCTTCTTTTCTGAGCCTGCTTTTGAGCCTGTTTTGTTTTGCTTCTTGTTGATATTTCATCCAGTGGCGTGCTCATAACTCAAGGTCGTTCACACAGGAAGGTTGCAAATGGAAAATCCCACTTCTTTACCTCAATACAGCAGTCTCTCTTTTAGTCCTCTAGAGGGGGAAATTGTATCCAGGCAGGAATAACAAAGAAACAGGGAAGCAAATAGCCATGCAAGGTCCCAAAGAAATAAAGTCCAACCCAAAGTCCTACTTTGTTGCAATTTGAAATCAGATTCTGCCAAGTAAAGTCCCGTTATTATATTTCAAGTAAAGTCTTACTTTATATCCACAGTCCTCTCTTTTTTGACAGTTCGTTTCTAGGCGCTCACCGCTCAGGCAGCCTGGTCAGAGGTATCGGCAGCGGAGAGTTTCCCGTTCACAACTTTCTTCTTCTAGCGGGTTAAATTAAGTCAATTTTTCCTTCCCCCCTTCTCCCGCTCAGTGGGGGGAAGACCCTTTCAATGTCAGGTTTAGCAAAGTTCAAAAAGCGTTCCCTTTAAATACAGCTAGCTCTTTTCATTGCTGCGTCTGTCGTGCAGTTCCGGGAGGCTGACTTCCTTAATTTTTGCCTTTCCCGTTTTCAGCCAAATCTTCTTAATTTAAAAGTCCCATTCAATTTGTTTTGCAGTTCTTACTCACGGGTATTGTTGCCAATCGGTAATTTCAGGAAGGAATCGGCGCTCTCCGTCAATGGCGACGCGGCTTCGCTCCGCGAGCTGGGTTGCGATCCTCAGCACCGCGCTCACACCCGATGCCGCTCCAGAGCCTTTAAAAAGACTCCTTTGCGATACCGGGGGGCGCAAAGGTGCCCACCGAATCTCCTTGTTCACAGGCTTCAGCGCCTGTGATTTTAGGGGTCCCCCGCTCACCGTAGCGGGTCAGACCCGAACTCACGGAGCAGTCCTGCTTCGGAGCTCGAAGCAAGGACCGCCATTAAGACGCTGGCGCCGACCGGCAATTCCTCCAAATTCCTAACGCAGTTTTCTTCGTCCTATTGTCTTCTTAAAAGCCGTATTAAAATATCCCTTCTCTTCCTATTCCTTCATTTATTTCATTTTCCAGCCTTATCCATTTAATCCCATCCTTATATCCAATATCTATTAGATTTTTCAATTTGAATGTTTCATAATAAAATTCTAAGTTCGGTATTCCCCATCCCATCTCTTCTTGAGATGAATAATTTACTATGTCTGGGGTGCTAACTCCTTTACTTTCAAAAATCCAATTTTTAAATACCTTATTCCATGTTTTGAACCATATTTTCCTAATGGGTAGTGTAATTACTTGAAATAAATATAATAATTTCAGTACCAAAAACATTTTAACTGCTCTAATCCTACCTAGAATAGATAAATTTTTATTTGTCCATGATTACTCTGGTTTCTCTTCAGATCATATAAATCTTTCGCCTTTTACGGTTAGGATTAGAGTTGAGATTAGGGTTAAGATTAGTGTTGAGATTAGGGGTAGGGGTAGGGTTGAGGTTAGGGTTAGGGTTAGGGTTAGGTTTGAGGTTAGCCTTAGGGTTAGGGTTAGGGTTACATATAGGGTTAGGGTTAGGTTTGTGTTTGAGGTTAGGGTTACGGTTACGGTTACGTATAAAGTTGGGGTTAGGGGTAGGGTTAGGGTTGAGACTAGGGTTAGGGTTAGGATTAGGGTTAGGGTTAGGGTTAGGGTTAGGGTTAGGGTTAGGGTTAGGGTTAGGGTTTGAGTTTGAGTTAGAGTTAGGGTTAGAGTTGAGGTTAGGGTTAGGGTTTGGATTGGGGTTAAGGTTAGGGATGGGGTTATGTTTTTGGTTAGGGTTAGGGTTGAGTTTAGGGTTAGAGTTAGCATTGCGGTTAGGGTTACTGTTAGGTTGAGTTAGGGTTAGGGTTAGGGTTAGGGTTAAGGTTAGGTTTGCGTTTAGGGTTAGGGTTGGTGTTGGTGTTGGTGTCGGCGTTAGGGGTAGGGGTAGGGGTAGGGTTGAGATTAGGGTTAGGGTTAGGTTTATATTTAGGGTTAGGGTTAGGGTTAGGTTGTGTTTGAGTTCGGGTTCGGGTTCGGGTTCGGGTTCGGGTTCGGGTTGAGGTTAGGGTTATGGTTATGGTTATGGTTGGGGTTAGGGTTAGGATTGGGGTTGGTTTTACAGTTGAGGTTAGGGTTAGGGTTGAGGTTAGGTTAGGGTGAGGGTGAGGGTTAGGGTTGACATTAGAGTTAGGGTTAGGGTTAGGGTTAGGATTTGGTTAGGGATAGGGTCACGGTTAGGGTTGAGGATAGGGTTAGGGTTATGGTTAGCGTTAACATTGGTTATGGTTACGGTAACGGTTACGATTAGTGTTAAGGTTAGCATTAGGTGTAGGGGTAGTGTTGAGGTTAGCGTTTGGGTTAGGGTTAGGGTTAGGGTTGGGGTTAGGGTGAGGGTTAGGGATGGGGTTAGGGTTAGGGTTAGGGTTAGGGTTAGGGTTGAGGTTAGGGTTATGATTGGTGTTAGTGTTCGGATTGGGGTTTGGGTTAGAGTTTAGGATAGGGTTAGGGATAGGGTTATAGTTGAGGTTCAGCTTAGGGTTGGGTTAGAGTTAAGGTTGAGGGTAGGGTGAGGGTGAGTGTTAGGGTTAGGGTTAGTATTGCGGTTCGGGCTACCGTTAGGTTGAGTTAGGGTTAGGGTTAGGGTTAGGGTTAGGGTTAGGGTTAGGGTTAGGGTTAGGGTTCGGGGTAGGGGTAGGGGTAGAGGTAGGGGTAGGGTTGAGCTTAGTTTTAGGGGTAGTGGTAGGGTTAGATTTGAGGTTAGAGTTAGGGTTAGAGTTACGGTTTGAGTTGAGGTTGGGTTAGGGTTGTGTTAGGGTTAAGTTAGGGATTGGTTAGGGATAGGGTCACGGTTAGGGTTGAGGATAGGGTTAGGGTTAGCATTAGGGTTAGGGTTAGGGTAACGGTTACGGTTAGTGTTGAGGTTAGCGTTAGGGGTAGGGGTAGTGTTGAGATTAGCATTTGGGTTAGGTTTGGGTTTGGGTTAGAGTTAGGTGTTAGTGTTAGTGTTAAAGTTAGGGTTAGGGTTAGGGTTAGCGTTAGCGTTAGCGATAGGGTTATAGTTGAGGTTCGGCATAGGGTTGGGTTAGGGTTAAGGTTGAGGGTAGGGTCAGGGTCAGGGTTAGTGTTAGGTTTAGGGTTAGGGTTAGGGTTAGTGTCAGGGTTAGCGTTACGGTTCGAGTAAGGGATTAAGTTTAGTGATTGGGATGAGGTTTGGGTTTGGGATTTGGTTTGGGTTTGGGATAAAGTAGGGTTAGAGGTAGAGGTAACCTTAACCCTAACCCTATCCTCAACTTTAAAACTAAACCAATCCCAGTCCTAACCCTAACCCTAACCCCAACCCTCACCCTAACCCAGCCCTTACCCTAACCCTCACCCTAATGCTAACCCTAAACTCAACCCTTACCCTAGCCATATCCCTAACTCTAATCCACACCTCAACTCTAACCCTAACCCTAACCCTAACTCTAACCCAAACCCGAAACAGAATCTCAGCCCTAACCCTAACCCAACCCTAACCGTATCCGTAACCATATCCCTAATACGAACCAAAATCCGAACAGTTACCCTAATCCTAACCATAACCATAACCGTAGTCCAAACCGTAACTGTCAGGGGCTCAGGAGCAGAGGCACAGGGGAGAGAGGAAATGGAGAGCGAAGGGGAAGAATCGGAGGGCAGCGTAGGGGAGTATGACAGTGGCCCGAGAGATTCCATGAGCTTCTCCAGCGAATCAGAAGATTCCCAGAGGGGGGCACCGATGGCCAGGGCAAGGGGGGTCCCAGGGGGGACGCACCAGAAGCAAGGGGCCAGCGGGGACTCCCAAAGCAGCAGCGGGGGATCAGGACCAGCTCCCCCACCAGAGCGTAGTGGGGGGGAAGAGTCCCATGTATCAGGGCCAGCGCCTCCTCCAGCAGGGAGAGAAGATGAGTCAGGGCTGGCCACGCCTCTATCGGAGAGTGAGGGAACGGAGGGGAAGTCAGGTCCAGCTAGCCTCCCCGAAGGGGGAAGCAGTGACAGGAGCAGTGTAACGGTCAGGAGGAAGGTTGCCGGCTGGGCGCGGGCGCCAAGTTCGAATGTACAGGCGCGCGGGACAGCAGAAAACCGGGATTGGGAACCAGGTCCTAAAGCCCGCCGGAGGCAGGGGGAAGACTCAGGGGACTCAGCGTCAGAAGAGTCTAGAAAGGGCAAGACCAGAGGAGTAAAGAGCAAAGGAAGAGGTGGAGCAAGGCTAGAGTCTTAAACTGGTGTCTGGGGGGAGGAGATTCAGACGGAGCTTCAGCGGTCTAGAGTTTGAGACGTAGAGCTGCGCGCCGCGGCTTTGGAAATCAAAACTGAACTTCAATAAAGACTTTTGTATATAACAACGAACTGGCATTGGTCCTTTGTGAGCTGGGACCTCGGGCAGCTCTGACAGTAACTCTAATCATAACACTAAGCCAAACCCTGACACTAACGTCAACCCTTACCCTAACGCTAACCATAAACCAACTGTAACCCTAACCTTAACCAAACCTCTAACCCTAACTCTACCCCTAACCTTACCTCTACCCCTAAAAGTAACCCTAACACTAACCCTAACATTAACCTTGAACCTGACCCTGACCCGAATCCCAACTCAAACCCTAAGCTCAACCCTATCCCTAACCTCAAAACTAACCACAACCCTATCCTAAACCGAAACCCTAACCCTAACCCTAACCCTAACCCTAACCCTAACCCTATCCTCATCCCTAACCCTGACCCTCTGCTCAACGCTGAAACTAACCCTTACCTTAACCCGAACCCCAACTCTAACCCTAACCCTAACCTTCAGTCCTCACCCTAACCCTAACCCTAACTTCAAACCTAACCATAACCCTATCCTCATCCCTACCCCTGACACTATCCTCAACCCTAACCCTAATAACCCTAAACTTTACCTTAACCCTAACCCCAACCCCAACTCCAACCCTAACCCTAAACCTATACTCAACCCTAACCCTAACCCAAACCCTAACTCCAAGCACAACCCTAACCCTAACCCTAACCCTAACCCTAACCCTAACCCTAACCGTATTCTCAACCCTAACCCTAACCATAACCCTATTCTCATCCCTAACCCTCACACTATCCTCACGCTTAACCTAACCCTTACCTTAACCGTAACCCCAACCCCAACTCCAACCCTAACACTATCCTCAACCATATCCTCAACCTGAACCCGAAACCGAACCCTAAAGTTAACCTTAACCCTAACTCTAACCCTAACCCTAACCCTAACCCTAACCCTAACCCTAACCCTAACCCTAACTCTAACCCTAACCCTAACCCTAACCTTTACGTTAACCCTAACCCTAACCCTAACCCTAACCCTAACCCTAACCCCACCTCCAACCCCAACCCTAACCCTAACCCTAACCCTAACCCTAACCCTAGCCCTAACCCTAACTATAACCCTAACACTAATCCGAACCCTAACCTCAACCCCAACCCTAAGCCTAACCCTAACCCTAACCGTATTCTCAACCCTAACCCTAACCATAACCCTATTCTCATCCCTAACCCTCACACTATCCTCAACGCTTAACCTAACCCTTACCTTAACCGTAACCCCAACCCCAACTCCAACCCTAACACTATCCTCAACCATATCCTCAACCTGAACCCGAACCCTAAAGTTAACCTGAACCCGAACCCTAACCCTAACCCTAACCCTAACCCCAACCCCAACCCCAAACCCATAACCCTATCCTCATCCCTAACCCAGACCCTATCCTCAACGCTAACCCTAACCCTTACCTTAACCCTAACCCTAACACTAACCCTAAATCCAACACTAACCCTAATCTTAACTGTCAGGGGTTCAGAAGGAGAGACACGGGAGGGGGAGCAAATGGAGAGTGAGGAGGAGGAGTACGAGGGGGGAGCAGGCAGTGACAGTGGAAAGAGTTATTCCACAAGCCTCTCCAGCGAATCGGAGGACTCACAGAAGGGAGCGCCGATGGCCAGGGCGAGGGGGGTTCCAGGGGGGAAGCCCCAGGAGGAAGGGGCCAGCGGGGAGTCCCTGAGCAGCAGTTGGAAATCAGGACCAGCTTCCCCACCAGAGCGCAGTGGGGAGGGGGAGTCCCAGGAATCGGGACCAGTGCTCTCACCACCAGCGGGAGGAGAGGAGTCAGGTTTGGTCACGCCCACATCAGGAAGCGGGGAAACGGTCAGGAGGAAGGTTACCGGCTGGGCGCGCGCGCCAAGTTCAAATGTACAGGCGAGCGGCACAGCAGGGAGCCCGGGTAGGGAGCCAGGTCCTAAAGCCCGCCGGAAGGAAGGGGAAGACCAAGGGGGGTCAGCGTCAGAGGAGTCCAGGAAGGAGGAGACCCCAGAGGGCAGAAGGACCCAGAGAAGGAAAGAACAGCGTAGGAGGTGGAGCCGGGCAAGGATCTTAAACTGGTGTGGGAGGAGCAGTGAGTCAGAGGGGACTTAGCCGGTCTAGCGTCGAGACGTGGGTCTGCGCGCCCAGAGCTTTGAAATGGAAACTAAACTTCAATAAAGACTTTGTATATTATAGCCACCGGGCGTTGGTCCTCTGTGAGCTGGGATCTAGAGGCAGACCTGACATTAACCCAAACCTTAGCTCAACCCCAAACCCAAGCCCGACCATAACCATATTCTCAACCCAAACCCTAACCCTAATCTCAACCCTAACCCTAACCCTAATCTCAACCCTAACCCTAACCCTAACCGTAACCCAAACCCAACCCTAACCCTTACCCTGACTCAAACCCTAACGCTAACCTCAACCATAATCCTAATCCTAACCCTAACTCTAAACCCAAACCCAACCCTAACCCTAACCCTAACCTCAAGCCTAACCCTAACCCTAACCCTAACCCTAATCCTAATCCTAATCCTAATCCTAATCCTAATCCTATCCCCATCCCCATCCCCATCCCTATCCTTAACCCTAACCCTAACCCTAACCCTAACCCTAACCCTAACCCTTAACCTTACCCTGACTCAAACACTAACCCTAACCCTAACCTCAACCCTAACCCTAACCCTAACCCTAACCCTAACCCTAACCCTAACCCTAACCCTAACCCTAAGCCCAACCCCAACCCTAACCCTAACCCTAACCATAACCCTATCCTCATCCCTAACCCTAACCCTAACCCTACCCCTACCCCTAACCCTATCCCTATCCTAAACCCTAACCCTAACCTTAATCTTAACCTTAAGGCTCACCCTAACCCTAACTTCAAACCTAACCATAACCCTATCCTCAATCCGAACCCTAACCCTAACCCTAACCTCAACCTCAACCCTCACCCAAAACTCTACCTCTTGACCAAACTCTACCCCTTGACCTAACCCTAACCCTAATTCTAACCCCAACCCCAACCCCAACCCCAACCCCAGCCCTAACCCTAACCCTAACCCTTACCTTTACCTTTACCTTTACCTTTACCTTTACCTTTACCTTTACCTTTACCTTTACCTTTACCTTTACCTTTACCTTTACCTTTACCCTAACCCTAACCCCAACTCCAACCCTAACCCTAAACCTAATTCTAACCCTAACCCTAACCCTAACCATAACTTCTACCCTAAACATAACCCTATCCTAAACCCTAACCCTAACCCCAACCCTAATCCTAATCCTAACCCTTACCCCAACCCTAACCCTAACCCTAACCCTAACCCTAACCCTAACCCTAACAGTAACCGTAACCCTAACCCTAACCCTAACCCTAACCCTAACCCTAACCCTAACTTCAACCCTAACCCTAACCGTAATCTAAACTCTAACCCAACCCTAACCCTAACCCTAACCCTAACCCTAATCATAACACTATCCTCATCCCTAACCCTAACCCTAACTCTATCCCTATCCTAAACCCTAACCCTAACCTTAATCTTAACCTTAAGGCTCACCCTAACCGTAACTTCAAACCTAACCCTAACCCTATCCTCAACCCGAACCCGAACCCTAACCTCAACCCTCACCCAAACTCTACCCCTTGACCAAACTCTACCCCTTGACCTAACCCTAATTCTAACCCTAACCCTAACCCCAACCCCAACCCCAGCCCTAACCCTAACCCTAAACCTTACCTTTACCTTTACCTTTACCTTTACCTTTACCTTTACCTTTACCTTTACCTTTACCTTTACCTTTACCTTTACCTTTACCTTTACCTTTACCCCAACCCTAACCCTAACCCTATCCTCAACCCGAACCCGAACCCGAACCCTAACCCAACCCTAACCCTAACCCTAACCCTAACCCTAACCCTGACTCAAACCCTAACCCCAACCCTAACCCTAACCCTAACCCTAACCCTAACCCTAACCCTAACCCTAACCCTAACCCCAACCCTAACCCCAACCCTAACCCTAACCCTAACCCCAACCCTAACTTCAACCCTAAACATAACCCTATCCTCAACCCTAACCCTAACCCTAACCCTAACCCTAATCCTTATCCTTACCCTTACCCCAACCCCAACTCCAACTCCAACCCTAACCCTAACCCTAACCCTAACCCTAACCCTAACCCTAACCCTAACCCTAAACCTATCCTCATCCCTATCCCCAACCCCAACTCCAACCCCAACCCTAACCCTAACCCTAACTTCAACCCTAAACATAACCCTATCCTCAACCGTAACCCTAAACCTAACGCCAACCCCAACCCCAACCCTAATCCTAATCCTAATCCTAATCCTAATCCTAATCCTAACCCTAACCCTAACCCTAACCCTAACCCTAACCCTATACCTAAACCTAACCCTATACTGAATCCTAACCCTAACCCAAACCCTAACCCTAACCCTAACCTCAACCCTAACCCTAACCCTAACCCTAACCCTAACCCTAACCTTAACCCTAACCCTAACCCTAACCCTAACCCTAACCCTAACCCTAATTCTATTTTTTTTAAAAAATAATATTTACAGTGGTGCCTCGCAAGATGAAATTAATCCGTTCCGTCAGGCTCTTCGTATAGCGGTTCTTTCCTCTTGCAAAGCAAGCCCATTGACAGCTTAGCGGATTAGCGCTATTAGCGGTTTAGCGGCTTTTAGCAATCAGCTGTTAAGCGGCTTAGCAGCAGATAAGCTGATAAGCGGCTTAGCGCCTTAGGAAAAGGGGGGGGGAAGGGGGGAAAACCTGCAGGAACTCGCAAGACATTTTCGTCTTGCGAAGCAAGCCCATACGGAAATTCGTTTTGCGAAACGCCTCCAAAATGGAAAACCCTTTCGTCTAGCGGGTTTTCCGTCTTGCGAGGCGTTCGTCTTGCGGGGCACCACTGTATTAAGATTTCAAAAAAGTTACAATAATAAAAAGGAAAAGAAAAAGAAGAAAAAAAATACAAAACACAAAAAGATAAAAAAACAGTCAAAAACAAATCAACCTTTCCATATCTTAACTTTCATTTACTTGTTTCCCTGACCTCCTCGCACCTCCCTTTTTTGTATTCTAGTTCAATTGATTATTTCAGCAAATCCTTTCCATTTTTACTTTTATCTTAATAATTTATCTTAAATATTCTGTCATTCAATTTACCTTAATTTATTTTAACCTTATCTTTCTATAAAATACCTTAAAGCTTAAAACTTAATATTTATTTGTACATAATTCCTTATATCATTTCTACTAAAGCCAAATATTTTCATTCCAACATTTTCCTAATGCTCATTAATTTTACACTAATTCCAAATATAAATAAAAAAATTTCTTCCAATCTTCCTCCAGCGTCTCTTCTTCCTGGTCTCGGGTTATGTCATTCCTTACTGTCCGTTCCATCTAGTCCATCAACCTGGTAATCTTATGTCCGAGGCTCTTAAGTCTTTTCCATGCCCCTTCTGCAGATCTCCTTCTTGTTTGTACTTGCACTTTACCTTATCTTTTGTTGGTCTCTTTCTTAATTCCTTTCCTTTCCCATTGAGGAGTAGGTCTCGGGGATGTTCCAGCTCAAAAATATCTCCGTCTCTCCTCAGCAGATCGGCCCAATTCCCCACAATCAACAGTGTAATCCAGAAAATATTTAAAAGTATATTTCAAAGTCCCTCCAAACTTAAGGGCCCCCACAACTCCAGACCCCCCCCCCCCCGGCCCACTCCAGTTTCAACCTTCAACCACAACGGCTTATGCTCCTGTAGGGCCTCGGGCTTCTCCATTTGTATTACTTGAGGTTCAACAGCAGCCTCCTCCATTATCTTCTGTGTTTGCACTTGCTCTGTCAAAGCAGGTTCCTGAGTTGGCTCCTGGATGGTTTCTGTATAAGTATTCACTGTTTGTCCAAAATTTTTGATTGCAACAGTCATCAAGTCCATCTTATGCATCTGCTCCAACGAAGTGCTTGTCTTGCAAAAGGCAAGCACCAAAACTTCTTCCAAACACATTTTTGTTCAAGGTCACAGTCTGATCCCACGATCCTTATCACCGCAGATGTAGAGTCCCCAGATCGACTCCAGCAGCAATTTAACAAGCTCCCTCTAGAGGAGACAATTTCTATTTGTATCCATCTTTTGAAAGCAGATCCAACAAAAAAAAAGTTACTTTCATTTTTCAGATTTCTTGTTTCTTTTAAATGCAAATGGCAACATTGGAGACAATTTGTTTCTCTTCTTTAACTATCTATCAAAGGATGCTCCTTTCACAGTCAATGAACTTCACCAAAAATCTCTGTCTCTGACACCCCGTTCCCAGGTTTGAGACGGTGGAAATTTATCTTTCTTTACTCTCTCTCCTGCAGGCTTAAACCGTCAAAATTCCCCCTCTTTGCTCCTGCTTCCAAGAGGGGTTTAGATGGTTAAAACAGGAGGAATTTTAAACCTTTATGTACAACTTTCCAGACTTTAGCTTGCACAATTTTTGCTTCAGGCTATTTACAAAAGCGGAAGGCGGACTTCCTGTTTAGAACCTTCCCGCTCGAGTGCCAAATTAAAATGTTTCTTAGCCCAATTTTCTGTTCTACTCACGGGTACTTGTTTAGAGTCCAATTGTCCACAGGAAAAAGTCAGCGCTCTCCGGCAACGGCTGTGCGGCTTCACTCCACAAAAATAGCGGTTGATTCTAAACACCGCGCCGCTCACCCACGTCGCTTCGGATCCCCGACCTAACCCTAATTCTAACCCTAACCCTATGCTGAACCCTAACCCTAACCCTAACCCTAACCCTAATTCTAACCCTAACCCTAACCCTAATCCTAACCCTAATTGTAACCCTAACCCTAACCCCAACCCCAACCCTATTCTCAACCCGAACCCGAACCCTAACCGCAACCCTAACCCTAACCCTAACCCTAAACTCAACCCTCACCCAAACTCTACCCCTTGACCTAACCCTAATCTTAACCCTAACTCCAACCCTTAGCTCAACTCTAACCTTAACCCTAACCTAAACTCAATGCCAACTGTAACCCAAACTCTAAGATCAACCCTAACCCTCACCCTAATCCTTACCCTAACCCTCACCTCAACCCCAACTCTAACCTCAACCCTAACCTCAAACGTAACCTCTAACTCTCACTCTATCCCTAACCCTAACCTTCAGGTATTTGAAGAAGTGTCCATGTTCACGAAACCTTATTCCCAGATCAAACTTTGTTGGTCTGTACGGTGCTACTGGACATTTTCCTTAAATTTTTTTTTTTTTTTTGCTAACCTCCGCTCTAACCCTAACCCTAACCCTAACTCTAACCCTAACCCTAACCCAAAGCTCAACCCGAACCCAAGCTGTTGGAATGCTTAATTTATCCTTTTCATAGCTCCTCCTCATTTGGCCTGTATTTCTCTTTGCCTGAAACAATCTCCCTCGCTACATTTACCTGTAAACGAGTGTTGGCAGCTTCCTTTTCTTATTTTGTCTCGCTTTAGTCTTGGTCTTTTCTGTAAGATTGTGTTGTTTATTTGCAGACTGATATTTTCTTAGCTTTTTTATGCTGCTGAGTGTTCATATATGGGGTGCCTGGAGTAGGGTTTAAAAAGAGGTTGTACTGTTACTTCTGAATGTGTGACTTACCTGTTGGTTTGTATTTTTGTAAATTTTTGTATTTTTTTTATACTTTCCATCTTCTTTAAAACAATAAAACACAGAGGAAAACACACATAAAACAAAGCCATCTGTTACTGCAATCCTAACCATAGACATAAGTCCCATTGAACTCAATCCAGCTTCTCCTGCACATAGGGCTGCAGCCTTGCTATCTTGATTTTACAATTTGATATAGTGTGTTCTCCTTCATGGAGAGCACGTGTTGCGGTGGGGTCTGCTGAGCCACCCCTCTGTTACCAGGCTGGGTCTCTAAAGATGGCCTGGGGCAGTGATTGGTTCACTGGGTTGCTGGGGTAAAAGTTATGTTGCAATTTTGGTGGGAGGGGTAAAATGTTTAAATACTCTGCACGCAGCCTGGAGCTTTCTCTTTGCTGTGTGCAACGGATCACCTGCCCACCCGCCCTAAAGTAAGGGGTTGTTCCGTTGACCTTGCTATGCCTGTCATGGGGTCGTCTGCCTTTGAGCAGGGGCCTGGTAGGAATTTTGTCCATCTGGCTGATTGGCTGGGCCATTTGGTTTTTGCCTACTGCGTAGCAAATCGTCACAACTTGTAAGGTTGTGGTTAGGCACTGGTTATAAATCTGGTGGAGGAGGGGTTAGGATAGGCTGGACCTGCCCCTCCATGGTTGCTGCGGAAAGGGAATTCCGTTAAAGGAATCCTGGGGCTTGCCATCTTTTCGTCCAATCCCTGGAATGGGACTAGGGCCGGCAAGCCTTCGGGGAGCAGGCAGGTGAGAATTGAGGGTCTGTGACTCAGCTCCAATTCTTCCCCGACTTGCATTCCCCCGCACTGTCTTTCGGTGGTGCCCGGAAGTCAGTTCTGTCCCCAGGCGGGGGGACAGATAGTCTTAACCAATGCCTAAACAACCACTCACGGTTTTGTATTTAAATAAAGTTGTGGCCAAAATTATGCCAAAAGCCTTAAACAAAAATTAAGTGTGCATTGTGAGTTATTTGGGGGATGGCTTGGGGACCTCGACACGCAAAAACTTGTCATCTTGTCTCATTGCCCTTGCTCAGGTCTCAGGGAAGGACAATTTGGGACCCTGCTGATATTTTGCTCTTTGAGTTCTGGGTTGTATGGATTCCTATAGACATATTAAAAGTTATACAGACATTCTAATGCCACTTATACAAGTCATTTTTGTAATGCAACGTATCATTCCATAAATGTGTATTTTATACAGAAAATGGTCATTTGTGTGTGCATTTGCTGAAACATAATGTTAATCTATGTTTTAAATGTTTGCAGTAGACATTATTTAATGTTTGGCTGCTTTAAACTGTTGTTTTATGTTTGGCAGCAAAAGAGTTTCACTATGCAGCTCTGATGAAGTCAATAGGCAACAAAAGAGATCACATCTTTCCAGGTTGAAAGAACAATGAAGAATCCTAAATTCCATTGGTGGTAATGATGATGATGATGATCCCATTTACATGGGAATAAGACCCACTGAATTCAAGGGAACTTACTTCTAAGTTAGGATTTTAGCCTTACTGCCTGTAGGCCAGGGGTCAGCAAACTTTTTCAGCAGGGGGCCGGTCCACTGTCCCTCAGCCCTTGTCGGGGGGTGGACTATATTTTGGAAAAAAATAATGAACAAATAACCCCACAAATAACCCAGAGATGCATTTTAAATAAAAGCACACATTCTACTCATGTAAAAACACGCTGATTCCTGGACCGTCCGTGGGCCGGATTGAGAAAGCGATTGGTCTGGATCCGGCCCCCAGGCCTTAGTTTGCCTACCCATGCTGTAGGCTGTCTCCAGCAACATATATGCAGACAAACAGCATTTCAGAAATAAAGAAAATGAATGAGACCCCTGTTGAGACAGCAGCAGTTATACATTCAGCAATATGTAGATAATGTGAATTGCAAAGCAATTTATGTATCGTATGTGTATTTATTTATTTTAAATGGTAGAAAACTAAGATGAAGATCCTTCATAGGAAGAGCCCATGCCAGATGGGGGTCCAAGAGGTGGATGGAAGAAAATCCACTTGAAAGTCCATTTAAATGGATTACTCTAACATCCCTAATTGAAGACTAATGTTCTAGTTACAGGTAGGTAGCCGTGTTGGTCTGCTGTAGTCAAAAGAAAATAAAAACATTCCTTCCAGTAGCACCTTAGAGACCAACTAAGTTTGTTATTGGTATGAACTTTCATGCGTACACGAAAGCTCATACCAATATTTTGAAGACTAATGGACAGTGCTTTTTTCTGGGGGTACTCAATGGTATACAGTACCGGCACCTTTCCCCCAATGTTAAAAGTGTGGCAATTACTACAACAACTTAATGGTGAGTACCGGCACCTCTTTTTTTTAAAGAAAAAAAGCACTGCTAACAGAAATGTGCCTTAATCCAAAGCTGGAAACTTCATTTATTGTAGAACAGCCCAACACTCAAACGTGCAAGATATTCTCATACAACAAGAGCACCCAACAGCCGATCTGTGTGAAGCAAAGAGAACAGAAACTGACCAAGACTCAAAACTGAGGTAACCTGCAGTGTGGAGACACTAATGGCCAACTTAAACGAATGCACCAAATCCACAGCCTTGGGGAATTTCTTGACTGTTTGATGTGACCTACTGGGCTCTTTTGTTCCCTTCTGCGAGCTTCTCTAGCCTTTAGTAGCACGAGGGCTTTGGCTTACCGCTCCGAGCCTTAAATTCCCTGAGAGAGCCATTAGAATCTGGGCCTCTAAGCAAAAAGTCAAAGTCCATGCAAAGCTGGCACGTGGCCTAGGCGTGGCTTGGTTCCTTTGATCCTTCCAGCCTTTTGCATATACATTCTGGTGGGGAAAGGGGAGTTTGCTTGAGGGGCGAGAGGAGAGATGAAAAGTGCCTAAAATGAGCATTGCTGCAGTGCGCCACAGAGACCAGCTTGCCAGATTGTGAAGAGAATGAAAAGTGTCCTAAACAGAGGGACCAAAGGTCCACAGCTGCTCAAATTTCAGCGCAAACGTTTCCCAAGGCATTTTCTTAGGGGTTAAAAAGCTGGAGCAAGCATTTGAAAGCCCTGTGTGCAGTTGAGAGGTGGACTGGATCATACAGTTAACTTCAGATTTCTATACAGATTCTCTGCTAGGGAAGAACTTTATATAGCAGTGACATGCAACTCGTATCACACACTCAAGTCCTCTCTCTATAAAAGATGTTTAAATGTGACATCTTATAATATTTTCATATTAAGTAACTACAGAGAATATTTTGGCAAGAGTGCTTAATCTCAAATGTTCAATTTTAATCAGCTTGAACTATGGTCTGTCTTTCTCTGAACTGAAAACCACCAATCAATTCTGCTTTATCTTCCCCCCCTGTTTTTCTCACCCAAGGCAATGCCTTTTGTAAAAGGGTATTTATTTTTAATGGATTTTTTAATGAATTTTTCAGTCAAGCTATTAATAATGCCATTAATTATAGGCAGCTTATATTAAAGCACACACTGGCCTCTTAATCCTGACCCCCAGCTATTGGCTTGCAGCTAATCCAGCTTGGTGTTGGGTGGTGAGGGGTGAGCCTCAGCCAATGGCTGCTAGGAGGCAAAATTGGACGACAGAGCTAAAGGATAAGAAGGCACATGGAAGGGAATAGAATTTTTAGTGTATATGTTGCCAGGGGGCGTGAAGTTTAAAGCCAGATGATATGTTGGTGTTGTGGGGATAATCCTAGAGATGCGGTGCAAGCACTTTAGCAGGAAGTTCCCTGGCGGAAGGTTTTGCTCTGCCTTCGAGGGCTGGCCTGCTTGATAACCCCACAGGAGTGCTGCGCTGACTTACCGGAGGCCGTTATGTATGACTGCTGCTCTACTTCAGCCAGTTCCGGGGAAGAAACTACCAGATGGACGGTGGAATCAACATAATAGATTCTCTCCCTTCCTTATCTGATCCAATGATATGGATGGTGTTAATTATCAGCAGGTTTAGTGATAACTTAAGGGGCAAATTTCCTGCCATAAAAATTGATTCTCCCTCCCCTCCCAAACCCACTCCCCAAGGAAGAGTGATACCCTGTTTTTCAGGGATTTTTGCAGTTGCTTTAAGTGAATGAGGAGTTTTTAGAAGAATAATACGATGGTCAAATGAACATTCCACTTCCAAGGTTATAAAAGTCTAGATTTCACACCATACAGTGCTTGGATTTTGTCTCGACCAAATAATTTGGCCTCCTTTGCAGCTTGGTTGCCTCACTGACCACCCCAGATCTAGCAAGTTAAATAGCACCAGTCCCAAGATGGAAATCATAAGGACGAAGCTCATTTTAAAATTACATTTATATCTGGTGTTTCTTCCATGGAACTCAAGGAGGCATAAATAGAACTCCCAGGCTCTACGCACTGACCTCACATATCACAAACCTTTATCATTAAGGTGGTGGCTTAATTGAGCTAATTAACCAATGAAGCAATTGGGGACTGATTAAAATTTGATGCCAGCTTGCATCAGTCCCAGCTGGCATTACCAATGGTTGGGAAAAGTGCTTTTGAAGCTTCCTTGTTTGTTTCCACTGTGCTATTGTTCCTCCAACTGAATAAGGGGATGGCTAGTAATGGCACTTGTTGAAGGATAAACAAACTACCGTAATTTGGTTTCCTCTCAATTTTGCTAATCCAGGTTCACTCCTGACTCGGCTACCCACCCCAATGTTATGCATCCAGAAGAAGCAGAAGGACAAGGAACAACTGCAGACTCTGCAACGTATTTCTATTTTGCCCCCAACCCCCCAAGTCAAGCAAGTTGTTGGCTGCACCATGATTCTCTTGCTCTTGCAAACAGGTTAGGATTCTATTCTAGAATCAAAGGGAGTGTCATAAGCACCACTCCAGGCAGCATCTCAGACCCCAACCTAGAGGAGGGGCCAGCCAGGTCAGCTAAGGATGCTGGAAAATTTCAATGAAAACAGAAACAGGAGCAGAAATTGCAGGTTGGCACCTTGTATGCCTCCTTCCAGCAACTCCTGCAGCCAGGCTGGTGCCAATTGTATTGGTCTGCTTTGGACCACCTTGGTGAGGCCGAGAGGGGTGTATCGTTGTAGGTGGACCTGTGGTTTAAACCACCGAGCCTCTTGGGCTTGCTGATTGGAAGGTGGATGGTTCAAATCCCTGCGACAGGTGTTCTGTCCCAGCTCCTGCCACCTAGCAGTTCAAAAGCACAGCATTGCAAGTAGATAAATAGGTACCGCTATGGTGGAAAGGTAAACGGAGTTTCTGTGCGCTCTGTTTTCCATCACGGTGTTCCATTGCTCCAGTAGCGGTTTAGTCATTCTGGCCACATGACCCAGAAAGCTGTCTGTGGACAAATTCTGGCTCTCTTGGAGTGAAAGCAAGATGAGCGCCACAATCCCATAGTCACTTTTGCCTGGATTTAACCATCCAGGGGCCCTTTATCTTTACCTGGGTAGCCCAGGTCCTCCATACACACTGCTCAGGCTTGCACCCTGCGGAGGTAACTTTGATGCTGCTAACACCATGGTTTGGCTTCACCCCCGGAAGCTGACTCTATTATCTCTTGAGATGGACAGATGTCAATAACAACAAGTTCCCATGGGGTTCAATGGGGCTTGTTCCTGCGTAGGTGCATCGGACTGCGGGCTTTCTTGATTAACGATCGTTGCAAAAGCAAAGCCTCTGCATTCTCATTTTTGTCAGTATTCATTTTGCTGTTGTTGGAAATGGTTCTGGGGATTCCACTCCTGCATTAGCTGCAGTTTCTGAGACAACCTCAAAGGCAGCCCTACAGCACTGTGTATATTAAGGACTAAGCTCAGAAGTCTGCTTCATGCCTTTGCATGAAGAATGTCCCAGGTTCAGTCTTTAGTGTGTACTGGTATGAATCACTGGTGGAGGAAGGGGGTGCGGTGGGTGTGGGCCGCCCCAGGTGTCATCCCTGAGGGGGGCTGACATTGCTACCCCGCCCCCCTGGGATGCTCACTGAGGGAAGCACCCCCCTGGGCCACTCACTGCTTGCAACATCCCCCAGGATGCTTGCTGCTCGCCACGGGCAGCTATCCCCACCCTCAGGGGGAACAGCATGTGCGCTGCTCTGGGTGCCGGAGCAGCTAGCTCCGCCTCTGGTATGAATAAGACAGAGCTGCTCCTGAGACCCTGGAAAGCCACTCCTGGTCTGTGTCAAGGGAAGTGAGCTAGAGAGACCAGTGCTTTGGCTTAGTACAAAGCAGCTGCCTGTGTTCTGAATCAAAAGAGGCGGCTGTCATCTAGAATTGGCTGCAGTTGGTAAACCAGAAAGAGCTGAGAGAATCAACTCTGTGCCACAGACCTTTCTGTTTTTTTTTTTTTTTTAAAAAATAATTTTTATTAACTGGCCAATCACATCAAATTAAATCACATCACATAAATTACAAATTACAAAGCCAAATTTTTAAATTTTGTTGGGGGAACCCATACTTCAAGATCCAAAGGGGGATTCAGATCATCTTCTTATTACTGCGTTAATGTCCAAATCAGTCCCAATCAGTCCAGACAAAGTTCATAATTCTATCCAGTCTTATCTTGGTGTTTCCACATCATATCTTGTTCATATAATTTCTCTTTTTCCTTTATGATCTCTTCTGTTAGTCTCCTTAAGCCGGTAAGCAAGTATAATGATCCTGTGTGGATTTCCCGTTCCTCCAAACTAAGTCCAGGTGGTTTCCATATATCTCCTTCGTAGATAACATCGCTCTTTCCATCATAAATTAGGCATTGTCACTCTTAAGTCCCACCGAGAAGTTGATTTCTCTCTTTCTCCTCCCAGACCCAAGAGCTCCATCAATGTCTCCCAAACTGGCGACGGCATTTTTAACTGCGTCATTCCAAAACTCTTAGCTTTCCAGCTTCGTCTTGAAACATTGCTTTGGTTTGAAAGTTTATCTCCACACAGTCTTAAATCCACAGCTTAAGTCCTTAATTTCTGAGTCATTAGGGGAGGGGATTCTTGTTTAATCACATAAAAAAAAGGAAAGGCAGGTTTTTCCCCCCTCCCCCCTCAGTCATTTGTCGTACCGTATCTTGACGTATGTTCTCATATTTTATTCTTGTCTTGTTATCAGAGATCTCTTCTGTCAGTAGTCTTTACTCCCCCTTTTTCCTTGAAGTATGTGCAATTTATCTCGTCCAAATTGTTTCTTTTGAAGATTGTTGCAACTAGAGGCGCGGATCAGAGACAGCATCGAGGAGTGCCGGAATCCCACAGGAGGGCTTTGTGCCTAGTGCCCCCACCCCCACAAATTCGGGGGTGGTATAGGGCACAGCAGGCAAGGGCCGTCCCCCCCACAATCCTGGGGGGGGGGGGTTTAAGGAGGCTAATTACCCCCATCATAGCCTCCAAATTACCTCGTGTGGGTCGGAGAGATGTTATTGTCAGCCATCTTCCGATGCGCCACCTAGTGGCCCCCACAGGCATTTCTGGTGACAAGGTGCAACCAAGGACAGGGGGCTGTGGAAGGAGGTTGGCACTTCTATCCTGGAGGCTGCCTTGCATACCCACAGAAAGCTTCATGGGCACAGATGTACCGTATGGCTGAAAGTAACCCGGGGGGGGGGGTAGGGCCAGAAATGGGGTGTGTCAGACATGAGCTTGGCTCTGCCGGATCCTCACCCCCTCATTTTCCTGGCCTGCATCCAACTGAGTCCTTAACTATGTTAGCCCTGAAGTTGCCATAGTTTATTCACTCCCATTGCCTGCAATGGGGGCGGGGGCAGAGTAGAAAGCCTTTTCTAAAAGGTTAAAAGAAACCCACTTCCACCTCTTGAATAAGGGCTTATCAGTATTGAAGTAGGTGGCTTTAAGTTAAGACAGGGAGGAAAATATTTCCCCTTCTCCTTCCACACAATATTTTTGCTCTCAAAGTGAAAGGCAGGTATGGTTTTGAACCTTGTGAACATTACGAAACATTTGTTCTCTCTTTTACTTATTTAGAAAAGTGAGAAGATTTTATGCTTCCCCACTCAATTGTCCCCTAGAAAGCATGGGTAATGTATGAAGGACAGTCTCGTCTGCTTTTGTGGAATGGGCAGCCCCAGTGCTGGGCGTCTTCCTACTTAACAGAGAGAGCATGTTCAATTAGTCTCTTTACCACCAGCTCCCCAGTTAGTCTCCCTCTGGAAAATAGGTGAGAAATTCTTATATTCCTCTCAATATGTTAATCATAGAACTGGTATCGCAGTTCTCTAACTGTGTAATACCAGTCCCCTTTGGCAGATATATTTTATTTGGATAATGATGTGAAATTTAAGATCTACGTTTCAATTGTACAGAGCCATAGGCAGTTGTCAATTTCAGTGACAGACACAGACCTGGAGCTAAATTCCTGTGCACAAGCAAAAATTCCAACAAGCATAGCACAATCCTAGTCCCTTAATAGAAATACATTTTCTCCCATCGAGGGGCAGTATTTTTAAGCTGTACACATCACATCTCCTGGAAAGTACTTACAAATCATTAACACTTTTCCTGTAGTTCCTTTCAGCTGGACACTCAGAAACCTGAACTACCTTTACCTTTCAGGGATTGGGGGAAAATAGAGACATTTCTCACTCCCTGCAACTGACCCTCCATGACCCCCCCATTTTTTGTCCCTCAACCCCCACAGAACTGTCACCATACACCAACAGGGCACAGCACACATGCCTTCAACCATCCTGCGAAAACCCCTTAATCCTGATTTTATTTTATTTCATTCTTTGGTAGATTTACAAAAAAGAAAAACACAAACCAAGAAATAAATCTCATAAAGGGGCAGGATTAGATGTGAATGCACAAAGCATTTTTTTTTTTAATCAAGACCCCTTGTACTCTGCTCCCCTTTCTTCCTGCCCAGGGTGGTCCTGCCCTCTGCCTGCCCCACAGAGCCAGCCATCACGCAAGGCTGGGCCTTGACAGTGGCAGCCTCTTCTCCTTCTTGCCTGTTCTCCAGCAGCTGCCATGAGCTGCCCAAGGGAGGAGGCCGGCAGCAGAAGCCATGGAGAGGCAAGAGGATGCTCCCTCACTTGGGACAAGCGCCGCCTCATCCTCCTCTCCAAGCTTGGTGGTGGTAGCAATGGCAGGGGAAATAGGGACCTTCCGGGATCAAATTAGAAGCTGGAATGGCTTTCACAATTCCAGGGCTGCCCCTGGAAAACCAGGACGCTTGGAGGGTATGTGGTGGTTTCTGTGTAGTTTAAAAAATTAAGGAGAAATGTTACATGTTCCTTTCATAAAATATAAGTGTGTCTGTCTTCGTTTTTATTTAAAAGCATTTTGCTTGCAAAGTCTTTCAGTTGTTTATTTATGCTGCTGATTAAATCTATAGGCCCTTCTCACATGATATTTTCCAAAAGAGAGACCTAATGGCAGCGTGGAATATGATTTTTCATGCAGAAGGTCCCAGTTTCACTGTTTAGGAACTCCTGCTTAAAATCCAGTGGAGATGGGAAAAGTCTCTCTATCTTAATCCTCAGGTCTCAGCTTTATAAGGCTGCTGCCAGCCAGAGTCAAGAGTACTGGAATTAGCTATCCTCTCTGTACAAGGCTACAAACCCTCCAAAGGTGGCTTATGACTAAATATACAATAACAAAATGACAGCGACTCATCAGGATCTTTCCTGCAAGTCAGTGGCTTCTGCCTGTGGGGCAAGGGAGATTCTAACAACATCTGGACTGCCACAGGTTCCCCATCTCTGCTGTAGGGTGGCAGTGGGGACAATTCAGCTGGCTCTGATCATCTTTTCCACCTGCTTTCCTTGTTTGCTACTTAAATAGCTCACATGGGCGATCCCGCAACATGGTGATGAGATGAGAACATGGCTTGAACCTGCTATCCTGCTGCTGAAAGCTGCTTGGAGAAGATTTAATCTTACCCTTTCAAAAGTGTGTGCCTATTGTACACAGACAACAACGTGGAAAGGATCAAGGCCTTGAAATCCTTCCTATTGGATTCCCATAATAGAGAAGGCTGCCCCCTCGCTTCCTGGCGCCTCCATTAGGGACACATCCCACGCAGTAGATTATTTCCCATGTTCCCAAAGAATTAAGGAGGCACTGGGTTTTAACCATATTTGCCCTCCTTTCAAATTAGATTACTCATTTCTGGTGTTAACATGCCAGTGCTACTCTGTGTCACGTTGGGAGTGTGATGTGCTTTAGTGCACTGGGATTTGAAAACAGAAGCTGACTTACTGTTTTGCTCGCATTTGTTTTGATAGGCTCTTTTTGAGATTCCGCCTCTATTGATCTTTAATGGCTTCCAGATGGGATCACACTTCCCTCTTTTATAGCCTTTGCTCTGAGAGATTGAGAAGTACAAAGGAGTGCAAAAAGGCAGCCCATTAGCTAATAAAAAAATTGCATTGCATTATATTCTAATAAAGTCTGAAATGTTGGATTATTTTAATGACAACTGCACAGGAAATAGACCTGGGCCAATGGAATTGAGGAATGTGAGCTTTTAAGCCACTTTACCATAGGAGCAACAGCTGTCCAGTAAGAAGGCCTATCAATTTTTGCTTATATCTTTCTATTGTAGTTAAAACAATAAATAAACCGGACATCCTGCAAAGGCCCTTGATTGTCAGTTCATTTAGTATGTTTCCTCTGCAGGGTACCTTACCATCTCCCATGGTGTGTGAGGATGAATGTGTCAGCTGCAGAAATGTATTGCTGGGTTTATGTTTCATTGTGCAATACAGCATGAGGTTTGCAATTTGTTTTGCTTTTCTTGAAGACAGATATTGCAGGGTTCTTTTCCTAGTGTGGAAACCCTGCAGAAGCATCACGGGGGAAAACGGTGCTTGGAAGGTAATAGTACTTGGTGGAATTATAGCACACACACCCCATTTATTCTAGAGCAGATTTACTAATGCCATTGTGACTTCCTCACAGCATTTTCTGGACAACAGGCAAAGAAGACCCCAAATTGGGGATTACTCAGAATGTAAAGTGCTATAATATTCTATATGCATTTATTTTATTTATACTTTGCCATTCAGCAGGTTCCTAGGGTGGCTTATAAAAATGTTAAAATTAAAACAAAGCAAAAATTGAAACAAAGATCAGAACACTGTATTATATAAAAAGAGAAGTCTAAAAGTCAATGGAATTGAAATAAACACTAAGGAGCATGAAAATAATGTGCAGTGGAAAAAAAGGCCTTTGCCTGACACCAAAATGACATCCAGCTGTCCCGGGGTGCTGCCCCCAATAAAGGCCTTTCCCTTATAGCCACACTTCTACACTTCAGTGCATATGGGCAGCATTCAACTACCACATCTCATCAGTGCAAGGATTTCTATTTGTGCAGTGGGATGTCCCCCTCTCTTCCCCCTCTCCTGCCATGCATGCCCCACACCCTCTTCAAATTGAGAGCCAGTGTGGTGTAGTGGTTAAGAGCAGTGGACTCGTAATCTGGTGAACCGGGTTCGCGTCTCCGCTCCTCCACATGCAGCTGCTGGGTGACCTTGGGCCAGTCACACTTCTCTGAAATCTCTCAGCCCCACTCACCTCACAGAGTGTTTGTTCTGGGGGAGGAAGGGAAAGGAGAATGTTAGCCGCTTTGAGACTCCTTCGGGTAGTGATAAAGCGGGATATCAAATCCAAACTCTTCTTCTTCTTCTTCAAATTGGCCCCAGAAGATGTATAGTAGGCCCACAACTTATGTGCATTTAACTTGTGTGCATTCAGCTTTATGTGCTTGGCAAAAAAATAAAATTAAATAAAATTAAAATTAAAAAGGGGGCAGGCACCCAGGAAAAAGGACTTTGGTAATTCCACCCACCATTGAACCCAATGTGCTATGACTATATGTGATTTTGGCTTTAGGTGCAATCCGCAGAACATAGCCACAACCTAAGTTTGGAGCTTATTGTAATGCAACAACTGTTTATTATCTTTTTCAAATACAAAAGAAAACATTTTAGCACACAAACCACTTTGAAAAGCCTTGTGGATTGTGAAGCTAAAAATTTAAGTCTCTTGAAAGTTTCAGTTTCTTTTTTTTTTAATATTTATTAAAGTTTTCAAAGAATTATCTAAGATAGAAAAAACAAGAAAGAAGAGAAAAAAGAAAAAAGAAAGAGTACATACAAAACATACAAACCACATACAATAACTAGTATAATTTCAATCCCTTATATTCATAAAACTTACTTTCTCGACCTCCTCATACCTCCCCTTCCTGTATTCCAATCTCTAATTAATTCAATTCAGCAAATCCTTCCCCCAATTTCTATTTAATTTTTTAATCTTTCTTTTCTTAATACCTAATCATTACAGCTGAAAACCCCTTAATTTCTAAATCAACATTGGAAAGTTTCAGTTTCAGGCAGATCAAAATCTCACTTTGCATGCCTTTCCCTTTGCAAATTTTGTCACAAATTCTTTCAGGTCAAGCGCTGATGCTTGGGCATGTTCAACTGATATAGCTGCCAAGCCAACTAGTTAGTCTCTTTTGCAACATTTCTGAGCATATGCAAGTTTTTTTAAAAAACAACCTCCCTCAGTGTTTGCTTCAAGAAAAGTACAGTATAGTCATATTGTTCTTCAACTACGTTCTGTTTGCAAAACTATTTCAGGAAGAAGCCCTCTTGGTTTGCTGGCTCCTTAGCTTTTTCTGCCCTTATCCCAAATAAAATTTTGTATCACCTCAAAGAAAAGTAAACAGTGTTTCCACACATTTAACTGCTCATCCTGGTGTTGAGAAATCAAGCCACATGCAGACATTTTCCAACTGGCCCTTACTGTTTAGAATCTACGATATATTTTGGTCTGTTCTCTATACATCTGGACACCTCATAAGATATTGTAACCAGATTTTGCATGATGTTCTTGAGAGGAAGGAGCAAGTTTTCATCTATGTTTGGAAATAATAGGAAGCCATTTTGAATCAAGATGGTAGACTGACCACTTAAAATCTGCACTGTTTTATCCACTGATTCTGTTTGTTTGTTTGTTTCTTAGACTATTTAATCAAGATGTTTGTATCATATGCCCTAAATTTTAATCTAATCCTTGTAGGAATGTATACCAGGGGTGGAAAATCCTTATCAACCTGAAAAACAGACCCTACATGGACAAACGTCAGGAGGCCATGTGCAGTGGGGGTTGTTGTTGTTGTTTAGTCATTTAGTCATGTCTGACTCTTTGTGACCCCATGGACCAGAGCACGCCAGGCACTCCTGTCTTCCACTGCCTCCTGCAGTTTGGTCAAACTCATGCTGGTAGCCTTGAGAACACTGTCCAACCATCTCATCCTCTGTCGTCCCCTTCTCCTTGTACTCTCCATCTTTCCCAACATCAGGGTCTTTTCCAGGGAGTCTTCTCTTCTCGTGAGGTAGCAAAAGTATTGGAGCTTCAGCTTCAGGATCTGTCCTTCCAGTGAGCACTCGGGGCTGATTTCCTTCAGAATGGAGAGGTTTGATCTTCTTGCAGTCCATGGGACTCTCAAGAGTCTCCTCCAGCACCATAATTCAAAAGCATCAGTTCTTCGGCGATCAGCCTTCTTTATGGTCCAGCTCTCACTTCCATACATCACTACTGGGAAAACCATAGCTTTAACTATACGGACCTTTGTTGGCAAGGTGATGTCTCTGCTTTTTAAGATGCTGTCTAGGGGGGTGGTAGCCAGAGGCAAAAGTTGGAAGAGCAATGAATGCAAATTGTACTTTTGTACAGTAGGCAAATTTCTGCACAGATTCACCCCTGCCTGCCACCAGGTTTGCAACATGTCATTGATGCAATAATAGCACCTTAGTGGTGGATTTATACTGTACTGTCTACATTTTATTAGGTGTTCTGCAATGTTTCCCCCATGTTATTGCATTATTACCATCTGGAGGGGCACTCTTGCACTATAGCACAACAGAAGCAGGACAAAAAAAATTAAACTGGAACACTTTCGGTATAAAAGTTACAGGATTTCAGCAGGGAGTTATGCGGCATGCAGCGTGTCTGCTCTGAAACTTTTGCAGATACAAATACAGTAGTATCAAAAGTGTGATCGCATACAACATCCCAAATACAAACCTGGGAAATTTTCATGAATGCATAATGAAAAGGATGAATGGAGGAGCCCCAACACAGAGGTGGACTTAGGGGAATGTGGCCGGTTTCCTCACACTGGGCGTTGAACTGAGAGGGCACCGCAGGGGCGGTGCAACAACGATAAACAATGAAAAATGGGGGGTGGCGCCATTTGAAAGCTGTGCATCTGCAACTGCTCAACGCATTCTTTGGAATGACTAAGAAGGCTGTGGTAGCTTTGACTGCAACGATTCCTTCTTACCATGATGCCAAATCAAACCCCTGGAAAGAGAACATAAAACCATTGACTCTTTGTTTACCTCTGCAACCACAAGACCACTTATCTTTCCATCTCCAGCTTCCTGAATATCTTCCTTCCTGACTATTATCTCTCTGATTCTTGAGTTTGATATCTTAGATACCTATGCACACAAAATATCATTATGTTCCATGTGAATACATTAGCCTGCTCACATGTATTATTAAACCATGGAGAAATTTGGTTCTTTCTGCTCAGTATCTGAAGTGGGCGTTCAGTATAAACAGTATATTTTGCTGTTATTTGGACAGCTCATACAAATGCACAGCACAGCCCCATGGTTCTATAGCAGAAAAGCAAACGTGACAATAAGATTAAAGAGGAGGGCTTGATTTATAAAGGAAAAAAGCAAACCTTTAGCCAAACCACCCTGGCTTCTTCAGTATGCATACGTTGAGACAAATAATTGCTGACTCCAATTTGCTGCTGCTGTTTTGTTTTGAGCCGCAAAGGTAATGGGGAGCAGAAGTCTGCATTAAAGTTGAAGAATTAAATATAGCACTGCAGCTAATTAATTATAGTTTGATCATTTTGACACCTTCCAAAATGACTCAGCCACATACCTTGAAGCTTTGTCAACTCAATTGCATCTTTATTTTTGTTGCCTTTAACCAACAATGAAGACTAATGCCACTCTTTTCTGGTTTTCAATCACCTCTACAGAAGTGCTCCCCTGGCAATGTGCACGGACAGACCTAATTAATCCCTCACCCAGCCCTGCCGTTGTGTCTATATATCACACTGGCAGCTGGAACTGCTGCTTGTTTTAAGGCTATTGAGCAGATGAAATGCTCATCTGTTTTTCCATAATTTTACCACAGGTGGTGATTTGTAATTAGAAAGAGCAGAACCCAAATTTTGAGTTTCCCCCAACTCTTCTTCCCTCCCAACCCTTAACCTTCCTTGATGAGAAAGGTGTGTTTGTGCATAAATGACATCAAAAATGGAAACACCACAGGGAAAGAAGCTGTGGGTAGAGTGCCACTCGCTGAGAGACATTACTGGAAAAGAGAAGTGGGCTGTGCCTTGGCTTGAGAAAAAAAAATCAAATGCTTATCCTAGTGCAAGTATGTACATGATAGGCATCAAGTGCTTGGACATTCAGGGAGCTTGTGGCAAATTGGAGCTGACAAGCCATGCTGGGTTCAGGTGCATGAGGGGGATTCTGATCAGGAGATCCCAGGTCAAGCTGGCACCTGTTGAAAGCGGGGGGGGGGGGGGGCTTTGAAATCCAGCTTTCAGCAGAGATCTTCCATTGCAGCTTGACTTGAGTTCAAGATCCACCTACAATAGGAGAAAGAATTCAGTTATTTTCCTTGAAGTTGGGCCACGCGATGTCATGGTGATATCAGGTGATTGGGAGGTGGGTGCCCCACATGTCAGCTGTCCATGAGGTTTGGGAGAGTTCAAGATCCAAACAAAATATCTTCCTTTCCCCAGATTTATAAAGACTACCTGTTCCTCCTCAGATTCTTAGATAATCTCTTGGAGGTATGCTGAATGTGTCTTGTTGGAAAGAGCAGTTTGGAAGAGAGATTTTTTTCTCCAATAACAGAGTTAAGCACAATGGTGATTGCTAACAAGCACATTAAAACTTGGTTAGATTTGCATCTGCTATCATCCACCTTTAAACAAATGTTTCCCATGAAAATACTTAGGCTAGAATAAATCACAGACAATTAGCTTTCCCAATAAGTAAAGATTTTATTCACATCCATAAATACCCCCAAGCTATGCATCCACACCTTCAGAAGGAGTGTATCCCCATTCGGGACAAGCACGACAGACAGCAGAGCCAGACCAAAGTCTGGTGATGGTCTTTTGGAAATTCCACCAAAGTGCTGGAGCCTTTCTCTAACTGGCTACCAAGAAAGTTGGATAGGGCTTGATTTGAGTTGAGACATAGGGCTCAGATGAGAGATAGGGACAGGGACTGGGATAGCGATTAGGATAGGATTTGTCTGAGGGAGAATTGGTTCTGATTTGAGTGGAACATCCACTCTGAGGAGACAATCTATAACCCTGGATCCCAACATGGGACACACGCCCCACGGGGGGGGG
Source organism: Podarcis erhardii (assembly GCF_964252035.2). NCBI lineage: Eukaryota > Metazoa > Chordata > Lepidosauria > Squamata > Lacertidae > Podarcis > Podarcis erhardii. The sequence goes on along the minus strand of NC_138507.1, from coordinate 4,529,461 downwards.
GGGATTTGATTTGTAAGGGGGGCAATTCAAGAAAGAGTTATTAACAGTGAATGGCCTTTTAGGCTTCCTCCATGTGAACAGGAGTTCACTTTTTAAATATTAAGAATTATATATCACTGGGAGGGCATCAGGATTTTAGAGATGCTTAGATGGGGCATGGCCAAAAAAAGGTTGGGAACCACTGATCTATAGCAAGAAGAAAGAGCCTTGCAATTTAGATAGGAAGACTGGGTTGAGGGTCTGGGGAAAGTATAGAGACAGGAGTTACCTGAGTCTGAACCAGGAGAGACAGAACCTGTGGGAATACAGACTTCTAGCCAGGAGGGGAGAGTTCTAGGAAAAGAAGACTCCCAAACCAGTAACACGGGGGTGAGGGGACCCCCTGGGTATGTTATAGTAATTCAAATACCTCAGGAGTGGGATTGCTAAGAGAGTGGGTAACTGATGAAAAGTGCCCCTCACTCATGAACCAAAGTATTAGGCTGTGAAGGGTGCCGGGCTGTGTCAAAAGTATTTAACTGTAACACCTGTCATAACTACGGTAAGTAAAGGAACAAGAATGAAGTCACAGAAACCGAGTTAAGCATTTTACCACCTATTCTAGAAACCTGACCATCTACCTGAGGTGTAGAGAAGCTGTGTATTTACTACTTTGTTTCAATGCCTGCAACAAATTGAGTGTAATTAATAAGAAAGAACACAACCCCTGAAAGAACAAAACTGCAGAACCGTCTTTGCTTCACCAACTTTGTTTTGTAGATAAAATCTTTCCTATTTGTTCAACTTCTGCCTAACACTCCAAATCACTATGTTTTCCCTCACACAAGAAACCAAAAAGATAACTTGTGGTAATTTAGAAATTTAATTAATTGGTGCACTGTGAGGTAGGTTGACTACAGGCTTAATTGGGGGCAGTTAGCGGTGGGATCTGCTACATTTAATTGGAGTTAGTGGTAGGGTTGTTACCCCATATCCCACCCACTGGGTCTAAGGAACCATCCACTATTATAAGCTTCAGTTTATTGGTTCAGTCTGTTACTGAGGCCAGATATCTGCATATGTAAAGGAGAATTGGAGCTGTGACAACACACTCCAAAACCCAAGATTACCCCATTTGGCAGATTCATGTAGATGTTAAACAGCATGGGGGAGAAGACTGGACCCCATGGCACCCCATACTGAAGGCTCAAAGGGGCCAAAGAACATTTTTCAAACACCACCTTCTGGAAACTGTCATGGGAGGCAAACTACTGCAAAGCAGAGCTACCCCACCCCACCCACTGCAACCACACACAACCACTATTTTGAAACTTTGTTTTTTGCAAGATCACAAACAACAGAAAGGCAAAGGTACAGTGAGGGGGAAAAGTATTTGACCCCCTGCTAAATTTGCCCATTTGCCCTTTGACGAAGAAGTGACTAGTCCATAATTTTAATGGTAGGTCTATTGTAGCTGTGAGAGACAGACTAACAACAGGAAAACCCCCAGAAATCCAGAAGACAAAAGTCAGAGATTGATGTGCATTATAATGAGTGATCATTATATTTGATCCCTTTGCAAAAGATGACTTAGTTCTTGGTGGGAAACCCTTGTTGGCAATTACAAAGGTGAGACGTTTCTTGTAAGTGGCCACCAGGTTTGTACACATCTCAGGAGGTATTTTGTCCCACTCCTCTTTGCAGATCCTCTCCAAGTCAGTAAGATTTCGAGGCTGATGTGTAGCTGCTAAAACCTTCAGCTCCCTCCACAGATTTTCGATGGGATTAAGGTCTGGAGACTAGCTAGGCCACTCCAGGACCTTAATGTGCTGGCTAGGCCACTCCAGGACCTTAATGTGCTTCTCCAGGACCTTAATGTGCTTCCTGAGCCACTCCTTTGTTGCCTTGGCCGTGTGTTTTGGGTCGTTGCCATGCTGGAATACCCATCCTCGACCCATTTTCAATGCCCTGGCTGAGGGATGGAGGTGCTCACCCTAGATTTGACGATACATGGTCCCGTCCATCATCCCTTCAATGCGGTGAAGGTGTCCTGTCCCCTTAGCAGAAAATTTGCAAATGGGCAAATTTAGCAGGGGATCAAATACTTTCCCCCCTCACTGTAACTGTGTTCAGCTGAAATTCTTATCAAATCCATATTTCAAATCTACTCTGTTGATGGATTTTGAACTTGTTTATATATATATATATATCATTCTGGCTCTGGTATGTTAATGTAATTGGGAATGTTTTGTATTATTAATAGGAAATATTAATGATGTTTCCTTCTTACAATGTCAGTAACTTTTAAAAGTAAAGGTTGAACTGAGTGAGACAATATGTTGTTGAAGTTCTTCAAGAACCTGAGAAAGGGCACCTTAGTAGGGTTTTGCAACAGTAAATGCTTTTAAATTAATTAGGTAGTTAATTGGTTAAAAGCCAGACAGTTAACCAATTAAAAAACCTTTAATCAGTTGAGAGCCCTTTTTCTAAAGGGGAAATTCACAGAGCACTTATTCTGGCGCTTAAGTAAATAAGCATTCAGCTACTTCTCATGCTGAGATTAAAATGAGAGCTGTGGGCTTTACAAAACATGGCTCCATTTCTGGGTGCAAGAGTCCCTTGGCAATCCTGTGCCCAAATGACTCCGCCAAGGACCACTTGCAGAGCCTGTCATGGTGTTTACAAATGCACCTTAGGCTCTTCATCTATAAATTAAAATCACATCTTGAGCCTTAGGCTCTTCATTTATCACTATCAAAGGTTCATAAATATGTTCTTCACAATTAGCTTGATGACAGGGCTAGCCCAAGACATCTTGTTGCCTGGGCAAAAGGCAAGACGGTGCCCCCACTTCCAATTCTGTGTACAGATGCTGACAATGCTGGTAGTTGAATCTTATTTCAACACAGTGAAGGAACAGCATGCTCTACCATATCTAAGGGCAGCAGGCTTGCATCAAGGATGCCCTCACACATCTCCCTTCCAAGGCTTCACTCTCACTCCCTGCCCACCAGGATCTACCACCTGAGGCAAATGCCTTACTCTGCCTAATGGTAGAGACATCCCTGCTTGGTGAATGTCCTATACCCTCAGGGTTTTGTACAACAAATCTCAAGCTTATAGCTGAGTAGAGCACTTGTACTTTGTTTTGGAGGTTCTCCAGTTTCATCAGAATACAATGCACCAAGTCCCACAGAACTCATTAGGCAGAATACAACAGTCTATGGGACCTGACTGAAGGTTTTTCATCCTGAGGTCCAGATTTCCTTTATCAGGACTCACCTGTTCCCTGAGAAGTGGAAGGCCTTAAAGGGAATAGGCATTGGACCCGGAGTCTAGCATTCCTCATCTTCTTTGTGGATTCCTTCCAGACTCATTGCTGGGTCAATGTGGGAGTATGGCTCTCTGGTGTGGAGTGGGGAGGCTCCTAGTGAAGGTTCAGGTTCAGAGGATATGGGTTCTGGAGGTCCTGTTTCAAGAGTCCCTAGATGGAGGAGTCCTGATTTGATGGGCTTCATTTTGTAGCTCAGGCCTAGTCATGATGCTGCAGGATGGGCTGGTCTCCAGTACTTCCTCTTCTGCGACTGCTGTCCCAACAGATCTGGCTGGTCCCTCTGGATCCATGTCCAAGTCCAAGCTGTTGCTCCCAGTGGGGAATCCTCACAGGCAAGCCCCAGTCATCTTCTGTGGGAGATTGGAGCTGGAGAGTAGCTTAGACTTGGGGATTAAGTGAGGGATTGTACCAGTGTGTCATGCTGAATTGCAGAGGAGCCAAGAGGGTCTCCTAAGCACAGCACAACTACAGGGAAGGGCCTCAAGCTCCTTCCTAACTGAACCTTCAAGGAGTGGACCGGGAATCTTTTGTGTTCCATCCTGATGCACTTTAGAGGCACTCCAAGCACTTTCAACACTTGTCTGTGTTGCTCTCATCTGCAGTTCCAAAATACTTGGAGTAGCTCAGAAACACAGGACAGAGGTGGAGATGATCCACAGCTTTAAGCTTGGGAGAGAAGTTGGGGCCACCCAACACTGAGAAAGACTGCAGGATTTCATTTTTTTTTTTTTTTTAATAATAATTTTTATTGATTTTACAACATAAACAAAAAACAAACAAACATAATGCGACTTCCCCAAACCTCCCCTTCACTGCATCCAAATTTCAAAATTTTTAGCAATTCTTCATCCCATTTTTATATTTAATTCTCTTTAAAAAAAGTTTCTGCTTTATAAATTTCGATTTATAGCTGTAATTCTTAGTGTCCAATCCCCTGACATCTTAACATTCCGAAATTTTACAACAATTTTTAAGATAGATTTTAAATTTTTTCCAGTCCTCCTCCACTGTCTCTTTCCTCTGGTCACGGATTCTGCCGGTCATCTCTGCCAGTCCCATAAATTCAGTCACCTTGGTCTGCCATTCTTCCAGAGTAGGTAATTCTTTAGTCTTCCAATACTTCGCCAAAAGGATTCTTGCTGCTGTTGTTGCGTACATAAAAAAGGTCCTATCTTTCTTTGGTACCAATTGGCCGACCATGCCCAGGAGAAAAGCCTCCGAAGACTGCAGGATTTCAGCTACTAAGGCCAGACCATTTTTTTTAGGTAGGGGATAAAAACTACACACACACACACACACACACACACACACACACAGCTTTGTGCAGTAAAGAGCATCTCCTTATTCTAGGGCAACCTTTCTGTTCAGGCTGCCTCCCACATTTCTCTATGGGGCCACCAACCACTGAGGTGTGCGTATTAATTTTCATGTCGGAATGAATTCAGTCCAGAGCTCTCTCATCTCCCTAATGGAAGATATATTCACTCAAAACAAAACACCAAGAGATATTGATGTTCTTGGCTGCCAACCATGCCCTCAGTACCATTCTTGTTTTAATGAATATACATGGCTTTCCTTGGCTCTCTGCGCTGCGGCCCATCTGTTAGAATGGCATGGTTCCTGCTCACATGTAGGATCAGACCCTTGCCCTGCAGGAACAATGGGCTGCTGTTGCTCTGCTGTTTTTTAAAAGAGGAGCAGCAGGAGCTGCAGGAAGCCCCTCCCTTGTGTCATTGCCGAAGCACTGGCAACACATGTCTCATTTCACATGAACACACCAGTTGGTGCAGATGCTCCACCAGACAACATAACCAAGCAGGGTGAAGAAGGCACGACAGCCAATATACATATTCTCTCTCTCTCTCTCTCTCTCTCTCTCTCTCTCTCTCTCTCTCTGTGTGTGTGTGTGTGCATACACAAAGTGGTACCTCGATTTATGAACTTAACCCATTCTGGAAGTCCGTTCTTAAACCGAAACCATTCTTAAACCGGGGCGCGCTTTCCCTAATGAGGCCTTCCACCGCCGGTGCCCTTCCACCGTTCGGATTCCGTTCTTAGACCGAGGTAAAGTTCTCAAACCAGGACACTATTTCTGGTTTTGTGGAGTTTGTAAACCGAATCGCTCTTAAACTGGACTGTTCTTAAACTGAGGTACCACTGTGTGTATATATATATATATATATATATATATATATATTCCATTGCAATGAAAGTTTATAATGTTAAGGATAGTGAGGAGAGCACTGCATGTCCTAAAAATATGCTCTGGTTCTTCCAATAGGATCTCACACATTTCAGTAAGATTTTAGTTTCTCACAGTAAATTTCTATCTGTCTGTCTATATCTATCTATCTATTATCTATCTATCTATCTATCTATCTATCTATCTATCTATCTATCTATCTATCTATCTATCTATTATCTATCTATCTATCTATCATCTATCATCTATCTATCTATCTATCTATCTATCTATCTATCTATCTATCTATCTATCATCTATCATCTATCTAATCTATCTATATCTATATCTATATCTATATCTATATCTATATCTATATCTATATCTATATCTATATCTATATCTATATCTATTTCTATCTATATCTATATCTATATCTATATCTATATCTATATCTATATCTATATCTATATCTATATCTATATCTATATCTATATCTATCTATCATCTATCTATCTATCTATCTATCTATCTATCTATCTATCTATCTATCTATCTATCTATCATCTATCATCTATCCTAAAAAAGTATCTGCGTACAGATCCTTTATATTAGCATTATATGACTTGCAATTTGTATCACTTTATCTGCGTAAAATGCTTGAAACCAGAACAATCTTGTGATGTAGGTAGTTTTACTGTTACTTCCATTTTAATTAGAAAGCTAGGTTGAAAAACCCCCAGCAATTTCCCCAACTTTACACAGTGAAGGAAGAGTTTAGATCAGCTCCAAGTCCAACACTGTGTGTAATATTCAACTAAGTTTTGCTCAGAGTAGTCTGGGGATGAAGAGAAATTTGCCTAAGTAGGCATCTAAATCCAAATCTACCACATTCCCACTTTCCAAAACGCTATGTGAACTGAAGCACTGCCATCCTTTGAAATGCACATTTATCTGAATTTGGGGAGACAGTTCTCTAACCAACCAATGTTTACAAAAATGCATAAAATAAAGATATGAATGAAAATAACATGCAAAAGTGCATTATATTAGAGGAAATTGCTTGCAAAAATGTGTTTACTAGAATAATTTTGCACTAAGGTGCTGATTAATTTTCATAAGGACCTCCCCCCCCAAAAAAAAACAACAACAACACAACCCACTGCAAATTGTGGAGAACTGGATTTAAGGTTGGAAAAATGAGAAACTGAGAGGACCCACATTGACCAATCCTTCCATCTCTAAAGTAGTAATTTTGAAATTAATGGACCTAACTTATTCATGTTCATTCATTTCAGTGGGTCTGCACCAAGTAAAACGTAATTTATTATCACCTTGCACTACTAAACGGCTATTAATTATTGTAGTTTATCTGAGCAGTCAGTGTTAATAGGAGGGCAGCAATTATTGGACACAACCCAAAATAAGTAAGCTGTAATTATGTGCTAAACCAGATGGACCTCATGTGGGTGCAGGGAGGAGGGGAGGGAAGAAGGTTGGGGACACAATTTGAAGTAGAAAAACAGGAAGAAAGGAAAGGGTTCAACACCCACCACTCGCCCTGCAATTCTTCATTGTAAAATCAGGTGTTTCTCATCCACCACCTCCTGTAAAGTGACCATTCAGAATTAAGGCACACTTTGTGTATAACATTTAGGTTGACCCTAAGGCTGTACTCCTGTGAACCTTTACTTGGAGCAAGTCCCTCCCACTGAAAAAAGTAGAACTGTTTCCCGAGTAAATATGTTCAGGATTATGTGGTACATTCCATTTCTGGATTTTCTATGAACATTTGAAGAACAGGGCTGGTTCAGACATAAGACCTAGCTAATCCAGCATCCTGTTTTCTGATACTGGGCATTTTGCCTCTGCAGTGCTTTGGCGTCATAGTTTGTGAGTCACAGGGGAGGAATGATGGGATAAGAATGACTTCCTAACCCTTTTCCCTCTGGTTATTTCTTCAGCTTATGCTTCCCAGCTTGCTTTTTCACCTGCAGTTGAGGATATCATACACTCCAACATTCTCGAACGGCAAAGTGGGACCTCCCCCAATCACCATCCCACCCGCCACATCTCAGCGCTACCTGCCCAACCCATCTCTATGCTCTTTCGCTCATGCTGCTCCCCCTCCTACCTTTGCCTACTGCCAAAATGGCACCTCTAGAATTGGAATCAGCAGCCAGGTTGGCTTCTGTCAATCCAGGATGTCCCACTTCAATTGGGACAGTTGAGTGACATGTGATATAGGGGCTCTCTATCTTTTCCTCCCATGGCTGAGAAAGTAGCCTGGGCTGGATGTTTGAGGAGGGCCTTCTCTGCATTCCATCTTTAGGAGAAGTACATTATGTGGGCACAAAAAAGAAGGCCTTAATGGTGGTGCCTTGGTGGGAGCTGGTTGAAGTTAAATCCTTCGAAGACAGAGGTCCTGCGGCTGGGACGGGACGATATGGGATTGAGGGGGCAACTCCCATCTCTTGCGGGGGTGCAATTAGTGCCAGCATCGTCCGTTAAGAGTTTGGGTGTCATCTTCGACACCTCCCTCTCCATGGAGGCGCAGATTGCAGCTATAACAAAGGCGGCATTTTTTCATCTCCGCCAAGCTAAGCAGTTGGCTCCTTACCTCTCTCGCCCTGACCTAGCCACTGTGATCCATGCGACGGTCACCTCCAGACTGGATTATTGTAACTCGCTCTACATGGGGCTGCCCTTGAGACTGACCCAGAAACTCCAGCGGGTGCAGAATGGCGCGGCGAGACTCCTTATGGGGTCTTCGCTGCGAGATCACATTCGCCCAGTGCTATACCAGCTGCACCGGCTCCTGGTGGAGTACAGGATCAGGTTTAAGGTGCTGGTTTTAACCTTCAAAGCCCTATACGGCCTAGGACCCTCGTACCTACGGGACCGCCTCTCCTGGTATGTCCCACAGAGAAATTTACGGTCTGCAAATAAAAACATCTTGAAGATCCCAAGCCACAGAGAGGTTTGGCTGGCCTCAACTAGAGCCAGGGCCTTCTCGGCCGCGGCTCCAATCTAGTGGAACGCTCTGTCAGAAGAGACTAGGGCCCTGCGGGACTTGACATCTTTCTGCAGGGCTGCAAGACAGAGCTGTTCCACCAGGCCTTTGGTCAGGGCGCAGCCTGACCCCCCTCCTCTGGCAATCTGCACAGAATTTTGCTTAATGGTTGCCATCAATTTGATTTGAATTAATTTTTATAATGAAATGTTTATAGAATCGTTGGATTATTTTGATTGTTGTTAGCCGCCCTGAGCCCAGCTTCGGCTGGGGAGGGCGGGATATAAATAACATTTTTTATTATTATTATTGGTTGTGAAATGCCCTCCACTGAGAGACAGGCCCTGGCCCTATATCCTTTTAGGCACAAGAATAACACTTTTTAAAATCTACTTAGGCGTTCTCATTATTCAACTCCCTTAAAAACAACAACCAGGAAGTGGTTAATCATGGTCAGGAACAGGGAACCTGTGCCCCACCCCAATCGTGCTACAAAAGTACAACACCCATCATTGCATCCTGGGGCTGCTGGGAGTTGGAGTCAATGGCATCTGGGGGCCATAGGTTCTCAGTCTTTGATCTGGATAAATATTGGATAGGACTTTGTTAAATTAACACTGTTTCAGTTTTCAGGGCAAACCAGAGGCTTTGGAAAAGTGGAAAGTGCACAATGCAACACCCCCCCCCCTTTATGCCTGCTTCCTTGGGCTTCTGGTTTGACACCATGATCCCCCCACCCGGCTGATTCTTCTTTCCTCTTCCTGAATCCCGTCACATGGACAATCCTTTGAGCAGTTTGATTCTCATGGAATCTAACATGTATCTGAGACTACCCAATATGGTCTCATTACAGTTTCTCTCTTTAAGAAATAAAAGAGCATTCTCCCCTCCCCTCCACCGCCCAACTGGAAAACAGAGAGCATGGTTCCTCTTGTTAATTCGGGACAGTGGGAGGACAATAGAAGAACTGCATGTTGGCAAGTCTTGCTTCCTCTAGCCTCTGGATAAGAGATTTGAGTATGGTGGATATTGCCAATTCTTTCAAGATCTTCCACACTCTTTAATTGCCCTACAAATGAGAATTAAAAGAAAAGGACAAAAACAGCAAGGGTTGCCTCTGCCAAATATATTGGACTTTAGAATGGGCTTTATCATTAAGCTAAGTATGGATAATTGGTATAATGCTCAATAAATCAATTATAAATTATATGCACAAATGGAAAATTGAGAGGGAGGCAGCTAAGTGAATTAGTTCCCTTTAGTTTCTAGGAATATCTTATCTGTCTATCCCAGCGCTGCCGATCTAGCCCATATTTCTTCCTAATATGTTTTCTCTAATCCAAATAAGAATGGTGTCTTCCATTGGCAAGTATAAAGCCAGCCTGAAGTTCTTGTTGTATTATGATCACACTGAAGCTTGTGGGGAAATAATAAAAGATATGTAATGATGAAATGAGGGTACAGGGAATGTCGATTTAGTTTGTGTTTAAAGGTGAGCCTGCCATATCTGAACTTTCCAAAGCAACATATGAACAAAAAACCCCACAGCTGTCATTTGGAATTCACACTTATCTGAATTTTAGGATGCCATTCTCCAGTGTTTACCAAAATGTATATATTAGGGGACAGTAGGCATAAAATGACTATTATTAGTAAAAATAACATACAAAGGTGCATGGGGGGATTGCTTGCCAAAATATATTAGGGATATTGCTTGTCAAAAATGTGTTTATTGCAAGAAATTTACACAAAAGTGTTAATAAGTTTTACATGTGGATGATTATTTAAATGCAAATTGCTGCAAATGTATTATATTACAGAATACTCCTTGCAAAAATGTGCGCATTAGTCAAAACTGCATATAAAATGTGTTTAGTACAGATTTTCACTAAAATACTGACAAAGTTTCATTAGGATATTATTTTTTATAAGTCTTCAGATTGCTGTAGGAATGTGGAGAACTGAATTTAACACTAGGCAAATGAGAAACTGAGAGAAAAGAAATGAAATTAAGAGATTCATCCTTATTATGAATTGATTGTTATGTAACCTGCCTCTTTTGCAGGATGTGACTATTAGTATGTTTTTTTTCCTTTTAGTGAGTTGCACTCAAATATGCAAATATTATATTGAAGTATAAAATCTGTAGCACAGATCAGTGCTTATGACCTTTAATTCCTGCCCAGTGCTGTTCCAGTTCATCGTCATCATCATTAATTGAATTTCTGTACTTCCCTTCATCCAAGGATCACAGGGCGGCTTACAATATAAGAACAAAAAACCCTATCATAGTAGCAAACAAAAACAATAACCCTGCTTTAGAAGCTACATGAAGAACAAGTTCCCATAAGGAGCTCATAGGCTCATGGGCTCCCTTGAGGTAAGACTCAAACCAATAGAATAGATTCAGCCTGGATAGCTCAGTTGGTTAGATCATGGTGCTGATAACGCCAAGCTTGGGGGTTCAGTCCCCATATGAGACAGCTGCATATTCCTATATGTAGCAGGGGTTTGGACTAGATGATCCTCAGGGTCACCACCAACTCTGCAATTCTATGGTAAGTTACAAGAAAGGAGATTCTGAATAAATATCAGGAGGAACTTTCTGACAGTAAGCTGCTTGACAGTGGAAAGGACTCCCTCAGAAGGTGGTGGACTCTCTTTCATTAGAGGTTGGATGGCCATCTGTCATGGATGCTTTACTTGAGATTCCTGCATTGCAGGGGGTTGAACTCAATGAGGCTTGGGATCCTTTCTATGAGTCCATGATTCTGTTTGAACATCTCAAAATCCATCATAGCAGCACTCGGAATGCCTCCTTTATATCGCTCTGCTTCTGTTTTATTATGCCCCCAAATTACTGTGTCTTCTTCATTCTATTCTTTGTCGCTTGAACTCTGCTTCTTTCTTCCATTACTGATCCAGTCCCTTTCTGGATGTCATGTCACCTGTCGTGCTGCTGGGATCAGGCTTGGACTGGCAGATCCAGAAGGAGGAGGAGACAGAGGAAGGCGCTGAATTGTGGGAACCTGGGTTGGAGGAAGGGGGATCTCGCCTCTCAGTGCTTACTTCAGCCATGTTGGAAGGGAAAGCAGGAATGCTGGCTCTGCCTTCTGACCACATGTGGAGCAGAAAGCCTCAAGGGTTAAGCCTCAAGATGATGGGCAGGCTGGACACTGGGCAGCAGGAGGATGCAGCTTTGTTGCCCAGACCTGCCTGCCCCAATGCAAGGTGAAAAAATCCTGTGAATGACTGGGATGAGTGGAGAAACTTGTTGAGACATCTTGTTCTGAACGCCTTGCCCTGCTCCAGAACTCCTGAATCATGACTTCTGCACACTGTATCTGCTGCTGTTCCTACACCTCTACTTGCCTGTGTGTTTGGGGCAGGACCCAGGACAGGGAGCAGAAGTAAATGCAGTATCTCTGTACATATGGGGAATGAAAACATGATAATGGTTATTATTCAGATCACACTCGACAACACATCTAAGAAATATTAGCATTTCCAGATGAGACAGCAAAACCTTAGACAACCAGAGTGCCGATGAGAAAAGGGGGGCTTCGTCTGCTGCATGTGAAATGCTTTCAGTGAATAATTGGGAGCAGAATTGTTAAATGTATTCTACAGCTGAAACTTTAATATTTCCATTGCATATATACAATCTTATTTTACTTTAGATTGCTTCAATACTATCAGTTAAAGTCATTGCATATTGACTGTTCCCCACTTCATTATAGGATTAGGGACAATCTGCATAAGAAACAGGGCTTTCTGCATTCCTTAAAAAAATGGAATGTTTGAAATTAGTTTGGCTCCTTTCAATTCCAAGGGCATTTTCAGATATCACATTTGCCCTTTATTTGGCCTAAGCTAACAAGGCATTTGCATCAGGTTGTCTCCATTCTGTCACCACATAGTATGTATCCTGGACATCTGCCCTGTGGCAATCATTACTGCCATGTACTTTACATGTTTGTTTTTAATTGTATTTTCCATTTCTGGTTTTTCAGGCAAACACAGAGAAGTAGGTAGGCATGCCTTAATGGGTAGTTTTTCCCAGCAGATTTTGCATACTGTACATTTAAATTCATGTTTGCTAACAGAAGCCCTATTTAGAGGGTTAACGTGTGTTGTCAGAGCAGATGGGCAGGGAGGAGGACTCTGCCCCTGATGCCACGCCCTCAACTAGCCCCACCCTCCTGACTTCTACATATACAGTGGGGATGCTTGTATTGAGGATGCCTTTAGGTGCACAGCTTCCATAGGATCTGGAACTCCAGATTCTGCAGAACCCTTGAGGCAACTCCCATGTGTAGATTTCATAACACTGCAGGAGGTACAGAAGATTTACTGCATGAAACATTTCAATTCAATCTAGGTAGACAGAACACTTGAGGTCAAGTCTATAGTGTGTGTGTGTGTGTGTGTGTGTGTGTGTGTGTGTGTAGGAGGAACACCCTAGAAGATAGGCTGTATTGTAGCAAAAGTTCATTACCCATTTTAGCTTCTGACAGCATGTATAGGCGGGTAGCTGGTGTTGCTGATCTGTCTTGAAAGAGGGCTATGAATGGCCCAGGTGAGGAAAACAAGCCTTCCTCCAGAGGCATACCTTTACCCTCCCTCCTGAGGAAAGTTGCTGCTGCTTCTTCTTCACCTCCCAGTGTCTTTAGCTGGCACAGACTGGAAAAATCTGGGAAGCGAAAATAAGGAGGAAGAAGAAACCTTTAAAAGTCACATCAGCAAAGTTGCCACTGAGTGAAGTTGCTGTTCTGCCAAGCGTGGCAACTGGTGAGCTGTGACAGATCCTGTCAGATAGGCATTGGTCCAGCTTGCAGGTGTAAGCCTGACCTATCAAACTGAATGGGAGCTGACAGAAGGGATTTCTGCAACATGAAATGGAGAGCTGACATGAAAACAGTGACGTGTGAGGGACCGACCAAACCACCCCAAGCAGAGCTGTCACTAGTGATGTCCAGAGAAATGACAGTGGAATACTAACTTTAGTTGATGTCAATTTAGTTGTCCTTTGTGTTAGAAACAGGAGATGAAAAGGAGGAGCTATTATAATAGCATAGAAAGATGGTAAAAATATTCTCCTTGACATATAAAGCAATTTCATACTTACTTCAGCATCGTTAGAAAGACCAAGCTGTATCCTGGACAGCCTTATGCTTAGAGAACTTCTGGTCCTGGGGTCTTTGCAGCATCGTGCTGGGGGTAGATAGGCTCCACATGGAAGAGTAAAACACACACAAAAATGAGATGGACTTATACTGAGTCAGGACATTGGTCCATCCAGTCCAGTATTGCTTGACTGGCAGCAGTTCCCTAAGGCAGCGTCTTCCCCAAATCCAACCTGGTTCCCTCCCTATGTGGTTGGACTACAACTCCCATCAGATCTGGGCAGCTTGGCTCAGTAGTCAGGGATGATGGGAGTTGTAGTCAAACAACATCTGAAGAGCACCAAGGCTAAGGAAAGCTGCTCTGCGAGCTCAGGCAGATGCCTTTCCCAGCTCTGCTCCCAGAGCTCCTTTTTACTGAAGATGGCAGGGACTGAACCCTGATTGAAGTTTGGGGAAGGACCATTGCTCAGGGGTGGGCTATAGGCTTTGCACGATGTAGGCCTTGGGTTCAATCCCTGGCATTTCCAGTGAAAGGATTGCAGCAAGTAGCCTGGCTGGGAACTGCTCCTTTGCTTGTGACTCTGGAGGCCTTTTTTTTTTTTTTTTTTTTTGTAAAAGGCAGCTTTGTGTGATTAGAAGCTAGAGAGGCAAACAGTCACAACTTGGAATTTGAACTCAGTGCAAGCAGCAAGCTCAGCGTAAGGACCACAGCGGCTGCAGATCGGGGGGGGGGGAGATTTCGAAAGGCAAGGTTCTAACGAAGGTGTAGGGCAGTTGATCTACAGTGAAGCAGTTTGCCAGCCCACCCGCTGTCTGCTTCTGTTCTCATTTGCAAGGACTGCTGAGGGGAAGGGGGTGGAGTTGGTGAAGCTAGGACAATCAAATTACTCCTTACCTACCTCATTCCAGGTCGTAGCAGGAGGGTTTAAAGAGAGAGCCCTGGCTTTCTATACCTATGGTGATTACCTTCTAGACCAGGGGTCAGCAACCTTTTTCAGCCGTAGGCCAGTCCACCGTCCCTCAGACCATGTGGTGTGCCAGACTATATATTTTTTTGGGGGGGGGGGATGAATGAATTCCTATGCCCCACAAATAACCCAGAGATACATTTTAAATAAAAGGACACATTCTACTCATTCTACATTCCTGGATTCTACTCATTCTGATTCCTGGACCGTCCGCGGGCTGGATTTAGAAGGCAGTTGGGCTGCATCCAGCCCACAGGCCTTAGGATGCCTATCCCTGTTCTAGACTCTACTCTTTTACCCAGTGTAAGCCATCCGAGTGGCCACTGTCCTGCAGAAAGCACTCCTGACCAGGGGGCAGGCCGGACTTTGCTCCTGAAGCTAATCCATTGGAGGATATTGTAGGTTGCAGGGACTGGACTAGATAACGTCTTCATTCCTTTTTTCCCCTCTTGCCATGCAGTCTTGCATTCCTATGAGGAGTGCTGTTTAATGACTTAATGAATGCAGCTGAGGAATGGGGCTCACAAACAGGCTTCCCTCCATCCCTCTCTGCTTCCAACACTGACCTTGCTTGCATGACTGATCTTGGGCAAATTGTTTTATGGTACCTCTCTGTGTCTTTCCTCCTATAACATGTTTGTATGCTACACAGCACAATGTGCAACGCCCTCCCCCCCCCCCCAATCCTGGATGGTATTAGACCTTTAGGTGTTACTGTAATACAAATAATAAATCTAAAGCAGATCCAATTTTAGCATTTTGAGAGGGAAAGAAAAAACTTTTCTCCCCTAGAGCAAGAGTTTGAGGTTTGAGTAGTGGCAGATCATATGATGGGTTCAACTAGAAGGCCCTAGAGGGAAGAAGAGGAAATTAGAACTAGTGAAAGGAAGAAAGGAAGAAAGGAAGGAAGGAAGGAAGGAAGGAAGGAAGGAAGGAAGGAAGGAAGGAAGGAACTTAAAAATGCCCATTGTTCCTTAAAACTAGCATTGCCACCCACTGGAAAGGGTGGGGAAGAATAGTCATTGTTTGCGTGAATGCATGACTTACCTGCTCCAGAATCCTGCACATAAATTTGCTCCATTTCAGCCATCTCACTCATATTGGCACATTGGTGAAAATCAGGATGCGAAAGGGTCCTATCCTCTGTTCGCAAAGTGCTGGTGCTCTGAGTGGGACTTTTCGCACGGGACATTCATGTCGTAGCTGACCTGAAAGAAGATAGATATTGAATCAACAAGCAAGTCTATTGGAGCCTTCGTTAGATACCTATTCAAGTGTTACAGCTGTGAAGACTGCATTAGCAGTGTTCCCACCATCATGCAGTAGCAGCCAGTGGAGTGGCAGGGTTGGGGCTCCTGTAGTCTCCTGAATTCCCCACACTGTATGTTGCTGCCACTTACCAAGAGAGTGAAAGGGACAAAGCAGTGGTTGGGGGAGGGGCTCCACGCCGTGTGGGAGCAGCGGCAGGCTCCTCTCTGTGGAAGCCAGAAGGAGCCATGTGACAACACAGGAAGACTATAGCAACTTGGAGTGGGGCTTTCATAGAATCATAGAACTGAAGAGTTGGAAGGGACCCTGAGGTCCATCCAAACCCCTACAATGCAGGAATCTGTGGCTGCCCCTGTTCTGTGGAACAGCATCCCTGTTGAGATATGACAGTGGCCCACTATCTGCACTTTTGAGAAACAATTGGAGGCATTTTTGCTTTAATAGGGTTTTTCAGAGGGGTGCAAAGGCCCTTGCCTGTTTATTCTGTATTGCTTTAAAACTTGTAACTAGTTATCATTTCTGTACTGTTTTTAATTAATTTTAGTTGTTAAATGGAATTCATCTTGAAACTTTACATAAGTAAGGGTAAGGCATAAGTTATTACAGGAAACCCCTAATTTGTGGGGGGTTGTGTTCCTGGCCCCCTTGTGGGTCGGTGGTGTGTGCATAAGCCTGCTCCACCCCATTATGCTCCTGTTACACCCTGACCCCATGCCACCCCATTACATCCCCGTTCTGTTCTCTTCTGGGTCCAATAGGACCTGCATGTCAGGGTCACACATCAACTGAACACCTGAAAAATGGCCTCCACCTGTATACTAAGTCTGCTACTACACTTGTGCCTTGGTTTTGGGACAGCTTAGTTCTTCAACGTTTTGGCTCCTGAATGCCACAAACCAACTTTGGAAGTGAGTGTTCTGGTTTGCGAACTATTTTTGGAAGCCGAACGTCCAGCGGGGCTTCCGATTGGTTGCAGGAGCTTCCTGCAGCCAATCAGAAGCCGCACTTTGGTTTTCAAACATTTTGGAAGTCAAACAAGACTTCCGGAACAGATTCCGTTCGACTTCCAAGGTACTACTGTAATAATAATTAGTAGCTGTGCAGTCATGTCCCCACAGCTCATTGCCTACTCAGGTTGCCCCTCCATGGCTGTAACACCTGAACATTCATGCGGCATGTAGAATTCTAATGTGTTTGAACTGACCTGAGCATTTTAGGTGAGCCAAGGCCATCAAAGTCTCTGGTAGGAACACTTCCGGTGGATAGCAGAAATGTCCACTGATTTATGTATATTTTGCATTTTAAGAAATCCATGTATAACTGTGCCTTGTAGAACATGTTTGATGCATTAGCGGTGTTCATGCAACACCTAATCCACAATTTCTCCACAATTCCATTCTGTTGAGTGAAATGTGGTCCATGAATCTGTAAAAGGTCCTCAGTGAAAAACAGGGATCTTTTTCCTTGCTCAGTAGTGGTTTGTAGTGTGCAGTGAATTGTGGAGTTGTGCCCTATAACTGTCCGACTGGTGATGGATGAACTGCTCACCTCAAAAAACATTCTTTTTTATGAACTTTCCTGGAAAGTGTGTGTGTGTATATATATATATATATATATATATATATATATATATATATGTGTGTGTGTGTGTGTAATGGGGTGTGGGGTTGCTTGTGCGTAAAGCGCAAACTGCTCCAGGATGAGTACTTTGGACAAAACTTTTCTCCCCAGGCTGGACAGTCAGTACACCATGACTGTCTCAATCACTGGAAGAATCCGTCAGTGGGCGTTTCCTGAATTTCTTCCAACATAAGAGTTCTTTCACACCCAATCGTCGTCTCCCTTCTCTGTGCGAAAGCTGTCTGCGCAGAGTGGGCGTCCCCAGAGGAGGTCCTGTGCTCTCCCCGCTGGTTCCACTGGAAGAGTCCTGGAGCCGTCTCTCCGCAGCTCCCTCAGACTCCCCTTTCTCCCTGGTGTCACCTCTATCTCCTTCCCCAGCGGAAGCATCCTCTCTCCCTTTGCTGGTTCCCTCTCCCGCATTATCATTAGGGAGCCTCAGCGCCACCCTTGGCTCCGATGGCAGTTCCCTGACAATATATATATTTTAAAAAATAAGGAAAAGCTTTAAAAATACAAAACAAATGTGGTAAAGCTGACTAGAATAGTCAGAGATTAGGAGCAACTTTGTTTCAAGCTACACCTAAATTTGGGCTTGGCTTCAAATAGGGAGAAGCTCTTCAAACTGGGGGAATTTGAATAACTCCAAATTTGCCCTCATCACTTCCAAACTAGCTTGTTAATCTGGTTCCTCAGTTTGCTTGGTGCTTTCTTTGGAGCCTTAGGGAATCCTGTGCATAACTGAACCTGCTTTCACTGTTTCTTGGCACCTACCCTGTGATGCCACAAGTAGGGATGGAGGAGAAATTCCATTTTCATCTAAAGGTGAACTTGGCTAATTCACACTTTTCAAAACAAGATGAGAACCAAAATGCATTTATCCTTTGAAATTTGCAGTTCCCCAGCCAAGAAATGTGCACAATATGAAACAGATTAGGGAAAGTAACATTCAAGCATACACTACATCAAGTAAAATGACTTGCAAAAATGTGTGTCCTAGGCAAAACTACAGGCAAAAATGTGTTAATTAGGATAAATTTGCACTATTATGGAAACTGTGACACCAGACCAGATAATGTGTTGTGGACTGGTTGGATGCCAAGGATTGGTGGGAGGCATCAGCTGGGGCAGAAGACTCAGAGCCCAGGGATTAGTGGTGGGATGATGATGAGCGGTCAGGGGGAGAAGAGGGAGTCGACTGGGAGGAGGAGATGTCAGAAGCTGAAGAGGCAACAGGGGTTGGTGAGCAGGGAGAGGCGATGGAAGAGAGGAAGGGCGTCAGGAGGTAGAGTGGAGGCAGGCTTCTGAAGAAACCAGGGAGTCTCCCCCTCCTGCTGTGACCAGCTCATAACATTTTTCATAATACAGTGGTACCTTGGTTTATGAACTTAATCCGTTCCAGAAGTCAGTTCTTAAACCAAAACTGTTCTTAAACCAAGGCGCACTTTCCCTAATGACGCCTCCCGCCGCCGGTGCCCTTCCACCGTTCAGATTCCGTTCTTAGACCAAGGTAAAGTTCGCAAACCGGGACACTATTTCCAGTTTTGCAGAGTTTGTAAACCAAATTGTTCTTAAACCAGACTGTTCTTAAACCGAGGTACAGCTGTATGCTGAACACACATCTCTCTACCCTAGCCTTTGACATGCGTCTCTCTCTCTCTCTCCTTATGATTATTTTAATTGATTTTAATATTGTATTTTTTAATCTTGTTTCTTAACCTTGCATTTTTATACTGCTGCAGCCCACCCTGGGACCTTATGGACCTAATGGGCAGGTAAGAAAACAACAACAACAACAACCAGTTTATTGTAACGGGTGGCTCCTTTTTAGACTACCCCCCCCCACCCAAAGAATAGCTTTCACATTGACAACCAAACATTACAAAAGTTCAGCATAAACTATTTACACGTGTGTGGAGGCACTATACTCTAGGGAATTAGTTTCATGTCCCCAAACAAAGAAATGTAATAATAGGCCTGCATTATTTGGTACATTTAATTGGTTTGTAGCCTAGCTGGAATTAACTATCCCTTGCTGTCATTAAGAAACGTGAGAGTAAAAAGTGGGTCACATACTCGGCTTTAACTGCTCATAAATAATTTCCTTTGAAACACTGTCCTTATAAACTCTGCCTTTAAACACTTACGTCTGCTGCAGCTATTAACAGCAGGTGGGGAAAGGCGCTACTTTTACAAGGTTCAGAGGCAGGAATAGCAATCATTTGTACAGGATACTTTTTCAGCATGACAATGAAAGGTAACTAAATAAGACACAACATTATCAGTCCAATGAAATCAGGCATTCTTCTGTAAACAAACATTACATAAATGTTCTATGCCACAATTTCATAGCTATATATGCCGTGTGTGTGTGCTTGTGTAATGCAGGCTGTAAATGAAGCTTACTTTTTAAAAGAGAGCAGGGATGGATTTTAGGTGGAGAGACTGTCAGAGAAATTGGGGTTAATTGAAGGAGAGATGAACACAAGGTCCAGATCCGGCAATATCTTCTTCCCAATCTTCTCTCTATGTATGGTTGGGGTCCAGAGGTTCGGGACCATACAGAACTCAGAGCCAGAATTGGACAGGATCTCTGTATCAGAGGAGGTCACACAACATACAAAGGGAATCAGAGACTCCTGAGGGAAGCCCCATATCACCCTCCTAGAATACACCAAACCCAAAGACCCTGCAGATTTATTTATTATACTTCTACAATGCCTGCCAACCAAGTTGCTTGGATGGTTTAGAAGAATAAATGAAAAATAGAAATACAGACTCAACAAAATAAAACAGAGACCAGTATATACCCAAATGTTGCATGAAAACAGACCAGCATAAAATCAGTATTTATTTATTTTTAAGCAGCAAAGGAAAACAGCAAATTAGTGCTCAGCTCTAAAAATGCACTGAAAGCATGTCATTAAAAGGGCTGGGATAATAAAAATGCCTTTAACTGGCATTGAAAAGACCATAATGTAGGCACCAGGGAAGCAACTCTGTGGAGGGCATTCCATAACTCAGTGCCACCACCAAGAAGACCCTCTAAGAGGGGCTTAACACCTCCTGAATGGATTCACCTCCTCCCTGTGGCAAACACCCCAGGATCTGAAGAGCACAGTGAGTCTGCACCAAAGTTTAAACCAACCACTGCAGTTCACACTCAACAGCACAAGACATCCCATTTCAGAACTAGACTCGTGAGGAGGCATCCCTACCTAAGTGTCACCAAAGCCCCTGTAGTGCACTGGAAAGGTGAGCGTGATTGACTAGGATTGACTGGTCAGCTGTGTATTTCACTGTGATCAAATATAGGAGCAGGGGAGGAATTTGTCTAGGCTGCTTTTTGCATTGGATTGACCTGACCTGATTTCCCCAGACTTGCGTGCAGACCAGACTGCAACACAGTATGATTATGCACCTCTCTGAATTTTGCGATGCAGTTTTGGTGCATGAAAAGCCTGCATAAATTTTATAAATTTTAAATTTACTGTTGTGCATTGTTTTAATTGTTTGTTTTCCTTCTGTGACTGTACCCCCAAGTGTGTTTTATAAGCTGGTCTCCGACCGTAATAAATTATCTATCTATCTATAAAATATATATCATACATAAAAGTAGCATATGAAATGGATAGTTGTAGATTTCCCATGATGATGGTTATAATGGGGAAAATCAAAGCTTTATTTTATAAACCGAATGGCTCAGAATCTATAACACAGACTGAAGCAGAGAGCACAGATCCACTTTTTCTTTTTGGGAAAAATAATAAGAATAATACAGATACCAGGTGAAACTTGAGGCCTGTGCACACCCCTCCTGGTTACTTTCATCAATATAGCCCATGCCAGCTGCCTGTTAGGTATGTTAGCAGGCATTCCAAAAGGATGTTTTAATAAGAAATATATAGGTTGAGCACATCACCCTTTTCAACAGACAAAAGACAATTTTCCAAAAAAGCTGCCTCAGCTGTACTTAACATCATGGGCTGGCATGTCTTTCAGCGAAATGAAGCTGAACAGCCAGACACAGCCATGAGCCTCGTGCAGAGAGTAGTCAATTTGTCCAGTAATGTTCATCTTGCACTCTTAACAGTTTTATTTGTTGATCATTTCAGATGTTAATGGTAATGGGCCCCATTGGTATTGGGATATTTATGTCTGATAGCACAGCACAATTTACATTAATAAGACTCATTAATTTTCAGATGGTTCCTACCACTCAAAAGGTGAAAGTGTGAGACACGAGCCTTTGTAACGTGATTCCTCTTGCCTGGTGCATCATAGACCCACTAAGTACATTTCTACACAACAATCAATGCCCTCTTCTTGTTGTTATTGATTATTTGTTCCCTTGCCAAAAGGCGGACCATTTTCCCTTGGAAGAAAGAACTTCTTTCCACACATTATGATTTTTCTTCTTCCTGGGCTCCATTTGTCATTTTGCAAAAAAAAATCTGGAAGCCTTTTTAGTTTTATGCTTCTATTTCCTACATCCTCTTTGTCTCTGATTGTGGGATGTGAAAATGATGTCCAGCATTAAAAGGGAGAGCTATAAACGAAACAACAGTTCTTCATTTGAACATGATACAAATGACTCAGTCATGTCCAATTTTTATAACAGGAAATAGAAAACTAATTACTGGCTATTTTGGTCTTTCTAAATCTCTTCTTTTTTATTGGTAGGACAATGAACAGTTACTCTATATAGGAAGAGAGGCCTCAAAGCAAATAATTTATTGGGTCTGATTTCCATAATGGCCTTTCAGGCCACAGACTGGTGGGCGCTGACTGCTAACACAGCTGTCCTGACCTGGCATCAAAATATTTTTTTGCTTTTCTCTACAAATCTGGTTCAGCGTTTTATTCCTTTATGTCCGTTGATGAAACTGGAACTGAATTTATATGCAGAAATCAAATGGTCGAGCACTGCTAAATTAACAGAAAGTACTAAACTAATAATATACGGCAAGAATTTAAGAATACTGGAGAGTTTTGTACAAAACTAATCCCTGAGCTAGATATATCTAAAGCAAAACAAAATCTCTAAATGGCTGAGTTTTGGTTTCTTATATGAAATTGCCTATTGGTGGATAGATCTCTGCATTCCACCCCCCCTCCCGCTTCCTGTCTGCAATCTGAATTAGTTTTAGACTGAAATCAAAGTATGCCAAGCCATACTTTGAAAGGAGGTGGGAATTTCTAGCAATGCTTAATTTATAGAATGAGATGTACTGAGGATGATTCCAAAGTAGGGTTGCAGGATCTGTCTGTTTTGGTTCACACTGTTTCTCATTTTTCCAGTCTTAAATTTCAGATCTCCACATTTCCCACCAATTTTTGCTTTATTTTTTTAAAAAATGAAATGAAATGAAATGAAAAAGAAAAAGAAAATCCACCAGCATTTAAGCATGAATTTCTCCTAATAAAAATATTTTATGTGCATTTTTATAAATGTACACGTTTTTGCAAGCAATTTCTATAATAAAATGCATTTAGTAATCTACTTTCATGAATGATTTCATTTCTAGGCAAACTGTCCTCTAATATATGCCTGTTTATAAACATGGTTTGGTTGAAGAACTCCATCAAAAAATTCAGATAACCATGAATTTTGAAGGATAGTTGTGTTTCAGTCCACTTATCATTTCAGAAAGTACATTCAGAAAACTGATAGATTCTTCTTTAAATGTCCATGGAATTGAATTTCTCCTCCATCCTTATCTGGAAGTCACACTATTGACCCCAAAGTTATTGACATGCAGTTAAGACCATGGATGGGAAAACTTTCAGAGTGAGGAGTGCCAAAAGAGTACCAAAAGAGAGCTGTTGGGGTGTGTTTGGCACAATCCAGGATTGAGTAAGGCCCTGTTACACATCCTAAACTCACACTCACAATCTGTCACACGCAAAGCTATTTTCCATGGAAACAGAGGCATATATTTGATTTTTAGTAATTTCACTCAAGTTTCAACATTATGTGCAAAAATGCACATAAAATATGTTTATTAGGAGAAATTCACGCTAAAGTGCTGATGGATTTTCTTTTTCCTTCTCATTTCTCCATAGACTTTTATGAAGTTTGTCTTTTTTAAAAAAAACCTCTTCAGCACCCTTTATCTGTCCTGACTGTGCAAAAGGCAAAAAGAAATCAATAATGTCAGCAGAAGAATGCAAACAAGATCAGCGCACAGCTGAACTGAAAGCTCTACCTTACAGCTATTCAAAACCTCAAACTTCAAAATGCAACTGTATCCTGAAAACAGCATGTATACAATCAGAAAATGCATTGACACTTTGGGCATATTACTAAGGAATAGAAGCCTACTTCTAGGCTAAGACATTTTCCTTCAGATTTAGTCAAGAAAAGGACAATCACAATTCTCTGATACAATTTGTATTTTGGCTATTTGGTGAGAGGAAACTCTACTAATTCAAATCATTATCAGTCATAGATATTAACCCACCATATCATAAACAAGGCGGAATGCAAAAAATAATTTGCTCGATTTGAATTTGTCCTCCCAAGTATTTTGCCACTATCACAATCTGGGAATGTGAGGCCTATCAAAATATTGCAGGAAGTAGTCCTATCCATATGATAGCAGACACTTGTCATGTATGTTCTAGCTGAGATTCCTGCATTTCAGGGGGTTGGACTAATTGGCCCTCGGGACCTCTTCCAACTCTTCAATTCTATGATTCGATAGTGGACTGATAAGGTAAGTTGATCTGTAGCAGGTAAAATGGGCTGTGGCCTGGGAAGGCATGAAAGATGTCAAAGCCTGGATTACAAATAAGCCTTCAACTTCTCCTGCGGTTTCCCTCTTTCCCTTCCTCCTCCTTCACCGCTATTTATATTGTGTTGCTGTCAAGTGGGTTATTGCAATTCTTGTACTACTCCAGGACTCTTCAGAATGTTTTTGGCGCATGGGCAGATGGGCAGAGACAAAGGCAGGAGAACGTAAGAAGAGCCTGGCTGCTGGATCAGACCAGAGGCCCATCTGGCCCAGCATCCTGTTCCCATGGTGGCCAACCAGATGCTGGCTCTAAAAAACAAAACACCTTTATAGCATCATCTCTGGATCAGGAAAAACTTATTTAATGTGGGGGGAAGCTTGGGCTGGCACTTGGATGGCAATGTCAGGTGGTCAATGTGATGCACTGAGTCCACTTTAAATTGCAGGGTGTATGTACATAGCCTTGGGGAGCAGAATCAGGGCTGGATTAAGACCATTAGAGGCCCTAATCACTTAAAAGATTTGGGTGCCCCTATCCATACCTACTGCAAATATAAACAATTAAAAACTGTAAAATATTGCCTTCTACAATTATTTTATAAAGTTCAGCATGACGGAATCTTTTTTTACATGTTTTGTTGCACTGAACTTATGACATGTATATTGTGGGAGCCTTTGTTTTTGTGGAACCTGGTTCAGCTGCACCATATGGTCCATGGTCAATCCAGCAATTGAAAATTTCTGTGGTGCCTCCCTTCTCTTGATGCCCTAGGCACATGCTTATTTTGCTTAATGGTTATTCCAGCCCTGAGCAGAATGCAGAGGGAACCATTGCCTGCATCTAACCCTTGGTCTCTGGTGTCATTAAAAGAAATGAAAATGAAAAAAAAGTACTTTTTTCAGAGTAAGGCAGGAAAGGGTTTGAGCACAGTGCTGACTTTTTACTTCAAATGCAAATGCAAGGCTGGAACTACTGAAACAGAGAGCCATATAATTCTCTCAACACTGTGTGCATTTATTTTAACATAGACATATGCATCATTTTAACCAGAGTTAGCATCAAATTCACCTAAAATAAAATTCCATGATGAATTTAAAGGTTCTCAAAACTACGTATGAATGTTGAAATAAGTAAGGAGTTTGGATAAGACTAGCAGAGTTTTCAGACAGGATAGGTGAGTGCTACCATAGTTGCTAGTAAATTTCTTAAGAAGTGATATCCAAGGACAATTTTGGAGATTCCTGCTTGGGCAGACATCTGCAGAATCTCCAGAAAAGCAAGAGTGTTTTGACAAGAAGAGCAAGATGTCTCTAAAGGGATCAGCGTTTAGCAATGCTACCTAGGGAACCTACTGCTACTTTCTTTACCAGGCCCCTGACTTGCATCGGCATATGGAGGTGAACCCAGCCCAGCTAAGACGGAACCCCAACTATCTCTGCAAAAGCCAGCAGATTTGCAAAGCCTTCATTTTTAGCAAAAGTGCTGCTGTCAGTAAGCCTGACTTACTAAAGGAAAGTGGGAGGGAGCGTGCCCAGCAGTAAAATTATAGCAGATGCTATAATTGTATGTGATTGAATTACAAAGGGAGGGGAGGACTCTATGGCATTTTTTTTTTCTGAAGTGGGAAATGAATTACACAACAGACCTTGCAATTGAAAAGTCAAGTGGATGTACACACACACACACACACACACACACACACACACAGAGGCACTCACACACAGACACAAAGTCGGCTAGCAAGTCTAAACTAGGCATGATGGCAAGTATCCAGAAAAAAAGGTATGCCTAGTGCCAAACTTGTGTAAGAATAATGATTTAATAATCAGCCCCATTACTTTAACGGCCTTTTTTTTTAATATAAACCACTTTCCCCTTTATTGTAACTAATCTCATTAAATAGGGTTCATTGTTTCTCTGTCACTGTCAGACAACAGGCTCTTTCAAGAACTGTGCCATGGACTGGATTGCTCAACAGGATTTGAAAGAAGCAATAGCAACATCCTGATAGAAGGTTGGACTGAATATCTTTTGCCATTGGAGGGGAAACAGAGGGCTTCCCATGTTTGTCATTTTGTGCCATTTGGGGCTGCCTCTCAGTAAACCTTCTGTGAAATCTTATGAGAGTCTGAGATTTTTGGAAGGTGAGTAACAGAAGTGATTGATGTGAATGTGTGTGATGATCTAAACCTTGTGGCAGAATGACAAAAGGGTAGCTCAGTCACCAGGGCTAATGTGAGGAAGGATGTGGTGACGGTAGAGGCCAGCGGGTAAACTGCCTAACAGCCTTGTATTCAGTGGGGAGGCTGCAGCAGACTATTCCAGGGTAGTGGCTAATGTGGTGATATTTTTTTTTTTTTTTTGTATAGTCATTGGTTATACGAAGCTTTTTGACATATCACAGATTATGAAAGCCTGGAGCTAATAATAAATACCTGAAATTCAGCTTCCTTCACTGCTTTGTGGCCTCAGTACCCCTTAAGGTTACCAGGCCGTAATGCTCCTGTGATGGTGTTGCTACAAGAGACAGAATTGCTAAATCAGCCTCTTCCACCCTGGGGCCCTTCATCTGTTCTGAGCATTGCCTGTCATGACTTGGGGCTGAAGGGGGGCTGTGGCATGGAGGGCACCACACTGGGGAAGACTGTCTTATATTCAGGAATTAGCAATCCTATGCTGCTTTAGAATCCTGGCCAGCAACCTCCAGTCCTCTAAACCTTTGGTTTGCCCTGTTTCCAATACTGCAGAACCCTTCCTTAGGCCAGCTCCCATGTGTCGTTTTGACAAGGACTTCTTATCTTTCCACTATGTGTGGTTTTAATTTGAGACAATGTGACAACTTTCCTTTCCCTCACAGCAGTTGGACTGCAGGCTGTTTGGTTCCTTCAGCCACTAAGCATTCTGTACTACCTCATCACTACAGGCTCAGTACAGAAGTGGCTCACCTAATGGGGGATGAACCACAATACTGACTTCTCAGCATCGGTGTTGCTGCTGCTTAGTAGACAGGGAGAGGTGAGGTGATGGGAAGGTTAGGGTTCTGTGGGTGCACCACCAGAAGTGATGGATTGGTTCTGCTGATGTACCCTTACACCTGAGATATGTCAGATACGATGTGGATAGAAAAACTTGATAAATAGCCTCTGTAGGTTGATTTTGAAAAGTAATGTGAATTTTGATGCTGTTTTGAGAAAAAAACAGATATTGAAACTGTGGTTCATCAGTCAGTGGAAAACCTCAGAAATATGGGTTGATCTTGACAAATCATGTTATCATGGCTCCATCTTGGCCAAAAGGAGATTGCTTCATCCAACCATGTTAGAACGGTAATTGAAATCTGTCCTTTCTTGAGTCTTCATCAATACTTCTGGCCTCTTATATTCATATACAGTGGTACCTCGGGTTAAGAACTTAATTCGTTCTGGAGGTCCGTTCTTAACCTGAAACTGTTCTTAACCTGAAGCACCACTTTAGCTGATGGGGCCTCCTGCTGCTGTGCTGCTGCCGCGTGATTTCTGTTCTCATCCTGAAGCAAAGTTCTTAACTCGAGGTACTATTTCTGGGTTAATGGAATCTGTAACCTGAAGTGGCTGCAACCTGAGGTACCACTGTAGAAATAAATGCCTATATAATGTAGGGTTGCCATGCGTCCAGAATTTCCTGGACAGAATACTGTAGTCAGAAGCAGTTCCCAGGTGGAATTTGCTAAAAATGTCTGGGAACAAACAATGTTGGCACTGTCGTGTTTGGCGATTTTCCTCAAAAATGTCTTTTTCCTCCCTGCAAATAATAACTTTTATTTTAGATCTTCTTAAAACAGCACAGGTTGTTTGAATCAAGTATATTAGATGGGTTTGGATTATTTGATTGAAATGTTTCAGGGGCCACCCAAGTCCCAGGCCCCAATCCAGGCTTACAAGCAATATGATAAGTTTCTTGCCATACTCCACACCATCAAAAGCCAATTCAAGTAAAAGCTATTATCTTACACATGATGTCACCACTGTGCCATAAAGGTATATTGCAAATATATTAGGAACTATACCATGAATACTTTCGGAATTACACTAACAACATATAGCCTTCTCCTATGTCAGTGGTATTGTAAGTAAGAAGAATGTGAGTTTATATAATCATAGCACAAGCTATTTCAAAGTATTGGTGAGCTGTTGTGGGCTCACATATCCACGGTTGGGTTTGTAGTAACCATTGGGTGTGATCTACATTATTGTTACAAGAGGTCAATGGTTTTCAAACTGTGGGTCTCTTGGGAGTTGATCAGGAGTTCCTCAATGAAAAGATGACAATATTCCTTCAAAAGCAGCTTGTCCATGAATACTATTTCCCCCCCAGCAATGCCAACTGCAAGGCAATAATGTGGTCCAAGAGGTTCGGCCACCATTCTTCACAAACTGGCTGTCTGCTCTAGGGCAGCCTTCCAGATGTTTTGGACTACAACTCCCATCAGACTCAGCCAGCACAGCTGGAGCTGATGGGAGTTGTTGTTCAAAATGGCTGGAGTTTGTCGGGGGCTGCTGCAGAATATGCTGTAGAACAGAATAGACTTTATTTGCGTAGCCGACAGGCCATAGCATCAAAGGACAAACACCGACAAAAATACATTACGAATATAGTTACTATAAAATCTTATGACCTATTAAAACCCTAGGTAAAAGCTGGATTATCATTCATCCATGACCCTCTGTCCCATGGGCGGGCTGTAGAACACTGAACAATACATAAGTGTTCCTTGGCAGACTGCTCAATGTGGAAAAGATTCCCAGAAGGTAGAAAACTGAAAAATTGCAGAGTGTATATAGCAATCAGTGGAGGTATTTGGGCTTTCAAATTGCAGCAGCGCCCTGTGCGACACCAAAATTTGGCATGTGCGCTCTCGCTCTCGCTCTCTGACACACACACACCTCTCACCTTCCATTCTAAGGCATTGTTGTGACAACCCTCATGGTGCCCTCTTGGCTCAGCACCCAGTGCAGGCGAACTGGTCGTGCTCCCTTAAATCTGTCTCTGTAGCAATAAAGCACCACCCTCCTTTATATTTGTCACTTCCCTTTGGAATCCAAGTGGTCTGATTTTGAAAGCTACTGAAAGGTGAGAAAGGAAGAACCACAGATAAATGGAGAAAACAGAGTGAATCGTAGATGAAGCTCTTGTAACAACAGGAAAAAACCACAGACTTTAAGCGGCTTAAAAATAACTGTCTTGTTACATCACAAGAGCTTTATCCTTTCAGGTATTAAACCAAAGGGCAACAAGGGATCAGCTCTTTTTATTTCCGCAAATATCTTAAAAATGCAGCCTAATGGATCAAAAGGAAACATGCAACAAATCCTATTTCGAGGGTGCAAATTCTTTCCAGAATGACTAAAACTCTAGAACCTGTTTTAAAATATTTATTTGAATACGTGCTTCCTCATCTTTGTCCAATCTGTTTTCATGACTGCAACAGGCTGGGCAGAGTGTTTGGGTTTTTTTTAAATGTGCTGCCTACTTTTAATATTTGGGGTTGTTTAAAAATTTAAGGTTTTAAGCGCCACCCAATCCTTATCCCTGCTCCTGCCAAGCTATGCCCTCCAGTAAAAGCAGGATTCAATCCTACCTTGGTGGCCATTCTGCCCCCAAATACCAAGTTCAGCACTGCCCCTGCTCCAGAGATTATTTGCATGGATGAGGGTGCAGGCCCAGGATTTTTCTAATAACTTTTTTTTTTTTTTTAATGTCATTGAGCCTACAGTATTCTGATTTCTAGCCATGGTGAAAAAAGTTGGAAACATAGGCGAATGTTCATACTTTATTAATTATTTTGGTACACTGCTATAATAAACCACTCTTGATTATTGTACTCTTCTGGGCATATGAACAATGCCAGAATGTCAGTTTTACATTAAAAGGATGCAGTTTGTGAACACTAAGTACTGAAATAAAATGTGTGTTTAATTAAGACTTTAATCTTTCCTGAGCTCAATTAAAAAATAAAAAGGTTGGGGGGGAATTGCATCCCTATAGGGGCCGATAATACTTTCCTAAAATGATTCCTATTCTTATGATGTTTATTAGTAAACATCCGTTTGGGTGAGTAATTAACTAGAATGTTTGGGGATTATTTTACTTCTGCTAATTGTGCTCTCAAGTCTAGATGATCATTAAACCAACAATGCAATCTATTTATTCTGCTGAGCCAAGAAATTAAACGGGCTTCTTATTCCATCAATACTGAGATAAACAGGACAAGATTACCACTCAAGCTTAAGGTTAGTACTTAACATTTGTCTGAATTTTCCTCAACGGTCTGTCTGTTTGTTGGCCTAAGGATATAAAGTAATAGACACAATTCTTGGAGGGAAATGAAGGCTTATGTTGAGTCCACTTTGCAAATTCTGTAGCATAGTTCTTGGCACCTTTTATCATTCCCACTCTCCCTCTGATGTCTCTTCTCTTCACATTCTGGGGGCATGATCCATCCTATCATTGAAGCATATACAGTGGTACCTTGGTTCTCGAACAGCCTAGTTCACGAACAACTTAGAACCTGAACGTTGCAAACCTGGAAGTGAGTGTTCCGATTCTCGATATTTTTGGGGGAAGTTGAATGTGTCCTGAGTCTGAGCGTCCGTTTTTTTAGTGCTGCGCTTCTGTTTTTAGAGAGATTGCGCTGATTGGGCCAGTGAGGAGAAGCATCCTGGCAGCGCTCTGCAGCCCAGCTGCTTTGGCGAGAGAGTTTTAGAATGTTTTGGTTTTGAAATGGACTTCTGGAACGGATTAAGTTCGAGAACCAAGGTACCACTGTTGTGGGGTCAGCATCCCTCCAACATCCCTTCTTCCGATGAAAATAGGTACATTCTATTCTACATCAGAAAGATTCTCCTACATTTGATTTCCCACACATATGAAGGTAAAGGACCCTTGGATGGTTAAGTCCAGTCAAAGGTGGCTTTGGGGTTGTGGCACTCATCTCACTTCAGGCCGCTATATACACATATACGTCTTCCACCTCAGGCCAATTACAACCTCTCCAGCTAACATTCCTCACAGAATTGTGGTAAAGAAAAAGTGTGTGAGGGAAGGGATCATGTACAACACCTTCAACAAATAAATGGAATGAAATAAAATTTTAGTTGGAAGCTAACTTGAGTCCCTGTCAGGAAAAAAATCAGGATATAATGACAACCATGGAAACTGAGAATGATCAGGAACATACCAAGAGAGTAAATCCTATTGAACTCAGTGGGTCTTACCTGTGAGTGAGAATGCTTAGGATTGAGGTGTAAGACTGCAGTCTTTACTCGGTTACCTGGGAGTAAGCTCCATTGAATACAATGGGACTTGCTTCTGAGTAGACATGTAAAGGCTTGCAGTGTAAGGCTCAATTTACAATAAAGGAATAAACACTCCACGTGTTTCCTAAAAAAGTGCTGGCTGCTGAACCGTTGGATTTAAAGAATAGGAAGGGCTTCATATGTCAGCTTCACCATTTCCTTCTTTTGGTGCAAGTCCACACACACACACACACACACACACACACGTACAGAGCAAAGGCTCCTGTTTCCAAAAACAACAGGAGGGAGAGGTCTGATCCTGCCACCGCTTTTAATTATTCTCTGAGATGTGGAGGGGAGGAAAAAGGAAAAAGAAGAAGATAAAGGGTATTCCCTTTCCTACACACCCAAACACCCCAAGGCATGACACTGCAGCTCCTTCACTGCTCACTGGGCTGCTGTACATCTTTTTGGCGATCACTCATAGCCGAGTAAGATTGTCTTCCATAAACACGGTTTTAACAATGAGTCCGTAAGTGACTGTGGAGGCCAATTCTGGATCCACACATCCTTCCACAGTGGGGACATTGGTTTCCAGCTGGGAGCTGATCACGGTGTGGATTTGCCAGGCGTGCCTTCCTCCTAGCACATTTCTCCCTTGTGTCCTGAGTTCGAGTGTCTTCAAAGCCCATGACACCTTTGGTAAAGGCTGTTTTCCAAGTGGAGCGCTCGCAGGCCAGTGTTTCCCAGTTGTCAGTGTTTATACTACATTTTTTTAGATTTGCCTTGAGACAGTCTTTAAACCTTTTTTGTTGACCACCAGCATTAAGCTTTCCATTTTTAAGTTTGGAGTAGTGCAGTTGCTTTGGAAGACAATCACCAGGCATCCGCACAACATGACCAGTCCAACGAGTTGATGTTGAAGAATCATTGCTTTGACACTGGTGATCTTTGCTTCTTCCAGTACACAGATATTAGTTCGCCTGTCTTCCCAAGGGATGTGTAAAAATTTTCGGAGACACCGTTGATGGAATCTTTCAAGGAGTTGGAGATAAGTGGTCCATGTTTCACAAGCATATAGTAAGGCTAGTAGTACAATAGATTTGTAAACAAGCATTTTGGTTTCCCTGCAAATGTCCCGGTCCTCAAATACTCTGCACTTCAATCGGGAGAAAGCCGCACTCACAGAGCTCAGGCAGTGCTGGATTTTGGCATCAAAGTTGGCCCTCGTGGAAAGATAACTGCCTAGGTAGGAGAGGTGATCGACATTTTCCAACGTTACACCATTGAGTTGGATTTGTGGCGTTGCAGAGGGGTTATTTTGTACTTGTTGGTGCAGCACTTTGGTTTTTGGAAGTTGAGTGATAGGCCAAGCTTTTCGTAAGCTTCTGCAAAGATATCTAGGATGGTTTGGAGGTCATCCTCTGAGCATGCACACACTACGTTGACATTTTCCCTGAAGAAATGCCAGGTGCCCAAGATGAGCAGCTAAATCTCTTCCCTCCTCGACTCAACAGGGACTGTTGGCTGGCTCAGCTTTTTAGACTGATGCCCTGCTCCTAAACACACTTATGCAGAAAAAAGTAATAATAAGGAACCAAGGCTTACCCAGCTTTGAGGTGCCCTGCTGGGCTCTGGCAGGATCCTAGAGGCCTCCCACCTCCTCCTCAAAGCTGGGCAACCACTAGGCTTTGGGAAGGAAGCCAGAGGACTCTAGGAGCCTGGCAGAGCACACATGCCTCCTTCCCAAAGTCAAGTGCCTACTTGGCTACCTTCAACCAATCTGAGACTCTGCAGGAAAACATAAGAAGCCAGGATGGTTTATGAGGTTTGGGGGATGTCCCGGCATTTTCGGGACAGTTGGAGACTATGTCACACAACTAAACAAAATCCTATAGCCCCCTACAAACACACATAACCACAAGCTCAGTGCACACACACCTG
Source organism: Podarcis erhardii (assembly GCF_964252035.2). Taxonomy (NCBI): domain Eukaryota; kingdom Metazoa; phylum Chordata; class Lepidosauria; order Squamata; family Lacertidae; genus Podarcis; species Podarcis erhardii. The sequence continues at coordinate 4,496,017 of NC_138507.1, read as the reverse complement.
AAGTGTCACAGCCAGGACCAACCCAAAACATTTTGGCACCTAAGGCGAAGCAAAAAATGCCACCTCCCCCTTCCAAGGAAGATGCCAGAGGGAAGACCTACTATCGGGAACAGGGGGAAATAAAGATCTACAATGGGAACAAGCGGGTGAATGTAGATTTACATCAGGAACGGGGTAGGGAATCAAAGCAACATTACCTGGTGGCTGAATTGGGAATCATCCCTAGGGGCGAGAGGAGACCGGCAGCACCTCCTATTTGCCAAGATGCCACTGTAGAGGTGGCATATGGGGGCTGCCAAGGAGGGAGCACATCCAGCCTCCCAAGAATGCACCACAGCTGTTCCTGATACTGTGGCAGCAATGGGCAATGCATTCCTTGGAGGCCAGATCTGGTGCCGCTGTGGATCCCACCACCTGAGGTGGTTGGATCACCTTGCCTCATGGGTGGACCAGCCCAGGACACAGCCATTATTGAAAATGGGAGGTCTATGCCAACTGTCCTCCTCCTGGGCATCTTCTAGCCCAGGTGCAAGCTACTCAAACCCAGAGCTTGGATGGGTCATGTACCCTAGAACTTAGTTCTTCTAGTTTCACAAAATTCCTCTTCCAGAAAATTGCCTCACTAATTTCCACTGATCTAATGGATCTCCAGATTTCTTTCCTCCAAACATTATGTTCCTTGGTATTCTTCCATTTTTGAGTGTTTTCTACTCTATTACTATCTTTTGAGCAGGCTGCTAACCCTTCATGATTCTAATTCACATGACTACTTCAGGATAATAAAGATCTTTTTTTTATGACCAATATTTATGTCCCACTTTGCTGGCTAAGATGTTCAAGGCAGCTAAACAGCAATCCAATAAAAATACAATAAGAATAATGATTTCAAAATTAGAACATTAAAATTAATAGTCCTACTTACTTAAACAAAATAAGAATAAAATAGCAGCAATCTGATTTCAAATTGCAATTTTAAAATCAGTATCTAAAAAAGCCCATTGCAATAAAAAGTCCTTGATGCCCATTTAAAGCACACCAGCAGTGGGGGTTTGCAGACTTTGCTGAGATGTTCCAGCTTCCAAGTACCACAGTTTAAACAGCAGCACTGTGAACTTGTCCCAGAAACAAATTTGATAGCCAATGTAGTGGATAAAAAAATCAAGGTAATATGGTTTGTAGGTTCCAGTTAGATGTGGCAGCAACTTTTGAACCAATTGTCATTTATATTCAAGGTCAACTCCACACAGAGAGTACTTTTCAATAATCTAATAGCAGTTATAATACTCTAAACAATAAGTGACCATAATCAAATATATGAAATATAGAATGAATCAGTAAATACAACTATAAAACCATCAAACACCTTACCTCTGCAGCAAGTTAAAATTCCTATAGACAAAATGTATGAGACCTTGTAATTGCTGGAAAGGTAACACACAAGATTGTGTGATGAAAAACAGAGAACCAGTAGATGACTTTTTGCAATTGGGTGAGACTTACTATCTTATGTTTCAAACAACAACCTGCGTGACTCCTTATCTAAATTATGTGTTAGTTTAATATGCCTATGTAAAGTTGTTATCAGCCCACAAACAGCTATTCAGCTACTTTAGATTTGGCATCCTGGAAGTTAAATCTAGGCTAGATTCAGTCCACGGTGGTTCATGCACACAGAGATCTCCATACAGCAACAAGAAGTCATCACAGATTGTCCTTTCTGAAATTTCCATACCCTGGTTTTTATGTTATTGTGATTATTTATTTATTTATTTATTTATTATATATCCCTCTCTTAAGCCTCAAAGGGCTCCTGAAACAGATAATCAAAACTAATTTTCTATGATCAGCAAAACATTGATAATCAAAGGCATATGCTATTAAAAGCCACAAACCAGAATAAATTGTCAAATTAAATTATTGTGCTCCGAACCAAGGTTACCCCAAAATCATACTCTCTGAGTGTCTCTGTTTTCCGGCATAGTCCCAGAATTATGAAAGCCACCCCAGCTTCTGATTTGATCCTGGAATGTCCCTGTTTCCACCACCATCGCAACCACTGAGCTCAGGGAGGAAGGTGAGCATCCTGTTGCCTCTCCAAGGCCACCACTGCCGGCCTCCTCCCTTAGGCAGCTCGTAGCTCTTGCTGGAGAGCAGGTGATTAGAAGGAGAGGCTCTGATGCGCAGGCTCTGGGGGGTGGGCAGAGGGCAGGGCCACCCAAGGCAGGAAGAAAAGGGGAGCAGAGCAGAGCACAAGGAACCTTCACTTTTAATATTAAAAATGCTTTGTGCGTCCATGTCTCCTATTGCCCCTTTCTAAAATTTATTTATTGGTATATGTTTTTATTTTTGTAAATCTACCAAAAATGAAATCAAATCAAATCAGGATTAAGGTGTTTTCTCAAAATGGTGGAGGGTGTGTGTGCTGTGTCCTGTTGGTGGGGACACAGTGGTGGAGGCACTCGCCCGTCTTCTGTTAGGAAATGCTCTGCAGAGGGTGGGGGGTACATAAAATGTGAGGGTCAAGGAGGGTCAGTTTTGGGGAGTGAGAAATATTGGAGGGTATGCAAAATGTGTTGAGCAATTTACCATTTTGTCAAACGTTTCCACATTTTTTCAGTACCACATTTCAGTTTCACATTTGGAGGCTTGTCTCCCCTCCCCAACTGCCCCCTGTAGTAAAACTGCATGAATTGTATCCTAAAGTTCACCAAGAAAATCTGGGTTCCACCAGCTTCAAAGCTTGGTACTTATCCCCATCAGGTCTCACATGAAATCTGTCTGTTCTGTGGAACTTCTCCCCTCCCTTCAAATCAGCATAATGGATAACAAACAACAGAGAAAGAGGAAAAATGCAAAGGAGAGGCCAGCAGGGAGATGTTGACAGCAGGAAGAGAGGTGGCAGTAACTATTAGAACATAGAAAGGTGATTTCATTCACATATGTCAAAGAGAATTCAGATACTTCCGACAATGAGCAGGCCGCAGAAAGTTCAACTGCTGTATTCCACCTGTTAGGAGATGAGTTTCAGTTTATGTGTCAGCATTTACATTTTCATCACAGGAGAATTTTTAATTTAAGAGCTATCCAACTTTGTCCTGACTTTAAAGAAACAGATGTGGTGGGTCCCAGTCTTAAACAGCAGACCAGTGTGTGTGTGTGTGTGTGTGTGTGTGTGTGTGTGTGTGCACGCACCATTGTTTTTAATGAATGTATTTTTAAAAGGTATATCCCACTTTTTCTTAACAAAGAGCCTAACATCAAACATTTTAAAGAAGCATTTATTAATTAAACAATACAATAAAAGAAAGCAGCAAAAGTATTAAAAACCATTAGTGACTAAAAGGTCTCAACCCAGCCATTAACCTCTCCCAAAGGTTTAACAGACTGGCAGAGTGGATCAAGCAATGGAGTTAAACAGGGGCACTTCAAAGCAAAGGCATCATAACTAGCAAGACGCTGCAATTCCTACCTTCCCACTCACTGCATCCACCCCCTAGAATTCATCTAGTGGCCGAAGCAATTGTGAAAACAATTGGTTATCTTGCATTGCTGGGGTGTGTGTGTGTGTGAGGAGGGGACTTCCTTGCGGTGCTCACTTTGGAGAGCAGCTCTTTCCAAATAGTATTATAATCTCTTTGTTTGAGTCAAGTCCATACCCAATACCTTGTGCATGGTTTGTTTTGTGCCTGTAAACTTCTCTTCTGCCAGTTGTGTCATATATGAAAGCAGGACAGTGGTGAGCAACTAGGGAAGGGGCCTTTTCAGTGTGCTTACATGATGACTATTTTAGGTGCCGTCAATCTCTGTCGCTGGTTTTATTCTGTGTTGGGTTTTAATTTCCTATTGTTTTTTACATTTTTACTTTTTACTTGTGAGTCACCCAGAGGACTCTTGTCATTAAGTGATATATAAATATTGGAAATGAATGAGTAAAAATAATTTATCTGTCGGAGCAGGGCCTCTGATGTTGATCGTAATGCATGGAAGAGAACAAATGGGCAGAAGCCTGCATGGAGTGGGGACCAGGCGGGATGATCATATTTATTGCTGAGTGTTTTGTATACACAGGATGTATTTGGGGGGCAGGGATGCTGGAAGAGCTATCTTGGTGACTGAGGGGGTGGGTCAGCATGGGAGAGGGAGCCATTTTTCTCTGGGCTTTAATCTGAAGGATATTATGACCTCTCCTCTTTTAGTGGGGAGGAGCTTGTAGTCTTGCCTTTTTTTGTTAACTTTGTTTTTAGTCTTTTAGCTGAATTATCAAGTTCTTGGGTTTATATTGTTGCCTTCAATTGGGTGTTAATGTAAAACACTTTGAGTTACCTTTCTGAGAAAAATTAGTCACAAATAAAAGTTCATAAGAATAAAATAATAATACATTTTAGGAAGAAATAGTGAGGAGGTCTTTTCGGAGCTGCACCCCTGGTTATGGGATGCTCTCCCAGAGAATCTTAACTTAAGGTTACCAGACGTCACCAGATTTACAAATCTGTCCCCATACAAAATCCATTAAAGTTGAAAAATTTCCCCGGATTCATTGAAAAAAAAATTGGTAACCTTATCTTAACTGTATCAACATGAAGATCTCTCTAGCACCAAATGAAGACCTCTTTGCTCTCTCAAGGTTTTTCTTAATTATGCTTTGGGTGCATTTTAGACAGGGCTCAAATTTGCTTTTTTCCCTTTGCTGGTTTTGGGCTTTTTATTGATTATATTCAGGTGTGTGTTTCTTTTAGTTTTCTGTTGTGTTTTACATTGTTTGCATCAGTATTGTTTTAATACTATTGAATTGTGTTGTTTTATTTATCATATGCTGCTTACACTATTTTTTTGTGCTAGTACTCCTTCTATATTGATTTAAGTTGGTTGTTGATGGTATTTTTATTTTGTTAATTTTATCATATAAATCCTGTGTGTAAAACAACAGATTTTGGACCAGTATCATGTTACTTTTGAAGAGCGACCCCAGACATTACAGTATTTTTTTTTTAAAGCAAAACACACAGAGACACAATGAGAAGCCAAGAGGAAAGAGTTAAGATTTCTCTTCTTGAGCTGCTAGACCTCTGCTTAGGATTATCCCGTGGCTGTTGTGCTTTTAAAAAATGTTGAGGCAATAAACAGACAACTGAACAGCATTCTATGCTGTTCAATCCTAACAGAGTAAAGGGACTTTATTTGAACGATTGGTCAGTCCTATCAGAGATCTGTTCCTTGTGGACCTGTTCTAATACTGTAGCTTGGGAAATTGTTTAGGAGAGTTGTTACTGTAATGGATATCATCATCATCATCACTATCATCTTTATTTTAGATCTTCTTATGACATGTGGAAATTATTTGGTTGTGTACTTTTTGCTGTTTTATTTATTGTTTATGACTATTTTTGATATGTTTGTAATTATGTGGTATTTAATTTGTTGTAACCCACATTTGTATGCCACCTTGGAAAGGCGGCATACAAATAAAATGACTGATTGATTGAATTGTCTGAGCTCTGACTTCTGCTCAGAGACTGCTGAACCCTCTAGACCTCTAAAGATAAGCCTTTGCGAGATTTTGTGCAGCAGCTTCTGGGTTGAGCTCCCCCGAACACAGCATTTCTAGGAAGTACTTGACAGATCATTTTTCATCAATAGGAAAAGTTAACACCCTCTCCTTAATTCCCCACCCCCAATTTCTTGCAATTTAAAAATTTTTATTTTTTTTTTAAATTCAGGAAAAGGACTGCACTCCACATATGTGCCTGACTGTCAATAATGTCAACTCTGTCAATATGTCTGCATATTTTGGGCCACTGCAAAAATACAAAGGAAAGACAGTATAAAGAATTTGCAAACAAAACAGACTTACCCCTCTCTGCTAGGCAAAGTAACTTGCATGTGCATTATGGCACTTGTTTCCCTGAGGTAATTTGGCAATAGTCCTGGAATAATTGGTAGGCTTCATGTCATGGGAAAGCCTTCAATCCAGAGTGGCAAAAAGCCTTGATCTCTGTATGCTCCAAGCTAAGAATAATTTACTAGCGCAAACATGGTAGGCTTGTGGTTCTGGCATTTAGAGGGACTACTATGCAGTCAAGCTTATAATATGTGTTGGCCATTGCCCCAGTCCGCTGGACATGATTTTTGTGTGAAGAAATGTTCCCACATGCAAGTAACAATTTGTAGTAAGAAAAAAGCTGGTTGCATGTAGAGAAAGTAAACCAACATCCCTTGAAAAACTGATATTATCTGGTATCCTAAATCTTCATTTCAGATTTCTCCTTTTGCCTCTTTGTGTGTTCAGATCCAGAGACCTCCTCCCTCCTAAATAATAATAATAATAATAATAATAATAATAATAATAATGAGTTTGGATTTGATATCCCGCTTTATCACTACCCGAAGGAGTCTCAAAGCGGCTAACATTCTCCTTTCCCTTCCTCCCCCACAACAAACACTCTGTGAGGTGAGTGGGGCTGAGAGACTTCAGAGAAGTGTGACTGGCCCAAGGTCACCCAGCAGCTGCATGTGGAGGAGCAGAGACGCGAACCCGGTTCACCAGATTACGAGACTACCGCTCTTAACCACTATACTATAAAGACACATTTGACTCAAATTTTAGTTTTAGTTTTTGGCAGAATTTAGGCCACAACTTTATTGATTACAGAAAAGTGAGTGCTTGCATAGGCTCTGGTTCGACTAGATCCCTGCACCCTTCAGATAGCACTGACCCAGAGCTCTATCATAGGTCAGCCAAGGGTGAACACCTGAGGAAGGTGAAAAGCCCGGGAGCAGACTCTATTCACTCCCCAGATGCTCCCCTGAACTCAGGCACAGGCACAACCCCTTTTTGGGGGTTGGCCAAACCAAGTTGAATCCCTGGATTCCTTTAACGGAATACCCTTCACACAGGGGTGTCAAGAGCCTTCTCCCATCCCTATCACATGAACCAGTGCCTATCCACAACCTTACAAGTTGTGATGATTTGCTATGCGGCAGACGAAAACCCAATGGCAACAGCTGATCAGCCAAGTGGGAAAATTCCTGTCGTGCCCCTGTCCCAATGACAGACGACGGCATATCAAGGTGTATCGCAAAAGGCCCTAAAATTAGGGAGAGGTGGGTGGTTGTTCCGAATGCACGAGCCGAAAGAGGAAGCTGTGGGTCATGTGCATAGGTATATATAGGTCCCTCGGTCCATTTAGACTGCAACCCCATTGGCCATATTGAAACCCAACATTGAGGGACTTACTAATCGGTTGTTGTGGCTGTCCGATATACCCACCCACCACCAAGAGGTCAGTCTCCAGATCTCACCGCAACATGTGCCCTCTTTTAGGGAGGACACGATTTCACAAAAATAAACGGTTAGATGTGCCCAGCAGAAAACTAACATTTGCTCATCTTTAGGGTGCCACAAGACGCTTTGCTGTTTTTGCTGCAGCACACTAACATGGCTGCCTGCATGAAAAGGGAGTAAAGCAGTCTCAACCTGCCTTTTGTGGTGCATTTTCAAAGGGTCTTTAAGGGAAGTAGATAACACCATCCCCCTACTGTGTAAACCCCATCTCAAAACAACAAGACATTGTTTTTCAGGAGGTGCTCTGTACAACAGAGGTAGGTTTACTCATTTGAAAAACTGTCGCAGAAACTCCCCTCCCCCAGTTCCAATGGACAGCTTGCAGTTCCTGGGAGAAGGGAGGGGAATAACTTTATTTTATTTCATTTTATTTTAAATGGCATTGTAGAGCTGTTTTGTTAAGCCTCTGCGGCTTAAGCAAAGACAGAATTTATGATGTGCCCAGGAGCAACTGAATGGATGCTTGAAAACATTAATATTATTATTTATATCACTGTTTAGTTAGCTGTGCTGGAAGGTATTAATATTACCCTCATCATTATTACTGTGAAACAAATGCTGCGAAACATTGGCAATGATGGGGTGGGTGGGTGTTGAATAAGGATGCTAAATATTCCCCCCCCCCAACAATAAAACCTATAAATCAAAGGAGGAAAATATCCTTTTTCAAGTAATAACCGCCCTCAAATATACCACAAGACTGAAAGCAAGGTAATTAACATGGCTCTTGTGCTAGTGCATTCATTTGCATTTATGCACATCCCCTTTCCTCTGTGTCCCCTTTCCTAGTGCCCTTTATTTATCTCAGACTTGCTTTATCTGGGAGCTTTCATCGTGGCTGTTGTTTATTCATGTTGCAGTTCTCCACTGAAAAACAAGCACATACCGTCAACTTCCAACTGGCCAACATGGATGCTCAGGATCACATGGGGATCAAAGCGAGATGAGGACAACAGGGGTTTCATTAAAATGTTGAGTTCTGCGCCTGAGGAAAGAGCAGTGAGGACGGGGGTGAGGAGCGGGGGGAAATATCATCTGGCCCAAACAAGTTTTAACTGGGGGGGAAAAATCTGAGTGAACCACCTGTGGTCTCCTTGGAAACTGGCATGCAACCCCTCCAGCCACCTTTTAATGAAACCCCAGAGCCCCTTTATTAATTTATTAAAGAATCTATTTTCTGAAGATTCATAAACCACACATAACTCATACTCTGACACATCTCTGCTATGCTAATAGTGCTCGCCACTATGAATAATTAATTCTTTAATTAGTAATAATTAGATGCTGTTGTATAGGTCAGGCCACCGGACTGACAGCACGCTGTTGTTCAAATGTCAGTGAGGGTCGCAGGGCAGGTCCTTAAACTGGAACGGCATGTATCATTTCTGCTTTATTCATGCCCATCTGATGCACTAGCGGGCTCCTTTTAGGGAGAGAAGATTAGTATAAAACACTGACTAGAATGCACTGTATATGAAAACCTGGAGGACCATAGGAGTTTGGGAGCTTGACAGGTTATAGCACCAGATCTGAATATGTATGACGCAGAATATGAATGGTACAAGGCGTGTGCCCACCCCCCTCTACGCCTAATTTACAGAGCAGTGCTCTGGCAAACAGGAAGGACAACATATACCTGGTCTTCTTCCATATGCAGAGGCTTGAAAAGTGATGGGCAGTAGCAAGATCTTGATCACTTTATGATGCAGCAAAGTTAACCCAAGCTGATTTACCTATGCCAGTTTTGCGTGGTTTTGAATGCATCTTAACATGGTGATGTATGTACCTTGTCAGTGTTGATTCTGGGAGAGTTTTCCTTTGATAAATAGCAGCATTCTCAGCACAAATTTGACTTGGAAATATCACTTTGTGGTGACATTTCCATGTAAAGGTATGACTGTAATTGAACATCCGGATGGGTATAAAAATAAAGCTGCTTTTATCTTGTACTAATTAGTACTTTGTGGTGAAGTGGTTGAGACTGTTGGGCTGGAACTGGGAAGACTTAAGTTCAACCTCCACTCAGCCATGAGAATCACTGACTCCCTCGTCTGTGCATTGTGTCACAGACTCAGCCTCTTGGTCACTACATTACATTAGCTCTCATTTATAAGAAAAGGGAACCACAATATGTTACGGGGATTTCTCACCCTGTTGTGATAGTTCCCTCTGAAAATGGAAATTTAAATCAACTGTAATGCACATTTTCAGGTACACATTTTGATAGTGACTTTGCCCTATTGCCCCATTGAGGAATGCAATGCTTCAACAAAAATATATGACTGATTAACTGTATGTTTGTCAGTTCTTCCTTTTATGCTTCATCTGATCAGCATCCTGAACTGCTAACAAGTGACTTGAGGAGGCAAAACAAATCCAGGGTATCTTTTCTTGTTGAAAGATTAGAAAAATCCCCTTTTGTTAAAGGAATGAAAGATGGGGGGGGGGGGACTAAACAACAAAGATGAAGAAGTGAACTAGCAGCAATTTTGCTCCCAGTAGGGAGAAGGAGAAAACAAATCCTATCATCAGAAATCTCTTTGCACTGTGTATCTTGATATTTTGGAGGAAAACAGTTGAGGGAGATGATACACAAACATTATTTGCTGATGACTATTGAACAAGGTCAAGCAAGATATTATGCTAAGGCTTTTTGAGATCTACATCAAGAAATGTGTGCCACTCAGAAAGAGAAACAAACATGAAGGCAATGGACAATATTGCCACATATCTTTTCATATGCAATGCAGGAAATAATATATATATATATATTTTGCTTTGAATATGCCAATGTATTGCCCTCAAAGAAATGCACCAGTTAATGAAACACTGAACAGATTGTCAAAGCAGAGGTTGAGCTCCTGAGGCAAACATCACTTATGCATATTGTCCACCAAGTCATTTCTTTCCATCTCCCCGACAAATGCACAGGATTAACTAAATAAAGGTGTAGTGAACCTGAAAGTTGCCATATTGGATACATTTAGAACCTGCTCATTGGTGTGGGAGGAGAGGATAAATTTGCTTGCGCTGATGGGGTGCATTAATTGGATATAACCCAACAAGCTAGAAATTTCAAAAGGTGGAGAATCATTTACAGAAGTACCGTGGGGGTAGTGATACTGGATAGTTTAGTTTAGAAGATGTACTATTGTTCGCCTGACCCAAAATTCCCAGAGCAACATTGAGATGGAGAATGAAATAAAGGCAGTAGCCAAAGGAGAAAATAATGGAGTAATGAGTGACCACTTAACCCTCACATAGAATAGGTGTGTGTGTGTTTTCCAGTCATGGCAAAGTGGTAGAATGTCATTTAGATACCCTAAATGAACACACCCTAGAACAGTTGGTCATGAAGCCAACCAGATGGGCAGCAACCCTGGATTGAATATTAAGCAGCTCTCACAACCTGGTGTGAGATGTGTTGTTGAACCAATTAAGAATAATGACCATAGCGCTATCAAATTCAGCCAAGAGGCACCGGCAACCCACGCTATGCTACTGGAAGTTCTTGCCCATAGGTTGTTGGTGGGGTGATGTGAGGTGGGGTCTGCAGAGGCCCCAGTGCAGTGTCCTGGGCCCAGGAAATCCTTTGGCATCCTTGAGGTATACTGTTGGAGGTAGTATGCACCAGTTGCTGTGGTTCACAAGTAGGGAGAGTACTGCTGCACCCAAGTCCCACAGGCATCTGGTTGGCCACTGTGAGAAAAGAATGCAGGATTAGATGGGCTCTTCTTAACCCTTTTAAGACTGACTTAAATTATGCTTGGCTGAAAATTTGTTAGTGTGTGAAACAGAGTAAAAAAGATAGAGTGCAGTTTAACTGCCATCTGATTTGATGGAGGTGTCTATGCTGTCTAGAAGATTTGGAGAGTGGCTGGCTTTTAGTACACTTCCTCCCCTTGTACCTACCAACCTTTTAAATCTTGCCATTTTTTGCAAGTACAATGACATGTGTTCTGTTGGATTTTGAAGCCAGAAAATGACATTTTAAAACTCTGTTTTTTCACCTTAGAAGTACAATATACAATGGAGCATTTAGAAACCTGTTTGATGAGAGCTTTATATACAACAAAATTTGTTTTGATCTCTCTTTTTTACTTTGAGACATATAAAGCATTCCTTTATTGTTTTGCTTTTAATTTTAGCTTTGAGTCCTTCTCTCTTTTCTTCTATAAAGAGTATGTAGATGCCATGTAAATATTATGCTAATTGAATCCACAGTCAATTAATGTGTACTATTATATTCACTAATACCTGATAGGCAATGTCACATCAACACTCCAAGTTTTATTTGATCTTTGTCAGAGGCAGTAAGGCTGTCCCTCCCATCTGTATTTCCTCTGTTGACCATCTTTTTCAATATATCAATGTATCAAAGGGGGTGGGATCAGTGAAACATCTTTGTGCTTTGTGCAGAGGTGCAAAACTCTGGGCACCAGTAACCACTGGCACCTAAAACAACTGGTTTGTGCCTGATATCTGATCATTCTTCTTACTTGGCTTCTAGAAAATGTTTCTAGTGCCTAAGCTTTGGGAACATGTTTGCAGCTCTGTATTTTGACATGATCTAATAAAACCTATATCATCCCAATTCCTGCCACATTGCCAAAGTAGCAAGATAAAGGGGGAGCATATTATTAAACAAATAAAGCCCCTTGCTTTTCATTGAAAAATATCTTTTCATCTAAAGAAAACTCTGCATTTTTTAAAAAAATATTATGGAAAGCCAGTCAGCATACTTAACACATTGTTGAGATGTCACAAAACTTTCTGGTTTCTTTAAAAACCAGGAAGGTAAGGCAGGATGTCTGATGTGTCCAATAGCTACACACACACACACACACACACACACACACATCCCTTTGAGTTTGCCTTGGAAAAATATGTGCAAAAATGCTGGTTGTAATTTGTAATTTCTATTTTATGAACAGATTCAAAATCACATTCCAACTTACTTTCTGTACATAGCTGTCAACGTTTTCCTTTTTTTAAGGGAAATTCCCTTATTCCGAATAGGATTCCTCACAAGAAAAGGGAAAAGTTGACAGCTATGTTTCTGTATCTGCTTCACATTGGTGTATATGTCCCGTCCCGCCCCATTCAAAGAACACTATAGGAGTTTTGCTTGTTCCTAAACAAACATACATGAAATTACTTTGAAATCAACTGCACTGCCATTAAAGACCAAGCAAGATGTGGCACAGGAGAGATGTGGTTCACCCATGTGTTTGCTTTGGAGATTGGAGAAATGGCAGCCTGGGAGAGGATGTTTAGGCCAATAATAATAATAATAATAATAATAATAATAATAATAATTTATTATTTATACTCCACCCATGTCATTTCCCTGATCCAAATCTGCCCACCTCCCAACAGGGCTGCCATTAGTTTCACGGTGGTAGGGAAGAGTATTCGCCTCTTTTGGCCCTTAGTCAAGAGAACTTCATCATTCAGCAAGACTGTTGAATGTAGCTCATAGAACTACAGTATATCTTGCCGGTGTAAATCATCTCTCATGATTCTCATGGTGGTTAGCATCCTCTTCACCAGCTATATATAGATTTAAAAACAAATAAAAATAAAAATTTAACAACCGCCATAAACTAGGCCAACTAATAAGATGGCATTCTCATGGAGGGCTGCTCATGTTGAAAGCAAAGGACACATATTTTCAGCTTATCTAAGTGACTTCCTCTTCTGCCTGATTTATTGCCACAGCAGAAAACTTCCCTGCACATTCTGCAGACTCTGAGCATGTGCCCTTGCCAGTGCATGTGAGGTCACTGATATTGTCAAGGGCAATTTTTGTCAGTTATTGAAATGAGAACTAATTTGACCTAATCTAACTTGACAGACAAAATAGTTCATCGGTGAAATAAGCCAACTCCAGAAGCTGGTGCTAAAGATGAGGAGGGAGGATGCATTAACATGTACATTGTAACCCTAGACATATCTGCTCAGAAGGAAGTACTGCTGAGTTCAGTGGGACATACCCTAGATTATTATGTATAGGGTCACAACTCTAGTCTGTATGCAGGATTTTAAAATATGGGGATGGGGTGGGTGGTTAAGTACATTTCCTTCTCTCTCCCCTTTTGATTATAGATTTTAGGTCTGGAATCTGTGGTACCCTAGCAAAGTCAATTGTTGTCAGCCAGAACATCTTGCCATTAACTGGAAGGGCCATAACTCAGTAGTATGTTGTTGTTGTTTAGTCGTTTAGTCATGTCCGACTCTTCGTGACCCCATGGACCAGAGCACACCAGGCACTCCTGTCTTCCACTGCCTCCCGCAGTTTGGTCAAACTCATGCTGGTAGCTTTGAGAACACTATCCAACCATCTCATCCTCTGTTGTCCCCTTCTCCTTGTGCCCTCCATCTTTCCCAACATCAGGGACTTTTCCAGGGAGTCTTCTCTTCTCATGAGGTGGCCAAAGTATTGGAGCCTCAGCTTCACGATCTGTCCTTCCAGTGAGCATTCAGGGCTGATTTCCTTAAGAATGGATAGGTTTGACCTTTTTGCAGTCCATGGGACTCTCAAGAGTCTCCTCCAGCACCATAATTCAAAACTCAGTAGTATAGCACATGCAATAGGTCCTGGGTTCAGTCTCTGACATTTGCAGGTAGGGCTGCCAAAGATTCCTGCCCGAGACCCTGAAGAGCCACTGCCAGTCGGTCTAGACATAATTGGGATAGATGGACCAGTGGTCTGACTCGGTATAAGGCAGCTTTTAGACTGAGCCTGATCACCTTGCAAACCTGTATGCCATGGAATGCCTAACCTATGACCCTCCGGTTAGTGTTGGAAGTCCCTACAGCACCAGCAAGCATGGTAACTGGCCTGGGATTATGTGGACTGCAGTTCTGCAACAACTGGGTGTATGGGGTGTTAGGGGAGGGTTAGTACCTCTGGTGGGGGACATGTCGTGCTCTTTCTGGGGTAGTCTGTCCACCTTTGGTCCCCACCCTGCGCTCAGCCACCCCTGCTATATAGGTGTTGTGAGCATTCTTCGCAAATACAAAACCTCGTGAGATGGTGTTCCTCACTTCCTCTCTCCCCCTCATTTTCCACATCCCCTTCACAATCCATGTTGGGAGCCTGCCCTTATTTCCTTCCATTCTCATTCTATCACACTTAATGGGGTTCAGCTAATGTTTAAGTTAGAGATGGGGGCAAAATTCAACTTAGTTTACATTTAAAGGCCAATCTACCTAATCCATACTTTATGCAACAAAGTGTGAACTGAAGCAGTCTTCGAAATTCACAGTTCTCTCAATTTTGCAGTGCAGTGCTCCAGCAAATTATTGTGGTACAGTATGCATATTAGAGTGAGAATGACCTAGAAAATGCATTATATCAGGGGAGAATGGTGTTCCAAGAATGTGCATATTAGAAGTTCACACTAAAATTTTTGTGAGGAATTTTTTTTAAAAAAGACAGTCGCAAGCCGATGGTAGAAACGTGGAGAACTGAATTTGAGATGAGAAATATGAGAAAGAAAGGAACCAAAATTTACACATTCGCTCATTGCTAGTTTCAGTACATATTAGTAAAACAATCTGGAAATGATCACTATACAAAACAGCCTGTGGGGATGTTTGGGTGAATGTTTACATGTACACATGTTCAGGTGTGCCACCTTGCCGCCGCAATAGAGGGGACCTGGAGTCACGTGATGTCACCATATCCCACGGTGTGCTCGTGGTGTGCACACATACTACAGGGCATGTGGACACGTCGCGTGGACACCCCACAGCATGCACATGTGACATGAGCATGTGCCACAGCTTGTGCACATGGCTGCCACAGATGGAGCAAGCTTGTTTTCTCCTGCTCTGGAGGGTAGATCCCAAACCAATGGATTCAAGTTACAAGAAAAGCGATTCTGATTCAACATCAGGAAGAACTTTTTGATGGTAAGATTTCGGACTCTCCTTCCTTGGAGCTTTTTGAACAGAGGTTGGGTGGTCATCTATCATGGATGCTTTAGCTGAGACTCCTGCATTGCAGGGCATTGGACTACATGACCCTCAGGGTCCCTTCCAACTATTTAATTCTATGATTCTATTATTACAACAGATCTTCAAATGCTATTTTTTTTTTCTTTTAAGGCTTAATTAACCAACTAAATAAATAGACACTAAAATAATTAGGCAAATGTTTTTGAACAGATGCTTGATTTGGCATCTAGCCTATTATCTGACCTAGCAGTGAACTTACTAGGGATGTGAAGAAGTAAGTTGGATGGAATTTCTCCCACATTTTAACGTCAAGAAATGTCTAGATCAAGTAAACAGTGCAGGACTGAGCTGATAAATATGAGATGCTGTTGACAAGATAATGTTTTGTCATGCCATCATCCTGGGTTATTATTTTTAATCTACTCCTGGCTATGCTGCATTGTATATCCTAGTTTATGTTGTCTTTTTTATCATGTCGGCAGATTTGTGTATTACACGTTAGATCCATTCTCCTTCCTCTTTCATAGGATATAATTCACAAAAGCAGTGTGATAATCAGATCACAAGCTCTGATGCCTCTAGTATACAATTAGATGCACCTCTCTCTCTCTCTCTCTCTCTCTCTCTCTCTCTCTCCTGTTCTTTCTTACTCATCTTTCTGTGATAACTGACCATATAAAGTGAAAGAGGTTAAAATAATCTCACCCCAATCACTACTGAGTGAGTTGGATTTTCTGTACTCTCTTTGGGCTCATCTATCTCACCTGTGAGGAATGAAGATGTTCTGTAAAGGGCGAATGCTGCGTGCCATGCTCTTGAGTTATGGGTCATGAAAGAAACAGAGCACTTGCCCTTGGGACATGCGCTATCCCACATGTAATATATTTTCCAAAAGTGCAGTGTGCTCATAATTTCTGGATGTCTGTAAACTCAGAATTATTGCTACTGCTTCAGTTTGGTTCAGGATTTCTAAGCAAACTCATAATGTCTCTGTAAAATATCCACCTCGCTGACTGTATCCATGGCTCCATCTCATGCTCTAGGCGCTTCTGCCATAGGTCACATGAGCAGTTAATCACATAAATAACCAAACAGCTGCTAATAAAATACTTCTCCGTGGTCCTTGGATGCCCTCCATTACCATAGCACCTGTATGCCCCACAACCCTTAATGTAGCTCTCTTTTCAACTGCCCCATGAGGTAGAAAAATGCTGTCATCGCAATTTGAAGGTAGTGACCTGAGGGACAGGAAGGTTAAATGACTTCCACCAAATACACCCAGGTAGCTTCTACTGATGCATGGACTTGAAACTAGTGTAGAAAGTGGAATCCATATCCTAAAAGGAATGAACACTATTGTATCACTTTTAAGAGAACTCCAGAGAAATCATCCATTAAAATAAATAAATTGTTGCCTTCACATGTCCAGCTACACACCATTTTCTTCCACCATGTGAACCCTACCATTATGGAGATCCAAGCTGGATGCTCCAGGCTTAGACCGCATGGCTTTAGCAATCCATCTTTGTGTTTCTATACAAGTAATTTAGAAACATTTACCATTCTGAAGCTCAGTTGAACTGCCTGTCTTTGCCTGCTGCTGTACAGAAAACCCCATGAATCTGACCTTTGAAGAGTTTGTAAGTAAACAATTTTTAACTTGTCAAATATGTGTCTTTCTATGCTAAGGGAAGTGGGGAGCTTTGGAAACAACTTAGAAGGGGATAACAGCCTATATTCCCACCCTTTACTTTGCTGCATGTTTTATGATTTTAAATCTCTGCTGTACCTCCCTTTCCAAAGAATACAATCCCCAAACTTGGATCTAGGTATCCAGGGAATCCCCCTTTTATTTTACCTGTAGCATTTTCCCTTTAACCAAACCAAATACAAAATATGAACAGTGAGTGCAGATAGCAACTTAAAAACAAATCAGAATTTTAAGACATGCAAAGATACAGATAAAAAGTGATGGTCGCCCCCCCCCCCAATATACAGGACTGTTTTCTCTGGTGGTTGGATCCTATAATTTTACAGAGAAACCTGGTGTCAATTCATGTGTTAAAATGGGCTTTAATATGCTCATGTGAGTGGCTTTCCTGTGTGAGCAGTGTGCCATCAGAGAAACACACTGAAGGCAAATAGGCAATCTCTGTAATTAGGTCACTTTGGGGCAGTGAAAATTCCTGCTCATGGAAGCAGCTGTATCCTCCATCAGTCTACTTCTCCTGCATCTTGCTATTCAGGACTCCTCCAGACAGCTTGTTTATGGAGCATGCATCCCAATTAGCTTGCATAAAGTTCATGCAGGAGTTAAATTATATAGTTGGATTATATAATCCATGAGCAAATGTTCTGATTTGCTTGTGGGGTGATTGCATGTTCATTCATCCCATAATTTTCAATGCATTTCCTTGTTACTTTCCAAACTGCAAGAAGTCCAGTTCTTTTTTAGAGTGGATTTGTTGTGCTAGGGTGATGGAACTGTTTAATCCACTTTAACTGCCAAATTTAAAGTCCCAGCATGCACTTGAATCCCTCCTGTGGAATTCTGGGGGCATCCTTGGGTAAGTGGACCACTTGTGGGGGCAGTTATTTACACATATCTATATATACTAATACAAATTTGAGGCTTTCCATTCTTAGGCTTATGTAGCCAAAACCGTTCAGCAATGTCCTGTTCAAAAGCACTAGCTTTAAAAGGAAAGTTGCTAATAGAACCCATTACTTTTGAAATGCTTTTTTAAAAGTGAGAAGTAATAGTCAAATATTTCATTTGCTTATAAACTAAGTTGAAGGGGGCAGGGTTGAAACAAACAAACAAACAAACAAACAAACAAACAAAAACAAAGAAGCAAACAAACAAACTGTGGTGGTACCCCTCTTTCTTCCAGTATTCTTCCTCCACTAATGATTAAGAGTAAAGCCTATGCTCTCATTAAGTACCCATCAAAACTGGGAAAGAGAAGAGAGTTTCTGAAATATTTACCATGGCTACGGTGCTATTAGCCCAATTCTGAAACAAGATAACTGAACATGTCTCAATGAGAGGAAGAGCCTTGCTACTGTGAGATCATTTCCAGAGGGTAAATTCCAGCTTGCTTATATTTTATAATGCAACATAGAGGAGATGCGCATTCTGTTGCTAAAAGGGAAAAGCATATGTCCTTTACAGAAGGAAAGAAAAATAAGGAAATAGTGGAAGGAAAACTATAGAAATGTATTCTTCCTTTGCCTTTTAAAGGATTACATGGTGTTCAGTAATATTATTACAGTACTTATTATTATGAGTTTAAGGTGGCTAGACACAGTAAGTGAAAACGATGTGTTCTAAGTATCTTAAAAATCATTTGCAATAATAGTAGTACACAAGTAGGACAATCCAAATGCCCCTTAGACCAGACCATGACTTCATCAGCAGCACTGACCTCCTTCTCCCCACAGGAGCTGGTGTAAAGCCATGAAATGGGGGCATTCCCAGGGCAAAGCTGAGCTAGCCCAGGACCTGCTGAATCCCCAGCTGGTCTCATGGCTGTTGCATGTTGGCATTCATTCCCATCTGGATCATCCTGCCACGTCTTCTGCTGCGGTAGCTGTGAATGTCAGGGCTGTGGGTGCAGTGTTTGCTCTGCCCCTCCACAAAGCACGACTGGTAGGAGCGAGGAGTTTGGCTTGCACCCCAAAGTAGCTAAAAAGCACTAAGGACAAAGTGGGGTGTCGTGTTTCCACCTTTTGCTGTCACAGCAGCCTGGGGATAAGGATGTTTGGAATTGAGTTCTTCTGAAAAAGTGATAAGAGGAGCAACTCATGAAACCCACATGTGCCCGATGACCTCCAGCATGGCAAGCTGGTGGCGGAAATATTGCCCATTTCCTGTGCCAGAGGCCAGCAGGCATAGGAGCCAACTCCTATGGGCCGAGGTCCCTTTGGCCCTTTGGCCCCACAAATAAAATAATTGAGGGGTTAGACCTTCCCAAAGTTGATGGACATTGCCATTCAAATGGTGTGTGTGTGTGCCCATCATGTGATTGATTATGAGGGGTGGTGCATACCTGAGGTCCTCCCAAATATTTTAGTCAGATTGGCACCCCTGCTAGCAGGAGCTTGCAAAGCAGGAGCCTATTGCACCCTGGCAATATTCCTAGGATGTCACCTTACATGCAACAGGCACCAAAGAAAGCACCACTTACTCAGTGGAGCAAGGACTAAGAACATGGATAATAGGGGGGCCAGGAATAAAATATCCCATGGGTCTGGAGGCCACATGTTCAAATAATATTAATATGTGTCTCATGATCTTACAGGTGAGTTCCGGCTCCATTCCATGCCAGCACCCAGAAATCTGTCCTAAATGGGGCAAAATTTGGTGGCATTCCTAGTTGTTAGTGAGAGAATCCAATTCTTTGTTTTCCTAATATTTCCCTGTTGTGCACAATCAGCCAACCTCCTTGCCTGTCTTGCTGAAAAAGTGGGGTTTTAATTCCACATCACTCCAGATCAGGGAGCATAGAGGGTGAGCAATGGGACCTGGAAATAAAAGGGTTCAGGGCTGCAGCAGTGGTAGACTTTGCTACTCTTCTGTTACCCTAAAGGCAGGTTTCCTGAGTTCCAGCCTGAATCTAGTCTCAGTTGGCCACATCCAAATAAGTCATGCAGAGGGTCAACATAGATAGTTTGGGATTTTGTCCACACTTTCTGCTCCAGAATAATTTGGGCTGTGTCTGTTTCAGGTTGAAGACATACACGATGGATGATTACACAGAATACTTTTTAAAGCATATTTGAAACATATTTCCCCTCAAAGTTTAAAGTGCTTTAAAGCTGTAGTGTTGGTGAAAAATATGTTCAACTTTTACTTCTGAAAAGGATATACCTTTCATCAATCTCAAGTTCCACTTGCTAGCATCTTAAGATGTGCATCAGTAAAAAATTACATGGCGATACCAGCTCGGCCCCTGACACTGCTCCTGAGAGCCCTTGTCAAGAGCAGCTACAGCTGTCTGAATTATTTGAAGGTGAAAATGTATCCACCTACTCTTGACTGCACATTGTTTGGAGCAGAATATGTGCATGTCATACAAGGGTGAAAAGAAACCCAGAGGAAAGTATTCTCTTATAGCAGACATCTTAGTAGCATTTCTTATGACAAATGTCTGACAGTTTCTTTCATGTTCACTGCTCTTTGATTTTCTATTTTTATTTATTTATCTTTAGTGCCCTCTGGTTTGGTCTTAGCCTTTTCCCTGTCAGTTGGCTGCTTCCTACCCTCATATAACATGCATCTTAGTTTTACCCTTCAGCTTTGGTGTCAACTGTATGGATGGGCACAAGAGTCTAGTGTGTGAAGACTACAGGACACGGCAAACACCTGAAGATAAAACTACAAAAATGAGTGCTCCTTTCTCTAAATAGGAAGTGAAGCACAGAGTTGACGGCTACCAGCTTTTCAGTTGGCAAGCGTGGCTGCACCTTTAATTGCAACTTGATATGCAGATTTTAGGGACGCAGGTGGCGGTGTGGGTTAAACCACAGAGCCAAGGACTTGCAGATCAGAAGGTCGGCAGTTCGAATCCCCGCGATGGAGTGAGCTCCTGTTGCTTGGTCCCCGCTCCTGCCAACCTAGCAGTTCGAAAGCAAGTAGATAAATAGGTACCGCTCCAGTGGGAAGGTAAACGGTGTTTCCGTGTGCTGCTCTGGTTCGCCAGAGGCAGCTTAGTCATGCTGGCCACATGACCTGGAAGCTGTACACTGGCTCCCTTGGCCAATAAAGCAAAATGAATGCTGCAATCCCAGAGTTGGCCACGACTGGACCTAATGGTCAGGGGTCCCTTTACCTTTAGCTATGCAGATATTAACATTAGATCAGGTTTATACTGTGAAAATCAAGACAGTTCATTCTTATAGCAGCAAGATTTAGACACAGATGCAATATGAGAGAGTCCAGGCTTCCAGCCCTACATATGTTTGCATTCATCCAAATTCCACTCACTTAAATGCATACATATGGGTTGAACCCTGTTGGCATCTGATTGATTTCAGTCAGTATCCCCTAAGTAGGATCAGTGCTTCCCCCCCCCCCCAAAAAAATGTTTAGGGTACTCTCATTTTCCTACTCATATTGAAATACTGCCCCTCAATGAGGCCAAACTTAGATTCACAAAATGTTTAGGGGTCCCCCTGCGTCCCCCCAGAAAAAAGCACTGAGTAGGACTACGCCTGGATCCAACCCTAAGTGTTTGTGGAATAGCTCATTTGGAGCTGGGATTCAATGTTTCCAACAATTTTACTAAAATATCACACTGGAGCGACACTTTATCTATTCATTGTTTATTAAATTTGTGTACTATTCTTCATCTGTAGATTTCAGGGTGGTTCACAGCATAAAAATGCATGATGAAAATACAATAAAACACAAGAACAAAACAAACCAATAGCCCCCCTCTCAACCTTTGTTCTCCAAGGTGCTCCAGGTGTTGCCCATTGTTCTCCCCCTACTTTCACACTCACAATAACCCTGTGAGGTAGGTTAGGCTGAGAGGCAGGGACTGGCCCAAGGTCACCCAGTGAGCTTCATGGCTGAGTGAGGATTTGAACCCTGTGCTCCCAGGTCCTAGTTCAACACTCTTAACTAATACACCACATTTTGTCTAGACTACCCCATTGAAAAGCTTGAGGCAGGAAACAATAATTTAAAACAAAGGCACCAATAATAGATCTGCACAAGAGTACTGTGCCTTTTCTTTGACTTCTGGAGGTAGGAAATCCAGAAGACATGAATTGGAAGATCCAAACATATTTCTGAAATGTTATCATCAAATCTCTGACAAGATCGGAAGTTCCGTTGGCTGACATTCTGAGCTTTCCTTTATAATATAAAAATGGCAAATATATACAGTGGTACCTCGGGTTAAGAACTTAATTTGTTCTGGAGGTCCGTTCTTAACCTGAAACTGTTCTTAACCTGAGGTACCACTTTAACTAATGGGGCCTCATACTGCTACTGCACCACTGGCACGATTTCTGTTCTCATCCTGAAGCAAAGTTCTTCACCTGAGGTACTATTTCTGGGTTAGCGGAGTCTGTAACCTGAAGCTTCTGTAACCTGAAGTGTCTGTAACCCAAGGTACCACTGTAATTAGAATGCATTGGCCTGTACCAGCCTGTCCATACTTGGAGATCAGCTTGTGAGTCTGCCTGTGAGACCAATTTGACGGGGAGGCGAGGGAGAGGGCTTTCTCAGCAGCAAACTCATGCCAGCAAAACTCTGCACCAGTTGAACTACGTAAGGCCTCATCAGGACAGGCCTTTAAATTAACCCATCTGTTTACAACCACCTTCTTTTAAACGAGGGATGCATGTGAGTTGCAGTATATAGATGCTGCTGTTGTGGTTTATAATTATTTATCTGATTTTATTATCTTTAGTGGGCTGAATGCTGTTCTTCCTGCTGGCTTTGGTATATATGATTTTTAAAAATCTTATTGGGTTTATACTGTGAATTTATAGATTGGTCACCACCTTCGTATAGTTTGATCCTAAATGGCATCTCTACAAATATTTTAATGAATGAACGCAGAAGAAGGAGAGCCTTCAGCAGCATGTAAGTGATGGGGGTCAGCTTAAATAGTGACTCTTCTTTCATGAATTGTGATGCTGTTATCTTCATTTGTGAAATGTTTTTTGGGTGTGTAATGCCCTGCTAGATAGAACCCCACATTCTGTTTCCAGCAGTGGCATGGCAGTTGCCTCTTGGAGCAAACATATTACAAAGGGCAGTTGCCTCTTGGAGCAAACATATTACAAAGGGGATCATCATAGAATCATAGAATCATAGAGTTGGAAGAGACCACAAGGGCCATCGAGTCCAACCCCCTGCCAAGCAGGAAACACCATCAGAGCACTCCTGACATATGGTTGTCAAGCCTCTGCTTAAAGACCTCCAAAGAAGGAGACTCCACCACACTCCTTGGCAGCAAATTCCACTGTCGAACAGCTCTTACTGTCAGGAAGTTCTTCCTAATGTTTAGGTGGAATCTTTTTTCTTGTAGTTTGGAACCATTGCTCCGTGTCCGCTTCTCTGGAGCAGCAGAAAACAACCTTTCTCCCTCCTCTATGTGACATCCTTTTATATATTTGAAGATGGCTATCATATCACCCCTTAACCTCCTCTTCTCCAGGCTAAACATGCCCAGCTCCTTTAGCCGTTCCTCATAAGGCATCGTTTCCAGGCCTTTGACCATTTTGGTTGCCCTCCTCTGGACACGTTCCAGTTTGTCAGTGTCCTTCTTGAACTGTGGTGCCCAGAACTGGACACAGTACTCCAGGTGAGGTCTGACCAGAGCAGAATACAGTGGCACTATTACTTCCCTTGATCTAGATGCTATACTCCTATTGATGCAGCCCAGAATTGCATTGGCTTTTTTAGCTGCCGCATCACACTGTTGGCTCATGTCAAGTTTGTGGTCAACCAAGACTCCTAGATCCTTTTCACATGTACCCAAGACTCCTAGATCCTTTTCACATGTACAACCCCCCTGCCAACCCCCCTGCCAAGCCATTGGCTGTTTTCTAACACAATGTAGACGTATAGTTTTTGCATTCTTTAAAAAGCTATTGTAGCTGCTGCTGCTGCTGCTGTTAAAATTTTTATATCACCCTTCAGCTGAAAATCACAAGGTGGTTTACAACGTAACAACACAATAAGCAAAAAACCAAGACCACCCCCATAGTTTAAAAGGCCATAGCTTGTTTAATCAGCCCAAGGCCTGTGAGGATAGAAAGGTTTTTGCCTGGTACCTAAAGATAATGAAGGTGCCAGGTGAGCTGCCCTGGGGAAAGGATTCCACAAATGCTCCTTCTTGTGTTGCCACCCTCTGGGTGTCTCATGAGGACAGCGCACAAAGAAGGGCCTCAGATGATGATCTCAGGGTCTGGCTTGGTTCATATGGGGTCAGCAGTGGACGAAGCCTCTTGGGCACCTTGGGTGGAGTGCCCAGGGGTGGGGCAAACGACCCATAAGGGCGGGGTGATGGCGTGCCGTCCCGTGCCGTCCCTATGGGCACCACGGTGGTGCACCCTGACCCTATGGGTGCCGTGACCATGGGGCATGCAGTACCTATAGAGATGAGACACAGCGCCCATAGGGACGAGATGTGGCCACGGCATGCATAGGTGCCCATAGGGACGGGGCATGCAGTGGGGTCCCAGCTGCCCTACAGCTGGGGGGGAGACAACAGGTGGACAGCGCGGAGCGTGTGGGCTCATGCATGTTGCAGGACCCGGGGTGACAAGTGCTGCTGCACCCCCTGTATGGGGTCTGCCTGTGGTCCTTGAGGTGCTGTGGTCCTGCACTGTTTAAGGCTTTATAGGTCAAAACCAGCATTTTGAACTAGCACTGGAAACTTATTGGCAGCCAGTGTAGTCAGGCCAGGACTGGCAAAATATACTCAAATTGCCTTGAGCAACCTGCCTACAGAATTCTGCATCAGCTGGAGTTTCCAAACTCCCATGTATAATGCATCACATTTCTTTTCATTATGAGTTTAAGGCTGCGATCCTATACCCACTTACTGGGAGTAAGTCCCAGTGAACTCAGGGAGCTTGGGCGTAGCCAGGATGTTTGTTGGGGGGGGCAAGACTTGAGGGGCAGAATTGACACGGTTAGTCAGTTAGTTAAGTATTTATATTGTTTTACTTGATCGGGGGGGGGGGGGGACAGCTGCCCCCCTGCCCCCCTTGGCTATAACCATGTCAGGGAGACATCATTTTGAGCAGATATGCATAGGATGGCACTGTAAGACAATGCCTCAGCTAGCTTAGTTTTTTCAGATGCACTTTTTATTTAAGGAAAAAATGTGCAGCTGATAAAAGCCTAGTCAGCATGTGCAAACGACAGGTAAGAAATCAGAAATTTGAACCAAATGTTGAAAAACCTTACTTTAGCTTTTCTACCTTTATCAAAGCCTGATTCTTCTTGTACAAAGCAATTTTACTTGGGAGGAAGTTCCATTGAGCACGGTTGGCCTTGCTTCCAAGTAAATTTGCATAGAATTTGGCTGCATACAACCTCCTCCAAGATGGCATTTTATTTTTTCAGTCTGAAAAGCAAAAGGTACTGATCTCAATCTCTGTTCGTGCAAGTGTCATACTATTAATCAAATAGCCCCATAAGCTTAAAGGGGAGGGGAGATTCTTAAAAAGAAGAAGTTAAAACCAGGTCAAATCAGTCTGGATGTTCAAAATGTCAGCAAATTGCATGCTTGAAAAGCTACAAAAAGATATTAGGTTTTTGAAATCTGAGAGGGAATCCATACAGACAGAAAATTTACAAACACTTTCCCTTTCTAAGCTCACCAAAAAAAGGAATCCTCTGGGTGAAACAGAAGTGCGTTGAGAACAGAAGGATCAAACACCCAAAGAGCAGAAAGTATTCTTTATCAGTGACATTGAAGAACTAAATAAAGTGAAAGGTGGGAGAGCTAATTCATTACGACTGAATAAAAAAAGCAATTTAAGGGCCACACGTGTAGACTACGTGTGCTCAGAAAGTGAAAAGCTAGCTTGCTGAGCCATTGGAAGGAGCTGCTAGACATCTCTATGGGAGCAACACACCGGCCTCCCATAGAAGATCAGGGCCAAGTGCAGCCTGGTGCACAGACACAAAATACTGCGAAGCATTAAGAGCATGAATTGGTACTGCGAGGTCAAACCATGGCTCTCTCTGCCACTGGGGCCGATGGCCACAGCAGGAAAATGCAAGCAGTTCCAGCTAGGACACTTGTGGAACAGCACAGAATCCACCAGGCTTAGGATACACCATTTTATATAAAGCTCAGAGATCTGTGGTGATAAGTGTGGGCAACAATTCACCGAGGGATACCCCCAGATTCTCCCCTGAAAAGCGAGGTTGTGCGTGACCACCACCAGTGACCATCAGGTCCCTGAAAATTGTACTCAGGTTGTGTTCATATATATGAGTTAAAATATGCATAACAATGGACACTGAACAATGTCCTTGTCCCTGAGAAGGGCAGTCTTTGTGCCTTTGTCCACACTGGGGAATATTGAATATCATGTTGGGCATTGCCATGACAAACCAAACATTTATGCCACTTACTTGTCTCTTAAGGGTGACTGTTGCCTGGCCAGGGCAAGGATCGTGACCAATCTTAATCTCCTGACCTATTTCACATGTTCTTCCCAACACCTTTTTTACCCTTCTTACTTAAGAATATCCAGATGAAGCCTATCACTTTGAACACAGTTACAATTTCAGGTTTGAATTTCAGTGAGTGCTTTGTGGCAATATCAGAGAAGGGTTGTTGCCAGTTGTCTGTTATTCTGTTGCTAATCCTAGCCTGGCCAGGTGTATGGCCTGCAGGTAAGGCGTGGGAAGCAGCTGAATACCAGATCTCTTTGTTGTGCATTATCTTGTTAGTTAAGCTGTCATAAAAGTTTTCAGTGTGTGTGTGTGTGTGTTCGTGAGTGCTCAAATGAAAGGCAGAGTTTAATCGAGTTACACTTTTGCTTACTTTTCCACATAAGTCTTTTGCAAAAGAACCCTAGAGAAGGGTTGAACAAAAGTTTTGTATGCAATTTATGTTAGTTAAATTTGTAGAGCAAATGAAGGCCTTAAGCTAGCTGTAACCCATCTGAAAAACAGTCATTAAAACAGGTGGAATGGCGGTTGGCTCTATTGTAGCCACTCTTAGACTCATTTTACCTTGGCTTGAGCTCTCCAACGTAGGATCACCGATCATTGTTTGTTTTAAAGACAGATGGAAATGCCTCCTTTGAATGACTAATACACATGACAAGATCACAGCCAGATATCTATGTGAACAGTTGCACAGCCTTCCAAGAGGTCCTGGGTTGCGGCCAGGTCCCAGTCTCGTATATTTCAAGCAGGATTAGTTTATCCTTGTAGGCACTGGAATGACTCACTGGGGATATTATGCGGTATGTTCTGGGATAGGAAGCTGTCCTATACAGAGTTAGGCCATTGGTCCATCTTTGTTGTTGTTTAGTCGTTTGGTCGTGTCCGACTCTTCGTGACCCCATGGACCAGAGCACACCAGGCACTCCTCCCACTGCCTCCCACAGTTTGGTCAGACTCATGCTGGTAGCTTCAAGAACACCGGACAACCATCTCATCCTCTGTCATCCCCTTCTCCTTGTGCCCTCCATCTTTCCCAACATCAGGGTCTTTTCCAAGGAGTCTTCTCTTCTCATGAGGTGGCCAAAGTCTTGGAGCCTCAGCTTCAGGATCTGTCCTTCCAGTGAGCACTCAGGGCTGATTTCCTTCAGAATGGAGAGGTTTGATCTTATTGCAGTCCATGGGACTCTCAAGAGTCTCCTCCAGCACCATCATTCAAAAATTGGTCCATCTAGCTCAGCATTATTAATACTAACTAGCAGTGGTTCTCCAGTATTTCAGGTTGACTTTCCCAACCCTACTTAGTCACACAAGGGACCTTTTGCATGCGATGCATGTCCTCTACCACTAACTACAACCTTTCCCATATATGCCATGCCATTTTGAGATCCTTGAAGAAAAAATGGTAAAGGACCCTTGGTTAAATCCAGTCAAAGGTGACTATGGGGTGCATCGCTCATCTCGCTTTCAGGCTGAGGGAGCCGGCTGTTATCTGCAGGCAGATTTTCTAGCTCATGTGGCCAACATGACTAAACTACTTTTGGCACTATGAGACACCGTGATGAGTGCCAGAGTGCAGAGAAATGCTGTTTACCTTCCCATTGCCGTGATAGCTATTTATCTACTTGCACTGGTGTGCTTTCGAACTGCTAGGTTGGCAGAAGCTGGGACAGAGCAATGGGAACTCACCCTGTCAAGCGGATTTGAACCGCTGACTTTCTGATTGGCAAGCCCAAAAGACTCAGTGGCTTAGACCACACTGCCACCTGTGTCTTTATTCACACCTAAGTCATAACCTAGGTGACACCTAAGTAGCCAGTGCCCAGCTTCTTAGAGGGCTGAGTATTTTTGCATTATGCCACCCGAGGGGGGAAGCCTTGATCTATTGCAGCACTGCACAATTCAATAAATGAAGCAGCTAACTTTTCTGAGTTAGCCAGAGCACTGTGTTATTTTAGGAGATATTTCATGTAGAGCTAGTTTTTGCAGAACACTAGGACAAGAAAGCCAGTGTATGGGAACCAGGCTGTTTTCATAAGCAGACTTATACCAGCCGAGGAATTTCTACTCTGTCACAAATGTTCTGCAAAATGCAGTATTCTCCTGCTTTCGTATCAGGAGATTGCCATATATTTTACATAAAGTAACAATATGATAAGAGGTGCCTCATTGCTCATGAATAGCATCTCTGAGGAACCTGCTAGCACAAGAGCAGCGCTACTGGTGTGGAACTGTTTGCAATTTCTCTAGCTTGAATGGGTAGCGGCTATGCAATCTGCTGTATGAGTCACGAGAGCTTTGATTGAGGGATGAGCACACCTGGGAACTTGGGAACATCTGGTAGAAGGGCTCACTTTTTTAAAAAAGCCATCCGATGACTTGGGAGCAGCATCTGTGTAGAGTGCAACACATGGCTAGTTCGGAGTAGGAAAGTAGGCAGAATTTGATCAGACCTAGGAATTTGATCAGATCTAGGTGAAGGTGGGCTGTAAAAGCAGGAATACAGAACTAAGTTATAAAAGGAAGAACAATGGGCTGGATGAGTAGCATTGAAAGGTATGGTATCTGAAGTGATTTCCAACCCAGGGTCAACCTGGCAGCAGGGAAGTCCCATGACTTACATCAAATAGGGAGACCCTTGCGGGGCTTGCCACAGCCTGGGCATATAGGCAGAAGCCACGCCTCCCGGACCCCTTTAACAGGTGGGGTAGGCAGAGACTACAACCTCCCCTCCACCCAAGACTAAGATTTACCCAATGCATAAACCACCAAAGTTGTGACGATGCTATGAGTTAGGCAAAACTACCAGGCTGGAGCCCATTGGCTTGGTGGACAAATTTGTACCTGGCACTGAATCTGGTGACCAACATGGTCATAGCAAGGTCCCATTATACAAGACTAAGCCACTTCTGGTGAACCAGAGCAGCGCACGGAAACGCCGTTTATCTTCCCGCCGGAGCGGTACCTATTTATCTACTTGCACTTTGACGTGCTTTCAAACTGCTAGGTTGGCAGGAGCAGGGACCGAGCAACGGGAGCTCACCCCGTCACGGGGATTCGAACCGCCGACCTTCTGATCAGCAAGCCCAAGAGGCTCAGTGGTTTAGACCACAGCGCCACTCACGCCCCACTTCCTAAACTGACATCCTAATCAGCAGGTCCAGACCCAAACGTTGTGCTTAGAACTGGACATGTGGGTGCAGAAGTATTTCTGTCTTTATAGTCTCTAGGTTTTCATTGTTATTTACATCCCATTTGATCATCTCTTTGAAGACAACCATATCCATGCGCGTGCGCACAAAACCCACACTCGTCCTTCCTGCATGCCACTGGGAAGAATTCATGCCTGACCTCAGATTTGATAGTCAGTACATATGAGCAAGAATTGCTATGGCTAGAGATCTAAACTGACAGTGAAAAGACTGACAAACACATTTAAAACGCACCACTCTTCTGAAATGTGTCTGTGGGAAAATGGCACTTTCTTAACTCAGCAGACCAGCTGCCTGCATACGTTTGATCATATCTGCTTATTTTAGTGAAAAGACCGTCCAAAAAAAGTTGGATTTCATTACTGTCAACCCTGCTGCACCAGCTTCCTTTTTTTTGGCACACACAACCACTTATTTGTTTGTCAGTAAAGCAAAACGACTGCACCTTGTCCCTATTGTACTAGGTGCTGTGCTGAACAAAGGAGTGACACGGGGCTTAATCTGAGTCTTTGCAGTCGGCATTAGATATTAAAGGCAGGGTGAAAGGAAAGGGCAAAAACTGAGAATGGTGAATGGCAGAGGATCTGATATAAGTGCCAGTAAAGCTCTGGCAGCATCTTTTTTAAGAAAAGAAAAGGGAGTGGGCTTTGCTGTGGGATTTGGAAGGAGAGAGTGAAGGAACTTGATGCACAGTGATGAGGAAGTTGCTGGTGAATATAACTGATTTAACATTATTTTAACTCACAAGTACAGATTTGAGGTTTTTTCAAAGTGTCTGTGGAGACAGAAGTGGTGGCTTGGTAAATATAATGGAAATTTGACTCTTGGAAAAGGAGAGTTGTACATGGTTGTGTCTACATTTGAGTATTGCACACTTTTCAGTGGTCATAGGAAGGTGTGAACTGGCTCTATTGATAAGTATTGTGTCTGAAGAGAAGAACAAAGTGGCACATGGACACATGATTAAAAATCCCCAAGTCTGAGCAAAGACCTGGCAGTCCTTACTGCAGCAGAACCATGCAGGCTTTGATGGCTGTGGGAGTTGCTCAGTTCCTCAGCAAAATCTCCCCGAAGGTCAACCTACTGGAGATGTTTTATGCACAGTGTGTCTTCCTAAACACAATGCTCAGACCCATTATGTTGAGAATGGAGAAAGTGTTCACTGGCATATGAAGTTGGAACATCACATTTGAATGTGTTCCGTAATAAAAGAGGGCACCTGGTTAAATAGTGGAAGCCCAATTTAAGTGGCAAATCCTAAATTGAATATATAGCAATTACTGACAGTTAATACCAGCCCTACTAATAAAACTGTAATTAGATCTCATGTGGAGCTATAAAATGAATGTGTTAAAGATTGAACCAACTGCTTACTGGATGTCTGATGGACAACTTGTGCTGATTGCTCAGTTGAAGAGGCCATATAATTTCACACTGTACTATACTTCTTGGCCTTGGGTGGCACAAGTATCAGCGCAAACAAACAATTCAACAGAATACAAAAGTGGAGAGAAAAGGTGTTGAAGCTGGCCAGCGTAGGAGCTGGTACAGATGAGTGGATTTCTGCAGTTCCATTCTGTAATTGTTCTACGATTGTGATACGCTTTTGGTTCCATTGGGTTTTCATTTCGGTGCCTTGGGTTACATACTTTTCAGGTTACATACGCTTCAGGTTACAGACTCCACTAACCCAGAAATTGTTAAGTTGTGGGTGAACATATCAGAAGACACAGTGATTCTTCAAACAGCTCTTGTTTATTCACAGGCCAGAACAGAACTGAACTGAAGGGTTCAGTCAGCCTGCTTATATAGAGCTGCAGTACAATGTAACTGTAACAATTTTCTAAAACTATCCAATCACTGAACGTCACTTTCGATCCCTTATTTGCATAACTATCTACAATATCCCCCTGCTGGCCCAGGGTGAGAACTTCAGTACATAACAGAAATATTACCTCGGGTTAAGAACTTTGCTTCAGGATGAGAACAGAAATTGTGCTCTGGCGGAGCGGCGGCAGCAGGAGGCCCCATTAGCTAAAGTGGTGCTTCAGGTTAAGAACAGTTTCAGGTTAAGAACGAATTAAGTACTTAACCCGAGGTACCACTGTACTTCAATTCCAGTAGCACTTCAAGATTTCAGAATGTGATCAAATAGATTTTAAACGTGTGGTGAAAATTGAGAGGATTGGTACGTGGATAAAAAGAAATGTTTAAAAATCCTGCAAGTCCCCCACCTTTAAGTGCTGTTTCACTTTCATTAAATGCTTTTAATTTTATTCTATTAAAATTCTATTATGCTAAATGCTTTTAATTTTATTCTATTAAAATTCTATTATGCTAAATGCTTTTAAACAAAAATGAGGTGATTTTTGTAAGAGAATTCATTTTTAAATTTACTTTTGGTGCGTTTTATTCTAGAGACACAAAAATGAGTAAGAATCCCACTCACCCACCTCTATGTGAGATGAATACCAAGGATGCAAATTGGAATGACTTACTTGTAAACCTTAGAATGAAAAAATGAGAAAACTCTGCTCCTTGGTCACAAACAACCCCAAAATGGTTAAAACTGAAAATACTGGCTCAGGTTTAAAGGAGGCAGATTTGGAAAGCTTTAAAATGAATATGCTGAGTTTGTTCTAGAGTTCATTTTGTCTGTTCCCCTCTCATTGATATGAAACTGCAGATCTGCCAGAATATACAGTGCATTTTATTGGTGGGGAAAGGATTCAGAGGTTGTAGTAGAAAAATTATCCACAGTTCTATGTCTCATTGTTAGAGGAAGGTGTAGTAGATGTAGCCAAATTTTCAAATAAAAACTTACTCTGAGTTGGTATGTAGTTCATGTTTTCAAATCCTTTTCTTTCTCAGGAGGCACCACATATCGAGTAACTGTTCTGTTCTTTGCTCAGGTATGGCTGGTACAATATTATATATAAAATATATTTTCACTTATGTAAATGAATGTCGCTCTGGACTTCAAAGGAGGAATGCAGCCTAAGCAAGGAAGCCATTTAAATTACTCTTGCTTCTGACATTCTCATGATATTTCCTTCTTGAAACATTTTAATTCTCTCACACCAAGCCAAATTAAATCTGAGGATATCCTTACTCTTTTGCACAAAACCATCTTCTGCAATCTCACCAAACTCTGTGATATCAACTTGCATACCAAGGCCAGGTAAGCATATTGATTTATACCCAATGCCTTAGCAGAAAATGCTTCTGCTCCCATAAATTGGAGAATCTGGTTTTTTTGCTGTCCCCACACCCCCTGCAATCCTCAGGACCACAATGGGGTGGTGGACTTCCGGGATAGCGCGAACGGGTAATGGCGGATTCCCTCCGAGCTCTGGAGGGAATCGGCTCCGCTAAGGACGGGTCTTGCCGTGCCGGCGACACGGGGACCCTCAGAAACCGCAGGCGCTGAAGCCTGCGGACATGGAGACTCGGTGGGCACCTTAAGCGCCCTCCCCGACCCGCGAAGAGCCTTTTTAAAGGCTACGGAGGGGACCGGAGAGTGGCGTGGAGCTGAGAGTCGATCGCTGCCTTGGCGGAGCGAAGCCGCGAGCCATGACCGGAGAGCGCTATCTTTCTTCCTGAAATCTGGACTGAAAAAACAACTCGTGAGTAGAAGGAAATTTTGGCACTAAAAGTTTTATCATTGAATTTGAGTACGAGCGGGGGATGTGTTAAAAAGGAAGTCCACACTCCCCCCCCCACCAAAAGACTTAAAGTAAGGAGAGGAGCACTAAGTCGGAAAGACTCTGGTGTTGAAAGGAAAAAGAACACTTTCATAAATTGGTTGAAAAAGTTACTTGTGCTGGAGTGAAGAGAGGGGAATCCCAGAGGTTTTGCTTTTTGGCGGACCCCCCCCCCGAACCCGGGCAGTGCCCTGCTTGGGAACCCGAGAGAAAAAACAAGGTGTTTGACAGCTGTCAAAAGAGCTGTCAAACGGACGTCAGCTTGGAAATTGTGTTAAAACTGTGTTATAACTATATTGTTGGGACTAAAAGTGTTACATTAAATTGACTGGAAACAAACTAATTCTGAATAACAAAGTAACGAACTGTTGGAAAAGAACTATGATGGAAATCCCCCTGGAGGGAACTAAAGACATTGCAATGGCTGCGGAAGGAAAACTACTGGCAGAGATAAAAAAAATGTTTTCCCTGGTGGGAGCTCTGCAAGAGCAGAGCTTAGCCATGAGAGAACAACTGATGACCTTCAATCTTAAACTAAACAACTCTGTTGGTGGAGCTAACCGGATGGAAAAAGAATCTGCAGCTGCAGAAAAAGAGACAACTTCAGAACTGGGGGAAAAAGAAGAAAAAGAAGAAGGAGTTCAGGAGGAAGAGAGCAATCAAATATCTGTAACTTTTGGGAGGAAAAGAAGTGAAAAAGACAACCAATGGATCACAAATCTGCAAAGAGAGAGAAAGATGGAAGTCCCTGGAACAACTGAAACATTAAGCTACGAAAGAACAAACAAGTATGATGGAGACTTCTTTTTTAAGCTGCAACATGGGAGATTTGTTGATCCTGGACAAAGACTGTTTTTGTTTGAAAAATATGAGGAACTGGTGACAGAATTCCTTCGAGAAGAGAAGATCAATAAAAAGGACTATAAACAAAACTGCTGGAGAGTGATTAACGGGGGCCTAAGGGCCTCTGATGTGAGAAATCCGGGTTAAATCTGTTTTTTTTTTCTTTTGGACATTAATGTGGGAAGGGGCAAATACCGGGACAGAGGGGGAGGGGAGTGTAGAGTGGTAAAAGTCTGGGGTTTAGAATAGAAATATTATTGTTTTTTGATTTAATATAAAGAGCAAGGAATTTATGGGAGAGAAATTAGGCCGACCTTAGAGAAACAACTTAATATGTATAATGGGATTTAAAGTAAAAATGGATAAAGGATAAATTATAAGAAAATATATGAATAATATTTAAGAGATTTGAACAAATAACTTGCTGAATATTTAATGAAATGGGAAGGTGGCTGGGGGGGGGTGGGGGGAAGTCACTGAAAGAGGGTAATGATTGTAAGGGTATGAAACTACAGATATTCTGTTTTGTGTTTTGTGTTTATGATATATGTTTGTGTTTGTTTAAAAAAAAATTTTGAAAATCCAATAAAAATATTTAAAAAAAAAAAAATAAAAAAAGGACCACAATGGGGTGCAGGGGACATGCTGCCAGTAGGAGAAACCTGTGAAAATTAAGTGCCCTGACCACTACATGAATGTAACACTATCATTTGGTACAGCCCACTGTGCATAAATGCAGCAGGAGCACAACTTAAAGATTTCCAGGCCCAGGATGCAGCATGACTTCAGGTGAAAAGCAGAAGCACAAAAATGACGATTTATGCAGTTTTAACCCTACCAACCTTCGAGGCAGGTGACTCACAAGCTAAAATACATGCAACTTTCTGGACTGCATTTTCTATTAAGAAATCTCTGAGCTATAGCAGCACCACATGCAGAACCAGCTGGGTTCCAGTGGTGTCACTGGATTTTCGGCAAGTAAGCACGTAAGTAAATATATCTAAAACATATATCCTGCAGCATAGCCAATAAGGCACTTGTAACAGCTTAATTTTTTTTAAAAAAGTTAAAACCATAGAATAAAAATTACTTACAACCTACCTAAAACAAAACTCAGAATCATAAATCGGACTCCCATAAATGCTCTTTCTTCCAGTGATACAGCCATGCTTCACCTTCAGCTGCAGTTTCTACATATTGCCATAGCTGCTACTCAAATAATATGCCCTATTACAGCATGTATACACTTGCTAGCCTGCATTTTAGATTTGCTTTAACATTCTTAAGAAACTAGGTGTTATTTTAACCTTTAAAAAAAACCCCTAAATGAGGTGTTGGGCACTGTGTAGCAGCAGGGTTGATCGATGAACAGTGGAGAATCAAAAGGCTGCTCTCATAAGCCCTCCAGTGTTGGAGAGGCTAAGAGAAACCTGTTGAGATTCCTTTTCCCAATCCCTCTTCTAGCTCCACCTGGCAATAAAAATGTCCATGAATCAAAATGTAATACACATTTCTTTGATTGAGATCCCTGTAGAAGTGCTGCAGAACAGTTTCACTCTCTGCTCTCTCTCTCTTTCTCATGTGCGTAGAAAGAATGAAATATGAAATAAAGCACCTTGATAATTCTCAAAGCAATCAAAGCTAAAATTTTGTGTCTTGATTGCTAAAACATTTCGCTGTGATTCAGTTGTGTTTCTGGTGAAGTAAACTGTTGAGCAAGCACCTTTTTTAAAAAAAGAAAAGAAAAGCAGTATTTATACTAAAAATAATTGCAAACAAAGGTGTTCTGAACCTCCTGAATGCTCAGAAAGCATGTTTAATGTCTCCCTTATGATATACTGAAGAGTAACAAAGGCTTCACCCCTTGGAGAGAGAGATCTACTTGGCCAACAGTGAACTCCCTCAGCAGAGGCACTTTGGGGAAGAAAGCACAAGGGCCCATCTCTCAGTGGTTGAGCATCCACTTTGTATGCAGGAGGTCTCAGATTCTATCTTGGGCATCTCCAGGTGTGTGCCCTGTCTGAAACCCCAGAGAGCTGATTCCAGACATTGTACGCCACAAGTTGCCAGCATGGAACCTGTGGGCACACACCTGCCGTAGAAACCTTACCTTGTGCCTTCAGGGTCCCTTCCCACTGTGGTCATCAGGCTTCGAGTAGGCTGTGTACTGTGTTGCATCTGCAGTAGTGCTGCTAAGTCCCTTCTGCTTGCACAATGGAACTTTCTCCCTTTCGTGCCCCTGGTGTCCCTCTTCAGGAAAGGAGGAT
This sequence comes from Podarcis erhardii, assembly GCF_964252035.2. Taxonomy (NCBI): domain Eukaryota; kingdom Metazoa; phylum Chordata; class Lepidosauria; order Squamata; family Lacertidae; genus Podarcis; species Podarcis erhardii. The sequence continues at coordinate 4,459,529 of NC_138507.1, read as the reverse complement.
GGTGAGGACTCTGCAGCAGAAGGAGAGGGACATGCAGGGTTGGACCCAGGAATGCGCTGAGGTGAGCCAATGGAGCCAATGCCTGCCCCCACCCACCCCGGCCTGAGGATGTGGCTCTGCCGTCTCCTAACATGGATATCACAGCAGGAGGTTACTGGAGAAAGTTGGGGGCCACTAAGAGGTGCCACGAACATCTAGGTTGCACCTGCTGCTGTTGCTACTACAGAAGAGCTCAGTTCCAGCTTGCTCCTTCCTGGAGCAATGTCAGAGCTCTGTGTTTTCCAGAGCACAGCCTGAGCCCTGCCAAGCCCTGCCTACCCTCTGCCGGGACCTTGTTCCACCTTGTCTTGTCTTATATGACGGGGGGCTTGCTGCACTGCACCCCTTCTTCTCCCCACTAAATTATTTGGGGCAAGTTAGGAGAGGGTGTAGTGGGCAGGGGAGGAGAGGAGGGAAAGTCCCATTGTGTAAGCAGCAAATCTTTGTGCTGATGGAATGAGGGCATTGGAAACACAGTCCCTGCTCTTCCTTTGCTGCTGCTCTCAGAGTATCTATCCCCTTTGCTGCCTTTAACAGGGATAAGTCACGCTGTGCATTCTGCAGTGGCTGACTTTGGCCTTTCAAATTTTAGTGGTGCCCTGTGCGACACCAAAATTTGGTGCCCCTGACTCACACCCTCCATTGAGCATCATTGTCATGATGCCCCCCACAGCACCCTCTCAGCCAGAGCCGTCTTTCCCATACGGCCTAGTGGTGCGTTGTGCCAGGGCGCTGGTCTGTCAGGGGTGCCCCAGTGAGTGGGGGAGCTGCGCGGCTTTGCTGGCAGCCTCCCCTTTCCCTGCACGCCTGCCAGCTGTGCCCCGTCAACCCTATGTGCAGCTTCCTTCCCAAGCCTCCGCGGGACGAGAGCAATCCCTGCAGAGGCTTAGGGTGGAAGCTGTGTCACACCAACTATACAGCAGCATGGGGGAGAGTTGCGCACACACCCCCATGGCTGGCAGTGCACAGCTTCTCCCCCCATCTGTGGTAATTTGGGGGTGCTGAGTGGATATTTGCACCCCGGTGCTGCATCTGCTAAAGACGGCCCTGCTCTCAGCTCAGCGCCCAGTGCAGGCAAACTGTTCTCACTCCTTTAAATCCACCTCTGCATTCTGAAGCCATGTGAAAGAAACATATAGTTTCTCCACAAAATGAAGGGTACTGATTGGCCCAGGACCAGAGACGTGTGTGCCCAGCTGGCATGTTCATTGGTACTGGAGACTACATAGTGTGACTGCCTCGTGCCGTCTTTCAATGTGCGATGGGTTCGAGCAATCCCCCCTAGTGTATTGCTCTGTTGCTCCAAAATGGTTGCATTTATTTTCACAGCATTTTGATTTGATTTTATATGGCATATAGTCGGATTAGCTAGATGTAATTTTTTAATGTTGATATTATATTATGGCAATGTTTCTTATATTTTATTACACACACGCACACACGGACAAACTAGGGGGTGTATGTGGGAGCCAAATAACAAGGGAAATTGGGGTGATTCAGAGGTCTTTCATCGCTCCAAGTCAAAGTGTGTTAATAACCCCTTGAGTGGGATCAGCCCAACATTGCTCTGTTGTTTCCTAAACTTAAATTTTCATATATATTTATCTGATTTCATAAGCTTTACAATAAGACTGTCCAAAAAGTTGCTCATGGAGCATAGAAGAGCTCTGGATCGCTTTTTGTTAAAGCACAACAGCTGAAGATATTTTTAAGTTATGGGGAAATGGATATAGCTATTTTTCAGATACCCCATTATACTGAATGAGGAAAACGGAGCTTCATTTTATACAGAGCAGCATGGAATCCAAAGCACAGATCAAAGGACAGAGAACACAGAGCGACTCAGAAACAGATTGGAATTTAAAAAAAACAACTCACAGCTACAGATGCAAGGTCCATGTACCTCCCCAGTTTGCATGCACACAGACATTTGTACCTAAATGAACAATTGGCCAGGGCTCTAGTATAGTTGAAGTCCTTACACTGATGACTGAAATGAGAGAGGTTGTGCTGGTGAAATGCAACAGAGGCATTCTGAATAAGTTGGTAGCTCATGCATATCACTGATGAGAAAGATGCACGAGCAGCCAAGACATGGCAAGTGTGTGAGTAAGCAAACCGACATCTTCATTGTGTAGGAAGCTGTGCAGTGTTCTCTGGCATGAAGTGACTGAGCTGATATGAATTATCATCCAAGATAGATATATTATATAATGGTGACTGCAGTCATCTGTCAAGGTTCCTTACCAACATCCATGGAGTAAATGTCACAGGTGAATAGCAGCTTGCTATGCTTATGTTAATCTGACAATGAAAGCATGGCTCTGTATTTTGGCAGCACATCAAGTTCATTGAAAACAAGGGGTTTAATTCCTCCTTGGTTTGGGCATGCTTCCCAAGCATCAGTGGATCTCAAACTTTTGTCTCTGGGTCACACTTTCAGAATAAAAATTTGCTCGCGCCACACCAAATCTCTTATGGATAAGAAATACACTGGAAAACAAAAGGCAACAACTCCTAGCAGTGCTTGATTTGTAACACAGAACACGACTACTTTATAATATGATCATGCATAGGAACCAGCTCCTAGGGGCTGTGGGGGCTTTGGCTCCCACAAAGATGATGGGCATTCTCATTTAAATGGTGTGTGCGCACTGTGTCATATGATTCATTATGCAAGGCGAGGTCCCCACAATATTTTGTTCAAGTTGGCACCCCAGTGATCATGAGACATCAAGAAAATATAAAACAATGTAACTACATAAGAATCATTCCCAAAATGTAATTATTAACGAGCCTTTCATAACGTGTACAAACTCAATGAGTGGTGTAAGCTTCCTTTTGCCAGATAATCTCATTTATATTAGGTCTAATTTGAGACAAACAATAATAATCTCATCTCCTCAGCCCAAAGAAACCTTTCTCTTTTCTGATCTTTCATATTTGTCATACTTGAAAATCGCAGTTCACAACAATATGTCATGGAGAACTGTAGAAGAATAGCCATGCTATTTTCCAGCACTCTGTTCGAATGGCGATTCCGGATCACAACTAAGATTGTCCACAGTATCAGTTGATGCTCTTACTCTCATTTTGAAAAGATATCTATGCATTCTGCAAATAAATAAATAAATAAATAAATAAATATTTTGGTACTATAGTATTCTATACTATATTGCACTGAAATGTTTAAGTGTTTCATTGATTGTCCTTGAATGTTCCCACCACACTTGCCATCCTCTCCTGCCACACACTGTGGCTCGCCACACCCTTTGAGAACCACTGCTATACATCCTAATGGCTGCTTGTCATTAAAACTCAACTCTAGCTGATGTACACTGTGAGAAAGGTCCTAGTTTTCGCAGGATTCCAGCCAGGGTCTAGGATGAGGCAGTGAGGCAGCTGCCTCAGGCAAGTGATGTTGAGAGGCGGGGAGGGGACAGAGCTGTGAGTGCCATGTGGCCCGGCCTGCCCTCAAGCACAGTGGAAGATACTTTCCTTTCACCTGTATTAGAGTAAGATTCAACTGCAAATCCAACTAACCTCTGTATGTGCCTTTGGAGAGGGCACCATATTGCCCTTCACCTCAGCATACTTGTCCTGATTTCAGCAAACTTACAGGGTTTCCTTTGTACATGGGCTGCTGGCCTTTAGTACGAGGGCGACTGGGGAATGACCCTTGTGCGCATAAAGCAGGGATGGGGAAGCTGTGGTTCTCCAGATACTGCTGGACTACAACTCCCATCATCCATGACCATCCGCCATGCTGGCAGGATCTTCTCAAAGCTGTAGTCCAGCTGACTCACAAAACAGGCAGTTCCTGGGTCCTCAGAGTTCCATGCCACTACACATTGAAACCACTTGCTCTGTAGATGTCCCCTTTTCCTCACACATCTCTGAGGAACTGGCTTGTGTCTGTGGAGAAAGATGGATAGACTACATGGATAAATTATAGATATTTGCATCAGCTGCAGCCATTGCAATGTATTTACAAAACATAAAAGCAACTGAAACACATACAATTGTCAAATTAAATTAAAAATTATACAAATTAAAACACAGAAAGCACCACAACTGTTTATTTTAATGGCATCTGCAATGAAACACACACATATATAGGGCACATTCTTTTCTACAATCCCATTACCTTTTAGAGAAAAGTGTCCTTATTCAATTGTTCAAAAAAGAAAAAAAAAATCAGAACTGAACTCTAGAACAAAGTATCTGAAACAGTAAAATGTCCTTAAAGGCCAATTAGAAATTGCAATACTGGGAGTTTTACTACATGTAACTCCACTGTAATTATCAATCAATGGATTCAGTTGAAAAAACCCCTCAAATTCACAGCTGGGGAAAAAGATACTAATTATTTCCTGTTAATTAAGACTGTGCTGGGACTCAGGCTTACCATCCTTCAAGTAAAGGATTGACACATCAATGCTAATATAATGCTCAAGGTCCTTTTCAAAGGCTTTATTTCTAATGTTAATAAATTGGTGTCACATTATTTTAAGTGTCTTAAGCAATCATGCCATTATCTGTCATTTAAACACGGCATGTCTGTATAAACACAGAGAGTGATATAATAACATCGCCAGGGACAAAAATTGGGATGATTCAATTTGCTTCCGAAAACATGATATTTGAATCATTTGTCTTTTGACAGGTTTGTTGGAAGACCACATCAAAGGTAAAGACTGTTCATAAAGTATTAGTTTGTTCACTTGACTTCAATATAATTTTTTTCAGTGATGTCTACTGAACAATGTAGAGCTCTGAGTTGATGTTTTATTCAACAATAACATCTTTTTAGTGCCTTCTACGAGTTGTAATTTTATTTATGTCAAGGCCATTTTATATGGCCAACAGCGGCTTAATCTCACAAATGGGTAATTGGCAACAGGTTTTTTTAATGGATTGGGGTAAATCTGGATTAAACAGGCTGTCTCTTAATGCCAAGACTCCCTGGAAAAGACCCTGATGCTGGGAAAGATTGAGGGCACAAGGAGAAGAGGACGGCAGAGGACAAGATGGTGGGACAGTGTTCTCGAAGCTACCAGCATGAGTTTGACCAAACTGCGGGAGGCAGTGGAAGACAGGAGTGCCTGGCGTGCTCTGGTCCAGGGGGTCGCAAAGAGTCAGACATGACTAAATGACTAAACAACAACAACAAGAAGCAGCAATCACACAGAAGGCATTATTCAAGAAGTACCTCCAAGTTGGCCAGCAGAAAATGTGGTGTGGCCATTCAGCTGTAGGACAAAGGAAGGAATTGTTCCTGGTCAATGAAACCTAGTAAGAAGTGCAAAATTTAGGAAAAACAGTGCAATACAAAATGTTTTGCTTTATTGCTATATACAATCAAGTCTTAGAAGCCAACAAGACTGAAATGTTTACAATAGATTTTCGTGATAAAATATCCTTATATAAAGACTTGAGAATGATAAATTGATTCACCGATACATGCACATTGAATAAATGTGCATGGGCACATGTTGAAAATAGTCACCCATTGCTCACATGCTCAGTGTCCATGGGGAGTGAGTCCTTAACGTGTGATGGCCTGCTATGCCATGTGGCTGGAGATGCACAGCCTAACAACACCAGAACAAAGGGTAAATTGTGCTCCCCTTTATGGAGGCAGAGGGGCAATTTGGCTGGGGGCAGGCAGGCCTAAGCATTTCCTGTAGTGCTTACTTCCATTGGGCTGGCAGTGCTTGGACAGCATAGGAAAGGGATCTAGAGTGTTCTGACATAAGCTGCTTCCCGTGTTTCATGACACTGTAAATGGTCCCTTATTTTAAGAGAATGTCCATCTGGAAACCCTAAAGGGAAAAGAGGTTATCGCTCTGAAAGAGGCAGCAGGGCCTTTAGGCATCATTAGAGTGCGTGAAACTACAGTCTACCTGGGCCACATCTTTTACGAGCAGGAGCTGTCATTTCACTGCCCACTGAAAACCTATTTATCGGCCATGGAGAATGAAAATGAGTTCTTTTTCGTGTGCAAATGCCGGTGGCAGATTTGCCTGGCCTAACTTTCACAATTTAACAAACTTTTGTCATCCCCCCCCCCTAGCCAGTTTAGCATATTCTAATCTGTTCCTCCCTCCTCACACACAAACACCAACTCCCACCACCGTTCCTGTTTACTATCTCTTTCCAAATAAACATAATATTTTTTAGCAATGACAGGTGATTACCAGTCTCTCACTCAGCCCTGGTAATTCATTTGTGCCTCCCAGCAGTCATGAGGCATGGGTCTTTTACACTTGTCAAGCAAACCTAATCCTTACCCTTCATGGGCCAGATATCCTAAAGATGGCTGAACATGTAATTGCCTTGAAGTGTAAAATATTTCCCACATTATTTATTATGCTATTGCCAGCTAGTACCTCTATAGTTAAGGTTGTGTCAGCATTTTCATTATAAACCTATATTTCCAGCTGTAAAAAACCTGCTTGAAGGTAGAGCTGGTGCTTGATCAAAATTAGGGACTGCTTACTGGGAGGGATAAGGGGTGCCGTGAGGCCAGGCCAGGTTAGAAATGTGGAAGCTTTCTGTGTTGTGGTGGTTTCTCTAGACTTTTTTATTCTTTGGGATGCTCCTCCAGGTATGTTCAAAAAAGGCACGGGATTCCATGATGTGATCCAAGCACAAAGAGTTGCAGTGCTGGCACATGAAATACCACACCACAGCTTTCCCCAGCATTGTTCTTCTCTGAATTTCTGTTCACCTAAGATGAGGTATAGGAAAGTTACCTGCCTTGGATGAAGCCTAAACAACTGACTCTAAATAATGCGAACTATTGAATGTTTTATTTTCAGTACAGAGTGATTGTGTTATGCTTGCAATCTGGGTACCCAATGGCTTCTGAGCTGGAGAGGTCTAGTCAGAAAAGAAGTGGGAAATGTGCAGAAAGAGCAACCATGAGATCTAGTGAGATCTTGCCAGAAGTTGCTGCCGCCGCCACCATACATCCCCAGGGCAGTGACGGGGGGAGGGGGGTCAGGCTTGGGAGATAGCTTGGGAGATAGCTGTCAACGTTTTCCCTTTTTAAGGGGAAATCCCCTTATTCCAAATAGGATTCCTTGCAAGAAAAGGGAAAAGTTGACAGCTATGCCTTGGGATGCTGTCCCATGGGATTCTGTGACCTCAGGTGGCTGTTTCAGTCTGCCTGATGGGTGGGCTGGCCCTGGGCATCATCAAAGTTTACAGAATTATGTCTGATGTTGAGAAAGTAGCTAGATACCTTCATCCAATATAGTGCATTAGCAGCAGACTCAGGAAAAGGCAAAAAGAAAAAAAAGAGGTACATCTCCACTTAATTTATGGAAATTTTCTGCCATTAAGTGTGGTGATGGCTTAGATGGTTTTAAAAGGGGGGTTAAGACAAACTTATTTATGTATTATTTATGCATTATTTTATTTTCTATTTTGATTAATTGCTGGAGGTTGATTCTACTAGCTATGCTCAGTATGTGGCACCTCCAGGTAAATAGGCTGGATGCCTTGGAATACTTATTGCTCAAGGGAAAGCAGCTGGGGAGAAGAAGAGGAGGAGGAGGAGGAGGAGGAGGAGGAGGAGTTTGGATTTGATATCCCGCTTTATCACTACCCTAAGGAGTCTCAAAGTGACTCACAATCTCCTTTCCTTTCCTCCCCCACAACAAACACTCTGTGAGGTGAGTGAGGCTGAGAGATTTCAGAGAAGTGTGACTAGCCCAAGGTCACCCAGCAGCAGCATGTGGAGGAGTGGGGAAGCGAACCCAGTTCACCAGATTATGAGTCCACCGTTCGTAACCACTATACCATGCTGGCTCTCACAAGCCTTGCCTCCATGATAGGATTGTGGTTGTGGGCTGCCAGGATGCATCTCGTTGGTGATTTTGAGACACAGGATAAAGGACCAGAAGTGAGCCTATTCTTTGATTCAACAGCACTCTTCTTAAGTGTTCTTATTTAACTTTGGCGGTGGCATAGCTAATGCCTAGCAGCCACAAAAACACCATATGTCATTTTATTAAGTGTTTATGGGAGACTCTTCTGGTCCCCAGCAGTAGATGACATGATCTTCCCTCCAGAAACAGGGGCTGGGAGGAGTTTCAGATGGTTTCAGTGGCCAGCTGATGGTAATGATGCTGGCCAGTGCCACTGTCAAGACAAGACTTTAGGGCAGAAGTTCAGGTTCCCACTCAGCAGTGGCTGGCAAGGTATCGAGACTTACCTGACCTCCCATCACCGGCATCACTATGGCTTACTGGGAGGAAGAGGAGCAACGAGGCAGCAAGTCTGGCACAGTGAAAACACACGGATGGGAGCACCCGATTGGTTCTGCCATTGTGTCTGCACCACACTGATCTAGCTGCCGCCTCCTCCCTCGTGCTCCATCTCTGCAGCAAGGCCACGGCAGGGAAGTCAGGTAAGTGCTCCCACCCTGCCAACTGCTGTTAGTCCCACGCAGCAGAATGAGGTGAGAGGTGGGCAAACACAACAGGGTTACCTTGCAACATTTTAAAAGAAGTGAAGGCAAACACATTCCTATTTAAAGACGGAGACCCCAGGAAGATAATTAAGTCCAGGGTCAAAAATTGCCTAACCCCACTAGTGATGCCAATCCACAGAAGCAGACTTTTCCTTCATCTGTGTGACTGCTGTGAAAATATTATTGGCATCCATCTGATTTGAGAGACAATGGAGTATGTCTCTCGGGGTGAAGTCAAACTGCTGGAGGTTCACAGCACCTTCTGTGGCTGCAGAGACCAGTAATTCCTGTGTTGTTTTGCTGCATGAGCAGTACCAAAGTGACCTCTCCTGTATGGAGGTCCTGAGCTACCCAGATGACAAGACCCTCCTCTCTGCCTTGCTTTCACTTGCTTTCATAAATTATATCTTAACCCTCCAAAGTGATTTTTTCTAAGGAAAAATAATTCAGGGAATATTGCCATGAGCTTTCACACTGCTCAGGCAAAAGCCTGAGATCTCACTCTCCCTACATTCTGTAACAGTCTAGATGTGTGACCATGGGACCAAGTAGTCACTTATCAAACTTCTTGGTTGCAATTGGGGAGAAGGAAAAGATGGCAGCAGTGTCTTGGGAGGTGACTTCTCCAGAACTGGAAGTTGCTCAAGGCTTGATGCTTGTTAGGTTGTGATGGATTCTTGTCCCAGCTGTATAATTGCTCTTGATATTTCGAAAATAAATAAATAAATAAAAATTGTGCCAAACAGTGAAATGATTGAATTGTTTGTCCAGTGTCACTTGCAGAGACCAAGATGATGCTGAAAGAGACAAGGACTTTGGGCTAATTTTATCCTCCCATATGTCAGATTGATTGTATGTTCAGTAGCTGAAAGGGCAGAGGGTGTTCATCTACATGGCATCGCACACAGGAGCCAGCCCACCCTTACCCCAGTGGCAAATTTTTGAATGTCATCATGGGTTTCTGCCTGCCCTCAATGCAGGCACCTTTTTTCTTTCTGTTTTATAGGAATGCTTAAGTAAAAGTGGGGCGGGGGGGAGGAGGCACTGCATGCAGAATGACTTGTATTTTCACCACCTGGAAGGGCACTGTAAAGTTTTGCCTGATCCACAACAGCCCAAGTGGATTTTCATCTCAGTAGCATCATATAGCTACAGCTGATTAAAATGGTACCAACATTTACAATTTGCTACTTATGGTAAAAAAATTTTTAAAGAGGAACAAATCAGTGACCACAGTCTTTTATTCATTTATTCCTATCATCCGAGGCTAACTGAAAACTCCCCCCATATATCTGTCCTTCGTATAGTTGCACAATTTGAGTACAGCTCCCTTACTTTCTTCCTGCATAAAATACTGCAGTGCTTTAGCTGATGCAAAATGTGATTTGCTGTTTTGTTGCTGATGACAGTTACCTGAAAACCTTGTGGGATCCTCAGGTGTGTTAGTGGCTGCACTCACCTCCCAACAGCATGAGATTCTCTTGGTGGGGAAGAGCTTAATCTCCCTTGGTGGGAGGTGGAGAGAGGCTGGTTGTCTTGTCCCAGCGGGGAGATGGGGTGTAAATGAGGATGCCCCCCATAAGTGTTTTTTGTTTTGTTTTGTTTATTTATTTTTGCTGTAGGGCTGTTCTTATTCAATGGACCCATTTGTCCTTGCATGATTATTGGTTGCTGAATGTTTGAATGTTCTCTCAATAAAGCTGATGGAATCAATGTGATAGGCACAAGGAGAAAGTGGTTGTCAAGTGATTGTCTCTGTGGGGGGTCATATGTTCACATTAGTTTTGTGTTGTGTGAATGTGTGTATGTGAATTATTTTGGTGATTCCATTACAGGTGAGAACCTTTTTGTAACATTACATTTTCTATTTACATGCTGTAATTATTATTTTGTTGCTTATGAGTTGCTTTTGCATTATTAATTAATTTGTTTCACTTATGTACATTTTTGAGATATTGATTGTTGCTTAATAACCTTACTTAAAACATGATGTGTATTATTATTAGTAGTAGCAGTAGCAATCGTAATATTAAAAAGTGCTTTACTTACAGATTTGTGGTCCCGGTCATGCATTGTCCTGTGCAGCAACAATAGCTAATGTAGGCAAAATATTCTTGGGTAGAAATAGGAAAAGTAGCTTCAGAAATGTGTTTGAAGCTGGGAGCTATTGTGAGACACATCCTCCATCCATGGCTTACATTGTGAAGAAGAGAAGAAGCACATCAACTCCTCTCTCACCAGAGGTGAGGAGGCTTGACTTAACTGAGCCTTCTCTAGCAGTTAGAACACTGTTAGAACACTTAAGCCCTTCATACCTTAACTAGCAATCATGCATAGTTATGTTTGACTGCAAATTTCCCACAGATCCATATTTTAAAAAAAATATGTCCAGAATGTTTTAAAGGAGGACTTTAAAAATACTACCCCTAAGAGCAACCACGGCACAATTTCATTTCCTAATAGTGCAACAAAACAAAATATGTAAAAACTTGAGAAGTTTTCTTAGAGGTCATTTAATAAAGGCTGAGTTAGAATCAATACTGTAACTGAATAGATTGTATAAATTTGCATGCAGGTGGTATTAATTGTGATACTTTCTTAGAATAACATTATGAGCTGTTTTGCTTTTTGCTATTTGCAGTGGCGTAGCGTGGGGGGTGCAGGGGGGGCCGGCCGCACCGGGCGCAACATCTAGGGTTAGGGCAAATCCACGGGTTAGGGGGCGCAAATCCACGGGTTCGGGGGCGCAAATTACTTGCCTTGCCCCGGGTGCTGACAACCCACGCTACGCCACTGGCTATTTGTATTCTTAATACCAAAGTGATGTCCAATTATGTCTATATGAATATGAAAAATAAAATATGACCCCTTACAGTCTGCAGAGGTGAAAGCTTTGAAAGTTTACATCTAAAAACATGAAGTGTGAATTAGGAATATACCATCATCCTTGTGTTCCTCCCAAAATGGTTTGATACTTTGCATGTGGTCTGAGAGTGTGCACGTGAGCACCTACTGCAACCTCTGTTGCTTCCTCCTTCCCTTGTCCAACAAGGGTCTTCCCCCACCTTACCTGGAGCAAGAAAGGGGGGGTTGTATAGACCATTGATGGGGAATCTCTGGCCCTTGAGATGCTGCTGGAGTACATCTCTCTTAATCCCTGACCTTTGCCCATGCAGGCTGCGAGTGATGGAAATTTGGAGTTGAACCACACCTGGAGGGTCACAGTTTCCCATCTCTGTGTGAGAGGCAGCGCCAGTTCCCATCTCCATGTTAGAGGAAGCACCAGTTTGCTGTTGAGGAACACCCTGGCCCACCTTTGGCAGAAATGGACATAGTCAATTTTTCACCAAGGACACTGAAACATGTTCTAGCACACTCGGTGGCAGGAAAGGAAGATCCACTAGGGAACTGCAGCTTCTCACCTCCATGGCCAATCTCTCCTGCTAAGTTGGAGAGTGCTTGAGGGAGCAGGGGAAGGTGGCAGAGAGTACTTAAGGTGTACGTGGAATGGGGCACTTTTTCCACCCCACATCCTTGTGAGTAGGGATGGGGAGGAGTTCAGTACAGTTCACATTTAAAGGTGAACCCACCTAGGGGTCTGGAAGAATACACAAACTGAAATGCAGCCATCTTTCAAAGTTCATGCTTTCCCAAATTTTACAGCGGTGTCCTCCAGCTCAAAATGTGTACAAAAATGCATATACTGGTGTAGAGTATATACATAAAAATGTGCATAATACTGAAAATAACGTACAAAACCTGCATTATATTAGGGGGGAAGATTTGCAAAGAACATCTATTAGACAAAATAGCATGGAAAATTGTGAAGGTAGGATAAAATCATGCCAAAATGTTGATGAATTATCATGAGGACAGGTTTTTGGTTTTTTTGGGAGGGGAAATGCAAAGTGATGTGGAAATGCGGAGAAGTGAATTTAACTCTAAAGAAAGGAAAGAAACTGAAAGAAACTGAACAATTTGCTCATTCCTGCTTGCGAGTAATAAAACAAAGGAGGTCATTTTCACCACAGTAAATACATATCTGGAAACTTTTATATCACAGATACAGTGAACAAGAGACAGGTTTGGCTGCAGCTCCCTGTGAGTGTGCGCTCAGTGCGCCCAAGGTTGTCATTGTGTAATGAATGAACATCTGCTGGCTAGGCTCACATCTGCTTTTTTAGGATCGCTCATCCTAGTCATTTGTTTTGTTACAGAGATGGTTTGGTAAGGGGAATCCCTACAAAAAAAGACAATACTGTTGATGTGAGAATGCAACATTATTTCCCTTTGCCATTAAAATATTTTGCTGAAGAACACCAAAGTACCTTCTGTAACACAACCGCTGTTGACAAGATACAACAAATAACTCTCCATTTCCAACAAATGTTGACTCTTGAGTACCGTATATCAAGGAAGCTACAAAATGTATCACATTGTATGTGTGTGTGGGGGGGGAGTACTAACAAGGTACTTTAACACTTGCAGCTCAAAAACTTTGGACTTTCTTTCTTTCAAAAGAATATTGAATTTATTTGCTCATTAGCAACAAAGGTAGAAGCACTGGCTATTAATGAGTGTGGTGAGAGCAGCATAGATTCGCTTGAGATGGATGTTTCCGAAAACAGAATTGCTTGGAGCTGGGATGTGGTCAATAGAAACTAGAATTCTCCATTAGTGCCTTGTGGAGGTTGACAGTTCTCTTATGGCTCACAGTGACCATTTGTGGAAATGGGACACTGGGCTGGGTGATGTGCAGGTACACAATATATAGTCAGAACAATGGGAGGACACTAACATCACACTTTGTTGAATGTGTCATTAGCACAAACATTCTGGCTTGCTGGAGGGAATGATCCCCCTCTCCTCCTGTCCACTGTTTTGAGGGTTCTCCTGCCTGCCTGGCCCAGGCAGTTTTGGGAGGCCCGGGGGGGGGGGAGCCCTGTTGTGCAAGCAGAGGTCCTTGCGCAGGGCTTCCGTTGACAGGACTAATTAGGTGAATCCCGCCCAGTATGTCAACTATCCCTCCGCTTTAGAGTATCTGAACCAAATATGAGAATAATCTGTAATTCCTTACAGTGTAACTCCCTCATCTGGACTTCCAGCCAATGGTGTCTTGGTGCAGCACAACAAAGTGGAATGTACTATTTCAGACCTCAAGTGGGGGATCCCAGATTCGAGTGCTTTCTCTTGTTAAATAAAATGCAAAAATAAAATGCTGCATGTAGAAATGAAACTTTGAGGGAAAGTTCTAACCTTTCTGCTCTAGTTTTCCATTTTCAGGCCAGTGGATATATAAGGAAGCATTAAAAAGCGATACGCACCTGCAATGTGATGTGATGCCGTCCATTAAGCAATCTCATTCCCACCTTGGTCCATTGCATGCATAGATCCAGCTGGGGCATAATGGTTTCCAGAGAACAGCATGCTTCAAACCTTCAAACCATATTCACTGAATGGCAGCAGAGAGTTGAGAACAGGATTGCACCCATTCGCCCCTGCCCCACCAATTTCCACACATTAAGTAGAAGGCTTGAATGAAGCCCTATGCATGATTGGTGACCCTAATTTCCCAGGTTTCCTGGATGCATCTTCCATGGAACATGTGGGTGGAACAAGTAGGTGCATTCCCACTCACCACCACCAATGAACATGGTTTGAAGTTGTGAATATGGTTTGATAAATGAGAAGGATCATGTTCTTCTCATCTGATTTCTCTGCACAGATCTTACACAAAAAGGTACAAGTCAAAATCAGCAGCTCAGCAGCTGTAAAAGAAAAAGAAAAAGATCTCACTAGGCTGACGCAAACTAGCAGAACATGGAAGAGAAATGCAGAAGTGCATCCACATAAGCTTATGATTCAACCACCTATTTGTCCTCTCTGATACCATAGTTCACATATTTTAGGTGGTCCTGCTAACAGATATCCACATGTCCTCAGTCTTATTTGAGTTGTGGTTATAATTGCTAATGAGAGCACTGGCCCTGCATGGGGGATGCTTTGATATATGAGTTCTTGATGTAGGAGTGTGCCATTACTGGCTGCAGAATCTAGGCCTTCTTTTGGTTGTGGGGTCAGAAAAGGTGGAGGTGAAATGGCAGTCATCTGGGTGGGAGAACTGAAGTACCTCTTTTGCAGGGACAACATTGCAGTCCAAAGGATTCTGCCTAAAGATTCCTCCTCCGTTGCTTGTCCCCCCCCCCCATTTCAGAAACCCCACACAAGAATTGCACTGATGGTGGCTTTCTGTTAGTGCAACGCTATCGACTGTCTGGCTCCAAAGCGCCCTCTCCAATTGCATGGAGCCCAGACAGCCCCGTGGTTTTCTTCGGAGCTGAGGGCGATGAAACAATCGCTGAGACGGCTAGAGCGTCGGTGGCAGAAAACTCACTCCGAATCTGACCGGACACAGGTTAGAGCTCAAGGTTGAGCCTACCAAGTGGCGATAGCGATGGCGAAGAAGACTTTCTTCACCACCTCTATTGCATCTGCAGAAAATAGTAGCAGGAGACTCTTTCAGGTGGTTCGCAATTTAACGGAACCACCTTTACCACCGGGGCCTTGTAAAGACTCCAAGATCTCCTGCAACGATTTTGCAAAGTTTTTTGCAGATAAAATCACTCATATTCGGAAGGAGCTAGACACCACCAGTGGGAGCAGGGCTGGGGCGGGAGAGTGCTAGAGCTCTGTCTGGTCAAGTTGCATGGAATCAATTTCAATCCGTTACCCCCAAGGATGTGGACAGGCTGCTTGGACGCGTGAAACCAACCACCTGTCTCCTTGATCCTTGCCCATCCTGGCTTATAAAAGCTAGCCGGGAAGGGCTGGGTGATGGGCTCTGCAGGGTGGTGAATGCTTCCCTCTGTGAGGGAACATTCCCAGATCCGCTGAAAGAGGCGGTCATTAAACCGCTTCTTAAAAAACCATCTTTAGACCCGGCCAGTATGGCCAACTATCGCCCAGTCTCAAATCTTCCATTCTTGGGCAAGGTGATTGAGCGCGTGGTTGCTGAACAACTCCAGGCATGCCTGGAGGATGCGGACCATTTGGATCCCTTCCAATCGGGATTCAGGCCTCATCATGGGACTGAAACTGCCTTGGTCGCGCTGGTTGATGATCTCCGGCGAGCTAGGGACAAAGGTGAGAGTTGTTTCCTAGTTCTGCTGGATCTCTCAGCGGCCTTTGATACAATCGACCATAACATCCTTCTGGACCGTCTAGAGGGGTTGGGAGCTGGGGGCACTGTTATACAGTGGTTTCGCTCCTTCCTCCCGGGCCGTGTTCAGAAAGTGGTGGTGGGGGCTGAGTGTTCAGACCCTTGGGCCCTCACTTGTGGGGTGCCTCAGGGTTTTGTCCTCTCCCCCATGCTTTTTAACATCTATATGAAGCTGCTGGAAGAGATCATCAGGGGGCTTGGACTGGGTGTCTATCAATATGCAGATGATACCCAGCTCTACCTCTCTTTCAAATCAGAACCAGTGAAGGCGGTGAAGGTCCTGTGTGAGTGCCTGGAGGCGGTTGGAGGATGGATGGCGGCTAATGGATTGAAGTTGAATCCTGACAAGACAGAAGTACTGTTTTTGGGAGACAGGAGGCGGGCAGGTGACTCCCAGGCTGCGCACCTGGTCCTGAATAGGGTAACTGTGCCCCTGAAGGACCAGGTGCGCAGCCTGGGAGTCATTTTGGACTCACAGCTGTCCATGGAGGCGCAGGTCAATTCTGTGTCCAGGGCAGCTGTCTACCAACTCCACCTGGTACGCAGGCTGAGACCTTACCTGCTTGCGGACTGTCTTGCCAGAGTGGTGCATGTTCTAGTTATCTCCCGCTTGGACTACTGCAATGCGCTCTACGTGGGGCTACCTTTGAAGGTGACTCGGAAACTACAACTAATCCAGAATGCGGCAGCTAGACTGGTGACTGGGGGCGGCCGCCGAGACCACATAACACCGGTCTTGAAAGACCTACATTGGCTCCCAGTATGTTTCCGAGCACAATTCAAAGTGCTGGTGTTGACCTTTAAAGCCCTAAACGGCCTCGGCCCAGTATACCTGAAGGAGCGTCTCCACCCCCATCATTCTGCCTGGACGCTGAGGTCCAGCACCGAGGGCCTTCTGGCGGTTCCCTCATTGCGAGAAGCAAAGCTACAGGGAACCAGGCAGAGGGCCTTCTCGGTAGTGGCGCCCGCCCTGTGGAACGCCCTCCCATCAGATGTCAAAACAATAAACAACTACCTGACATTCAGAAGACATCTTAAGGCAGCCCTGTTCAGGGAAGTTTTTAATGTATGACATTTTAGTGTTTTTTGGTTTCTATGGAAGCCGCCCAGAGTGGCTGGGGAAACCCAGCCGGATGGGCGGGGTACAAATAATAAATTATTATTATTATTGCAATACTGGCATAATTGTTTTCCAGCCACAGAACATTGGGCAAGGTGTTTTGGAGCAAGCCCCCAGAATGAATTCTTTGTGAGGAAAAATGGACAAAACTTTTAGGGCCTGTAACTAAAACAAACAATTAAGATCTTAAGTGAAAATGAACTAACAAATGACATATTTTGGAATGCTATGGTCAGCTCATGTGACTAGGAAGGAACTACAGTGGTACCTCGGGTTAAGAACTTAATTTGTTCTGGAGGTCCGTTCTTAACCTGAAACCGTTCTTAACCTGAGACACCACTTTAGCTAATGGGGCCTCCCACTGCCGCTGCGCCACCACCGCACGATTTCTGTTCTCATCCTGAAGCAAAGTTCTTAACCCGAGGTACTATTTCCAAGTTAGCGGAGTCTGTAACCTGAAGAGTCTGTAACCCGAGGTACCACTGTAATCAAAGGGGCATAACGACACTGGAACGGCTGATAGAACTTCAGTTGAGTGCTAGGTCAAGTAATAATTGTAACAACAGTGCTTAACAAATCATTTTTCTAAAAAAAATATTTGAAACTATGAAAAACATTGGAATGCATTAAGCTGTGTTGTCTGGATTGTTAACGAAAATTGAGTCAAATGATGAGAAAACTGCTTGTGTGGAAGCATCTCAGGCCATTAACTTATCAAAACATCAATAGGGAACATACTGAATAATTTAGTCCACGTATTTCCTTCGTATGAGAAATGTTGCGCACAACTGCCAAGATCGGAAATGGACAAATGCTGACAATCCCACGTTTACTACATACGATCAGAACTCCAGCAATATGAACAACCCATGACAATAACAAACAGGTGGCAACCCTGCACAAACAGGACTTTTTGAATAGGGGCTGCCCCGCTCGCTTCAGGGTTGGGGAGTGGGTTGTGTGCACAGTGGGGTCTGCATGCATGGAGCAGTCCTCTTGACACCGGGGAATGAGGCAGCTCCTGCTTGGGGGAGACCTCCATGTGGGACGCATCAGAACCCCGCAGAGCTTTGGATGGTAGCCAAAGCCTCTTCCCTGAAAGAACCTTTAGTCTAAATAGACCCCAAAGCTGCACGGTGGGAGTTGAAAGAGAGATAAATCACCTTCTCAAGGGCACACAGCATGTTAGAGGCAGCAGGATAAGAACTCAGGGCTCCTGGATGCCAGAATGAAGCTTTGTCTGTAAGATCGCAGATGCATGACTGACGCTTGCGATAAGGATAAACTATATTTTTGTTTCAAGAACAGAACTGATAAAATGAGAAACGGCTCGGTGAAGCATGCCAGTCAGTGTCAAAGCCTCCCTGCTCCTCAAATTAAGTGTCTGTGGCCCCTCTGAAGTCTCCTCTTTCCGTGCCCTGTACTCTTCATTTTTTCCCCCTATGACATTTGAGGTCTTCACCCAGGAAAGGTAACACGGTTTCTTTAAGAAAATACTTATAGTAATAAAAAATGACTTTAACCGCAAAAACTAATAATTGCTAAGGAGCCAATTAAATTCTGAAAGCGAGATGAAACCCTTCTTATTTCCCCTGGTGATTTTCTGCTTTAAACTCGCTTCCGTGTTGGGGGGGGGGGGAGAGGGAAGAGCGGGAGAGATGGGGGGAAAGAGAAAGAAAATATAATTTCAGAAGCTGACAGAACTCATTGTTCGAGAAATTTTAAATTCAAAAAAGTTAATAAAGCTCAACTATAAGATGAAGGGAATTTGCATTTCACAGATTAACAACATGTACAGCAAGAAAGGCGATCCGCCTTGCCCCAGGTGATAATTTAAGAAACCTTTGCATATTTTATTTAAAACTGGGCCCAGTTTGGCTGGGTAATAAAACAGACAGATAATGATTAGAAGGTCGGCCCTTCAGGGCACACAGCTTGGGCCCTAGCAAATACCAAACAATGATCCCACAAGCCTGGCTTGCTGCAGATTAGTCTAATTGCCTGCTGATGTTTTATTTTTTTCTGAAGTTCTTTCCCTCCCTTCTCCTTGAAACGCTAAACAGGGTGGCAGTTTTGGTATTTGCATTTTTTATTTTTTGCTGTTCATTGCACACATATATACTATCTCTCCCCCCCCCCCTCGTGTGTAATTGTGTGTATATTCATACGTGTGCACAAAATGTGCATTTATTGTGCATATAAATATATACCAAATGTGTATGCGCATGCACACTTTAAGTGATTTTATTATTGTATTTTTATATGGTAGTAACCTCCCCTGAACCTTATGGTGAAGGGTAGGAAATCCTATAAAATAAATAAACACACACACACACACACACACACACACACAAAATCTCTCATAAACAAATTCCATGTGTGCACATATATAATACATATTGATCCTGTATATATGTAGTATAGTATACCCTAGTGGTCCAGAAGCTACATAAAAAAAAAAATATGCAAGGCTCCATAGAGCACTGATGTACCTAACATGGAGCATTATATGAGCATGGACTGCTTCAACTCTTCACTATTGAGGAATCCTTCCTGACTAATTATCTAACACTTTCTCATGTGTGCCTGCATGTACACACACTGGAGATCTTCTGTGTGCACTGCAGTTGCTGGCCTGTGGTTATTGTCTATTTAACCGTTCTCCCACATAAGCACTGAATTCTATATGCTTCCTAAATGCATTGGAAGGATGACCTTCTGATTTTAATGGAAGTTTGCAAGCTAAAAAGTGTGCCTGAGATCATGGCCTTCCTTTTAAGTAAACATGAGCACTGTAACTCTTAAGAAAGCTGTAAAAGATCAAAAGGTTCATCGGGTTTGCTTTTCTTCTCCTTTGCTATAAATTTGGAGCTGATAATAACTTCCTTGTACATAGTTAATTTGCAGGTTTGTGTGATATATCCACAAACTCTAATTCCCTTGGCTATAGTACTCTGTTTTGTTATGTGAGACCAAAAATTGCTGGCGGTGTGAAGCAGGCTGTTCTGCAAAGCACACAGGTGAGAAAGATCTGCAGGATTTGGTGTCACCTGGTTGTTGATGAGGGAAAATCATTAATGTGATGAAGGAAGGGTTGCCCTTAAGATTGTAAAAGGAGGTGATACTGTTCAACACTAGTTTGTCTGATTGCAAAGTTTGTATGTACAGAATAAAAAGTATGAGCAAATAGAGAGTCCCACCAGTGAAGGGTCGTCGCTGGGGGTGAACAGAGGCACTGCCGCACCACCCAGAGTCTGCCCTTAGCATGCCAGTGCCTGCCTACTTGCTGTACAGGGGTTGAAACTAATTTTCAGCTGCTTCCTTCTTGCTCTCAGTGTTGCCCTTGTAGAACTCAGCAGGGAGAGGGTAGGAACAAAAGGAGAATGCTGCTGGCCTCCTTGACTTCTGCCCCACCAGTCCCAAGCAAACTTTCCCCACAATATTTTGTCTGTATGAAATGCTGTGGTTAACTCTAACCCCCTTTGCACCTGCTAGTTTGGCAGTGCCTTTGGTGTGTCTGAGCAAAATACCGTATTTCTCTGCTGAAATTTAGACAGCCCCTTTCAAAAGCATCTTCCTTTTTGTTTTGTTGTGTTTCCCCTTTCCTTCTTGATGGCGACTTTGCCTGTCAGTTTTGTGTCACTTGCTGTACATGCCAGAAATGTCACTTGGAATGACAATACTAGGAAAAGGTCAGGGCTATTACTGAACATGCTTGGAGCCTGAAGCTCAATCCAGTCAAGACACTGAGATTCAGCTTCAGGAAGTGATTGGGAAGAAGTCAGCCACGGGGAAAACAGAAGTATTTGGCAGCATTGGTCCATGGAAACAGTTCCTTGGGGCTCTCATACTTTCTGGTCCAGGTAGTGTATGCTGTGCAATTAGCACCAAGAGCTGGCATATGTACAAGCAACACCGACCTGTCAGGATCTGTCCACAAAAGTATACTAACTGAACATTGGCTGTATGCAAGAGTGTTGCCTATAAATCATACCTTGGTTGTGCATTTGCCTGGCTGTCAGCGCAGAGTGCTTCCTCTTACAGGTGCAGGGGAGGGAATTCATTGTATCTCATCTTTATCTCAGCAAAATTATTCTTGCTGAACAAAAGAGGAGCAGCAACTGAGAGAAAATTGGATTTAGACCATTTACCACCATTCACACCTTTGCTAATGAGCACTCACACTCACACTGTGGGTGCCCTTTGCTTCGGACCAGGGTTATTCTTTGCAGGTTCATGCCTAGGCTCAGTTAGTCAATTTAAACTGCTGGAAGGTGGGCCCAGTCACATAAATGGGGAGGGGGGGGGGGAGCTGGCAGCAGCCAGGCAGTCGGCTCAGGAGCTTCACCCACCCACCTAGCCCTCCCTTTGTTTGATGTTTCTTGTTTACAGGTTAACTGTTTTGCTTCCTGTTTAGCAGTCGCTGCTACAGTCTTTTGACTGGTTGCTGTTGAAGAGCCAGGAAGAAATTTTCCTGCATTGGCAGGTTTTGTCTTCCGCATAGCAATTCGTCACAACTTTGGCAGTTTAAGGCCTTGGGCAGAATCCTTTAGTCTTTCCTTCCCTGAAATGGGGGGGGGGGGGGCATGAAGTGGTGGCTGTTTACTGTTATTGAAAAATAACAGTAAAGTTTTACTCACATTCAGTTCACAACAGTAATCTGAAGGCAGGCATTATCTTGTGGTTACAGTTACATTTGTAGAGAAAAGAAGTCTGAGTTAGGTCTCAGACTTTCTACTTGTGGCCTCCATCCTCTGTGAGGATGTGCCATGTGCTGGCTAAGAGCCAGGAGCAGTAGGGATCCGGAAGTGAAGGTCCAAAAGAGGAAGATGGTTGCAAGGCCAGCCCTTTTACCTGGTCAGGTAGGGCCCTGCCCACCTGCCTGGTCACACACAGTTGAGGAGGACCCAGAGCAGGTATGACAGGATGTCCTCCTTGTCTGGAGCCACATCCCCCTGTGTGTCCATTCTAGGCAACAGGAAAATTTTGTACTTGACTGCTCTAGTAAAAATATTAAAGCGCTAAACCTCAGATGAATAAATAAATATTATGTTGGGCTTGGATCACAATTTGCATACAACTTGCATACAAATCCCTGGTACAGACATAAAAATAAATAGATAGATAGATAGATAGATAGAGGTTTTTTTTTTTGTTCCTTAAGCTCTTCACTGCATGTACAAGTATAATAAATTGACTAAACTGTGTCTATAGACACTTTAAAATAAAGTAAGCCTAATTTTTCATCTTGAGCCTATAATTGTAAAGCCAACTGCCTTTCAGATTTACACAGCTATCTGCCAAGTGCACCAACAAAGGTACCGTAGAAATAGTGTCAGGCCCGCAACAGACAGAAAAAACTACAGTCTCTGAAAGCTAATATGGAGCAGGGATGGATGGGTTGCATTGTGAGATGAATGTGAAGCAGTGTGGTCTGTGGAGTGTTCAGATTTTTTTTTTCTGTTTCAAAAGGAATTTTTTACCCCAGGCCAGAAGCCTTTGTGTCAGAGAGACTGTCTCATTTCTCTTCTCAAAGGCTGTCAGAGATGACTGAGATTTGAAAACCCTTTTCTGATGTTGATGAGGTCAAGGAAGGCAGCACTGGCAACCATCAGTCATTGCATCAACAGTGAGCTGAGAAGACACGTGAGGGCTGGAGGAACGTGAAGGGATTATATTTGGAGGAATGCGAGAAGGAAAATTGTATATGAGTAAATAAGTATGTTTTAAACAAATCGGAAAAGGGGAGAGAGAGAGAAAGAGAGAGAGAGAGAGAGCAGGTCAGGTGATAATGCCAAAGTTTATTGTATTAGCATTCTGCTTGAATAAGGGAGAGAGATGGAAGAGGTCCCCAATGGGATGTTCTGAAGAAAGGATAGTTGACTAGCGGCAAAAGATATATTAATATTACTTAATCAATACCTAAAATTCTCCAGCGTGTTTTTGTAGAAGCCTGTTCTATAAAGTTGCTGATTCTATTGAATTGTGTTAGCTGAAAAGAATATACAAGTGAAAGACCCCAATGACTTGATAGGAGGCGCTGAGATTGTCTAAACACAACACACACACAATGAATCCCGCATTGTCAGCTGAGATAAAGGTGTGGCATTTGAGATGAAGTACCCCATGTTGGGATTTGTGTAAGTGCACTGATCAATTAAGATTAATGCTAATTGCTTATTAAGAGAGGTTCACTTGACCCCCAATCACCCACATGTTGAAAGATCATGTGACGAGACTTGGCGGGGGCGGGCAGGAATATGTGCAGCGTAAGTTTCGTCATCAAATCAAGAAATTTTATGCTTGGTAACTTTAGAGTTGTGAGACAGCAACAGCGCTGTATAATAAATACTGTACACAATATATGAGTTTCAGCATCAACCAATAGATATAGTTTTGATAAACTTTATTCTTCTTCTTGGGGCCCATGGCAGCCATTTTGTGCTGGGATCTTTGGCAATTCTACCAATATTTGAGTACTGGCACCTCATTTTTAAAAAGCAAAAAAGCACTTTCTTTATATGCCACTTCAGGAATAATTAAAGCTGGCCATATAACCACATTGCAGTGGTGCTTGTGTTGGCAGGAGTCACAGAGCCTGATAGTAGCATTGCTTCTTACCTGGATGGGACTGGGGTATAGATTAGGACAACAGCAAGGTCAGGGACTATGCTGGGCACACCTTGTTAGGATATTTCCATTCCACCGAAGCAGGCAGTCATGTTTTTTCTTTGTTCTGACCAATGCTGAATAAACTTCTAAATAATACTCTCCTGAGTGCATCTTTCGCTGTGCATTACCTGCTGATAGAGCGTGCATCTGCTCTGGAATGTCACAAGCTATTTTCTGGAGCTCGTGTCACTAATTACTGATACTGTGTTTTTACTGGAGGTCGATGGACATCCGGAGACGGCTTGGGAGCCATGATGGACTTTGTCTCCCTGGCAGTATCCCAACACACCTTTGCAACCAAATCCTTGCGCATATGCAGCCCTGACCTCATTACTGCTCCAACACCATCTTGGTAAGCAGCAGTAATGCCAGCAGGGCCGTCTTAAGCATATCTGGCGGCGTGGTGCAAAGATCCCCTTTCCCAGAGTTGTCGACCTTTTTTTAGGGCTGGAGGAAGCAGGCAGTGGCTGCAGGGCAGCTCCTCCGGCAGGGAAGAGATGGAGGCTGGACAGGGTGCCTCCCCACTCAGCTGGCTGCTTTGTGCCTCCAAGCCGAGCGAGCAAGGGCATGTGTGCTGCTCCCGCTGAGCGTCGGCTTGGTTTTTTCCCCTTTTAGCCTTCTGGCATCCTGCAGAATTTGGCACCTGCAGGCTAAAAGGGAAAAAAACTGAATCAACACTCAACAGGAGCGGCGGCGCACACACCCTCACTCACTCAGCGCGCTCGTTCGGTGTTCCTTGGACTCTTGTCTGGCGCCCTCCAAAACTTGGCGCCCTGGCATCCCGCGCCACTAGCAGGAGGGCAGTGATGCCAGTTGGGAGATATGATTGAGAAGTGAAAAGTAGTCAGCTTTAAACAATGAGATACCTTACCTTGTCATCAGGCAAAATGAAATCACACTTTACTTCTTTTGAAATGAACCACCTACAAGATATTGATACCCTATAGATATTATAACTAGTCTGTCCGTTGTTGGATACAAGAGGCCCTTGGCAGTAGACATGAGGTCCACTACTGATAGACTGAAAATGAACAGGCTGTAGCAAGCATTCTCCTGGAAAGGTAAGGGAGCTGGTAGAGGTGAGAGCCTTTATCAGTCAGAGAGTTTGCATGATTACATATGGTGTCAAGGTTTGCTTCAAAAATTATCAGAGCTTGACTGAACCTTTATGTACTGGGAAGGCTTTGCCACCTGAACCAAGCCCTGCCCTTTCTTGCGAAGGGGCCATAATTTACCGTATTTTTCCCTCTATAACACGCAGATTTTTTCTCCTAAAAAGGAAGGGGAAATGTCTGTGCGTGTTATAGAGCGAATGTGTGGTCCCTGGAGCCGAAAAATCAGGCAAAATCAAATCGCAGCGCTGCACGGAGAAGCAAAACCTAAAAAGAGGAAGTGGCTGCTTTCCTGCATTCTGCCTCAGGGTCTTACTGCCCACCCTCCTCTGTTTCGTTGCTGTGTTTGCTGAAACGGAACAAAGAGCAGGGAAAGCCCCTCCCCTCCAGGCAAGCAGAGGGGAATTCCTCTCTGTGCTGCTGGGGGAGAGGGAGAGAGAGGGGGGAAGGGAGAGAGAGAGGGGGGAGGGGGAGGGAGGGAGGGAGGGAGAGAGAGAGAGAGAGAGAGAGAGAGAGAGAGAGAGAGAGAGATGGCTGGCTTGGGTGGGGGGAAACTTTTGCCTTTCTTTCCTCCCTCCCGTTAAATCCCTCTCCTGCATTCTTAGCCAGCTGCTTCTCTGCACACCCCTCTCATGTCCCTTCTTTGTTTTTCCTTCGCTCCCCACTTAAAATGTGGTTACAAAGCATAGATCCACATGGATCCTCAGGATCTTTGCATTGGGTCACCCCAAATTCACCATCAGATCACATAGCATGTCCATGGCTACAGCCTGCCCCCCCCCAAAATCACGCACCCACTGTTGCCTGGGGCTGCAATGGTGCAAAAATGTGGTTACAAAGCATGGATCCACAGGGATTCTCAGGATCTTTGCATTGGGTCACCCCAAATTCACCATCAGATCACATAGCATGTCCATGGCTACAGCCTGCACCAAAAAAATCACGCACCCACTGTTGCCTGGGGCTGCAATGGTGCAAAAACGTGGTTACAAAGCATGGATCCACAGGGATTCTCAGGATCTTTGCATTGGGTCACCCCAAATTCACCATCAGATCACATAGCATGTCCATGGCTACAGCCTGCACCAAAAAAATCACGCACCCACTGTTGCCTGGGGCTGCAATGGTGCAAAAACGTGGTTACAAAGCATGGATCCACAGGGATTCTCAGGATCTTTGCATTGGGTCACCCCAAATTCACCATCAGATCACATAGCATGTCCATGGCTACAGCCTGCACCAAAAAAATCACGCACCCACTGTTGCCTGGGGCTGCAATGGTGCAAAAACGTGGTTACAAAGCATGGATCCACAGGAATTCTCAGGATTTTTGCATTGGGTCACCCCAAATTCACCATCAGATCACATGTCTGTGGCCACAGCATGAAGCCCAAAAATGATACATCCACTGTTTCATTCAGAATGTTTTTTGCCTTGTTTTCCTCCTCTAAAAACGATGTGCGTGTTATGGTCAGGTGCGTGTTATAGAGCGAAAAATACGGTAGCACACTTTGGGCATTCTGTGCTTCTGGGGGGTGTGGGGGGACTTGGGCAGCTGGGCTGGTTCCTCAAGGGATTCTGGCTTTCTTCTCAGATGGTCAGGTTGCTGGTCCATGGGCCTGTGTCCAGCACTATGTGACCTTCCTCCCTGATCTGCTCTAGGAAATACCATGACTTTCCGATTGGTACCTGGGTCTGTGTCAGTGACTGGATATAACATTGGGTCTTCCTCAGAGCTGATGTCTCACCAGAGCCTTCTGTATAGCATGCAGCTCATTCGTTGCCTGTGCTCTCCCTGCCAACCCTCTTCTTCCACATTGCCTGGTAGCCTGATAATTTAGACATTTTCCCCACCCCAATAAGAAAAGCCCTGGAGGAACAGAAAGGCCTGCATAGTCCAGCTTCCTCCTTCTCACTGTGAGCAACCAGGTGCCGATCAAACACGGGGGCAACAGTCCTCTCCCAGTGTCATTCCCCAGCAACTGGAGTTCAAAGGCAGCCTGCCTCTGATTCCTGTAGAACAGTATACATGTGTATAAGAAATCCAAGACTTTTTGTATCGCCATTGGGACTGTGCCCAGCCACAGCTTCTCCTCAGCAACAGCCCCTCTCACACCTTGCATTCTACTGGCCATCATAGCTGTCAATTTACAGATTTGAAAATAAGGGACCAGCAGCCTCGAAAATAAGGGATCAGCAGCCAAAATAAGGGATCAACAATTTCTTTGATAAAATACATATTTTGTTGAGTGCAAATGTCTTTAGATACCTATTAGGTCCTATAAATTACTATATAGCATATATTCAACACAAAAAACAGCAACAATTTGTTGTTGACAAAGCACAGCCAGACATAGAAAAGGCACCATTACCTTCAGTAGCTTATTTAAGGGACATCATCAATAAGGGATAGCAGTGGGACATGGCTCTGGGATAAGGGACTGTCCCGCCAAATAAGGGACGCTTGACAGCTATGCTGGCCATCCCTCACACCACCCTCTCTCTCCCACTGAGTCTTCTTGCCCTTGAACTCTGCTAATGCCTCTCACTTTCCTGGATGCAGGATCGAGAGGGATGTGTGGGTGCATACAGAAGCTAGACCTTTGCCTCTGGCTCTTCCCACCGCTGGCATGAAGGTTGTTCAGAAGGGAGTGGTCTGAAAAGAGGTTCCCCAGACCTGATATACAGCCATCCCGGCTGGTAGCCATTCATAGGCTTGTCCTCCTTGAACTTGCCCGATCCCCTGTAAAAAGTCATGTAAGTTGGCAGTCATCATCATGCCTTGTAGAAATGAATCCCCTAGTTAAAACTATGTACTATGTGTGAAGAACTACTTCCTTTTATCTGTCTTTCCCCACATTTACTTTCATTGGGTAACCCCAGGTTTTAATACTATGAAAGAGGGAGAAGAACTTTTCTCTGTGCACTTTTTCCATGCATAATTTTATCCACAGAACTTCATCAAGTCCTGTTGCACCCAGGGGGACTTGTTCTGTTCAAAGCATGCAGAGGCAAGAATAGTTATGCACTAGCCACTCCAGGCTCTTGGCAGCTTGATGACTTTTTCTGGAGTTTTGCGAAAAAGGAAATCATTTTTTTGAAAATGGATGGAGGCAGCACTTTGTAATGGGATACGCAGAACTGCAAATTCTGAAACGGACTAAACTGGATCTGATCCAGAGCATGATCTACCTGGATCAAATCAGTTGAATCCAGTTTGGAATCTGAGTTCTGTGGAATACTCCCCTGCTTGACATTTCCATAGAGTTATTCACTTTGAACCTAATATACTTTGCCTGGTCAGTCACTAGCAGCTCAGATCCCATCACTGTGGGGCGTTTGGGATATTGCACCATTGTACTTTGTTTTGCACTTAAGGCACCTCCAGACATCAAATTTCTCATGATTATATTGGGGTGGTTATACACAATCTCACTTTCAAGACTGTTTGTGCCTGCAAAAGTTTCAGGGCAGACATACTATTTAATTTCCAGTTCATGCATACCCCATAACTCCCGTCAGAAATCCTGCAACTTTTTATACCACAAATATTCTGGTTTATTTTTTGTCCCACTATAGTGGAAGTGTGCCACTTGAAACAGCAATAATGAAGTACCATTGAGGAACCATTGGGGAACAAGTAACAAAGCCCACTTTTATTGTTCTTGCAGGAAATCTTTAAAATGGGCCCAAGCATTGCCAGATGGAACAAGAATTGGAATAAGAAGAAAAAGAAGGAAGGAATGGAGACAAAATCAAATTTTGGTTAATCCAGTGGTGGAACAGGAGCATTTCACCAGGTCTGTGGCAATTGTGAATTAAATTGACTGTACTAAGTAGAGTAGCCTAATCTATTAAGAAGCATTTGTGCTTAATTAGAAGTCAGATGCAAGTGGAATAGCTCTCAGCAACTGTGTGTTCTCATTTTCCTGCTTCTGACCCTACTTGGGTAAACCTTCTGCCTTTCCTTTGTACTACGTATGATTGTTTCAGCAGTTGTGCAAATCCTTGTGCACCAGGTGCACAACCTGCTCATGCAGTATGCAGCTTATATCAGTTATGCTCGAGCAATCTATGTTTCAGGTGGTGCAGCAGAATGAATGCAGGATCACAGCTTCCTCCAGAACTACACTGTCCAATGACATTTTGTTGCTGTTTAAACAATTAGAACCCATCCACTCAAAACAGCCCACTCAAAGGTCCTAACAGAACCACTTTTCCCCAAGTAGATAGTGTGGTGCAGTGAATGGTATGTTTGACTTCTGGAGAGACGTGCGTTCAAATCCCCACTCAGCCATGAAGTTCACTGTTTAATCTTGACCCAGTCGCTATCTTTGTCAACCTAAGTTTTCTCACAAGGTTGCTGTGACGATAAAAACTGTGGGCCACTCTGAACTACCCAGTATTGGGTTTATGAATTTGATACCTACAAAACAGTGCGTGTAGAGGATGCTCTGAATGAAGGCAGTATTGCTCAGTACTTCATGAGACTGAGCCACAAATTAATTTAAAACGTAATTTTTGCTCTTCGCCTGAAAGCAAACATGCTAGTTCCTGCCTTTCCCCCTGACAAAGGGTTACAGCATTTCTTATCCTTATGGGTGAAACCCCTGTCCTCTTGTTTCGTAACAATATTTTACTCCCGAGTAATTTGTTTTTACAGTGGGTCTGCGTTGTCTATGTGACAACCATTGAGTTCTGTACAAGGAGAGCTGTTTTTCCCCTCTTCTTTGCCTCCCTGTGTTCACTCGCATCTCAGCCAGAAGTTATTTACATTAGTCATGTTTTTAAAAAGAAAGAAAGAAAGAAATAGGTTTCTATTTTTTAAGAAAACCAAGGCAGGAACTCAACAACAACAACTTGGAGAGTAGATTTACAGTTCTGCAGCCTTTGCTCTTGCCCCGAGGCCTGATGGGACTTTGGTGTCCTTGGAGGAATGGCAGAAGGAAACACTAGGGGCCAATTGCTGATTTTATCATTCAAACACAAAATTTGTTACACCACTTTATCAGTCAGAGGGAAAGCAATTATAGTGTGGTTCAATTTTCCACTCAATGGCTGTACTGGGGATCAAAGTCAGCTTTTATGACAAGAGAAAATGTTTTGCTATTTTATTTGTTACTTAAAATAAAAATTTAAAGTCCTGGCACTTTAAGTACAATATAATCTGAGAGTGTTTATGTTTTTCTTTCCTTCTATAAGATACACTTGATTACTTTAGTCTTTCTCCTTTTAAATAATCAAGGCCCTTTCTCTCTTTCTTCACATTATATTATAAAGCCCATTGCAATGCAGAAATGGAATTTTCACGCTTAAAAGCAATACAGCATTAGAAGTCTATAATCGGCATGGAAGGAAAATTGACAGAAGACCCCATGGTTTATTATGAGCTGTTCTTTTCTAGTATCT
This sequence comes from Podarcis erhardii, assembly GCF_964252035.2. Taxonomy (NCBI): domain Eukaryota; kingdom Metazoa; phylum Chordata; class Lepidosauria; order Squamata; family Lacertidae; genus Podarcis; species Podarcis erhardii. The sequence goes on along the minus strand of NC_138507.1, from coordinate 4,429,476 downwards.
TTTTTCAAATAAAAAAATATAATGTGTGTGTTGGAGTTTCTCATGCATTCTCTTAAAAAATAATGGACACAATGATGAAATAAAATACTTCAACTGAGGCAAAACTCCTTTCAAAACTAGAAATGATTAACTGAGGAAGAAGGGATAAACTCTAAGATTTGAATCACATTTCAATCTAAAATATCCTGTTTTGACACATTATCGAAACAAGTGTGCTTTTAATTGCTTTAAAAATTTTTTTTACAAAGGAGACATAATAGTGGAATGCAGAGAAACTATATCACATCCATTCAATAAACGTAATAATAATACTTACAGTAGGGTTTATACAAGCCTTTTCATCTGGAAACTTTTTTACAAATGTTAACTAATAAACCCTTAAAATACCCCTGTGAGGTAGGAGAATGTGCGCAGAAAGAGCAAACTATTGCTACATCAAAGAAAATTGCATCAATTATTTAGCTTAATATTTTAATCACTCTTCGAAAGCAAGGCAGAATCTCATAATGATTTTTCCTATATGTGCCACATTGGAAGGTGTCACAACTATCCAGCAATCCTCATTTCTTAAAAGTCCTACGTATTTAAATTTGCTACATTTTCCTGTGATTTGCACCTGTTTAGAAATCATCCTTTACGCAGGCCAGTGAACTGGAAGACAGGGGCAAATAAAAAAATGTGCCCCTGTGGATCAGGGCTCCAGGGGAAAAACCCCACTTGGCCCAATCCAATAAGAATGATGACAGATGCACACTGATGCAGGTATCCATGCCCACTTAGCCCTTACAGGTGTGAGTTTGCCATATGGTAATGAGCCCCAGAAAAAATGCTCCTGTATCCTGCAATAGCATCAATAAATAAAAGGTCCTTTGGCAGCACCAATCACAAGTTTGTCCAGTAAGGATAACTGTTGTTGGCACCATAAAATAATTCAGTTTTGTACTGGATCACCTTCTGGATCACGGGCTTATCCTTGCGCATGGTGGACTAGCAGGCAGGCCACACTCGTCTCTTCCACAAAGTTACATGTGTCCCCAGATGGGAGATCTCAGTTCCTTTTAGCTGTCCCTGTTCTCTCCCTCAGTCCACCAGTTGAGATACAACAGGCACCCACTATCAGTACTTTCCAGAAATAACTGAAGTTATTTTTGTTCCAACAAGCTTTCCCAGTTGGTGTCCGCCGTAAGTTTCCATACTGTGTTGTTTTTAAACACATCTTCTGCTAATTTTGTAGCTGTTTTATAATATACTTTGCACATTGCCATGGAATATGATATGGAAGGTGACTAATAAACAGCAGCAGAAGTCCTAGGAGCTCTTCTCCATGTTTTGATGATGTTCAACCCAAATCACAGCTGTGTTGCAGACCCCTCATTTTGGGTTTTGCACACACATCTACCTCCTTGTCTGAGGTCAGTGGTATAGCACCAGTGTCAGTGGGATGTGAGAATCACAAGTGCAGTCTTCAAGCCTGGTCCTATAGGTATTAAGTTCACAGACAGCACTTCTTTGAGCTGCTTTAAAGCTTGGCATCGGGTCTGCTTACAGCTATAAAATTTTAAAGCCAATTAAAAGCCAGTTGCTAGGTAAGGGATCTAGAAAAAGCCAGAAGCAAAGGGGGCAGGAAAGTGGGGAAATGCAGGTTCTAAAATTATTCAATGATATCTTGAGCATTTAGTCTTGACTTTCGCTTTTGAATTGTTATTTAAAAATGAACTGCAAACAAACAAGCACTATTTCCAAGCATTCAGACTTTTCAGCTGCTACTTCCTCAGCTGCAATGGATAAAGTGCGAAAGGTTTTTAAGGACTCTTCTTTCTCATATATATTTGCCTGCTTAGAGGGAGAGAGAGACAAAGGGGGGAAATCATTACTTTCTCCTCCCCAGCTATAAAAGCCACGGGATGCTTTGGTCTGACAAATTTAAATTAGTGAAGTGTTTCTCCCACATGGGAGGCTGCCAGCCCTGGCTTGTGGTCAGAGATAAATTTTTCAGTGAATCTGTACCCAGGGTGATTAAGGGAAACCTCCTATTTTGTCCTCTGGCTATTGAACCGATAACAACACTGTTGCCTTTTGTTGATCCCCCAAAGGTTTCACGCCAGCAGGGAAAGAGAAGAGGAGAAGGTCAGAGAATTCACGGGGGCGATGGAGAGAGATGGCTGAACGGGCAGCGCTCTGTAGTGACTGTAGTGAACAACTGCTGCTTTCTAACATACCATTGCTTTCCTACATCAACTGCTAGAATTTAATTATGTCTGGGAGACTCCCTTCCCATGACGGGGAGGGGAAAGGAAGCCCTTTTGTGCTGCTGAGGCGCTGCTCTTCCAGTTAGCTGTAAGGAAGGAGGTCTATCGCCATGGCTCCGCATGGAGCCTCGTATAGCACTGTATTTACTGTTATAATCCCACAATGCCACTCTCTGTGACTAAAAGCAAATGTGGCTGGCATCTGACTGCACCAAAGCAATCGTAGCTATCCCAAGCAAAAGGACAAAAGAGGAAAAGTCTGAACACTTGCTCATTAATTATTTCATTGTTTTTCCTCCGCTCGCTTGCACTTTCGAAAGAAACGGATTTAAAAATAAATAAATCACAGTGTGCTTGTGGTTCAGCACAGAAATGAAATGAGATTTTAAAAGTTAAGAAAAGGTGTGGTTAGAATATTGTCTGTCATAATTGTTGGGAGGAAATTTTCACCCTTTATCAGTACCTCTCACTTTGAATATTTGTATATTATGTGTCAGGCATGCTATAGCACCTATGCTCCATAAGTGTGGTGGTCTTCCTGAAATGCAAGGCTGAAATTAGTAATTTGCCCATCCATTTTACAGTCTTACTAATCTGCTAGGCTGATATTATTATGCAAATTAGCCTTCCATAAGATGCTCGGGTTCTAAGGCCTGGTGTGCTCCCAGCATGCTGTGCACCATGGCGTGTGCCTGGCATAAAAACAGACTCACGCTGCACATGCTCTTTGAAATAAGTCCGGTTTTGTTTACTGAGGCATGCTATCCTGGGAGTAACCATAACTGATCACTGTGGGATTTGCATAGGAGTGCAATGGCAAGTGGCCTCACACAGGCTCTCGGATGGGTTTCCCCATCCCAGATTACAGGTAAAGGAGACTAGGTTTGTTCCAGGTGCCACATGACATGAACTACAAAGCCCCAAGCTTGCCAATTTTAGCTGTGCTCAGCCGAAGTCCAATTCAAATCAATAGGGCAAGTTAAACTTGTCTGATTTCAGGTCAAGCATGACTAACTTTAGTGGTAAAAAGACCAAAATACATAGAAAATATTTTAGGTATATGAGCTATGTGCTGAGGAATGAAAGAGAGAATAATATGTGTGTGTGTGTGTTTGCGCGCGTGCGCGTGCGTGCGCATCCCAAAATGCTTGAAAGAAAGACATATTTGATGCTATTTTTTTGACAAGTTGTCATGCTTCAATCTATATTAAGAGAAATATCTGACATGTCAGAACCGCCATCTCAATCTGTCTTGTTTGGGCAATGCCAGAACATACAGTAATCTCCATTGTCTGACCTATGAAATCTATTCTTTAAGGTCATGCAGCATGCCAGACACATTAACGCAAGCTGGTTTATTATATACCAGCATGTGTTCAACAAGGGTATTGGACAGGAAGCTACTGCAGACGTTGACTGGCCCCAATACCGAGATTGTGAGTCATGTTTAAGGTTTTGATCTTAATCCCATTTACTTGAGAGTAAACTCCATGGAACTCAGTGGGACTTACGTCTGAGAAAAGATGCATAGAATTGTGGTCACAAGTTATTTCTCTCATTGAATTTTAATATGGCTCCTACCCGGGTCAGCATTGCCCTAGTTCATAGCTGTCAACTTTTCCCTTTTTTAAGGGAAATTCCCTTATTCCGAATAGGATTCCTCACAAGAAAAGGGAAAAGTTGACAGCTATGCCCAAGCTAACAGATGGAAGGTGACAAACTGGGGAGGTGGCACAGCATGGGGTGCCCCCACCCCATGACCCCAGCAGCTAAGGAAAAAGCCACACTATCAGCATAATGTAAGAAAGAGGGTGGACTGTGTTTGTCTAGGAGCAGTAAAGGAACTCCAAATTATTTCTGTGTATTTCATTCAGCCAGCACTTCAAATGCAACATGAAAATCTTCCCACTTTTGCACTATTGACTTGTTATTAACTATTGACCATGAACAAGCATTCAGTGCCTTTCATTCTTAGACTTAGCATGTTGTTGTTGTTGTTGTTTAGTCGTTTAGTCGTGTCCGACTCTCCGTGACTCCATGGACCAGAGCACGCCAGGCACTTCTGTCTTCCACTGCCTCCCGCAGTTTGGTCAGACTCATGTTTGTAGCTTCGAAGACACTATCCAACCATCTTGTCCTCTGTCGTCCCCTTCTCCTTGTGCCCTCCATCTTTCCCAAAATCTGGGTCTTTTCCAAGGAGTCTTCTCTTCTCATGAGGTGGCCAAAGTATTGGAGCCTCAGCTTCATGATCTGTCCTTCCAGTGAGCACTCGGGGCTGATTTCCTTCAGAATGGATGTGTTTGATCTTCTTGCAGTCCATGGGACTCTCAAGAGTCTCCTCCAGCACCAGAATTCAAAAGCATCAATTCTTCGGCGATCAGCCTTCTTTATGGTCCAGCTCTCACTTCCATACATCACTACTGGGAAAACCATAGCTTTTACTATACGGACCTTTGTTGGCAAGGTGATGTCTCTACTTTTTAAGATGCTGTCTAGGTTTGTCATTGCTTTCCTCCCAAGAAGCAGGCGTCTCTTAATTTCGTGGCTGCTGTCACCATCTGAAGTGATCATGGAACCCAAGAAAGTAAAATCTCTCACTGCCTCCATTTCTGCTCCTTCTATTTGCCAGGAGGTGATGGGACCAGTGGCCATGATCTTCGTTTTTTTGATGTTGAGCTTCAGACCATATTTTGTGCTCTCCTCTTTCACCCTCAATAAAAGGTTCTTTAATTCCTCCTCACTTTCTGCCATCAAGGTTGTGTCATCTGCATATCTGAGGTTGTTGATATTTCTTCCAGCAATCTTAATTCCGGCTAGGGATTCATCCAGCCCAGCCTTTCGCATGATGAATTCTGCATGTAAGTTAAATAAGCAGGGAGACAAAATACAGCCTTGTCGTACTCCTTTCCCAATTTTGAACCAATCAGTTGTTCCTTATCCAGTTCTAACTGTAGCTTCTTGTCCCACATAGGGATTTCTCAGGAGACAGATGAGGTGATCAGGCACTCCCATTTCTTTAAGAACTTGCCAAAGTTTGCTGTGGTCGACACAGTCAATGAAGCAGCAGTAGATGTCTTTCTGGAACTCTCTAGCTTTCTCCATAATCCAGCGCATATTTGCAATTTGGTCTCAGGTTCCTCTGCCTCTTCTAAATCCAGCTTGCACTTCTGGGAGTTCTCGGTCCACATACTGCTTGAGCCTTCCTTGTAGAATTTTAAGCATAACCTTGCTAGCGTGTGAAATGAGTGCAATTGTGCGGTAGTTGGAGCATTCTTTGGCACTGCCCTTCTTTGGGATTGGGATGTAGACTGATCTTCTCCAATCCTCTGGCCACTGCTGAGTTTTCCAAACTTGCTGGCATATTGAGTGTAGCACCTTAACAGCATCATCTTTTAAAATTTTAAATAGTTCAGCTGGAATACCATCACTTCCACTGGCCTTGTTATTTGCAGTGCTTTCTAAGGCCCATTTGACTTAGCATAAGCTTACATAAAGGTAAAGGGACCCCTGACCGTTAGGTCCAGTCGCGGACGACTCTGGGGTTGCAGCGCTCATCTCGCTTTATTGGCTGAGGGAGCCGGCGTACAGCTTCTGGGTCATGTGGCCAGAATGACTAAGCCACTTCTGGCGAATCAGAGCAGTGCACGGAAACGCCGTTTACCTTCCCGCTGGAGCGGTACCTATTTATCTGCTTGCACTGCGTGCTTTCGAACTGCTAGGTTGGCAGGAGCAGGGACCAGGCAACGGGAGCTCACCCTGTTGTGGGGATTCGAACCGCTGACCTTCTGATCGGCAAGCCCTAGGCTCTGTGGTTTAACCCACAGCGCTACCTGCGTGACTTACATAGGGACACTCAAATACAGAGCCCGTGGTACTGGCCAGATGTCACTTCATAACTACCTTGTATGTCTCATTGGTGAATCATAATTAAATAGAAGCCTTTTCCTATTCGGTATTCCTTACTGTTGGTCTCAGCTGTGTGCGCAAGAGTGGAGGCTCCTTTTTCAACTCAATGCACGGTTGGCCAATAATAAAGGGGTTGCGTGATGATGAAGAGAAGGAGCCCAAGACAAAAGGAAAGTGTGGCTGCTCTTTTCACACACACAAGACACCCACACAACCAGTGGCGGAGCTTCATGCTCTGGCACTGGGGGGTGGAGAGCAGGCAGGGGCATAGCTGGTGCACGTCCTGGGGGCATGGTGCGCTGCCCGCAGGGGCGTGGCACCCAGCGTGGGGGGGCAACCACAATGGCACCCCACTGGGATCGTGCTGCTGGGGGTGGTGCGCTCCCCCTGCCCCCTCTTCCTCCGCCAGTGTACACAACACACACAGCCATGGGCAGATGCAGTCTATCCCTGACTCCCAACTGCTATAGAGAAACAGTGAGCAATGGCCATCACCATCTTACGAAATTTGTAGCATCTCTGAAATATCTGGCTCCTGCCTCCCTGTTTTTGATAAGGTGCTGTGCTGATAGGCACAAAGACAGACAGAGATGGACAGACAGACATGCAGCCGCCAACGCACACGTCAAACATCATACAGTGGTACCTCAGGTTACATATGCTTCAGGTTACAGACTCTGCTAACCCAGAAATAGTGCTTCAGGTTAAGAACTTTGCTTCAGGATGAGAACAGAAATCGTGCTCCGGTGGCGCGGCGGCAGCAGGAGGCCCCATTAGCTAAAGTGGTGCTTCAGGTTAAGAACATTTTTAGGTTAAGTACAGACCTCCGGAACGAATTAAGTACTTAACCTGAGGTACCACTGTACCTCTACCTGCTCATCAAATGATGAATATGATGAGCGCTGAGAAAGATCAATCTGCATCTCTTTTTTTATATATATTTTTTTATTATTATACATTTTATAAATTTCCATCCAATTATTCATTTAATCCGGCATACAACAAATTATAACTGTTTTTTGACTTCCTTCAGCGTCTCTGCATCTCAATTGAGGCGCCTGAAACTTTTCTGTCCAGCCCAGGATCAGGATCAAAATGGCTCCATCCCCACTGGTTCCCAGCACACTTGTGTCCAGTGGTGATGCAGTCGCACATTGCCACAAAACTGGAGAGTGCTTAGCAGGACAGATCAGGTCTTTGGGCCTGCGTTTCACCAATCTTGGTTTAAAGAGCAGATTGCAATTACTGGGAGCCCCCTCCCCCCATTTCATTTCTAGGTTGCACAGGCTACAATGTGCCAGCATCCGTTCCGTGGCTTAGACACAAACTTGTAACATGGGCCTCTTCCTGATGCCCCACAATCCCTTGAAAAACTGGATAACTGATGGATATGCTTTGACTATTCTTTGTACTTTTTGTTACTTAGGTTTCTGGCTGCCTGATTTATATTTGCAGTATGGCATGTATGTGTTAGAATTCAGGCTCGGTCAGAGGTATGTGCCTATCTATCCAGGCACCGGCTGAATTCTTTTAACCTCTCTCCGGCGACTCCCGGCAGGAAAAACACACGAGGTCCGTTCCGGCGATTTTCCACAGGCTGTGAGAAAAACACACCAACTGCTTCTCCTCCTCCCTGCTCCCTGCATATCCCCAGGGAGGGGAATCAGACTCAGACAGAAATGTAACTACATGCCTTTATTCCTGTCTTTAGCAGTCATACAGTAAAAGATGTCTGCTCTCTTCAACAAACAGAGAGAAACTCTAAACTCCACCCATGTACATCCTGTACAGGTCATATGACACACACTGAGCTCACATCCTGTGCTCAATAAGAATGGACTGCCCCTTTGTTTCCATGGCAACAGTCACAAACATCCTGTTTGGCTTTGCAGCCACAAGCATCTGACTGAGCTGCTAGAGCCTTTGCTTGCTGCAGCATTGCTGCTTTAGAATAACAGTATGTAGATCAATGAAATAAAAGTGCCTAGAAATCATGTATGCAGTGTCCCCTCTTCCTGAATTCTAGTCAGTAGTAGTAGTAGTAATAATAATAATAATAATAATAATAATAATAATAATAATATTTTATTTATACCCCGCCCATCTGGCTGGGTTTCCCCAGCTACTCTGGGCGGCTCCCAACAGAACAATAAAAACATGATCAAACATTAAAAACTTCCCTAAACAGGGCTGCCTTCAGATGTCTTCTAAAAGTCAGGTAGTTGTTTATTTCCTTGACATCTGATGGGAGGGCATTCCACAGGGAGGGCGCCACCACTGAGAAGGCCCTCTGCCTGGTTCCCTGTAACCTTGCTTCTTGCCCAAATCTTGCAGGATAAGGATACTCATACGACCCTGAAAGTGGCAAGGTTCCTGGTCGCTGTCCTTACCCAAAAGCGACGCCAAGGAGCACTACAAGCTAACTAAGGCGTAGTATGCCATTATATCTTATAGTATTTTATTGTTATAGTGGTGTTTTAGCGGCTGTTTTTCCCACGTGCACAAGTTGTTATTTATGTGTCGTTTTTACCTGTATGGGCCTATGGCCGTAAATAAAATTACTACTAACCTTGCTTCTCGTAGGGAGGGAACTGCCCGAAGGCCCTCGGGAGGAGGACCCCGGTGTCTGGGCTGGAGACGCTCCTTCAGGGATACTGGGCCTTTTAGGGCTTTCAAGGTCAGCACCAACACTTTGAATTGTGCTCGGAAACATTTTGCATGACTTTCTATGGGAAAGCGCGCCTTGGTTTTGGAACAGACTTTGGACTGAGCCTGAGAACCAAGGTACCACTGTAACTAAATATTGGAAGGAGCTCCCCCTGGGGCCATGTGTATTCTTGTGTATTCTGGAGAACGGTGGTCTAACTCACACATGTTCTGTGGGTTGCACATCTCTGCACCATCACAGACAGGTGCTGTGTGAAGAATGGTAACTGTGGGAAGGGTCCTGAGGGTCTGATTGAGAGGCTTGGAAGTGCCACACAGGGCCCCTAAGCCTGAGGTCTCTAACCCCTAGTACAAAGGGCCTTAAAATCCATAGTAACCAGGCTACTATATTCTGAGAGACTGCCCATAGATTGTGGTTTGCTTAGGAAGTAACTCAGTATTGGTAGCATATTGTCTGAGAATGGAGTCCATGACATTAGAGACCCCAGCTTTAATGTCACCAATGCTCCAAACCAGGGGTCAGCAGGGGTTAGCAGGAGGCTGGTCCACTGTCCCTCAGACCTTGTGGTGGGCCGGACTATATTCTGAAGAGAAAAAAAATGAACGAATTCCTATGCCCCACAAATAACCCAGAGATGCATTTTAAATAAAAGGGCACATTCTACTCATGTAAAAACACGCTGATTCCTGGACCAGCCGCGGGCCGGAAGGCAATTGGGCTGGATTCAGCCCCTGGGCCTTAGTTGCTCCAAACTGTGAGGTGTCTACAGCTGATAGGTTTATTCATTTTGGGTAGTAGATAGACAAAATAAGGACAAAATATTGGTGAATGGCAGATTTCCTTTTGGACATCTGTGGGAAATTCCTTCATGTGCTTATGTAGATCCTTCTTGTATTCTTCAGTGTACAGTACTCTGAGGATACACTGAGAAGACAACAATTAGAAAGTTTTCTCTCAATTTCCCATGAGGAGGAGTAAGATGATCCTGATCCTGGACAGAGTTGCGTATCTATTCTGTTTCTATATAGTTCAGGTTTTTTTGTGTGATTTTTAAAAATGTTGAAACTTACCTATGCTTCACGTACCTGGCACAGCATTGCAATGGTGAAGGTGCTGTGGAAACAGCCCACCTGTTCCCGAGTGCTTTTTAGAGATTGATTTCTTACAGTATGTGCTTTCATAGAAGACCAGCTAATTCATTCTTATGCACTCAGGTGCATTCAAGCAAAGCTTTGCCTGGGTTTTTTTCCCTGGCATGTGGAGAAAATGTAAGCACTCCCGCTGCTTGTAAGAAACCTCATGTACGTATGGTTGAGTTCCAATTTAGGTCATATAAACTCAAAATACTAAGAAGTTTATCTCTGGAATTCAGCTCTTTGAATGTTGAGCAGAAGCATGAGGAATACAAATGCATGCCTTAATAGAAGCTTCTTACTTTTCTAAAAAGCACATTAGACACATTTTACTGTACTTTTCTGTGCTGCCATATCATGAAGCATTGGCCAATGCCCCCACTCCCTGCATGTACAACTTGTTAAAAATTCTTGGAACAGATTTCATGGATATCACAATATGACTTTTGAGATTTTTTTCAAGGCTTTGATTTATATTTTAGTTATCAACAATTATTTGTTGTTGTGTGATTATTCTTCTGTTAAACTGGGGGTGGGGTGTAAACAAGCTCCTGGGAAAATATTGCCTCAGGGATGAGTCCATTTGGAACATATGGATCAGTCACAAGTTTACAACTACATGTTACATTGACCATGTGTATTTTATAATATATATATTTTTAGTTAGCAGCTGCAAGATCAGGACTGGGTGGTGGCGGCTGGGACAGAAGAGGTGTCAGGATAGAAAACGAAGCATGTGAAGCCAAAATAAGTGTTTAAAATAACATGTACTTTGGCCAGAAAACTCAAAATTAAGGACTAGCAACAAACTGCTTTATGCAAGTGGTATGAGAAGAAACCAGGAAGGACTACAGCTCGTTCTATTCTCAACCTGTCCTTTTACTATGGTATGTCTCCCTGCTATGAGTGCTTATTTCCCTGTCTCTAAGATCTGCAATGTGCTTGGTTCTTTTTGGTATTTAGATAAATTCCAGGCTGGTCTGAGGCCTGATTTTGTCACTGAAATAGCCTGCGTCATCCATGACTTTTACTGGGAGAGAGACATGGGGAGAATAGCTCATTGACTTCTCTCTTTAAAAAATAAATAAAAAATATTTATGCATTTTACATATCTTAGTACATCAGTTATACAATTGCCATTGTTTATCTCACAGTCTTTGACTTCCACATAAATATCTCTGCAGGGTCTTATTTAGTCCTTGTTAAACTCCATCTCCTTAATTACCACCCCTCCTCTGCTTATTTTAACTGCTGTTAATATATCTAACCCCACTTGGAAATTTATCTGATTGTTATATTTCTTTAAATATTTGCCAAAGTATTCCCACTCTTTTTTTTAATGTCCGACTCATCCGGGTTTCTTATCTTTACAGTCAACATTGCTAGCTCTGCGTACTCTATTAGCTTGTTTTGCCAATTTATTTTTGCGGGACTATTTTTGTCCTTCCACCTTTGGGCATAAATTGTTCTGGATGCTGTTACTGCGTACAGGAAAAAACTAAGTACTCTTTTTGAGAATTTCCCCCTCTATGGTACCTTGGTTCTCAAACTTAATCCATTCCGGGAGTCCATTCAACTCCCAAAACCAAGGTGTGGATTCTGATTGGCTGCAGGAGCTTTCTGCACTCAAGCAGAAGCTGCGTCGGACGTTTGGCTTCCGAAAAACATTCGCAAACCGGAACACTTACTTCTGGGTTTGCGGCATTCGGGGTCCGATTTGTTCGGCAACTAAGCCGTTCAGGGACCAAGGTTTCACTGTACTATACTCAAGAAGAATGTCTCTGCTTTCTTGGGAAATGAGACCCTTAACATCTTTTTTAGTTCTGAGTATATCATCTCCCAATACTCTTGGGCTTTCTTACAGCCCCACCACATGTGTATAAATGTTCTTTCAGTCTCATCACATTTCCAATATAAATTGGTTCCTTTTTTATACATTTTTACAAGTTTATTAAGGGTGAGGTGCCATCTAAATATCATCTTATGTAGGTTCTCTTTTAGCATGCCGAGAAGTTTATTTTTTTTTTTATAAATATTTATTAAAGTTTTTGAATATGAATACACAAATAATAAACAATCTTACTTCTGTCACAAACATAGTTTCATCACTTCTTTAGACTCCCTCGCATCTCCCGCTCCCATTTACATCGTTAAAAGGTTTTTCCAAACAAATTATCAACTTGTTTACAATCTCGTGTCCACTCATTCAAATATAATCTAGCAATTCTTCCAAAAAATTTTATATTTTCTTTAGTCTCACTTATCATCAAATAAATCTAATTTAGTGGTGGCCAATTTTTTATAATCTAGCATCCTTCTTAACATTCAACCAAATTACAATGTTTTTGTAGATACATCTTAAATTTCTTCCAGTCTTCCTCAATCTTCTCTTCTCCCAGGTCTCGGATTCTGCCAGTCATCTCGGCCAGTTGCATATAGTCCATCAGCTGCATCTGCCACTCTTCCAGTGTGGGTAGATCTTGAGTTTTCCAGTTTTTTGCGATGAGTATCCTTGCTGCCGTTGTTGCATACATAAAGAATGTTCGGTCCTTCTTTAGCACCTTCTGGCCGACAATACCCAGAAGGAAGGCCTCTGGTTTCTTGGTGAAGGTATACTTAAATACCTTTTTCAGCTCATTATATATCATTTCCCAGAAGGCCTTCACCTTAGGGCATGTCCACCAGAGGTGAAAGAATGTTCCTTCATTTTCTTTACATTTCCAACATTTATTATCAGACGAATGATATATTTTGGCAAGTTTAACTGGGGTCATGTACCATCTATATATCATTTTCATTACATTTTCCTTCAGAGCATTACATGCGGTGAAGTTCAGCCCAGTGGTCCACAACCTTTCCCAATCCTCAAACATAATGTTATGCCCAATGTCCTGCGCCCACTTTATCATAGCCAATTTAACCATTTCGTCTTGTGTATTCCATTTTAACAGCAAGTTATACATTCTAGATAGTACCTTAGTCTTTGGTTCTAACAATTCTGTTTCTAACTTCGATTTCTCCACCTGGAACCCTAACTTTTTGTCATTTTTAAAAACTTCTTTAATCTGAGCGTAATGTAACCAGTCTCGCACTTTATCCTTCATTTTCTCCAAACTCTGCAATTTCCAATTGTCTCCATCTTTTTCTAATATTTCCCAATATTTTGGCCATTTGGCCTCCATATTGGGTCTTTTTCGGGCCTTAGCTTCCAGAGGTGAAAGCCACCTTGGAGTTTTATTTTCCAGTAAGTCTTTATATTTTGTCCAGACGTTAAACACTGCTTTCCTGACAATATGGTTCTTAAAGGCCTTATTGATCTTAACTTTGTCATACCATAAGTATGCATGCCAACCAAAAGCATTATTAAAACCTTCCAGGTCCAGTACGTCAGTGTCTTCGAGAAGTAGCCAGTCTTTTAGCCAGCAGAAAGCTGCGGCTTCATAGTACAACTTTAAGTCTGGCAGGGCAAAGCCCCCTCTTTCTTTCGCATCTGTTAATATCTTAAACTTAATTCTGGGCTTTTTGCCCTGCCAGACAAATTTAGATATATCTTTCTGCCACTTCCGGAAGCACTCCGTTTTGTCCACAATCTGTAGTGTTTGAAACAAAAATAACATTTTTGGCAATACATTCATCTTAATAGCAGCAATTCGGCCTAACAAAGAAAGCTTCAGTTTTGTCCAACTATCCAAGTCTCTCTTAATTTCAGACCAACATTTTTCATAGTTATCCTTAAATAGACTCAGATTTTTTGCTGTTATATTTACCCCTAGGTACTTTACCTTCTTAACCATAGTTAGTTCTGTTTCTCTCTGAAACCGTTCTGACTCTGTATCTGTCAAATTTTTTCCCAGCACCTTGGTTTTCTGTTTGTTTAATTTAAATCCCGCCACCCGACCAAAGTCCTGAATCAATTGTAATACTCTTTTCGTACTAGATTCTGGCTCCTGCAGGGTCAAAACTAGGTCATCTGCAAAAGCTTTAAGTTTGTATTGTTTCGCTCCGACCTGAATCCCTTCCACCAACCGGTCCCCTCTGATCATGTTCAAGAGCACCTCCAGAACCGAGATAAATAACAGAGGGGAAATCGGGCAGCCTTGTCGTGTTCCTTTTTCAATTTTGAACTCTTCTGTAACCACATTGTTAACTATCAATTTGGCCTTTTGTTCTGAATATATTGCATCAATCCCATTCTCAAACCCCCGTCCCACTCCCATTTCTTTTAAGTTTCCCTTCATAAATTTCCAAGAAATATTATCAAAGGCCTTCTCCGCGTCTATAAAAATTAGCACTGCTTTTGTATTTATATCTGTTTGCAAAAGTTCCAAAATGTCAATAATGTTCCTTGTATTAGCAAACATGTGTCTACCTGGGAGAAAGCCTGCTTGGTCTTTATGAATTACCTCGTTTAAAACTCTTTTAAATCTACTTGCCAAAACATCTGCAAATATTTTGTAATCCACATTTAAAAGGGAGATGGGACGGTAGTTCTTAAGTTGTGTCTTTTCAGTTTCCAGTTTAGGTATCAATGTGATAAAGGCTTCCTTCCACGATTCCGGCGCCCTCTTCCCCTCCATAATTTCGTTACAGACCTCCATCATTGGTTGGATCAAATAGTCTTTTAATATCTTATAATACTTGGAAGTCAAGCCGTCTGGCCCTGGAGATTTGCCCAGTTGCATGTTCTGAATGGCTTGTTCAATCTCTTGTTGTGTTATTTTGTTGTTCAGGATTAATCTGTTTTTTTGTGACAACTTTGTTAGTCCATTTCTTTCCAAAAATTGTTTAATCTCAACCTCGTCTTGCGGCCCTTGAGTATATAATTTTTTGAAGTATCTCTGGAAGCACTTTCTAATTTCCATGGGGTTCTGAATATTTCTTCCTTCAATTTCTAGATTTGTAACTGTATTTAATTTTTGTCTCTTCTTCAACTGCCATGCAAGCAGTTTCCCACATTTATTCGCCGATTCAAAACTTTTTTGTTTCATTAATTTAATCTTCCACTCTATTTCCTGGTTTATCAATTTAGAATATTGTGCTTGGTATAGTTTAATTTCTCTCAGAATCGGCTGTGACTTCGGATTTGATCTTAATTTCTTCTCCAATTCTTTAATTTTCTGCAAGATCTTATCTTTCCTTTCATTTTGTGTCCTTTTCTTTACGACGTTCTGTTGTATCAAGAACCCCCTCATCACAGCTTTGCTTGCGTCCCAGATAGTTCTTTTTTCCACCGTAGTGTTCATATTTATCTCGAAGTAATCCTTCAGAGTTTTTTGGGCCTTCTTAATAATCTCCTGGTCTCTAAACAAGTTGTCATTCATCTTCCATCTAAAGGAACCGGTTGGCAATAGTGTCATGTCCATCTTCAGCGCATTATGGTCGGAGCAGGTCTTTGGGCAGATTTCCACTTTTCTAACCTTGGGTGCCAGACCTCTAGTTATCCATATTTGGTCGATTCTTGTCCAAGTCAGCTGGGCTTCAGAGAAGAATGTTCCCTCTCTTCCCAGGGGGTTCTTAGTTCTCCAAATGTCAATCCAGTCCATATTGTCTGTCATTTCAAAAAAAGTCTTTGGTAGTCTGCCGTCTTTTGTAACATTTTGGTTTTGTGACTTATCCATGTTAGTCGATACGACCCCATTCATATCTCCCATCATGATGATGTTGTTGTAGCATGCCGAGAAGTTTATTGTTGTTTTCCCCAATTTTTCTCAAGAGACCATATCTATGTTGTGTCCTAGGTCAATTGTCCATTGAACCAGAGAGCTCTTTGTCGTTTCTTCCTTAGTGTCCCACTCAACTCCTTGACTTCTCCATGGATTTTGATGCTATTGCCCATGGTGTTCTTCTGGAGCAACTTTGGGGGTGGTGATTGGAGGCACTGTCTTTTAATGTTTCTGCTCCTGTCTGTAGGGTCGCTACCAGAAAG
Organism: Podarcis erhardii; assembly: GCF_964252035.2. Classification (NCBI taxonomy): domain Eukaryota; kingdom Metazoa; phylum Chordata; class Lepidosauria; order Squamata; family Lacertidae; genus Podarcis; species Podarcis erhardii. The sequence continues at coordinate 4,413,594 of NC_138507.1, read as the reverse complement.
TACTACTGGCAGACTGTTTCTCAGTCCATCACAATCAGGAGGGGCTGTGAAAGTGTCTAGAAGCAGTGATGGGCTGAATGGGGTCCAGTAAACTACTAAGGCCTTCTTGCACCTGTTGCAGTTTCCAGACCAGATACAAGGGCAGCCCACATAAAGTGTGTTAATCTTAACTACCCATAGCTCTGGTGCTTTCCTTTCATCTAAGGTGTACTGTTGAGTCGGAACCTGGTGTTTCTGCATCAGATATTAAACTGAAGGAGCAGGGGAATGTAACAGATGCAATGGACAGTAACATCAATTAAGGCATCAGTTACTGTTCATAATAAGAAAAACTCAGGTGCTCTAATTTTTATTTAACTATGTAATTTTTATATTTAGTGTTTGGAAGTGCCCTGATTTGAAATTTGTAAAATGTCAGCTGTACTGGAATGAGGCCCTATTATTTAGCATGTAGTGATACCAAGGTGCTGTGCTATTAATTTTTTTTATAAATAATGTAGAGTTAACATATCAACAATAAAAAAAAAAAAAATTCCTTCCAGTAGCACCTTAAAGACCAACTGAGTTAGTTCTAGGTATGAGCTTTCGTGTGCATGCACACTTCTTCAGATACACTGAAACAGAAGTCACCGGACCTTTCTATATAGTGAGAAGGTGGGGAGGGGTATTACTCAGAAGGGTGGTGGGAATGGGTGATTGGCAGATAGCTGCGATGAGCCTGTTGACGACTCTTAACGACTGCAATAGGTCTAACAGTGTATCTGAAGAAGTGTGCATGCACACGAAAGCTCATACCTAGAACTAACTCAGTTGGTCTTTAAGGTGCTACTGGAAGGAATTTTTTTTTTTTAAGGTGCTTTAAGGTGCTACTGGAAGGAATTTTTTTATTTTGTTTTGACCATGGCAGACCAACACGGCTACCTATCTGTAATATCAACAATAAAGTCATCTAAAGACATATTGTACACCAGACCTTAATTGGAAGGCTTATGCCAGGCTGGGATTTTTATGCAAAGAGATGACAGCTTTCTAGGAGAGATAATGGAATAGTTGAAAAATAGAGTTGAATTTATTGTAATGCAACTCAGGATGATTAAAAGCCTGTGCTTATTAGACACATAAAATGTATTACTGAATCATTTGGGGGACATATAATTTTCCAATTATTTATGCATCACAGTAATTAATGAGAGTAGGGATGGAGTCAATGATTCACTGTGTAATACATATGGTAGTTACCTGGGGACGAAAAATTACAGAGCTACCAATTATTTGCTTTAATGTTTTGGTAATTATGTCCTATGCCTAAGTTGATTTTTTATTTAATTCTATTTTTTAAAAGCTCAATTTTTTAACAATGAAACTGTTTTTCTTTTCAAGTGTCTCAATTAAGTCTTACATGGAGAAGGATATGACTCAAAATTTCAGCTTGATCATTTTTTTATTTTTGCTGGTAACCCAAGGAGTAATCCTCTCTGAGGTCTACGTGGTCCTTTCATTTACACAGCAAGCAGCCCTAAACTTTTATGCCCTGATCCAGCAAAGGTGGTCTGAGTGTGGATTCTGTATACAGTGGTACCTCAGGTTACAGAAGCTGCAGGTTACAGACTCTTCTGGTTACAGACTCCGCTAACCCAGAAATAGTACCTCGGGTTAAGAACTTTGCTTCAGGATGAGAACAGAAATTGTGTGGCGACGGCATGACGGCAGCAGGAGTCCCCATTAGCTAAAGTGGTGCTTCAGGTTAAGAACAGTTTCAGGTTAAGAATGGACCTCCAGAACAAATTAAGCTCTTAACCCAAGGTACCACTGTATATAGATTAGACAATGTGGATGTGGTTCAACAAACACAAACTATCCTCTGAGGATTCAGTCCCTGAATTCTGTACTAAGGTCAGCTGTAGAGCTGATGATAAAGAATGGCTCAACAAAATTTGACACAACTGACCTAGTCATTCAAGAAGAAATGGTTTTGGTGAAGCCCCCCACCTTTGTCTCATTGATTCCTTTTGTTGGTTCTCTAGCATTCGTACTTGGGAGAAGTCTCAATGAATTCAAATATAGCAATACAGTTTTCAACAAGCCTGCTTCAATTCCCTGTTAAGTGGCTTGCTTTGGTTACTTCCCTTCTTTGAATCTGTATTTAATTGAATAAAATGAGCTGCTGGAAGAAAGAGTCACCTATTCTTTAGACGTGTGCACATTTCCCCCATAGGTATTCAACCTGTGCTCATGGGATAGTATAACAAAATAGCAATTAAATAGTTAACTGTTGAAGGATTCCCTCAAAGGCAAAGAGGAGAAGAAAGTGGGAGCAGTGAGGCACAGTTGCACAGCCAACTTTCACAGGGCTTCTGGTGGGACAGGTCATGACACACACACAGTTTTGGGTTGTTTTATTGTTGTTTAGTCGTTTAGTCGTGTCCGGCTCTTCGTGACCCCACGGACCAGAGCATGCCAGGCACTCCTGTCTTCCACTGCCTCCTGCAGTTTGGTCAAACTCATGCTGGTAGCTTCGAGAACACTGTCCCACCATCTCGTCCTCCGTCGTCCCCTTCTCCTTGTGCCCTCCATCTTTCCCAACATCAGAGTCTTTTCCAGGGAGTCTCCTCTTCTCATGAGGTGGCCAAAGTCTTGGAGCCTCAGCTTCAGGATCTGTCCTTCCAGTGAGCACTCAGGGCTGATTTCCTTCAGAATGGAGAGGTTGGATCTTTTTGCAGTCCATGGGACTCCTCCAGCACCATAATTCAAAAGCATCTTGAATGGGGTTTTTTTCATGCTTTCCCCCCCAAAAAGCATTTTGAATGGGTTGTTTTAGCCTGCTTTTTTGTGCAAGCCTGGCATATCGGGGGGGGGGGGGCTGTGCACGCAGGTAAAGAAATATTTCCATATATGCTGACAAGAGATCTCGGGTTTCTAGAACTTATGTAGGGCAAGGAAGTACTAATTTAGGGAAGGAACGAATACAACATAGTGGAAAGACATCCCATCAAGCACCACCTAGCAGTGCAAACATGGGGGTAGAGTTCAACTGAAAGTGCTTGTGTGTGGGTGAACCTGCACAAAAATGCACACCCACAAAGCAGAGATCTGTGCAGCCCATCTGTGCATTAACACTCTGGTGTGCTACAGTCGAAGTTGAGGAAATGACACAGAGGAAAGAAGTAAGCTTCCTCCACCCAGCTGCCATTGCCCTAATTCCATTTTCCTCTTCTGGAGCACTTTTATGACTTTTTTTTAAATAAAAAAGGTCAGGCAATCCAGTCATGATTCCCCCGTATCACATTGTGTTGGGTCCTCAGGACCTGGGACCAGGGGAAAAGCTCCATCCAGGTGGAGTAAAAGCTAACACAATGCAAACATAGGGCTTCACATTCTCCCAATTTAGCATTTACTCTTATATCGAGAGATATAAAGAAGGATTTGATGTTTTGCCTGGCAAAAGGGCATTTATGCGCTTTTTAACTAAGAAAGTGATAAGTTCCCCTACCTTGGGAATTCAATTAACACTCTCAAACAAGTTGTAAGGGTGTTTGTAATTTGCTGATATTTATTTCTCAGCAAGGGGACACAGGTGGCGCTGTGGGTAAAACCTCAGTGCCTAGGACTTGCCGATCGCATGGTCGGCGGTTCGAATCCCCGCGGCAGGGTGAGCTCCCGTTGTTCGGTCCCAGCTCCTGCCCACCTAGCAGTTCGAAAGTACTCTTAAAGTGCAAGTAGATAAATAGGTACCGCTTTATAGCGGGAAGGTAAACGGCATTTCTGTGTGCGGCGCTGGTGCTGGCTCACCAGAGCAGCTTCGTCACGCTGGCCACGTGACCCGGAAGTGTCTTCGGACAGCGCTGGCCCCCGGCCTCTTGAGCGAGATGAGCACGCAACCCTAAAGTCGGTCACGACTGGCCCGTACGGGCAGGGGTACCTTTACCTTTTACTTCTCAGCAACAATGTGAAAATCACAGGCACCTTCCCCTTCCAAACCTTTATCTTAAACCCAATTCTTTCTCCAGCTTTTCCCCTCACCCAACTCTAGACTGCATCTTCCTGTTTCTTGTCAGCTCTCACAGTAAAGCTCTCCCCAGAGCTTGTTCTGGCAGGTGTGTCTGGGTCACGTGTTCCTTAATAAAAATACAACCAATGCTATTTGGGAGAGAGAATAAAATTCCCTTTTGCACATGCCCACCAGCCTCTTGCCAGCTTAAGCTTGGTGCTATTTAGAGAGGCATTTCTTTTTAATGAATGAGCTCAGAGTGCTAGAATTTCCCATGAAGATTCCCCCCCCCCCTTTAATTTTTGTAGCACATTCAGCAGATTATGTGGGTGGGATATGAATCAATAAAGCTCCCAGCTATACAAAGCCTTTGGGTGTGCAAGTCTGTGTTGAGATATTTGTTTGTTTGTTTATCCCAAACAGAACTAAAAATCTGAATAGGTTTTTATTCCTGCCAAGAAATAACAACATACCCGCCTCCCACAAATCCCTGCTGTGCTAGAAATCTACTGTATACTAAGCACTGTTTTTATTGCAAATATTCATGAGGAAACATTGTTGGTTTTAATGATGGAAGATTTTAGAGGGGCTTCTCCCTCCCTTTGCTTCAGCGTACTGCATTGTGAAAACCACAGTAAAGGCAAGATTATCAGGTACACCGGGAATGTTAGACGTTCCCTGATGAACTTCCATGTTGAAGGGGCAACACAGCCAGTGTGGTGTAGTGGGTAAGAGCGGAGGACTTGTAATCTGGTGAACCGGGTTCACGTCTCTGCTCCTCCACATGCAGCTGCTGGGTGACCTTGGGCCAGTCACACTTCTTTGAAGTCTCTCAGCCCCACTCACCCCACAGAGTGTTTGTTGTGGGGGAGGAAGGGAAAGGAGAATGTGAGCCGCTTTGAGACTCCTTAAAGGGAGTGAAAGGCGGGATATCAAATCCAAACTCTTCTTCTTCCACACAGTATCAGATGCTGGCATCATACAGCTTATCTATATTTTTATTATTGCATTTATATCCCACCTTTCCTCCAAACATCTTCTTCCCCTCCATGTTTTATCCTCACAAAAGCCTTGTGGGGTAAGTTCAGCTGAGAGACTGTGACTGGCCCAAGGTCATCCAGTGAGTTTCATGGTCTCCCAGACCCTCGTCCAGCACTCTGACCACTACACCACAGTAGCAGTGGGCTGCTGCATTCCTACTCAGCTTGTGGGCTTCTTAGTGGCCTGTAGTGGGAAGCTGATACTGGCAAGAATGGAGGCTTGGTTCCATCCTGCAGAACTTCATTAAATGGAATGGAACTGAGGATGCTGTCAGCAAAAACTATTAACTGTCTGTCTGTCCATCTGTCTATTTGTGTGGGTTATGAAAACTATCAAGGGGCCATTTTTTTAAAAAGAACCAAATAATTGCATAGCTAGGTCAGACCAAAGGATTATTCAGCCTGTCATTTCATCTGTAAACGAGGCCAGCTTGATTCTACTGGAAGACGTATAGGCAGATTGTGATGCAGGTGGTTACAGGAGCAGCCCATCCCATTTCTTTGCCTGAGAGGTCCTTGAGATCTTGCCAGAACCTGGAAGTCACAGCTGCTTCTTGCTTCTCCAGTGGCTGCAGTGGTGGGCAGTACAGCACAATTCAGCCATGTTTTTCTTTCTCTATTTTTAATGACCACCAGTGATGAGCCATGCATATCTCCATTGAGAAAAGGTTCCAGATGTGTGGGGCCACCACTGAGAAAGCCATGTCCTTAGTACTTGTCCACGGTAGGCCAGAGAGCAGGATCTTATACACTTGAGCTGGCTCATACAGGTGCGTGTGGTCTTTCAGATAATGTGGTCCCAAACCATTTAGGGCTTTAAAGGCCAAAGCTGGCCATGTAAGTGGTATGGAATAAGTGTGATATGATCCAAACACCCAATTCCCACAAGTGTTCAAGCTGCCGATTTCTGTACTAGTTGCAGTTAACAGCAGCCCATGTTGTAGTTTACTTAAAGCGACCTTATGTACTCATTACAGTTGTGTGGTTTGAACCAGGAACGGAACCCTTATGTTTCACCAGCTCAGCCTTCACTAACATGCGGTCCTCCAGGTGTGTTGGATTAAAACTCTCCCTCAGCCCCAGACAGCATGGCCATGGGCTTGGTGGGAGTTGTTGTCCAAAACATCTGGAAGGCACAAGAAGGCAAGTGTCTGGAAACAGGAAGGCAGGGAGCCACTGCTAAAGTTCTGCCCATGCTTTGCTTCCTCTTCAGATCTGCGCAAGCGAGGACTTCACTTCAGTATATGGGGCACAGCCAGTGGTGGGATGAAACAAAACTTGCTGGTGATTTTTTGTACTGGACTTTTTGCATATATATATATTTTTAAAAAAACACTGTTAAAATATTCACTTGTTTTATCGCTCTGTGTAGTTTCAGGAAAGAGAGAGAAAGAAAGTAGAGAGGAGAGGAAAGAATCCATATAGCTGCATGACCTTGTAGTGATCCAAGAATCTAGTTATGGTTCAGAATGCCACAGTGCTGTAACGGCGTTTCTCCTTCCCAACCCTTTTGCGCAGGTGCCTTCTGTAGTTGGCCCCATGACATTAGTAATTATAACAGGCTTTCATTCCACTGGCAGGCTACCCGAAAGCCCTGCAAGGACTAGTTCAGAGATACAGAAACACTGAGGAAACCAGGAGGAGGAGGAGGGGGCGGAAGACAGAGAGAGATTGCACCGAAGGGAGAAAAATATCATATTTGGATCTGAGCACTTGCTGCCACTTCATAGCAGAGGAGGTTAGAATCAAACCACAGTGGATGATAATTGCTTTAACTAGGCTCATGAGTCTTTTTACCAGAAGCATGGTCAGAAAGGTTGGATATGGCTGGCGAACTGATATTTCTCTGACTTTCTCTGTATATGGGAAATCAGTTCTCTAATCCCCCCTTTCCCACATCTGCAATCCATTATACATATGCCAAATGGGAATATAAATAGACTGATTCTTGACTAGGAATAGGGGAGGAATTTGGTTCTGTTTGCACTGAAAGCAGAATATCAAATTCACACTTTCTGAAGGCATCCTTCAAAATTTGCACTTATCTGAACTTTCCAGTGCAGTTTTCCAACCTAACAGCATTCACAAAAAATCATATATTAGGGGAAAGTGCGCATAAAAATGAATATATTTGTGGAAGTAGCATACAAAAATGCGTTATTGATTGCAAAAAACTTGTACATTAGTTAAAACTGCCTACAAAGGTATATTTATTAAAAGACTAAAATGCAGAAAAACTTTCATGAGGATTTTTTTTTTAATTCACAAATTGCTGCAGAAATGTGGACAACAGAATTTAAGGCTGGAAAAATGTGAAACAAAGAGAACTGAAATTGACAAAAATTTCCATGCCTATTCTTGACATACTGTATTGACAATATAAGAAATGTTCACCAGTGGAACAGACTCCCTTGGAAGGTGGTGGACTGTTCTTCATTGGACACTTATATGCAGAAATCATCATGCCAAAAGCTGGAATGGATGAATCCCAAACCGGAATTAAGATTGCCAGAAGAAATATCAACAACCTCAGATAACGCAGATGACACAACTTTGATGGCAGAAAGTGAGGAGGAATTAAAGGACCTTTTAATTAGGGTGAAAGAGAGAAACCAGAGGCCTTCCTTCTGGGTATTGTCGGCCAGAAGGTGTTAAAGAAGGACCGAACATTCTTTATGTATGCAACAACGGCAGCAAGGATACTCATCGCAAAAAAATGGAAAACTCAAGATCTACCCACACTGGAAGAGTGGCAGATGCAACTGATGGACTATATGCAACTGGCCGAGATGACTGGCAGAATCCGTGACCTGGGAGAAGAGAAGATGGAGGAAGACTGGGAGAAATTCAAGAAGTATCTACAAAAACATTGTAATTTGGTTGAATGTTAAGAAGGATGCTAGATTATAAAAAATTGGCCACCACTAAATTAGATTTGAAATTTGATGATAAGTGAGACTAAAGAAAATATAAAACTTTTTGGAAGAAGTGCTAGATTATATTTGAATGTGTGGACATGAGATTGTAAACAAGTTGATAATTTGTTTGGAAAAAACTTTTAACGATGTAAATGGGAGCGGGAGACGCGAGGGAGTCCAAAGAAGTCATGAAATTATGTCTGTGATAGAAGTAAGATTGTTTATTATTTGTGCATTTATATTTAAAAACTTTAATAAATATTTATAAAAAAAAATAATAATTAGGGTGAAAGAGGAGAGCGCAAAATATGGTCTGAAGCTCAACATAAAAAAAACCTAAGATTGTGTCCACTGGTCCCATCACCTCCTGGCAAATAGAAGGGGAAGAAATGGAGGCAGTGAGAGATTTTACTTTCTTGGGCTCCATGATCACTGCAGATGGTGACAGCAGTCACGAAATCAAAAGACACCTGCTTCTTGGGAGAAAGGTGATGACAAGCCTAGACAGCATCTTAAAAAGCAGAGACATCACCTTGCCAACAAAGGTCCGTATAGTTCAAGCTATGGTTTTCCCAGTAGTGACGTATGGAAGTGAGAGCTGGACCATAAAGAAGGCTGATCGCTGAAGAATTGATGCTTTTGAATTATGGTGTTGGAGGTCTCATTTGTTGTTATTGTTTGTTGTGGTGATGATGATGGCCATAACAATCTACCAATGAAGGTATTTTCCTGGAATAGAAGGCTGTGTTCACACTCCTCTTTTACTGTGCACCTGTTGTGTTGGGTTTTTCATCTGTTTTTGGATGGTCGTTCCCAGAGGGTGTTGATGGCGATTGCTTTTCAGCCCCGTGGAACCTTCCATGTGGGTCTCCACAAGGCTCAATCCTATCCTCCACGTTGTTTAACATCTACATGAAACCGCTGGGTGGGGTTATTCAGAGGTTTGAAATACGTTCTCAGCAGTGTGCTGATGACACTCAGCTCTATTTCTTCTTTACATCTGCAGGTGAGGCAGTGGATGTGGTGGACCATTGTCTTGCCTTGGTAATGGACTGGATGAGAGCCAACAAACTGAAGCTCAGTCCAGATAAGACTGAGGCACTGTTACTGGGTGGGTCCTAGACCAGATGGGTGGGAGGTTGCCAGCTCTTGATGGGGTTACACTTCCTCTGAAGGAGCAGGACCATAGCTTGGGGGATACTTCTTTATCCTTTGCTGTCGCTCAAGGCTCAGGTGGTCTCAGGTTCCTTTTTAACCAGGCCTTTAGTTGATTTGATTGACATCTTATGCCTTTTAGAATGTGTTTTTTTATGAGGGGTGTTACTGGGTTGTTGTTTTATTTTGATTATGTATTTTATGGTTTTATATTTTGATTTTGTTCTGTGAACCACCCTGAGACCTCTGGGTATAGGGCAGTAAATTCAAGTAAATAATAACAACAACAACAACAACAACAATGACAATGACAAAATAAAAAAAAAATCCTTCCAGTAGCACCTTAGGGACCAACTAAGTTTGTTATAGGTTTTTTTTTATTTTGTTTTGACTACGGCAGACCAACACCCACCTGTAACTGTAACCCAAAATGCATGTTCAGCCTGTACTTAGTTGTAAACTGCTACTGTTTGGTGCATAGTTTCTCAAGCCAACTTCACACTGACTGGAGTCCTGAAGCCATTCCTAATTTGTCTCCAGCCAAGGTGTGAACACAAACAGTAGTGAATTAAAGCTGTGCTGATTTGAACTGCTTGGGGGAGAAAAAGCGCCAAGGGGAAAGAACCTCACTGTGCTCTAAGGCAGTAACGTGAACACACCCAAATACATTAACTTTCTTCCCTTCAAAGGAAATTCCTGCAAAGAGGACTTGAAAACAATAAAGTGCCACTGGTCACGCTTGGTGCTATATTAAAAATAGTTCCCAAGAATGGGTCTCTGCTTGCAGAGGTGAGAATGAATGTTATGCCTTTTTCATGCCAAACGCAGTAAAAAATAAATTTTTAAAAAGCCCAGGCCCAATCATGTTGTGTTTCAATAATACTGTGAGTTGTCAATCCTAAAACCTCCACATACACACTGGTAAGGAGATTTGAGAGTGAAATGTGACCGCTGTCTTTTAGCTACGGAAGAGAAGCAAGACAGAAAATGCGTGCCGGTTACTTGAACTACATAACTAGGCTTGGAGCCAAGACTGTGTCTGCACTCGATGGGGGAATCCTGTTGTCTTTCAGATGCAGGAACAGCAATTGCATAGGCGAAGGAGAAAGTCTGTTTCACTTCCATTGTCCTGATTGCAGAAGTGAATTTTCAAGGAAAATCAGTCAGCCATTTTATTCTGGCCAGTTCCAGTTGTGTTTCCATTCCTATTAACTTTCGTTAAATGTCCCAGATGTTTTTACACATATGTATTGACTTATGAGTCATTGAATTTGTAATTCTAAAAGTTATAAAGAACTAGCATTTCCAATAGCAATATTGTGTCATTTTTTTATGATCCTAATCATGCATGAATGTTTTATTCTTAAAAGGTAAAGGTAAAGGTACCCCTGCCCGTACGGGCCAGTCTTGCCAGACTCTAGGGTTGTGCGCTCATCTCACTCTAGAGGCCGGGAGCCAGCGCTGTCCGCAGACACTTCCGGGTCACGTGGCCAGTGTGACAAGCTGCATCTGGCGAGCCAGCGCAGCACACGGAACGCTGTTTACCTTCCCACTGGTAAGCGGTCCCTATTTATCTACTTGCACCCAGGGGTGCTTTCGAACTGCTAGGTTGGCAGGTGCTGGGACCGAGCGACAGGAGTTTTATTCTTACACGTCTGTATTTGCTCTAAGAGTGCTTCCCACTGTACCAGTCTGAGGCAGAGAGGGTCTCACATAACTGAATGTTCCTCCATACCAAAAATTCCCTGCACATAGAAAATTAGCATAGAAGGAAGAAAGCTTATCTTACAAATTCTCTCTCTGCTGTCTAGATTTCTAGGTGGAGAGCATTATTTGTATGGGTGAATATTCAAAGTTCTTAACCCGAGGTAATATTTCTGGGTTAGCGGAGTCTCTAACCTGAAGCGTATGTAACCTGCAGCATCTGTAACCCAAGGTACCACTGTAGTTTTACATCTGTAGGATGGAAGACTGTACTTGGACTAGCATACTGGTCAAACCAGTTTATTTTTTAAGTTATTGACCCTAGCCAAGTCTCTTAAATATCTTCTTTACATGATTCAAGAGTTGGTCAATTACAGGCATGTTGCCATAGAAATGACTAACTAGAGATGCTTCCAGAAAGAGCAGTCCTTCCTGCTCAGCTGCAGGCCGTGCTATCGAGGTGCAGGAGAACAATTGGAAAGTCCAGATTGTTCTCAACTGGACCACAGAAGATAAACCAGTTTGCGTTGCTATGTGTTTGAGGAGTCCCTAGAAACTTAATGGGAGAGAAAGATCAGTCTAAGAGTAAACTATATGGCGCTGTGGGTTAAACCACAGAGCCTAGGACTTGCTGATCAGAAGGTTGGCGGTTCAAATCCCCACGACGGGGTGAGCTACCGTTGTTCGGTCCCTGCTCCTGCCAACCTAGCAGTTCGAAAGCATGTCAAAGTGCAAGTAGATAAATAGGTACCACTCTGGCGGGAAGGTAAACGGCGTTTCCGTGCACTGCTCTGGTTTGCCAGAAGCGGATTAGTCATGCTGGCCACATGACCCGGAAGCTGTACGCCGGCTCCCTCGGCCAATAAAGTGAGATGAGCACCGCAACCCCAGAGTCAGTCACCACTGGACCTCATGGTCAGGGGTCCCTTTACCTTTACCTGTATATCATGAAGACACCCAAGTCTCCAATGACCTGCATTTCAAAGAGAACAAACCTGTAGTGACCCATCAAGTCACTATGGACTCAGTTAAGTTAGTAAAGGAAAAGCGTTTTATATGTGTGACACCAGATGGCGCTGTTGAGTCCCATCTTTCACCAACATGATTTCCCATGAATAAAGTTTACAACGCGTTGTCCTGAAACACTTTTTTGATGTGTCTAGATCTAAATTCCTTAAACAAGTAAGCACCTGAAATAGAATCGGGGGGTGCCTGAGTGAAAGTATGAGTTTATTACATGTTCTGAGCACAATTCAACATGTGGGCAGTTACCTTTCAAGCCCTCAGGGGCTTGGCCCTCTTCCCACACCACCCTCCCCATTCTGCTGGGAAGCTCTTTTTATGTCCCAGTCAGGGCTGCCTCAGGCCCTTCCTTCTAGCTGTCCGTTTGGCCCTGTCTCTCCTTGCTTTTCCACTGTGTGGTCAATATTCTTATATTCCAGCAGAATATGACTTGGATTCTTTTGTGACTGATTTTCTTGGGGTTACATTGGGGTTGTCTGCCACATCTGTCTCTGATTTTACTGTTGATTATTGATATTGTTGATTGATTGTTTGATTACTTTCTCTGAGCTTTTATTGGTTTTTTAAAATGCTCTAAGCCAGGGGTCAGCAACGTGAGGCCCATGGGCCAGATGCGGCCCACGAAGATTGTTTTACCGGCCCACGAGCTGCCCCTGAACAGAGCCACCCACTCAGCGAGTCCCCCCTGTGCTGTGATAAACCGTCACAGCGCGGCGCGGGGACTCACCAAGCAGCACCAGAAATTGCGTCAATGCACGTGCAAATACTGGAAATCGCCTCTGCGCATGTCCAGATGATGAAAATCACTTCTGCGCAGGCGCGATTTTCGGCATCTGGGCATGCACAGAAGCAATTTCCAGCACTGCAGACATGCACAGATGCAATTTCCAGCATCGAGCTGCGCCAGTCCGGCCCACGGGCGATTTCCGTGGGAGTGATCCGGCCCATGGCCAGTAAACCTTGCCAACCCCTGCTCTAAGCTATCCTAAGAGTGGCAAATGCTGTGGAAGAGTGGGATAGAAATATTTTAAATATTCAAATGAATAAGAAACAAAAGTCTTCTCTGGATGAATTTTAATAGAAATTTAACAGCAAGGCATGCTCACAGTCCCCTGATCCTCTTAACACTTGTAAATGCTTCCTTTCAATAGAAATTAACTAAGTGTTTACGGGCTATCTGTACTAAGAACCAGTTCACCTGCTCTATTTTTCCCCAGGTTTTTCTGCAGATGTGCATCTGTCTACACAGCAAGAGCAGAGTCTGTGAAACATAATAGAGCTCTCACCCACAGGGCCGGCCTTAACGTGAAGCAAGGTGAAGCAGTTGCTTCAGGCAGCATATTCCAGAGGGGGTATCATTTTCCAACTCCCAATCTCCTTCTGTTCATTAAAAAAAAAAACCTTTTAGACTTTTTTTTGCTGCAGGTGAAGAAGAATATATGCAGTTCTGCTTACCAAATGCAAATTTGTGATTTCTGAAATAACTTTTTGGATGGAGCTCATTGATGGTACTCATTGATGAGTCTGTGGTTAGTATGTGCAAGTTCTATTTACAGTGGTACCTCTGGTTATTAATGCTTCTGGTTACGAGCTCTGCTCCTGGTAGCTGCTCCTGGTTGTGAACTTTGCCCCAGAATGCCAACGAAAATCACGTGCCAGAGGTGCACACGCAGTGGGAGACCCCATTAGCGAAAGCGCACCTCAGGATAAGAATGGTTTCAGCTTAAGAATGGACCTCCGGAACGAACTAAGTTTGTAACCAGAGGTACCACTATAGATCATTTCCTTTGTTTTTGGGTGGAGTGGCTTTTGTATGTTCAAGATTCTGAAACACAATGGTGTGTCAGCCCAAGACGCAAAGGGTGGAATACTTCCCCTGCCCCCTCCAGATTCAGAAGCTGACCAGACTGGCAGATGACTCTTACTTCAACACTGGCAATTGGAGACTGCTCTCTGCTGCAAAGAGGCAAACTGTGTAAACATTTTAGGGAGATTTGCTGATGCCAGATTTCACCTTGTACTTGTATCTGTGCTTCTGAACAGTTTCTGAGTCACTCTGTATTCTGTTTGCTTCAGTCTGCTGTTCAGCTTCTCAGTTCCTCTGAATAAAATGAAGAGGGAAGTGTCTTCCCCATTCACTCATGTGGACCATCTGAAAACAGCTACAGTTTATTTCCTTTTGGCAGAAGCTGGTTAAATTTGTAGGCACGGGAGCTGTGAATGAATGAACCAGAATGAACTGAATGAACCTGAATGAACCGAATAGAGTGAACTCTATAGAGTGAAAAATTGTGCATTATGGGCGTGTGGAGAGAGTGTGTATGAACAGTGCTTAGCTTATTTTTTAGTTGCTATTTCATTAATGTTGCCAAATAAAATTGCAGAAAAACAGGTCCAGGGGCTTTGGTAAGAAAAGTTCCCTCTATAATCCATATTAGGACAATAACTTAGAATCATAGAATCATAGAGTTGGAAGAGACCACAAGGGCCATCAAGTCCAACCCCCTGCCAACTTTATTAACTTTATTAAGCCAACTTAAACTTCAAAATCTGTATTCATTTCATATTTTTGATGAGGGGAGTGATTTTTCACTTTCACTCATCTTAATTAAGAGGTTAATGTATATTATTGCATGTAACTTTTTTAAGCATTAGCTGCTTCTCTTTGATTTTCTTCTGGCAGTAACTTGTGTTGGGATGGGGTGGGAATGTTCTCCAAAAGGCATTTCAAGATTTGACTGTCTTTAATGCTGCTTGAAAAGTACTGAAGAGTTCCAGAGTATTCCCCACTCCTGAGAGTTGTGGACAATTAAAAGCTAAATGAAACTTTTTTAAACTTTCTTTTTTTAAAAAATAAAAATTAACCAGTGTTCTAAGAATAACAATATATTTAAAAGCTGTCTGGTGCTCCACTGGCAGCATTCAGACAGCCTCATGTCTTGCAAAGCCCATGGACGTAGAGTAGGAAAACATAGGGACATTGGAAACATAGGGGTGCAGTACATGCAAGAGTAGAAGAGAATACACAAAAACCAGAGCAATGCAAGACCTCAGGGAGACTCTGAACCAACTTGGAGTGGGGTGTTGACATCACAGTTTGACTCAGGGAGGTAAATTAGCTCAAATCACATCAATTTGCCTTGTTATTCACAAACAAAGCAGTCATATACCTTTAGGGAAAACCACAAGTGCCCTCATTGCATTTGATCAGCTTATACACTAGGCTTGTCATTCCCAAACCTCTTTTGAGCCCATAGAAGAACGGACTTAAGACCTAAGAGACCATTCTTCTGAAAGGCTAACAATGAAGAATATGAGTGCACTTTCCTGGTTTATATTTATTAGCTCTTTTTCTGGGTTATGAGATAATTGCTTATGATATTTTACAGTTATACCAGATATGGAGCCATTTTGTATAAATTGTGGTCATTATAAGCAGTAAGTGTGGTTACTGCCACATATAACTAATGATTTCTCTTCTCTAATGAAACTATCCATCATTTCAGTGGAGAAAAATTGTTTTCTGGAATAGATCTCATTCAGCATTATTGTGGAGAGGCATCACAACTGCATTCTTTTTCTTCACCAAGGGCCAGATTTTCAAAGGAACTATATTGGCATTGAAATGAGTGCTGCACACTTGGCGAATTCCACTGTATTGCCCTGGGCCAGATATTTAGAGATGTTCAGCAGGCTTGATAGTCACTGAGCCATTTTGAACTTCAGCTCCAGCTTTGGATGTTGAGTTTTTCTGAAAATTGCTGGGAGGGAGCTAGTGGCTCCTCTGCACTTTTCAAAATGCATGCCCAATTGCAGGCGTTGATGAACAGAAATTGGGACCCAAAGGCCTTTGACAATCCAGACCCACCAGAATGGTTTGCAGGAGGGGGTTCCCTTTTACTGGCCTGCGATGATCCTTCCAACCCCCTCCTGCCCGGGGGCCAGGCGTACGCAGCAATGTGACAGCCAGTCGCTAAGTAACAGTGAGTGGGGATAATAAATAGGAGAAATTCCTTTAGAGTCGTTCAGGTTCCCACCACCCGCCATACAGAATATTTGCTCTTTCATACTTCAGTGAAGAATTATGTAGCATACACAAGTTGCAATCAGGTTATAGCACAGGAGTGTTCTGTAATTTTATACTGTGCCCACACCCAACCTTTGCATAAGATGTTAGCTAACCAAATGGGACAAGGTGCCTAATTGATTTGAACTGAGACTCTTCTTCTTTATTAAAAAGCTATCCAGAAGGGAGGGGGTGAAGAGGGGAACGAGAGAATGGAAATAAGAATCAGAGCAACTCCCCCCCCCCACCCACCCTTCTCCTCTGAAGGAAGCAGCAGTGTCTCCTTGCAGAACGACAACCCTCAGGATACAGCAGTTGTCTTCAAATCTGTGACCATAAAAAATCATTATCTCTGTGAAATACAGCAATTTGGGAGATAATCAAACAGTGACCAGGGGGCAGAGCTGCCAATCTGAAGGATTATGCTCAGCGCACGCTTGATTCCGCCTGACCTTCCTCCGAGCCAGCTGTCAGCTTGGCGAAAACGCACATGGATCAACTCGGGGCACATTCATTAGACTGTCTTTGGTGAAGGAGTCATTTGCATAAAACCCCAGCTTTCTTAATTAGTACTTCATTTTTCCCTTGACTTATTTTGTGGCTGAGTTTGGTCTTTTTATTTATTTGTTAAACTCTCTGGGAAAAATATTAAGTGTGTGTGGTGATGTGTGTGTGTTTTGGGGGGGTTGAGGTTGTTTGTTTTTTAAAACAAGGGGGTGGGCAAAAAGAGAGAGAGACAATTTGACTTGCAAATTATGTTTGCGATAATTAGGCAATTAACATTTTTTTCTTAGTGATAGAGGTAGTTTCCACATAGTAACAAAAGATGAGACAAATGACTAAAAATTCAGAATATAGTATTCAGAAATTATCATTTGATCTTTTGGATGGAGAATGTCTCACAGATGAGTAAAAGAAGATTGGACACTGAAGGAAAAATACACTCTTATCTTCCCACCTCCCAAGCACACTTTGGCTACAAAGCTGATATTCTGTTGACCAATTAGTAATTCAATGTGATAAATTATCATTTTTCAAACCCAATAGATATGAGGTGGGGGGGTGTGGCCTTTCTTCATCAAGACACAATGAGAAAATTTTGTTTACACAATAGCATGACCATCAATAGAACCGTACATGTTAGAAATAGCTGCTAACAGAAATGCACTTTCAGAGAATCCAGGGTGCCTGCCTGCTGCTGCTACCAAACCAACTCCTCAGTGAAGGAATGTGATAGAGAGAAAGGGAGGGAGCAGCACTGAATTCTTCCTTCTTTCTCCTCTCCTTTGGCTCAGTAGTAACTAGGGATGAAAAGATCTGTCAGTTTTGGATCCTCGTTTTCCTAATTCAGTACTCCACATTTCTGTTACAATTCGAGATTTTTTTGGGGGGGTGTGGGGTAAATCCTCTTGAAAATTCTTCAGCATTATACTGCAGTTACACCTAATAAACACATTTTTAATGTGGCTTTTACTAATTTACACCTATTTGCAAACAATTTCTATTTGTTTCTTTGTTTGTTTAAAAGTTTCTATACTGCCCCTCATCTGAGCATCCCAGGGCTGCTTACAATATAAAAAATGCATTCTGTATGTTGTTCTCACAAATATCTTATTTTTTATGCACACTTTCCCCTAACACACAATATTATTATTTAATTATTTTTTAAAACTGGTTGGTTGGAGATCTGCGTAGGAATATTTGAATTAGTGTGAATTTTGAAGGATGGCTGGGTTCTCATGCTGTTTGGTTCTCAAATTGTTTCAGAAAGTGTGAATCTGATGGCTTTGGCTTTAAATACAAACTGAGTCAAATTTATCTCCCATCCCACAAAGTTCTTTCCTCCACCCAAATCACCAGCCTCAGGCACCACTCCATTGTATCCTAAGGGGGTCAGCAACCTTTCTCAGCCGGGGACCAGTCCACCGTCCCTCAGAACATGTGAGGGGCCGGACTATATTTTGGAAAAAAATAATGAACAGATTCCTATGCCCCACAAATAACCCAGAGATGCATTTTAAATAAAAGCACACATTCTTCTCACATAAAAACACCAGGCAGGCCCCACAAATAACCCTGAAATGCATTTTAAATAAAAGGACACATTCTATTCATGTCAAAACATACTGATTCCCGGACCATCCATGGGCCAGATTGAGAAGGCGATTGGGCCGCATCCAGGCCCCGGGCCTTAGGTTGCCTACCCCTGGTATAAAAGCTGAGCAATTATGATGAAGCTTCTACCTTA
Source organism: Podarcis erhardii (assembly GCF_964252035.2). Classification (NCBI taxonomy): domain Eukaryota; kingdom Metazoa; phylum Chordata; class Lepidosauria; order Squamata; family Lacertidae; genus Podarcis; species Podarcis erhardii. The sequence goes on along the minus strand of NC_138507.1, from coordinate 4,395,452 downwards.
GAGTGGAACAGAGCTGCATGAAGGGGTGATTTAAATCTGTTTCTCCCCACAACAACAAATTCCTAAACATGAGTGGATGGATTTCTTCAGCTGGACAGTTGGTCAATGTGAATCTTGAAATGGAAAACTGCACTTGTATAGGTTCAGGAACTATGTTATGGGAAACCTGACTTCCATTCCTCTGATGTTCTGTCATACAAACAAACTTGTTTTTTCACACAGCATTGAGGAGAAAACTGAATCTAGGCGAGTAATGGGTTACCTCCCCCCTCATTCCTTCTTTTGAGATAAAATCTTGACATTTTCTTACACAAACACAACATGCATTTTTAAATGTTCTTCGGCTTGATGATTTTTACAAATATTTTGAAAATTACTGTGAGAAGTGAAACTAGCCCCCCTCTGGTTGCTTTTTAACATCACCCTTTAAGTTGGCAACTTCCAAGCCTAGAGTTCCACCCTCCGAAGATTAGATGACTGGTGAAATCTCCATTGCACTTGATGGAAACATGATCGAAATGTTTACTGGATCTTCATCTTGACCATCAGTTGTGTCTCATTTCTGCTGTGAAATGGTGAAACTGGCAACAACTTGATTACTTTTTCAGGTGCGGAACTAGCCTTTAACCCCAATCTGCAGTGAAGGACCTTTTCTTTAAAAAGAGGGGGGAAGCTACATATCATTTCTGCTGCTGTTATTGTTGCTACTACTATTATTTTCCCTCTTTCTCTCAATCTATCAATGTGTCCTCTTTGTTCTTATTCCTCCCCCCCCATCTTTGTTTCTTCCTGTTCTTTCCCAAAGATTCTCATGATAACTCGTTCTTAGGCAAGATCACCTCTCACCAGCTGAAGACCAGTGTGCCAGCGAGGGAGAAATGATTTAGAGTTGTGCCCAACATTTCAAAAAATTCTCTTTTGACCACTCTTTCGGTGGGCAAAGGCAAAACGAAATCCTCCCCAAAGTTCCTGGGCTGGGGAGCTGGAGGAGACAAAAGGTCACATACAGTGGAACAAATCTCCCCACCACCACCACTTCCTGGAAAGTCTTGGGAGCCACATCACATCCCACTGTTCTCCGGAGGTGAGCCTGGGGGGAGGCTCCACGAGGCTGTCTGCATAGCTTCCTGCTGACCTCACTTCTTGGTGGGTAAGGCAAGTGGTGTCCACCTCCTGAAAATTTTGAATACAGTGGTACCTCAGGTTAAGTACTTAATTCATTCCGGAGGTCCGTTCTTAACCTGAGGTACCACTTTAGCTAATGCGGCCTCCTGCTGCCGCTGCGCCACCAAAGCACGATTTCTGTTCTCATCCTGAAGCAAAGTTCTTAACCTGAGGTACTATTAGCGGGTTAGCGGAGTCTGTAACCTGAAGCGTATGTAACCTGAAGGTACCACTGTACATTTCTTTTCCCTTCCTCAAGGAAATAGCAGGTAATCTGCCCATGGATTTGCAGGAGGAGAATATTTTGGGAAGCAGGGAGGGAGCAGGCTGTTTCAGTCCAACCTTAGAATGCATGCTTCTGCCTCAGTAAGTGTAGGCCAGGGGTCGGCAGTCTAAGGCCATGGGCCACAAGCAGCCCACGGGGGTCATTTAACTGGCCCACGAGCCACCCCCAAACCAAGCCGCCCGCTCGGCGAGTCCCCACGTGCTGCACTAGACCAGCGCAGTGCAGTGCGGGGACTTGCTTCTGCGGCACCGGAAATTGCGTCTGCGCATGGACAGACACCAGAAATGGTGTCTGCCCAGACACAGGCACTGGAAATCGTGCGCATGCATGACCTGGTCCACGGAGGGAGCTCCACTGTAGTGAACCGGCCCAGGTGAGGTAAACCTTGCCAACTGGAAATTAGAAATGCATGGCACATTTTGCCAGATATATGTGGGAGTCCAGAAAAGCATAGAGTTCCCTCTGCCACCAATTTCACTGTTGTCAAAAAGCAGAATCCTTCACATCTTCATAAAGCCAGCTCACAAAGGAGATGAGGAGAAGCACTTGCCTCAGGCAGCAGAAGTGCGAGAGACCCACCCATCACTTCTGGCATTCTGGCGCATGGCGTTGCCCCCCATCTTCCCACCCCCGGGGTGGAGAAGGCAATCAGCAACACCTTGTGGGATGTTCTTGCTCTCAATGAGTTTTTCAAGAGAGGGGGCATTCTGGGGGCAGTGGAAGTGGCGGGGACATAAAGGTAAGGCAGCAGGGGGTGGCACATTTCAATTTCACCTCAGGTGGTGAAACAAGACGAGCCATTCGTGCTCTTGCCTGATAGTCAAAAACCGGATCCGTGTTTGAACTGGAAGCAGAAGGCACTCCAGATTCACTAGATGGGAGGGAAGCATGACATCATAGCCAAGCGGCAAGATCAGGGAGCAAGCTCTCCTCCTTTGCACGCAGCAACTGCTCGGACTGCCACCTGTCAATGGTGACCTTCCACTTCACTTTGAAATGCTTGGATCTGGAGTTTGTTCATTTACTTACTACACATTAATCCCACCCTTCCTCCAAGGAACTCAGAGTGAACTGAGACCTTGGTCCATGGCAGAGGGGGGATTTCAACCTGTTTCTCCCTAGTCTTCAAATCGGGTTGATATACTAAATCTAAAAGGACATTGTTATAAGATCTTGATTTATCTCCCCAATATTTTTGTGCACTTGAGGAACTCAGATGAATACTGTGTCTCAGTTTTAATGGCAGACTCTTAACTCTCAGATTACTGAAAATATAGCCAAGTTATTTGCTGTAGCCATCAAAATTAGGCCACACTTGTTAAGGGAAAGATAAATTCTAAGTTTCATCATTTTTTGAACTGTGTTTAATTTTGAATTTTGTTATACACTTATTTTGAAAGCCACAGTGTGTATGCCTATTGTGCATTTTCTCTGTTTTAGTTGTCTTGATAACTCTGTCCCATATTTGATGCTTCAGCCTGTGGACCAAATAAATTTAAAGGAAACTGTAGCCTTGATATGTCTTTTCTATGGGGTGTTGTATTGATGGATTTTGTTTATCTGTAATGCACACACACACACACACACACACACACAATTCTTCTTGATTTATATTGAGCTTCTGTGGAATTCTGCTATTCTGGATAAACTGCCATTTTCTAGAATATGTGATCTCTATTGTTGGATTTTATTTCTTGTATTGTTCTTTTATTTTTTCTTCCTACCTTCTGTTTTTAAATAGTATTTGAATCTGACTGCTTCTTAATGCTATTATTCTTTATTCTCTTCTGGCTAACTAATGAGAATAATTATTGAAGTATTTTTCAGTGTGAATTATCTACTAAAGGCTAATATGAAAGCACCAATCTCATTTTAAATTGGGTGGGGGTGGCTGTGGAAGATGCCATGCAAGCCAAGAATTGCAATCCCTGAAGTAAAATAACAGGATTTTTATTTACTAAGGTCTTCAGTCTATTCATTGGTTTTTATTAGCATTGCAATAACATTTGGGGAAGATTATATTACGGATCTTTTTTATTTTAATATGGATATTTAAAGGTTCACAATTAAAAAAAGCCTCTGTTAATATTCCGATATCTTCTCACCAGAAGCCAAGAGGGATTAGTGTCATGGCTTTGTACTAGCACAACCAGAATGTGGGATTGCTCATAGACACTCATCAGCCTATTTTGTGATGCCACAGCCTTCCATACTGGAGACTATACTCCAGCATCCCACACTGCCAGTTTGGGATTTCAGTGTGAAAGTGCAGGTAGCTGAATCAGAAATTAAAAGTGCTGCATTGTTCCAAATGCTGTGTAACATCCTCTCATTGTGAGTAGCAGGGAGCAGAGCACAGATCACCCCAGTTGTCATGTGGTTGGCAAATAGCTGCTCAAATTGAATGCATCACATCACTTGCAAAAGAGGGACTAGGTAAAGGACCCCTGGATGGTTAAGTCCAGTCAAAGGTGACTATGGGGTGCAGTGCTCATCTCGCTTTTAGGCCAAGGGAGCCGGTCGTTTGTCCACAGACAGCTTTCCAGCATGTGGCCAGCATGACTCAACTGCTTCTGGCGCAATGGGACACCGTGACGGAAACCAGAGCACATGAAACGGCGTTTATCTTCCCGCCACAGCGGTACCTATTGCACAAATCTGCTCTGGATCCATTCCAGTCCGGCTTCCGTGCTGGTCATGGGACCGAGACGGCTCTGGTCATGGGACCGAGACGGCTCTGGTCGCCCTAACAGATGATCTCCGTAGGCAGCTGGATCGAGGCGGGTCGGGGCTGCTGATTCTTCTAGATCTGTCAGCAGCCTTCGACATGGTCGATCACGAACTCCTGGACCACCGCCTTGCCGACGTGGGGATCCAGGGCACAGTCCTTCAATGGCTGCGCTCGTTTCTCTCTGGTCGGGGACAGAGGGTGGCGCTCGGGGGGGAATTGTCATCGCGCCACTCCTTGGTGTGTGGAGTGCCTCAGGGTGCGATTCTCTCCCCGATGCTTTTTAACATCTTTATGCGCCCCCTCGCCCAGCTTGTCCAGAGTTTTGGGCTGGGTTGCCATCAGTATGCCGATGACACCCAACTCTAACTGTTGATGGATGGCCATCCTGACTCGGCCCCCGATACACTGGCGAGATGTCTGGAAGCTGTGGCTGGATGGTTACGTGGGAGCCGGTTGAAGTTAAATCCTTCGAAGACAGAGGTCCTCTGGCTGGGGCGGGACGATATGGGATTGAGGGGGCAACTCCCATCTCTTGCGGGGGTGCAATTAGTGCCAGCACCGTCCGTTAAGAGTTTGGGTGTAATCTTTGATACCTCCCTCTCTATGGAGGCGCAGATTACAGCTATAACAAAGGCAGCATTTTTTCATCTCCACCAAGCTAAGCAGTTGGCCCCTTATCTCTCTCGCCCTGACCTAGCCACTGTGATCCATGCGACGGTCACCTCCAGACTGGATTATTGTAACTCGCTCTACGTGGGGCTGCCCTTAAGACTGACCCAGAAACTCCAGCGGGTGCAGAATGCCGCGGCGAGACTCCTTATGGGGTCTTCGCTGCAAGATCACATTCATTCGGTACTATACCAGCTGCACTGGCTCCCGGTGGAGTACAGGATCAGGTTTAAGGTGCTGGTTTTAACCTTTAAAGCCCTATACGGCCTAGGACCCTCGTACCTACGGGACCGCCTCTCCTGGTATGCCCCACAGAGAAACCTACGGTCTGCAAATAATAACATCCTCAAGGTCCCAGCTCTGGTGCTCACAGGTCCCCAGTCTGATGGGTTCTGGCACTGGCTCCAGTCTGGTCTGACTTTGGGCTCAGGCCCTGTGGTGGCAAGGCAGGGACCCTCCCCTAACTGGCTGCCATGATCTCACACAAAAATATGGGATGTCCCATTTTTTCCAGGGCACTTGGCAGGTACGGATTCAGTCATGTACACACAAAAATGTACATAGCAACAATGAAGTATGGCCACCCTGAAATCCCATTGAATCAATACAGCTTAAGCACAATGCCTATGCAAAGGAAGTGAAATCTGTTGGTCGCTGGGAAATTAATCTGGATCAAGATCTTCACAATAAGTCCTTCTGTCCTTGAGTCATGAAATCAGCTCACTAATACTGTTCAAAGAAAGGAGTAGAAAATGTATTTTAGAAAGCTGTAGCATTTTTATTTATTTGATGGGGGGTTTTTTTGTTTAAAAATCTTTTTCACTTAAAACCTTCTCTTTATTATCCCCATGTTAAGAAGTTGCACAATTCAATAAATAAATAAATAAACAAACAAACAAACCAGTAACTGTTATTGCTACCTAAATACCATTACCTGGAATTTCTCTGAAACATTAAGACTTCAAAAGGGTTAATTAATTACATTAGCTGTGTCATTATCCTGGCAAAGTTCTGCCCGGAGGGTGTGTGGATCCAATCAGCTGCTAAGTTTGAAAGAGCTGTGTCCTTCTTTCATGAAAGAAAATTTATCAGACATTAAGAGCATGGTCATTAGCAGAACCTATTGTTTATCCTCTCTCACTTTGGGGATATATCAAAAGGTATAACAGAGACAAATATGGTAAATAAGTATTTTCTTAATCTATAGCTTAAATAGAAGAGAACTCACCATTCCTTAAATATTTTTGCAATCTTTGAAATGTATAGAATTGAACATATGAATCACTATATATGTTTTAAAATACATGGAAATGCTTTTGTTAGTGGAATGTAGAGAACATTGAATTGATTCTTCAGATGTTTTGTACATGATTATTATATAAAAAAATCAGAACAGTGGGAATCTCTCTCACACACGAGAGAGAGAGAGAGAGAGAGAGAGAGAGCGCTCAGTGTTCATTTCAGAAGCTGTAATCCTCATCCAACTGAGGCCAACAGCTTTCACAGCTCACATTCATTTTGATGGAGAATTGTGTTTAAGGTCCAACGTGGGCAAACATTTCTCCTTTGCCATAACCTCTAGGAACACAGCATTATCTTCCCAGCAACCAATGAAATGAGCTGGGAAACTTACAGCAGCTTAAGTCTGCACTGTATAATGAGAACTCACTCCTAAACATCATAACAGGGAGAAGAAATGACTGGGCACAAGGTTGTCACTTTCTGTGCATGAAGAACAGTCCGACTTAAAAGCCCAAATGGCTACCTGTTTTCTTTATATGATAACTTATTTAGCATCTGTCCATCTTCTTATCGGCCCTCTAGTTGAAAATGCTAACTCTTAGTTAAAAGTAGCTTATTATTAAACAAGTCACTCATTTATACACGAAATAACATTTGCACATTGCTTCAAATGTTCAAAGTATGTTATAGAATTGTAATCCTTACCACAATCTTTTAAGATATGTCAGTATTATTATCCCTCATACTGCAGATGGTTAGACTGAGGCTAACAAATAATAGTTTGAGAATAAGTTCGTTTAGGGCTTTTCTGCACTTGAGTTCACTGTGGATTTGACCCGCCATGTTTTTTCTAATTCTTTTGTAGTGCCAACACAATGTCCTCCTCCTAGTGGCAGTCCGTAGTCCCCCCTCTCTAGATTCAGAGTTCCCTCATCTCTAATAAGGGAAGAAAAATGCATTGAGTGGTGACACTTCTCTGGCTACCATCTCTAGCCAGACAGTACCTGCTACTTCTTTGTTTCCATCAGCCAAAAGGAAAGGATGCAGTCCAGCTTCTTCCACTGGTTGTTTCTGGAGGGAAGTTCACAATATTTTTTTATTTTATTTTTCACCTGTTAAAACGGCTCTTTAGAGCAGAAGTGGTCTTACACAAAGTGGGTGTTTAAAAAATAAAAATCGCCCTTGCAGGTACAGGAGGCTGCAATGGGAAAGGGGGAGAAAATGTATCAGCCCTTCATAAGAGTGATTCCAAATTCTTGCCTGGCTTGGAGAACGACACTTTAAAATAATAATAATAATAATAAAATGGGCAGTGGATATAGGACATAATATTGAAATGGCAACATGGGAAAGATTGTGGAATGTGGATTTGAAATTTACAGCGTGGTATGCGATAAAAGAAAATTACATGAAAATGATGTATAGATGGTATCAGACTCCTAGTAAATTAGAAAAAATGTATGTCAAAATCAGATACCTGTTGGAAATGTATAGAGAAGGAGGGTACCTATTTTGTGGTCATGCAAGGTAGCAAAAGCTTTCTGGGAAATGAGTTTAAATAAATGAAGATAACATTTAAAAAACAAAACATAACCAGAAGCTTTTCTTTTAGGTATAATTGGTGGAGAGGTAACCAAAGAACAGCAAAAAAAATATGTATGCTACTATGGCTGTCCAAATGATTTATGCCCAGAGATGGACAGAAGAAACAGTTCCAATGAAGGAGGACTGGCAATTAAAACTGATGGAGTATGCAGAATCGTACCAGAAGAATAAGTAACCAAGAAGAGAGACTTTTTCAAACAGAATGGGGACAATTTATTGATTATTTGAAGATGTATTGTAAACAACTTAAAGCATTAGCAGGATTGACATAAACATGTGCAGTAAGAAACAATTAAAAGGGAATACAAAGGGGAAATTAGTAAACAGGTTTGAACTGGACATGCAGTAGCAAAAGATATAAAATACGGTAAGTAACTGCAGAAAGGAGGGGAGGGAAGTCAAGGGAAATGTAGATTGACTATGTAAAGACTGTTTTTTCATTAGAATATTTGTAAAAGGAGAAAATGAAAAATACAATTATTATCTATCATCTATCTATCATCGATCAGTTTTGTGCAAATCTGGTAGATCAGAAAAATTGTATTTTATAAAGTAAAAAAGAAAAGGTGTGTGTACAAATACCTGCAGGCATGACTACAGTGGCTCTCAGTTTCTCTGACTTGGAGTGGCACACACATTTTAAAAATCATTTTGGCTGCTCCTTTGTGCAAATCTGGTATATTTGAAAATTTGTACAGTGGTACCTCAGTTTAAGTACTTAATTTATTCCAGAGGTCCATTTTTAACCTGAAACTGTTCTTAACCTGAAGCACCACATTAGCTAATGGGGCCTCCTGCTGCTGCCACGCCGCCGGAGCACAATTTCTGTTCTCATCCTGAAGCAAAGTTCTTAACCTGAAGCACTGTTTATGGGTTCGCGGAGTCTGTAACCTGAAGCGTATGTAACCCGAGGTACCACTGTATTTCCAAACTTTAAAAAATTAATAGGTGCACACTCATAAACAAGTACATGCCCACATGCCCACATGGGACCTCAGGTTTCTGGAACTTATGGTGGAATGTGCGGTGACAGCACACAAACAGAAAAACTGGCTGATGTTCCCATTAACACCATAGGGTCAACATGGTTTTCATGAGTTCATAGCAGAGGTGAGATTCAGAATCAAGGAATACCTAATTCCTTGCCCAGCTCCACAGCCACCATGGACAGAAGTACCAATACTGGTGGAGAGTTGGGAAGACAGATGAACTAATACCAGTGTCCTGGAAGAAGCAAAGATCACCAGTGTCAAAGCAATGATTCCTCAACATCAACATCATTGGACTGGTCATTTTGTGCAGATGCCTGATTATCTTCTTTCAAAGCAACTACTCTATTCTGAACTTTAAAATGGAAAACATAATGCTGGTGGTCAACAAAAGAGGGTTAAAGACTCTCTCAAAGCAATTTTTTTTTAAAAAAAATGTAGTATAAACATTAACAATTGGGAAACACTGGCCTGCGAGCACTCCAATTGGAGAACAGCCAAAGGTGTCATGGGCTTTGAAAACACTTGAACTCAGGACGCAAGGGAGAAACGTGCTAAGAGGAAGGCACGTTTGGCAAATCCACACCATGATCAACTCCTGCCCGGAAACCAATGTCCCCACTGTGGAAGGACGTGTGGATCCAGAATCGGCCTCCACAGTCACTTACAGATGCATTGTTAAAACCGTGTTTATGGAAGACAATCTTACTTGGCTATGAGGGATCGCCAAAAAAGAAGTTATATGGCAGTGCCATAAAAGAATAATAGCAGAATAACAGAATAAATATTAGAAACATATCCTATTAATATTCAATACCAGATTAATTGGGGGGGGCTGGAAAGCACCATTCAGTCCTACCCACCTTCACATCTACCTTCCCCCTCCCTCTTCTGCTTTTTGGAAAGCTTTGAAGAAATCTCATTAAAAATGTGTTTAGTGAGGTAGGGGTTGGGGGCCAATATATTGAGGGTTACATCTGAAATGCTAAGCAGTCTTTGGTGGCTGACAGCTGTTAGTTACTTAGTTGCATAAAACTAGCCTGAAAAGTTGGGTTCTTTTTATACAGTATTGAGTTGGGGGTTGTGAAATTTCACTTCTGATTGGCTTGCTGGACGGAAATGCTTGGTCATTCATTGGATGGGAAAAGTGATGTGGAGGGAAGGGAAGAATTCTGTGCCACTCGGATCTGATTGGCTGAAGGGCAGGGTGGCAGGACATAAACTGGTTAGTTCTGACTGTTCAGGGGAATTCACTGTCCCTTGACCAGAAAAAGAAGAAGGTTGAAGGCAGATGTTGAGCTGAAACAGGTAGAAGAGAAACAAGCGGCTAGTACACAGGCTAGGAAGAGCCTGGAAGTAGAGTTACGCACCCCCCAAAAGGCTGAATCACTGGCGGAGAAGCTATCAAAGGGCTGTGAGCAGCAGGGGTGCCAACTTTAATAAAATATTGGGGGGGGCAGGTAAGTCCCACCCCACATAATCGATCACATGACACAGCACACACCCATCTGAATGGCAATGCCCATCAACAGCAGGGGGAGCTCAAATATTTTATTGGGGAGCCGAACTAACCTGGGCCCTGGGAGCTGGCTCCTCTGGTGAGCGGGGAAGAAGAGTTCAGCAAGGTGCTTCAACTAGAAAGAGACCCACCTACAAGCCTGGCTGATAGAAAACCAGCAGATGTCCTCTGTACCTGGTAGTGGTGGGACTGACAGACTGTGGGGAAGGGGCCTAAGGGTGACTGGCACACAAGTACGAGTAAGGTAGGAGAAGGCAGGGCCAGCTCAAGACAGTTTGGCACCTGAGGTGAACAACAAAATGGTACTCCTCCCATCAGTTGAGATGAGAGGGGGAGTGAAGATCAGCATCAGAACTAAAGGGGGTATTGAAGATCCACATGGGAATTAGAGGGTGGGGTAAAGATCAGCAATGGAATGGACGGGGAGAGTGAAGATCAGCCTCAGGAGAGGAGAAGAAGGAGACGGTGCTGGAAGAGGAGGAGGAGGTGGCGGCAGAGGCAGGAGCAGGGCGATCTGCTCCCCTCCCAGGGGGTCCCTATCTGCCACCTGCGGTGGCTGCCTCACCCTGCTTCATGGGCTCTGGGAGAAGAAATATAACAGGATTTTAACAGCCAGCCTTATGTAAGCTTCTGTGTTTGCATGCAACTGCCCGTTATAATGATAACATTATAAAAGCAAGCCTGTGTGTTAAAGAAATAGTATAGTGTTTACCTTATTTTACCTTTGAGTTAATAATAAAGAACAACTGAATACTTCTGTTCACTTATAAAGTGAGTCTGGCTGGCTTGGTACCATGTCTAAAGTCCCACAGCTACTGGGTTGTAGATGAAGGCTTTAGTAAACAACATGGTATAGCTATATGGTGTTAGTGGTTGGAAGGTTTGGGGGGTTGAAGTGCAGTGGTGGGGGTGGGAGAAAAATAGGAACCCCTCCATACACTCAGTGAGTCGGCAGTGACAAACAAGAGGCTGGTTCTCCCCCTGTGAAATGGGTTGGCTCCCTGCACAGGTAACTTTACTGTAGGGGAGAGGAAATGAAATATTAATGAGGAATATTGCAGAGTGGTGTTTTTATTCACTTAGAGATGATGAATGACACACAGTCAGTAGCTGTTGAAGTTACAGGGCTGATAAATCAAATTTCAGCTTGACCTAGGGCTGTCATCTCACCATATAAATTAATGTTTACAATTTTTAAGTAACACCTCTGGTTTAAAACAAGCAAGCCAAAAAATAAATTCTGAAACTGGAACTGCAGTTTCTTGGGGGAAATGGCAGGCAACTTCTTACATCAAAAGCTCATTATACTTTGGGACAGTTTGACAGCCACCCCAAAGTGCCGCATTATGGGAGCAGAACTGAGCAGCCTTTGCCTCTTGTTCACAACAATCACCACACGTGAAAGTTTTAATTAATCTCCTTGATCATAAGGGGAGGAGCCTGCTTAACTATTAGTCCCGTAACATATCTTACATGATGATGATATCCATGAAGCCCTCTCAGACTGTTCCTCCAGCACCTGAGGGACACACATTATCAGCATGGCATAGGAAGACTTATTAGGGGGGATTTTTTTAAAGTTAATTTGTCAGAGCCTGGATAGTTCCTTCAATTTTATTATCAAAACCCAATTAATTTTCTGTAACAGCATCAAATTAATTACAAAATATGCTAGAAATAGCAAGAAAGGAGGGGTGTCTCCTTTCTTTCCTTTCCCTCTCATTATGGAAAACATGTCAGGCCCTTTGGCAGTGAAGGCCTATTAAGGAACCACACGCCGTATTTTTTTTCTTATTTAAAATTCCACTGGTGGCATCAGACTCAGGAGGCCTCTGGAAGATGAAGCTTTATGTTCTTCATCTCATGCAGGGAACCATTTTCACTTGCCCTTATTTGTTCATATATTCTTCATTTGTTTCTCCTCCCCATACATATTCAACACTAGGATGGTCACTTCCACTAGGAATCTGCCCCCTTCTAAAAAAATAATAAGAGGAAATGCATACCAAAAAGGATACAGATTTGCATGAAAATTGCATATGTTGATTTTTACATATAGATGCCAATTTATAAACAGCTTCTGTAACTTAAAGAGAAATACAATACTTCTCACCATAGTGGGGAAGACTGTGAATGGGTCACATCAACTGAAACTGATGCCATAAAACTAGGCCAAACAGTGGAGGGGACATCTCAGCTGGATCTGCCATGATACTGGTGTCAAGGTTGTTGTGGAGGCAAGTGATTTTGTTCTCAAAGTGCTTGTGAAACATCACAGTGAGCCTCCAATCGAGAGCCCCATTCACTGGAGTGGGTGTTAACAGACCCCAGACTACTCTAAAGAACTCCACTGGACACTTAAGGATGCAATGGGAGCAAAAAAGTAGGTTTTATTCACCACCATGCAATAGCTTCACACAGAGTCTGCACCATTTGCACTCTAGTCAGCATCCGGCCTGTTTCATCACCCACCGCTCAGTAGGATAGGAGTATTCATGTGGATGGACCATCACATCTTACAGATTGCTGATAGGCTACCTGCTCTATCTGTTGGAAAATCCTCCAGAAATCTCCAAAGATTCCATAGTGTCTGGGGAGAGACCCTCCTCCTTCAGGGGAAAACAGATGCCATCCATTCAAACCTCGCCAAGAAGTCCACCCACCTGACTACTCAGGGCAAAACTATATTGAGACAATGCCCTGCTCCTTGCATTGGGTCGGTGATAACCTGAGACAGCCCCATAGTTGCCATGAAGTCCTGAAATGGTACACCAAAGGAACCTTCAGCATGGATATTAATGTTTTATTTTGAACAAAATTGTGTATCTCAGCTACCAGGAGTTTTGGCAACCCTGGGGTGAGTGTTGAGTCAGGCCTTAGGAACAATGGCTGAAATTCAGCAGTCATGCTGCAAGTCGAGGGGCCAGATAAAATTCAGGACAGCAGCTTGCAAACCTTCTCTCTCTCCCCTCCCCACAGCAGCAGCAGCTATATCACATTGTATAGGTGACAAATATCGAAAAGACACAGCACTTGGCAAAATGGCAAAAATGTACACATAAAACATTATGAAACATGTAAGCAGGAACCCTAATCCCCCCCTAAGCAAGGCATGTCAGTTGCATGGGCCCGGCTTAGGAAAACATTTCCTTAAAGACTGTGACTTGTGAACCTCTGAGATGGAGGCAATGCAAGTGCCCATAGGGGTGCGGCAGAAATGAGAAGTAAACGAAACAGAAATGTGAGGGGGAGAAAACTGGAAGAGTCGAGTGAAGTTTTTTGAGGTGGAAGAAGACATGCCCTAGCAAGACATGGAAACCTAGGCTACAAATCAGGCTTTCCCCTATAGGCACAGACACTGTCTGTTGTGTTTTGCAATTCCCCTGGACTTAGTTTAGAGGACAGTTCTGAAGACGATGGCAAAAAATATGCAATCTCCAGATGTACAAACAGCCTGATCATTATATTGCATGTATTCTAATGGTATGGAATATATATTATGATACAGAAAGAGAGCACACCTCTGGAAAGAAAGAGAGATCAGTGAAAATGGGCTAATGCCCTACACTGAAATGTGCAAAACCTAGACCTATTTCTTGGCTTCTTTAAAGGATGTATATAGAAGTCATTCTATATACCGGTAGGTTCTTTATAAACAAATACTCAGTTGGCCCTCAGAGGAAACATGTGCTGTGTTAATACACAGAGAATTTTTGCAGGAGCATAGGAAATAAAACTGGTTCATGATAGCTCAGTCGGTTAGAGTGTGGTGCTGACATTGCCAAAGTTGCAAATTTGGACCCCATAAGGGACAGTTGCATATTCCTGCATTGCAAGGGGTTAGACTAGATGATCCTCAGGGTTACTTCCAACTTTATGATTCTATGAGGATGATTCCATTGGAACTGCCTTCTACATAAATTTGTTTAGAAGTGTTCAGATAAATAAACGATTTTTCCAAGACACTTGGGCCTTGATTGATGTGGACGCAGTGATCTGTCTCAAGCTACTTTTGTGGCATGCGTTGATGACACCTGGAAAACCAAGACAAAATAATTCTGTTGTTATTTCCTTTTGTTAGGTTGTGGGATGTCTTTGCCACAAATTTCAGAGTTGTGCTTTGTTTCCCAGTTACCAAATCAAATGAGCAGGATCCTGGGCCAGCAAGGAATTCCAATGGATTCAGGTGGTCCTAGACTTACTCCGGAATGGATGAAGTGTGGATTATTCCACCACACTTTGGAAGCTGTAAATGTGTGGCCTAATGTGTTATATTCGGCTGCATCCATTCTAGGTGAGATTTCATTGAGGAAGAAGCATTTTTTTTCTGTAATGACTGGAGTTTGGGGGAAGGGGTATAAAAAAGTGCAAGCACACATATAGCCTTTTCCTCATCTCTTTTGATCTTCTGAAAACTGGCCTAGTCATCAAATGCAATATTTACAAAATGTGTGTGTGAGAGAAAGAGAGAAAGAGAGAGAGAGAGAGAGAGAGAGAGAGAGAGAGAGAGAGAGAGAGGGGCGGGGGCAGGCTAAGGTTACCTGGTGCTGTATGCTAGCTCCTAGTTATGGAGGAAATGTTCTGATTTTATGAAAGGAATCAGCATGGGGCAGAATCCATTTCCTCCAATGTTGTGGATACAAAGAAATTGTCAGACTGCTGACGGGGATGGTTTTGAATGATGCCTGAAAACATGGATTAGAATGCAGAATGTGTGCATAAGATATTCAAAAGGAGTCCCTGGCTCACAGCACAGTAGATCCTTAAACTGAAATATGCCATTAAAATTGTAGAATTGGGGAGGGAAATGCAGAGCCACTATGCATAATGCACAAGCCAATGTGTCAAAACCCAGGCAACAAACTGCCATTTGCAGCCATGGGGAAAAAAAAATCTTTTTGCACTGAATGCAGATGTGGGGGGTTTAAAATACTAACAAACAAATGATGTATGTTACATAGCCTGGATGAATTTGATTCTTAAAGGCTAAATGGCATGGGAATACACACACGCGCGCACACACACACACAAACACACATACACACGTTTTGTGGGGGTGGTAACATGACAGAAACACTTATGGGCAAAATATCCATTTTAATTTCATTCCATTGGAATCTATTCCAGGTTTTCATAGTATATGTGGGGGGGGGGGGTTTCAAACTGCAAAGATAAGAGTTTAGAATGTACTGTGTATACACCATAGACTGAAAACACATTGCCTCCAAAGAACCATAGGTAGTTTACCTCTCCCAGAGCTACAGTAACCAGCACCATTAACAAATGTCATTTCCTAGGATTCTTTGGGCAGGGGGTGGGCTTTAAATGTATAGTGGTACCTCTGGTTACGTACTTAATTCGCTCCAGAGGTCCGTTCTTAATCCGAAACTGTTCTTAACCTGAAGCACCACTTTAACTAATGGGGCCTCCCACCGCTGCACTATTTCTGTTCTCATCCTGAAGCAAAATTCTTAACCCGAGGTACTATTTATTGGTTAGCACAGCCTGTAACCTGAAGCGTCTGTAACCTGAAGCATCTGTAACCCAAGGTACCACTGTATAACTCTGCACAAAGATTGGCGCTTTTTTCCTTCCCAATTCATATAGAAAACAGGACTGAGAAATTGAAACCTTCATGTAATTCCTGCTTCAGCTGTTGAACCCCTTATTTTCCAAGGGTTTGTGAGTGCCTTAAATTTATGGTATTGCTGACTGTCATCTTACTGCTCTTGATGGAAGTGACTATTCCATGAAAAAGATCAGGCTCTGGGATACTCTCTCTGGAGTGGCATTTCATATTGCCCTTCACTGCATATGATGCACCATTTACCAATGGTCACAAATGCATGCCATTCTGGAAGGGAATCCCCAGTAATGGCTGTTCTTGGTGGCTATTACCATACAAAGAGGCAGGTACAATGCAGAGTAGCGCCCCCTCTGGCTTGGGTGACTTCCTGCATGCCAGTCTGGTTGTTTTGTTCATACGGCTTTGTGGTGCCACGGAGGAAATTGCCGAAGCTGTGTGATGAGCCCAAGAAGATCTTGCCAAGTGGTGATAACTTCCGTGAGAGAGCAATTTTAAATCTGCTTCCATGTGATGACTGTAGTGTGTGCGCAAGCCACACAATTTGGTATTATTTGTGTTTCTTTTTATACTGACTGTAATGCTTCCACGAGGGTCTGGGCTATTGGATATGGAGTCAGCCAGTGAGCACAATAAAATACAACGCTGCAATTGAAAGATAATACGGTCAGGATGAAATTGCTAGGGCATGTGGCCAATAAGTCATCATTTTGGTTTCTTACCTGAGCAATTTAAACATGGCCTTAGGGCAGCTTCCAATCGTTTGCTTGCTTATACTGCAAGCTTAGATTCCAATGTGTTCTGCTCTAATTTGCACCTTCTTCTGGTTTCGTCCTATGACGAACCACCACACTTCTGAGCGCAAACATGAGAAGGCAACTGAACCCCGTTCAGGCCCTGGAACCTAACCCTCCTCGCCCCCAAACTGCATGTGATTTATGCTGGTTTGGATGCTCTGTCAGTAATTTTTCCTTCTTCTGTGGGGCTACAAAGTGCCATGCAAGGAACTAATTGGGGGAGAGGCAGAGAAAGAAGGGGGGCAGGTAAAAGCCCTTCGGCTGCTTGTACGAAGAACACAGACAGAATCATAGTCCCCACCCCTTGAAATAGTTTGGGTTCAACAAATGCCTTCAGTATAAAAACAAAAGTTAAAAACAGATAATTACTGACAATGTTTTCTGCATTTTTGCCTATTCTCTGAGAGAAACATAGTGGCTTATCATCTTCTGATGAACTGCTCTTGTGGGTGAAGGTGGCAATGGCAGTTCTGCTCTTTGTGATTGCCTCAGACTCTCCCAAGGAGCTCTTGTGCAACTGAAGATCCGGGGGACTCCAACAGTCACAAGTTGTTACAAGTTGTTAGTACTACAGTCACCCCAGTACTAAGGGTAGTATAATATCCCATCCCAGTAATAACAGTAGTATTAGTAAAACTTATTTTATATGCAAATTGCCCACCACGCACAGGAGGCTGACAGATGCCGTCTGCTGCCTTCAATAACCGCATAAACATTCACAATGCACACCTTGCTGTCTACTAAACTTGCATTTTTAGGGGGGGAAATGCCAGTGAATATGGATTGCAGTTTTGATTGCTGAGCCTTTGTAACCCTGCATAAGTAAAAAGCAGTAAATTATGGGGTTTGTTAAGCTTGCTTAACAATACTAATAAATGTAATACAGTTTTATCTCGGGTTACAGACGCTTCAGGTTACAGACACTTCAGGTTACAGACTCTGCTAACCCAGAAATAGTACCTCGGATTAAGAACTTTGCTTCAGGATGAGAACAGAAATCACACGGTGGCGGCGCAGCAGCAGCCGCAGGAGGCCCCATTAGTTAAAGTGGTGCTTCAGGTTAAGAACAGTTTCAGGTTAAGAACGGACCTCCAGAACGAATTAAGTTCTTAACCCGAGGTACCACTGTATAACGCTTAAGAAGCGAACCTATACAAAAAACAAAAAAACCCAAGCAAGAGCTGAATGCCTTCTTTATGATCCACTGTGTAACACTTTTTATGGGCTGTATGTTTGAAAGGAGGTATATATAATGATGTTCAATGTGTAGTTGGGAGCAAAATTATTACAGTTTTAATATATGGTTTAGCCATATAACAAAAGAGCGCTAGCCGGCACTTGCCTTTATGTGCAATGCAGCCTTATAATGCAGAGCCTCAAAGCTAGGGTTTACTGTACTTTGGGAATTAATCACATAAACTATAAATTGGGTTCAACAGGCTGGCTGGGTAAATAGGCGCAGCTAATGAGGACACTACGAGATCTTATAAGAGCGCTGACTGCCCCGGGACAAATGTGCTGAGCTGTACCTGATGGAAAACTAGAAGACATCAAAGCATAAAGGATTAGTGCTCTCACAGTGTTGAGAAATGGCCAGGGGGAGATTCACCAACTTATTACCCACATCCAAGCTAATCCTGTTATCTGCAAAAATATAACTGTTCTGGAACTGCCACCACCTAAACTTGCAGGAGACTAATTCTGTGTTTACATGGACAAAAGTGCAAAAATATTTCATCTGGGCAATGAATATAAACAACGGAGATTTTTATGTATCGAATGTGCAGAGGCGAAGGGAAGGGAAAAGAAGAAAAATTACCCTCTCAGACTTATATGGGAGTGAATGATTTGTTCAGAGGAATATAGAGTGTCAGTCATACGCGGCTGAGCCACTGCTGTCTTCATCTGGACTGCAGTCAGAGCATCCCAAAGGACAAACCAAATACTTTGAAAGCAACTTTTAATAGAAAAGAGAAGATGAGAAGGATTGAGAACCATCAATGCCCATGCCCTCTGGAAATATAGAAAATCTATTGTGTGGCAGATGCCTCCATACCTAATACCTGGCGCTTGCTCAGCAGTGCATTGAATGATGGCCGGAACCCCACAGCAGTTGAAATGCCACGGAGAAGGATCCCACACATCTGTCTCTCCCACCCCACCCCCCACAAAAATCAATGGGGATCAGGTTTAGGTTTATGCAAAGGAGATAAAATAAAACCTGCTAAATGGATACTCAGCTGGTATCTATGTTCGACTATAGCTCCTGCCTTTCTTCTTGAAATCCCATAAAGCAGAATCAGCCAGCAGGAGAAAAATGCAAAAAGGCTAAGGCTAGAGAAAGCAAGGGAAATGAGTGTGCCTGCTATCTGCCTAATCTAAATGCCATTTCCTTTCATCTGATGGATCACCAGAGTCTGGAGATAATCTTTATCCCTTATGGCACTTATGGAACGGTGGGCAGGCAGGGCAGGAGCTCTGCACCTGGCCTCGCATGAGGAGCGGAGGTGAAGCAGCAACCAAAAAAGCCTTCTGCAGATGTACAGGAGGGGTGGGGAAAACTCACCATTTATTTGGCCATAAGAGAATTGGTTCAGTGTGGAGTTTGCTTGTCCCCACAAGTGGGGTTCTTTCTTTTTTAATCTTGAGGACGTATCGAGCTGGTTAGAGCACGGTGCTGATGACGCCAAGGTTGCAGGTTCGATCCATGTATGGGACAGCTGCATATTCCTGCATTGCAGAGGGTTGGACTAGATGATCCTCAGGGTCCCTTCCAACTCTACAATTCTATGATTTTATATATGATTCTGTAATTCTCCTATGACCCAGGGACAACACAGTTAGGCAAGGCAGGATACCTATGGTAAGAACACTTTGCAAGTGCAGTGCAGGTGAAAGGGGAATTCTGGGTGGGATTAAACTAAGGAGTCCTGTCAGTGGAAGCCCTGGGCAAGGACTTGGGCTTCTGCCACTGGACGTTTTCCCCTCTCTTCCCCCACGTGCACCCCCCAAAAAATTTTGGCCAAAAGCGCAACAGAGAACCCACAGAAAAGCACACCCTGGAGGAGAAGGGGGATAATTCCACCTGGCAAACTGAAATACTTGCTCTGATGCTGACAGAATGTTCGCCTCAGCACGGCATTGACTTTCTCCCTCAGATTCCATAGTTTTAACTGGTTGGGTTGTTGTTGTTGTTGATGATGATGATGAGGGTTGAGTTAGATGTACAAGTTACTCAACTGTCATCACCATCAACAACAACCCAACTATGGATTAATTAATTAATTAATTATTGCTTACTTACTTACTTACTTAATTAATTAATTCTCACAAAAAATATTTTCTTTTTCTTTAGTTAAACAGAAGGAAAAATAACTAAAGAAAAAGAAAAATTTTTTTTTTTGTGAGAATCTTTGCATTTCAACATTATTGGGGGGCTCCCCAGTATGATAAGGGGATGGTCCAAGACCTTACCGTATTCTCCATTCTCCAACTCGCAAATTGTCATGGACCAGCTGAATGCAGAGGAGCAGTGGGAGGCAGCAGCTGGAGAACCCCCAGGGGAAGAAGAGCCAGGGGGTTGTTGGTGGGATGATGATGAGAGGTCAGAGGGAGGATGAAGGAGCAGACTGGGAGGAGGAGAAGGAGGAGGAGGTGTCAGAAGCAGAAGAGGTAACAGGGTTTGGTGAGCAAGAAGAGACTGTGGCAGAGAGCAGTTCAGACTCCAAGGCAGAAGCGGGGGCTGGAGAGGAGTGGGGCTAGGAGAGAAGCCTGCTGAAGAAACCAGGGAGTCTCCCTCTCCTGCTGTGACCAGCTCCCCCCTGCCCTCCGGTCTCCTAGAACATGCATAAAAATAAAGAGGGCACAGCAGAGGGGGGTTGTGCACAAGTGCAGTCTGCAATTTCTTGGGAAAGACCCTGGAGAAGAGGAGCCTTAGGAAGTCGTTAGTGAAGTTAGTGAAGTTAGTTAGGAAGTGGTTAGGAAATGGTGGGGGCCTTCAGTCCTCACAACTGCCTTGTTGGAGCAAGGCCTACTAGGAAGAACTGATGGGATCATTATGCCTGCGCTGTTCTGGTTTCCTGAATAAAGAGTTAACTGTACTGACTCCCGTATTTTGCATTGATTGCTGACCTATTCTTGCCTCCAGCTCCTGACACCAATGCTGCTTTGCACACCAGACTTCTATCCCATACATAGTAAGTATTTATATGGAATGTGCTGTCAATGAATTTCACTCCAAGTATTGATATTTTCGTATAGTGTGCATTGTCGTATGTCTTGTGAGGGATGGGATCTTCTCAATCCTATTTTGGAATGAGTGTAAATTTTGTACTTGGCCTGCTAGAATGACTCTTATTTTCTGGTTATATTTGTACTGGTAGAACCCTCTCTCCACAGGGATTTTGGAGAACTGTTTCTGTGAGGATGCACAAACACTCAATGAAAAAGAATTTAAGTCCCTTTCCAAAGAATTTGAATTTAATTAAATTAATTATTATAATGTGATTTTCAGTGTTTTTGGCTCACATCCCTAGTAGCTCTTTCTTTCTTTCTTTCTTTCTTTCTTTCTTTCTTTCTTTCTTTCTTTCTTTCTCATGGCTCAGAGATCTCTAGCAAAATAATCAGCATGCTCAGCAAATTTCAATTCCCCATGATTCTTTGACTTTGCTCCACCCACTAATTTATTTATTTTTTTAAAAAATAATATTTATTAAAGTTTTGAAAGTTACAAAAAAAAGAAAAAGAATTAAACATAACAAAACCATACAATACAAAGACAAAAATACTACATATACATAACAAAAATAAAACAAAAACAATTGAAAAAAACACATCCAATACTTCCAGTGTTATTAACTTTCTTTTACTTGTTTCAGCGACCTCCTCACACCTCCCTTTTTTTGTATTCCACTTTGATTAATTGTTTCAGCAAATCCTTTCCATCTTCCTCAATTTTCTGTCCTATCATTTAACTTGACAAATTGTAAAATTATTTTTTCCTTTAATCCATTTACAATCTATTGTACTTAATTCTTTATAACATTTCTGCTAAAGCCATGTAACTTCATTCCAACATCTTTCTAACATTCCTTAATTTTACAATATTTCTGTAGATAATCTTTAAATTTCTTCCAATCTTCTTCCACCATCTCTTCTCCCTGGTCTCGGATTCTGCCAGTCATTTCCACCAATTCCATGTAGTCCATCAACTTCAACTGCCACTCTTCCCGCTCCACCCACTAATTTAAAACCAATACACTTTTCTAGTTTAAATAAAATGCCTGGCATGGGTGCACTTGCATGCTGCTGGTGATACAACTTGATTGATTTGGCTATAGGATTTGGGGTATTTCCTGCATCCAAGATGAGCACTTTTCAACTGTCGAATGTGAATATTCATGATAGATGTGAATATTGTGAAACAGCTTCTGCAGGACTGGGTCATGTCTAATAATGCATTTTGGTGATCTCTCACTTCACTGACATCAATTCAGGGCCAGCCCACCCATGAGGCAAAGTGAGACAACCGCCTCGGGTAGCAGGCTCCATAGGGACAGCGTTTCCTGAAGTAGAACTTTATCCCCCCCCCCGTTCAAAATTATAACAAGACATATTATCCAAAAACATATCATCCTTATTCCCCCCCCATTTTTCCTCCCTCCCCCTCCCCGTCCCACACAGAACCCCCACCCCCGACTTCCCTCAGTTCCAGTCTTTGGTTTCTCTAATAATGCTGTTTTCTGCATGTTACAAAGTTGTATAGATCCTCAAACTGTTTAGCTGATTATTATCACTAAAAAAAATTGTGGATGTTTATTCAAAACCTGCCAAGGAGTCCAGTTCACTTTGTTGCATCTTCAGATACTTTGTAAAAGGTTCTCATTCATCCTTAAAGTCACAGTTATCCTTGTCCCGTAGCTTATATGTCAGTTTTGCCAGTTCTGCATAGTCCATAAATTTTTCTTGCCATGATTCTTTAGTTGGGGTTTCTTCAGTCTTCCATCCTTGTGCTACCAGAACTCACGCGGCCGTTTTTCAACTTTTTTGGCAGGTCTTTCCCTACAATCCCCAACAAAAATGCCTCGGGTTTTTAAACAATGGAACATTTTCTTCAATTCGTTGTATATCATTTCCCAAAATTTTTTAATTACCTTACAATCCCACCACATATGATGAAATGTTTCCTCCTTTTCCTTACACTTCCAACATATATTTGAACTAGTTTTGTACATTTTCCCTAGCTGCGCTGGTGTTGTGTACCATCTGTACATCATGTTCATGTAATTCTCCTTCAATAGGGAACAATCTGTAAATTTTACGTCAGCTTTCTGCCCCATTCCTAAAGCAGTTCTTTCCTCACCCCTTCTTCCTGGTGGGGAGGGGAGTACCGTTTAGTGGTTTGCCTCAGATGTCAAAATGCATTGACATCAACTGTCCCAGGCTTTCCAAAATTGCAACTCTTAAGGGGGAAGATTCTAGTCAAGCCTTTTCCCTGAAATGCAGGTGTTGCACACTGGGGAAAGGGTTTGATGTGGGAACACTTTCATTTCGAAGTCTGTTTTCTGAGCTCCTTTTCCCACCTGCTAATGACACCAAGTCATTTCTCTAATGCCCTATCTCAGTCAAAGTCCTGCAATTTCTCTATTCCTTCATGTCAAAGTATATTTCCACACATATTGAGGCTGAAATCCAGTTGTAATTAAATCCACCCCACAATGTAAATGTTAAACAGAACGTTCTTTTCACATGCACATCCCATCCCACAAGGTGTAAGGCTAAAATGTGCTTTTCGGTGCTATGTATGAGAGGAGTCTTAAGACTCCAGCAACTATTTTTGCCAGCAATCCTATAAAATAGTAATAGGTGAAATCCCTTGGGCTGTGTTCAAAATTGGGCTCAGCTAGCTGAGCTAGTTTCCTTAAAAGTTAGAAGGGAAACTTGGTTATTTTGAGATGCTATGGAAGCACATCAGGATCCAGAGCCCTCCCACAATCCCCTCCAGTTTCTCTGCCTTGCTGCTGTTTCTGTGGCCATTGTGGTGTCTCCCTCTTACCAGGCTTCATATGTGGTTGCCATGGCAGAGATGGCAGGTAGGCAGCTCCTTCCTTCCATTCCTGTTACATGGGTTGTTGCTGCTGCAGTAGCAGAGACTTAGGGGTTAGGTACCCTGGGGACATTTCATAGGCCACTGCCTTCTGAGTTGCTGCAAGGGAGGGGTCTACTTGCCTACACTGCTGCCACCACAGAAACAAGCACTGTTGGCAGGGGGTGGGTGTGTTGTGGGCGAGTCAGGGGTGGACTGTCCTGTTTTGTCGCGCCTGGGGCAAAACAGGAAAGTGACACCCTCACCGCCCCCACTCCCACAAAGCCTCACAACTGCAGCAGTGGTTCCGTTTTCTAGCAAAATTTTGCAGGGCTCTTGCAAGATCCCACCAGGCCCAGAATGGTTCACTGCTTCTCCTTGCTTCTCTGGAGGCTCTGCCCCTTGGAGCCAGTGTGGTGTAGTGGTTAAGAGCAGCGGACTCATAATCTGGTGAACTGGGTTTGTTTCCCCACTCCTCCACATGCAGCTGCTGGGTGACCTTGGGCTAGCCACACTTCTCTGAAGTCTCTCAGCCTCACTCACCTCACAGAGTGTTTGTTGTGGGGGAGGAAGGGAAAGGAGATTGTTAGCCGCTTTGAGACTCCTGAGGGTAGTGATAAAGTGGGATATCAAGTCCAAACTCCTCTTCTTCTTCTTCCATCATCTGAGCCCACCTCATGGGCAGCCTGGGCCTGGAGTGGGTCCAAATGTGAATGAGGAGGGGGTTAAGAGGCCAGAGAAGAGCCTCAGCTCATAAAGCTCATCATGAACTGGAGGCATGCATCTCAAGTCACTGAGATCCATATTACAGCCTTGAGGCACTGCTACCAGAGAGCTGGGTCTGATGTTGACCCATGCACACAGCCAGAAGTGCCTCTGGAGTTTCTCTTGCATCTGCATGCACTTGCTGAATAGGCAAGGCTCTCCTCAGTTTAAAATTTCCCCTGCCCATTCAGCAGTGCAAGAAACTGTAGTAGAAAACCAAAGGAAACCTCCATCTAATAAAAACCCCATTGGATCAGGCCAGAGGGCCAGCCCCCTGTTCTCACAGTGGTCACCCAGATGCCTCTGAAAAAGCTGGCAAGGAGGACTGCATCTAAATGCATCTGAATATGCACCTCATTTTTTAAGCTTGCAGCCGGTACCCAAACCAAAGTTGATCAGACTGAGCTGGTGGTTCACCCTATCGTGGGCTCTGTAGAAAAGGCGTCAGCTTGTCTACTCAGCTCCTAATGTCTGCTGCTTTAGCCTGCCTTCAGGTTATCCATGGGCTGCCAGTTGGCCATACTTGTTTTAAGTTTGTTCTTATTAACCAGCACATATGTATATTAACTTCATGTATCAACCTAGCTTCTTTAAAGTAATCTTTTTGTAGCAGAATAAAAGGGGAAAGGAGTGATTAACGTGACAGCTTTTCATGCTTTTGAAGGATCATATCAGAAAACATTGCCAAAAGCTATTTTATTCAGAAAGGAAACACCCATTTGCTTGCTGTAAATTATGGGTGGACCAGAAAGAAACAAAAGCTATGAACCCCTCAGGAGGAATACTTTTCAAACACCATCTTTCCACTCCTCCCACCATAGTAATAGGAACACAAGTCAGGCTGCCAGTGACTAGGAGTGTGCTATATATATTTTTCATGCTTAAAAAATAATTACACTGTAAAGCTTCAAATTGTATAGCGTTACAGACTGAACAAAGAGTTAAATATAAATTGTGAAGAAGTACGGGATGAGGAAAGAGTGTGAGGACAGACTTGTGCATAATGGCAAGAGGATCATATGTTAGTGAGGGAGCAGGTCAGGTGAGATAAAGCAGTGCAGGAAAGGCTTTGCCAAACTTGGGTCTTCTTGCAGATAGGCTAGTTCATACCTGCACATGGCATCACTTGATTTCTTAAGAATGATGCATGGCATTAGGGAAGCTCCATCTGATATGCTTGTTCCCTCACACATACAAGTTGTCCCCACCGGCAGATACTGTTGGCATCCATCTGTCTCAAGAGACTATGGTAGAATGCGCCATTGGAGGTAAAGTTAAACCATTGGACAGTTACAGTGTCTGCTGTGGCTGCAGAGACCAGGACATGTTTTATTGCCACTAGGGAAGACGAAGTTTTGCTGTTACAGTTTTGCTGTTACAGAAGCATCATGGCATTTTTTCTCTCTGCACTCCTCCCAGCAGTCATTTCTCCTCTGAACACTGCTGTGGATACACAACCTGATTGTCTGTCTCCAGGCACAGCGCTTGCCTGCAAGGGATTCCCACATGGCAGGGCTAATGATAATGATCATCAGACTGATGATATGATGATGATGTATCAAGGGATCACATGCTTGTGTGAACCACGCTATTAGGAAAGGGAGGTTTGGTTTGGCAAAAAAACAGTGTAGTAAGACGGTAAGAAGGGACATACTGAATCAGACCAAAAACATTTCTACTTCAGCATTCTGTTTCCCACAAGTTTTAGCCCTAGGGTTCAGTATGAAGGTAGCAGAGGAGGCACTAGGGAAAATTTTTTGGAGAGGGGACAGAATGGGCAAAGTATATTTCTGGGTGGGTACGTTATGTCACACATTTTAAGATCTCTGAAAGAAAAATAACAGTATATCTTAATGGCAGGAATCCAGTGGCGGGGGGGGGGGGGAGTTAAGGTGGGGGGGAGGAGTTCCTTGTTTGGTTGTTGTTGTTTTTTGTCCCAAGGCTCCCTCTCCAGTTCTGCCCATGGGAAAGGAGTTTAGCCCTGTTCAGTATTTAAACTTATTTCATGTAGTAACGAGTTTGTGCGAGGAAACTGTTGTCTTTCTCCCTATCCCTATTGTAAGTCAGCTGTGGAACATACTATCGCAAATACAGGAAGGTGTGGCAGTGGAAATTAGACAAATTCATTCTGGAGGAAAAGGCTTTCAAAGATCTCTAGTTATGTACAGAATCATAGGACATTGTGCCTCTGAATTCCAGTTGCTGGAGACCCACACTGGGAGAGCACACTCAAGTACTACTGGAAAACAGAATTCTGGACCAGTAGGGCTCTTCTTAGATTCTTATTTCCTTTGCTGGGTGGGCAACCCTCTCCCCAGTTCAATTAGAGATGCCATGTCGGATTAAAAAAAAAGTTTTTAGCAATGACCAGATTCTAAGTGGTCAGCTGCCATTGCAGCAGATTCATTTGTGCTGATGGAGCTGGGAAGTCAGCTGCAAGGGGAGATGTGAGAGAACGGAGACAGAGCAGTGGGGAACTTTCAAAAGTCAGTACTGGAAGCATCAGATTGATATGGAACATGAAAGGCAGTCAGTGAATATATATGGGAGGAGAGTGATGTGACCACAGATGAAGTTCATCAGAGATGCTCTGAGCCTCCACATCCCTATGAATCAGGAGAGTGTGCGGTGTATGCACACCGGTGCAACTTCAGATTTTAAGACATCAGTTTTGCCATGTGTACCCATCCACACCAGGTGTTGTTTTTGTCTTTCTTTTCATGCCTTGGGAAATAGGGATCTTGCAAGTTCACGCAATGCCCTTCTGTCCCCCCCCCATGCTTTCTCTTCCTCCTTCCGTCTCTTTAACCTTGTTCTTATGCTACCGCAAGAGTTGGGACAGTAAAGCTTTCAGGCTGTATCCAATCTGCAAATGCTTTTCTTAATACCACACATAACATTTTCCCCTGTGTGAAGGAATAGGACTTTTATCCATTTTGAGCCTGGCTTTGGGTTGTAAAATTTGGGTTGTAAAATGCTTGGCTTTTGCCTTAAAGGCTTCCATGCATGACAGGAGAAAAAGTTCACAGGAAGGTTAAAAATGCAAGGGGATGTTTTGCTCAGGAAGTTTGGTCAAATGTTCATCCCTGGATCTTAGCAATTAAGAGGAAATAGAAAGTTAACAAGGCATCTGCTCTCCTTCTGATTGGTTAAACGTTGGGGTGTGTGAAAATATTGTATAAAAACGAAGCAAGAAAATTGGATAGTTAAGTCAGAATGTTGAAAAGCTGGAGCTGGAGCCTGCAAGAGAGGAAAGGGTCTGAATGGCTTTAAGAGAGCTAGAAAACTGGAAACGAGGAGGAACCAGGAGAGGACCATGAAAAGACCCAGAAGCTGAACTTAGGGTTGCAAACTGGTAAGCACTGGGCTTGGGCAAAGAAACAGTCAGGAATAAGTAAGCTGTACGTATTTATATGTGCTTATTTTTCATTTCCTCCTACATGTAACTACTCAAACTGAAAAACTTTCTTTTTTCCTAAAGCAATTTTCTCAAAAACAATTTCACTTGTTGCGCTACTAAAATCATAATTTCTTTGGGGGGGGCTTTTGGGGGGGTCTAGTGCCTTGTTTTTCACCACACACTTAAGTGCCATTCCATGCCACTCAGTACCGAGAGTATGTTAGGTGAGTTACAGTTAAAGGGGATTTGTGGTGGAGGCAGCCAGAGAAAAACAAATATATTCGTGAAGTTAACAAGAAGAGCAGCTTGGCTGATTTACTTGCCCTTCTTTCCTCTCACAGCATAGACTACAGCATGTGCAGTCCCGTCCTGAAACAGGTTGCCTGGCACAGGGCGATGGCACAGGGCTGTAGGAGCTGTGAAATGAACTTTGATAGGCTGGCTGCAACCTATGACCTTACCATTCAGTTCCAACCCACACCAGGCATGAAGAATACTCCTTAGCTCAATGGGAAATGCAAGCTGCAGTCTACTGGGGGAATACGCCCCATTTAACACATTGGGGCCTACTTAGGAGTAAGCATGCATAGGACTGTGCTGTAAGTCACAAAGAGCAAAGATTTCCAAAATCTTTCAGACTGAGCCAATAATTAAACCAAGGGGGCATTGCTGTTTAGCATGAGCAAGAAGACCACATGTTTCTCTTCAGGACATTGTTTTCCACACTGGCTGTGTTGACGTATAATTTTATTCTCTTGCTGAAGCATGAAGCATGGGCTTAGTTAACTTCTTGCTGCTGTACAAAAATGCTTCAAAATCTTAAATGCATTCCTTCTTATAATATTATTTCTAGAAAGTTGCTATCCCCAAGTTTCAGAAAGAGAAAGTACTATCTGGAATAAAGGTATGAGGCAAACACAGATGTGTTCAAGAAGGTTGTCAAAGGATATTATAAATATCTTGCCAGGTAGCAGGAGATGAGAGAATGGACTAAGCTGAGGTACTTCTTTGGGGTATCTAATGCCAATACCCTATTTTGAGGAAGGGAACTGCTTTTGCCCTTGTTCATTTGCAAAACTAAATTATTTTAATTTTGAAGTTGAACTTGGCTAGAAGATAAAAATTGCAGGACATACTTTTTCACAAGTGTTGTGAGAGTATTTCTGAGTAAATATACTTTGTTTGTTATTCATTCTTGTAAGCAAACTTTGTGAACAAGTACTATTTTGAAGAGTTCAGAAATTAATTATGTGATTGCCATCCTTTGGCATTTGTAATTTCACAATTCAATATTTCCCCCCTAATGTTATGATTCAAGTTCTTTCTCTCATAAGTACTCATTAATAGGGATAGGAAATAAATTTGATCCATTTCACATTTAAAGAAGAACCTGGCTTTTTTGCACTTTCCAAAGCAATATGTGAGCCAGAACAGCCATCCTTTGACATTTGTAATTTTACAATTCAATATTTCCCCCCTAATGTTATGATTCAAACCGTTAATTGGAAATGTCTAACACAAAATTTAAATTTGCATTTATTGAATTTGTACTACGGATTTCAAATGCTTTGGCAGTTATTTTAGGAATCCCTGCTAGAAAAAGGGCAATTTTAGTTAACTTCTTAAAGGCTCCAATGGGCCACTGTTGGAAGGATATTCCACAAGGAAAGTACCACCACAGAAAAGGCTCTGCTTTTCCAGTGGACATGTTTTAGAACAGATTTAGATTCACTGTCAGAATCAGGAAATTAAAACCATACCTGAGTTCATGATAATACTGCTTGGTGTTTCAGAAGGAAAAATCTACCCTCACTCCCTCTCTCCTAATGACATGCAACCCTGTCATGCTTTGCATAGTGCTGCGTACATGGTTTTTAATGATTACAGCAGCCAGGAGGCTTTCCTATTATGTTCACATTGTCAGCTCTACCTTTCCTCTAGTTCTAGGTGAAGTGGTAGTGCAATACCCACAGTTCCACAACCTCCATGCCCGCCGCATAGTCGCTGACAATGTAATACTCGTTCAGCAACTGATTATAATTAAAAATATCAGAATAATTAAAGTCTTCAGTTTGACAAGCAGAGCCATAACTTTGCCTTCAGACATTCCTCTCTAATTAGTTAATTAATCCTAATGCAAATTATAAGCAATAATTAGTCAGCCAAGCTTGACATAAAAGTCTGCTGACTTAACAGCGGAAAACCTTCCTGGTTATTGGGTTGTAAATTTTTACTGTTCCTTTTGTCCAATCATTATGTTCTGCAATCTAGTCTGCGGCTAAGCTACCCTGTATACATCTAGGGAAAAGGTAGAGTTCTGCCCTTGCTGCCAGACCAACTGGAACCAGTTAGTTGTGGGAATGGAAGTGTTTCTAGGGTGGATTCAGCACCCACTGCTTTATCTGCAAGCACAGGAAGGCCTCTGTTTCAGGAGAAGGATGGCTCTTTGCTTGCCCCTTAGACTCTGTGGGGAATATATGGTGGGGATCTAACTTAGCCTCCCAAGCTTTATAGTCATGCCAAAGGTCTCCAATCCAACAAGGGAGATATATTTTTAAACCTCCATCTCACTGGATTGAAGACCTTCCTTCAAGCTTCGCATCACAAGACTAAAGGTCTATGACAGGGCTGTCCAAAACACAGTCCTTGGCAACATTTAACCCCACCACCACCACCTGCACTGAGGCACTAGGCTCTGACAGAATCCTAGAGTCCCCCCACCCAACGCCTAGTTAGCACTTTCCCAGCCTCAAACCTCCTTCCCAAAGCCCAGTGCCATCCATCAAGGCCAGTTCGGTGCCAAAACTGGGACTGCCCTGAGGCTAGACGTGGATGAGTCAAGATAATCAGTTTCATCCAAGATGTCAAGCATGCCCAGGCAGAGGTGCCTACTTGAATAAAATAGGGGGCAAATAAGCCCCGTGCCCACATAATGAATCACATGGTGCAACACATACGCACTATTTGAATGGCAATGCTCATCAATGGGGGGGGGGAGCTGGCACCTCAAATATTTTATTGGGGAGTTTGAAGGGACCTCCACCCCTAGGTGTTGGCTTCCATGCACCCAGGTCATCCACAGGGCAGGAAAGCATGGAAGGTACTGAATGCAATTAGCTCCTTATTAACAGAAAATAACTACACAGTAGAGCCTTCTGGCTTGTCTTAATCCAGCTGAGATGTTGCTGAAACTGACCACCTCTAGCCTTTCACTCAGGATCCCTCCCAAGCAGACGAAGGCTACACTGAAGGAGGGAGCTCCTCCTCTGGGCCTGTCTGTTGATCGGGGTGCCAGAGGGGGAGGAGAGCCAGCAGGACTGCTCTTCAGTGTCCCACCACCAGGATCCAGGATCTAAGTCGTCTTCTTCTGTGTGAGGGCCTTGGGGGTTCTTGGGCAGGCAACTCCCACCACTCTTCCTCATCCAGCCAGTCCCTGACACAAGAGCATCCTCAAAGTGTTTTATTCCTCAAGGTGTCTTACTAAATTTTGTCCTCAAAGTGTCCTACAAAATCATTATGCAGATATCCCACCAAGTAACGCCCACACCCATTTTGTTTACCATCTAGCCTGATGAAGAATTCAGGAGATTTCAGCAGCCTGCACACTATTTTGTGACATTTTAGTTGCCCTGATATGGATTTTGAAGGCGGTATACATTGATTTTCCAAAGGTCTTTCAGTAGCTGAGAATAATTACCACTTGGAGCACAAACGACAAAAATATGTACTCAGACACCCTATTGAGTTCACTAAAACTCAAACATGTCTCTGTAGAGCATGAGTTTTCATGTCCAGTCCAAATTTTAAGCACCTTAAAAAAAATCTAAGTGCTTTGCAAAAATTAAAATATTTTATATGCCGTGCTTGTAGGCTTACCAGCTTAGTAATAAACTGTCTTACCAGTCTAATAATATCACCTGGATTGTGCCGATGTGAAGATAAGAGTGATAAGGTAATTTAAAAATGACTAAAACCAGAGTTTTTTCACTCTCTTTTTCCCATGCGCAAGTGAATGAATGGGAGTTAGTATGTCATTTCAAGGGGAGAATAGAATTAAGCATTTTGGAATGCAGAACCCAAGAGGGATGGTTAATCCCATTCGTGACAATAGCAAATGTAATACGTACAAATAATGGAAAGCATTATTCATGCTTTTCCTCATTTCACATACAGCACAATATGTTATTTTCTAGCTTCTAATTCATGTCTTCATTAAGGGGAAAACTACTCAGGAAGCCCAATCCGATTGCCTCACTGTGCCAGGCACCCAGTACACCAGAACAAGATAGTCATGTTACTGTGCATCCCAAACAGCAAAAACAACAGCACAACAGAAAGAATATGCAGCAACATTGGCAGCCATTCCCACAACCTCCCAGGTGACTCTGCCAACACTCACTCATCACCAGTGATGCCCCCACATTACACCCATGCATGAAAGCCGCCAATCAACACATGGCAGCAGGAGGAAGGCAATGATGGTGTCACACAGCCCAGTCTGCAGTCCAATTCTCCTTCACAAAAAGCAGAAGGATGCTCTTGGGAAGAGAAGAGCAGCAGTGACCCTATCCAAAGAGTCCCAAAGGAAAGAAGGGAAGCAATGTTGTGGAGCTATCAGGAAGCTTCATGAGAAAGGGCTAGGCAATGAAAATGTGAGATGTGGATTTGAGTCACACCTTGCGGAGCTGAAAATGTGACCTCTTGTTGTTGTTGTTTAGTGGTTTAGTCGTCTATGACTCTTCATGACCCCATGGACCAGAGCACACCAAGCACTCCTGTCTTCCACTGACTTCCACAGTTTAGTCAGACTCATGTTGGCTGCTTTGAGAACACCGTCCCACCATCTCGTCCTCTGTTGCCCCCTTCTCCTTGTGCCCTCCATCTTTCCCAACATCAGGGTCTTTTCAAGGGAGTTTTCTCTTCTCATGAGGTGGCCAAAGTCTTGGAGCCTCAGCTTCAGGATCTGTCCTTCCAGTCAGCACTCAGGGCTGATTTCCTTCAGAATGGATAGGTTTGATCTCCTTGCAGTCCATGGGACTCTCAAGAGTCTCCTCCAGCACCATAATTCAAAAGCATCAATTCTTCAGCAATCAGCCTTCTTTATGGTCTCACTTCCATACATCACTACTGGGAAAACCATAGCTTTAACTATATGGACATTTGTTGGCAAGGTGATGTCTCTGCTTTCTTAAAATGCTTTGAGGATGAAGCAACAATAGGATGGGGAAAGGGAGACGTAGGTCTAGAACTCTTAGCCTTCCAGTCCAGAAAGAAGGGCCCTAACCACACAGTCCATTGAGAAGGGGAGGAGAAGAAGTGGGTAGCCTTTGCAGGGTCTGCAACACACACACGGGGAAAGCAACACCCAGAAAGCCTGAACTCTCCACTCACTGGCAGGTGAGCACGATGATCAGTTCCACTCTCTGTGGTGCAGTTGGGACACTGGGAAGGAGAAGCAGCATCTCTTTAAAAACCTCCAAGGAAGGAGAGTCCACCACCTTCTAATGGAGACTGTTCCACTGTTGAACAACCTTAAGCATTAAGGCTGGATCCTGAATTGATTTTGGGCCTGCGTCTCTTGGGTCAACCCAGATCAGCCCAGGTCAGATTGGGGCCCATCCAAAATTCCAAATTGGACCCTCAATCAGATTGGATGGCAGGGGCAGGGTGTGCACAACTGTAGTGGTTGTAGTCCAACATAATCAATTGGCCAATGATGAAGAAAGGGAGCAAACAAAGGCATTTTAGTTCTACAGTGAGAGGAGGTAGAGTTGCCAGAACTTTATTTCACTGGCCATGAGTTCATCCTCATGTTCAGATGCCTGTCTTATCTCTTTTCTGTTATTTTTTAATTATTGTGTCATTGGTTTTAGGTTTAATTTTTTAAATGTTTTGTACACCACTTAGAGATTTTAAAAATATTCAGTAGTTTACAAATACTTCAATAAGCAAAGCCTGAACTCCATTCAGTCCCTCCACTGCATACGTTCAGAGAAGCAGAATGCAGTGAATTCTCTAGGCAGACGCTGCATTTCCAAGGTGCCACAAGGTCTCAGTGATGGCCAGCACATGGAGCAAGAGAGCCCCAAATATCCTGCTCCCTAACACGGCTAGGGGATCTTGCTTTCTCTGCTCTGGCCAACATTTTATATAGAGAAGGGAACTCTCATGTGTTTCAATAACTGAAATTTTCTATTAATATAAGTGAGAGCCAAATACTGTTGTAGTTCTTTATGTATATCATTTTCTTCCCACAGAGTATGCATGAAAGAGTCTTTCCTTTGGAATTAGTTTCTGGATTGCAGATGCTTTTCTCATCTTGTGCCATACAGCTGTTACAGCCAGTCTGTCTCTTCTCACCAAGAGGTTGAGACAATGCATGTCAGAACCTCACCCATCACTTGTGCTGCAGCTAAAGAGATTGCACTTGACTTTAGCACCTTGAAGGAATGCAAGTTGATCTTCCAATGTGTTCTTCTGTTGACTAATAATGGCACTTGCATGTAGCTGTGTACACAATAGCTTCTGACTACAGCCGTAGACTCTGATGATTTGCTTTTAAGCAAGAAAACAATGTTCCCTTTCACTGCAAAGCCTTCCTCTCTGAGCTAATGTTTAATAAAGCACTATTCCTATCTGGCATTCATATTGGCAATGATTAACTTGAAATAAGCGTAAGCTGCATTTAATATTAGCACATGCTTTCGCTGACATTTTAAATGTTTTGTGTAAATACTTACTCAGTGGGGAAAATGTAACATGAGAACAAAATGTGATGCTTTAAGGACTGTTGCAGACTTTGTGCAGAATTAAGGCCATCCAATAGTATTATTCTCACAACATCCAGTTGTGAGAAATTGGAATATAGAAACCTCATTGGAGGTTTTGAAGCAGAGGTCGGGTGGCCACCTGTCATGGATGCTTTAGTTGAGATTCCTGCATTGCAAGGGGTTGGACTAGATGACCCTCAGGGTCCCTTCCAGCTCTACAGTTCTGTGATTCTATGTTCATTACAAATAGGCCTGAGACAAATTTTCTTTAGTTTTGATTTTTTAATGTTAGCATTTCTACTCTTTATGCTCCTCAAAGACGTGCTCAGGGCAGATGCTAAGTTGTGGAAGTGCACAGAAAACAGGAGATCAAGAAATTTCTGTCTTTCTTTCTTGAAAGAACTGTTTATTGAAGAGATCTCAAATGAGAGTATGAAATCCTTTCACAATGATATACAGATAGCATTGGTTAACTGGTTCATTTATAGTATTTTAAAATCAAATTACAAACAGAAACATTTCAACCAGTTAATATATATTATACATCTCAAAAAAAAAATATTCATGAAAACTGCAAATGCCTCTGTTTTTAATGTATGTATTTCTTTGAAACTCAATTAGGCATTTCATTCAGACCTCAATGATTTGCAAAATCTCAAAATTGGTCCTTTCATATACGTTCTCAGCTGGTTAAAAAACCAGGTATAAAACTGTTTAACACATTGTTTCTAAGAAGAAGCATTGAAGTGCTATCTCATTGCTTTGTCCCCCCCCCCTTTTAATTGACATGTCTGTATTCAAGCATGAGACCACCTGCCCTAGTAAGAGATGGAGAATGTTATGGGCTATTGA
Organism: Podarcis erhardii; assembly: GCF_964252035.2. Taxonomy (NCBI): domain Eukaryota; kingdom Metazoa; phylum Chordata; class Lepidosauria; order Squamata; family Lacertidae; genus Podarcis; species Podarcis erhardii. The sequence goes on along the minus strand of NC_138507.1, from coordinate 4,359,995 downwards.
GCACTCCTGCAGATTTTCACAGAGGATCAGCAAAACATTATTTAGCACAGGTGTTTCATTATGACGCATTAGGGGAGCAGGGATAGTATTTAATAGCTCTCAAACTTCCACCTGTGTTTTGGACAAATGCTTGCAAACTGGGAAAGCAACGCAAACATTATAAGGAAGATATAGTTCAATCCAATAGGAACTTACCATATTGTTTGCTCTATAAGACTCACTTTTTCCCTCCTAAAAAGTAAGGGGAAATGTGTGTGCGTCTTATGGAGCGAATGCAGGCTGCACAGCTATCAGAGAAGCCAGAACAGCAAGAGGAATTACTGCTTTCACTGCGCAGCGATCCCTCTTGCTGTTCTGGCTTCTGAGATTCAGAATATTTTTTTTTTCTTGTTTTCCTCCTCCAAAAACTAGGTGCGTCTTGTGGTCTGGTGTGTCTTATAGAGTGAAAAATATGGTACTTGAAAATCATAAGGTCCACACACAAAGAAAGTAGAAAAAAAATAAGAGGTGATGGTTAGAATCCATAACTGTGTTAATATTACTAGCAATATTCTCAAGAGCACTTTAAACCACTTTATTGGCTAGTTGATTGACTGGATTACCTACATATTTCGCCCCTTATGGGGCCTGCAAGGTTGTGGTATCACTTATTTCCTTTCCTTCATTTGCCCAAATGATGCTCCATTGTAGATGCTTATTCCTATGCAGTAGATGGCTATCTAAGAGTGAGAAGCAGAAATTCTTCTGAGCTTGTCTACATGATACACCATTTATAAATATTATTAAAATGGACTGAGATCAGGGAAATTCATGATGCTCTGGGTTCCCAAATAAACCCATAAACTAGTCTAGACATAAGAGCCAGGACAGAAGGAATGTCATCACAGACCACCCTGCTGACTGCAATGCTTAGTAAAAGTCACTTCTTGGATTGGGATTATGGCACCCTGAGTTTCCCTGCTCACAGTCCATATTAATGGCATTCACCCTTCAGGCTCACACATGCTTGGAATCTGTGCCCTTTGCCCTGTTCTGCTCATGAGTCCATTGTGTGTGATGGGGCTGAATAGGGCAGTGTTGCTCATACTCCACTCATCATCTAAACATAGCCTGCATTTAGTTAGATACCATCTGTTTTAACTAGCGAGGGTGTGGAAATTCTTGCATGCCTCTATGTGCCTCCTGCTACTGCAATCTGTAATGTGCAGCAAGAGATTTCAAATACTGTGCCACGGCCATTTCACCTCCCCCTCCCCGTTTTCTGATCTTTATTTCCCTGGCTGTTCTAGGAATTCACTGGAAGGACGGCAGCTCAGAAGTACCTTTCTGCCACTGCTGTTTGCAGAGTTGCCACATGAAGAGAGACTGGCAACACTGCTTATCTTCCAGCAGCAATGGATCACATCCAGAAATGTACAGTACTCTGCACATGCTCGGGGCTTCTCTCTTGTTTCCATTATGACTTCCCATATTCAAGACGCTAGTGCTGGAACTGCAAATAGATGCAAAGGCTGAACACTTATTAACTCTGGGAGCAATTAAGCCCAAACTGAGGCTGCAGCTGATGTGATGTTTGAAACCAACTTTGCCAGGTTTACCACCCTGGCTGTAGCGCATGTAATATCCAACTCATGTTTATTTAATGCATGTAAAAGATTTTATTATTTACATTTAAATATTTATGACATTTTTCATAAGGAACTCTTCACCCACACCCACCCCATGAAAGAAAAACTTTATCTTGTGCCCTTTAGGAATGAAGCAATTTCATTTTACTAGACAGATTTTATTCCGTATAAATAATTGACACTGCAGGAAAAGAGGCCCTGATCTATCATTCCATCTTTATGCTATTTCCTAAGTGAAAGGTAATAAAACTAACAAGCTCACCCTTCTGTGCTGACTGCCCCAAAAGCAAAACTCTTAACAAGCTGAAAGGTAAGGAGATGGTTAGAAAATAACAAAGAAAAGATTCAAATATCACCCACGCTTTTTAAAGACCTCCGCGTTGGTGATGTACAAGTATTGTTATTACTCTTTCAAAGGTGAGTTTAGGTGACATAGAGCTGTAATTTTTCTTGGTATCAGGTTTTAACACTTGGTTCTACTCATGGTTCATTTGTCCATCCTAAAGGTATCTCTGCACACAAGACTTTTCTGTAGTCTATAGAACAGAAATAGCATTATCTCCAAAAATAGCAAAGGAGAGGTATTGTGAGAAGTGGTCAGAGCAGGCCTCTTGGCTCTTTCCTAGATGGTAACTGCAAAGTGTTGGGTGCCCTGCTCTTTCCAGGCACAAGTCCACGCTTAGAGGCTCCATGTCTGAGCATTGTTTTGTTTTGTTTTGCCCCAAAGTTTTCCCCACAAAACCCCACTCTTTAGCACGCAGTTAGAGCAAACACCAATTTGGGTTTTCTGTGGATTAAGGTTTGCGCCGATTGGACATTACAGAGTGCGCTTTTGGGGGAAAGCTCTGGAACAAAAAAAGGGCACTCGGGGACAGAACTTTAAAGCATGGACCTTGCCTGGAAGAACCAGAGGAATGCCAAGTGTGGATAAGCCCTCAGTCACCATAGCATAAGGATGTTGAAGTGGGGCAGGTTTGGCCCAGCTGAGTGCAGTGGAATGTTTGCATGCCCAGGCAGAGACCCCCCGACCCCCAAGAGAGACCACCAGGAGGAAAGAATAACTCATGACAACATGTTATGGGATTAAATTGGCCACAACTTTATTAACTCTTTCAGATGTAGGAAAGACCTTGGCTCAGGCATTGGGCGTGTATCCTTCTCGGCCCTCCAGCCAGGGGACTGAGGCTCATCAGGGTTAATCAGATCCAGGGTGGGGGCACTGCAAGACGTTTGTGTACGCAGGCAGCCCACCCCCTGTATCTCACTGCAGGGGAGCTCACTGACAACCTTTGAGTGTATGGCCAGTGACTCCCTTTTAACAAACGCCTTTAATGGGGAACCCTGGAATCTCCACCGTGCGGGGGGATGAGTCACCACTTCACACACACCCCTCTATTTAGCGAACATAGAGTAAAGAATTCCCCACCTCCACCAATGCCACCGATTGGATAATTTAAATTGAGGTTTGGTGGGAACCCCCAACTGCTGCGGCATCAGAGATGCGGACCAGCACAACTGGCTGCTAAGTCCAACAAAGCCCAGGGGTGTTGCGCGCAGTCCCACAAAGGGCACCCACAGTCAGAGGAGTAAGCATTCATTGATGGCATTGGGATTGGCAGCTGAACCTATAATTTTACTTATAAGTAAGTTTGCACTAATCTTGCTTTTAAAATATTTGGGTGTTGTTCATCACCATCACCAGGTGGTGAATTTAATATTGAATCTTCTGCAATACCGTTACAATTGTCAGGCCATATCACTTGAAGTCAGACTCATCCACACTGTTGTGAAATGTTTAATTAAAGTCATGTCAATTGCTGAGATGAATATATTTTCTCAACACATTCAATAATAAGAATAATTTTATTATTTATACCCTGCCCATCTCGCTGCATTGCCCCAGCCGTTCTGGGTGGCTACGGGGAAATTGGGAAGTGGACACCTTTTACTACTTATTTGAACTCACAGACACTGGAAAATCATAGCTTTTTGCAATGTGCATTCATGAAATTAAAGGAGAAAGAAACATGGAGCCACCACTGCTGCGTACTTCTCCTCTCATGACGTTGAATTTCACACAGCAATGGACACAAGTCTTTGTGCTATGGATTTCCCCAACATTTCATTGGCTGTTGGTGGCAGGAAATGTGCAAAGTGAAGACGTCACATGACAAGATGAATAAACTTGATGCTACAAGAAAGAAACGGGAAGCAACAAAGAGCAGCAGTGTATCTTGTAACATCCACTTAGGTATTCGCTGCAAGCTGGCAAGTTTGGAATTAGGAGGGGACACAGGCCAATGAGAAGACAGAATAATTTACTGAGAAAACAGAGACTTTTTAAAGAAGTCTTTTTACTTTGCTCTTCCACTGCTTTTGATCTGTATAATCAGCTAATGAGATTTCCACCTCTCCAGGCGATGAGACAAGTTACTGTCTGTGAAGATTTGCGGCAAATACGTTCAGCTACTATTAAGAAATATTTTTTACAGCACAGTGCATTTAAACAAATATTAAATTCATACAATTGTTAATCAGTGTGCCATCTGGAAACATTTGAAAGTTTAGACTCTTAATTGCTTGAATCTCATAAATGCTCAAAATTGTTGCGCACTACAGGCTATAATGCACTTAGGACTTTTTAAACTGTATAAATACATGTAATTAAAACCAGGGCTGTGAACACCTTTTAGCAGCTGCGCAGGCTGTAAGCCTCTTCGCTATTCATCTCAAGGTGCTTGGCACCAGGGTCAGTGACATGTCACTACACTTGAATCTTACCATTTGACAAAGCATCAGTATTCCTTTCCCAAATTCCTTCCATGTGACTGACAGTTAAATCCATTTCTTCCTCAGGCCACTGTTTAAATTCCTTTGTACTTGTAGAAGCAAGCTTGCTGGCTCAAGAATTTTGTCTTAACTTTGCCTTTAAGACTTGTCAACGGGAAAATTAGGACAAGGAATTCTAATTTATCTTTCAAAGGCTCCCGTTGGTACCAAATGGAGCTGTTTTTATTTACATGTCAAATCAAAGATGCTACAATTGTTGTGGGATTTCAAGAGGTGTCATAAAGTATACCGTCTCGGAGGGGGCCAAAGAGGGAGGGGGCTAAGCTGAATAAAATCAAGTATAATGCACAAAGAATCCCTGTAAATAGAAAATACTGGTGATAAGATTATTGATGAATTAGTAGCAACATTCTGTACCCCTTTCTGTGCTCCAATGTGTGTACTATATGCACTAGTTACTAGTTCACTGTTTCCCAAGAGTATGATAGCCGAGAGACTTTTTTCTAAGTTAAAATTGAATGCCTGCTTCATTCTTACACTCCAAAAAGTTTGCTTTTAGAATGCCTAATGTAAGAATTATTCATATGAAATGGAGCCCATGGCATGCTGCCCTGGGCTCCTTTGAATGCAAGGGTAGGATATAAATTGACTTAATAATAATACCCTCTTTTGTGCCCTTCTATAATATAGTAAATCTGAATGTGCCTCCTGACTAGAAAAAGGAAAGCCCAGATCGGAAACTCATGAAGAGATGCAGCAGGCAGCCTCCTCTGAAAGTGGTTCAATGTTGCTACATCAGAAAAGGGCAAGCAGGATGATCAAGGGATTGGAATGACTCCCTTACAAGGAAACCTTGCAGCATTAGAGGCTTTCTCATTTAATGAAAACAAAAGGTGACATGATAGAAGTTTATAAAATTATGCTTAGCATGAGGAAAGTGGATAGACAAAAGTTTTTCTCCATCTTGCATAGCACTGGAACTCTTGGGCATCCAATATGAAGCTGAATGTGGGAAGTTTCAGGGCAGACAAAAAGGGGCTCACTCAGCACATATTTAAACTATGGAACTCCTCCCACAGGAGGCAGTGAGGGCCACCAAGTTGGAGGGCTCTAAAAGAGGATTGGACAGATTCAAGGGCAACAAGACTATCAAAGGCCACTAACCATGATGGCTCTGCTCTGCCTTCATAGCTAGAGGCTGTATGCTTTTTTATAATAATAAAAACAACAACATAATTTTATTAATCTGGATTTTCAAGATAGCCTACAAAAGAGAACAATAAAACAAATATAAAACAGATCAAAAACATCAGAAACAAAAGCAATTATCATAGCAATAGTAAAAATACAAAAAGCAGTAGATAAAAAATCAGGCAGCGTGCTTCTGAATACCTGTTGCTGAAAACTTCAGGAGAGGAGGGTGCTTGGGTCCTACTTGCGAGTTTCCCATGGGCGTCTGATGGGCCCCTGTGAGAAGTGGGTGCTGGACTGGATGGGCCCTTGGCCTGATGCAGAAGGCTCTTAGGTCCTTAAGAGTAAATGGCATCCTTGGGCAGCTGCCAGGGTCCCTTAGTACAGCCCACTGCCCACTAAATCTCACTGCTGTGAAACACTATATTTCTGAGTCATGACAGTCAAAATGGGTCTACTAGACACAAAAAATTTAAGCAATGCAGACAAAAATCATTTCTGGGGGCCCTCTGGGATCAGGGGCCCTTAAGCTTAAACTTCATTAGTTTCATAGTAGATCCACCCCGTTCCCAGTGTCTGAGTGAAAATCACTAGCATAGAAGCAGTCCTTAGTTGAAATGTTTCTTAAATCAATCCATACATGTTTGTTCCTTTTGCTTCTAGTTTCTGGTATTGCCTGAAAGGGAACTGGGAGGCATGTTTTCTTTCCCCTTACAGAAGAGAATCTGCAGTGTTGGTCAGGTTGCAAAGCAAGAACTGCTTTGATCTTTTCACATTCTGCCATGAGTGGAGAAGAGGGAAGGTAATACCTGTTTGTGGAAGATAGGTAAGACGGAAAATAAATAAAGACAGACAATAAAGCATGTGAACACTCCAAAAGCATTTTCTACCCTTGAAGTGATTTGGTTTCATTGTGGTACAATATCAGTGAGGGATACTGTGCAGGAATTTAGTAGGAGAGGAGCAGGGATCAGTTGACATCTAATAGCATCCCAATGGAGGCAGTGGGGTCACCAAGGGAGGGCCTGGGATGCTCTGTGCTACCAGGAATGCCGCCCAGCCTCAATAGCCTCATACCCCCCAGATTCCAGGTGCCACATGGCTACATGACAGTCAGTGGTAATAAGTGAATGGGGGGGGGTGTCAAAAAACCTAGTAGGAGGTGGCACTTTCTATCCCACATAGCAAATGAATACTTTGGAGGAGCCACGATTTGCTCTTCCTCTAGCAGCTTCCAGGTTTAACACCATCCTGCAGAAAGAAGCTTAGAAGGGCTATTTCAGCATCACTTCAGTGACAGCAAATAAAGTCACTGACAACAGGCTGCTTTTCAGGAGAGGCTGCTGGGACTCAAAGAAGAGAAGCAGGAGCCAGAGGAGATGGGACACACTCTGAGTCACGGGTCACCAAAGTGAGACCTCCAGATGTTATTGGACTGCAATTCCCATCATCCCTGACCACTGCCCAGGCTGGCTTGGACTGATGGGAACTGGAGTCCAACAACATCGAGAGGGCACAATATTGGCTATCCCTTTGCTATGTTCATAAAATGAAATATTAAAGAGGAAGGAGTTGCATAGGAACCACAGAAGGTCCAGGGGCATTCTACTGATGCTTCAGCTCTGCTGCTGATGTTCCACCTAGATTTGAGTTTAACCCAGCTAGTGTACATACAGAAGGCATTAGGTGTGCACCCACAGGCAGTGTGGAATAGGGTTGCGTTGCCACCTGTCCCTAGAAAAATGTGACCATCCTTATTTGACAGGGAAGTGTCCCCTGTCCTGTTTGAACTTCTCCCCGTCTAAGATACCATGGCTGCCACCAACGTGTTGCTGCTTGCCCAACAGACTTCCACCTGTGCAATGGATCTCCCTCTTCCTCTCTTCTCCCTGGGATCCCCCTGTGCACCCTCAAAATTTCTCCAGAGGGCTGGGAGACCTTCCAGAGTAGAATAGGAGAGGAGAGGAAGGGATAGTTCTGCAGTGGAAATAATTCCTTGGCTTTGCCACTACAGAAGCCACTACAAAACACAGCACAGGGTGTTTAAAGTTTGAAAATGGTTCACTCCAGGAACCCCCTATGAGCCCTGCTTAGTTTATCATTTTATTTATTAGAGTTACACACCACGCTTCATCAAAAGATAAACCTGCTTAAGTGCTCAGATCACAGATTCAATGAATGCACTTAGGATGACAACAGGCCTTCATGTGGACAACTGTATGCCATGTGCCCGCAGGCTCCATTTGGGCATTCAGTGAATGTGCATGGGGGTGAGGGGGGAATGTGTACATGGGTTGATACTACGCAGTCTGAATACCGTAGCAGGGCGCATTCCTGGCAACCACCTGTACTAGCATGGAGACACTCCATGGGATCTGGAGTATCTATGGGGACTGCAATTAATATTTTGCAGAAATGTATGCACATCCAAAGCTGATAGTGTGACACTTTATCACAGTCACTTTGACTAGGTTGGGTTAAACAGACTTGTTAGATTGTGGATCGGTCTATAAAGACAAGATTCCATATATATGTATATTATTATTGGGCACCCTCATAGGACTGCACATACAGGGCTGCAGCTGTGTCGACAAGAAATGCTACAGTTACGTATTCGTTCAAATGTACAGCGTAGGCCCAGTGATTAAATGAAAACCTATTTGATTACCCTTTTAAAAAAGAAGTCCTAGTGCACAGACTGTGAGGTGACAGATGAAACCTGATCCTTAAAAAAACAGTTTAAATACTTCCATTTATCAAATGCCATAGTCATTATAACAGAAAACAGAAGTAGGCTACCCCAAGATACTGTTATATTTAGCTAGCACCATTACGGTGATTCATGTCAATAGAATTTGGTGTCCTCCTGTCCACCTAACAGCTGTGCTCTCTAAATGTGTCACACAAGCAGCAAAGTGCTCTTCTTAACCCTTAAAAAGGGTATAGAATGAAAGGCACATAAACTCTGAGCAAGTTCAAATGTTAAAGCAGAAATGCCAAGCCGAGCCGATGCACAAGGGAGTCCTGTGTTGCTGAGCAAATTGGAAGCACGTGATTCTCACCCATGGTGAATCTGAGAGCCCCAAACAAGATATGTATGATCAGAGAGTTCCACTTCAGTTGTTTCTGCAGGACAGGAAAAGGCAGAAGTCCGCTTTCTTTGCTTCGTTGTAACATCTGAAGTGTCTCAGAACCATAGAGCTCTATGGCGAGAAGGCCAAATTGAAGCAAAAGGAACAAACATGTTTGGATTGATTTAAGAAACATTTTAACCAAGAGCCGCCTCCCATGCTAATGATTTTCACCCAGACATTGGGAACATGGGTGAATCTACAATGAAATTAATGAAGCTTAAGCTTAAGGGCCCCTGATCTCAGAGGGGCCCCAGAAGCGACTTTCTTCCACATTGCTTCTAGGAGCCAAAGGTGAGAGCTGAGGGCAGGCTGGGGACCAAGGTGAACAAACTACCCCTAAAGGAGCATGTCATGTCCCCCACCAGAAGTATTACCCCTCCCCTAACACCCCACACCTTCCTCTAGCCGATAATAATTGGCAGGGGGCCTCCCAAGGTTTTCACACACAGTCAGTAGCACAAATAAAAATGAAGTGCTTGGGATCTGACTGTCATTTTCTTAGACCACTTAAGGAAAGTACTTTTAGTGTCATGGTGGTAATTTAGAAGGTTATTTTCTTCTTGTACAGTTTCTGTTGTTAACAAACACTTAGCCTGAGAATGCATTGCAGCATTACTGTATTTAGAGAGCACCAAGACCCAATATGTCTTGAGGAACGACTTGTCAGCCATCCGACAAAGCCGTGTGTTCTGGTCATTCAGTGATATGGAAGTGTGTGTGTGTGTGTGTGTGTGTGTGTGTTTGCCTTCTGAAAAGCGGGGGGGGGGGGAGAGGCAAGCTTTCTAATGGCAGCCTGGCTCATCAAGTGTAAGCAAGACTGCGGAATTGGTAAGCTGTATACCCAAGGGTGCACAAAGCCTGGAAAAATTCCATAAAATAGGACACTTTATCACGTGGCACTTTGAGCCAGCAGCATACATTTGTGTGGCTACAACAGATGTGCCACATTCAAGGCAGAACCCAGAACATGGTCAAGTGCCAATTTAACAAGTGTGAGAGCATATCGTCCCAGCAGGAAACAATCTCAGTGAAACAAACTGGCAAAGCAGCCCATTTGTCATGATCCTGAATGCCTGATCTGTCGATCTGTTTCTACTGGTGGCACTGAGGATGGAAGCATCCAGATTTCTATTCTAACTGTTAACTGATGGCAGATCTTCAAAGGAGAAGCCTTTAGAGATGAGTGACAATATATTTCTATGGCCCAAAGAACTCATGAAAAATATGTCAATTTCTAAGAGCCACTCTCTCTTCCAAAATCTGTGCTAATCTGCATCAGTTCTTCTTCGCAAGCCAAAGTGGAATCATTAACAGTCCATGCACTAGTTTAAGCACAAAACTCTTTTAAGAAGTCATGCCAGGTAATTTTGCAGATGGTGCCAAACAGTATTTGATCAACAGCAGAGTCAAAGCATAGCTGAACCCCAAATTGTCAATGGTTAGCTCACAGATCCATCAGGTCCTCATCTTTGCTCCTCAACAATCACAAGGATCAACCTTAAAATTTGCTGGGTACCACAAACCAAGAAACATATGAGAGATGTATATCTTGCTAGTATAAGATAAGGGGAGAACTCAACTCTTTCAGAAGGCACAGGTCTCAAATCCCTTGCTCCAAGATCAGGTATAGGTAAAGGTACCCCTGCCTGTACGGGCCAGTCGTGTCCGACTCTAGGGTTGCATGCTCATCTCACTCAAGAGGCCGTGAGCCGGTGCCGTCCAAAGACACTTCCGGGTCACGTGGCCAGCGTGACGAAGCTGCAGCTGGTGAGCCAGCACCAGCACAGCACACGGAAACGCCGTTTACCTTCCCGCTATAAAGCGGTACCTATTTATCTACTTGCACTTAAGGGTGCTTTTGAACTGCTAGGTGGGCAGGAGCTGGGACCGAACGACGGGAGCTCACCCCGCCGCGGGGATTCGAACCGCTGACCATGCAATCAGCAAGTCCTAGGCACTGAGGTTTTACCCACAGCGCCACCCGCGTCCTCAAGATCAGGTATACCTCACTCCTATTTTTCTTCCATTTAGCATGAGTCTGTGACAAATTGCTGTGCTCACTCTCTAGGTTTAGAAGCTAGGGTTTCTTTATTCTTTAAAACTAAGATGTGAGTGTATGTATTTAGTGATTATTTGCTGCCTGCATATTTGTAACCTTGTTGTCATATACACAGTGTCTTTTCGTTTCCATGTAATAAACCAATCTTTTTCTACAAGTTCTTTATTAGGCATACAAGTTATAGGTATGAACACATTTTTAATGAACACATGTCCTGATTCCATTTGTCTTGGAGCTGTATGCTGAGTCACATATGTGATGGGCATGCATGTGGGTTCAGACAGACATCTAGTATGAGGCCCACAACATACTATTCCTTTTTGACTGACACAATGGCTTGGCATAGTGTTCTCCCAAGAGTTCAGGCATATTATCACTTTGTGTCTTGGGAACTGTGGTTCAGTTGTTCCAGCACACTGTGTGTGATGATGCAGTACATTTGACGTTACATCTGCTTTGAGTTTGGCTGCATAATGATGGCAGTAATAATGCAAACAATTGCAGTGAGTTGTGGAAATGATTGGAGAGTTAGCATCACAGCTGTATTATTTAGTAAACAAAAACAGACCAGGCCTGTAGCCAGAAATTTCATGGTGGGCAGGGGGCTTTGGCTACACAGAGAGAGGACATTGTAAGTCAATGGGAAACAGCAAAAATCCAAATGTTTAAAGTTTACTCATTTAAATTGAATTAGATTTTAAGTGCCAGGTACTCGAGTGCCTATCTAAGCCCCAGATTTTAGGGTGACCACAGATTGATTCCATTTAAACACCAAGGTTAAGTCTATCCAATACAGTATAGCCTTATCAAGCTAAACCATTTTTGTAATTCACAAGCATAAAACCACAATCTTATTAGCAATAGGATTCATTCAGGTAACTGAAAGGCATCTAAACAGTTGGAGGAATGGCAATAATGCAGAAGTAGAAATGATAGTAATGTGGAAAATTTCATTCTTAATCCTTTCTGGGGGAGGGAGCGTATGAGAGGTTGGGTTTTCAGTTGATGGGGGAAGGAGAGTGTTGTAGGGCACCTAGATGTGTTTTCTTCACATTTTTGAACTGATTTGAAATCAGGGGTTATTATTGGCTCATATGCATTAATATTCCTGCTTGGCATATTTTATTTTATTTTTTAAGATGAGAGGTAGTACAGATTAAAACTGCCTGACAGTGATGAACCCTCAGTCATTTAGATAAGTATACTGAAGTGCATTTTTCTGCAGTGAAAGTAGCCAGGATATAGGCAACACTGCAGCAAGGAAGCTTGCCATGAACGGTGAAAAACAAAGCAAAACAGGTACCAGGCTGAGTGAATCTGAGTACTCATTCTTCTCCTCCTGCTCTCATTCTTGCATGAATCAACTGAAGCAAATGACCCACTGCCTCTCAAAAATAGTATGGATGATCTCTCAGATTACCTGCTCTCACTTGTCACTGCTGTTACTGAGGTGGATAGGAAGCAAGCCAGAAGGAAGGAAAGGGGCAAGGGGAAAAAAATACTACAGACTATGGTACTTAGTAGGAAGGACCAATGGTCTGAGTCAAGCAAAAGCAGATTCCTGAGTTCAAGTAAATGTGACTGTCAGCATTTCCTTCTGCATGCCTCAAAGTGGGGAAATTTATATCTATTTTTGGACGTGCGCAAAATCCATCTGGGTTTTGTCAGCATTCACGTGTGAATGTCAACATGTACTATATTCTGAGCAGTCTTTGTGAAATAATATACACAGGGTGAATTGTCACCGTGATAGGTCTTTCCTATAAGCCTTTCCAATAGCAGTTTGCTTTTAATGTGGTGTCATGTAGCTGTAAGTCTGCTGGAAAATATAGTCTTTGGATTTAATACTTGGTCTCTTGTGATATGATCCATAAAATCACACTGCATGCTATACCGTGTTGACGGCACTCTGTTCTGTTCAGTCTACATTTTGGATAACTGGAGAATGAACTTTTAAGAAGCTATTAGCCATGTAAACATTTTGACCTGAGATGAAAACTGGATGATTGTGAAGCATTAACAATAATAAGATTGCAAAAGACACAAGGCTAAATGGCTATTTTTGGAGATAGAAGTCACTCTTTATCAATGAGCCTTTGTGAAATACTTGCAGATATTCTGTATCAAAACAATTCTCTTTTACGCTTTTTATCCATCCTTAATGTCCAAATCAATGCAGGGAGCATGAAAATGAAGGGCTTTTAGAGTACTTCTTTGAACCTGCTGAATTATAGAAGGTAAAGCGGAAATAGCTATAGTTTACCTCGGAATGTTTGGGTTATACGTGACCAATTGTATTTTAATTGTGCTTTTAACCAATTTGGCACATTATCTGTCAAGATGTTAGTTGAGTGGTTGACCAGTGTGTGAAGAATAACCAATTAATAATTCCTGAACCATTTCACACTTTGAGAGCTAATTTATTTATTTGCCATGCATTGCCCAATTGGAGATGAGGCTGATGGAATTACAGCTGTGGATTCCTTCCTCAATGGATTCAGGTGGCTACATATTGGAAAACAGAGTGGTATTGTGGGTTGCCTATGACTGGGGAGACCAAGGGGGCATAATTCATTTCCTACTCACCCAAACGGCTCACTTGGGCCAGTTACTGATTCTCAACTTAAAAGTGTGAGTGAGGGCTGCATAGGCCACTGCAAGGCTCTTGGACAGAAGGCTGAACAATAAATTCAATCAATAATCTAAGTACAGATTTGGTTGCCCTGATGAAATACAGTGAAGAACATAGGAGCCAACCTCTAGGGGCCAAGGGGTCTTTGGTCCCCAATAAAATATTTGAGAGGGCCAGCCCCCCCCCCAAGTTGATGGGCACTGCCATTCAAATGGTGTGTGTGCACCACATGAAGTGATCAATTATGCAGGCCATGCTTTAACCAGGATTATACATTTTCACTCTGGAATTACTTCTCTAGGGGATTAAATGGGTCTGATGTCTTTATCAGATTGAAAAATTAGGGAATTATATAAGAACTCAGTTGGGAGCTGCAGCATTTCTATAAAATTCCAAAAATGCTAATTTAGTTTCCTGGCCACCTTCAAGCATTATCAACCTTCCAGCAGCAGCCCAAAGTGAGAGAAACAGCTCATAAAAGCTCTTGCAGAATCTTATGGTTAAATTGCAGTATTATTCATGGCCTCCTCCCCTCTGTGCCAAAATAGTTCTTGTTTGGTGAGGGTGCCAAAGATTGCATGATCCTTTCAGTAAGGAAACCAAGGCATTCTTTTTTCTTTTTTATAAGTTGTTTAGGACCATATTCATCTTCATTTTACTGCCAACAGGTGGATACTTGCTTGCTGTAACTTCTGAAAATATGAGCAAAATCTTAACTTAATTGCAAAGCTAGGTGTCTGTGATTTATTCTAGCCTGAGTATTTTCATGGAGAATGTTTGTTTAAAGGTGGTTAAGGGCAGATATAAATCAAACCAGGCTTTCATATGCGTGGAGCAATCACCATTCTACTAACCCTGCTATGAGAGAGTAAGAATGTTTCTTCCAAATCTCTGTCTCCAACCATTTCAGACAGGGGTTTCTCTAAGCGCTGCCTAGACTCTGAGCCAGGGGCCTTCTTAATGCAAGGCAGATGTTCTACCCACTGAACTACAGCCCTTCCCAAGCTACCAGATGTGGGCAGGCATGGCAGAAGCAGTGGTGCCCCGCCAGCAAGAAAGGTGAAGCACCACTGACTGTGCCACTCTGGGCTCCATGCTTCATTTCCACAATCACCATCTTTTCTTCCTTTGTTGGCACTTACTGAAACACTGGGAAAGAGCAAGAAAGAGCAGGAATTCTCTTCTTCACCCCCCCCCCGATAGTTTTGCAGAGGTGATTAAGGATCTCTTTTATTTGAACACATACTTTTTGATCAATGGTAAGGAGAGGATAACTTTGGCTGAATATTTTGACGTAGGTTTACAAATATGCATTTCTTTGCAAGCCTACTTTGGGGACATAGCTTCTCATCTCAAGAAGGTTAAAGTCCTAAAATAAATATCCAAGTATAACACATCTTCCTCCTCAAGAGCTGATAAAGCGCTCTCAGGTCTACAACTGAGGCAGCATAAGGTTATGCTCAGATGAGCCCCAGTGCTGAGCAGATATCTGGGCACCGTCATTGCTTTACCTACATAGCCAAGCTGTCGCTTTCCTCTGTAACCTGTTTTACCCTCTAGACAGAAGGGAGGGGGCAGTGGGCCCTGAGCAAGTAAAGAAGCCAAGCTGGAAATCACGTCAGCCTGAACTTCTTCCTCCGCTGCCTCTCTGGGGGAAGAGATTTCTACTGAGGGTGGGATGTGGGAATGGGGTGGAGGAGATACGAGATGTCAGGATACGGAGGGGAAGGAGAACAAAAAAAAAACATTTCCCTTGGCAATTCTGTTTCCCTTTCTCGGGGGGGGGGGAGCGGGGGCACTACTTTCTTCATTCTTTATCCCAACTGACAAGTACAAGCACTTTGGGCCCTAACTGGATGTGAACATTGTCAAAAGGAATTTGGGCTAAAGGAAGGCATCTGCAGTTCCGTTCTGATTGTGCTCAGCACTGGAGCCACTTTTGCCGACGTGGAGGGTGGCTGGTGGGCAGACACCAGCGCAGATGGGAACTTCACATACTGTACGCATCATGACCAGCTATAAAAAGAGTCACAATGAATCAGTTGTTACACAGCAAGTCTCCTTGGAACCTTCACATCCAATTTCAATCCATCTGACAGCCATAGCTTACAGTGAGCTTTTGTGTTTAAGCATCGGGACAGTATTAATGCAGGAGCAGAGCAGCTCTGGATTGCCATCGTGCAGGTTGAACCACTGATCTCCGCCAGTTGTTTTGAAGGGCGGGGTGGCTGAAGGGGAAGCCGCTGCCCTCGGAAGGGGAAGGAGGCCGGGGAAGTCTGTGGCGATGATAACTGAGACGGTTGGGAAAGGGAGACCTGCAGCCTAGTGCCGGCAACTGTGAAAGAGAAATTCTCTGCTCTGGTTAAAATTCTTTGGTCTCAGTAGACAACAGAGGAAAAAAACACAAAATTAAAATGGGTGGGGGATAATTAAAGCAAACAGCTTAACTTTCCTTGAAAGGTGAGTCAACGGAAAGCCACTGTGTGGTAAACTGACAGGCTGGAATGAGTTGACTTGACAGTCCGTTGCTCAGGTAAAGGTTTGACGGTAGCAGCACAAGCTTTCTGAAGTGAAGTATTATGAAAAGGTAAATTATGTTTTGTATTCATGACTGAAAGCATTTTATTTTAAACCCGACGCTGTCAAGGTGGAGATGCTAGCTTTACGTACCAGCGCCTCTAGCCTTGCAATGTGAGTGAGGCAACATGACAGCTTGTAATAAGTAATTTTTATACAGTTGCATTTATCACTCAAGTAGGCTTGGCAATATTAAACACAGACCTTAAAATGCTGCGGAAGAGAAGGACAGGGGCTGCGGGCCATACAGTGTTTGTGTGTGTGTGTGTGTGTGTGTGTGTGTACGTGCGCGCGCACACACACACACACAACTTTTCTTTCTACGCTCTCTTTAAACCGGTTTCTGTTAATGTAGCACTTTTTAAGATATGCAGCAAAATGCCTCCAAATTGTTAATACTTCACTGAAAGGTTACGAATGGAATGACCCCATTTAGCCCAAAGGATGTTGTTTTAGGCTTTAATGAATTAGACATTGCTACTATTTCCCAGCAAAAATCAATTGCCTCAATTAACAAATTTCCACCGTTCCAAATATTTACAGAGCCAAAGGCTCATAGTCTCATATCTGGCTCTCTTCTGTTGCTCTTAGTCCTCTTGCTAGATTTGGTAAATGCAAGTGGCAGCTGCTCTGCTGCATTTGCTGTGAAGCATAGTTGCAGGAATGCCTGGTTTTGATCACCTTTTCAGCCCTCTCCTTTCCCGAAGGTTTTTAATGATGAATGATCCGTTGCAATTAGGATTGGCAATGGGACAGTATTTTGCTGCTCAGACCAATAAGATTGTGTTCTGCCATGTAATCAGCACCGGGACTTGGAATGCTGGTAACTTCCAGTTCCTTGAATGATAAGCCTCCATCTTTTGTCTGGCTGCACCTATTTTCTTAAGGTTGCCATATTTCAAAAAGTAAAATCCAGGACACCCCAAAATTAGGAAACTCCACCGAAATTGATGAGCTGTTTTTAGGGAAACCCCCTAAAAAGTTGTTGAACTTTTTTAAAAACATAAACGTCCTAAGATCTGGACATACGGCAGCCCCAGGCTCTTGCCCTCAGGGCTAGCCGGCCAATGAGGCAAGATCAGGCAGCAGGATCCACAGAGGCAACAGATCTGGCCTCCAAGGAAGGCACCACCTGCTGCTGCAGCCACCTTTGTGGTGTGTTCCTCAGAAGCAGCCTCCCCCCACCTCTCCGCACCCCAGTGCTGCCTCTACAGTAGCCTCATGGTGAATAGGAAGTGCTGGCGGTCTCCTCCCACCCTTGTTCCCAATGCAGATCTTCACTGCCTGCTTCTTCCCTGGTGGGAGGGGGGCACCATTTTGCGGTTCACCTCAGGTGCCAGCCCTGCCAACCTTCATCCACTTGATATATTTTAGTTTTGGTCAACCAAGAACACTGGACTTTTTATTTTATTTTAAAAATGGCAATCTGAACTGCCAATGAAAGCAAAGGACAAGCAATAATCTAAGGCCTGTCCATACCTTGCAGGCTGGTCCTGCTGCAAATCAGCAGTCACTCCTTTGGAGACAAATTTATGGTTTATTTAAAATATTTATACACTGCATTTTCCTTAGCATTCAAGGTGGCTTACCAACACAAGAAAGTATAACATAATGAAAACAGTAACATGGAAAAGAAACAACATCCATAAAAGCTGGCAATGAGAGAGCTTAAAAGCAACAGCAACATATATGTATATTCATGCCTGGTTCTGAAAAAAGTTACCTAATTGTGCACAGTACTGATTGGCTGGCTCTTATGACAATCACAAACCCTCCTCCCTTTCTTACTTTGTCATCTTGCTATGTAGATGGCACTTTAAAAAATAAATAAATTTGTATACCGCTCTTCATCCAAAGATCCCGCGGCAGTTCACAACATAAAACCACAGAATGAAAACACAAAATTCATACAGTAATAAAACAAAAGCAAAGTCAATAAACCCCCTCCCACAAACACAGATTGGCTGGTCTTTGAATGGCCATTTATTGGTAGATTGCATTGTGCATTACAGCTCTGAACTGGGCAGCTTCAAGGCCCCTCCTCTCCCCTCTTATGATTCTTTATCTTTCAGTCAGACCAGACCTTCAAATTAAGAATTGTCCTCTGAATGTGCCCTATGCTGTAATATCTTTCTAAGATGTCGTTTAGATTCCAGGGGCAGGGGGGAACTTAGCAGATACTCTGATCTCTATAACCAGACATAATATAACTCCAATGAATTCTGCTTTCCATTAGCCACCAGGGAATAGACAGATAACCTGCATCATTAATCCCTAAATAGCTAGCTAGTTTAATGTATACTTCACTTTCCTTGTAGTAAACCAGTTTCAAATATTGGAGAAAACTACAGCAAAGCAACCAGCTCTGAAATGTATATGCTCATACTTTGCAAACAACGGAAAGCCATGTTACCTTTGTAACAGCATTATAAAATCTCTAGGCTGTGCCTGAATGAGAAAGCATCTGACAATTTTATACCCAGTAGTTTGCTATTTCTGATCTATCTTTGTACAGTACTGTATGCCATGCCTATGACCTGATTCTCCATTCAGCCATACCAGAAAACAGTCAATCAGGATGCATTCTGTGTGACTCTGAAGTTATACTCATGCAAAATTGGAAGTTAAGGGGAAATGAATTAGGTCAATAGTAAGGAAGAATTGCACCTATATATCCTATGGCGCTGGGCACTCAAACAAACTACTGTATAGAGGAAAAATAATGCCTCAAATTAAGGCCATTCATGGGATTCTAATTATTTCTCCAGAGCAAACATTTCAGTCTCTTATGGGAGACTCAGTTCTCACAGTATTTTCATATACAGTTAGATCATATTATATTTTTTCAACTAGCAAGTACAGTGTCTTCACATTCAATGTTAACACAAAAATATCCCATACCATTATTTTCTGCAAACAAACAAAGCTTCATACTTCCTCAAGTAAATCCAGGAATTACTCTAGGATTCTTAGGTCAAAGGGGCCCATTATGTCAGAATATTTCCAGAGTAAAAACTCCTTGGAAAACAAATTCACTGAGATCATCCTGGAAGTATAGATGTGGCAGGGATCAAACCAAGTAGTATTGTAGTGAAATACACTTCCGGTGAAATTCGGTAGCATCACATTATGCTGCTGCTTGTGCCATGGCTGAAACCAAAGGGTGATGTGCTGCCTGCTAACTGCATTTGCATATTGTAAGATTTCCATAATAAAAGGAGGTATGTAAATACTTTAAATATAAGTAATAGGGATGAATATCTGCTAAAGAATGGGTTAAACATCCCCCACTTTCCTGATTATTGAGAAGCTGGTTGGTAGTGCAGAAAGGGTTCGTTTTATTAGAGAGGGGAAGTGGGGGCTTAATCGCGTTTGAGGAATAATAATAATAATAATAATAATAATAATAATAATAATAATAATATATTATTTATACCCTGCCCATCTGGCTGGGCTTCCCCAGCCACTCTGGGCGGCTTCCCAAAAAAATTGATTTATAGACATATCTACATGCTCAAGCCTATTAGAAGCAAGCAGATCCTGGTTTTGTTTTGTTTTTACCATTTCCCATCAGTTAATGAGAAGAGAATTTGCATTCAGAAATCATCAAAGGGTAAGAACTTTTCTTTTCTTTTCTTTTTTGTTAACACTTTATTGCAGAACAATTTACATACAAAATTAAAGAAAAAGAACAAACAGACAAAACAATACCTCAATAACACCACTAGACTTTAACTAATAGCACAATATCTAACATCACACATTCTTTTGACTTCCAATTCACCTCTTTGTGCCTCAACGTATTCTTAGCCTGTACACGCTTTCTGTTATATGTGTTACTAATCTGGAATTTCCTACATTTATAGCTTCCCTTGGTCTTCAAAATTCAATCTAGACCTGTCAGAAGGTTTACATTTTCACAATATTGTTTTAAATATTCTTTAAATATTGTCCACTCTGCACACTTTCTGGTTTGAGTTTCCTCTTATTCTCACAGTCATTTTCGCAAGTTCTACTTTTCGCAAGTGAGAATTTTTCAGTGAATTTCTCAGTGTGTGGGGCCCAGAGTTTTTGTCCCTTTATCTTACATTCAGTGTGGCCAATGGATGTTTATACAGTCATACCTCAGGTTGTTGTTTTTTTGGATTACGGACCGCCGAAACCCAGAAGGACTGGAACGGGTTACTTCCAGGTTTCGGCAGTCACGCATGTGCAGAAGCACTAAATCGCACTTTGCGCATGCGCAGAAGCGCCGAATCACAATCCACGCATGCACAGATGTGCTGCTGTGGGCTGCAAACACTGCAGGTTGCAAATGCTGCAGGTTGTGAACGTGCATCCCGCACAGATCACGTTCGCAACCCGAGCCTCCACTGTACGTGTCTTTTCTTTCACTCAACAAATCATCTCTCTGAGACTCTATGGCTTTCCACAGGGCCCACATTTCCTAAAGACCCCTATGCCATCCCCAGGTGGGCTTTCCTGTAAGCCATGAATAGGCAAACTAAGGCCCAGGGGCTGGATCCAGCCCAATCGCCTTCTAAATCCGGCCCGCAGATGGTCCAAGAATCCGCGTGTTTTTACATAAAGAGTGTTCTCCTTCAGGGAGAGCACGTGTTGCGGTGGGCTCTACTGAGCCACCCCCTTTGTTGCTGGGTAAGTTCTCCAAGATGGCCAGGGGGCAGTGATTGGATTGCTGAGTTGCTGGGGGGAAAGTTATGTTGCAATTTTGGTGGGAGGGGTAAAAGGTTTAAATACTCTGCACGCAGCCTTGTACTTTCTCTTTTGCTGCGTGCAACGGATCACCCGCCCACCCGCCCTTGAGTAAGGGGTTGTTGCGTTGACCTGGCTATGCCTGTCATGGGGTCGTCTGCCTTTGAGCAGGGGCCTGGTAAGAATTTTTCCACCTGGCAAATTGGCTGGCTGGGTGGTTTTTGCCTACTGTGTAGCAAATCGTCACAACTTGTAAGGTTGTGGTTAGGCATTGGTTATAAATCTGGTGGAGGAGGGGTTAGGATAGGCTGGGCCTGCCCCTCCATGGTTGCTGCGGAAAGGGAATTCTGTTAAAGGAATCCTGGGGCTTGCCATCTTTTCGTCCAATCCCTGGAATGGGACTAGGGCCGGCAAGCCTTCGGGGAGCAGGTGGTTGAGAATTGAGGGTCTGTGACTCAGCTCCAATTCTTCCCCGACTTGTTTTCCCACACTGGCTTTTGGTGGTGCCCGGAAGTCAGTTCTGTCCCCAGGCGGGCGGACAGATAGTCTTAACGAATGCCTAAACAACCACTCACGGTTTGTATTTGAATAAAGTTGTGGCCAAAATCATGCCAAAAACCTTAAACAAAAAATTACTTGTCCGTTGTGAGTTATTTTGGGGGGTGGATTGGGGACCTCGACACGCAAGTAGAATGTGTGTTTTTATTTAAAATGCATCTCTGGGTTATTTGTGGGGCATAGGAATTCATTCATTTATTATTATTTTTCAAAATATAGTCTGGCCCCCCACAAGGTCTGAGGGACAGTGTTTGCCCCCTGATGAAAAAGTTTGCTGACCCCTGCTGTAAGCAATGGAAAGTGGTGAGGCTGCCTAGTATGTGCCTAGTGTTGTTGTTGTTTTCACTTTTAAAGAAATCAGTTCATAAATAAAGGGTTTTTTCTATAAAGCTAAATGGAAGGATTTCCCTTGAAAACAAAGTCAGCAAGCGCATCAGTCTCAGGCACTCAATAGCCAGTCTCTACAGCTTCAGGGCTTCATTTAAAGCTCAGAGGAAGGTGTCGTAAGGTAGCAGTTCCTATTGGCGTTTTTCCAGATCAGAAAGCAGAGGTGGCTGAAGAAGTTGCAGAGCACTGGGAGACATGTTTATGGGAAAGTGGTGGGGAAATATCTTCCATGAATATCTTAACATTTTAAGATCTTTAAGATTCCTTTGGAATGTTGGTTGGTGTGGGATTGAGCATATCATTATATGCCCAATCCCACACCAACCAACATTCCAAAGGAATTTTAAAGAACCCCAAGAAAGAGACCGAAAAATGAAAACCTCTTAAGCAAGGGAAGTAAACTTCCAAGATACTGGAGGACAAGTTTCAGTGCAGCACTAATAAAAACGGGAAAACCAAAAACAGGCAGCAAAACCACTGATCATGCATCAAATTCTCAGAAAGCCACAATTTCCCTCCCTCAGGGCTCCCTGCCACTTTTAGCCAACCCCAGCTAAAACGCTTTGCGCTCTCTCTTGCACTGTGTCCAAATTCAAACTGGCAAAACTCACTCCAAACTGTTGCTGCTCTGTGGGTGTGGGACAGCAGCAGGCAGCATTCGCAAAATCAGTTGAAGTTGATATAATTCAATGACATTGTTTTGTTTATCCTCTTGTTCACTCATCACTTGCCCTTTCATAATGATGGGTTGATTTAAAATCTATTTATGCCAATCTTCAGCAGAGCTGCCTGGGCAAATTAAAATAAATAAATAAAACAAAACAACATGTGCCAATAAAAATGCATATTTTTAAATGCCTGGGAGAATAAAAGCTCCTTTGCCTGATGTTGAAAGAAAACAGGGCTGGCACTCGGCAGGCATCCACAAAGAGCCCTCACCACCCCTGAGAATCATAGAATCATAGAGTTGGAAGAGACCACAAGGGCCATCGAGTCCAACCCCCTGCCAAGCAGGAAACACCATCAGAGCACTCCTGACATATGGTTGTCAAGCCTCTGCTTAAAGACCTCCAAAGAAGGAGACTCCACCACACTCCTTGGCAGCAAATTCCACTGTCAAACAGCTCTTACTGTCAGGAAGTTCTTCCTAATGTTTAGGTGGAATCTTCTTTCTTGTAGTTTGGAACCATTGCTCCGTGTCCGCTTCTCTGGAGCAGCAGAAAACAACCTTTCTCCCTCCTCTATGTGACATCCTTTTATATATTTGAACATGGCTATCATATCACCCCTTAACCTCCTCTTCTCCGGGCTAAACATGCCCAGCTCCCTTAGCCGTTCCTCATAAGGCATCGTTTCCAGGCCTTGGACCATTTTGGTTGCCCTCCTCTGGACACGTTCCAGTTTGTCAGTGTCCTTCTTGAACTGTGGTGCCCAGAACTGGACACAGTACTCCAGGTGAGGTCTGACCAGAGCAAGTTTGTGGTCAACCAAGACTCCTAGATCCTTTTCACATGTACTGCTCTCAAGCCAGGTGTCCCCCATCTTGTATTTGTGCCTCTCATATTTTTTTTTGCCCAAGTGCAATACTTTACATTTCTCCCTGTTAAAATTCATCTTGTTTGTTTTGGCCCAGTTCTCTAATCTGTCAAGGTCGTTTTGAAGTGTGATCCTGTCCTCTGGGGTGTTAGCCACCCCTCCCTCTGGTGGAGTGCTTCCACCCCTCTGGTGGAAGGTGCTCCCTCTGGTTGGCATCCACCTTACCTCACATGGCAGAAACGCCTGGAGGAGACAGGTTGGTATGGGTGCTGGTGTCCCTTCAGGTTGCTGGGTCTTACGCAGTATAGGACTTTAAAGGTAAACACCAGCACTATGAATTGTGCCTGGAAAGGATTGGGAGCTTGTGAAGTTCCTTCTGGATCAGTGATATATTTTCTCACCAGCTGGTCTCCATACCAACAGCTGTATTCTTAACTAGCTGCAGTTTCCAAACAGTCCGCAAAGGCAGCACCACAGACAACACATTACAGCAGTTAAACCCAGTTGTGGTTAGGCTGTCTCTGTTCTGGATAGGCTGGAGCTGGTACACAGCCGAACTTGGTGAAAGGCACTTCTTGCCAAAGAAACTGCCTTGGCTTCCAGTGACAATGCTTGGGTGAAGGAGCACACTCTCTCTCACTCATACTCACTCTGTCTCTCTCCCACACACACAGTGTGTTAATACAGAGAGATGCAGAGAAGAACGTATCTGCAAAAATAACTCAAACAAACGGGGGAGGGGGGCAGTAACGGAAGTGACACTGTGGAAGTAAAATGTGCAGACATTATTAGGAATTATGAGCCTCAGAAATAAATGGCATGACCATGCACAGAGTGCACCTTTCTCATTTGCACACAGGAGTACAAATATTCAAATGGAAATTGGTCAATCATGCTGCAACTTTATTCTACATCCATTTTGGGGTATACAGAAGTAATACAGATACTGTATTAAGGTGAAAATATATTATTTGTTGCAACCTTGAACCTGCTGCCGTGTGGCACATACTATAAGAATCCATAGTGATCTACATTTTTTTTCCATTACCAGGAAGTGACAGGATATAAACACCTTGATCAAATTTGTGTGGGCAATGACTGTGAATGAACATGGCTAATTGCACATAGAACAGCTTGCTGTCCCAGGCTGAAATTGTAATGAAGCCCAGGGAAAATAATGCAGGTGACTTCTGTCCTCCTGATTCACTACTCCCTTGTGGCCATGGCACCAGAAAATTTGATGAGCAGAAGGCTCTGATTGCAATGGCAGAAATTACGTTGTGGATAGCTGAGGTTCTTTTGACCTTTGTGTGAGATGGTGATGAGCGTTTCTTTTCCCCATAAGCTTAGGAATGGGTGGAATGCAAATGCCCTCTCCTGTGTGATCCTTCAAGAGCATCTTGTGACAGCAGGCAGTGTGTTTGGGGTAGAGCACCTTTGTGCACTTGGGAGCAAATACTTGTGAAGAAAGATTGCAAAGTGTTGCTGGTGGAAGGGAGTGTTGTTTACTCTGATTACAGGTTCTTAGTTTTAAAGCTCAGTAAGCTTTGTGGCTCAAGCATTTGTTTGCTGTTTTAGTGCTAAGCATGTTGGATGGTAGAAGAAGCAACGTCCATCACGGTAAAAGTTACAGCTCCTCATCCAGATGAATTCTGGTTGTGGGTTGTTGTAGATAAATTGCCCCACGCTCTTATAAGACTGCTACCTCATGGGTTCATATTCCTTTGGTGTGGCTGTGGGTTCCTTTCCCTTGTAACATGTGATTCTGGGAGGAGAGATGCACTGTTTCCTTGGAAAATGTCACATATTGCAAGAGATGAAGGAACCACCACTGAGCATGGACCCCACCACACTTAAGACAACGACTAGGCAGTGTTATCTAGAGCCAAATCAGGAGAGCACAAGACTCTTCGCCTCAGGGTTAGGGGTTCAAACTCCACATTGGGCAAAAGATCCCTGCACTGCAGGGGGGTTGGACTAGATTACCCCCACGGTCCTTTCCAACTCTTCAGTTCCATGATTTTATGAAATCCAAATGTCTTGCTGGTTGGGGTTGTCATTTTCTTGGGTGTTATGGAGTTCCAACACTTATGGAATTGGTCTATTAAAAATGAAGCTTATTACCAAAGACAGCAAACTTCTGTAATCTCTTCAAAACAGATGTTGTCAGAGCTGCCCGAAGTCCCAGGTCACGAGGACCAAAGCCAGGTCGTTGTTATATACAAAAGTCTTTATTGAAGTTCAGTCTCTATTTCAAAACCGTAGCGCGCAGCTCTACGTCTTAAACCCTAGACCGCCGAAGCTCCGTCTGAATCTCCTCCCCTCTGACACCAGTTTAAGACTCTAGACCTGCTCCACCTCTTCCTCTGCTCTCTCCTCCTCTGGGTCCTCCTGTCCGCTGGGGCATTCCCCTTTCTGGACTCTTCTGACGCTGAGTCCCCTGACTCCTCCCCCTGCCTCCGGCAGGCTTTAGGACCTGGTTCCCAATCCGGGTTCTCTGCTGTCCCGCGCGCCTGTACATTTGAACTTGGCTCTCGCGCCAACCCAGTGACCTTCCTCCTGACCGCTACACTGCTTCTGTCACTACTTCCCTAGTCCAGGAGGCTAGCTGGACCTGACCTCCCCTCCGTTCCCTGACTCTCCGATGGAGGCGTGGTCAGCCCTGACTCATCTTCTCTCCCTGCTGGGGGAGACGCTGGCCCCGAGATCTGGGACTCTTCCCCCCCACTACGCTCTGGTGGGGAAGCTGGTCCTGATCTCCAACTGCTGCTCTGGGAGTCCCCGCTGGCCCCTTGCTTCTGGAGTGTCCCCTTTTGGACCCCCCTTGCCCTGGCCACCGGCGCCCCCTTCTGTGTATCTTCTGATTCGCTGGAGAGGCTCATGGAATCTCTCGGGCCACTGTCATCTTCTCCTACGCTGCCCTCAGATTCTTCCCCTTCGCTCTCCATTTCCTCTCTTCCCTGTGCCTCTGCTCCTCAGCCCCTGACATCCATCCCCCCCTCGAAGCCCCCCCTTCCCCCCTCCCCCTCTTCTGGTGTGGGTTCCGGGTGCTCCAGTGCTGTGGGGGTGAGTGCGGGATACAGTTCTTCCCCCCTGGTGTGCAGCCAGCCGGCAGGATCCGGCCAGTCCGCAATGGGCTCATCGATGTCGATCTCCTCTGCTTCCATCTCTCTGCAGGTGTGTTCGAACCCCGGATCCTCCCCCAACACGTCCATGTCCCCCTCTCCCCCTG
Organism: Podarcis erhardii; assembly: GCF_964252035.2. NCBI lineage: Eukaryota > Metazoa > Chordata > Lepidosauria > Squamata > Lacertidae > Podarcis > Podarcis erhardii. The sequence goes on along the minus strand of NC_138507.1, from coordinate 4,333,558 downwards.
TTGCCTCGGGTGACGCTGCGTGCGAGGGCCCACTCAGCAGTTCCCTGCTCCACCCCACCTCCGGTTGATCTTCCCACCAATAAGAGCGGTCCGTGCCAAACCCTGAGACTGACCCCTCTGGGGAGCTAGTCTCTGGCGCCGTTTCCTCAGCTGATGAGAACCCCTGGAACGTGCTGGCTGAAAGTGTGGGTGTGAAAAGATACTGCCGGCATGGGTCTGTGTGGGAATAGCGCATGAAACTTGTCTTTGAGGTAGTGCTCCTCCACCGCATAGTAAGGCACCCACCTGTTGGCGCTGGCCGGGGTACCTTCCCTGGCTAGGAGATATTCTACCCCCTCTTCCCCCCATCTCGAGTCTAAAATCTCTGTGGCCTCGTTGAGTGGCGCCACCCTCGGTGTCCCCCTCTTCGTGGGCGCCTCGCTGAGCGGGTCTGGTGCGGTCCCTGGCGCCTGAAACCTGTGGGGTTCCTTGTAGGGTGTGAGCACTGATCTATGAAAGACCGGGTGCATTCTGGAACCCTCCGGGAGTGTCAACTGGAAGGCCACTGGATTGATCTGTGCCTCGACTTGGTAAGGACCTAGCTGCTTGTGTCCGAGCTTCTTCTTAGCTAACGATCTGGCCGGCACTGCCTGGGCTGCTAACCAGACCCAGTCCCCCACCTGGATGTCCTGTGTCTCTCCTGTGTCTGTCTGCCTGCATTTTGTAGGCGTGTTTTGCTAGCTCCAACTGCCGTCGGAGTTGCTCGTGGACCTCCTGTAACTCCACTGCCAAGGCCTCTGCTCCCTGTGGCTCCCCCTCCCCCACTCTCTCTAATCCCGGGAAGGTTCTGGGATGCCGCCCATTGTTGGCGAAGAACGGTGTCACCCCCGTGGACACGTGCTTCGTGTTGTTGTAGGCAAACTCGGCCAGCGGTAGGTAGTCCACCCAGGTCGAGGGCTGTTGATTCGCGTAGCATCTCAGGTACTGCTGCATGGTGGCGTTGACCCTCTCCGCTTGTCCGTTGGTCTGCGGGTGTCGTGCCGACGCTAAGTTGATCTTGACGTTCAGGATGCCCAGCAGCTTCTGCCAGAAGCTCGAGATGAACTGGCGACCCCGGTCTGACAGGATGGACCGCGGTAAGCCGTGCACTTTGAACACGTGGTCTATGAACAGTTTGGCGGTCTGTTCCGCCGTGGCCACCTTCGCGCAAGGAATGAAGTGCGCCATCTTGGTGAACATGTCTACGACCACGAGTACCGCTGTTTTGCCCCGCGAGCTGGGTAGATCTGTGACAAAGTCCAGGGCCACCCTCTCCCATGGTTCGAGCGGCGTCTGTAGCGGTTCCAGCAGTCCCGCCGGCGGCCTGTGTACTGGCTTGGCCCTTTGGCATGTGTCACACCTAGTGACGTAATCTGCGACTTCTCCCCTCATCTTGGGCCACCAAAAGTCTCTGGCTACTAATTCCACCGTCTTATCCTTGCCGAAGTGCCCGGCGCTGGGCGCGTCGTGTAACTGTTGCAGTACTTTCGCGCGGAGGTCGTCTCCCGGCACGTAGAGGGCCCCCTTGCGGATGAGCAGTCAGTCGCGTATCTGGAACTTGTCGTCCTTCGCTGTGCCTCTTCGCACCTCCTCCATCTTGGATTGTGCGAAGGAATCCGTCTGCAGCGCGCGACGTACCGCGTCCAGGTCCACGGTGGCTGAAGCGCATGCCCACGCTTTCGGTGCGAAAATGTGTTTGGCCGCCGCCGGTGCCGCTTCCTCGAGGTACTGCGGCTTCCTGTATAGCGCATCCGCCATGACGTTGTTGTCTCCCGGGATGTATTCTATCCTGAAGTCGAAATCCGCAAAGAACTCCGCCCAGCGGATGTGTCTCTGGTTCAGGAACCGCGCTGTGCGCCAGTACTCCAGGTTCTTATGGTCCGTGCGGACCTGCACTGTGTGTTTGGCTCCGATGAGGAAGTGCCGCCACGCCTTGAAGGCTGCATGAATGGCCAGCAACTCCCTGTCCCAGATGGTGTAGTTCTGCTCCGACTTGCTGATTTTCCTGGAGTAGAAAGCACACGGCCTCCAGTCCCCTTGCGGATCTTGCTGCAACAGGACTGCCCCCAAGGCTCTGTCCGAGGCGTCCGTTTCAACCCTCATTGGTTTGCTGGGGTTGACGTGTAGCAGTTGCTCTTCGGACGCGAAGAGACGCTTGAGTTTCTGAAAGGACCACTCCGCCTGGTCCGTCCAGGTGAATGTCTTCTTGGAGCTGAGGGTGTCCGTGATGGCCGCCGTCTGCATAGCGAATCCCTTGATAAACTTGCAATAGAAGTTGGCGAAGCCGATGAACTTCTGGACCTCCTTCCGATTGCGAGGGCTCTTCCAGTCCAACACCGAACGGACCTTGACGCTGTCCATGGCGAGTCCCTTGTCGGACAGCTTGTAGCCCAGGAAATCCACCTCCGTCATGTCGAACTGGCACTTCTCCAATTTGGCGTAAAGTCTGTGCTCCCGTAGTCTCTGCAGGACCTCCTTCACGTCTCTGTCGTGAGCCTCCTGTGATTCCGAGAAAATCAGGATGTCGTCTACGAAGCATACGCACTTCTTGTAGAGGAGTCCCGCTAACACGTGGTGCATGAAGGCTTGGAAACAATGGGAGCCATTTTGCAAGCGAAACAGCATAACTCTGTATTCATAGGTGCCTAAAGGCGTAAACATGGCCGTCTTCCACTCATCGCCCTCCCGCATGCGTATAAGGTTGTACGCCCCTTGCAGATCCAACTTGGTGAAGATGCGTCCCTTCCTCACCGTCGCAAGCAGGTCGTCGATCTTGGGCATGGGGAATGCCGTGGGCTTCGTCCTCGAATTTATGACCCGGTAATCAACTACAAGCCTCTTTTGGGGCGTGTCTTTTTTCTTCACGAAAAACACGGGACTGCCCCCCACTGCTTTGGATTCTTGGATGAATCCCCGCTTCAAGTTGTGATCTATGAACTCCCTGAGCTCTTGCAGTTCGTCTTCAGACATGGAATACAGTTTTCCAGTCGGCAGCGTCGCCCCCGGCAGGAGGTCAATCTTGCAGTCGTAGGACCTGTGGGGAGGCAGCTTGTCCGCTTCCTTCTCGCAGAAGACCTCCAAAAACGCCTTGTACTTGTTGGGCACCGCTTGCAGCATGCCCAAGTGTAGCTGTGGTTCATCCTCTCGCCCCTCATCTTCCTGGCTAGTCAGGATGCAGTGTTCTGCGCAGTAGGAGGAGCAGAAGGTCAATTGACGCCGGTACCATGCTAATGCCGGGCTGCGCCTGTCCAGCCAACTCATGCCCAATACTATGGGCGTGTCCGACAGGTGGGTGACATTGAAGCTGATGACTTCGCGGTGATTTCCAATTTGCATCACCATTGGCGGTGTTTGCTGTACCACCTGTCCTCCCAGTAGCTCTCTGCCATCAACCGTGACGACGTTCAGGGGCATTGTGGCTGGTAAGAGCGCTATGCGATGTTGCTTGATGAAATCCACTCCTATAAAGTCTGCATTACTACCACAGTCAATGGTAATAGGGACTTCCATGGTGTGTCCATTGGGGAGCTGGAGCGATGCGGTGAGTTGCACCACTGGTTTGGGCGGGAGGGGGTCTGTGGGCTGTAAAATCCCTGGGGACTGCTTCACTGACTCGCCTGGCTGGGCCCCAGTGCCTCTGCCTCCAACCAGGCTTCGTCGTTTCCCTGCAGCTGTTCCCCCTGCTGAACTGCTCCTTTTACTGTTGCTGAGGCTGCAGTGTGCTTTTGGAGCCTCTGGGGACACTCTGGCCATGTGCTGTGCACTGTCGCAGATGTAACACTTCCTGCTCCCTCTAGGAGGCTTCGCCTTGACTGCTCCTGGTGTTTGGGCTCTGGTTGCTGTCTGAGCCCTGGCACCACCTATCTCCATCGGCTCTTCTCCCCCCCCCCCCAGTGGAGGCGTGGACTGGGCGCGCGCTGTCTCTCTGGGTAGGAAAGGGGTTGATCTGGCTGGTGTGTGTCCCAAACGTCCTTCATCCTTGCTCCAAGGGCGTTCTTCCAGACGCACCCCTATCGCCAGCACCCTTTGGACGACTTCCGTGGTGCTGTTGGGTCTCTCCCCGCTCGCAATTTCATCTTTCACAGCCCCATTCAGCCCCTCCCAGAACAGGTCTCGGATGGCAGCTGAGTCCTTCTCCCAGCCCAGCGCATTTACCAACGCAAAAAAGCGGGAGTGATATTGTCTCACAGTGGCTTTCCCCTGCTTCAAACCATGCATTTCCCTTCTGGCCACATCCACATCAACCGTTGATTTAAAACAGGCGTCCATAGCCTTGATAAAAGCTGTTGAATCTTTGAGGGCGGGGTCATTTTCGCGCCATAAATTGCGCAGCCACGATTTAGCTTCCCCATGCAGATGAGTTATTATGAACCCCACTTTCTCCTCCTCATCTCTAAAGTCTTTCCAAAGCAAATTGAGCGCAAAAACTACGTCTGCCCTGAAGTTAGGATACTGCTGCAGGTTCCCGTCGAAATGGGATACGATGCTGCCCCCCCCCTCTTTCCAAGGCCAACTCCCTCCGGCTTGGGTCCTGGCAGCCCCTCCTTGCTCAAACGTTCCCACCTGGCTTGCAGATCCTGGCAGAACGCTACTGCTTCCTCCTCTCTCTTTCTGGATGCTGCTACTTCCAAGGAAAGCCTCGTGACTGCGTCTTGCAGGGCTGTCACTTTCTCATCTGTAGTCATCCTTGCCGATCTTCGTGAGCTCGCAAAACACCAAGTTTTGCCCCTCGCTGCGCCAACTCACGCTGCGAGGGTTTAGAGTGAGACGGAGCTTACTGTCAGAGCTGCCCGAAGTCCCAGCTCACAGAGGACCAACGCCAGGTCGTTGTTATATACAAAAGTCTTTATTGAAGTTCAGTCTCTATTTCAAAACCGTGGCGCGCAGCTCTACGTCTTAAACCCTAGACCGCTGAAGCTCCGTCTGAATCTCCTCCCCTCTGACACCAGTTTAAGACTCTAGACCTGCTCCACCTCTTCCTCTGCTCTCTCCTCCTCTGGGTCCTCCTGTCCGCTGGGGCATTCCCCTTTCTGGACTCTTCTGACGCTGAGTCCCCTGACTCCTCCCCCTGCCTCCGGCGGGCTTTAGGACCTGGTTCCCAATCCGGGTTCTCTGCTGTCCCGCGCGCCTGTACATTTGAACTTGGCTCTCGCGCCAACCCAGTGACCTTCCTCCTGACCGTTACACTGCTTCTGTCACTACTTCCCTCTTCCGGGAGGCTAGCTGGACCTGACCTCCCCTCCGTTCCCTGACTCTCCGATGGAGGTGTGGTCAGCCCTGACTCATCTTCTCTCCCTGCTGGGGGAGACGCTGGCCCCGAGATCTGGGACTCTTCCCCCCCCCACTACTCTCTGGTGGGGAAGCTGGTCCTGATCTCCAACTGCTGCTCTGGGAGTCCCCGCTGGCCCCTTGCTTCTGGAGTGTCCCCTTTTGGATCCCCCTTGCCCTGGCCACTGGCGCCCCCTTCTGTGAATCTTCTGATTCGCTGGAGAGGCTCATGGAATCTCTCGGGCCACTGTCATCTTCTCCTACGCTGCCCTCAGATTCTTCCCCTTCGCTCTCCATTTCCTCTCTTCCCTGTGCCTCTGCTCCTGAGCCCCTGACAGATGTCTACCTTTTTTGTTGGTGGATGGAGTTTAATGTCTTGAACCCACTTAACTCTCATGAGCAGAAAGCCAATGTATGTGTTCATAGTATTGATTCACAATGGCATCCCCTGGGGATAGTTTTATCATCAACAGCAATTCCCGTCCTTGAATCTCTCCATTTTCGTCTTAACACCTTTGGAGGCCCTGCAAAGTAAATAGTAGAATATGGAGATACAAACTTGACAGAAGTCAAAGTACATCCTAATGATTATTGTTCTGCCAGGGAAAAGTTTGATGAGCTATGAAGTTTTTTAAAACTCCGATATAAGGAAGGATGCCTGTCTTTTTCTTTGCATGGAGCTTTTCATAAATCTGCTGCAATTATGATCTCTAGTGTGATCTTTCTCTGCTTCTCAGATCCTTTTAGCATGCTGCAAGATTGGGTATATCCAAATTCACATATTTGTTATGATCTTGGTTACTTAAATATTCATGATAGGAGTCCTTTCAAAAGCCATTCTTAGACTATAGAAAGAAATGGATTAAAAACTCTATATTGGTGGCTACAGAGTGGCTTTTTTCAATAATTTATTTAGCAGTGTAAAGATGTGTTGCTGGCAATAAGCTATGTCCTCTTTATTGATGCCAAGTCACAATTTCCTGTTCCCTGGGTGTCATGTTTGTCTATGTCACTAACTGGCATCTTGCACGGACTCTTTATATTTTTAAGGTCACAATTAATCTCCAGCAATGCACAATCTGTACTAAGAGGGAGGTAACTACACTGCTAAGTAAGTACAACAGAAGCTGTGGATATTTCTATAGGGCTGGGACCAGTTTTATCCTGTGTTGTTTATACCACTGAGTAAATTACTGTAAGTAAATAAATATTAGATGATCCAAAAGGGAAAACTCACATCTCCAAAATATGTCCCTCAGTTAAATAAAAACACCCATAAGTAAATCAAATTATGATGCAGCTCAGTTACAGAAAATTTTGTTGATTAATCATATGAGTTTAAGAGTGTGATCTTACACACCAAGATGTAAGTCGTACTGAATTCAATGAGACTTGCTCCCTGGTAAGAATGTATAAGATTGCAGCATCAACCAAGGAGAAAGTCACAGAAATCCTTAATGTATATGTGCCCTAAATCTTGTCCCATGTTAAATAACATTCATTCATATTATCTGATGGTCCAGGTATTTCTAATCCTTCTTTTACTATTTGTAAAAGAACACACATTCGCATGCCTTTTTCCCCTTTGTGTGGTTGGCAGGTAAGCCTCTGGAAGGAAAAAGTAGGCTTTGGAAATCTGAAGCCTTGAATAGGTAAGAAGGAACTGTGGAAGGACTCTGCTGAACTTTTGTGGAAGAACTGTCTTGAAAAAGAAGGCTGGGGAATAAAATGGTGATGAAAAAAGCACACATACAAAACTGTTTCAAGAACTTTTTACTGATTGGTATGATTGCATTAAGATTAGTAAAGTTGACTTTTTAAAAGGCAGTGTTCATGGCCCTACCTTTCAATTCTCATCTCAACCCCCAGGCCTTTAAATGTTGCCTCATTTTACAACATCACCCCACCTCTCTGAAGGTAACAAATCCAGCAAGCCCTTCTTTTCTCCCTGACTTCCCACCAGAATTGAAATGGGACCTTCTAGGAAATGTTGGGCCCTGGGCACACCACACACTTCCTTTGCCCTCTGTTTCCAAAAAGTGGTTGTGCTGCTGTGTGACAAAAATGCAACTATCAGACATTACCCAGAGAGGGTTACATGGCTTTATTTTCCTTCTTTGGCTTGTTTATGCCCATGCTGACTAAAAAGAACACCCAGGTTCAATGAGTGACAAATCATTACAGACCGTACAATGTAATTAAAAAGCACAGCCATTGATCAGCTATGAGCTAAACCTGAGGACCCCCCCCCCCACCAAAAAAAGTGAGAGACCCAGAATAGCTGGCAAAACTTCTCATTGAATCTGTCTGAAATGGAAGATGTTCCCCCTGCAGGCATGGAGCTCAGCCCATTGTGCATTTCCATTAGAGATACACACTGACTCAGAGCATGCCATTGATGTTGGCCTATTTATGAAAGGCTGTTGAAAGAGGTTTCAGAGTTAATTGAAAAGAGCTGTTTCTGAAGTAAAGTAACTTCAAACAACACTGCTCTGAAATGTGTTTTAATGGACTGGAAATCCGTGAATTTCCCACATTGCACACATGAAATAAAGCACACACACACAAATGAAAGCTGTCTTGACGTTTGGTGAGATTTTTCTTTCTTTTCATTATCCCTTTCTAAGTAAGTTATTCAGTGGACAGGTGACAGAATAGCTAGAAAACTATCGACTGATAAGAGCAACAGCCGCAAAGGCCTGTCAGTGGTTTTGCCACATGTTTCTTTGCACTGAACAACCTCCTCACAAAGCCCTCTCTCAGATTTTAAATTTGCAGAAAGCTTATTTCAGTCCTCCTCATTTACTCCGTACATGCTCAGGTCCTGTTGAAAATAAGCTTGAAGTATAACACTTAAGTTTTCTGTGCTGGATTTGCACCAAAATTTGCATGACTTCAGGGGCAATTTGGATAATCTGTGCCAATAATCTGGCTAACAATATCTTGCTATCTAACTTGGATGGACCAAATTCTCTATGAGTAGAGATTTGACTGGGATATTTCAAAGTTCAGTCCTCAAACTCTTGCCTACTATATACTTTGTCATCTTCCGTAGCCTGTATCATGAATCTCTCACTTGTGTTATCATATTGAGTGAAGAGGGATCCTTCTCGGAGCTTGGCTGTCAACTCACTGACAGTCGGCCACCTGATGGCTTCTGAGGACATATTATTAGGATGAGCTGAGGTATTCTGGTCTCCTCCAAGGCCTTAAATAGGAGGTGTGGCCTTGGTTCATCATTGCTGGTCTGGATCCAGATGAAGAGAAACAGAGGACACAAAGAGAGGCTGCTTGGAGATGACCACACAGACTGCAAGAGCTGAGTCATGTGACTAGCACAGTTGCTGCAATAATGTTTGTAGCCTTACATCTCTGTGTTGTGTCTTTCATAGAATCATGGAGTTAGAGGGGACCATGAGGGTCATCTAGTCCAATTACAATGCAGGAATCTGCAATAATATTTTGCCCAACATGGGGCATACAACACACAACCCTGAGATTAAGAGTCTCATCACACTTGGAACAGGTCTCTTCTCTTCCTCTTTTGCTTTTAACAGTTTTTCTTCACCAGTGGCACCACAATACAGGTTCACAGCCATCCAAATCAAAGAAATAAAAATAGAAACATAATTCACAAGAAGAGCAAAGACACACTGCAACCTGTCCCAGCTGAGAAACTGTCAGTTGACTCCACATAAATGGTCTGTCTCAGTATAAAGTTCGTTCCTAGAGTGATGGGCCATATCCTACTGCAGTGATTTGGTTTAGGAATCTATCCCAGCTAAACAAGGAGCACATCCTTGTCTATAAAATAAATACTGTCCCTGTGTACACTTGGGATTCAATGCGTCCGTTGGGTTTGGCAGGCTGGAGATATGGGTGAGATCAAAAGTGAAAGCAAGCAATAGGATTAAAGGAATTAGATTATTATGTTTACTCACATATTGCTCAGTAGAACAGGTCTTCGCTGGGAAAGGATTTGTTTTCTGCTTGAAGAATTAACCTGAAAAATTTGTTCTAAATTTCCAAAGTTTCTGCTAAAGGCACTCTTTTTTCCTTTTTCCTTTTGTAAAGAACTTTTAGGAAAACTTAGCAGGAGGAGGCCAAGCCTGGAGCTGAGTGTGGCACAGCTTCAGTGGCTGGCTCCTTCTCCTCCTTCTCCCACTGTGGGTGGAAGGAGTGGGAGAGCAGCGCCCAGCTGGTGGCAGTGGCAGCAGCAACAGGAGGAGCCACAGGCCACTGCAGCCACGCGGCCACCACATTTGGCTCCACCTCCTGGCTCCTCCTGACATCCTGACATCACACATGAGATGTCGCCCCCCTCCATTATCCTCTGACAATGATCAAATACAAGTGAATTAACACTGCAGTTCATAGGCTAGCTTTGCCTCAAGCTAGCAGCCCATCAAGCTGAATGTCCACTTCAGGGAGCCCAGGAGAAGCCATTTATTCAGCATGCGATTCTCCTAATCTCAGGTTTAGCTGGGAAAGTTAGCATATTTGGTAATGGCTTGAGGACCTTGGGAACAATGAGGTGTTCGATTTAAAAACACACAGAGACACACATGTCAACTTCTGATCACTTGGGTTGGGGCAGGGGAGCCATGCTATTCTAAGAAGACATTTGCTGATTTACAACTCTGCAGAGCTATCGCTCTGGGTGCTTCCAGATGTTGGGAGCAGGAACGTCTTCCCGGCTGCACTCCTGATAATCATTCTCCCCCTTGCCAGCAATATGATACAATGCTATTTGGAAAGGGAAGGTTAACAGAATACAGCTTATTTCTAGCAGGAAGAATTAGGCTGTGTGCACACTATACATTTTAAAGCACATTTGAATCACATTCTTTCCCTCCACGAATTCTGATCACCATAGTTTACCCCTCAATAATACCATCACAAATAAAACGTTTTAAGTGTGTTTTAAGAGCAATATACAATGCGACACTAGCTGGCGATAGTGAGCCTTATGGAGAATTCAGTGTATTGTTAAAAATGCTTTTTTAAAAAAGCATTTTCAGAACATTTTTAATATGTGTGTAGATTCCACCAGAGTTGCCATTCTTAGCAACCTTAACAAACTACAGTGCCAATAATTCTTTGGGAGGAGTTATGTGCTTTTAATGTTCTTTAAAAAGGTTGTGTGTTGGCAGCCACAGACCACAGAGAAGGTACTAGCTAGGGCACAATATGGAAAATCTCTAGAGTAATCTAACCAGCTAGAATTCTTTCTTTCTTTCTTTCTTTCTTTCTTTCTTTCTAGTCAAGTTTTGTGAGTTTTGGGGAAAGGGAAGATGAACACACACAAAAATGAGAGAAGTGTGTGCTGTTCATAGCATTGTGTAGACTCCTTAGAAAAAGTGAGTGTTTCACAGTAAATGCCAGTGTGGAAGCAGCCTGTCCGTGACTGAAGCCTTTGTTTGCTAGTATTTACCCGATGGATCCCTAATGTGGAGTTCCAAGAGCAGCTTCCCAAAGCATTGCTGGAGAGCTGATCTAATTTTAAGCCAAGTGGAAAGTGAATGTGATGATAACCTGTATCAGGGTGCAGCGATATGGAGAGCATTAATAAAGTCCCAACAAGCATACATACTGCAGCCTCCTTATTTCCTAAATTATTTGCATTTATAAAATATAAATTTATAGAGGCCTCTTATTTTGCATCATTTAACCCATTCCTTTCTTCTTCTTCTCCACAGAAGGTAGAAAAAGGTGTTCTTTACTTCCTCTTTTCTTCTGGCACTCAAGAAACTTCAGGTGTTTTTGTTTATACTGCTGTATATCTGTCATCATCAGAGAAGGTACCTTGGCTTAAGGCCAGTATAAATTTAGATTTTTCTGGATAGCTTTGGCGTTTGAGCAAGCTGCCTTTTATATTGACTCACGGGCAAAACACGTACCTTACAAACTTTCCAGTTACAAAATCACCAGAACCTTCACTGAAGTACAGTAAATCATACCGCCATAATGCCACAAATCCACAAAGGGTTTGATGAATATATATATATATATATATATATATATATATATATACACACACACACACACACACAGTGGTTTTTTCTGGGGGGAGGGACTCAGGGGTGCGCCTACCCCTAAACATTTTGTGAATCTTTATACTTTTGTCCATTTACTGTATTTATTTTTCCCGATTTGAACTATAAAATGGTGGTTTTCTTGAGTCAAAATGAGAGTACCCCTAAACTAAATGAGAGTACCCATATTATTATATGAAGTTGTTGCTTTTAATGTATTCAGAAAGCAATGGGCGTGCTATCCTGCTTCTTCAATGAACTCATCAGTAAGCGTTTCTCTTTTTTTCAGGATGTTAGCATCACCAAAAAAAGTAATCCAAACATTAAACCAACCGATCAAAATATATGTGACCCACCATGCTAAACACAGTCTTATCTATTATGGCCTGCTAAGTGCTTGAAGAACAGTCCCAGGCGGGGACCCAAACAGGAAATTTATAAGTCCCTGGTGATCGTGCAGGCCTGCATTAATCCATAATGCGTTGTTCCAACACTTGTTGCCAGTGAACTGGACTTTTGGAGCTGACTGGCGATCTTTGAATCATTTCTATGCAGTGGGGTGCTGAATCCCTTTCCAGAAATGCCTAAGTTAGCCTGAATCAAACTGTATTGTAGCCTCCAATTGCAACATCTTGAGTTCCTCCTAAGCCAAATCTTTCCCATCTTTCTTTATGTATTTGATAAATATGAAACAAATATTAAGCAGCAATATTTTTCTGCTTTGACGCTGAAAGGTGTGGTGGTCCCTTTCTGCAGAATGAAGCTCTGTGTTGTGCTATCTAAACTGCTGAACTAACAATGGAAGTGCTTTGTTGACAGTCCAGTTGCTGAACTAAACCTGTGACTGAATAGTTCAGGGAGGATGAAATTTGAGGGCGCAGAAATGGGGAAGAGAAAGAAATTTGACTAGGGAAATATGCTTTAGAGATACTAGTTTCATGAAGAATAGGTGATCACCAGAGCATCTAAAAAGAAATCTAATGTAAAATGATTAGCTGATAGCAGCTGATCTAACATTAAGGATTTACATTTCAGAACAGGTATGTCTCACATCCCCAACCTGTAAAATTAAAGAACCTTAGTCATACTTCCGGGTCTCTTCTTCTCTTCCATTCTATCAAGTCTTTCAAAACAATAAAATGTAGGTGTCATCTGTTCAACATGTTTGAACAGCAGGGGAAGGACATGCAGAAGCTGTTGCTCTGACAACTGTAGAAGTCTATTCCATGAAATATATATTACGACTCAGCTAGATTGGTAAAGTAAAAGCGTTTTAAATGTGTTTTATATGTGATATAACACCTTGACACCAGATGGCGCTGTGGAGTTCTGTTTTTGCCAAGGCAATTTCTCATTATAAATATTACAACGCGTTTTTCTGAAACGCTCTTTTGGGGTATCTAGATCCAACCTTGGAGTCAAAGACTGAGCATTTTTATAAAGTGATCTAAGGCCTCATTGGAGCCAGTTGTTCAGATAAGGTGACATAAATACTTTTAATTTAATTTATTTTTAATTTATTTGAGTATACACTGTGGTGGATTTTAAATTTTAGTTTATTTTACAGAATACCTATTTTAATGCATCTCATAAGTCTGGGATGTGGGAGAGAGAGAGAGAGAGAGAGAGAGAGAGAGAGAGAGAGAGAGAGAGATGGGGAAATGGCATCACTGCATCTGACCCACAGGCTTCCCAAAGAAAAATGTGCTGATTTACTTCAGTAGGATGTTTTCAAGATTAAGGAGCCAAGATCTGTAAATATTTTACTCACTCATAATTTTATGAGGGGGACGCGGGTGGCGCTGTGGGTTAAACCAAAGAGCCTAGGGCTTGCTGATCAGAAGGTCGGCGGTTCGAATCCCCACGACGGGGTGAGCTCCCGTTGCTCGGTCCCTGCTCCTGCCAACCTAGCAGTTTGAAAGCACGTCAAAGTGCAAGTAGATAAATAGGGAAGGTAAACAGCGTTTCCATGTGCTGCTCTGGTTCACCAGAAGTGGCTTAGTCATGCTGGCCACATGACCTGGAAGCTGTACACCGGCTCCCTCGGCCAATAAAGCGAGATGAGCACCACAACCCCAGAGTCGGTCATGACTGGACCTAATGGTCAGGGGTCCCTTTACCTTTACCTTTAATCTTATGAGGAGCAACTAATTCAGAACTGACAGCAGTATAATTCTGCATGTTCATTCATGACAGGATATTTCGTTTGTGTTATTATTGTAAAAAAAGAAGTTGACATTTTAACTTCTGAAATTATACATTTTACACAACAAACATTAGTATAGATATTAAAGAAAAGCTATTAAAAGGAAACAATAAGCCTTGCCAAAAAATCTGCAGTTTTTTCTCAGTCTGTTTCTCTCAAAGCTTTACCTGCAACTCATTGCTTCTCCAGGCTGAGTGAAGAATATCCCATCTGTTCTCAGAAAGCAGTCACCTGACCCCACTCTATCAGACGTCCCTGGGTGGAGATGATGACTCCCAGAAGCCCATGGACTCACAGCGATGTGCTTACATGCCAGCAGAGTAGGACAAATGTGATTAAGCATACGTTTTGTATATAGTAGTTAAAATATAGCAGTTTGCATGAACTTGTCATCATCAAAGACAGATAGCACGATGTGTCTGTTGGTGTCTAGCTGCCCATAAGTCTTCAGCTGATGATTTTGAGTGAAATTATCTATTTCTTCTAGCCTGAAGGGTTAGTCATGTGATGCCTTTCAGAACTTCTGCCAAGTGTGTTAGTGCTGCTGTCTCTTCATCATCACTGAGCAATATACTATCTCTCTCCTTCACCAAAAAAGACAGCTGGATTTGCTGTTTGACGTCGTAATTCTGCTGAATTCAACTTACTTGATTTTCATAAAGATACTGTTCCCTGGCTCTGTCTTCTCCCCAGAAACATGACTTTCACAAACATGTCACAACAGTGGAGTTCATTTAGAGCTGTTCATTTCAGATGTTTTAAACTAATCTTTTCTTCTCTACTCTGAAGTGACACAAACTCAAAGGGTGGGGTTCACCTAACGGACCTCGTCAGCAGAAATCCTGCAGAAAGATTTCTGCTTGTGCAATGGGGCATTCCCCCCCCCCCCTTCTCCTCCCGCAGCCCCTGAAATTGGCTCTGAGGGGTTTGGGTGAACCACCAGAACACAGGGGAAGGCGAGGAGGGATCATTCCATTAAGCTGAAATGCTTGTGCAGGCAGAGTGTTTGTAATAGCACGGTGTTGAAGTCCACCCATTAAGTGCATTCTGGTTGTGTGAAGCCTATAATTTCACTAGCTATGGCCTATCAATAGTTAATGAATATACTATGATACTGTTCACAGGGTAATATTTTATCTTAAGTCTGTCCAAGCTTTTTGGAAACACAAAGCTTTTTATTAGCCTGATGAAGTCCTTCAGACTCTTAAAGTCTGATATTCCCACACCAACAGAAGTCATTACCTCTTCACTCCTTTAAGTATTTTTATTCCTAACACAACTACTGCACAACCTATTTCTTATTTTTCCAGACACAGTGAATTCTCCACCTGTTTTGTAATTTCATATCAACTGCCACAAATCCTCTGACTCTACACACATCTCAGAAAGAATGATTCCTATAAATCTTGCGTGTCTTTCTCTTTTTATTTTTTTAATCCTCTAACAATTTCATTTTACCTTGCTTGTGTGTGATCTCCCAATTCCTCTTAAAACAAAAGCTCTCATTTTTCTTCCACTGCCAGTTGCCTTTTTAACATTGCAAACCCAAATAATTATTTCCTGAAGGTTTACAGTAGAAACCTCAAACTGTCTGATCGTTTAATGTCCCTTCACTTTTTGTGCCAGTTTTAAGGCTCAGCAAGAATTGACAATGCAAGCCTTTCACGGCATCAGCTGACTGTGTTCTCTTTGACAGCAAGATTTCAAATCAAGGATTTAATAAGCTTTTCCAGTTAGCAGGAAATAATGTTCCTTCCATCCCGCTCCTCAACAGAACATCAAACAGACCTCGGTGCTGCAGCTAAGATTGCAGCTAAACTAGAATCACAGTTCATTTGCATTCATGGTCTTACCAAGTTTGAGTACTGGGAGCCAAAGGGTGAGGAAACATTATTGCTCTTCTTTAAATAAAGTTTGAATGAATAGAGCAGGGGGAGGGAAGAAAGAGAGTTTTGAAAATGTTAATTTCTTTGAAAATTCAGTCTTATGAAATACACACACATCTATATTTAGCCATCCACCCACCCATATATATATATTTTTAAAGACACTAGGTGTGCATGCTGATGACATAAATATCTTTGATAAAAACAAGCTACAGTGCTGGACCTGTGGATATTGCTATAGTTATTGTGGAAAAAATATTTCACATAAGAAGAGCCGTGGTGCATCAGACCAAAGGCCCATGTCGTATAGCATCTTATTCTCAAAGAGGCCTCTGGAAAACTGTGCAAGTCTGCTCAAGTCCTGCAGAGTTCAGTGATCAGCATAGGATTTAGATCTCATTCCCACCAGTGTGGTAAACCTCTTGCCTGAACTATATCATAATTCACATGACCGAATGTTCCTCCATATAAATTACTCCATATTGAACAGTAGATGCCAGAGACAATGATTTTAAACTAGCCTCCTTCTTGACATGCTTGCTTTCCATATGCTGGGAGATGTTTTGCAAGGAGATGAATTTGGTCATATGACTTTCAGCCTAGTTTCAAATGGTATCACCACTTGTCTAAAAATTAGGACTTAGGATCCTTTGTCGAAAAATGAACACTAATGAGTGGAAGCAATAATAGAGATATATTCTTCAGTTAGGAGAGATTCCCCTTCACCTTCTTTAATTAACAATTGGCTACTAGAAAGGAGTGGGAGGTTATAACCCATTCTAGTGAATGGGGGAACCCATAGCTTCATTTGATACAGAGTTGCTTGAAGCCTGAATTACAGATAAAAGAAGAGAGAGTACAGAGTGACTCAGAAATTGATCCAAACTTCTAAAAACATACAGACATACCAAACAAAGTAGAATACCTGACAAATCATTAGCTCTAGTTTTGTGTTCACTTTAACAATTCATATGGCTGTTTATTCCTCTACTTCAGACTGGATATGGGGTGCTGGCCAGTATGGATTCTTAACTATTATGAGAAAACGTATGCAAATACATATTTAAATTCTAATTTTCATGGAGGGGGAAAAATCAAAGATTTTTGCTGGAGAGAACGAACTTAGGATCAAGATATAAATTCTCACATCTACCCAACCCATGATCACACAAAAACAAATGACTCACAAACTAAAACCAAAAATAAACTACTTCATGCAAAATGCAGTAATAATTATATAGATAGATAGATAGAATTATAAGTATATAAAAAACATTTGGACACGCAAAATCTAAGAATAATGAATAAATACAAAGGAAGACAGCCCTTTCCTTAAAATACAACTCTTGTCATGAAACTCTGTTGTTCAGTGGAACACCCTTTTCATTCAATGTTACCAGACATGAATTAATAATAGATACAACTTTGTGTAAAATGTAAGGAATCTTTATCACATGTAGCGTACAAAAGAAAACCCCAGCTATCTAAATTCATCACGTGAGAATTCATGTCGGGGGACAAACAATTACACAATGTAATGTAAAAAATAAAACAAAATCACTACTCTGTATGAAGTTATACATATATTACCAAACAACCATGTAGTAGGAAATTCAATGGTTTGGTAAGTGGCTGTCTGCATTTGCCCTGTAGCAGTTCTTAATCCAGAATAATCAGTCCATTGTAAGCACAGATTGCATAAGTGGAATGTTCTATTTAGCTATTCTGCCTAAATGTTCCGCATTTAGGAAACAGAAGCTGTGTAGTTCCCAAAGATAATAAAAAAAATGTTGTTCAGGATTTCAGAAACAAAGTTAATGTGGAAATGCCACTTACAGAGGAGTACAACTGAGAGTCTTCATAGTTCTTCTCTGCTCCAAATCAACATGCACACCACTTGTCTCTAACCCATCACCAAACCAAGGCTGAAAAGTAAAATTCTTTGGTTCCCGCATTTCTTTCCCATTCTGTACCCTTAAGGTGAGCAATGACTGAGAGCAGTACTGTTTTAACAGGAAGTAGTGCAACTACTATCACAAAAGGAGGGTGGTTTGCAGTTGTAAAACAATTTTGAGAAAAGCAACGGCCACAGTAATTCCTGTCCTTGCATAAAGGATGGGAATGACAGTTGTAGATGCTTCTTTCAACTGCCTCAGATTCCTTTCACATGAAAGGTTCGCTATAAATCCAAATAAGATGATGGATGGTTATGGGGATGACATGGTGCCAAGAGTACTAAGGCGGAGATATTACCTTTCAGAGGAAAGTGATAAAAAGTGCAGGCCAGCTCCATTTGCTTGTCTGGGGTGTGCTTGGCACAGAACCAGGGGGAAAAGGCAACCATGGCAGCAAGCCCACTTTCTGCTATCAGTCTTGGAGCTAGCTTACGACTGGGCTCATTCTCAGTTTGACTTAGAGCAGCCTTAAAAGATGTTTCATTCAGCAACATTTACCTAACCCTCCCCCTTCTGATTTTCAAATTTTTTAATTATCACATGTTGATCTTGAACCACATTTGAAAAGCAAAATCCAGATTTGTCAGTTGTTCAAATATTTTGAGATCTGACTTCTAATTTGTGAAATTATTAAATTGTTGCATTTGAGTGAAATTTCAATTGCTAGAATAGTGGAATCATAGAATGGTAGGGTTGGAAGTTACCTCTGGGATCTTCTAGTCCAACCCCTCGCACTGCAGGAATACTGTAGGTAGGGCATAGTGTGTGGAATGAAGTCTAGGAAACAGTTATATCTGAATCAGAAATTGTGCCTGCACACTTTGGCATAAGAGTTCAATTCAGTTATTTTAAGGGGTTTTTTGTAGACTCATATGAGGTATGGCCAAGAGGAAGGAGTTCCTGAGACCTTCTATGACAGATTTGTGAGGCACCTTGAATGTGAAATTTCTAGGATTTGTTCAGAATCCTATAAATTAATCACCATATTTAGAGAAGGTTCTTTGGAGGTGTACAGAGAACTGGTTTGTCTTGTGCTGATGCTCAGTTTTAATTGTTACAGCTTGGTAATGTAGACAAGCTGCTTGGAGGGGTCCGGCCTACTGCATGCCTTCTTGACCCTTGCCCTTCCTGTTTTATTAAAGCCAGCCAGAGGGACCTGGCCAGGTATATCCGGGGTGTGATTAATGCCTCCGTGCAGGAGGTTTATTTTATCTTTTTATAATATTTATTTAATTTTCATTTTACAACTTTTAAGCATTTCTTCATGTTTCACATTATTTTTCCTCATATGAGCTAATTGACTTCCCCTCCTCCCGTCTCATGGTTACTATAATTTTTATTTTATCATCACATTCATACTTCCTCCTGGTTACGTTTCACCATTTGCGATTACAATTTTTAAAAGAATATGTAAAAAGATAGAATTTTCCTCAATATAAGTCTTATTATGTCAGTCCTACTAGTGTTGTTAATTGTTTACAATTGACCTTCAAATATTGTACAAATTTACGCCAATCATTTGTCATTCATTTGGAGGATGGATGGCGGCTAACTTTTTGAGGTTGAATCCTGACAAGACAGAAGTACTGTTCTTGGGGGACAGGGGGCGGACTGGTGTGGAGGACTCCCTGGTCCAGAATGGGGCAACTGTGCCTCTGAAGGACCAGGTGCGCAGCCTTGGAGTCATTTTGGACTCACAGCTGTCCATGGAGGCACAGGTTAATTCTGTGTCCAGGGCAGCTGTTTACCAGCTCCATCTGGTACACAGACTGAGACCCTTCCTGCCCGCAGACTGTATCGCCAGAGTGGTGCATGCTCTAGTTATCTCCCGCTTGGACTACTGCAATGTGCTCTATGTGGGGCTAACTTTGAAGGTGACCCAGAAACTGCAATTAATCCAGAATGCAGCAGCTGGACTGGTGACCGGGAGAGGCCGCCAAGACCATATAACACCAGTCCTGAGAGATCTGCATTGGCTCCCAGTATGTTTCCGAGCACAATTCAAAATGTTGGTGTTGAGCTTTAAAGCCCTAAACGGCCTCAGTCCTGTATACCTGAAGGAGCATCTCCACCCCCATCGTTCAGCCCAGACACTGAGGTCCAGCTCTGAGGACCTTCTGGCAGTTCCCTCATTGCGAGAAGCAAAGCTACAGGGAACCAGGCAGAGGGCCTTCTTGGTAGTGGCACCCGCCCTGTGGAATGCCCTCCCAGCAGATATCAAGGCAATAAGCAACTATTTTACTTTTAGAAGACATCTGAAGGCAGTCCTGTTTAGGGAAGTTTTTAATGTTTAATGCTGTATTGAGTTTTTAATATTTGGTTGGGAGCCGCCCAGAGTGGCTGGGGAAACCCAGCCAGATGGGCGGGGTATAAATAATATATTATTGTTGTTGTTGTTGTTGTTGTTGTTGTTGTTGTTGTTGTTGTTGTTGTTATTATTATTATTATTATTATTATTATTATTTTGTATTATTATCATTTTGGAAAGCTTGATCACACTGGTTACAGATTTTCCCAGTCAGCTTCGCCAGCTCTGAATATTCTATCATCTTTGTCTGCCATTCTTCAACTGTTGGTAATTCCTGCTGCCTCCATTTTGGAGCTAACAAAGTCCTTGCTGCTGTAGTTGCATACATAAATAATTTCTGTAGTGCAGGAGGTTTATGTGCCACCAGCTTTAAAGGAGGCAGTAGCTTATGCTCTCCATAAGAGGACCCCCCTGGATCCAAAGGTGTTAGACAACTTTCACCCAGTGACTAGCATCTCACTTCTGGATAAGGTGTTCAGGAAGCTGGTAGTGGGATAGCTTTAGGCATTCTTGAAGGAAGCAATTCATCTAGATCTGTTTCGTTCCAGCTTCACACAGTCCCACATAACGCCCACAATAAAATATCTCAATTGAAATGCATATTACCTTCCAAGCAAGATTTAAATATCATTAAGAACACCTTAAATCTCTTAACAGCCGGGAGCCCAGGTACCTGAGAGAGTGCTGCTTCCCATATCAACCTGTCTATTCTTTAAGAATTGGTTGTCAGGGGAGTTTGGTGTAATAGGACCTTATCAGTGGCACCTCCAAAATCCTGGATTGACCTGTATATGGAAGTATATCTTGCTCCTTCACTGCTTTCATTTAGCAAACATGTGAAGACACACCTCTTCTGCCAGGCCTCTGGTGGAGAAGGCTGTGCTATGGAATACAGGTACTGAAATCAGGTAATTGTTGAAACAGCTGTTGGTTTGTTGATATTGTTGTTATTATTTTAATTGGTTGTTTTAATGTTTTGTAGTAAGCAGCTATAATAATTTTGATTCCTAAACTGCAATGTGACAATCTCGTAAAGGGTGGTATAGCAATCCCTAAATAAAGAGCAATACCTTTTACATTGTATATTACACATAAATAAAGGTATGCTAATTTAGTTTATGTATTTTAGCTTGCATAATTTGCATAGCTTCTACACATACAATCAACTGTCTGAAACAACAAATTTGGTTTATACTGATGGTTTAACAGCTTATTTTATCTAACTGTTCTTCAAAAATAAGGATTTTTAATTGTATTTATTTATAATATTTTAATGGCATTTCAAGCTGCTTTCAGATTTCTTTGAAATATGGAGCATTGGGGGTTCCTTATGTTGAATACCCAGCCCACCATTTTACTGTAGAAACAAGTTGCCCTGCTTAGGCAGAGTCAGTCAGTGCAGGTATCACCTGTTGGCAGGTGTCAGTGGTGGCATAATCTGATAAAGACACAAGTGTGCCCAGTCAAATATTTCACACATAGTAATAATTTGTCCAGAGCCAATGCAAACAATTCATATTCTGACTCCACCCGGGTCTTCCTCATTGTTCTGTTGTCCTCAGAATTCAGACATATTTGTTTAAAATATTTATCTTACTGAGGCTGATACACTAAGCCAAAATGCAGAAAGTTCATTTGCATCCTTGTTCTATATAGTCCTTGCTGCTTAATGGGACTATAGGTCACTTGCAGACTTGGGGCTTCACATTTAGCAACTCACCTCAAAGGCTTCCTTCCCCCAAAAAAAGCATATTTAGAAGACGGCAATTGAAATTAAGTTATCTCCACCTACACCAATGTGTCAGGCTACTTTTGTCCCCACAGGATTCAAAGGATATATTTGTGATGGTGAACAGATGTTTGAAACCGGGGTAAGGGGGTGGTTGGAAGCGGTGATTTAGAATGAAGAAACAGCAACTGGGGAAGAGCATCCCCAAACCTCTTGCTGCTGCTCTGCTGCAAATTGGCAATTGAGGCAGCTCTAGGGAAGTGCGACCGGTGTGGTTTCACAGGACATGGAGTTTCTGAGGCGTAGGAGCAAGATCCACCACTATTACTCCAACGGAAGATAAGAAGCGGTGGGGGTGGGAGGGAGAGAGAGAGACCAGATTTTGGCATCACACAGGGTGCCACTGAAATCTGAGACACCAAGGTCTGCCACTGGTTGACCTGCATGTGTTTTCATGGGTAGGTGGGCCTTCAGTTTCTGACCTCTGAGCTGAATCACATCAGCCAGCAATTCACATGAGCACCAGTCCTTTCCTTTAGGCTCTTCATCTTTGCTGTGAAGCAAACAGGCCAAAGGAAAACCTGGCTGCTTAACAGGAGCCGGGCTGGTGGGGCAAACTAAGGAAAGAGCAGAGCAGCAAGCAGGGCTGTCAAGCATATGCAGAGCCGGGGTTCAAAGATCCGCCCGGCGCCACCACCCCCCAGGTTGCCCAGTCCCAGGCACACAGGAGGGCGGAGCCGGCCCACAGCCTCAGCATCTTGCTGGCTCAGTCACCCCCAAACTTGCGGCACAGAGCCACCCACAGCAGGAGAGCCTGCCGCAACACTCCAACCGATGGGCGGGCTCTTCCCCAGACTCAACTCTCAGGCCCCAGACTCTCAGCCTGGCGCCCCTGAGAGCCCGGCACCCGGGTGTCCCACACCCCTAGCGCCTATGGGTAAGACGGCCCTGGCAGCAAGCTTGGACCTTGAGCAGTTGCATGCGCCTTGCCTTGGCACATTAAAAGGTACCAGTATGATCTTGGAGCTGAAACTTAGTAGGGACAGCCCATTTCTGAGACAGAATAAAAACAACTGTCTGAAGCACCAGGTGCAGGGCTGTAGCACCCACTCACTCCTGGTCTTGCTGCTGCTGCTGCTAGCACCACCAGCCTCATCCCCCATGTCCTCCTGCCTGGTTCTTATTGAGTGCCATAGCAGGAAATCTCATTTGTGATACCTTCAACTTTTATGATCGTATGAATGCTGTAGTCTGTGTTGGAGGGAGGGAGGAGGACAGAGGAAATCAGCTTGCTTGAGCTCCTTGTTATTCTGGAAGTGGAAGTTAGGGTTGATGCAATGTTTAATGAGAGTTTAGAGTACCTCTCTCTGCTTTCCTGCCCTCCAGAAACCACCTCTACTAGTGTTCAGGTTTGCCACCTGTAGCCACCCCTAAATTTCAAGCCCTTTAGAGCAGAGGGTGGTGAAATATTCAGGAAGCAACCAGGTGTCCTTTTACATTTTCCTCCTCCTACAGCTTCCCACCTCCTAGAAAAACCAGACCAGTAGTACAAACAGGGCTGACCCAAGACATATTGCTGCCTGGGGTGAAACAGTGGGTGGCACCCCACACCATCAAAAATGGATGCACAGTTCCCAAGAACAGCCAAGTTATTTTGACCCCAGAGGCAGAAAATTCCACAATCACCTCCCCCTGGCAGTAAAATGCAGTAATTACAAATTCTAAAGCATGTCTGAACAGTACTGAATGAAGACCCTTGATGCAGAATTACTCTTGTTATATAGAACTGTATAGTTTAGCTCACTCTCTTTTCCTAACGGCAACTAGAACATGGCATGATTTACTTTAGATCAAATCCTCAGAGATTCATGTCCCTTCTTTGTCACAGCCCCAGTTAATTGGGACTTGCCAAGCTTTTCTAAACAGACAAGAATCCTGGCATTGCCTTTATTATTTCCTGAAATAACATCTATTAAAAGCATTTTAGAGCCCTACACATGGTGGATGTGACTACGTGCTCTGTTTTCCACAAAATTGGTGTTAATTGGCCCTAGAAAGGCAGGAGGGGGAGAGACACATGGTAAAGGACAGGGAGACTTGGAACATTTATTAACTGGGTTGTATCTCGTATACGCATGCAAAGGGAGACACAGGATGGAAAGAAATGCCACGTTTGTAAAAGCAAATGAGAAGGCACTAATGAAGGTTGTTGGGTTTTGTTTTGTTTTGCCAGTTTGACTGGGGTATGTGACCTTGTAAATCCTGATTAACTGCTATTGTGTTTTCATCTAACCTGTTCAATAATTTGTCCATTAAGTGGCTTGCTCCAGCAACCCAGTGAGCACCACCAGATGCTTGTTGCTGCAAGAGTTAAAATACTGTTGTGCTGCAGGTTGAGGGTTTTTAATGTTGCAGAACCATGATGTGTTTCTCTCTCCCCAACACCTTTTCTTCTAATAGGTGGATGATATATAAATGGATCTCAGGCAGGCTCCTAAGATTGTTTTGTTCTTATAACAACTTTAATGCTGTACCAGTTGTTATTATCAAGACCTTTTCCAGATTGTTTGGATGACAAAAGTAATAAAAGAGTTGCTATTTTGTCTCCCTTTTCGCTTCCAACCTCATTTCACAGCTCACTGTAAGAGAGATTATTTCTAGGCTCGCTTAACAATTAACTTGAAATGGCTGAACTATCACATTAGAGCAGCAGCGATATAATTGAACTGGCCCCTGAAAATAGCAGTTTGGAAAATTGCATGCCATATATATATATATATATATATATATATATATATATATATACTCCATCCAGAGGAAATCACTGACTTTCTAACATGCCTGGGCTCTTTTCAGAAAGAATAGGAATGATGGTGTGAAAAAAGTATGGCAGTGATTTTCCTACAGGAGCATCACCCTCCTGTGCCACGCAACAACATTTTAGGAAGATTTGATGCCTTGAACTGTCTGAGGCACAGGAAATATCAGAACCTCTAAAACAGAGCCCTGTTGTGATGGCACAACGTTAATTAGCCGGCGGCTCTGGAAATGGCTCCTCCCTTGTAGGCTATTACACCCAAAGGTCCAATAGACTTTCAAGTCACTGCAAGTCATATCTGTGAGCAAACCATAAGCTGCATCAGACTTTGCCATAGGCCTTTATTATCCCATAAATACTTGTGATGTTTACTGGGTCATTCATTCTGAAAAGGTGACTAAAAGTTTGCCTTTTATCTTGTTTTTCAAAAGGAGGGTGTTAAACTTAGAGCTCAGAGCTGCCCTACTATGTGGTTACATATTCAGCATTTGTCTTTAGATGTGTTTCAGTGTGGCATGCCTACACCCCATGTTCACTGGTGGAGGAACGGGGGGGTGGGGAAGCGCACCGCCCCTGGCACCATCAGGGAGGGGGGTACCATTCTGGCCACCCCCCTGGACACGTGCTGTGCACCCCCCACCGCACTGGCACCGCGCCCCCATGGGCAGTGTGTCACGCCCCCAGGACTCGCCTCAGCCATGCCCCCGCCTGCTCTCCGCCCCTGGTGCCAGAACATGCAGCTTCGCCACTGCACATGGTCATCCCCACTATGAGAGAACGGCATGGTGCTCCAGGATTTTCAGCACTGCCAACAAACCACATTCTCCATTAAATTTGTGTAACCTCATAAACCGCTATGACATCACACAAGTTTTTCATGAAAATAATATACCTTATCAGGTATTCTAGAAACAGAGGACATGGGTGTCCAGACAAGATTTCTACTCTCTTTTATATAATAGCACAAATTAGCCCCATTTTTTTTAAAGAAAGCTATGGTTTTCCCAGTAGTGAAGTATGGAAGTGAGAGCTGGACCATAAAGAAGGCTGATCACCAAAGAATTGATGCTTTTGAATTATGGTCCTGGAGGAGACTCTTGAAAGTCCCATGGACTGCAAGAAGATCAAACCTCTCCATTCTTAAGGAAATCAGCCCTGAGTGCTCACTGGAAGGACAGATCCTGAAGCTGAGGCTCCAGTACTTTGGCCACCTCATGAGAAGAGAAGACTCCCTGGAAAAGACCCTGATGTTGGGAAAGATGGAGGGCACAAGGAGAAGGGGACGACAGAGGATGAGATGGTGGGACACTGTTCTCGAAGCTACCAGCATGAGTCTGACCAAACTGCAGGAGGCAGTGGAAGACAGGAGTGCCTGGCGTGCTCTGGTCCAGGGGGTCACGGAGAGTCGGACACGACTAAACGACTAAACAACAAGAACAGAATTGAATCGCTGGAAGGGATCCCAAGGATCATCTAGTCCAACCCCCATCCAACCTCTGCTTACAAACCTCCAAGGTAGGAGAATCCACAACCTCCCAAGGGAATCCATTCCACTGTCACCAGCTCTTACTGTCAGAAAGTTCTTTCTGATGTTTAGTCAGAATCTCCTTTCTTGTAACTTGAAGCCATTGGTTTAAGTCCTATCCTCTAGGCCATGAGAAAACAACCATGAGAGAACAAGCTTGCTCCATCTTCCATGTGACAGCTCTTAAGATAGTTGAAGATGGCTATCCTATCTCCTCTCAGTCTCCTCTTTTCCAGCTCCTTCAACCATTCCTCATAAGGCTTTTTCTATCATGCTTTGAAATTTATGTCCTTGAATGACTCAGATAACTAATTCAGCATATGAGTAGGTCCGCTGAAAGGAGGGGGTGGGGACAACTTGTGCATGTCAACTTCAACGCGTACTAAATATGACTGCAGATATGACTGAAAGAAGCCAACTTGCATTTTAGGGCTACAACCTTTAATTGGTTTGGTGGTTAATTAGATCTTTAATCATATATTGTTCCACTTTAAGAGAAAACTAAGTTGCGCAAAAGTTTACTCCTCAAGGTTTTTCACTATCCAAAGCGCTGGTAGGACACTACAATCTGGATCAGAAGGAGCACAGTGAGAGAGAGGGGCTTCCCTCTTGCCTCCTGAGCCATATTTTTACTTTATAAAACACACTTTCTCTCCCTCTCCCTCTCCCTCTCTCCCTGAGCTGTTTTTTGTCTCATGGAGAAAAGATATGAGTACCTGTACCTTTTCTCATGCAGAGCAAAAAACAGCTTAGCACGCACAGTTTTTGGTAAGAACAGTCTTGCCCAGTGACTGTCTTTTCCAGATTGCAATTTCCCACAGCTGCTCTGAGTAAAAGAGAGATTGGTGGGAAACATGACATCCACATATAGACTGACTCTAATAGGTGGGAATTAAAGCAAACAACAGTGGTTGCTGCTTGGGTCTCTTGTGCAAGGCAAGAGATGGAGAGGTATCAGCCTCATCTCAGACTTGATAAAAAAGGAATCTTAACATTGCATGGAATGAAAACAAAAAGGCTTTCCATCCCACTTTGTAACAAAGTGAACAACACATAGTTGGACTTTCGGGGGAATTCCTGTGCCATTAATTCTAATAGTAATAACTGCAAAAGCAATGGAAACTGACAGTCCTCAGTTTCAAATCAGTATCAATGGCTCTATTAAATCTGAACATTTCACAATACTAATAGGATTTGAACTTGTTTATTTTTAAAGTAATGTTGTTACGGTAATAGATGTTTTCATATTCACGAATTTAATGGTGGGGGAAGAATTCAATATGAGGCTTCCATCTAACCATCTAACCATGTGCTTACATTAGTGTTGTCCTTTCCTATCTTAAGGATCATTTGGACAGACGTCACACTTTTTTTAAAAAAAAATATATTTTATTAGGGTTTTTCAACATAAATGCAAAAATAAAGAACACTATAACATATATCATAACATACTTTCTTAACATCTTTGGACTCCCTCACACCTCCCGCTCCCATTCGCATCGTTGTCAATTCTTGCCCGCAATTTATCATCTTGTTTACACTCTTGTGTCAAATTCATTTAAATATAGTCTATTAATTCTCCAATAGGTTTCTAATTTTTCCTCAAACTTACTTATCATCTTAATTCCATCTAGTTTAGTGGTGCACAATTATTTATGATCTAGCATCCTTTCTTAACATTCAACCAAATTACAGTGTTTTTTTAGATAAATCTTGAATTTCTTCCAATCTTCTTCGACCCTCTCCTCTCCCAGGTCTCGGATTCTGCCAGTCATCTTGGCTAGTTCCATATAGTCCATCAGTTGCATCTGCCACTCTTCCAGTGTGGGTAGATCTTGAGTTTTCCAGTTCTTAGCGATGAGTATCCTTGCTGCCGTTGTTGCATACTGGACAGACGTCACACTTTGAGCACTTATTATTCACTGAAAGATCCTTCTTCCCTAAAAAGAATAAGTGTTGTGGTTCTTCTGTCTGTGTATGCAGTCTCTTTTATTGATCAGATGTTTGTGCAAGGTACATCTATTGGATAATAACTGTATGTATTTCCCCCCCCCCCCCACAAAATACACTGACATACTCACACACTGTCCTTTGCCTGGCTACAGAAGAGATGTGGAATCAGCACCAGCCATGAGCTCTGCACAGGCAAATTTCTTATGGGCAGATAATTTCTTCTGCTTTTAAAAAATGTGATTTCCTTCCATGGGGAGGTTTGGAAGGTGGCAACATGAGATCGGGTCTTTTCAGTGGTAGGCCCCACTGGAATCCCCCCCACCGGAGGTCTGCCTGGCACTGTCTTCATCTATTTGTAGGTGCCCGGCAAGTGCCTTTCTCTGTAACCCAGGCTTTTGGCCCTTAATTTAAAGGGTGGCATTGTGACTTCTTTCGTGGGGTGCGATCAGTAAGTCCCAATCTGTTTGGCTGAGTTTTCAGATTTTTTTGGATATTCCTAAATGGTTTTAATGCCCCTCTGTGAGAAAAGCTGCTAGAAATATAATAAATAAATACGCAGTTTAAAACTAGCAGAGTCCTGTAAGTACCAACAGTACCTTTATTATGGCAAAAAGATTGTGCAGATTAGAGTTCACTTTATCAGATGTGTGAAGAGTTATTATCAGTGCCAGGATTGACTATTCTCAACAGCTATAAATCGGTGAAATCACACTGGTGTTTGCATGGTCACTGCAAACTTTAATTGAATTGCCTTAGATCATAACATAGTTTTTTGCATTCTATTCATATTTGACCCTACTATTTGTCACACACATGCATATGTAATAAATGTTGTTAGCCTTTAAGGTGCTAAATGGCTCTGTGGTTAGGATGTTTATCCTTCTGGAAATTTAAATTGATTCATGTTCTATTGTCTAAGGCTGAAAGAAATTGGTTGCTCCACACGTCTTTGTTGTATGTTTTCTTCCTTTTTCGTGCATCTCTCTCTCTCTCTCTCTCTCTCTCTCTCTCTCTCTCGTGTGCCAGTGCACCTTAGGTCCAGTTCACATATTATTATTCAGCCCTCAACTGTAGCAAAAAAATATGACTTTTGTGGGAGAATGAGTCATCATAGGCAGTCCATCTCTGCTCCATGGGCCTGGGAAATGTAATTTGAATTCAACTCTTCTAGCAGGTTTCACAGAGGTGGCTAATCAAATTTCAAGACGCCAACAAAAGACAGATCCCAGTCATGCCCAGCCCAGAACATGGTCACTTTTACATTGATGCAACTCCTCTGCTTTATCAATGATTTGAAAACATTGGGTGGGGTTTTGAATCCAGAGTGTGAAGCCTGGTTCCACATTTTCTCTATACCCAGGAAAAATAGAAGAAGAAGAAAATAAATAGCTTAGGGATTTTGAATGCTAAATTCTGCCCCATGTACTTGATTCTATGCTTGTGTGGTTCTAACGCGGATGTGCAGAATATAGATAGTGCTGAATATATATATAGAACTGTTTTATATCACTAGTTAAATATTGCCTCATCCTTTCTTACAGGAAAACCGCCTTTACGTAAAGCACTCCCACTGGTTGATCATATTGCAAATTTCACAGAATTTAAGGTCAGAAGGAACCATTAGAATAATCTAATCTCACCTCCTGCATAACACAAGCTGTAGAGTTTCTGCAAAAATTTGCACAGGTTTGATAGGATTAAAGGACACGCTTTATACTCCCTTGCTTTGCCTAGATACTTTCTTTATTGCACAGAAGAAAATCTGAGCCTATGAGGTGTAGATAGTTTGCAGAGACTTAAAATTAACATTAAAATCCCTTCTACAAACTCTGTTAAAAATTATGAGTTGATATTTCAGTGAGTGGGGGGGGGAGAGGAGTAAAATTACATGTCAAATATGAAATGAATACCATTTCTTCTTTTTCAGTGATTAATTTTAGAAGTCTCCAAGACAGTCGCTGGTATTCTTTGCTATTAGAAAAATCAAAAGGTGGGGGAAGGGAAAGAGAGGGAACCACGTGGGGACTTTTAGCTTACAGCTATGAGACAGTTCTGCACTCTCTCCTAATAACCTTGACCTGCTTTTCTTGGCTCAGCAGTGGCAGCTGCGTCACATTGGTTTAGCATCTGTTTATCAATCTAACAGTGCAATCCTGATTCCTGCTTCTGTTCTCTTTAGTGCCCAGGATATTAAAATGACCGAATGAATGCAGCAGAGTTCAAAAGACTGGGGTAGATCTGTTAAAACAAAAATGGGAAAAATATGTTACAAAGTGAACTAGTTTGGGAAGGTGCCATTTTTGCTTGGTGGATCTATAACATGTTAGGGGTTTTGTGTAGGGAGGGGGAGATATTTGAATTTTGCTGGAGCCTTGCTGTGCATTGCATGCCTAGATCTTCATGTGGGAAATGTAAAAGTACTTAGTAGGCCATTTTCCCCTTACCATCTTTTGACAAACACTTTTCAATATGTTTCTGTGAATGAGCATTAGAAGAGAGCAAAATTATTTTTAGTCAGCATTCGTCATTGAAGGTAATGATGTCTCTCAACCCACCAGCAGCCTTCTTCCAGTTCTCAGAATTGTTGTTTATTTGGCATTTGGTACGGCACCCCACCAGACCTATTCTTTCTTTTGCTAATGCTCATCTAAGTGAGCAATTGAGGCAACAAACTATTCCCAGATGTCCTGAACCACATAATGGGAATTGGAATCCAACAACATCTGGAGGACAACAATATTCCCATCCCTGCCCTAACACATAGTTTTTCATCACATTTGCTGATTCCTACTAGCAACAGCCAGTAATGTGGAATACAATACTGTATATATTTAATGGCACAGAAAACCAGAGCTGATTCACACTATCAGACATGGCATGCAGAGTATGCGGCTTGAGTGGAACTGAACTGATCAGAGTTTGGCACAAATTACTGCCCATCCTACATCCAGTTGCATCCCAGCCCACATATACTTTGCTGTGGCCATCCCAGTGCTGAGGCAGTGAGGTTAATGTCAGCTGACCTGTAAAAAGAATATGTTAACATGTCACTGACATGCTGAAATAATGTAATGGTCAGAACTTAGGCTCAGGAACACCAAACCAGCCAATTACTGTGTCCATTTGAATGATGTTAACAAGGACACACAGACACCTATAGTCTGTTCTAAAATAGAGGCCAAGTAAGCACATTGATTCGTGACAATATACCTGTCAGCACTTGAAAATCCAAAAGAGGGAGGGCTGCTTGCTTTAGGAATGCTGAGTTTACTGAGTTTAAACATAATGCAACAACACCTAATAGTATATATACATGCAGAATATAACAAACAATGTAACAAACCAGAAGGGGACACTGAGGGAAGTCAGATGGGGAGGGAGAAGTTTGTAAATGTTACTGTAAGGCATAGCTGTCAACTTTTCCCTTTTCTTGCAACGTTCTCTTTTCTTGCAACGTTGACAGCTATGCAGTAAGGTAGGCTTGGATATTGGTATGTGATATATGGAATTTGCAATTATAAAACCGCAATAAAAATGTAATTTTTTTATTAAAAAAAAGAATGCTGGCACCCTTCTCATCCTCTTGGGGGAGAGAGATGTATTTGCTTTAGTATTCCTTTCTGAGAGTTATGTTAAAAACAACAAGTAAAATTATAAATGCACATCATTTTGCCATTTATAAACTGATCAACAGTTTTGAAGTCTTTTTGGTTTTATCTTATAATGAACTGGGCTGGGTGATAATAATAATAATAAAAAGAGTCACTAATAAGATAACCTGACTTCTTCCTTCTGGTAGAACAGTTTACACTAATGTGCAGATGAACTAGAAATGCTTTGGACTAGTTCCACAGCAATACAAATTGATATGATTGTTGAGCAGTTTGTTTTGGCCAGGTTTTCTGATTGCAAAATAGGTGGGAAGAAGGAACCCCTTCAGGGTTATGTGAAGGTAGCAGTTATTGGGAACCTGTCAACACATCTTGATGCAAGGTATCCGGATCTTTGCCAGACTTAGGACTTACACAAAGAGTAGATCGCGTGGGGGAAATGTTATTGGGTTGCCATGTGCTGGTGCCAGATCACATGTGGCTGGGTGTTCCTCTGCATTAAACAAACTAAACAAATACTGGAGGCACACAGAATACAAGAAATTGGAGAAAGGGGATTTTAAAAATATTTTTTATATATATTTTTGCACCACCACAATCCAGCACCATCACCACCTGTAGTCTGGGAAGGGCCATAGTTCAGTGGTGGAACAACTGCTTTGCATGCAGATGATCCCAATTTCAATCCCAGTATCACCAGGTATAGGGACGCAGGTGGTGCTGTGGGTTATACCGCAGAGCCTAGGACTTGCCGATCAGAAGGTTGGTGGTTCAAATCCCCGCAACGGGGTGAATGAGCGCCGCAACCCCAGAGTCAGTCACGACTGGACCCAATGGTCAGGGTCCCTTTACCTTTAACTATCACCAGGTATGTTTGGAAAAGGCTGCTTGAAAACCCTGGAGAGGGTGTATGTCAGCCATATGGGGCTAGGTGCTAAGTCATTAAAGGATCCTGGTTTCTGGTCGCCACAAAAGTTTTAGACTTCTATACAGACAATGGTGGTGTTGTGTCTGTGTGTTTAAAAAAAGTTGAATTGTGCCATTCGAAAGTGGGTTTACTGCTTATGGTATGTACATTCCTGCTTTCACTTCTGGTAAATTGATTTTGTATTGTTTTGAAAAATGTGACATATCAGTTTAGCTAGAGGCAACAGTGGGGCAATAAGTAAATAAATCGTTGAGTACACCATCAGTAGTTAACACTCTCTCTCTCTCTCTCTCTCTCTCTCTATATATATATATATATATATATATTTCTTAAAGTATGTCCCCTAGGAGCCTCCATAAGGATGCTGTTTCCAGAGGAAGAACTATGAGGGGAGAGAGACTCTGTTTGCCATCAGGGGGTGATTGGTTTCACCTGTGCTGCTCCACCTCCAGCCTGGGGAATATTCAGAAGGGGGTTGCTGCCAAGTCACGAGGTGTATGTGGCTTTTAATGTGATGAATCAAGTGAAAGATTATGGGGGTGGGAAGAGGGTGCATTTGGACTTAACAGTGCTAAGTTTATTTTTTGGCTGCTATTTTGTCAATGTTGTTAATGTTGTTCTATAGATTATAAAGGGACGTGGGCGGCGCTGTGGTGCAAACCACTGAGCCTTGGGCTTGCCGGCAGTTTGAATCCCCACGACGGGTTGAGCTCCTGTTGCCCTGTCCCTGCTCCTGCCCACCTAGCAGTTTGAAAGCATGTCCAAGTGCAAGTAGATAAATAGGTACCACTCCGGTGGGAAGGTAAATGGCATTTCTGTGCGCTGCTCTGGTTTCGCCAGAAGCGGCTTAGTCATGCTGGCCACATGACCCAAAAGCTGTCTGCCGACAAACGTCGGCTCCCTCACGGTCAGGGGTCCCTTTACCTTTATATATTATAAATAATGTATTGATTTGTATAATATGTATAATATGACATTTGCTTTCATTGTGATGTTTAGCTTATTTTTTAGTTGTTGCTTTGTTAACAGTGTTTTACAGATTGTAATTGTTTCACTGATGATTTGTTAATTATTCTATATGATTTATGCTGTATTTGTTCTATTATGTTCTATCATGTTATTTTTATTTATTGTTTGTAAGCCACTTTGGGATTCATTTAAATGAAAAGCATCAGAGAGATATAATAAATCAAATCAATCCGTTTGAATCCTCCCCAGTTCCATATTAGTTCATCATTCCTTAACCCCGTCTCACAACTTCTTTATTGACCCTTGTCCTTTTCTTCTTACTAGAAGGTTCTGTGTGGCTATATCTGGCAGTAGATATAGCAATAAAAGTAGTGAGTCAGCATGAAGCTGCATTATTTCCACAAAAAGGATGTCCAAGCTGAGTTTCCATCCAGCTTCTCATTTCTAAGCACATTTGCTAAAAGTAAGTCCCAGTGATTGCAGTGAACTTATTTCCTGCCTAGTGAAACTGCAATCTCAGAACAATTGCATGTGGCCTGGTTCTAACATGGTGTAAAGGTAAAGGTAAAGGGACCCCTGACCATTAGGTCCAGTCGTGGCCGACTCTGGGGTTGTGGCGCTCATCTCGCTTTATTGGCCGAGGGAGCCGGCGTACAGCTTCCGGGTCTTGTGTGTTGCAAAGCAGAGCAGCGCACGGAAACGGCGTTTACCTTCCCGCCGGAGCGGTACCTATTTATCTACTTGCACTTTGACGTGCTTTGGAACTGCTAGGTTGGCAGGGGCAGGGACCGAGCAATGGGAGCTCACCCCATCGCGGGGATTTGAATCATTAACCCACAGCGCCACCTGCATCTAACATTGTAGAAGTTGTAAAACATGCTAAGATTTAACTCGCACTAACATATAAGCTCCATTCAGATGGATGATGAATTCATGCTTAGTGACCACATGAAGTGGAGTAATAGGTTGTCCCCCTCCCCCAGATGTTGCTGGTCTACAGCTCACCTGATGACTGGCCATTCCTGCTGGGGCTGAGGGGAGTTGCAGCCCTGCAGCATCTGAAGACCCAGAGCTTGGCCACCTGTTCTGTATTATCAACTGACATATACCAGATCTTTTCTACATACCATATTTTTCTGTGTATAAGACGCCCCCATGTATAAGACGACCCCTATTTTTTAAAAACCCGAAATTAAGAAATTCAGTTGTTTAGCTTTTGGGGGGGAGGTCACTTCCGCCAATCGCTCCCCTGCCTGCCCGCCACTGCCAATCACAATCAGCCACTGCTGGTCGCACACCTCACCACAGCCGCCAATTGTCTGCCCACTCGCTGCCACCAACAACCCACCCGCCCACTTGCCACAGCCGCCAATCACCTGCCCAATTGCCACAGCCAATCGCCAGCAGGCCTTGCTGCAGCCACCAATCAACCGCCCAATTGCCACTGCCAATCTCCTGCTTGCTGCTGCCATTAATTGCACGTCCCCCCTCTACATTCGCTATCCGTGTATGAGACAACACCCAATTTTTGCCTTAAAAAAAAAAAAAAAGCATTGTCTTATACACGAGAAAATATGGTGTATAAAAAAATCATTCTTAGCATTCTATGCAAGCTTTTGATATGCAAACATTTTGACTGGTGGAAGTTTTCACACAGAATAGCAGGAGGACAGAGAATCACGAAACATCTTGAAATTGATATATTTGGACAGTCTAATTCTGGAAGCTAGGAAAAGCAGCTGTATTTGTGTCTACAAGGTAGAACCTCCTGTTTCTGGACACGTTTGAAACGTGTTTTCTCCTGCTCTGGAGGGAAGGACTCGAACCAATGGATTCAAATTGCAAGAAATAAGATTCCGACTAAGCATTCGGAAGAACATTCTGATGACAAGAGCTGTTTGTCAGTGGAACAGACTCCCTCGGAAGGTAGCTGACTCTCCTTCATTGGAGGCTTCTAGCCAGAGCTTGGATAGCCATCTTTCAGAAATACTTTATCTGTCATTCCAGCTCTGTGATTCTATGGCATCAGATGTATTCAGAGGGTATGGCTGAATGTGCCAAAGTTGAGGCTGGGTCCACAAGTCCAATTTTGCTTCTTTTTTTTCCTCCCTCCACAGAAATTGAATGCAAAGTGTTCATTTGAACAGGGCTACTTCAAAGTGAGAGAGGACCACTCAAAGCTTTTCTCTTTGATGTACTAATTTACTAAGGGAGTTTTTTTACATGAGGAAACACTATCTATCTATCATCTATCTATCTATCTATCTATCTATCTATCTATCTATCTATCTATTTCACTATTTGTAGTCTGAAGTGGTACAGTCCAGAATCCTGTGTGACATTGGTCTGCATAGGGACAGAACATCTCTGAGTTTCTAAAAGTGTATTTCATATTGAATATTGCCCCAACAAACGGTAGGATTCAGGGGGCCTAAGGATATACAAGTAATCTGTAGGAGAATAGCATGCAGAGTCAGAGCTCACAGCAGTATTTACCCAGAATGCCTTAGTCAGCCCCTGCTCCAACCCCATGTTATCAATATGGGCTATTTCTATTATTTCCAAGAGCATTAGTAATGTAAAAGCAATTCTCCCCATTTAGCTTGAGGTGCATGAAGGAGAAAAGGAGGCATCTCTAGGAGGTTGGCCATTACTCAGTACTCTGCATATAACTCCACTTTCCCCACCTGTGCTCTTGTATTGCTCTAATGGGGTATTTATCCCTCTGAGACGATAGCTAGGAGAATATTTATGTGGCTGTAAAAAACTTTAACAGGAGGCTGCCTGGATCTAATAGTCTCAGGTATTTCAACACATCTCTGCTTGCCATGTGTCATGTTGAATTACACCATGTTCTGCCTTTGACAGCAGCCTCTAATGTGACCCATGTAACAAAGTCGGAAAGGTAATTCAACAGGAGGGGAACTTAAAGTGAAAGGGTACCTTTTATCTTTTTTTCTGGGGGGCATATGTTTTCACAGAATTAACAGGATTATGGAAACATAGTCATAACTGTGCTTTAAGCTAATATATATATGATTTGTAACAACAATTATGTAAACATACATAAATTAACAAATATGGTTCCTCAGAGTGGCATAGAGAAGCTCACCCAATATGGGCTATTTATTCTTAGAACTTCATATTATTAAAGGCTCTGAAGTTCGATAAAAGAGTGGGTTGTTTCCTCCTGCCTGATACTTTTTAAAAAAAAAGTTTGGGGGTGAGAAGGAAAGTTTCCCATTTTATAATACTTATTTAACTTGTCCTTTGGACTTACTACAAACATTTTTTTCTTTATGCACATGTGTATGTAATATCTGCCAAATTAAATTAACATCCCATGCATCTAGTTTCAGATAGGTAGCCGTGTTGGTCTGCCATAGTCAAAACAAAATAAAAAAATTCCTTCCAGTAGCACCTTAAAGACCAACTAAGTTAGTTCTTGGTATGAGCTTTCGTGTGCATGCACACTTCTTCAGATACACACGAAAGCATGCACACGAAAGCTCATACCAAGAACTAACTTAGTTGGTCTTTAAGGTGCTACTGGAAGGAATTTTTTTAATTTTTTTTTGACTATGGCAGACCAACACAGCTACTTATCTGTAACTTGATTGAGCAAGTGCAACACTGGATTAATGTATTTATTTAGAATATCAAAAATTTCTACTCAAAGCACATAAAATAGTGTACAATAAAGCATAAACAGCTATAAAACACAAACTATCAGTGGGGCATTCCAAACTATAGAAGTCAAGCACAGCCCATGAATGACAATGCTGCTTCTAATCCTTGGGATCTTTAACATTACATTGTTAGCAATGGGAAAATAAGGCACGTGCTCAAATTTTGTGCAGTGGTTTCATAACCAATATGAATTTGTTTTTTAATTCACCCATTATAAGCATAGTATACAATGATCTTTGTTCATTACCTAAACACAGAAATTTATTATTTGATCCATGCCGAAAACTTAAGCCCACATAAAAAGGGATTAAATGGAAGCATGAAAAGATTTAATAAGCTGCAAGAGGACCTTAAGAAACTCAGGAGTCATTGTTTCCATTTTCAGTGGTGAATTTTTACTTTTATGAAGCACTGGGCAGCATTCTGTGAATTTTCAAAACTTTAAAATCACAGTTTAATCCAGTACATGTCTAGTCAAGAAGAAAGTCTCATTGTTTTCAGTGGGGGTAACTTCAAATTAAGCATATATAGGGCTGTAACCTTATGTTCCCATTTAATTAAATTTTGAGAAGAATTAAACATGTTTCACTTTCATATTGAAACCATGGAGGCTCAAATGTGCTTCATTTTGGCTGGATCATGCCCAAAGTATTTCATGCTAGCAGGGTGGAGACTAATTTCATCTGAAATAAATTAATAGTCCTGCTTTCACTGTTTATGGCTGTTTTTGTAGAACTGGCTGTGCTTTTCATTGACTTGTGGGGAGATTTTATTTTATTTAGCTGGCAGAAAAGGCAACATTTCACCCTCCAGCAAACTGACAAGAACTGATCATTCTGACCATTTCTAAAACCTCCTCCATCCTAGGCAGCACAAAATTGAGCCTGCTTCATTCTGACTGGCAGACACTGATGGAGAGCAAAGATCTTAAGATTCTGCCTACTGAAAAGATACTGCAACACAATCTTGCAATGAAATTACGTAGTATGGCCACTATCCAAAACAGAGTTAGGCATGCTTAATCCCTATTGATTTCCTTCAGTCTAAAATATACCTAACCATGTACTGGATTATTGCTAATGGATCTGAGCCATCACAAAAGACATACAGCATACTAAAACATTTACCACCAATTCAGCTGAATTGCACAGGTGTGAGGAAGCAGACACATGAGGCACACAACAAAACATCCATGTTAAGCAAATAATCTAGGATATGTGACAACTAGGAATGGGAAACAAATCTGCATTCTAATGAGAGCCAACCAAATTTGCACTTCCTGAACCAGTATCTGAAGTGAATGGAGCTATTATTTGAAATTTGGCACTCCTTGCCTAGGGAGGTCTGCTTGGCTCTTTCCCAGTGTTTATTTGTCTAAGATTGTAAAGTGGTACAACCTGGACAATAGCTTAGATGGAGAAATTGACCAAACAATGGTGAAGAAGAAAATATCTGACAAAGAAACATGATTCCAATCCTCTGACCCATGCCTCTGTTTGTGGGGAAGATGCAGCTCAACATAATTTCAGACCTATAATAACCTCAACTACACAGCCTGGATATTACTGTTACAGATAGGTAGCCGTGTTGGTCTGCCATAGTCAAAACAAAACAAATTCCTTCCAGTAGCACCTTAAAGACCAACTAAGTCAGTTCTTGGTATGAGCTTTCGTGTGCATGCACACTTCTTCAGATACACAGTGTGCATGCACACGAAAGCTCATACCAAGAACTGACTTAGTTGGTCTTTAAGGTGCTACTGGAAGGAATTTGTTTTGTTTTGGATATTACTGGACAATCATGATGTGATGCAGTATTTACTAACGAATGAGCACTGGTAATTGTAACAGAACAAAATACCTTTCATATTCAAAAATGTTTGTCTTAGTCTACTCTACTAGTTCATTTTTCTTCTTCTTCATTTTTTCCTGTAACTTGTTTACTGAAATATTTTATTTTGCATGCAAAGTTGATGTATGTTATTCTTCTCTCTTTCAAGTACTGCAAAAT
The DNA here is from genome assembly GCF_964252035.2 of Podarcis erhardii. Lineage (NCBI taxonomy): Eukaryota > Metazoa > Chordata > Lepidosauria > Squamata > Lacertidae > Podarcis > Podarcis erhardii. Next base: position 4,294,649 of record NC_138507.1, on the reverse strand, counting down.
CTTTAAGAAACATATTCTTAAAAAAGAATGTTCAGGATGATATTTGGTTCTCTGAAAAGGGAAAAGGAATAGGTTTATCACACTGCATGTTTAGTTAAATTTGTTGTGTTTAAGATTTATCATTTTAGAATGGTTTTATTCTTTTTTATTGTAACAGTGGTTATTATTTGTCACAAGTTGCTATGAGACACTGATGAGGCTGGTTAAATGGAATTTTCTTTTTCTTTTTTTAAGAAGAACTTGAATTCCCATTGATCTAACTGGATGCATCATTTGAGGAAGAAGGCGGATGTTAGTTCGGAGTGACTGGTTTTTACACATGACAAGTGATGTGCAACTGCAGCTGGTCAGGGGGTGGTATCCAAACAGCTCCTAGCACCGCATGCCATTCCAAAGAGCCCCCACCCTCAGGAATTGCTTTCCAGCAGGTGAAAGCGGCCGAAGTAGAAAGGAGGACAGGAGAGACTCAATAAACAAATGCAACTCCACTTTGGATCCAAGCCAATGTGTCTGTTTGGCCAAACAACTGGCCATACTACAGAGATTAACACATGGCTTCTTTCAAAGTCAATACTGAAACACAAAGTCCAAGATTTATCTTCAAAACTTTGACATTTCAATATAAACTTTTTAAAAAATGTCCCACTAGGTCCTGCATCACCTTTAGGGTGTGTCCCCCCTTCCACCTGTTAGGTTTAAAGCTGGTTTGTTAAAATAAATAAATGACAGATGTGTTGCAAATATAAAACCTAGTTAAGCTGCAAATGTTCATTCAAATCACAAGTACTTTCTTCAGCCACATCAACATGTCTCAGTGGAGAAGCCTGAACAACAACTTTTGGCTTTGTCTCGGCTCAATAATTCTATAATGATATGAATATGTGAATGGTTTTTGCTCAGAAAGTTGAGTAATGAATTAAAAAGCCCTTCCCTTACTGATCCTAGGGTGGATTTTTAAGATTGGGATTTTTTAGGCATGTGTTCTGTGTGACTGGAATTTATTTCATCAGGCCCTCTGCTGCTGAGTTCACCAGAGAACAAACAAATCATCTGGAGAAATGGGGTTTAGTGGGCTGTCACACAACATCTGGGAGCATCAGGTTCTTGTGCAGCGAACAATCAGCATTCCTTCCATTCAGAGAAGTCTGGTCAATATTGTTACAGATTACTATCATTAAGAGATGGAAAGGGAAAACCCATACATTAAAAGAGAAAGCAATGCTATCCATGACTGGTAGGAAATTACATCTTTATTTATCAGCAATACTCACATGGAATAAAATATCCCAGTCCAAGCAATTCCTTCAAAAGGAAGTAATATTTTCTAAACAAATCCATTTCCACCAATTTTTATTATTTAAGAAAACCTTTAAAAATAACTGTTAAGCATTTTGTAGCCAAACGTTTGTGTAGTGAACAGAGCTTTTGTGTTGCCCCACTGCAGGTGCAAAGAGAAACAAGATGTTGGTAGGAGAGCAGGGCAGGAGAAACTGCAGATGCACCTTAACTGGAAGCCACAGGCCTGCTGAAGTTGAGATATTTGGGTAGTGGCGACCTAGAAACCAGACAAGATATAAACTCTGAGCCAACCATATTGATTCCAATTATTTACAATGTGAGTCCAATGATAACCTAAACCCAGTGTCACAGGAAAGGGCTGTGAAGTCTCATCAGCACTAGCTGGGTAATTAAAAAACTATTATTTGTTATATTATTCATTTCTGCCACATTGAAGCCAAAAGAGGACAGCAATGCTTTCATAACAAGCAACATAAACTGTGCATCTTATACATGAACTGGAATGCACTTTTCCCACTGCTCCATGCATGTGCCTAACAAGTATAACAGCAAACCTTTTCTCTCTAAAGGCAGAGGGAATAGTGCGAGCAGAGTTAACAGGATTACATCATAATTATAATACTTTGTTCTTGAAATGTTGCCCTTGGAAAAAGAAGACACACCAGGTGATGCTCGTTGACAGCACACCTTTTGTACGGCTCTTTTGCAGACTTCTAACGGCTGCCTTTTATGGTTGTTGACAAGCTAGGACCAGACTTGCACACATGTTCAGAATGCCTTTGAGATTAGGGGATGGATTCAGGGCTCAAACAGACTTCCTTTTCACCCCACCATGAAAACCTGCTCTTTACCGTTGAATGGGAGCAAACCACAGAAAACCCAAATTAACGTTTGCGTGTTCAGACCTTTAAACCTCCCCCTTAAATAAATTCAGACAAGACTCAAATTTTGGTTTGGTTTTTGGCTGAATTTAGGCCACAACTTTATTGATTACAGCAAGTGAATGGTTGCATAGGCTCTGGTTCGACTAGGTCCCTGCACTATTGCAGGTAGTGCTGACCCAGGGCACCAGCATAGGTCAGCCTAGGGTGAACACCTGGATAAGTAAAAAGCTGGGAACAGGCTATCTCCGCCACCCAAATGCCCCCTGGACTCAGGCATGGGCACAACCCCCTCACAGGAGTGGACCAAACCACTGAGTCCCTGGATTCCTTTAACAGAATACCCTTCTCATAGGGATGGCGAGAACGTTCTCCCATCCCTACCACCTGAACCAGAGCCTATCCGCAACCTTACAAGTTGTGACGATTTGCTATGCGGCAGGTGAAACCCAAATGGCACCAGCCAATCAGCCAAGTGGGGGAAATTCCTGCTGTGCCCCTGTCCCAACGACAGACGACACACAATGGCATAGCAAGGTCAAGCACAAAGCCCTAAATATAGGGAGAGGTGGGCGGGTGTTCCAATGCACACACTGAAAGAGGAAGCTCTGGGTCACGTGCATGGGCATAAATAGGTCCCTTGAACCGTTTAGCTTGCATCCCATTGGCCTGATTAAACCCAACATCAAGGGACCGACCAATTGGGTGTTGTGGCTAATCAATCGACCCACCCACAACACAGGGTTTGGTTGCCAGGTCTCACCGCAACACGTGCCCACTTTAAGGGAGGACCCAATTTGTTCCAATTCAGCGTTCAACAGCAAGTTTTCCTGAGGAAAGCGGCAGGCCAAAAAGAAGAAGAAGAGAGCACTCTGAAACAGTGCTTTGAAGCTCGGACCTATGCCTAGGGCAAAAGGTATGCAGTATGTAGATAAGCCCTCAGTATCGGAGCACCTGCTTTGTATTCAGCAGGTCCCAGGTTCAATCCTTGGCATTTCCAGGTAGGGCTGGGGAAGAATCTTGTCTAACACCCTGGAAAGCCACTGCCAGTGGGCACAGACAATGCTGAGCTATTTTTGGACCAATGGTCTGATATGATGTAAGGAAGCTTCCTGTGGGATTGATTGTTCTTAATCACTCGCTGGTCCTGAATGGGGTAACTGTGCCCCTGAAGGACCAGGTGTGCAGCCTGGGAGTCATTTTGGACTCACAGCTGTCCATGGAGGCACAGGTCAATTCTGTGTCCAGGGCAGCTGTTTATCAGCTCCATCTGATACGCAGGCTAAGACCCTACCTGCCCGTGGACTGTCTCGCCAGAGTGGTGCATGCTCTGGTTATCTCTCACTTGGACTACTGCAATGCGCTTTTTGTGGGGCTACCTTTGAAGGTGACCCGGAAACTACAACTAATCCAGAATGCAGCAGCTAGACTGGTGACTGGGGGCAGCCACCGAGACCACATAACACCGGTCTTGAAAGACCTACATTGGCTCCCAGTACGTTTCCAAGCACAATTCAAAGTCTTGATGTTGACCTTTAAAGCCCTAAACGGCCTCGGTCCTGTATACCTGAAGGAGAGTCTCCACCCCCATCATTCCGCCCGGACACTGAGGTCCATCGCCGAAGGCCTTCTGGCGGTTCCCTCATTGCAAGAAGCAAAGCTACAGGGAACCAGGCAGAGGGCCTCCTTGGTAGTGGCGCCCACCCTGTGGAACGCCCTCCCATCAGATGTCAAAGAGATAAACAACTACCTGACATTCAGAAGACATCTTAAGGCAGCCCTGTTCAGGGAAGTTTTTATTGTATGACATATTAGTGTATTTTTGGTCTTTATGGAAGCTGCCCAGAGTGGCTGGGGAAACCCAGCCAGATGAGCGGGGTACAAATAATAAATTATTATTATTATTATTATTATTATTATTATTATTATTATTATTATTATTATTTTGCCATTTTCATAGTTTATCAGGCCTAGAAAGACACTTCAAAGATATGCCACCCCTTCAGTCTACCAAAGCTCCAGGAGTCTTCAGGTCATACCTGGAGGTCTGATAACTGAGGAGGAGGAGGAGGAGGAGGAGGAGGAGGAGGAGAAGGAGAAGGAGAAGGAGAAGGAGAAGGAGAAGGAGAAGGAGAAGGAGAAGGAGAAGGAGAAGGAGAAGGAGGAGGAGGAGGAGGAGGAGGAGGAGAAGAAGAAGAAGAAGAAGAAGAAGAAGAAGAAGAAGAAGAAGAAGAAGAAGGAGAAGGAGAAGAGTTTCCCTTGCTTCCTGTTTTCCATCTATCAAGGAACCTGCCTGTTTTGTCTAAGGACAGATGCATCTTGGTCACAACCAGTATCTGTTCTAGAGATGCGGGAATCAGTCATTGCTGTTTCTTCATCCAACAGGCCTTGCTGCAGTGCACCTGCAGAGCACCTAGATAGCTCCTCCTTAAGACTGTGACCAGATGCAGACTCCCTAGCTTCAACCTGAGCCAAATGTCCTCCTTCCCTCACCTGCACCCTCCTTTGCTTCCTATGATGAAGAGCTCTGCAAATCTCCAAAGCTTATATACAATTTTCTGTTATTGTGGTTGGCCTAAAGAAGTATTGCCTTAATATGGATTTAGATTGTCATCCATATCTGCCTCAAGCTTCTGGAAAGGATAAATGCATACTATGTATGTTTTTGGTGCAGTCCACTTTAAAATGCATGTGTTTTACCTATCTAAGTCTAAACCGTGAAGTAAGAATTGGCCTCTGGAAAAGCATCCATATGCCTGAAAAAAAGGCCGGTGGCATAACGTGGATTGACAGCACCCAGGGCCACGCGGGGGAGGGAGTTGAGTGGGTGGGAGGGAAACGGACTGAGCACACATGCGCATTCAACTGCCAACAAACAGCATCTGCATCACCTAGGAGATCACAGCTGCAGAGATAAGTAAAAAAGAATAGTTTCGTTGTCTGGAGACGTCACTTCCTGGTTTGCATGGAAAAGCCGTTTCCAGCAGATCCCAATGAGGAAAACATGCAGCAGTATTGAGGCAGCGCTGGGTGTTAAAATTAAGTGTCCCTTAACTAGTTTGTGCCCAAGGTAACCACCCCTGTGGCCCCACCACAGAAAAAGCCCCCCCCCCTCTTTTTAAGAGTATGCTATTTCATTTTTGTACAGCGGTACCTCGGGTTAAGAACTTAATTCGTTCCGGAGGTTCATTCTTAACCTGAAACTGTTCTTAACCTGAGGTACCACTTTAGCTAATGGGGCCTCCCGCTGCTGCTGCACCGCCACTGTGTGATTTCTGTTCTCCTCCTGAAGCAAAGTTCTTAACCCGAGGTACTATTTCTGGGTTAGTGGAGTCTGTAACCTGAAGCATCTGTAACCCGAGGTACCACTGTACACCTTCTAAAATTTGTTTTGCTATCCTCCTAAATTCCACCTCACCAAGTTATAATGCTTGAACTGCCAAACTTTTTTTCTTATTCCTTGCAGCTCACATCCTTGCTGAGCAATGAATTATCTCCTTGCAGCATATTCAGGAGGGAGAAAGTGGACCTTGTAACAGCCTGAGCTTTTCTATGGCTGCCTAAAGAGTTGCCAGTCTGAACTGCATATTTTAGAGCAACGTGCACCTGAGGAAAAAAACTCACCTGGTGAGCAAGCTCCCTTTTCATTTAGAAAGAATATCCCTCAATTTGTGTTTGCTTTACAATTTTAATTCGGCACTTAATTAAAGCCAACAGAGGATAAAAATTAGAGCAACAACTTTTACATTTTGCTCCAGGCATTCTTTCACTTTTCTCAAAAGAACATAGGCCCCTTTCCTAAATATATATTTAGATTATGATGACTGTACTGCATGCTCCTTTTCGTTAGGGAAGCTTTTTTTCTTTCTCACATGGCATACCCTGTACAAACTCAATTCTCCACTGGTACCACAAATAGTACAAGGGAAGCACAGCCAGCTCCCTTATTGTTCAGCAAGAGGGACTGGGCAGGTAACTTCCAAACCAAAATATTTATCAGCACAAAGGTAGTACTACAGAAGCTTGAACATTACAGGGGTTTGTGTAAAGGGGAGGAAAAATCCATTTTCAGGTTGTTAAGAAGAGAAAACTAAGATGCCTTGCTAGGCTCTGCTAAACAACTGCTCAGGCCCAAACTGCTCATGACAGCCACAGACTCCTGGGTGGGATTCAACTAATGTGTTCCATCAGCAGATGCTCTGCACAACAGCTTCCATTTGTGCAAAGGAGCTTTCCCTTCTGTCCTTTCCCATCACCCTCTGAAACTGGATCTGGGGGGTCAGGAGAAGCCCCAGAACCAGAGGTGCTAACTTGAATGAAATAGTGGGGGGAGAGATAAGCTCTGCCCTGCATAATTGAACATAATTGATCACATGATGCAATGTATGCACACCATTTGAAATGCAATGCCCATCAACTTTAGGGGGCTTGGCCCCCTCAAGTGTTTTATTGGGGAGCTGAAGACCCCATGGCTCCTAGGATTTGGCTCCTATATATGTGTGCCATCACTTTGTCCCAGGTTTTGTTTTGCTATTCTTCTCAACAAGCACAATGTGTTTAACCAGCAAGCTGACAAGAGAGTGGCCATCTTGAATAAGGATTCGTTCGAGGCACATGTTGCTGTGCAACATGTGAAACAATCCTAAATTAGAATGGTAGCGGCGCTTGATGCAGGGAAAATAGCATACCCATTAACTGTCAGCAGGTTTAGTGTAACCTATGGAATTCTGCCAGCACACAATGTGTGCCAAAAAGCACATTTACACCCAGACAGCTGCATAAAGGGATTTGGCTCTACAAGTAGCAAGGTTCAGTAAGCAGCACATTTCCAAAGCATTATGAGTGCATTGATTTTGGTTGTGCAGAGTGTGCTGAGCCTATGTCCAGCATGAATCCAATAGACGGGGTCTTTTCTTCCTGTTGTGGCTGAAACAGTAACACTGCATGTTTGTGTCTGCAATGCTTATGTGGCTGTGCCCATTCTCATATCATAACCAAAAGACGTTGTTTCCTTCTTAGAGGCTGGCAGTGTCTAACATGTTGCTGTTCCCTTAGCGATTGGTAGCAATTTCCTTCATCTTGCAGATCTGGGATCTTCTTTTCAAATTTCATTGTATCATTGGTCGAGAGCCAATTCACAAGACTATCAGTCTCATGGTAGATTTGCAATGGCATTCAGAATGCTTAATCCCGCATATGAAGGCTGCACGGCCAGCTGGTGAAAAGTGAAGAGCCAATATATGCTCAGGAATTTCAAGAGTTATCACAAGCCCAATGATCAGCAGATCTCATGGCATGCTGTACCCAAGGTCATTACTTTAGCTCCTGTTAAAGATGCCTCAGTTTTGATCACAGTTTATGAATACCATTCCTGTGAGGTCTGATTCCTACAAGAAGCAATCTCTAATTCACCACAACTGTCCTCTTAAAAAAGGAAAGGAAAAGCATCGTTGTATTCTATTCATGTAACTTATTTATTCAGTTAACTTATGCACAGTTTCATAGTTCAACAGAAATATCTGTTTTGTGTACATATTGCAACAAAAAGAACCAATATTAAAATTACAATACTTATTATATTATTGTTGTTGTTGTTGAAATGATTTTAAATGCTTCCGTTCTGCTCCAAGGTAGATGGTGACCACCTCCTGTGTTCTGCTGCAATACCACATGAAGGGAAGAGGCAATAGCTTATTAGTAGAGCATGTACTCCGCATTTTACAAATCCCAAATTCCATCCTTAGTAACTTCATTTAAAAGGTTTTCAGGCAGAATAGGCTGGGAGAAGTTCTTACCTAATAACTTATAAGTTCATCATCACTGTGCTGGTCCCGGGGGGAAGGTTACCGTTGGCGTAGTCAAAGTCCGGTCCTGGGTCAATAGCCTGGAAACAGTTCCGAAGGAGCGGGGCAAGGTCCGAAGCAGGAAGCCGGGCGGGGACAGGAACACTGGAGGGACAGGACTGGATGCTGGCCGAAACAGCTCTTCATCGACGTTGCTCCCACAACCTGGGACCGGGCTGACTGGCCTTTATCTTCTCTGAGGCCAGGGGCGGTCCCACCCCCCAGGAGACCCGCCTCTCCTGGCCTTAAGGCGAGCACTCCTCCTGGGAGAAACCAGTTCCCTTCGCCTCTCTGCCCTGAGCTTCTGCAGTTCAGGAGAGGCTGAAGGGTTACTGGGCCCAGGGGGAGACTCACCTGCAGGCACTGAGTCCTCAACCACCTCTGGAGCCAGAGTGGAATCACCTGGTGCCCGCTCCTGAGGATCCGGCACAGGTGCAGGCGCTTCAGAATCAAGGCCCTGCCCCAGTTCAGCCGGCCCTGGAGGCGGGGACTCCTGTGCAGGCTGGGATTCCTCTGGTTCAGCCTCTGAATCGGAATCCCAGGCCATCACAATCACTCAGAGTAGGTGAACCAAACTTTTGACTCATTAAATAGGATCTCCTATTCAAGAAAGTATTACCAACTGGAACAGGGTTTTATGGGACAGTTATGATTTTGGACTATGGCCATGGTGGCTCCTTTTGTAAACACTCATTCTGCCATTTGGCTTCTCAGCAAGGGGACAGGTGCACAGTGGCAAAGTCGCTGAGTGTTCTGGGGTTCCCGGGCATGTGAAATCTGTGTGCCGAACACTTGAAAAACCCTCTGTCTGGTAGCACCCTAAGATTAACTCAGTATCAGCACTTAGGTACATCTCTCTCCCTACCAGCAAATATCTTGCTGTAGATCATAATGGTATAGAGTTAAATGGCAGGATTAGTAGTGCTGAGAAGTAAGAAGCTGCCTGTCGCACTAATCTAGGACTCCTTGGATTATTACATGGATTTCCTCTGTAAAAGTTGTATAGAGTGTGCAAGCAATAGCACAGTGATTTCTACCTGAGGCAAATGAATAAAATCACAAGCAGAAGCAAGCCAGCTTTTTGTAGGAGATAGGATGAATGGGTTCAATAAAAATCAGATAGATACTTCTGAACAGTGGCCAAGAATGCTTCTGGCTACATAACATCCCTAAAACTCACAACAGGGAACACAGCTCTCCAAACTTAAAACGAGCATATTTTCAAAGCACAATACAACATTCTTTTAAAACAATGTATATATGTACAATTTGAAAAACGTATTTCTAGCAAAAAAAAAACAAAACATTTTTAATAGAATCTTTTTTAAAATTCCATTTAAACTCTTCAGGAAATGTGATTATCTAAACTAAAAGTAAGCTGAGTTTCTTCAAATTTATGTGCTTAATCCATTTCCTTCAGCATGTTCAGCTCTGTGTATTTTGTAGAGGAGGAAGGTAAACAGCATTTCCATGTGCTCTGGCACTCTCAGTGGTTTCCTGTGCACCAGAAGCGGTTTAGTCCTGCTGACCACATGACCCAGAAAGCTGTCTGCGGACAAACGCCAGCTCCCTCAGCCTGAAAGTGAGATGAATGCTGCACCCCATAGTCAAATTTGACTGGACTTTACCTTTACCTGTAGGGAATCCCCACAGACCCTTCTCTCCTATCCCCCAATCTCTCTGTTCCTCTGCAGACACACAGTAGAGCAGGTACACTCCAAGGCACCTGACTGAATGGAAGTTCCATCTGCATCTCTACTTTGGGTGGCTAGATGCAAAACATGACAGGGCCCCAGGACATTTAACAGTTGACTTCAAAAGAAGTCTGAAGATAACCTGATCAAATGCCATCTTCTGTGTCAAAAGTGCAAGAGCCCTCTCCTCCTCTGGCCACCCTGTCAGTCATAGAGGAACCTAGGAGGTGCATATGGAGTTCATAGGTTTTACTGCTGTATCATTGCTAGAGAAGTAAAATTAATGATGGGATTTCTTACACAGCTTTCACCATAAGGTCCTAGGGTGAAATTACAGCAAAATAGAAATTGCGGGCCAGAGATTTTGGTTATAATATACAATATGATGAGTGGTCAAAATTATGGAATGAAAGACTAAAATTTACGGCATGTACTGCGCTAAAGGAAAATGTAATGAAAATGGTATACAGATGGTATATAACGCCAGTAAAACTAGCTAAAATGTATAAAACATGTAATAAGTGTTGGAAATGTAAAGAAAAAGAAGGGACATTCTATCATATGTGGTGGGAGTGCAAAAAGGTAAAAGGCTTCTGGGAAATGATATATAATGAATTGAAAAGGATGTTGAAATATACGTTTATTAAGAAACCGGAGGCCTTCTTATTGGGATTGGTAGGAAATGAGATAAGACTGTAAACTTTTTCAATATGCAGTTACAGCAGCGAGAATACTTCTGGCCCAAAAATGGAAACAGGAAGAAATACCGACGGTGGAAGAATGTAGATTAAAACTGACTGATTATGCAGAATTGGACAAACTAACAGGGAAGATTCGGTATCAACGGGACCAAAAATTCATCGAGGACTGGGGAAGATTTACAGATTATCTGAAAGGCATATGTGATGAACTGATAACGTTTGTTGGTTTTCAAGGAACTCTGTGAAAAATAGAGGAATATTGTTAAAAAGAGAATAAGTCACAGGGGCGCCGACTTATAAAAAATATTGGGGGGGCCCATACCGGGGTCCTGCCCCGGGAAGTTTTCTAAATTTTAGATGAAAAATAGTGAGTTTTAAAGTTTTTTAAAAGTATTTTAGAGTCATATGATCAACATTAGAACCCCGAAAACTCGACTCTCTATAACTCCACACTCCGGGAAACTCGACAAGCCTGAAACACTTTTTGGCTTTGAAAAAAGAAACAAAACATAAACACGCACGGTATTTTCGTAAAAAGCTAATTTAATTTACAGAAACAATTATGCTTATAGACTATTACAGAGCAGTGAATATATAGCTCTGAAAAGATTGAAATGATATTTAAATAAATCCTAAACTATCATTAAAAGAATAAAACATAAAATATTGCTGTCGCACAGTAATAGCACTTTGGTTAATAAGTGAAATAGCTAATTTAAGCTTACTTTGAATAAGGCTGAGGGTTCATTAAATAAAAATAATATCTCAAAGTTAATGCTTTAATACAGTTAATAAAGTTAATACAGTATGCCTAATACTGTATGTAAATACTGTAATACTGTATGTAAATAACGGGCTTTAATTGGGTCTTACACCCTAAAAATATTTAAGTATTTGAAAATAACAATTACAGTACTATAGTAATATAGAAATACAGTACTAAACTAGTACTAATATTTCGAAACTGAAAATTTAACATTCTGTATGTATTTAATTCTCTATTTTATAAAGATTTTTAATATCTGACAGTGAGTTTGGAGTAGCCCAATGCAAAAATCCTGAGGATCCATGTGGATCCATGCTTTGTAACCACGTTTTTGCACCACTGTGACCCTAGGCAACAGTGGGTGCGTGATTTTTTTGGTGCAAGATGTAGCCATGGACATGCTATGTGATCTGATGGTGAATTTGGGGTGACCCAATGCAAAAATCCTGAGGATCCATGTGGATCCGTGCTTTGTAACCACGTTTTTGCACCATTGTGGCCCCAGGCCACAGTGGGTGCGTGATTTTTTTGGTGCAGGCTGTAGCCATGGACATGCTATGTTATCTGATGGTGAATTTGGGGTGACCCAGTGCCAAGATCCTGTGGATCCATGCTTTGTAACCACGTTTTTGCACCATTGCAGCTCCAGGCAACAGTGGGTGCGTGATTTTTTTGGTACAGATTGTAGCCATGGACATGTAATGTGATCTGATGGTGAATTTGGGGTGACCCAATGCAAAAATCCTGAGGATCCATGTGGATCCGTGCTTTGTCACCACGTTTTAAATGGGGAGGGAAGGAAAAACACAGAAGGGACAAGAAGCACAAGAGGGGTGTGCGGAGAGGCAGCTGGCTAAGAATGCAGGGAAGGAGTTTAACGGGGTGGGGGGGAGGAAAGGAAGGCAAAAGTCCCGGTCCCCCCAAGCCAGCCCTCTCTCTCTCTCTCCCACCTGCGAGTCCCTAGAGCACGGAGAGGAGGAGGTGGTGGGCTGGAGCCGGCACGCAGTGTGACTAGGAAAGAATTAGAAGGAAGGACTCGATCCTTTCCTTAACCCTCTGCTTGCCAGGAGGGCAGGGGATTCCCTGCTCTTTGTTGAGTTTGAGCAAACGCAGCAACAGAAGTGGGTGGGCAGTAAGACCCTGAGGCAGAATGCAGGAAAGCAGCAGCTTCCGCCTTCCCTCCGCCCGACCGCCCGATCTTATTTTTGCCTGATTTTTGCCTATTTTTGCCCCTGCGCTCCGGCAAGTCAGCTCCAGGGACCACACATTCGCTCAATAACACGCACAGACATTTCCCCTTACTTTTTAGGAGAAAAAAATCTGCGTGTTAGAGAGCGAAATTTAAGGTAATAATTTTTTTAAATTATTGGGAGGGCAGAGCCCCCCCAAACGAATTTTTGAGGGGGCTCGGGCCCCCTCAGGCCCCATGGAGTCGGCGCTTATGGAATAAGATGAGGGAAGGAGATATTTAAAGGCAATACTAAGTTAAGAAATGTGTTAATAATATAGATGTAAACGAAAGATCGGCAGAGGATCTGAGGGAAGTAAAAAAAAAAGAGATGAATGTGTGATAAAATGTGAATTGATTGTATAAAAAATTGTTTTTTTGGAAAATGAGTAAAAATATTATAAAAAATAAAATAAAATAGAAATTGCTCTTTGCATAGTCACACCCCACACAAGGACCCTTGAAATGAACTGACTTGAATGGGAAGAAGACGGGAGGAGACTTTATGTAGATATTTAAGAACTTGCACCCATCTCCCCTGAGAAAAGGGCCAGGGAAGAACTAATCTTTCTGTCTGAGGAACAGGGCGCAGAAATAGGCATGCTGTGACCTGTTTGTGCCACTGAATCTGTACAGATCTGCAGAATCAAGATTCCTAAGTCTAGTCTTATGTCTTCCTGTCGCACTAATCAAAGGCTTGGGAGTGGGACAATGTATCACTGCATCAATAAATAATGTTACATTTATCAGCCTGGGGTGGGGCCCCAAAAGGGGCTTTGCATCCGAACCAGTCTGGCTGATTCCATGGAAGGTTGCACCCAAGTCCATCCATCCTCCTGGAGGTCAATATATTTTATGGCTATCACAACGTTTATATACCGCTTAATTCTAATTGTCAGTCCAAAGCTGTTGAGAACAGGTACAGTATTAACATTCAAAATATAATATAAATCAACAATAGGCTAAAGGAAACATGATTTAATCTCAGCGAAGAGTGGTCATGTATCCAACTTTAGAGTTCTCTATTTGAGGATCTGTCAGAGGAGTGCTGGAAGGATTGCCCAGGCCAGTTCATTTTAAAGATAAAGAACCATAAGTAGAGCGTGTCAGGGCCTTGAAGCTGCCCGTCAATAGTTAGCACCTAGACAGCAGACTGAGCTGGCCCTCAAGTCACCCAGTCACAGACTTTCCTCACTATGGTATGGCGAGAATGAACTGTATTTCTATTTAAATCAGGAGTGGGGAATCTCAGGCCTTGGGGCTGAATGTGGACCTCCAGGCTGGTACATCTGGCCTTCAGGACTCTTTCCAAGCCACACACCCTCTCCAGCCACACTTCCTCAGGCTCTTCTTCACACACCCCTGGGCTGGAATGTGCCCTTGAACTTCAGAATTGCCTTTTGCTTGCCTGGATGGCATGTGAGTGGATATACAGTAGAAAGTATCTTACTGTACAGAGGCAATATTTACATCCAATACTCCACCCACATTTGCCTCCACTGGCGTGTGGCCCTTGAAAAGTTGGCTAAAGGAGAACGTGGCCCTCAATTGCAGCAATTATTTGTAAATTTGCACCTGTACATATGAATCAGCTTGTGTGCATTATATGCAAATCTGTGCCTCATTTTGTGGGTGTGGGGGGTGGGGGTGTGATACATTCCCTTTCTCTCTTCTCTCTTGGCAATGCTTACATGGGTGCCCTAGGCTAGCTTCTTGAACTCAGTGCAGCAAACAGAAAGTACGAAAGCAGAATGCCAGAGCAGAGGCTTCACACCACCGGCCAAGTGCAGGGCCCTCTGTGACAACACCCTGCTCCTTTCTGCACTGAAGAAGGCTCTGAACCTTGGGCGGCACACTCACCAGGCTATGCCTCATGCTTTGTTCAAGCAGCCCCCAGTGCTCAGGGACTATGGCTGTGGGTGGAGTTGCTTGAGCCATTGCTGTCAGATAGGGAAGGAGGCGTTGGTTAAGTCATGCCTGCAGGAGCCCAGATGATGTGAGGCAGCTTATGGTCACTCAGCAGCAGTTCAGTGAAGTTCTGGGCACCAGTCAGAGATGGTGAGGGACTGTGATCCATCCCTTGTTGCTAAGACCACTAGTAGAGACTTGAGCCCAGGTCGGTGAACCAAAGAAACACCACGGACCCAACTTATTTGGGGGTAAAACAACAACAAAAAACCCACCTCCCCATGCCTAGTAAGACAATCTGAGAATCCTTATAATGTGGCTTCAATGGTAGCAGAACATTTTGCTCACAAAAAGAAAGTGAGATGAGCTCCCTTCTGCCTCCTATCTTGCCACTGCTCTAGCAGCCAGTGTGACTGTTCTGTGGTGAAAATGTTATTCCTTCCTCATTTTTTCATAACCCACTGGAATGAACCCAGCCATTTCTCCAAATGGATGCCCTGTGACACTGTACTTTTAATATCGCTCAGAAAGATATGGCCATTGCCTTTATTTGACAACATTATGGTCCCCTAAACACTCATCTGCTATTTGTTCCTGACCTTAGCAGAGCAGCATCCTATTGCTTTTAATAGAGCATTTTCCCTAATACGTTGTTGACATAAAATGTCATTTAGCAGAATAGACAGGGGACCAATTTTGAACGGTCTGGAAAAATAGTTTGGCCTGAGATTTTATTATTATTATTATTACACAAAGCAAGACTAAAAGCTGTTTTATGAGGGGAGGGGAGGGGAGGCGAGGAGAAGGGAAGATAGAGGCTGCAATGCTGAGGACATTGACTAGGAATTAAGTTCCACTGAACACTGTGAGACTTGGTCCTCAGGAAAGGTGCTTAATATAGATCTGGAAGAAGAATTGAGGAGATTCCTTTCAAAAATGCATATATTTGGCAAAATGTTGTATAAAAATGCATATTAGTATAAATGCATGTAAATTCATGCGAATTTTTTTTAAAAAAAAAAAAAAACTGGAAAATGGTGAGAAAACAGGAACGTGAAAACAGGAAAGTGAAAGAAACCAAAATTGACATATTCATCCATCCCTAGATGGATAAATATCCTAAATAAATTTACTCTGTGTGATGGAGATATATAGCTTTGGGCAAGACTGCAAGAGCTAGTTTCTCTTTCCTCCAGGAGTCTTTAGTAGGGTTGGTCTCTCAGTCTCTCTCTCTCTCTCTCTGAAGGAAGGCAACAAATTAGATTCAGGTCTCACCTGAAACAAAATCTAACAAATTTGCACTTTCTGAAACAATATGCAAACACAGCTATGTTTCAAAATTTGCTCTTATCCTCATTTTTCTGTGCACTTTGCTGGCCAAACAATGTTTACAAAAAGACATTTATTATGGCATAGTGTGAAAATCTGTAAAACTGATTGGGAGAGGTTGTATCTATGGTTTCCTCCCTATGGTTTTCCTTGTGGGCTCTGATTCGGTAACCTTAGGTGGTGCTGCACATAAAACAGGAAGCACCTCAAGTGTTAAGATTACTGAGGGATGGATGAAACAGTGAAATCTGTTATGATTAAATGGGCACAAGACGTTGGACATAATATTATGATGGCTGACTGGGAACAGTTATGGACCACAGGTATGAAATTCATGGCATGTAATGCCTTAAGAGAGAATATAATGAAAATGATATACAGGTGGTACATGACACCAGTCAAGCTTGCAAAAATATATCATCTGCCCGATAATAAATGTTGGAAATGTAAAGAGGCCGAAGGTACATTCTTTCACCTTTGGTGGACATGCCCAATGATTAAGACCTTCTGGGAGATGATCTATAATGAAATGAAAAAGGTATTTAAATATACCTTTCTGAAGAAACCAGAGGCCTTTCTCCTGGGCATGGTCAGCCAATTGGTGCCAAAGAAGGACAGAACTTTCTTTATGTATGCTACAACAGCAGCAAGAATACTTATTGCAAAGTACTGGAAGACACAAGATTTACCCACCCGGGAAGAATGGCAGATGAAGTTGATAGACTATATGGAACTGGCGGAAATGACTGGTAGAATCCGAGACCAGGGAGAAGAGTCGGTGGAGGAAGATTGGAGGAAATTTAAAGACTATTTACAGAAACACTGTAAAATTAATATCTGTTAGAAGGATGTTGGAACAATATTATATGACTTTAGCAGGAAGGATATAAAGGATTTGGGAATAACTGACTGTTAATTGGTGAAAGGAGGAAAAGTAAAGCTACATTGTATTAAGACAATTTACAGGACAAAAATTTTTAAAGAGGGAAAGGATTTGCTGAAATAGATAATAGACCTAGAATACAAAAAAGGGAGG
Source organism: Podarcis erhardii (assembly GCF_964252035.2). Lineage (NCBI taxonomy): Eukaryota > Metazoa > Chordata > Lepidosauria > Squamata > Lacertidae > Podarcis > Podarcis erhardii. The sequence continues at coordinate 4,277,964 of NC_138507.1, read as the reverse complement.
TGTGAGGAGGTCAAGGAAATAAGCTAATGAAAGAATGGTAATGAGGAGATCTGATGCATTTTCTTTTTTGCGTTTTTGTTTTTGTTTAATGGGCTTTATTTCTCTGTTGTTGTTTTGTCTTTTTCCTCTTTTTATATTGTGGTGTGTTGTTTTGTTTTTGTTCAATGTGGTATGTTTATTTTTTCTTTCTGTATTTGTTGAAACTTTAATAAATATTATTTTTTTTAAAAAAAGAGTACTTAGGGATGATTGAACCCTGTCTGGAACTTCAGTGGCACCCATGCGATGGTGGCAGAGCCCTTCTCCAATGACAAAGGAGATAATTCCCTTGCATTATCCTTTTCCTGCCATAAGCACATGGCAAAATAAGCACATTTGCTTTGTGGGTTGCTTGCATTTGTTGCTGTCATTTATCTTAATAGCGCAGGTGGAAGAAAGTCTAATCTAATGATGTTCCCCTGCCTGAAGAGTGGGGCAGCACCAGCCCCTTTCTGCTTCAGTCGAGAGCCAAGGAGCGGCACCCCTGTTCAAGAAGTGGCACGTGCTTCAATGCAGCGGCTCAATCTGTACTGAAATAACATACTTTCCCAGCTTGGTGGGGGGCGGGGGGCGGGGAGCGCTGGCCCTTAGCTGCAGTGTTGAGTAATTGACATAGTTGCCCAACGCTAGAAAACTAACTCGGAAACTATTCTCATTAGGCATCCCCCTGGTTAGCTACTCTGTTATTGTAAAAACCCAAATGCTGAGATCCTACCAGCATGGTTCTGTTTTTAATTAGTTCTGATGGTCCTGGGCTACGTGCCAAGAAGGCGGGGGAATGAACTTCCTGCAATGGGAGCTTATTGCTCAGTATGTTGCTCTTCTGTACTGAGATTGTTTTCGCAACGTTTTATGAAAAAGGGGGCTACTGATAGAAATCATATAAGTTCTTTTACTGCTTTTGATTCTCCCTTCCTCCCTTCCAGGCTCATAAAAGCGCTCCAAGTGAAAGGAATCCTAAAGTTACAGCAGAGATTTGTGAGGCCAGCCTCACAGTTCCACTGATGAAAGACATCCTAGTACATTAATTTTTTTTTAATGGAGTAAGCCCAGACTCCTGTTAAAATTTTAAGACCAATGACTTTTTAGTGTTTTAAGTAAATTAATTTAGACATTTTTAATAGTGCCAGCAGTAGAAGTAGTGAAAATAATCACAAAGAGCACATAAATGCATTCCAACCATGTAGATGCAAAAGCTGTTTACAAGATACAGCAAAAAGATAGTAGCTAGCTACAATATTTTTTCTTTGATATTTTTAGAGTGCATTGTTTTAATTTCCCTTTAAATCACAGTGGTAATGAACAGAGACCCATCTGCTGCAAAAGCAGTGGCAAAATTATCTCAAGCGACAGAATGCTCCCTTTGCATCAGGGAGGCGATGGGGCCAATACCCATGTTCTCCAGCCAACAGCTTAGTGTTAGATCATTTGTTTTTCATACAGAAGATCCCAGGTCTAACCACTGCTAACTCCAGCCAAAAGAGTATGGCAAGTGATGTGAAAGATGCCATACAAATGCTGCGGGAATGGTAGGTAACACAGGTCCAGAGGGACAGAAAGGCAGCTTCCTAAGATTTGGGGAGGATAGACAGAAGTTCCAAAGAGTTGAAAAGGAATTTGTTGCAAGGTGGTTTTAATGAAGGGGCTGCAAATATGGTTCCCTCCAGTTGTTGTTGGACTAAGACTTCCTTCAACCCGCTCCACAGGCCATGTCGGCACCACATTGGCTATCAAAAAATTTAATGTTCTAAGACTCTGTGGTTTCATGCTCCTGAAGGGTTTTCTTAAGACACAAGATACAACTAAGACTCTCCAGGGACCAGGGAAATTCAGGGAAGTGGTCCTATGGTTTTATTACCAAGTTAGTATCAAATAAGTGATTAAATGGAGCCTGATACACCTGATCAGGTAACACTTGTGTAGGACATGCTTAAGTCCTAGATAAAACCTGGGTTCCGACTGCTCCAGATTTTGGCATACTTGAAACAGCAAAGAAGCATAGGGTGGTCTTGTAAACATTAAACTATGGAGAGGGAAAGAGTCATTTTAGCCCTTCTGATGGCAAATAGCCAACTCCAAAAGGGCAGGTTCCCTCCTGGGCACCCATACTTTTTGCCAATCTAGAAAAGGAGATGTGGTTTAGGGAGGGGGTTGAACTGTTGGGGGGGGGGAATGCAGAAGAGGCAAGTATGCAGATCTGAAACAGATTTATTTTGTGAACAAAGCATTTCCCTGGAAGGAACTCATATGAGAAACATGATCCAAAATCATGTGTACTTGGCCCTGAAATGGTGTGTACAGTAGTTTAAATAATGTGTAGTATGTGCTTGTAATTCTGTGGTTTAATTCTTGCCTTAGCTATGAGTTTGCTAAGGGACTTTAGTAAGTCAGTATCCCTCAGTTTCAGCCACCTTCCCCATCTTCAATATGGGGTTAATAATACTTTCTGCTACTTTCTGCTTTCCCATCTTGCTGGTGCATTGCATTCACGTAATGTGTGTGCAACACTTTGAAACATTTAAAAATCCTATATAAATTGTAAGTTTTACATCTTTCATCTCAGATATCCCATAGATATGCCATTAAATGCATTCATCATGATTTCAGTAGGCTTCCAAGTACCTCTTAGTGTGTTGCTACTCATCTGCATAAATAAATATGAACTGGTGTATTTATTCCCATAGAAATTTTAGTGCATAATCACTACACTCCAAGTCTGTGCAGGGACAAAGACTTCCATGGGTAAAGATTTTCTTTTCAGAAGTTTCCCTGTGCTCCAGTCCTTAAGGACCTAAGCCTATTAGAATCCTTCATGGGGATCCAATAAAGCAAATAGTGGCTGTCCCTAGAGCTGTTCAAGAAGTCACCCTCAAGGGGGTGGGGAAAGCCCTTGATTATTATTATTTTTGATTGTGCATATTGCCTCCGTCCAAATGCTTCAGGCAATTCACAATCCTATGAAGCGCCATCCCCTCTGGGCAACATTATTGAGCATAGATTGTAATGTGCACGAGAACAAGCTCTGTCTACTTCTATCTATAGTGACATTGTTATTCAAAGGACTCTTGTGGGTGAGGAAAAGAAAGATGCAAACAGCACTAAAAAAGAGAAAGAAAGAAAGAAAGAAAGAAAGAAAGAAAGAAAGAAAGAAAGAAAATGTTCGCCATTGCTCTGGCAGAAAGAATGTGAGTTCTCAACCATCAGGTTTGACTAAACAAGATGGATAGAATTTGAAAGCCAGTTATACACTTAATGTGGGAGAACGTGATGCAGTGGTAACTCTCAGTTTTTTGAACTCTGCTCCAAATCTTTTTAAACCTCTCATCTTAACTACAGTGGTACCTCAGTTGGCAAACAGTCCTGTTTACGAACTAGTCGGTTTACAAACTCTGCCAAACCAGAAGTAGTTTGCGAACTTTACCCCAGTCTATGAACAGAAGCCGAATGGTGGAAGGGCACCGGCGGTCTGAGGCCTCAGTAGGGAAAGTGCGCCTCAGTTTAAGAATGGGTTTGGTTTAAGAAAGGACTTCAGAAACAGATCAAGTACGTAAACCGAGGTACCACTGTACCACTGCTTAAGCTTGATTGATGAGTGATGACAGATATAGTAAAGAATTTAAAGAGATTATAACACAAATTATGTTGTTGTTGTGGTGGTGGTGGTGGTGTTTTCTTTTCATGGAGCTGAAGCTCTTGCAGCATAAATGTCTTCACCCTTCCACTGTCCTCTTGGGTGACATACTGTCCAGATATCCTTGGTTGGCACAATATTGCTGTCCAAAATGCTATCCCTGTCTGCATTTCTCCTCTCCCTTTTTGTTGCCTCATGGCACTTCTGCCATGGCATAGTGCTTGTGTGTGCCTCAGCCTCACATCATTGGCAGGCCTCTTGGGGGAGCTGCGAAGTGCACAGTGCATCATGCTGCACAAGGGGAAAGTGAAAGGATGGAACCTGACACAGAGGTGCCAGCAGAGGCACCAACTTGCCCCGTCACATGATGCGTCCTGCCCAGCACACAAACGTTCGTGTGCCACGCCAGGCCACACGGGTGTCCCGCCCCCACCGCCGTGATGCTGGTGCTCACACTCAGCCTCCTTCTCCCCGTGGAATACACTGGGTGGGGTCAGGACTTGTGGAGAGTGATCTTTGCCCTCACTCATCCCAGGCCCCTCCTGGCTCCCAGGCTGCTGGGCGGGGGCTGGAGCGTGTGGAGGCCCCCTGCTTCAAAATACTGGGGGGACTGAAGCCCCTTGCCCCCTATACCTGACGCCCCTGGATGCCAGATTTTGCAGGTTTTTATAGTGTGTATAAACACTCTATAAACCCTTTTTGATCAGAGCTGACTGTAGAACAAAGAAAGAAGTATGTACATAGGACAGGGTGTGTGGTTTTTTTTTTCCTTTTCCACCTTTTACTCACTTAAAAATTATTGCTTACCACCAGACTGTGTGTGTTCCATGCTCAGTTTGACCCAGTCTAGGAAATCCAAATTCCTTGTTGTTGTTGTTGTTGTTGTTGTTGTTGTTGTTGTTGTTTAAAAAGTAAACTGGGTGCTGTTTGAGGTGCACTCTGTCCACAACTGGCTTTAATGGGGAAAGCTTTCAGATTGGAATGCACCTGGATTGCACTGTGTTTTCATTGTGGACCCACCCATGCTTTTATGTCCACTGGTTATTTTTATGATGCAATGCACACTTGTAGAATGAGTTGGTAAATTGGCTCCAGGGGACCTTACACCAGGGACTAGTTTGATTCATTAATTTATGTGCATCACATGTACAGATCCCTGCAAGTATTCAATTATGTTTGATGTCCCATCTTTTAACTTAATCATTACTTAGATTTGTTACCAAAACAGCCACTTTTAAGAGGCTGTTATCCATCCAGGGAGGAGAGATTTACGCACTTACCTTCCATTAGCATTAATAGGAGTTGCCTATATAAATCACTCAGCACCAGAATGGGAAGATCAAGCCCTCTCTGAGTCCAGAAGATAAATGACTTTCTCAATTGGAAGATCATTTTTTGGAAAAAAAGACATGCAATTATCCAAGATGAAGCTGCCTTGAAACTCCATGGTCTGTAACAGTAAAGTCTATGCAGCATCTACTTCCTTGCTCTGCAACAAGTCGGCTCTTCAACAACAGCGACGACAACAAGCAGTATTACCCTTAAATCTTAAAACTTGATGAAGCATGCAAAAAATAATAACATATCATCATAGCATGATTTACAAATAGCAACAACATTTGAAGATATATTGTTGTAAATTTGCAGGTTAACAGGGGAGAAGGTCTACTTTAAGACTATACTGGTCAGAGCTTTTTGTTACAAAGACTGCTGGCTAAGTGGTCCAGAGCGGCTAGAATTGCCTTCCAGCTGTTTTGGACTACAACTCCCATCAGCCCCAACCAGCACAGGGCTAGAGGGCACTAGGTTGGCAAAGGCTGGGCTAGATGGTGTGACTTCAGTGCTCCAGTGTGGTAGGGAGCAAACCTTCCCCCACACCCCACCTCAGAGGGATGTGATGGTCAACAGTATTGAAAGCCACCAAGATGAAGGAGAACAGGGTCACACTCCCCTCATCTGTCTCCCAATAACAAGGGTGACCAAGGCAGTTTCAGTGTCATGATGAGGCCTGAAGCCAGACTGGAATGGATCCAAGTAATGGATCCAAGTCTAGTTGTTAGGTCTGGTTGAGGGCAACTGAAACAAAGAATGCTGAAGGAATCAATTAAAAAGGCCAGTGGAAGCCAGAAAGCCCTGTTTGTACTATCCTAGAGGGGAGCATGATAGAGCACGGAGGGTAAAGGGCATGGCTGGGGGTGCAGTATTGCAGACCCCTGCTTTTTAATTGTAATGTTGCCCTTTTTATAATGCACATACCGAAAATGAGGATGAGTAAGCATGGTAGGACACAATGGTTATTTTGAAACCTCATGAAAATAACAAAAAGACTTAAGTGAGAACAGTGTTGCCAAAAGCTAGTTCGGACTGCACTTAATAAGACTAAGACTCTAAGTGCATTTAGTCAAAAGTAAGTCCCATACGTTTCAGTTTGATTCCTCCAAGTAAAAAGTATCTCGTATGAAGTGCTATTTTTCTAGACAAAGAGGTGCCAGAACTCACCATGAACCTCTCTCTCCCTTGTACTCTCATAATGGCAATGAGTTCCATTGACTTCCAGCTTAAAAAAAGCTCTGCCCATAGGATTGTTGCCTATAAGGTTCTGATGTCACGGAGGTGCACCTAACTCAACACAAGAGCAGACTGCACAGGTAATACGCACATGTGGGTAAGACTGAATGATAATAATAATATAATAATAATAATTTCTTATTTATACCCCGCCCATCTGGCTGGGTTTCCCCAGCCACTCTGGGCGGCTTCCAACTGAATATTAAAAACAATACAGCATTAGACATTAAAAACTTCCCCAAAGAGGGCTGCCTTCAGTTGTCTTTTAAAAGTAAAATAGTTCTTTATTTCCTTGACATCTGGAGGGAGGGCGTTCCACAGGGCAGGCGCCACTACCAAGAAGGCCCTCTGCCTGGTTCCCTGTAACCTTACTTCTCGCAATGAGGGAACCGCCAGAAGGCCCTCGGCGCTGGATCTCAGTGTCCAGGTTGAACGATGGGGGTGGAGACGCTCCTTCAGGTATACAGAAAGTCCTGTATTCCTCCAAGTAAATCCTGAGATTTACTTCTGAGTAAACACAGATAGGATCAGGTGGCGTGGGATTTAAGGAGTCTAATTGTGCACAGGGCTGTAGTGACAATTATAAAGATATGAGGTTATTAGGACTTGAAGCTCTTCAGAAAATAAATATCTAAAAATAAATATCTGAGAGTCAGAAATCACAGAAGAAACCTTTCTCCACCCCACCCCCCACCATGCCAAAAAAGAAGAAGGAGAAGAAGAAGAAGCGAAATGGTTGGTTGTCTCCTTGTGACATATTTTTTCTCTCAGCCTTGCATATTTGCATTAAAGTGATTGTGAATAATGTACATTTGACCAGTGCTGTCTGTGGAACTAATGCCTATTAAAGTGATGGGAAGTAGCATATGTTGTGCCTAGGGCAGAGAAAGTCCAATCACCCCCACTGTGTGAGTCTCCAGCTCAAAATGCAGGACAGCCTGGGCTTTATCCTAAATGAACCCAGCAGGGAGAAGCAGAGCCCAGCCCCTCATTCTGCATTTAAGCCTCTATACCAAATTCTAAAGAGTTTGATTGTGAAATGGCAACTGTAACATCCATCAGTTAATTCACATTGGCGCAATGGCACCCTCTTTCTCTATAGACCAACTTCATAAATGCAAGGGAAGGCATTCAAAGGAGAAAACGGCGCATGTATTCAGTTGTCTCAAGATGTATTCACTTTATTTGCAACCAAAGCAAATTGAGAAAGAAAGGGAGAAAGGAGAGCCCTCTGCTCCAATTATTCTCTCATATTTTCTGCCAGTGAACAATTCTGTCAGTAATTGTCAAATGACTTGGGTCTGCGGTTTCACTTTTATATTCCTGCACTGTACTAGAAAAGCTCTGCTATTTCAGTACTATGTAAAGACTCCCCCCGCCACCTCTCCCTCTGTCTTTTGGTGAGTTATCTTACATAAGGCTTCAAATGACCTCCAGCGTTAAGTTCAGATTCAGAACAGCCTTTCTTCTACTTCTGTGAGCTCAGTAGCTGGGGCAGAGAAAAAATAAAACCACCACCAAAACCAAACAAACCCAAAACATGAGCCAATTATAAAATGTACGTGAATGAGAAATTCAGCTGAAGTCAGGGGAATAAAAGTTGCCAACTTGTCATGGATACCATCATGCCATGATGCCTTTTGCCTCATTTAGACGCAGCTTTGGAAGCATGCGTGTAGCACAAGGAAGCTTTTGGATAACAGCCTTTCTACAGTCTCCCCAACCCCACTGACTAGAAGGGCATCTCTTTACTTTTTAAGGGAGGAAACCCTAAACGTTAAAGTATTTTATCAGCATTCCTTGTCACTGAAGCTAATAGGACACATTCTGATCTCATTTGTGATATCATCAGACAGCGAAGTCTCGGATTCTCAGTGGCACTGTTGAATTGTGTTGCTAAAGTATTAGACTCTGGAATCCAAAGTCCATAGGCTTTATCTATATTGTATTTCCAGATTTCTCAGGCAATTGTATTTTTGTGCTGTAAACCACCCTGGGATCTTGAGATGAAGATGAAGTATACAAATTTAATTAATATAACAGCAACAGCAGCAGCAGCAGCAACAACACAATTGTCAGAGTTGCACATATTTGGGCTTGCAGGGAACTGCACACAGAGGAATAAGAAAGGTTTGGAGCATAAAATTCCCCTAAAAATCTGGAGAAGGCCAAAGAGCTAATAACAACCCTAGTTCTGCTTTCGGTTTATTTAAATGAGTGTGCGCTAGACATTCTGTGGGCAGATTTGTACTGTCAGCCTCAACTAGCAGATTTCTGCAGAAAATCTGTTTACATGGGTGATTACCTGCACAAAGGCCTCTAGTGGCAAAATGGGCCAGCTACAACACTGTTCTGCAGAGGAGCTGTGGTCAAACTGGACATTATGAGAGAAGATCTGTGACTTGCTCACATGGTGGGGTTCCTCTTCAGATGTCCATGGTCAATGTGCAGGTGGGGGGGTCACACTAGCCCAGAAGTGCAACTTTGAGGAAGGACCAGCAAGTCCAGCTATTTGTTCTCATCTCCACACATTCAATGTGTGAAGGATAGTACAGTCAGAATCCCATTCTCAGCTGTGCTGTGACTGTGTGCAATCATCAGAGCCTGTCAATTGACTTTTAAATACAGTGGTACCTCGGGTTACATACGCTTCAGGTTACATACGCTTCATATTACAGACTCTGCTAACCTAGAAATAGTACCTCGGGTTAAGAAATTTGCTTCAGGATGAGAACAGAAATCGTGCTCCGGCGGCGCGGCGGCAGCAAAAGGCCCCATTAGCTAAAGTGGTGCTTCAGGTTAAGAAAAGTTTCAGGTTAAGAACGGACCTCCAGAACCAATTAAGTACTTAACTCGAGGGGCCACTGTATAGCGATTTAACTTCTGCCAAGTCTTTGCAGAAAGGAGCCCTTGTCAAGGGGAGGAGTGAGGATTCCCATGGTAGCTGTGCTCCTCTCTCCTCGTGCCACTGCTCTGCCCACCTTGTGCTCCTTTTGCTATGCCATAATAGCTTCCTGCTGGTGCAATGATGTCTCTGCAGGATGACCTTAAAGTGATCCTATCCTACCCACTAGGGTTAACTCGAGAATAAGAATTTTCTCTTAGTTTGAATGGGGGTGGGGGACAACATCATGGCTTTCCTCAAGCGACCTTTGTCCCTGGTTCCTTTAGAGTATCCCTTGGGATCTAAAGAATATGAGCCAGTTTAGCTGCAGTCAAAAGTGCCTTGTAGCTGAACTCTCCAAACATATATCAAAAATCATGCCAAAAATTTCCTGTGACTGTCTGAGACTTTGTTAGACATTATCTTAACAGATTATCTTCTGTGATTCCAAAGATTATTGCGAATTATCTCATTATTCTTTTATAATGTTCCCTCTTGTAAAACCACTCACTTTTGATTCTTTCTCTCCCCCCCCCCACCCCATCCTCTTTAGTCATTTCCCTTAGAATGGAATTTTCTTGTTAGTAAGTTATGAGGTCCAGTGCCAATGAAATAGGAGGGGGGAGCAGGTCATTATTTCTGTAGCTTTTTTGCTCCGGTTATTGGAATGTCTTTCCTTATTTCCATTTGGATTTCATAATAGTTATTATTTACAATGGGAAATTGCTTCTTCTGAGGTTAGAGACCTAGTTGTGCAACTGAGTCTTAAAGTCAAGGATTTTTGCACATGTAAAGAAGAAAAAGCCTCCTCTCTTTCTCTCTTTCTCTCTTTCTCTCTATGTGCATACTATAATTCCCTCTTCTACACATCTTTTAAACATACAAGAGCGTTGTCTTTGCGTATGATCATACTAACTATAACAGCTCTCTGTGTGCCCATAAAAAAATTAAAAGCACAAAGAAGTTATTTCATTTTAAAACACTGGACCTGGACTTGTTTTGCTATTACAGTACACAGGAAACTTTTCAGACGTGATTAAGTTTTAATCAAATGCTAGCATCAGTCCCTCCCATTTCCAAGTTTTAAGTGACGTCCTAAAATGCCTAGGGCTGGAAGTGTGATGTGGGCTACTGGAGTTAGTGGAAATAAATACAGAGTCGTTTTTTTTCTGTGGTATATTCTTGTGCCAGTCCATATTACAAGAAGCCACTAACTCAAAAGCCAGTTGCCTTGGAGTTTCTGAAATAGATTAAAGTTACAGTGAGAATCCATAACTGGCTTTACTGCCTGAGCACTGCAGCACAACTCTGAAGCTGCGCTTCACGTCTCTCTGCTGTCTAAACAGAAGGCTGGTTTGTGGGCATGAGACACAACTTGGGGGGGGGGGTTGCAGTGTGTCACCAAGACTATGGGACCCCATTCCATGGGAGGCCTGCTTGACTCCTTCTCTGTTCACCTTTGGGCAGGCAGCTGAGACATACCTTTTTCAGCAGGCTGCTTCAGAAGGAGCTGCTTCTTATAATACAGCACCAGGTTCCTCTCATTGAAAATGGCTGACTGATCATCAGTTTTAATTTTCTGTGTTAGTCTGACCTACAGTTGTTTGCTGACTTCTAAATGGCATTTTAATAGAAACATGTATAAATGCCATAAATAAATAAATAACAAATCCCCAAATTAATCTGGAGATTTCCGCATGCAAAACAATATGTGGTTGTACAAATTATCACACACGCAAGCATATCTTTTGCTTGATGTTCCTTCAGATTTGCCCATCTGACATGAACTTTCAGAGAGGGTGGATTCCTGGATAGTACTGTTTATCTTATTGTTCCATGAAACACCTACCTTTTCAATATGCTTGCAAACGTTCCTACCCATATACTCTTGAAAACGTTAGAGAAGGCAACCAGTTCAGATAAGATACAAAACAGATGAACATTTGTCCATTTTGCACACACAAACTCAAACCAGATTTGTGTTGTGATTCTGAAATGTTCTTTTCCTTCTTATGGAAAACCAGGAGAGGAAACGGAAATGCCAAAGTTAGCAGAAAGCCTACAGTTCTCATGGTTGGATAGGAAGCAGATGTGGTTAAAAAAATAAAAATAAAGGAGAGGCTTTTCTCACAAGAGATTCTTCCAGCATAAACGTATGGACTTACCAATGCAATCTTTTATTCTGGTTGCATTAAGGCCCATTCAAACAAACAGGAATTACTCAGGAAAGTGTGAAATTCTACAAAGCTGTCTGAAGTTCTCAAAGTATTTTAACACACTGAAATCGTGTACACAGGCCAATTTAGGGCCAAACTAGATTAGATGTGGGGAATGGGGGGCTGGGTAGCTCAATACCTTTTTCTTTCCTTTAACTGCTTGGGCATGGGCATGGATGGGCCCTGCTCGCCACAACATCCTTTCTTATTTTAAAAACTTTTTTATAGTCCAGGGTTGGCTATCCATGCATATACAGTCATACCTCGGGTTGCTATTGCTGCGGGTTGTGTGTTTTTGGGTTACGGACGTGCTGAACCCAGAAGTACCGGAATGGGCTACTTCCAGGTTCGGCGCTCGCACATGCGCAGAAGCGCCGAATCACATCACACACGTATGCAGATGCGGTGCTGTAGGTTGCGAACGCTGCGGGTTGCAAACGTGCCTCCCGCACGGATCACGTTCGCAACCCAAGGTTCCACTGTACAAAATGTGATTACAGATGCTCATTTTATTATTTTTTACTTTAACACATATATTACCCTTCCCCACAATAATACAGTGCTTGTTCCTAAGTAAACATGTTCGGCATCAGGGCAGCAGAAGCATCCCCTGTCTTGTAGTCAAAAGTGAGCTTAAAGTGTTGAAACTGCACATGCTCGGTATATTTCTTTTTCTTTTTCTAGCAAGGTTGCTGTCACAGCCACATCTCAACTGCCAGGGTCCCATGCCACTTGCAGAAGGGAGATTTGGCCACAACAAAGTGTACCCCTCTGCTTGTGTGCCCCACCCTGCCCCTTGCCCCCTATAAGATATCCACCACCAGGTAAGAGCTAAATTGCTAGAATAAGGATTTTGATAAGCTGGAATGTGCACAGAGGAAGGGACCAAGATGATCAAGGGTCTGGGAACCAAGCTTTACGAAGAATGGTTGAGGGAGTTGGATATGTTTAGTCCAGGAAAGAGCAGACTGAGAAGAGATATGAGAGCCATCTTCAAATATCTCAAGGGCTTTCACGTGGAAGATAAAACAAACTTGTTTTCTTCTGCTCTGGAGGGGAGGACTTGAACCAGTGGCTTCAAGGTACAAGAAAGGAGATTCTGACTAAACATCAGGACGAACTTTCTGACCGTAAGAGATGTGAGATCATGTTCTTTCAGGAAACAGTTAACTTATTAATAATTATACTAAGTCTAGCAGATGTTTAAGGTTTCTAAACAAGGTAGCAAACACACAGCTTCTTTTAAATGTCAGTTGATTACTTCAGTTATTACTCCTCAGTTATATGTTACAGGTTTCTAGACTAGATAGTAAATGCTTAGCTTATTTCCGGTTATTTCACTTCAGTTTCTTAAACTTATTTACAACAATGTTACAGCTTAATACTTTGGTTCTTAAACAATATGATAGTTAGTTACCCAAGCTTTTGACAATCACACTCCTGGGGTACTCCAATAGTACAACAGACCTAAAGGATCCCCACACCATTCTGAACTGATATGGGTGTCTTCTCTTTCTAGAAGATCTCTCCCCTCCTGACTGATATGAGACCCAAGGAGACAGTGTCCTCACAGCTTCTACCTCTGCTTGCTCAGACTCAGCCTTCCAGTTATCTGCTGTCTGAATACACTCACAAGACACTAAACACTGTCCTTCACATTAAGCTCAAAGCTTCCTTTCTCTAGCTATATATGTTTCCTCGCCCTGGGTGTTCCACACAGACCAGAACCAACTCTCTAATTCTTTAGCTCACCTTCTCTCCCTCCTGCTCTCTCTTCAACCATCTCCCCATCTGAGCCCTCTCTTAGAAAAAGCTCTTTTTATTCTCCCCCCCCCAAAAAAAATGATGGTATCACCCCTTCTGGCTGACTGTCTTGGTAGCCAATCGGGGAGAGGCTCTGGTCCTCTGGTGGAATTCCAAGGCACTGCACCACCAGACTCTGGTCTTAGCTCAGCTGTCTGTCACAGTTGGCAAATGGGGTTTTTCTTTGAAGAACTTTCTGAAATGCTGTGGATCAACACCTAATCACTTCTGTTAAGATCAACATAACATCTCATGTGAGAATTTCCCATGTAAAGCCCTTTTATAGGAATCAAAGAAAGCCCATGTTTTCAATGCTATGTCAAATTACATATTATTACAGGAACCAGACCCAAATCTAACCTTTGAACCAGCATGGGGGAAGTTCCCATTTCAAAGAGAGCTTTCGCAAGACGTGGCAACAATGTGCACTGTGTCCCCAGCTGGCAAAATGTTGGCAGCCATTCAGAAACCCTTGTTAACAATGATGCTTTTTTAAATAGATATATCTATACAGTAGATCTTCTGTGTCTCAACACACTTGTTTGAACAGCATTTCAAATCTAAAGCACAATCTTCATGAATATATAAGATGTTCCAGATGTTCCAGCATCCCAGGCCATGCATTTTAACCAAGTTTATTCTGCATTTATATTTTGCCGTGCAGAAAGGGCATGTTGATTAGACTTATCAGTGAAGCTGTTGTTATATTTTATTTTATTGTTATATTTTATTGCCACTTCCTTCTATATAGCCTTTTCTATTAAATAAATAGCTTTTTGTGCTCTTTATTACCAGTGTTTTCAAGGCTGTTTTAAATACATTGAGGACAGTGTCTGAAATCTTTGCCATATTTACTTTGTTCCAGAAGTACTTGATGAGGCTGGGAAGGAATTTGCATGGGTACACAATTGAGAGAAAGGCTAGAGATACTCAAGTACACTGATTTCAATGAGCACTTTATTGATACTATTGTAGCTTCCACTGCCAAATCACTTTGAGGCCTGGATCCTAAGATCACAAAAAATGTGCAGTGACTCCGACCCAGAAGGGATTCTGTGAGCAGAGGAATGTGGGTTTCTGATTGCTGGACAAAAGATAATACTGGGCATATACAGTGGTACATCCGGTTCCATATGCTTCAGGTTACATACGCTTCAGGTTACAGACTCCGCTAACCCAGAAATAGTGCTTCAGGTTAAGAACTTTGCTTCAGGATAATAACAGAAATCGTGCTCCGGCGGCGTGGCGGCAGCAGGAGGCCCCATTAGCTAAAGTGGTGCTTCAGGTTAAGAACCGTTTCAGGTTAAGAACGGACCTCTGGAACGAATTAAGTACTTAACCCAAGGTACCACTGTAATTCAGTTCCCTGAGAATCTCAGCTTTCATTTTAAGAAGATCCCACTTCTAGTCCATCTTTATGACTGTGAAGATATGCTTGCAGCCATCAGCCAAAGGAGTTGATAAATAAGATTTCCAGGCTGAGTTCCAGCATGGCTCCTTACCTTACTGCTTGTTCCTGATATAGATCTTCACTCACCTCTTCTTCCCTGGCCTCAGGTGCCAAAATGTCTTGAACCAGCCCTGTCATAATGTATTAGAATCATAGAATTGTAGAGCTAGAAGGGACCACAAGGGACATCTAGTCCAACCCCATGCAATGCAGGAATCTTTTTGCCCAACGTGGAGTTCAAACCCACAACCCTGCAACTGAGAGTCTCTTGCTCTACTGACTGAGTTTAATTACACACTACCTACAAACTGTAGGTTGTATTGGAGAGTCGCAAAGATCATGCTATATCCAGCAGAGAAATTATACATCCAGGAAAATGTGTATGATGCTCTGAGTGTGGCTTTGTGGCACATGTGTTTGTTTTAAACATGAATCAGACATTAATGAAGACATATGAACTAGTGAGCTGGAATTCTGAATATTCCTAATCGTAAAAACCTTCACTATTGCTGAAGACATATTTCTAATTTCAGTGCTGAACAAAACATCTCTGATACCCTTATCCACCCCTTCTTTGCAAAATTCCACAAATTCTTCAAGCTCCCTAGAAAACTTGATGACAAACCATGCCTGCATTTGAATTCATTTGTAAAAAATGCACTGACTTCATTCCAAGGACTCTGTTTTGACTGGCTTGGGTTGGAGCTGCAGTTTTATTTGGGAAGAACCATAGCTCAGGGCAAAGCCCATGCCTTGTATGCTCAGAGTCCCAGGTAATAAAAAGCTCAGGAAAAAACTTGCCACTGTGCCACTGCCTATCTAAATTGATAATATTGAGTAAGAAGGCTCATAATCTGACTCAGTAGAAGGCAGCTTCATATTATTCATAGTGTTTTCCTTTTTAAAAAATAACTGCCCTTCCCCCAATGTGTGTGTATATGATGATCAGACATGTTTCTAATAGAATAAATTTCCCCTCAAAGAAAGATTTTGTCAGACTTGAGAAGTCTGTGTGTTCCTCTGACAGTGTTTTAAGCAAAATAGACTGCTTTTTGGTATAGTGTGAATTAACCATTGACCTTAGGCATCTGCTGAGACTTTAAAATCTACCAGATGATTCTTATTTTAGAGCTAAGTCTTTGTGGGCAGTGGGGCTGAGTCATCCAGGAATGCTAGAATTGCATTTTCCCTTTAACCTGTCCTTTTTCCCTCTCAAAAGAGGTGCAAAAAGTTTCCAGCTCTAATTAGCCCTGGGAATATCCCCAAATTCGAAATGCCCTCCTTTAGTCAGTGACCTCTGCCCTCTAAGTTCAGTGCACTGTCAGACACATGCATGGAACAAACCATTTTCCTTAGCATTGTGAACCATACTGAGGCTGGGCAACTTCCCTAAATGCATCACCAGAATAATATAGGATGCAATTATTTGCAAGAAATATATTACTAGAAAAATACATTGCTCAGCTATTCACTGGATTAGCTCTCTCCAGCCATTTAAAGAAAGAAAACTATTTTGTAATAGGAAAATTATTTTTATATCTCTGATCTCACTTGCTGTTTTCTCCCCTTCTATTCTGCTGATAATTTCCACATTTTTTTATGAAGAGCAATTCCAGACTCTATTATGTTCCATGCTCAGACATTCTCGTAGGAAATGAAAAGCTGCCCTAACCTTCCTTCCTGCTCATAAAGTCCTATGCAAGGTGGATAAGACCAGAGAGTCTTCTAACTTATGGTACCTTTTAAACCATTTAGCATAAGCCCCTTGGGCAAAAGGAGGCAAAACTATATTTCAAATCCAGATTCAGATATTTTTCATGGAGCATTTCTCCTGGCAATTACAGAGCTGACCCCATGAGCATAGTAAGAGATAGGCTGAATAATGTGGTATTATCAAACTTGGTTAGTAGCGAGAATGGCAAGAGGTATAAACATTTAAATCAGTATTGCCCAAATACTGGAATGTCCCGTTTGGGACAGCCTCCTCAGAAACATCCATTTTTTCCTTAAGTTAGTGGCTTCCAAGCAGTGGTGCTGGTGAAATACAAAGTTCCTGGGTACATCAGTGATAGTGGGCAAGCTTCCCTGAAAGAAAGCATGTCCCCCATGGCTGATTTTCTGTGCTAACAGCAAAACCAACAAGCATTCCTTCTAACTTCTCGTCTATGACAGCATTCTCCAAAGAATTCAAGGAATTGGGACGTTCATGTTGTGATTAAGATTGCAATTCTGTCTAAACAGAATTATTGGGAAATAAGTTATACTGAACACAGCAAATTTTACTTCTGAGTAGACACAAAACCAGGCTGTGTATGTCAACTGCCCTGAAAAAGATTAGTTATAACTGATAAATTACTATTGTGTTTTCATACCAGGACTGGTATGAAGCAGCCTAAGACTCAGTACTGAGTTTCAGCCTTCTGGACCAAAACAGTCACAACACGTGAAAGAGCTCCAACCAGTTAATATGTCTTTTTCTAAGAGAGCAATTTTGACTACTGCCCCTGGAATAAAGTTTGAACCTGTGGGTCTCTTCACACACAACATTGTTGCAGGTGTATGGCTGAAACAATTGCCATTCTAATATTTGTCCATAAGGTAGCCAGATGTGGAAGAGCAGAGCAGCTCATGTACCACTGATAGTTGTGCAGAAGCGAGACTATCAGCAGGATAGCTTGTCATGCAATACAATATTAATAGTATATTAGAACCTTTGCAATTACAAACTGTAACTACAGTTATAAAGATTGTCACTATAACCTTTCATATAAATGGTGTGAAACCTTTAATAAAGGTTAAAAGCTTTGTGTCCATATTCTGTACTAACTGCAGGTTCCAAACCATCTTTCCATGCAACAAATTGCAGTAGCCTAACTGAGAAGTTGCCGGAGCATGATGACTATAGGCAGGCTACCCCTCCCCAGGCAATGCCATAGTTGGTGTACCAGTCTCAGCTGATAAGGCTCATCATGTCACTGAAAACAACTGAACCTCCAGTTACAAAGCTGGATCAAGGAACAACCCCCACAGCAAGCCTGATTCTTCCTTCGACAGCAGGTTGAACACCATCTCTTTAATCACAGGAAGCATCTGCCCACTGAACGTCTGTCTTGTCGGGACTGAGCTTCAGTTCATAATTATTAGTCATCATCTAGCCCAGGGGTCAGCAAGATTTATCTTGCCTGGGCCAGATTGGTCCCACGGATTTCCAGGGGACACGATTTCCGATGCCACGGAAGCAAGTCCCCGTGCTGCGCTGCGTAGGTTTAGCACAGCACGCGAGGGGGTGGCTCAGTTTGGGGATGGCTTCTGGGCCGGTCAAACAACCTCCACGGGCCTCTTCCGGCCCATGGGCCTTAGGTTGGTGAGCCCTGTTCTAGCCCATTACCAAGTGCAGGCACTGATTTGGCACTTCTACCATGCCACCTGATTTAGATGGCAAAAAGAATGAGATTGGGAAAGAGAATACTGATGACACCCCAGTCAAATCCCTGAGTGAACTCCCCCAGTGGGTTCATATACATATTTAAAAAGTGAACCCAGAGCACACCTGTCAAAGAGTCAAGCAGAAATCCACAAGGATCCATTTCCATTTCTTTATTTTAGTTACAATATGTGTAATATGCCACCCAGCAACAGCATCTCTGGCAGCTTGCAACAGTAAAACATTAAAATACAGTCACTACCAATAAAGCAAAAAAGGAAAAGGAAAAAATAGGAGCATCAGAAAGAAATACAGCTTCACTAAGAGCAGATCTAAAATTAAGCAGAGGGCATTCCCTAACCTCCCAGAACCACCACCAGAACTCTCTGCAGTAGCCAAAGCTATAAAATGTACCCCACACCCCCTGAGGTCACTTGTGCCTTTAATGACAATGGTGGATCAATCAACACCCCCAAACTGCAAAACCTGATTATTTAAGGGGAGTGCAACCCTCCCCCCCCCCAGTACCAGTAGAACACCTGAGCAGACAAACCACCCAATTCATGTACCTGTGTCATGTCTGGGGTGAGCTTTAGTCATTTATTTACCCTCATCCAGTTCATTACTGTGGGCACCACCCCTCCTAATCTGATGGAAAACAGAGAGTTCATATCCCTGGATGACCTCTCCCAGCAATGTTAAATCTTAAGCAACATGGGGGAAAGAACAGAACTCTTTAAGACCCCATAGCATAATTGCTATGGAAATAAATTCATTATGTAATTAAAAGCTCCCAGCTCACTACCCACATTAGAGGCTACATGTTTTGTCTCTGAATGTTTGTGCCCTGGCCTCACTGTTCTGCCGGTGTCTTCTTCCCTTCAGTCTAGGTCAGAGGTGCCCAGATAAGCTCCAAACCTCATAATTGATCACATGACATGTATGGTGCACGCCCATCAACTTTGGGGGAAGCCCCCTCAAATATTTTATGGGGAGTGGGGTTGAAGGGACCTCAGCTCCTATGTGTCTCTTTTCTGGGAATAAAAACAAAATAAAAAAAATCCTTCCAGTAGCACCTTAAAGACCAACTAAGTTAGTTCTTGGTATGAGCTTTCGTGTGCATGCACACTTCTTCAGATACACTGAAACAGAAGTCACCAGACCCTTCTATATAGTGAGAAGGTGGGGAGGGGTATTACTCAGAAGGGTGGTGGGAATGGGGGATTGGCAGATAGCTGTGATGAGCCTGTTGACGACTCTTAACGACTGCAATAGGTCTTACAGGAAAAAGCAAGGGGTGAAAAGGTGGAAAATGGCTTTGTCATGTATAATGAGATAAGAATCCAATGTCTTTGTTCAGACCAGGTCTCTCCATGGTTTTAAGTTTGGTAATAAGTTGCAATTCAGCAGCTTCTCTTTCCAGTCTATTTCTGAAATTCCTTTGTAATAGAACAGCTACTTTGAGATCTTGTATAGAATGTCCTGGGAGACTGAAATGTTCTCCTACTGGTTTCTCTGTCTTGTGATTCCTGATGTCCGATTTATGTCCGTTTATTCTTTGGCGTAAGGTTTGGCCTGTTTGTCCAATATAGAGAGCTGAAGGACACTGTTGGCATTTGATGGCATACACAATGTTAGACGATGAGCAATTAAATAGTCCCGAGATGGTATGTGTGATGTTGTTGGGGCCAGTAATGGTGTTGTCCAGGTGTATGTGGCAGCAAAGTTGGCATCTGGGTTTATTGCAGGCTCTGGTGCCAGTGTCCGTGTTAAGTCTGGTTGTAGTATTATTGTGGGTTAGGAGTTGTTTAAGATTGGGTGGCTGTCTGTAGGCAATGAAAGGTCTTCCTCCCAGAGCTTGAGAAAGAGAACTGTCATTGTCCAGGAGAGGTTGTAGATCTCTGATGATGCGTTGAACTGTTTTAACTTGTGATGTTAAAATTCGGTGATGACCTGTTCCTTCAGATCAGCGGCACAGCAATGGGCACCCGCATGGCCCCACAGTATGCCAACATCTTCATGGCAGATTTAGAACAACGTTTCCTAAACTCCTACCCACTCAAACCTCTCTTGTACCTGCGATACATTGATGATATTTTTATCATCTGGACACATGGTCAACAGACCCTGGACACCTTCCACCAGAAATTCAATGATTTTCACCCCACAATCAACCTAACAATGAATCAATCTATGCAAGAAATACATTTTTTGGACACTACTATAAAAATACAGGATGGGCGCATAGACACAACCTTATACCGTAAACCAACTGACCGACAAACATATCTACATGCCTCTAGCTACCATCCCAAACATACCAAACAGTCCATTGTATATAGCCAGGCACTACGTTACAGCCGCATCTGTTCCAATTCTACAGACAGAGACTCTCACCTAAGAGATCTACAGCAAACCTTTTTAGAACTAAAATACCCAGCAGATGAAGTTAGACAACAGATCAACAGAGCCAGACTGATACCCAGAGAGAACTTGCTGCAAGACAGACCCAAAAAAGAAAATAACAGAACACCTCTAGTCATCACATACAGCTCCCAAGTTAAAACAGTTCAACGCATCATCAGAGATCTACAACCTCTCCTGGACAATGACAGTTCTCTTTCTCAAGCTCTGGGAGGAAGACCTTTCATTGCCTACAGACAGCCACCCAATCTTAAACAACTCCTAACCCACAATAATACTACAACCAGACTTAACACGGACACTGGCACCAGAGCCTGCAATAAACCCAGATGCCAACTTTGCTGCCACATACACCTGGACAACACCATTACTGGCCCCAACAACATCACACATACCATCTCGGGACTATTTAATTGCTCATCGTCTAACATTGTGTATGCCATCAAATGCCAACAGTGTCCTTCAGCTCTCTATATTGGACAAACAGGCCAAACCTTACGCCAAAGAATAAACGGACATCAGGAATCACAAGACAGAGAAACCAGTAGGAGAACATTTCAGTCTCCCAGGACATTCTATACAAGATCTCAAAGTAGCTGTTCTATTACAAAGGAATTTCAGAAATAGACTGGAAAGAGAAGCTGCTGAATTGCAACTTATTACCAAACTTAAAACCATGGAGAGACCTGGTCTGAACAAAGACATTGGATTCTTATGTCATTATACATGACAAAGCCATTTTTCACCTTTTCACCCCTTGCTTTTTCCTGTAAGACCTATTGCAGTCATTAAGAGTCGTCAACAGGCTCATCACAGCTATCTGCCAATCCCCCATTCCCACCACCCTTCTGAGTAATACCCCTCCCCACCTTCTCACTATATAGAAGGGTCTGGTGACTTCTGTTTCAGTGTATCTGAAGAAGTGTGCATGCACACGAAAGCTCATACCAAGAACTAACTTAGTTGGTCTTTAAGGTGCTACTGGAAGGATTTTTTTTATTTTGTTTTGACTCTGGCAGACCAACACGGCTACCTATCTGTAACTTTTCTGGGAATGATTGAGTGATTTGCCTCCTTTCAGGACTCAGAAACACAGGAGTGGGTATCTCTGAATTCATGCTGTGTTCTTACACTGTAGGTGTGTGACCATGAGAACACAAGAAAAGCTCTGTTGAATCAGACCAAAGGCCCATCCCTTCCAGCACCCAGCTGTGAGAAAACCGATGCCTATGCCAAGTCCAGAAACAGGACATGAAGCCCTGCTTTTGGGGTGTAACAGTGAAGTATGCTTTCCATTTTAATTCAGGGAGGGAGGAGAAGAGTAGCTTAGTGAAACGAAGTCCTACCAGTGAAGTCACAGGAATCTGAAGCATTACAGTGCTGCAGGAGAAAATGAAACAAATCACTCTTTGATGGGGCATGGCACTAAATGAATTTATGGACTGATCTGACTCCCACTGAAATAATTTAAGTTTTCCTGCAGATAATAACAACAGCAGGATCAGATGCTGTAACAGCTTGGATTATTGTTAACAGCTAACAGTGTGCTTCTGGTAACAGGGGTATTTAAAGGTTTACTATTTTAACAACATCCTTTCTCTTTCATTTATGTTTCAAATAAACAGATGCAGTCAGGCTGACACCTAAAGAAAAAGGAAACTGATGTCAGTGTGGCAGTTATTAGCGTACCACTAAATTTAGGATTCACCTCTGGCGTAATTTTGCTAAGGGTAAAATTTGCTTCAGCCATACCCCAGCCCCCCCCCCACCCTGCTTTTCTAAATTACTTTCACCATAAAAATGGACCACACAAGCTTTGCTTTTCTGAAGTTCTTAATCAGGATTTTTAAAAAGGCTTATATGGCTTCAACTAGAAAGAATGGCTTGGGATGAACAAGTGATATTCCATTAATTGTATCAGGCTTAGAAGGAGGATTCGCAACACCTAATACCACTCTGCTGCAGAAACCTGTATGGATGGCAAGACATGGAAAATAGTCAGGGGCACACTTTAACAGGTGGGGGGGCGGGGGGGGACTTATTTCAACCTGAGGGCTCTCCCAGGTGCTTGGGAATGGAATTTGTTGGGTTTTGCTGCTGCTGTTGTTGATTATCAGTTTATTATTGTTGTTTGTTTTTATGTGGTTTTTCTCATTTTCTGCTGTTGATATTTTAAAGTAGTTTTGTAATATGCTGCAAGCACTAGGAAGGGGGTATAAATGTTTTGAATAAATAATTTGGTCTCAAAATGCATTGTTTTACAAACAATATGTATGTCCATTCTCATACTATATCAGAAAACTAAAATCAGAGAAGAGTTGTATTTATTTATTTATTAACCTTACCACTAGGAAGGAAGGAAAAGGCTCCCTGGGCCTTTTAAAAAACCTTTAAATAAACACTTGGAACCACCAGCTGGCCAAACTTTGGGATATCCTTTTCATTTTGTGGAATGGCCTTCATGGTCAGGAAATATAAACCTCTCATCACATTGACCACAACCAGGATTACTGCTTCATGCAGTAATGTATTTTCCCAAATCTATTTTATGCAGACCACAAGTGAGCCCGCACTCAAACCATGGCTTATTAGGTTGACAGTCAGATCAAGTGCATACTTACTCGGAAGTAAGATAGTCCCAATGATCTGAATGGGATTTTCTCCCAGGAAAGTACTGAAGGGATGCAGGCAGTGCTTCATTATATATATGCTCTAAGCCTGGGCTCCAAAGTGCCCCAGCATTAGGTAGAGTGAGGCAGCTGCCACAGGTGGCAGATGCTGGAAGGTGTGAGGGGAAACAGCAGCAACTCCCACCCACCTTCCTGCCCCATAGGGGCCGAGGGGGCTTCAGGCACCCCATAAAATATTTGAGTGGGTCAGGGGGCCCCAAAGTTGATGGGCATTACCATTCAAATGGTGTGCATACACTGTGTCATGTGATCGATTATGCAGGGTGGGGCTTGCCTGTGTCTGCCCCCTCCCATTTTATTTAAGTTGGTGCCCCTGCTGCTATTCCTCCAGAATCCAGGCCCATTTTACTACTGTTGGAGAATAAAGCTGTTTGTCTGCCCTCCCCAGAAAGCTTCTCCCCTCGGGTACTGTGGAGATACAAAGGGCTGCTGTTTGGATTAACCAACAAAGGGCTGCTGTTTAGATTGCCAATTGATGGGATTGGGGGGTGGGGAGAAGGTGTCTGACCCGCTCTTGTCCCTTTGAAAGCATCTTGACATACAGACATCAAGAAGCAAAGCATGATGGATATGAGCATTAGCTCTGTTTGATAATGCAGGGCCTATGGGTGCCAAATGCACAAATGGGCTAGTTCAGAATGCAGACTAGATGTACTTTGAATATGTACATTGAACTCTTTGGATCCTGACCGAAGCCTGCAATCCTGAGCATTGGAAGTAAGTCTTATGAATAGCAATGGGACTCATTTCTGATGAGTTTAAGTTACTATGTCAGTTTATTTAATGTCTTTACTCTGAGTATAACTAACGGGGGATATCACCCCTTATTTGCAGCTAAATTCTGAACCAAACATAAATCCAGCATGTTAAGACCCTAATAGAAAGTGATAGAGTATGAATCAGAGGAAGATTTGTGAAGTGCTTTTTTAACTAATATGTTCAAATGAATGCACATATTGCAAAAACCTCCTTTTGAGGTTCCAGAAGACAGTGTAAGTGTAAAAATAATTTAAATTTCAAATTACCAGTCCATGTCAGAAGGAAAAAGCTATTTAAGCATTTCCTTTCTTTTCCTATGCAATCTTACAGCAATTAACTGTTAAGGATACTTAGGAGTCAAAATAACTTCAGTACACAAGATATCAGAGACAGTAATTCCAAGTGACCACTGTCATCTTTGATTGTATGAATGGTATTCAGCTAAGTTTTGCTCAGAGGAGACTCACTGAACCTAATGGACATAAGTTAGGTCTATAAATTTCCATAAGGCCTGCTTTGAGCCCTTCAAGAACATTTTAGTTTGCTGGTTAGCCCCATCACTTACTTACCTTTAGACTTTCTCTCCAAAATTTATGTGCTACTCTCCATCGCAAAAGATCTCAGAGTTGTTTACATAAATGAAGAGTGGGGGATTTTACGCTGCAATAGAAGCTTTTGCTGTATAAATTTCACTAACTAGCTAACTTAGTGGTAGTATACACAGACAAATCCTCAGTCCCAGTAATCACACTAATGTTTAGATTATGTTACATAAGTACATGTTTTGCACACATAATCAGCTCCAGATGCTCTCTCACAACTACAGTTCCATACCTCCATTCATTGCTGGTGTTCTATCACAAGCCCATTGGGAGTCACATAGAAGTCAAGCACACTCCCAATAAATATTACATTCCCATTCAGTTACTGTCACCCCCTCTCGCCATCACTAACACATACTCTCTCGGACAATTTCACATTCAGTTACATATACTCTCTGCAGCACTCACATCTCGTTATGCTCACAATGCAACACCCACCTTTAACAACAACTGCACTGTCACACTCCCATTAATGCTGCATTAGCAACCCACACACAATTACAATCACTCTCTCCTATTCACATTCAATTCAAAAAAACAGCAACACTACACCTCCAGAACTGTCCATCTCTCATGCTCACATACACACACAGTCAGCATATATCGGGTTGCTTGTCACATTCCTAGACATGAGAATGGTGAGGTTTTGACAGCGGCTGCTTTGTTTTTATGGCTGCATTCCATGCTTTCTTCATAAATGATGGGGGAAATAAATAATGCCACCTGTAAAAAAATGACAAGTACATGCTACGTATGTTTATTCTTTCTTTTTTCCCCACTGGTCAGGTCCCCATTTAGCTTAACTTTAAACTTACTGGATGGTAGTCATTCTGATTTTGATGCATGCTGGTTGTCCAGTCTATTTCTCCAGAGTCTGTTTTTCCTTTGTTTTCTGGCTATATGTTACCATATAGTGATAGACATCTTGGATATTTTATGTTCTTGTTCTGCTGTTATGGTGCACCTCTCACTAGGGTGTTGTGTTATTTTGAGATTTAGTGGTATACTGGATATTGGTAGGCTGATCTCAGTGTTGTAATCTGTGGCAGTCTGTTAACTGCTGTTGGAGCTAGAAGTCTTCAGATCAGTCCCTGAACACAACTCTGGACAACAGCCATACAATAAATATGTAAAATAACCAAGCAAGTATTAGAAATCACCCCAGAATTGGCCCTACTAAACATCTTCCAAGACAATAACGCCCATTTACATCACAAAGAACTCATAACCCACCTACTCTCAGCTGCCAGAAGCATCATAGCCAGACACTGGAGAGACCTGTCAGGAGTAAGCATGGGCCAATAGTACCAAATAGTATGGGAAACAGCCCTACTAGAAAAACTAACCAATAAACTTAAACTGACATGGGGACAAATAGAAGAAGATGCCTTCACCCCGGTATGGCTCCCCTTTATCACATACGCAGCCCAACAAGAAAACAACAAAAATCCACCAACAGCAGATGAATCAATATGGCTAACCTGATCCAAACACCCACCCAACCCACTCACACATGACAACAAAGTTCACCGCAGCCAATCACAAACAAGCAACCACACCCTAGGGCAACCCCAACCTCTTTCTCTAGAAAACTAGTACAGTGGTACCTCAGGTTCAGAAGCGCCTTTTTCACTGCCACCTGATTTCCCTCCTAATCCATTCTCCATTGGCTTTTGATCAATCCCTCCCTCACCTCCAAACCCTCTCAAGTTCTGGTATAGCGTAGCACTTACATACACACACCCTCATTTTGTCCTCACACCAACTCTGTAAAGGTAGGTTAGGCTGATAAATCGTGGCTGGACCAAGATTATCCAGCGAACTTCATATGCTGAGTGGTGGTTTAAACTCCTCAGTCCTTTCCTGACACTTTGTGACTGCTTCAGTACACTTAGCATCAATACCCTTTCTCTTATATTTTATTTGCTATATTAGATTTGCATGTACGTATGTACACACACACTAGGTTATGGTGACTTTTATGAAAAGCTGGAGACTTGTTTTACAAAATTATTGTAAGGATTACTGAGATTATCAATTAGAGAGAAGTAGTGGATTTGTTTCTTTGTTTTTTAAGAACAGGTGAACTTTTTTTCATCAGTAACTCACAGGCACCTCTCAAGTGGGCGCCACTGCCATTATAAGAGAATGAGGGAGGCATTCGTGGCACCTCTTTCTCTAGAAAACCAGTACTGAGACTAGGCAATATTGACATTTTCCCCTGACTCACTTAGGCTGTAGGTCCTCTGGGTAGAGAGACTGTTCCATGTTATATACAGCACCAAGCACACTGATTGTGCAGCAGAGTGATACTAGCAGCAGAGTGATGGTGGTGATTCGTTAGGGTAACCATTGTTGCAGCATGTAACTGTTATAGTAGGAGCCCAAAGAGCAGTGTGGCATTAAGAACAGGATGATAGTTTGTTGCAGTTGTAAATTGTGCAGTAATTGGATATGGAGCTGTCATAGGGGGAGGATATGATCATAGTAAAAGCAATAGCCGGATTTATTGTAGTTGTAGTCCCAGAAGTCATTATAGCAGTAGTCAAAGAGGCAGAGGTAAAACAAGCAGAATCAAAACTTGGGCTGATACAGTAGTAACAGAAGTAGTCAGGGGAGTGAGATGAGAATGTAATAGTAGTTTGTGTTGTAAAGTTGGATTCAGTATAACTGGAGAAGGAAAAAGCCGTAGATAGGATGATGCAGTCATTCCATTAGACTGATAATATCTTTGGACTTATCAATTTTAGGATCAGTGATGGTCCTTTTGCTCTCAGTTCTTCTCAAAAGTCTAGTGCTCCTGGCCACCCCCTTCACCCTGCCTGCGCCCTGAATGTGCCCACAGCCAGATCACAATATGCAAAAGCCTGGGCCACCTCGCCTTTAGTTTCCTAAGTGCTGTTTTGTAAGGCTGTGTCATGCTTCTCAGTTCAAACACGCTCGGGCTCTTTATTATTCATGGGCCTTTTTCTCAGTCGGTGGTGTTGAATAATAAAACAGCCCAGGATCAAATGGGCCAATTCTCCACGCCTGACACCAACTGCTACTGTTCGCTGGGCTCTGCCAAGCGTTGCCTCTGATAATGAGTGGGATTTGGTTAAACAGTAAATTAATGAATAATGAAATATCCAGGTTGATCAGTTAGAGAGCACGCTTGCTTTGCCCCGGGCGGAACGCTGGGGGCAAATATTACTCTCAAACGGCGCTTGCCTGTCTGCTGGGCTGGATAACTATTATACAGCCTATTGCCTGACAGAATGGACTGGGGGGAGGGACGGGGGGAGCCCAAGAAAGCTGGCAAGGGAGAGAGGGGGAGGGGAGTCGGCAGGACAATCTAGTTATCACCTTGTGGGCTGCTGAATAAATAGACAGGGGGACGGAATGCAAACATTAAGGATGGAAAGTCCAAAGAGTTGGAAGGCTGGGAAAGCAGGAAAAGAAAAGGAACCAGAGAGCCCAAAATGCATATCCGCAGAGTTTCTTTTCTCCTCCCTTCCCCACTTTTTCTTTCTTTTTTAATGTTTAGTTTTATTCTCACACCCCATTTCTCCTCTTTTTTTTCTTTTTTCTTTTTTTTTTTTGCAAGTTAGCGTTAAAAAGATACAGAGAGGCTAGGAGCAATTTTTTAAAAAGCCAACCAACCGCCAAGTTCCGAGCTTTACGCCCTGCATTTCCCTCCCCCCCAATCCGTTCTGGAAGTCTTCAGGCTGGACCCTCCACCCGAGAGCCTGCGCAAAAGAGACAGCCTTTCGGCGCTCTTCGCTGGGTTGGGAGGACGCGCGCTTCGCCCCTCGCTCTCAGATCAAGGAGACTCCGCGGGGCTTCACTTTTGGCCAGATCATGCCTAAACCGCCAGCCTTGGTGCAGGGAAGCGGAGGGCGCGGGGGGAGGAATCCGTCCAGGACTTTCGCTCTCTCTGGGACTCCAAACGACTTTTGACGCTCACTTCCAGTAAATCCGGCTTGGGTTCTATGCGAAAATGCTATGGGCTATATGTGGCTGCTGAATGCACGAATGAGTGCCTAGGTACAAAGCGGGGAACTGCATCTATTACGCACAGAATGATTTGGCTTGGGTGTGCTTTGATATGGCGAAGTTATGTGGCGCTTGCGCACATTCCTTCACCCACAAACCCTGCCCGTGGAAAGTCAGCAGAGGGGCATCGATTGGGGAAGATATACACAGAGTGTGTGCGCCCCTCGTCACCCCCTGAGAGATTTTACTTAAAGCACCCAACCGCGTCCACTGATCACAACTGACTTGCAAGCAGGCGCGCAGGTTGGAATGCATGAGCTGCCCCAAAGTCAGAAGAATGTCGGCAGGCAGGCAGAACAAAACAAATTCCTTCCAGTAGCACCTTAAAGACCAACTAAGTCAGTTCTTGGTATGAGCTTTCGTGTGCATGCACACTGCTCACACCAAACTGGCGCCGGCCAAGCAATAGCTGTCCCGGCTCGGGATAGATTTAGCCTGAAGGCTTAGGCTGCAGTCTTCCTGCATCATCTCCTCCCACCCGCCGTGGAGTAATAACTGAGTCCCGTGTGGGTTTCCAGGGAAATCCACCTTGTTCCAGCTAATACGTCCGATCATTCTTTCAAGGGGATTCCTTCAAGAAGAAAAGGTTGGAACCGCTGGGCCGCAGGTGGGGCGGGGGAAGCATTTCATGGGAGCAAAACGTAAGAAAAAGACGAAGTTCCGGAAGCTACAGAAAAACGAATTTGTTGTAAACACAAACGCCTACACGAAAAGGCGGCAGCGATCTAGTGTTCATGTTCACTCGGGGATGTGTTTTTTCTTCTTCAAGGGGGGGCGGGCGGTTGGATTTAGAAGTCAGCTGATAAGCTGAGTACAGGGAACTCTTCATGACCCGAAATAACAGCAAAAGCGCCTCAGTTTCACACTCCTGCAAGTCTAATCAAGCGGGAGGCAAGGGCCGGCATTTCCTGTACATTCACCAGGGCTACAAATACAAGAGTGTTTGTATAGTATCTAGGGAACTTTAGGAGGGCTTCTGTGGTGTGGTTAATTTAGCATCCTCCCCAAACTGGAAATGGAGGAGGGGAGCAGGGTGGTCTGCAATTTAGAGGCGGTCGCTCAGGGAGATTCGAACCAGGGACTTCTTGCCTCATAACGTTAGTCAACAACAATGACCAAGCGTATACGTAGTATTCTCACGACAGTGCCTCATTCGCCAGAGGTAAGCTCTACAAAGCCGATCACTCTCTCCTAGACTATTGGGCGAAGTCCAACCAAGTCACACTCGGAGAAGACCCACTGAAACCAGTAGGCTTAAGTACACTCATTTCAGTGGGCTTCTTCGGAGTCTGACTTAGTTGAATGTTGCTGTTGTGTCACTGGAGCAGGAGTAGTATTCTTCCATCTTTTGGAGTAGTATTCTTCCATCTTTTGCTCAGGTGGAGATCTCTTAGCCGGATTCCACTGGTAACGTTAGCAATTTATAGAGATTTATTGGTTGCGTCATTATTGCTATTTACCATTATCACCTACATTCGTAATTTTCTATAGTTTTCCATTCAGTGGAAAAGGCAGATCTATTGCCAGCGCGAAGTGCCGAACTCTGTGAGTTTAGGATCGGTGTGGCATATTCAGGATCAAGGCGTAAGCGGGACTCCCTCTTATCCAGGCCACTTTATTGCTGACCTGGATAGAATGCGCGAATATAATAACGATCATATCCATGGATGCTGCTGCCGCTACTTAAAAGTTTGGATCCTAAATTCGGTTTCATCCAAAGCAGATCTTAGCTGAAGCGGGGCGGGGAGTTGAAATCTGCATGGATCCTCCAGCCACTTAAGCTTCTTCATCTCGATTTCAACTAATACGCGCCTCCTCCTCCTTATCGCATTAGTTAGAAGCAAATCCCACTACCTTGTGAGTTTCGGATGTGGAGATTATTTTAACTGGATTTGCACCTAGACCCTAAACACGCTGACGTGAAGTATACCCAGCTGCTTAGCGTGAAGCAGGCTTTTCGGGAAATCAAATGGGATTTAGATTTTAAAAATCCAAGGGCCGGCTTAATTGTCTTGCAGGCCGTTTTATTAGTGCCTGAAGCATTTAAAGAGTGTATTATCCGCTGCAATTAGAAACCTCAACAGTAATTACTCCGCAGTTGCCGACGTTTGCTTGCATTCGTTAAAAGAATCGTCTGCGAGTCCCCCCAAAACACAAATTTTACCTGGGATGCTAGATCTCTAAAGGGTGTTACGTCTCTCTCTCTCTCTCTCTCTCTCTCTCTCTCTCTCTCTCTCTCCGTGGAAATCAAATAGAATTTCCAGACAGATTAATATCTCTCGCTCGCAATTATCAGAGTTGCTGAACTGGCATGCAGGAAGCATTACCCGGAAGTGCGACACTTTCCAGGCTGTCCCTGCAGACCAGGAGCTAAACCTGGAGCGGGCAGCTCGATCATAGAATCATAAAGTTAGAAGATACCCTGAGGGTCATCTAGTCCAACCCTCTGCAATGCAGGAAACATGCATCGGTCGTTGCAGGAAGACAGAACTACCGCCCCAACCAACACGGCCAGTGGGGCCCCATTTGGGGAGCGACAGCCTCCCCAGCCCTGCTCCAAAGGGGCCAGCTACTAGCAAGCTGGTTTATAGCTGATTTCTGTTCTCATTGTTTGGCTTTGTTCCACACGGAAGTGGAAATGATGGTTCTGGCTTCCCAGGTACCTCGCATGGGATCCTGAAGGACTCTGTGTTTTCAGCTAGTTTTAAACAGTCTCCCAGATCCAGTAATGAAGGCTGCGTACACACTATGGCTTTATAAGGCACATTCGACGCGCTTTCTCTCCACCAAAGAATTCTGGGCACTGCAGTTTGTTAAGGGCTTCTGGGAAAGGTAACTCTACAGCGACCATAATTCTAGGGAAAGAATGTGCTACGAAGTGTGCCTTGAAGCATACTGTGTCTACCACAGAGCTCGGGGATGGAGTAGAGGTGTCCGCCCACAGTCTATCGTGGGCTGGGATGGCGCCCCGAGATCCACCAGCCCCTTCTTGCACCTATCGCTGCCTGAATGAAGCCAATGCGTTCCGGGGTTGTGGGGTAGTTGCATCTGAAAAGCATTAATGGGGCCAATCTACCTTTTAGAAGTGTCTTAGTGGCCACGAGGGCATTCGAGTGTGAGGCTCATGGCTAATTTCCACCTGAAGGGGTGTTGTTGTTGTTGTTGCTGTTGTTTTACAGGTGCAAGCTTGAGCCCTTTCATTTGGGAGTGTTGTTTTTACACTGCTGCTTTTCACTGCTGTCTGTAATCATTACGTCATAGTGTCGTTTTAAATTGTTTTAATGTGTCTATTGTGAACCGCCATGGGCTCCTCTTGGGGAGGAAGGGAGAGTTATATGTTCGAAATTATGGATACATTTTGGTTGATTAATCAGTGGAGGGCAATTTTAATGAGTGAGGCTAAACACTATCCCGACCCCTTTTACTCCTAGGAGTACATTTTCTTAATTCTCTCAAAAAGGTGTTACTTTCATACCTTTGGGGGAGAATGAAGAAAACATAAATTTAGGTTTTCCTAATAGGCAGGTGCATTTCAATTGAACCTATTAATCGGTTTTAAAAGCCAGTTTAATCAATAATGAGGCGTTGGCTCTTCGAAGAATTCTTTAATAAAATGACTATGAAGTCAGGCTTGGGATCTCTTATCCGTGTCCCAAACGCGTCAACATTGCAGTCGATTTCACTTCTACTGGGCTGGCTTCCCAGTTCCCGAGGATGGGCCACTCAGTCAAAGAGTATGCAAATAGAAAGAGTCAGAAATTCAGAGAGAAGCAGAACGCCAGATGTATTTCAAACCGGCGACACAATACGTTGTTTATACCGCAGGAATCAAGATGAAGGCTCGCTATAGGAAAACGTCTGAGGCGGCAGTCCTAAGCCCGTTTACCCTGGGAGTAACCCCCGTTGAATTCAGTAGGACTTACCTCTGAGTAGACGTGGTTAGGCCTGCGCTGCCAGTTGCTAATTCAGAACAGAGAAAGTAAAAGATCTTTTATGGGGACAGTGTGGGAAATAGAAATTTAGTACAGTCCCGAAAACAATTCCGGACAAAGGTAAGTTATTGGTGGGGTTCTATCAACATACCATAAAACGATCGGGCCAAAGCCGTAAGGATGAAAAGGAAGACTGGATTTCCTATTAAGAGAAGGCGGCTCACCTCTACGTTTCATTCCAGTGTTGATCCTACATCCGGATCCTAAACACGTAGCTCCAGTCTACTTAAGTTAGTCGTGACCGTCCCATAGAAAACAATGCGACAAAGTCGGCTGCCAGGAACTTGCTGCTCTCCATTGCTTCCGATAGGACTCGGGTCACAAATAATGGCTAGATCGGGGCCTTTTGTTTTATTTCAGTGGAACGTACTGCCAGGTTAAAATAAGAAAATACCTTCATACTTTTTCAAGAACTTTTTTTAAAAAAGAAAAGAAGAAACAAACAAACAAACAAACAAACAAACAAACAGCTGAAAACCCAGTTCTCCTAACTGCCAAATACTGGTGGCTCAGGTCCCTCAAAATTAGTCATGACACTATTTTTTTATTGATTCAATTGCTTTTTCAGACTTATTACCCGCCCACCCGTCTAGGCGGCTAGGCTAGTCACTCTAAAATGAGAGGCGTTTACTGATGCGCAGATATGCGCATTTATGAGGTGCTTCTGGTGGTGGTGCCGAGGCTCAGGTTCCCACCAACTTTAGTGTAACCGTGGGGCAGTGTGGGGGACAAAACCCCGAGGAAGAATATTCCCCTCTCCGTTCCGACGCTATTAAATTGTTATTGCGATGCAATCTAAGGAGAGTCGCTTTATCGCGACCAACTTAAGCCTATGGGTTTCTATGGGTCTACTCTCTGAATCGGCTGCGCCCTTTTTCTTTCAGACGCGGAGGGACGACAGAGGACTGGCCAGCTCATCCATTGCTTTCGCTTTTTACCCCTTCCCTCGCTTACAAACCAAACTTCCCTTCGTTCTTGCCAGCCAATTGGAGCGCAGCGTCCTTTGGGGGCTTTGGGGGCGTTCCATTCAGAAAGTTCCCTTCAGAACCATTCCTGCTGCAAGGCGGGAGACAGGAATGGGAAACGACGCCTGGGTCTCTCGCTTTCGCGGGCGACGCCATCGGCTGTTTTCCTTGCTGCGGACACACGGTGCCTTTAGCGCATTCGGAGCCCATCAGAGAATTCTGCGCACTGTAGCCTGTTAAGGGTTGCTGCGAATTGGAACTCTGTGCAGACTAAACTACAGTGCCCAGAACTCTTCCAGTGTGCTTGGAAAGTGTTCTGAAGGTCGTGTGTACCCAGCCCTAACAGCTCAGCCTAAAAAGGAGAGCGCATCCCTTGCCCCTAAACTGGGGCGCCTGAACCCCTTGGAAACAACTCTCGCGCCGATAGTAGAGGCCGGCACGGCAGGGTTAGGATCCATCTCAGCCTTTCCAGGCCGCTGCCTAGAAAACCAACCATATTTGGAAGGACGCTCTGCGGAGACTAGCAAAGAGGAAACGCATTTACAGTGTAACAGAAATCAGAAAGATTCAGGAACCTGCGTTAGCCTTTCCTAGGCGGGTATTTGTGTTTGTGGGCCAAACTGCCTCGGACGCTGAAGAACTCTGCTTCGGGGGTTGGGTGGTCAACATCTTTCAGAGCGGATTTCCTGCATCGGTTAGACTAGACGCCTTTCCCTCTCTCTGATTCTAAGCATTGACATGGAAATCGATCGCATTTCCTGGCAAATGTGTTTAGAATCGGGATGCACATGGATTGAAGTCCAAATATTTGGGCTTCACCTGGTTACCTTCGCCTAGCAATCGCTCCCTTCCACTGTCTGCTATACAGAATTCTTCCCAATATATATCTTTTTTCATTGCAGCTGCAAAATGCAAACGTGGCCCTTTCCAGAGGCTTCAAAGTAGGTCACATCGTGACACCAGCCGCGGGGATGTTTGGCGGGGACAAAACAACAACAAAAAACCGTTGCTCGGATTCAGGCTCATAAAACTGGAGAGAATCCCCCAGACCCTCCCCCTCTCTCTGCGTGATATTTTGAATATTGAGCAATAAAGTCATCCTACAGAATAATGGAGAATATTAAGGGGGGGAAGGGAGAGAGTTTCTTCGTGGGCTGGAAAATGGTAACGCTTTCAATCAATTCTCTAACCTTCCCTTAACTTGACTGGCTCTAAAACTGAACGGGACCGAATGAGGGATGAGCAGGCTTCGCTGAATCCAGACCGACCGCGTGAACCTTTTCCAGAACGTGGACGAGGCTGCAGTATATTCAAGCTACTTCAATGGGAAAAAAGAGGGATCAACTGCTCAGTCGATTGTGCCATCAGGCCAACAAACAGAACTGAGTAGCGTACTTTGAAACAATATAAGACTATTGGACCTCTATTTCATAATTTTTAGGGTCTGGAGTGGAGTTCCGAGGATATTTCTGTTTCGATTGACAAATCCTTTCACACTGGAGTGGGAGTGGGGGTTATAGGTATCTCTGTGTGTTTGTGTTTACAGTTTGTTCTTTTAGGCATGATAAAGAATGGAGCGTTTAGGAAACGAATGCGGCAATGCAGAAACTCTGACTTGGGGTAAATTCCATTGAACTCAATGGTACTTGCTTCGGAGTATGCTTTCTTCTGTGTGGGGAAGGGGGAGGGAGGGAGGGAGGGAGGGAGGGGTAGGGGGGAGAGAGGGGGCGTGGCCGTGTGGCAAACCGCAAAATGGTGCGCTTCTCCCCTAGCAGGGAAGAAGGAGTGAAGATCCACATCTGGAACCAGGGTGGGAGGAGACCGGCAGTGGCTCCTCTTCGCCAAGGGGCGCTGTAGAGACAGCAGGGGGATGAGGGGCTGCGAAGGAATCCGGCCTCCAAGAAGCCCCCCTCAGCTGTTGCTGCCCTAAGGGCAGTGGTAGCAGGCCAAGCATTCATTGGAGGCCCAATCTGCTGCCGCCTAAGGCGGTTGCCTCACCTTGCCTCGGGGTGGGCCGGCTGTGTGTGTTTGAAGGCTTGCCTTCCTAATCTGCGGTGCTTTCGTTGGCTGGTGAGGATGAAGAGGCCGACCATGTGTCCATTAGATTGCCAAAGGAGTTCGCGGGCGCCGCCGGCTTCTGCCCAGCGCGCGTCCAAAGCGCAGCTGGCGTCCGCCGCGCCCCGAGCCTGGAGCGAGCGAGGACCGGAGTTCCCCGGGATCCCTGGAAGGCAACGCGCTCGCGAAGAGCCGCCTTCCAGGCAAGTCTGCGCTGCGGAGGCGACAGGAAAGCCGAAGTGTGGGGCGAGGCGGGAGGAGGGCAGCCGGGGGGCAGCGGCCTAGGATCGCAGGCGAATTGGGAGAGGAATCAGACACAGTCAACGGGGCAGCACTTCTGAGAAGCAACGTTTATTTCTTTCCACTGTAGAACCGGGTCCTGAATTTCCCAAAGTCCAGACTGGGAAAGAAAAGATTTTGTCTTGGCTACGGAAGTAAATCCATCTTCAGAAATGAAGCAGCACCAACATAGTTTTTAAAAAAGGGGAAAAAAAAGAGGAAAATACAACAAAACACAACAATCTTTTTTTTTTTTAAATTCGTATTATTATTATTTATGTAAATCAGGTCATCACTGGACAAGAAACCAATTTCTACCCATTACCATAACAGCTTGTCTATAAAGAACAGAAAAAAGATCAGATTGGGTACTATCTAGAGTCAAGCGTTTGTAATTTTTTTTGTCTTTTTGATCGTTTTTCTTCTTCTTGGTTTAAATTCCCCACCCATTCACAGAGGTATAGTCACAGATAAATAACCCCAAAACTACTTGCTCGCCATATTTACACAATCCCGTTAAATTAAGCATAAATAAATATATACAAACTCATCATTGAATGCCTCTCCGCGTTTGCCCCCCCTTCTTTTCTGAGAGTCGCTAAAACCGATGACATTTTTTCATTTTTATGGAAAGACTATTCAAGAAGAGTAGATGTTGGTTTTGCTTTGATTTAAATAAAGGACTCGATTTTGGCATAGAAAGGAGAGACTGTAGATTTCACACTCCTATATTCAGTATATCTATTTGTCTTATAATTTCAGCTTCAAACCTTGCTTCCTAAAACTCTTTGCTGGAA
This sequence comes from Podarcis erhardii, assembly GCF_964252035.2. Classification (NCBI taxonomy): domain Eukaryota; kingdom Metazoa; phylum Chordata; class Lepidosauria; order Squamata; family Lacertidae; genus Podarcis; species Podarcis erhardii. Next base: position 4,241,351 of record NC_138507.1, on the reverse strand, counting down.
CGTGTAACCCACTGAATGCAACGTGATTCACTGTCACATAAATGAGCTTAATAGAGTGGTGATAGACACGCTGGCACACAAAGGGTTACACTATGAAGGTTGACTTTAGCCATCTGCGGTGCTCTAAGTCACATGATTGTTTTAAACTTTTTTAAAAAACAACAACAACACATGAGCATGATATAATATTGGAATAAACGTCAGCCAGGAGAAAGAATATTTTATAAACATGGCCAAGAACATTCATCAGTGCAATTAAAACATTAATTCATTAATTGCATATATTGAAATGTTAAGAGTAGAAGATTGATTTTAATCAGAGCTGTCCTTTAGAAAAGGGTATTCAGTGCTGATGGCCTCAAATAAAAACAAAAAATCCCAAAACAAACTATGTACATGCATTGATTCAACAAGACGGGTTTTAAGAACACCCCTCCCTCCAAAAAAAGAGGAATAGAAATTATTTTCATCATGACTCAGAAGAGAAAAATTGCATTTGATTAGAGACATAGGGAGGCCTGCATTGTTCTCAGAGGGAGGCTGGTGGTGGACGTTGGCCAAACAGTCATGAAAGCACCTTAGGCATCAACTACAAGTGTGTTTATTCAGATGTTTAGCTGCAATCCTGCACACTCCTAAGACAGCAAGTCACTTAGAAACCAGACACAGGATTGGTAATGCTCAGCCCTGAACTGGTGCTCTGTGAACTACCAATCCAACTGTATACATGCCTAGCCAAGAAGTAAATCCTGCTCAGTTAAATGCAAGTAGATCACTCCCAGGGAAAGCAGGCATAAAGCTGCAGCTTAACTGATAATCTAGCAAAAAGGAAAGTTGAATGGACGCTGTTCTTGTATCTGTTCCTAAAGGAGCAAACGGCATTGCCAAGGGCATATGCACTTCTCCTTCAAGGGTTCTTTGTTTCTCCAATAACTATTTCCAAGGCCTCTCCTCCTAGAGCACCCTTCCCCAACTGGTGCTCTCCAGATAATTCAGGCTTCGGCTTCCATCTGCCCCAAGCTCTGGTGGCCCAGATCTGTAGTTCAAAACATCTGGAGAACTCCAGATTGGCAAAGATGGCACTAGAGAGATGTATGAATGGAAGGTGCCAAGAAGAGCAGGAGAAAAGGGCTGAGCAGGAAAGCAGGAAAGGTGAGAGGTGCAAGTTCAACTTCCTTCATTCTGGCCTTGGGGCAAGCAATTACCTCTCTGACTTCTTTCCCTAGTGAAGAATGGAGACTACCTAATTAACATTGGAGAGACACTTGAGTGGGGCAATTTTGAATGGGAAATTGCCATGAGAGCAAAGGGTTAAATAGTCCCTTTCTATTCACCCCCTCCCCATAAGATTACTGATTTCCCTTTTCTTTCTCTCTTTTTAAAGTTTGGGGTTGGGGGATAAGAAATCACACTGCCTGCATATAATAGGTAGTTTGATTACTAAGATCAGGATCATTGCACTATTGTCCATGAGCACATCATGATCCTAAATGCATAGCCTTGAAATGAATTTTTATTTAAACCAAATCCCTCCCAAGTGAAAGGTGTTTAGGACTGGATGCAAAAGGAACAGTACAACCTTACTTCTCATTGTTTAAAAAGGCACAATTTATCCATTTGCTTCCAATATGACAGCAGGGCAATCTTGATCACTAAGGTTTTCCCATAGTATGGAGTCTTTGTACATTTGACAGTTGTATAACTGGCAAAAACCTAACCAGCACAGCTTTTCCCAGCAGTGATAGCAAAAGTGTCCTCTACTGAGTTGCAAAAACAATGAAGGATCTTGTGGCATCCTAAAGGCCAACTTTCTTTTAATGGCATGAGCTTTCATGGGCTAAATTTCACTTTGTCAAATGCATGGAGCATAAGCCTAAAATTGCAGATATATATATATATATATACGTATATGCACACGTTTCGGAGGAGATGGAATGAATAGGGAAATCAGAGGATAATGAAATGAAGAAGGGACAGTGGAAATGGTGTACCAGGAGTTGGGGGGGGGAGTGTAAAAAGGACATTAGAAATGCATGGTAATTTCGGCTGCAATCCTATACGTGTAACTGGGATCAAGTCCCATTGAGCTCAGTGCAACTTACTTCTTAGTAGACATGTGTAAGATTGCACTACTAATAGTTATGCAGCACTTTCAAGTTTTGGAAACTAGGAGCCATTTTACCTGTTCCTCAACAATAAAAACAATTTTGCCACTGAGATTAACTCTGGCTCTCCAGTGAGGGGCAAAACCTGTTTCTTAGGTGTACACTTCATGAGAAACGTAGGTGTCTACAGGCCCTGAATAAACATTAAAATTTATAAGAAGCTTAACTGATCAGCTCTCCCCACCCCTTCCTTTAATAGCCCCATGAATGATAGTGGCAGGTAGAAATTGAGCAGGTAAAGTATCCCCAGCAGGCAGCTGCAGCAAAGGGAAAACTTCCCATTCTGGATTTCCACTAATCAACAGGCACAGGAGCTCTGCCATTAAAAAGGTTGTATACAAATTCAGCAAGGTTATCAGTGGCTATCTGCTACTACCAGCCATCCCCACAGTGTGTGTGTGTGTGTGTGTGTGTGTGTGTGTGTGTGTGTGTGTGTAAATCATAGCTTTGAATTCCATTACTTTTAAGTAGAAATCATTATCTGGGACTAGGGTTGCCAGTTTTTATACCAGCCCTCGTACTTGTGCCTTTAGTAGCAACTTAATATGTGAGAATGAATAAGCGATATGTTTCATCTTCTCACACTTCTACTCATTCCTGCATACCAGGTGCTGTTGCGGGTTCACAAGCAGGCCAGAGTAGTTTTTTTTTTGGGGGGGGGGTTCTGCTCAGTTGGCATCCCTGTCTAGAACTTAATGTTTTGGTGGACGTTGCTGGCAATCAAAGTTAGGTTCTCCACACTAAAATGAAAATGTTCAAGTTTTTCCAGCTGCCTGGACGATAGTGGAAGAGGCAACTTCTTATGCTCCTCCTCCACCACCACTAGATGCCATAAATGCAATTTATGGAGGTACCCAAATGAATGGTTTAGCAACATCCCTTGAAATGTAGGAAGCAAGACCCAAGAATTGGTGGTGCTATGTAAATCCTTTTAGGTGGTCAGCAGAACTGTAAAGGCTGTGCTTAGGTGCCATGTTGTTTGCAGAGACTGGAGATGCTTAATTCACTTCATGGGTTGTTGGTTTTTTTGCTTTTTTTTAATAAAAAAGTACCAAGAGTTATCATTTATCCATGAATAAATCTCATTTAGACCAATGGAATTTATTCATGAATGACTTTAAGATGGCAGCCATTTACCCCCAGGTATGTAGATGATCATTATTTTAAAATGCTGCTGCTGCAGCAAGCCAGGCCAGGGTATATATAATGTGACCCTTTAAATTTCTGGCACTATATAGACTCTCCACATACTCGAGGTATCTATGAAACTGGATAAATATGGTTTCTTTGAGGAAAAACAACATACATAACTTTTAGAGAAAGAGGAGTCAGATTATCAGCAGAGACAACTGAGTGCACACTTTGGAAATAAGGAATAAAACTATCATAAAGTGTAGGGGAGAGATGTAGCTCACTGGTAGTGCATGCTGGACACACACAAAAGGTCCCAGGTTCCATCCCAGTCATCTTCAGGAAGGCTAGGAAAGAATCCTGTCTGAAACCCTGGAGATTGCCAGTCCGTACAGTTCAGTATAGCTTCACCTAGTGTCCTTCAAATGTTGTGGGACTCCACTCTCCATCAGCCCCAGCCAGTATGGCTGATGATGAGGACTGATGTGAATTATAGTTCAACAACAGCTGGAGGGCACCAGTTTTGGGGAAGCCGCTGTAGACAGTAGTGAGTTAAATGGAGCAATGCTCAGCATTGGTATACGTCCCTATGGGCCGGCATCACCAAGCTTTTTGGGTCTACAGGCACATTGGGGGGTTTGAGAGAGTTCTGTGGGCTGCTTCTCTCCTTCCCTCCCTGGCTCAGTCTCTCCAGGTCAGAGTTAAAGTTGGTTCCAGCAGAATTCTTAAAGGGCCTTCTGAATTTCCATGAATTTACCTTGTGTACCCCCTCCCAACAAAAAGCACAGTCAAGAAGTGAGAGCTTACAGTGGTAGACTACACAGTAAAAAAAAATTACAGATCCGGTACTTTCCAGCACTACAAAAACATCGAAGGCACAGATCTTCACAGTTTTTACACAGGATGCCAACAAACACACCCAAATCACAGAACACAGCTGTGGACACATTCTGAAAGGAGTAAAAATATGAGTATCCATGCCTAGGGTCCATGCTTTCATGCTGTGGCATTTTCTCTCCCAGCTCCTGTGGCGCACCACTTTATCCCCTCTGGCTATTCTCCTTTCCTGCCCCGTCTCCTAGATGGCTCTCCTTTCCCTCCTGCCTTCTTGGTTGCTCGACTTTTTGTTCACATGTTGACCTGAGCCTTAAGAAGCACATGGAGCTGAAACAGAAATAGGCAAGAGCTAAGGCTCTCCCAACATCCTCCTTCCTCTGTATGCTTTTCAAGTGGCGGGTGGGAGGGGAGGTAATAAGCTATGCCACCTCATGGCAAAGAGGACAGTCAGTGAGGGAGGGGTCTCAGAGTCTTTGTGAGTGCCACTGGCTTTTCTTAAGGGCACTTCTGTGCCATGTTGGCAACCCCAGCCCTATGGTTTTCGGTCAGCATGTGCACACTGCTCCATGATTTTAGGATTCTAAGCTCCATTCTAGTGTCAATGCCAAGGAAGAATTTGTAAACACAGATGCTTTAACTGGGAAAAAATGACAAATGAAAGGAGGCAGGAGAACCCTGAGATTTGCTTCCGTCTTGTGATGTGTTGTAACCAATGAGCAGCCAACATGGTGCCTCCCAGCTGTGGCTAGACTACTAAACCAACCAGCCCTACTCCACATGACCAATGATCAGGACTGATGGGAGTTGCACTCCAACAGCATCTGGAGGGGACACACAGGGGCCGCCTCAGTACCTACATCCTAAGGACAGTTGGACTACAATTGGCTGCTGATTAACAAAAAGAAAGAAATATATTTGGTCGATATGGTTTTGAAGAGAGCTCAGACTTCTGTATAATATCTCTCTTAGGGTTCCTTGCATTGTTGTCCACAAAGTTTGCAAATTAAGTTTGGAGGGTGAACATGTCTGCGGTATAAACTAGAAAGATTTTGCTCCCTATTTACAATTAGGACAAAACATCTCCTCATTTAACTTTGTAGATTTTCTGCTTTTTGTGCCACAATGTTTTCCTCAGTTCAGTGTTAATAGTTATCCTAGATTTTATTTTAATTTATTTTTAGTTACTGAAATATTTCTTCAGGTGGCCTTTTTAAAGATATTAAGTTTGGGTTCTTTCTTGTGCAAGGCATGTTCAGATCAGTGGACTGAAACATAGTAAATTATTCTTGTGATGCATAAAGGTGATTTTGTTACATTTATAAATTGTCCAAGATAGTGTACGGAGTCAGAGCTAACAAATATGAGAACAGGAAAGCATTAATTACTATCACAGCTGTCTTCAGCTCCTCAAAAGTGCCCTTTGGGGTAACAACTGCAAATAAAGGTGCATTTACTTTCTTCCTCCCTCTTTTGAGATGGTACAGTGAACAAAAGACACAGACAGAATGTAGATTTCAGAAATATAGGAAGCAAAAAAGTATGGGGTGAGGTTTAGTCAACATTAAGCACATTACAGTCCCATTGATTTCAATAGGAACAAGTTAAACATATGCTTGATTCTCCCCAAAACTAAATGGAACCAACTTTGGTTGGATGTGCCTGAAGTTACTGAACTAAAGCAGCCCCACTGATAGTAGTTCCAACTAGGGGGCCTGAATTTAATCAATTAATATTTTAAACGTTTCCTGATTCTTTGGAAAGTATTAAAACAATACACCTTATTAAACATCATCTTAATTCTTACTTTTCTCTCAAATAGGAGAAAATGCATCAGATAAGATGGTGTCCACTATCTAAAAGCAAAGCTATGCTTCTTGCTTCATGGCAATTGTTTTGGCCAACATTTAATCAATGAATCAACTAAAACTCATATGATTAATCAATTCATTTCATGAATTGTATGACAGTCTGGGTTCCAATACTTCTGTAGAGTACTATGCTCAGTCTCTCCTGCATAATTTGTTCTAGTGACATTCTAAAATTAGCAACTTGAGGACCTGCACCATAACTTGGCAATATTGCAAATTCACATGCATACAGGTGTGCATTTAGGATCAGTGTGTAAAGCTCCACTCACAGCTGAACTGAAATACCTAGATTCAGACCAAGGCCCATTGGAAGTTCTACTCATTTTGATTAAACTTGCTTCCTATATAATTGATCACATCCAATATACAGGTACTCCAAGTTAATCACCTTCTGAATATGTCCGATTACAAATAACAACACACAGTTTACTTCACGGTGCAGGCAGAAATATCCAATGGGAAAGTATTGGCTTAATTTCAAGTACTTTATGGTTTATAAAGGTTGGAAATGAGATCTTAGGGACCAGTTCTAAAACACAGTGTATGTAATTCAGCAGTTGCATTGTGCATGATACTGTTTGGAACACAGTAGGTGATGAATTCAGAATGTACGTCTTCATGTTTCAAGCAACTACACATGCATATTTCACTGTGTGTATATGCCGTACAGAACTCCAGTTGGCTGCATCATTCTGCTATATGCTGAATATGTGTTGAATATTTATACACATGGTGAAACAGACATGTGCAGCCATTTCAATTGGGGCACTGTACTCTTGAAGTTTACATTGTGAGAAATAACTTTTCATATTTTTAAAATTAGAAACTGCAAGGACCCAAATTGCTTTTGAAAACTGAATTCCAAATGTAAAACACTACCCTGTGAAACAGATGGACCCCATCCATAAGTGTTTGCTTAAGTAGAACAAAGTTCTACCAAAAATAATGGAAGTTACAGCCATGGTGATGTGTTTATCCTATTCTCATCTCCTAGCATGAATTCAGTATGTTAAGTCAAAATGATGTATAGACATAAGGTGTTGTGACAAAAGGGAAATGATTTTTCAAAATGCATGGAACACCATAGCCATTATCCAAGTCAACAAGGTATTTCCAAACTGATAACATGCAAGGTGAAATTCATCTTCTTTCACTGAAGTATAACTTTAGTAGGTATTCCAAACAAGGGGGGGGGGAGCTTTTAAAAATCTCATTTATAAAATATACTGCAATGCACTTAAATTTCTGCAAATGCTTGGAATTTGGTTGATTTCCCTCATCCCAAGACATGTTTTTTTTCTAAACCAAGAACAGCAAAATTCATTTAATAACCTGGGGAAAAGAGATTTCCTTAAACAAAGCTACTGGAAATGCTCAAGAATCCTCTTTACCTTCAGTCCCCTCCTTCTCCTCTAAAGCCACTTAGCAAACCTGTGTTATTCTGTGCATCAAATATTATCGGCCCTCCCCAAATCTTTTCTATATATTGGATAAATTAGCATTTGCCTATCAATATGACATTGCCCATTCAGCTGCCTTTGCCTTGCTTAATCTATTCCCTTTGAGCTTCTTTAAAGAAGTACACCTGCAGAATTGCAAAACAACTGGCTTTGATTTGAAAAGAAAAGTGTCAGAATTGTGGATTTTCATCTCTGTACCTGATGAAATGTGTAGGGAGTTCTAGTCCTCTTTGAAGAAGCTCATAAGCCAAGCGGGCAAAGCTTTGGGAAACAGAAGAAAATAAAAAGGGTACATACTCCTGAGAAGGAAATCACATACTCATCAAGACATTCCTGTTACTAATACTTCTTTAGAGAGAGAGAGAGAGAGCAGTCTGAGACATATTAAAAAGAGCAAACTGAATTGTTGAGAATTAGCCAATATCCATTCAGAATAGCAATTAGCAGGCTGGCACCTCTGTCTTAAGCATATTGTTCCCAGTCTTAGAACAGCCAGTTCTCTGCACTTGAATGCACACAAGAAGCTCCTGTTCGCTTCAGAGGCACACCTCCATGTACAATTCTCGTGGGGCCCACTGAGCTATCTGCTCAAATGAGATAGGTGGTTTCATTGCAATGCAAAGGAAAGCAAGCAGGAGAGATTTGTGTGTACATCCGAAGTCCTGCATCTACAAGGGATTGTCAGACTGCAGCAACTGGACTTGGAAATAGGTCATATTGATTTCAAAGATAGGATCTGTTCTGATGTAGCATTTGACCTTCATGAAGAAGAAATACATAAAAAAGTTATATATGAATGCAAAATGTGCATATTGGTTTTAAAAAGAATCATCCAGAAGCAGGAGAATGTAGTATGCTTCCCCTCTTCTGTTCAGAGCTTTTGCATTCATGTATAACGTTTTTTCACGTGTACATCTCCATTTTTTTAAAAATGTTATGCTGGAGGTTACCACCTAATTCCAAGTTAGTTCACCGCCTTGTTATCAAAATCTCATTGGATCCTGTATGCAAACTTTACATATCCTAACAGCCAGTGAAACTTGCAAAGTTGCAGCTTCAGAATTTTAGGAATAAATATGTAAAGTATCTAGTTTTCAGTAAACCCAGAAATTTAGGTAGTTTGTATTGAAATAGGGACACTTGATAACTGTCTTTTTAGCTAACATTATTTGAAATACTCTTCCAAGTAAGTATCGTCTTAACTTCATCAGAACGTGAATTTGTTAGATGCAAATGCACTGCTTTAGGTTTCCCCATAATGGTTTCTAGTCTAAACAGACCCAGAGCTCTCATTTCCTGCTACCTCAACCCACTGTAAAGAAATCTGCAAGCCGGAGACTATTGGTAGAGCTTAGGCCTGGGTATTCTGATGACACAGAGTGGCAATGGCAAGACATCACCCAAGTCAGGGGGCTACAGTTGGTCTGAGCTGAAAACAGGACACTTTGCTCTGAATGGGACAGTCCCATATAAAATAAATCTATCACTTAGTTTTTTTGATTTTTCTACTTTAGATAGACTTTTTTTTCTTTTTTGAAAAATAACAATTATACAGAAACAGACTATATGTATCGCGGCCAACATATCAACATTATCAAAAAGATTCTTCCAATAAGTTATTGATTGTTTTTACCTATTATTGACATTTTTTCACACACACCCTCCCCAATTATCACAAAAAGATTGCAGGAGAACAGAAGTGGAAATTCCTTGAAGTTGTCTTCAAAAGTTCCTTTGCAAAAGCCACTGAGCCTCTGTGTTCCTGTTTCCATTGTGCGTCTCTGACCTTACTTCCTTTAAAATAAAATAAAATGTGGGTGTGACCTACCTAGTATAATTCTTCCAAAGCCCAATCCAATATTTTAAAGCTAAAATTAAAATGTTTGTTTAAAAAGATTTCTCTCTCTGCTTTTCCTTTTATTTATTTTCCCCCTAATTTCATTAGCTTCCTTGTTTTTTGTTTTTGTTTTTGTTTTTTCATTTTCTGTGCTTCTCTTCCTTGTCTCCAGTTTTACTACCTGGTCCTTCCCCAGAAGTGTGCCTGTTAGCAGAGTTGTTGTTCAAGAACATCTTGTCCATGCCTTTGAGAGCTTCAGTCAGGTAGTTCTGGAGAGCAGTCAGGGCAGCGCATATGGCTGGGGACCCAAAGCCATGAGTGATGAGGCTGAAGTGAGTCAAGCAGCTCTGAATCCCAGGTTCCAAAATGGGGCTGGGCCTGCTATTGCCAATGGGTGTCCTGTCCTGGGCCAAGAGATCCGTAAATTCTTTACAAAGTTGCCTGCAGAGGAGGAAGACAAAGAGCAGATGGCAAGAGCCAAGGTTGATCAGGATCAGACCATTTCATTTTCAACACTTTGTAAGACATGTTTAGCGCAACCTTACAATTATAAAAATAATTCTCAGCATGTAAGGGAAATGTTCTTCCACCAAGCAGCTCAGGAGCTGGAGAGTCCTATTTTAACCTCAAACAATCCAGGTTGAGAGACTGACAGAGGCCTTATTAGCTGCTTAAAATATGGCTCTGGGCAGAGGCCCATGATGCAAGTAGCACGTGTTAATTTATAGATTTATAATTTATATATTTAGACTCCCTAGAACAGGCGTGTCCAACTTCCAAGAGACTGCGATCTACTCCCACTATAAATAAACTCACAGTGATCTACTTATTGGATTGACTAGAGTTGTTGAGCTTTCTTTGGGGGACAATCAGGGTCCTGCGATCGACCAGAATTGACCAGGTACATCACGCCATTGACAGGTAGATCACAGCCTTACTGTTGGACACCTCTGCCCTAGAATATACAAGAAAAAGCTCTCCTGGACCAGGCAAAAGTCCATCTAGCCCAGCATCCTGCTTTTACCATGGTCAGCCAGATGCCCCTGGGAAGACTCAGAGTAGGACCTCAGCACAACAGTACTCTCTCCACCTGTGTTGTCTGGCTACTGGCATTCAGTGGCATAGACATAACACCTACGTATGCATTTATATGTATACTATAGAGGTACATATAGGCAGACGTGCAGAGGGCCACATTTTGGTCCAAAGTCCACCAAAGAAGCAAACAGCTTATTAATACAAATAAAGATTAAATAAAAGTACAATAAAAACTTGCCGTCAGGGCTTACTGTATACTGTGGGGTCAAGACAGGATGTCCTGGGCCTGGTACACCCCACCTGCAGTCTGTTAGCAAAAACTGCTCCTTATATTAAACCAAGGGTCTCTGGGCAAATTAAGATTGTGGGAGACTCAATGGCTCTATAGGCAGATTAAAAGGCAGGAGATCCAGGACTGTCCATCACCCACAGTGAGCCTCATGCATACCAGGGAACTGATTGGGTTTAAAGAAACATGTATAAGCTGCCTTTCCAAGGTGCTTTACATCTTAAACATCCAACAATATCAACAAATAAACAAGTGAAACTGCTAAGCCCAGGATTCCTTGTGGGATCTGAACCCTCTCCATGCCCACACACAGTCCACTCTGCTACACCAGTCCTCAGGGGGCTTGTTTGTTCTAAGGGGAAAGAGCTATTGCCTGCTGGCTTTCTGCTTGCAGCAGTTATCCGCTGTCTGACATATCCTGAAGGATTTACACACCTGCATTTCAAAACATTGACTTGTTCTTTTTTTCTGTTTTTGCGTTGTACATGATCATTACAAGTGTCATTGCCAATATTTCACCTGAACTTGCCAATGGGCAGCATTTTCTAGCAGGTGCTGGACTTATACCATTTGATCCAGAGCTCTGTGTCAACTCCAGTACATTTCACAGAGCTTCTGCTAGAAGGGGAATCCATTGCTAGAAGGGGCCAAAAGCCCCCAGAGCAAAAGACTGGATGTGTGGGTGTGGGTGTGTGATGAAATGGATTACCGTATTTTTCGCTCTATAAGACGCACCAGACCACAAGACGCACCTAGTTTTTGGAGGAGAAAAACAAGAAAAAAAAATATTCTGAATCTCAGAAGCCAGAACAGCAAGAGAGATTGCTGCGCAGTGAAAGCAGCAATCCCTCTTGCTGTTCTGGCTTCTGGGATAGCTGCGCAGCCTGCATTCGGTCCATAAGACGCACACACATTTCCCCTTACTTTTTAGGAGGGAAAAAGTGAGTCTTATAGAGCAAAAAATACGGTAAATAAAATAAACTTCGTCAACACCACTCACACACCAGTCCTCCCCTCCTCAAACAGCCTGTTCAATCTGATCTCCAGTGTGCCAGCAGCAGAACAGCAGTGCACTGCAGGGAAAGGTATCTGAAGATAACATTAGTGAGAAAAATCAAGCCATGCACTGGAACTGACACATAATCCCTCCCCTCCTCAAAATTCTTAAACTTGTTGAGAAAGCAAGCCATGCACACACATGCTGAGCAGTGGATATGGTACTAAACTACAATGGATTTAACACAAGAAGAAGAAGAAGAAGAAGAAGAAGAAGAAGAAGAAGAAGAAGAAGAAGAAGAAGAAGAAGAAGAAGAAGAAGAAGAATTTTCAGGGTGATTGATCATCGAAATAAAGACAAACCCTCAGGGAGGGAAGTCACTATAGTTTTTATTTTACAGATCAGGAACACAGATTTGTGGAAGCTTACCCAAGATGCCCATGGTTGAGCAGTAGTTTGAATACAGCAGCTACTCTTATCTATTAAAATGATTATAATTTAACTTTGTATACCACCCTTCCTCCATAGATCTCAGGGCGGTTCACAACATAAAATGCAAGGGATTCTCAAAGTCTGCAACAGTGAACCTCCCTAATTCACTAAAAACATTCCTAAACTGCATGAGTGGTATCTCTCATTCAAATTTCAGGGCAGTCAGAGCAAAAGGCGGCTAACCTACTACATGGTAGGGGGTGAGGTGCCCCAAATAAATTCAAAGTTTGCAAAAAAAAAAAAAAAGTATAATGGTTACTACATAGGCATTATAGATCGACTGACTCATAGAATGGAGTGTGTCTCCTGGTCAAATCTGTCTCAGTCAAAATAGTGCACACACAGCTGAACTAGGAAGGACCAAGGAATGAACCCAAGAAGCTAGCCACATATTTCTGAAATAAACACCAACCTTAGGGAAGCAGAGCAGTAGCTCACAATGCTTCCTTCACATGACATCACATACCTGATCCATTCTGCTCAGCTGGAGTTACCATGCCAGCAGAGAAGTCTTAGCAAGTCAAATTGTTTTAATTGCTTTTCCCAACCCATTCTTTTCAAAAATGCATTATCAAATTGGCACAAGGTTCATGGACTACACATTAAGTGCAACAAGTTGCAGAATCCCCCTGTCTTCTGTGCATTTGTTGGTGGTGCGGAAAACTAGGGAGCAAACCATTCTACTTAGCCTTTTTTCTGACAAGCTAACCCTCTGTGAGCAGAAATGCCCAAGGTGAAGGAAGCCTAGGCCTGCAGTCAGAAGTGATAAAACCAAAACATGGACTCATCACCACGTTTGTTGTGTATGACAACAGGGCTTATCCACACACTGAGCCTGGGATTTGTTGCTCTCTCGCTAGTGTTAATCTAACACAGGGGTGCCCAAACTTTTTTCAAAGAGGGCCATATTTGATGAAGTGAACAAGCATGTAAAGGTAAAGGTAAATGGGCCCCTGACCATTAGGTCCAGTCGTGACCGACTCTGGGGTTGCGGCGCTCATCTCGCTTTATTGGCCGAGGGAGCTGGCGTACAGATTCTGGGTCATGTGGCCAGCATGACTAAGCCACTTCTGGCAAACCAGAGCAGCACACGGAAACACTGTTTACCTTCCTGCCAGAGTGGTACCTATTTATCTACTTGCACTTTGACATGCTTTCGAACTGCTAGGTTGGCAGGAGCAGGGACCGAGAAATGGGAGCTCATCCCGTCACGGGGATTCGAACCACCGACCTTCTGATCGGCAAGTCCTAGGCTCTGTGGTTTAACCCTCAGCGCCACCCGCATCCCTTGAACATGCATGAGTGCCGACCAAAGAAGTTGTTGACCTTTTTTTAGGATTGAAGTTGTTCACCTTTTTAGGATGTTACCCCAAAGTTGTTGACTTTTTTTTTTTAAGAACCCGGGAAGGAACTACCTGTGGGAGCCGGATTAAACTGACCGGCGGGCCAGATTAGGCCCCCGAAACAGACTTTGGACATGACTGATAATGGGAGGTAGTAATTTATAATTACTTCCATAGCAACCCAGTAGTGCAAGACCTAACATGAAATATCTTCTAGGGGTAGACAGAGTTCAAAGGGGAGGGGAGAATTGTGACAGACATGCCTCCAGGTGTGGCATTCTGGGCATACAGTCAAGGAAGCACATGAGGGTGACAAGTTACAGAAGCTGAACACTAGCAGGTCTAACCCACAGGGATCCATTCTGTCTCACCAGACTTTTATGTGGTTCTGTTTATTGGTTGGCCCTTTATGATTATCTGCTGTTATGCCAAGAGAAAAAAAGAAGGCAAGTAGCAAACAGATATACACTTGGAGTGTGTGTGTGTGTGTGTGTGTGTGTGTGTGTGTGTGTGTGCACCCTCTCTCATTTTAAGAACTGAAGCTTCAAAGTCTAAGGAGCTTTCGGTACACTCAGGTATATTTAAATGAATGTACCTCTTTTGACACTGTCTTTTGACGACATACCCTGACTCACGCTGCCACACATAGTAATAATAATAATAATAATTTATTATTTATACCCCGCCCATCTGGCTGGGCTTCCCCAGCCACTCTGGGTGGCTTCCAACAAAATATTAAAATACAGTAATGCATCAAACATTAAAAGCTTCCCTAAACACGGCTGCCTTCAGATGTCTTCTAAAAGTCTGGTAGTTGTTGTTCTCTTTGACATCTGGTGGGAGGGTGTTCCACAGGATGGCTGCCACTACCGAGAAGGCCTGGTTCCCTGTAACCTCAGAAATGCAATCATAGGTTGCTATTCATCTCCCATTGAACTCAGAAGCATTGTAATTTGCACAGTTTATAAGCTTAGTTTAAAAAGCAGCTGAAGGAGAAGAGGGAAAAGGCTGGAAAATGAACGGTGAGTGGGAAAGCATCCTTTTCCCACCCTTGGAAACTCATCAAGCTGCTGTACTTAGAACTGGGTGTGGAGAGGACAGCTGGCTGCTGAAAAGGATATGGTTGTGGGCAGCCTGAGGATGCTTCATCCACCTTGGGTCTGCCCATAAAAAACAAGCCTAAAAGACTAGGCAATGTCAGCAGCAGTTTCTAGGAACCTTCCCTTTGTGAGATTTTTGAGGGTGAGATATGAGTTTGTTTGGGCCCTGGGTGAGAGCCAGGAATCTGAGAGAGAAGATGACATTGGTTTATAATATTAGTAATTTTGTATCAAGGTAACATTTTTATATTGTAAAATTTGTTGATGCTTAAGTTGTATGTTTTTGCTTTGATTTTCTGTACACCACATAGAGATATTCTTATATATTAAGTGGTATAAAATCAATAAATCATGTCCTCCCTAAAAGAGGGCATGTGCTGCGGTGAGACCTGGAGACCAAACTCCTGTGTTGTGGGTGAGTGAGATTCGACCGCCATAACACCCGACTGGTAAGTCCCTTGATGATGGGTTCAATCTGGCCAATGGGGCACAGTCCAAACAGATTGAAGGACCTATATATACCTATGCACGTGACCCAGAGCTTCCTCTTTCAGCTTGTGCATTCAGAACACCCGCCCACCTCTCCCTACTTTCAGGGCAATTTTGCGATTGATCTTGCTATGCCGTTGTGTGTCATCTGTCGTTGGGACAGGGGCACAGTAGGAATTTTTCCCACTTGGCTGATTGGCTGTTGCCATTTAGGTTTTCGCCTACCACGTAGCAAATCATCACAACTTGTAAGGTTGCGGATAGGCTCTGGTTCAGGTGATAGGGATGGGAGAAGGCTCTCACCATCCCTATGAGAAGGGTATTCCGGTAAAGGAATCCAAGGACTCAGCTGGTTTGGTCAACCCCTGAAAGGGGGTTGTGCCCGTGCCTGAGTCCAGGGGGGCATCTGGGTAGTGAACATAGTCTGTTCCCGGCTTTTCGCCTACCCAGGTGTTCACCCTTGGCTGACCTATGCTGGTGCCCTGGGTCAGCGCTGCCTGCAAATGTGCAGGGAGCTAGTCGAACCAGAGCCTATGCAACCACTCACCTTCTGTAATCAATAAAGTTGTGGCCTAAATTCTGCCAAAAACCAAAACTAAAATTTGACTTTATTTAGGGGAGAGATCTCTGGGTCTGATCACGCAAATAAGCCACCTGCCAGAGCAAGCCCCAAAGGTCTTCTGTGCATGCACACACACAGTAGAAATCTGAAAAATTTGTTTAGTTTTACAATTGCAGTCATTCTTCACCATTGTTGTGAGCCCTAGCCTTTTTGGGCACATCTTCAAAGGCCTTGACAAATGCAGAAATAACCAGTACCCATTCGGTCAAGCCCACATTTCACAGTGGGCCTGTGACCACGTTTTATGAATAAGCAGCCCAAGTGGTACAAGTATTCTTGAGGGATGTGATGCAAGTGGTGTACTCTAGGATGTCTTGCTAGGAGAGACAATGTGGCACTGCCGCTGCTGGAGTATTGATTTGCCATGTGAAGAACCCTCATTCAAAATGTTGCTCAGCCATGAATTCTTCTGAACAATTCACTACTTCTCAGCCTAATAATCTACCTCATAGGGTTGTCAGAAGAGGAAAATAAGATTGTCAATTGTAAGAAAAGGAAAATGTCACTTTTTCATAAAAGGTCAGAAGGCCTCAAACAGTTGCAACACCTGGGTAGAAGGTTGCAACAGCTAAAAAACTGCAGACTCGCTTGGGTGCTTGGGGTTAGAACGCCAGAAAACAGGGTGGCTTGCTGCTAGAATGTGGTTTATCTAGACACTTCAGCAGGGTAGGACTCGTGTATGCCTAAGGCGTGGTCAGGATGTGGCTTTATTGCTTGGGTAGATGTGTGAGAGCACAGGAACACGCTTCCTTATTTTGGCAAAAGTAATTAAGGGTAATGGTCCCTGAATTCAGGGGAATGGGAGATGTCAACAGGGGAGGAGATTTTAGTATTTTAATTAGGAGGTTGTGATAGGCTGTAACCCAGTGGAGGACAGGGGACGGAACTTTTCGCTCAAAGGAAGGTGATATAAACTTGTGTTTTGCTGAATTTGGGTGTACCTGCTTTGGACACCCATCCTTTCAAGCAATTAATGAACCTTTGCTGCTTCACCAACTTTGCTCAGACTTTATTTTAAGGGTCCATCCCAGGACCCCGAGTCTTGGGACAGGTGTTTTATATCCAACATCACTGTACATCAACCTGAGATCCCTGGTGAGCTTCAGTTACAGTCTGTTGACAGGAAACACTTTTACATTTCCTTTTCACATTTACATTTTGCTTTTACATTTGTAACACTACACATCTACCTTTCACTACTTTTCCTCTCTTCCCTACTCCAACTATTTTCTTCTGTTTCTGAGAAACTAAACACACAAATAAGTAAAACAGCAGTGCTAACTCTGATGCGGCTCAATGCCCAACACAGCTTAGGACACAGTTGAAGTCCAGTGTGGTGAACATTATGTGCCACTACACAGACCACTATAGAGCATGAAAGCAAAAACCACACCAGGATAAACCAGGAAGAATGCTTTAGCACGTGATGAAAAAAAGATTTTAAAATCATGGGGATATTTTATTCATTGTTAAGTTATAGAATCATAGAATCTTAGAGTTGGAAGAGACCACAAGGGCCATCGAGTCCAACCCCCTGCCAAGCAAGAAACACCATCAGAGCACTCCTGACATATGGTTGTCAAGCCTCTGCTTAAAGACCTCCAAAGAAGGAGACTCCACCACACTCCTTGGCAGCAAATTCCACTGTCGAACAGCTTTTACTGTCAGGAAGTTCTTCCTAATGTTTAGGTGGAATCTTCTTTCTTGTAGTTTGGATCCATTGCTCCGTGTCCGCTTCTCTGGAGCAGCAGAAAACAACCTTTCTCCCTCCTCTATGTGACATCCTTTTATATATTTGAACATGGCTATCATATCACCTCTTAACCTCCTCTTCTCCAGGCTAAACATGCCCAGCTCCCTTAGCTGTTCCTCATTAGGCATCATTTCCAGGCCTTTGACCATTTTGGTTGCCCTCCTCTGGACACGTTCCAGTTTGTCAGTGTCCTTCTTGAACTGTGGTGCCCAGAACTGGACACAGTACTCCAGGTGAGGTCTGACCAGAGCAGAATACAGTGGCACTATTACTTCCCTTGATCTAGATGCTATACTCCTATTGATGCAGCCCAGAATTGCATTGGCTTTTTTAGCTGCCGTGTCACACTGTTGGCTCATGTCAAGTTTGTGGTCAACCAAGACTCATAGATCCTTTTCACATATACTGCTCTCAAGCCAGGTGTCACCCATCTTGTATTTGTGCCTCTCATTTTTTTTTGCCCAAGTGCAATACTTTACATTTCTCCCTGTTAAAGTTCATCTTGTTTGTTTTGGCCCAGTTCTCTAATCTGTCAAGGTCGTTTTGAAGTGTGATCCTGTCCTCTGGGGTGTTAGCCACCCCTCCCAGTTTGGTGTCATCTGCAAATTTGATCAGGATGTCCTTGAGTCCATCATCCAAGTCGTTGATAAAGATGTTGAATAAGACCGGGCCCAAGACAGAACCCTGTGGCACCCCACTAGTCACTCTTCTCCAGGATGAAGAGGAACCATTGATGAGCACCCTTTGGGTTCGGTCAGTCAGCCAGTTACAAATCCACTGAGTGGTAGCATAGTCAAGTCCGCATTTTACCAGCTTCTTTACAAGAATATCATGGGGCACCTTGTCAAATGCCTTGCTGAGATCAAGGTAGGCTACATCCACTGTGTTCCCTTCATCTACCAGGCTTGTAATTCTGTCAAAAAACGAGATCAGGTTAGTCTGACATGACTTATTTTTCAGAAATCCATGCTGACTATTGGTGATCACAGAATTTCTTTCTAGGTGCTCACAGACTGTTTGCTTAATGATCTGCTCCAGACTCTTCCCTGGTATTGATGTCAGACTGACTGGGCGGTAATTATTTGGGTCCTCTCTTTTCCCCTTTTTGAAAATAGGGACAACATTTGCCCTCCTCCAGTCTGCCGGGACTTCGCCTGTTCTCCAGGAATTCTCAAAGATGACTGCCAGTGGTTCTGAGATCACATCTGCCAGTTCTTTTAATACTCTTGGATGCAGTTCATCTGGCCCTGGAGACTTGAATACATCTAAACTAGCCAAGTATTCTTGTACTATCTCCTTAGTTATTCTGGGCTGTGTTTCCTCTGCTGAATCATTTGCTCCAAATTCTTCAGGTCGGGCATTGTTTTCTTTATCGGAGAAGACTGAGGCAAAGAAGGCATTGAGGAGTTCAGCCCTTTCTGTGTCCCCTGTTTGCATTTCACCATCTTCTCCTCTGAGTGACCCCACTGTTTCTTTGTTCTTCCTTTTGCTACGAACATACCCATAAAAGCCTTTTTTGTTGCTTTTAACCTCTCTAGCAAGCCTGAGTTCATTCTGTGCTTTAGCTTTTCTGACTTTGTGTCTACACGTGCTGGCTATTTGTTTGAATTCCTCTTGGTGGTTTCCCCCCTTTTCCATTTTTTGTACACATCCTTTTTTAATCTTAACTCAGTTAAAAGTTCTTTAGATAGCCACCCTGGCTTCTTTAGGCACCTTCCATGTTTCCGTCTCATTGGTATTGCCTGAAGTTGTGCTTTTACTATCTCCCTCTTAACAAACTCCCAGCCATCATGAACTCCCTTTCCTTTTAGTATTATTGTCCATGGGATCTCACCCAGCACTTCCCTAAGTTTTATGAAGTCGGCTTTCTTAAAGTCAAGAAATTGAGTCCTAGTATGCTTGGCTGCTCCTTTCCGCTGTATTGTAAACTTCAGAAGAGCATGATCACTCGCGCCTAATGATCCTTCCACTTCTACCCCACTAACCAGGTCATCAACATTGGTTAGGACCAGATCTAAAATGGCTGTTCCTCTTGTTGCTTCTCCCACTTTCTGGACAATGAAGTTGTCTGCAAGGCCAGTGAGGAATCTGTTTGACCTTATGCTCTTGGCTGAGTTTGACATCCAACAAATATCCGGGTAACTGAAGTCCCCCATTACTACTATCTCTCTTCCTTTTGCATGCTTGGCCATCTGTTCCAGGAAGGCATCATCTATGTCCTCCGTTTGGCTTGGGGATCTATAGTAAACTCCCACAATGAGGTCCCTGTTATTCTTCTCTCCCTTAATTTTGACCCAAATGCTCTCACTTTGGCTTTGAGGTTCTAAATCTTGGATCTCTTCACAGGTATACACATCCCTGACATATAACGCCACTCCTCCTCCTTTCTTGTCTGGTCTGTTTCTCTGAAATAGATTGTATCCCTCCATTATTACATTCCAATCGTGGTACTTATCCCACCAGGTTTCAGTGATGCCTATTATGTCATATTTAGTTTGCTGTACCAAGAGCTCAAGCTCATCTTGTTTATTTCCCATGCTTTGCGCATTAGTGTACAGACATTGAAGTCCATTAATCATTCCCCCGTGTCTCTTATTTAAGGATTTTTTCCTCCCACCACTAGGTCTGTGTGCTGTTTGCTCCATTTGGTCTATGACATTTGGATGATCATCTTCATCAATTGATAGACTCCTACCTTCAGGAGCACTGTCTCCCTCCCCCACATTAGTCAGTTTAAAGCCCTCCTGATGAGGAGATTTTCTGAGATTTTTGGCAAAAACATTCCTCCCAACCGTTGTGAGGTGCAGCCCATCGCTTGCCAGAAGTCCATCTTCAAGAAACTGCAGTCCATGATCTAAGAATCCAAACCGTTCCTCCTGTTTACACCATTTGCGAAGCCAGCAAAGCCACTTCCACTATTTTTCCCTCTCTCCCTGGGCCACGTCGTTCAACTGGGAGGACAGATGAGATGACAATTTGTGCATTTAATTGCTTCAGTTTCCTGCCCAGAGCCTCGTAGTCTCTTTTGATCTTCTGGAGGCTATTGCTTGCAGTGTCATTGGTTCCCACATGAACCAAGAGGAAGGGGTATTTGTCAGTGGGTTTTATGATTCCTTGCAGTCGTTCAGTTACATCTTGGATCTTAGCCCCGGGGAGACAGCACACTTCCCGAGACATCTTGTCAGGCCCACAGATCACTGCTTCTGTTCCCCTCAGTAGGGAATCCCCTATCACCACTACACGCCTCCTCTTAGGTTTGGTCAGGGTTCTTCCGTGAGCTGTCCGTTCCAAGGTCGCCTGCACATTCCCTGAGGACTGACTTTGCTGCTCATCTTCATATACCTGATCAACTGTAATGAGGGAGAGATCCTCAAATGGAGTCTGCTCTTCGTCTTCCATGCTCGTGGAGAGGACCTCAAAGCGATTGTGTATTTCTAAACAATCAGAGCGAACCCTGGGCCTCCTACTTCTTTGAGTCACGTTTCTCCATATATCTGGCTCCTGTGTTGGTGAATTAGTCTCCTTCTCAGGGGAGTCGCCTGTCTCCTTCTTGGTGGAGACGGTGTGCTCTGTTGCTTCCAAGAAGAGCTCCAGCTCTCTAATTCTTTGGAGCATAGCTACACGTTCCTCCAGTTGTTGGACTTTGTCTTTTAAGAGGGCAATCAACATGCAATTGCTGCAGGTAAAGCTGCCTGCAACCTTTGGCAAGATGGCAAACATTGCGCAGGAACCGCAGGCGACTGCAGCTGTTCCCTCACCCTCCATCTTGAGAATGTGTCATTGGGGGTGGCTACAGCGGTCCTCCATCATAAAAAGCATGAAGACAGGACAAATAACTCCCCCCCCAAAAAAACCTAGGTCTCCCCCAACAAACGTTTGAGACTAGCTCCCCTAAATCTAAAAGATGGATCAAACTGTGCGCGCCGCTAGGTGCGCGCCACTGCCCTGCAAGCTCTGATAAGCTCCTCCCACAGCTAATCACCTGCCTCAACAGAAACCCTGCCCCCTCTGACCTTTGCACAGGGAGAGCAGTTATGGGCAAGATGATGGGAAGATAATTAACATGTTCAGAACGGTAAGCTCTTCTATTGTATAAGACTTCTGTGGTATAATAGGAAGCAGCCCCATAAAATTATGGCAAATGTGGGGTGACAAGGTGGGGGGCAAGAGTACAAATCCCTCATCAAATTGGACTGTCTGCTGCATTTGCCGTAGTAATATATGTTCTTAAAACCGTCATCATTTTGCTCTTCCAAAGCCAAAACCACCAAAGAACATTCAAGAAAAAACATTATTTATAGTGAAACGTTTCCATACCTTTAATGGAAAGGTGGGCACATTTTATTTATTAATTTAAAAGCAGACAAATGGGTGCAATCTACAATCTGGA
The DNA here is from genome assembly GCF_964252035.2 of Podarcis erhardii. NCBI lineage: Eukaryota > Metazoa > Chordata > Lepidosauria > Squamata > Lacertidae > Podarcis > Podarcis erhardii. Next base: position 4,219,540 of record NC_138507.1, on the reverse strand, counting down.
ATGAAAGCCCATCTAACTTATTTACTGAGGCAGAGTACCATGTGTGGGATATATTATTGCTAGAGCAGTCAAGTTCCATATTTTCCTGTTGCCTAGAATGGACACACAGGGGGATGTGGCTCCAGACAAGAAGGACTTCCTGTCATACCTGCTCTGGATTCTCCTCCCCTGTGTGTGACCAGGCAGGTGGGCAGGGCCCTAGCTGACCAGGTAAAAGGGCTGGCTATGGAACCATCTCTCTCTTGGACTTGTACTCTCTTACTCTTGGACTTTCGCTCTTCTGGCTCTTAGCCAGTGCATGGCTCAACCTTCACATAGGATGGAGCCCACAAGCAGAAAGTCTGATATGCAGCTCAGACTTCTTTTCACTGTAACCACATGATAAAGTCTGCCTTTGGATTACTGCTGTGAACTGAATGTGAGTAACACTTTATTCTTACTTTTAAAGAATACTGTGATGTGTTATTATTATTTTAAGAGGAGAAACTTGCCAGGAACAATCCAGACTGGACAAACCAGACTGGATTGCTTAATTAAAGGATTCTAACGAATCATCAATTTGCTTCCAGTAAGTTGCAAAGGGAATGTGCTCTGCTGTTTACTCACTAGTGTGAGTGAGGAGGGATAATATCAAAACAATATATCCTCTCCTACCTTCCTTAACATTCCCACACCATGATCCTTTAAAGCCCATGGATTTCACCCAAATCTATTTATCATACAAATGGTTAGAAATAAGGTGCAAGAGTGCTGAATACATATTGACCTTCTAAACAGAACAAGATGAACAGCAAGTCTTGTGGCACTTTAAAACTAATAAATTTATCATGAGAAAAGGTTTTGTGGGCACCACTCCACTTCACCAGATGCATGAAGGGTTACCCTGAAGTATACATACACAAGTGGAGTGGTGGAGTGGAACTGTAAACATTCATGTCAAAAGGGGGAAATGCAGAAAATACAGATTGTGGTAATTGACAGCAGCCATTCACAAAAAAGTCTGTTGCTAACACAAATTTCTTAGCGTTGCTAAGCCAAGAAATGTTGTATGATTAAACAAAAAACATTTGCCCCAATTCATGGCAAATGAGATAAGAGTTCACAATGAGACATAAATGGTGTGAAGTAGTCAGGTAGTTATGTTAGGCACAGAGCCATATTATAATAGGATGGTCCAGCTGTGCAGTCCTGAAACTGAAAGCAGATCAAATGTTTCAGATGATGGAAAAAGTTCTTGTATGTGCGTCTTATCCATTAGGAAACAAAAGGAGAAAAAAGTAGAAATGTCAAATTTGCAGGCCAAATATTTTTCCATCTTCAAAGAGCAAAGGCTCTGTGAGCAATTAAAGTTCTGGGACATTAATATCTTTTGACCCTGCGGAAAAGGGCAATCAAATTCCAATCACGTCTAAAAAACATCTGGACAAATTTGAGCAAATGATTTTTCAGCCATCCATATATTTCTTTAAATTACGCTGTCAACGGAGAAAGCCACATCCTAGGGCACGAAATAAATGAGATCTGTTTGAGGCCTGCCTGCAAGAAAGAACGTGTGGGGGGGAAACAGGCAGCCCTACACTACCAAAGGCCTAAGCCTGCCATAAAACACCAAACAATATGGCACAGGAGCCAAAGGGAGGCATAAATCAAACAAATAGAAAAGCTATTGTAAAAGTTTCAATGAGCTAGAGAGAGACATCTAAATATAGCAGCAGATTTAATATTCCACCCCCCTGCTGCCCCCCAAGCTGCTGCTGTAAAAGCGTCAGATATGTGGATGATTAACAGTAAACATTGGAAGGCGTGGGGTGAAATTTATTTTTTGTCATCTTGGATGGATAGCCAAGAATCCTATGGAAATCAACTTAAGAATTTTCTGCTGACAGGGGGTTAGGCCCAAGGTCACCCTTCATAGGGAAAGATGGGTTGACAAAGAAGGGAGTCATGTTATGCCAATTTTGGTAAACCAATTTTGCAAAAATTAATGCAACGAGTGCATTTCATCTGTTGGCATGAGAATGGTAATGCAGTTTTGCCATTTGATCCATCACAACTGACATTTCTAAACTGACATTTCCTCCCACACCATTAAGCAACCTTGCAGCCATGCAATAAGTGTGAGCTGAATGGTGTGTTTCACTCAGGTTGAAGTGATGGCACAATCCAATGCCAGCTCCTTCATCAAGGCCAAAACCCCAGAAGGCAAGCTTAGGACACATCCTTGTCCACACTATACTGCACCTGGACCTTAATGTCATCAGCTCAGCCTCTTACAGTGACAAGAAGGGACGTCCCTGGTATACGCATTGCCGTGGGTTTTCTAGAGCAGTTGCTCTGAGTGCACCATGGTTTCTAGAGCACAGCTGGGGAACTTGTAACCCTCTAGATGTTGCTGGACTATGTCTCCCATGATCCCCAACCATTGGCCATGCTAGCAGGGACTCATGGAAACTTGAGTCCAACATTTGGAGGGCCACAGCTTCCCCACCACTGTAGGAAATAACCACTGTAGGAACCCTATACACAAAACTCATGGCTGGCACCATCTTCAACTTTTATCCCCCATCCACATGGATCTGACAATGGCTGGATGCAGGAACTGTGTCTGGCCAATTATTTGTTTCCTTCTAACCCAAATATCAATCAGACAAGAAAGCAACATTTTGGCATCTTTCGTCTTGCCCACACATATTTCTAGAACAGCAAGAGAAGAGGCCACTAGCAAGTGACTAATGCATTGATACAGAAACAGTCAGTCCTTAGTTTTTTCACCACAGGAAAAGGACTGTGTCTAGCCCTCACACAATCGCTTTCACCATGGCTACACAACTACTGTCTTCCACTGCGGGAGGCAGTGGAAGACAGAAGTGCCTGGCGTACTCTGGTCCATGGGGCCACAAAGAGTCGGACACGACTAAACAACTAAACAACAACACACAACTACTAGGCCCACCCAGTTAACAGTATCACAATTCCAAAGAAGCAAGTGACACACATCTCCAGGTGGACAGATCTGCGCAACCAAACAGAACAGGATGAAACAGCAAGAATGTGCAACACCACCCTGAATTAACTATATCTGAACACAGATGAAATGGGAAAATGTACACATGCAGATAACAGCAGAGTCACTCGGAAGAAATTTGGAAGCACAGGAATCAAATCTCATTGAAGCTATTGCAAAAATATTAATTGCTTTTTTTGTTATTTTGGACCACATCAGGAGGGGGAAATTAAGCAAAGCAACAGCTACACAACCACTGTAGAGATAAATCCACTCACAGAATTGAAGATTCAAATTATTAGAGCCCAAGAAATACGGAAGTACAGGTGGGTTGTTAAAGAAATTGCAAATTAGCACAGAGAATACTGTATTTAACACCCATTGAGAATTCAGGGGTAAATAGTATGACTTTTGGAAGTGATTTCATAAGCATGTGTGGGGAAAGCCCACTGGAATTGGTTTTCCATGTATTTCTGGGGGTGGGATGAATGGGAAATGATACCATCTGTCAAAATGTTGTGTTGCCTGAAATTGATTGTTAAATATGGAAGACCAACTGTGTCGATTCACAAAGTCAAGTCCTCAGAAGGTAAACATTTGTACAGCACTTGGGGGTAGAATCATAGAATTGTTGAGTTGGTAGGGACCCTGAGGATCATCTAGTCCAACCCCCTGCAATGCAGGAATATGCAGCTGTTCCATATGGGGATTGAACCTGCACCACCATCTAACCAACTGAGCTATCCAGTTGAAAGGGCTTCACATCTGGACCTTTCAAGTTTTGTGTATATCATATATTATCTCCCCTGAAGTCAAAGGGGCTTGTTTCTAAGTAAATACACTAAAGATCAGAACTGGGGAGAGGGGCAGGTCAAGGAAAAACACGCTGGATTTAATGTCAGTTCTAACAGCCGCAGACAACACTAACCAAAACCAAAATATGGCTTCCACACGAAAACATATTTTCAAATCACAGAAGCTGCCTTCAAGAGAGACACATCTGCATGCAGCAACTCACTATGTACAATTTTATCCACGCTACCTTAATCAATCCACACAACCTTCTTAAACAAAACACACACAGAAAAAGTTGTCGGATGCATTGCAATGAGCCTGTGGCCAACTGTTTTGAATGCTGATAGCTTCCATAATGCAAATATACTATAAACCTATAAACCTGAAGGCACAGATGTTGCTGGTTACAGTATTTCACATTAATAGGGTGCTCCTGGTCTTAGGAACCTCTCTTCTGCAGCTTTTTGCTTTTCCGGTTTTACCTTTTTGTTCATTCTGACTCTCCCTTAATTCCTCTGGTTTGTGAAAACCCTGCTTCTATCTAGAACCGGAGAAAGTCAGTCAATTGCTACTATAGAGACCCTTCTGACTGGCTTTGTGCCTTCCTTCCACCTCCACCCCCGGCCAACACTAGAGCACCTCAGCCAACCACTTTAGAATGGAAAAGAATGTCCAAGCAAACAAAACCCTACAATACATTTGGATTGTATTACAGAAAATTGTTGGTTTGTTTGTGTTTGTTGATTGTATCCCGGTCATCTGACCGGGTTGCCCCAGCCACTCTGAGTGACTTCCAACAGAATATAAATGAACATGAAAAAACAGCAGACTTTAAAAGCTTCCCAATACTGGGCTGCCTTCAGATGTCTTCATGAGCCCACATGGTACTGTATACAATACACATGCTCATTAAGTCACAAGAGCCTTCCTATTCAAGCCTTCAACCCCAGTAGGATTCTAATAATGAAAGGGAGACCATGTTCCCAGAGTCCTGGCCACACCACCTTTCATGTTTTGGAGGGGATGCCTTCATGCTGATACTTCGCTACTAGTTTGCTGTAACATAAAATATTGTTCCACCTTGGGTGCTTCCTGAATGAGAGGCCTCTTGGATACCATATATAAGCCACTTGGAGCTCTTTGGAGGGAAAGCAATATAGCAAATGTAATAAATAACCCAGCAGTAGACAAATCTGAACTGAGCTTGATATGTGAACACTACCACAACGTATCTGTTAATCTGAAAATTATACCAAGGGGATAAAATACACAGGGAGCAAAAGTTGTGACAGTGTGATCTGTTTTGTAATTTAAGATCTACTGATCCCACAAAAACAACCTGCTAAAGTATCAACATGAAACAACCAGTTTCAGGGCCAGAATGTTGAAAGCAAAGTATATTGTAGGGTTATTCCTACTCACTTTGTGGCAAGCAGCATATTCTTCCTGGAGTGGAGATCAGTAGGGTCTGTGTGCTGTCTGTTCAGGTACTCAGAAACAGCTTTGGCTGGGAACTCAGTTTCACAGATGTATCCAAAATCCCGAGCTAAATGTACAGCTTCTCCTGGGGAAAGATGAGCAGCTTTGATCATCACAGGTCGACCACATTGACACAATCCTTCTTAGCCAAGTGAATACTAACTGAATGAGACTGGCATATAGTCAGATCCTTAGATCTGTCAGACCAAAAACTAACTTTTCAGTTATCACGATCTTCTTCTTCAGTCATTTGCAGATGTCCTGCACCTTCATCCTTAGCATTGCATTAAGCCATTGGTCATACTGTACGTAGCAGAGTTCTAGAGCATTAAATGTCTGCGACCTGGGCTATGAAAGGGTAACCAATATAACCACATCAGCTCAACTGGATGCTGGCTGAAGCTGTTAGCAAGCAGGTTGAATCACACAAACAGGGAAATGCACATTGTGTATGTCTGCACGGCAAACCTGAATTAGTTATTCCTGTTGGGTTTCTATTCCTCTCACTGTGCAGATATTGTTTAGGATTGGTTCATCACATGTCTGTGTTATGCATTCCAGCATCGACTGTTGGAATCACGGGAGCGGATGTTTTACTGTATTGTACTCTGTTTCCATTTGTTTTTGCTTTCACTTCTGCCTTCTCCGAGGAAGACCAGAGAGAGGAGACATGTTTAATTTTGTTCTGCCTTATGCTTAATAAAGCAGCTTCGTGCTCACAACCTCAGCCTAGCTGACTGCGTTTTATCTCTGCTGGACTCTGGGTGTGTGCTCAATGTCTCCAAGACTTGAGTCACTATAAATCGTTGGGGAAGGCTGTCAGAACTCCCTAGAGCTGCACACTGATGGGAGGGACAGCCTGGAAACATTCCTGTCGTTTGCCTGGGGGTTGTCCATGCCCCTGGCCAACCCGACAATTCCATCCCCTGAAAGGTGTTCTATGATGGGAATCTAAAGATTCCTAATAAATCTACAGTTCCCAGAATTCTTTGAAGGAAGCTGTGACTGTTAAGTGCCATAATAATGATATCACTTAGTAGTGGGGTCAGCCTTACACTAAGACTGAGATAAGAAGTAGTTTTACTCCCCAAGGTTGTGCTGGCAATACTGTGGAAAGAGCTGTTCAGCTAAGCACTTTGAAGCCCCATTTATTTCAATGGGAGAGATTTACATGCACACTTATTTCTTCTATTGAGAGCAGTCCAATTTTATAGCGCTTACTTTTGACTGCATTGTACCTTTGGAGTGCAATGCTGGAAAAAAATACAGTTGGGTTTTATTATTCTCTTTCCCAAGAGTTATTTTTGAGCTCTTCGTGTACACTTTCTTCAGACTGCTTTCTCTACCTTCATTGCCCTCCTTCCCATAAAATTAATTGGCAAACAATTAAAAACAAACAGGCTTGCACACTTGTTGTAACACCTTCTTTCAATAGGCCAGAGTCCAGGAAGCGAAAAAAAAACAGTGTTCTAGACTCTCATAGCATTGTAGGTTCTCTAATAAGTAGAGCTGGAAGAGAAATTCAAGCAAAGAAAGGAGTTCCTTCTTCCCCTGTGGTAGAAGGCCTGGATACTGATTGAGCAAATCCTCACTTAACATTCACAACTTGGAGAACATTCAAGACATCCAGCCTGTCATAAATACAAAGCAATGTAATGCTATTGTAAGAAGTTACAGACTGAGTTGCAGTTAGGAAGAATAAGGACTCAGGAGCTTTACATCATTGGATGCTAGCATTATATTAGGGCTCCAAGTTGAGCTAAGTCTTGTCTAGCCTCCAAGCACAAATGCTCAGTCCTGAACTACATGAAAAATGGACAAAAATGGCATTTGTAGCATGCATTTTTCCTCCCTTGTTGCAAGTGAATTTGGGCATTCTGTTGATGTGCAGGAATGGATAGTACAAAGTTCTCCAAACCTCCTGTTCCTCTAGTGTTATATTAGAAATATTTCCTGCACAACTCCCTTGCTCAACTGGATGCGAAAACTGTCCATCAAGAGTCTCCATATATCTTAGGTCAGGGAGATGTGAAGGCTGTATTTACATTCAAATGTGGCTGTGGAGGACCATCAATTCTTTTTATGCACAACAGAAGTCCAAAACCACCCTGTTAACATGAGTGAGCCCTACCCTAAGGAAGTAGAGTGCAAGTCTCAGGCTGGGTTCCTAAACAGAACTGAACCCCTAAACAGGCCACCCAAAAAAAATACAACAGCAGACAGTCAACACATGTATACATTATGTTGTTGTTGCTTGTTATGTATTTTGTGTTCTCATTTTGTATTTTGATATTTTTGACTGTGTTCCAGTGTAAAACATCATGTACTTCATCAATTGGTGCTTGCATCCCACTGAAATTTATCCCTTTGCCACTGAAAAATAAAAAATAGATACCTTCACTCACTACATCTCCCTAAAAATGTAGCATGTAGGATAAAATTCTGTGTACAGTGGTACCTCGCAAGACGAATGCCTCGTAAGACGAAAAACACACAAGACGAAAGGGTTTTTCGTTTTTGAGTTGCTTTGCAAGACGATTTTCCCTATGGGCTTGCTTCGCAAGACAGAAACGTCTTGCGAGTTTGTTTCCTTTTTCTTACAACCGTTAATACCCAGGGAATCCATGCTCCGCAAGACGAAACAACTCGCGGAACGCATTAATTTCATCTTGCGAGGCACCACTGTATATGTATTCAGGAACAGTAAGGGCTTGTTGACATGGGAATTTATAGTGGATTTGTTGCTGCTTGTGGATGCAAGCTTTACAACATCTGCACAATGCTGTCCTAATCAAAATACCATCATTTAATTGGGAATGTTCTATTTTACAAACAATCCTTAAGTCCAACCACAGTCAGTGTGGATTATAGCTATGGTATTGGGGGGAATTATAATATTATAAAAGAAGTTATTGCAAAATTTAAATACCTGTCCCTTTTCTGATTACTGATACCACACTGTAGTTTAAACCTAGTGGAGGAGGAGGAGGATCAAGGCAACCCCAGAGACTGTTACCTATAAAAACAAATATGTCTAATAATCCTAATGACACATTATTTTGAAAAGGAAAGGAAGTGGGAGAGAAAGATGACCTTCATCAAATCTCCATTCACCATGGATGTTTAATTCTCCTTATGAAACTTACAAGATAAAGACCAGACTCCCTGCCCCTTGTGAATCCCAAACAGTGATGAATGAAACATTTTTGCCACAGGCAATAAAATGGAAGAGCAGTGGAAGAGAGTGGGATATTGCTGAAGCAGCTGCTAATTCAGTAGGATAGGCCAAGATATAGTTCTTTAAGGGAAACTGTTTGGCTTGCTCAGCAACAATTTTGTGTATTTTGTAATGGATCTCACTCCAATATTCACAAACACAAATGCACCTCACTCTAATAGTTGCATGCACAATTCTAGTTCCCTGTTAACTTTGAGAATTCCTGAAGCACAGAAGGAAGGATAATAACAGGAAGATTTAAAGAAGGAACTTGGAAACTCAAGGCAGTAGAAACATAAGATGATTAGAGCCCCACTGAACTTGAAGCATGGGAAGCCCCAACAAAAATTTATAATTTGGCAGAATATTTGGATTATATGATATGTATTTGTATAATTTTGAATACTTAATGTGATCTGATTGGATTGTTAAAATGGAAAATTTAATAAAAATTATTTTTTAATAAAAAAAGAGAGAATTCCTGAAACACTTGAATAGGGTTCAAGTCTTACATCATGGTCCAACACAGAAATGACACCTGAGTAATGCATGATGAACTGTAATCATACAGTATCAGCAGTTTATTATGTGCAAGTTTGCTGTCCATCTCAGTCTTAAGGGACCTTTGGGCTGCTTTCCTCAGCAAGCAGCTCATCCCTCTCCTCTCCATTTTCTGTGATCATTTCCTGTTTACTTTATAAACTTTGGAATATCTTCACTTCTCATGAAATGTCTCTCCTGAAATGGACCTTCATCATCATCATCATTATTTTAACAATAACTTGGGAACCAGGAAATTGAGTGATATCTTGCAGATCCAAACAGAAGCAGAATTTTGTCAAGTAACTAGCAAAGGCCTCTGAAGTAGGTATGCTGACTTTTCTAATGGCTTCATTCAGGTTTACAGCTTGATCACATTCAAATAACCAGATTTTGGAACCCTCAAGTCAATAATTACATATAGTATACTAATGATACCCAGTGGTGTTTTTTTGATTCTGCTTTTGAAAGAATCCTGTGAATCCTTATTAGTGTCAAAGTATTTGTCAAGGGGAAGCCTCCAATTCTTCTCTGAGCCAGCATGCCTCTCTATAACCCAGAACTAAATTTTCCACAAAGCACAGTTCTATCCATATTGACTGGGGCCCAGCTGCTGAACACTGAAGGGATTACTTGCAAGTAAATATGCATAGGATTGGGAGCTTAGTTTGGAATCTAGCAGCAACTCCCTTTTCTCCTCTGCAACCCTGAAATAATACCCCTACAAACACACACACAGAGAGAGCGCAATTGCAATAGAAAGCTCCCACTAGCATCAATGGAGTTCCATTGGTATTACCTTCATAATAAGACAATGCAAGCAGCCAACCTTCCCCCACCCTCCCCTCCAAAAAAATTCCACCCATGTTTAAAATTTCTGTTTTTATATTCTCCTCCATCCCAAGGAAGAGTTGCTGCTTAACTCAAACGCTCACACAGCACCTCTTGGTATATTAATTTACTGTTCTTGGGTCTGTGCAGTTGCTTTCCAGTTCCCAACACCTCTTAGGATGAATTCGGTTGTGACCCCTAGGCTGAATTCCAAAGCACATCTCGCTGCCCTCAGTGGGACTCACTCCGAAGCACAGGCTGAAGTCAAGCCATTTCGGATGGCGAGATCTACACCAGAGTGGAGATATGGGCCGAGCTTCATGATGCTTGAGGTCTTTGTTCTTTATTAAGCACTCCTGCTTCCTGAGTGCCGGAGCTTCGGTGCTACCCCGGCAACGATTTCCACTCAATGCACGAGCCTCGTGCGAAATGTCCCCTCTCCCCCGCCCTCGAGAGCCGCCCGGGGGCGCCGCGGGGGGAATCCGCGCGGGCCGCGTCTGCTTACCTTCCACCAGGGAGGTGAGTAAGGTGACATTTGCCGCTTTGCGCCGGCCGGCTGGCAAATTCAAGCCGATTTTTTCTAGCCTCTCTCGCAACGATCTGCCCCCGTTTTTCGATTTGGCTCTGCAATGGCAAAATGGGGGGGAAAGAAGGTGCTGATTCGAAGCTGAAGGAATGTTCCCAGGAAAGAAACTTTTTTGGGGGGTGGGGGGGAGGAGGAAAAAGCGACTGTGAGGCAGATCCCCGGAGCTGGAAGGGGCTTTAGCGCGCGTGACTGTGTCTGAACTGCAGCTGACTGAGGAAGTTCTAGCAGACAAAATTGAGAAACGGGGAGGGGGGGAGGGAGAGATAAGTAATGAGAGACAGACAGGTAATGAGGAAGGAGAGAGAGAGAAGGAGGGGAGAGTGGGGGAGGGAGAGAAGCAATGAGACAGACAGATCGAGAGATGGGCAATGGGGAGGGGGAGAAAGGAGAGGGGAGGGGAGGGAGAAATAATGATTCTCGAGGAAGAGTTATGCTGAGGGATCACAGAATTGTAGAGTAGGAAGGTGTCCCAAAGGGCGATCTAGTCCAACCCCCCGAAACACATGACTCACTGGTACTGGTTGGACCCTGCACCAAGAAAGCAAAAGGAGATGGGCTGGTAGCACCCAACCAAGGCTGCAGCAGCCCGATTCCATGAGTTTTTATTTGAGCACTGGTTTCATTGTGGCTTGCTCCTAGTAAATGGCTAGATCATGTGCATAGCCAAGGGAGGCAGGGGGCTGGTGGGCAGCTGCCCCCCCCCAATCAATAAAAATCAATAAAAATACATAGCTAATTGCGGTTCTGCTCCACCCCAGCAAAAGGCCTGCCTCCCCCCTTAACAAAAATCCTGGCTACGCCCGTGGGATAGATTATTAGTTTTGAGGAAAAGCAAATGTCTAGCCTTGAGAAACACCTCCGTGGCCATAAAACTGGAAAGGTGGAAAGGTCAGAGAAGTAGGAGATCAAGACTTCCAGGATACAGGTGGCTGTGGAGAGGGGAGTGACGCTTGTACAACTGCCCTCAGCAACGCAAAGAGTTTAGTATTGGTTCTGAGTGTGTGTCTTTTAATTGCAGCTGGCAACCTTATGGCCAATTTAAATATATTTGCCTATTATTGAAATCTCGGTATTGCAGGCACATTTTAACAATATCTACCATTCCTTTTAGAAAAAGACCTCTTATCCATTTCCGCAACATACCACAAATCAAAAAAGCCCACAGAACTGGCAGCCCTGCTTTTTAAAAACGAGTCCTCTCCAATTAAAAGTGGGCCCCATTGAAGGAATGGAAGCTTTCACCAGCTGATCTAGCAATTAAAAGATTGCTGCTTTCCATTCATTTGACAATAGCCACAGACTCGTCTTGCAATGACAGAGGAAGACCCCACCTCTACTTCTGGACTTCACTTCTTCATCAAGCAAATGGCAACCATTGGCCAGGATGCATGTGTGCATATGAACAAAGATGGATGTATGCTGAAGACCACGTGCCCAAGCTTCACACAGGCTGAGGAGGCCTCAGTTTTACCTTTAATATCCATGGCTATTAACCCACCTAGAAATGACACATTGTCTCATACTACAGGGGGGAAAGTCGGAGGGGGGGATAAGAAGGAAAGGGCTTACTCTGCAACTGTGAATATCTTACATTAGAAAGGTGATTTCTGCACTGTTTCCCACCCTCTCTTCTGAAAGACATACCAGCCACCCTGTAGAATAGAGCTTCACACCCTTTCTTTACATGTAAAGAAAGAGATGTTAGGATCCTAGGCCAGCTTGAGAAGATCTATCAGAAAAGCTAGAAGGTTGTCTGCATACTCAACTCATGGGTACTTATTCCTTTTCCTGAAGTCAAATTAGGTTTTAATATTAGCTGGTGTGGTGCCCTCCAGATGTTGGACTACCATCAGTCCCAGCCAGCATGATGTGTCAGGGATGATGGGTGTTGTAGTCTAGCAACATCCAGATGACACCATGTTAGGCTTCAGTTGCAAAAGAAGCACTGTGGAGTCTGGCCAAAGGCCAATATCAGAGGTCGGCAACCTAAGGCCCATGGGCCACAAGCGGCCCATGGGGGTCGTTTAACTGGCCCATGGACCCCCGCCACCCCCTAAGGGACCCCTGCCGCCTGCTTGGTTGGCTTCAGTGAGCCAACTGGCGCGGAGCAGAGCAGGGACAACCTTCCACGACGCTGGCCGGCTTCCCATTGGCTACAGGAAACTCCTGCAGCCAATGGGAAGCTGCACACGCCTCCTCCACGATGGAAGGAGCCCCGGAAATAGTGTTTGCGCATGCGTGTGTGTGCATGCACACACACACTACGGCCCACCACTTTGCTGACTCCTGGCCTATATATACTTAGGCACCCCATTTCACAAAGTGGTGAACCAGATGCCAATCGAAAGTACATAAGCAGCAGACAAGGCCAATAGCCCTCTCCCTCTGGTTGTTTCCCCATAACTGTTCTTTAGAGGCATCATGTATTGTAGCCACTGATAGGCCTGCCCTCCATGAATTGGTCTCATCCCCTTTTAAAATCATCACCACATATTGTGGCAGTGAATTCCATAGCTTCAGTTTGGCCTGTGTGAAGAATGACTCCCGTTTGTCTGCCTGAACCTTGCTTCATTTTGTTTGCGTACCATGGGAGAGGGGAAAACACATCTCTATCCACTATCTCCACATCATAAATATTTGTGAACACCTCGCTCATATTCCTCGTTACTCACCCTTTCCTAAACTAAAAAGCCCCAAACACGGTATCATTTACTCCCAGGTGGGTTGCTGTGACCCAGTGATCATTTGGGTTGCTCTTTCCTTGCAGTCTCATTGCCATCAGCAAACATGGTCACCTCACTGCTCACTTCTAACTCTAAATCATTTATAAACCATTAAAAAATAATAATCCAGTCCCTATGCAGATACCTGTGAGGTCTTATACACCTGACACATCCACTATGAGAACTGTCTATTCATTCTTATTCTCTGCTTCCTGTTCTCTAACCAGGTACCATCAGAGGACCCATCCTCTGATTCCATGACTGCTAGAGTTACGCAATATTTACCAGGTCACCACTGTACACTTATTCAATGGCATTCTTAAAGAACCAGAGTTCAGGCTCAAATGAAGCCCTTACTGAAGAGATGTACCACATTAACTGAAAGTAAGGAGTGTTTCCATGGTGGGGTGTGAAGAGCAAATGGAGCCCCTGCACCAGACCAGCCCTTACCACTGCAGCAACACACCCCACCATGGAAACACTCCTCAAGCAGCTTTGCTATATTTCCATGGAGGGGCATGGAGGGCGAACAGAGCCAGCTGTGGCAGGCCAGCCCTCACCACTGAAGTGATACCAGCCCCGAGCAGTGTGTGATTCCAATGGCTGGTGTTGCTTTGGGAGTGAGGGATGGCCAGGTGCAGTGGGCTTCTTCACCCTCCGCCCCCCCCCCCCGCATCCAAGGGGACATGTGTCCGCCCCAGGAGCAGTGGGAGCACCATTCACCGCTGGTAGATCATCACTCATTCCTTCTTCCCTGGCAGGAGGGAGGAAGCAGCATTTTGTGGTTGCCTCGTGTGACAAAATGTCTTGGGCCAGCCATGTGCCTTAGCAATTCTTACAACAACCTTTTAAAATAAGCCAGCATTATGAATTCATGGAGGGGGGAGTCAAGGTTGAAAGTGAGTGCTTTGCCTAAAAGAGATGGCTAACCTACAGCCCTCAACATGTTGTTGTACTCCAACTCCCATCAGCCCTTGCCAACATAGCCAGTGTTCAAGGATGATAGAACTCATAGCCATAGCTGTCAACTTTTCCCTTTTCTTCGAGGAATCCTATTCAGAATAAGGGAGTTTCCCCTTAAAAAAGGGAAACATTGACAGCTATGCTCATAGCTCAGCAACATCTGGAAGAGACCAGGCTAGCCACTCCTGGCCGAAAGCCACCTAATGTATTTTGACCCCTAGAATGCCTGGCTCACAACTTAACTCCATAAAAAAATTCCTTCCAGAAGCACCTTAGAAAGCAACTAACTTTGTTATTGGTATGATCTTTCGTGTGCATGCACACTTCTTCAGATACACTGGAACAGAAGTCAACAGACCCACCCCCACCCTCTCACTATATATAAGGGTCTGGTGACTTCTGTTCCAGTGTATCTGAAGAAGTGTGCATGCACAAGAAATCTCATACCTATGACAAACTTAGTTGGTCTCTAAGGTCCTACTGGAAGGAATTTTTTTTATTTTGTTTCAACTACGGCAGACCACCACAGCTACCTACCTGTAACTAGAACTTAACTCCAGGCTATTACAGTACAACAGCAAAAGTGCTGAATATGCATACATTATCATATCATCCCTACCCTTCAAGTAAAACTTACTTAAAACAATGTTTAAAAAATAGATGAAAGCAAAAATAGGACATTTGAGATTTCAGCATTGCAGGGGAATTGACTAGATGACCCCTGGTACCCTTTTCAACCCAATGATTCCATGATTCATGGTTACTGACAACAACAACAACAACAACAACAACAACAACAACAACAACAACAACAACAACAACAACTTAACATATCACAGGAAACAAAAATCAAAGGGCACCTGAGCAGGACAAGGTCCCCAAAGGACATGAGAGACTCGGTTGTAGGCAAGCCTTACTGGGGGAACACTCCAAATATGGGGTGCAACAGCTGAAAAGAGTTTTTTTCTCAGTTGCTATGTACCTCATCTCCAAAGGCACAGCCACCCAGGCCCAGAAGATGATCTTAGCATTTGGGTAGTCCATTTGGGAGTATTTGAAGAACCTGAGTCCCAAGCTGTATATTGCTTTAAAGGATACGCTCCTGAACTTTGAATTGTGCTCTGAAAAGCAGTGCCAATGTAGTCCTTTAAGAACTGGTGAGATGTGTTGCACATGACCAGTCCCAGTCAAAAGCCTTGCAGCCAACTGTTTTTTTCCAAGAAGTCCTCAGAGGCCCATGCATGCATAGTGGTAACCAGACTGTTAAGTATATGTCCTATGAGGTCTTCTACATGCATCAACATCAACAGATATGCACATAGCTGATCCCTGTAATAAACCTCACACATAAGCACACATATACCTATCCCAAGGGCTTACCTTCTAAGTACTCCTCCAAGAAGCGAGGCATTCAAACATTCTGGGGGTGAGAGGCGCCTTTGAACTTCTCCAACAGTTACTTTGTACTTGGAAGTTGAGCTGAGCAAGGAGAGCCGCCCAGGTACTGAACAAAATACTTCGCCTGTGTTCACAGACATGCCACCAAGGAAGCCATCTTTGTTCATCATCAGGGAAGTTACAGATTTTGGAGGAACTGGAACTGGGGAGACAGAAAAGTAGGTGTGGGAAACAGCACACTTCAGGGACCGGCTCAGTCATAAGACCACATTTGCTACACCAGAAATCAGTCCCATTGATTCAGCACCTTTTGTTTGGATGGCTTACTGCTCAGAGTCATATGGGGGATCCCATCACAGGGATGGTTCTTATAGAGCTGCCATGACAGGCCCCAATGCCATATTAGCAGTGTTTCACATAGAAAGACCCTTTGGGCATTATCCTCAGAACACGAGAGCTGCTAAACTGAGAGGGGCCAAAGGACCCTATCCAGAATGACACTGAACAGAGTGGGAGCAGCTGCCATGCAGCCTGACTCCATCCTTTACGGCTCACAGTAATGCTTGGAAGTCACTCTAAGACTAAGCTGTGGGCAGAGGAGCTCCTTTCCAGGACAGTGAGACTCTTCTTTCAGGAAGGAGCAACTGTAGCATAATAATGAGGAGTCAGTCTCGGACATTAGGCATTTCCCACAACACAGAAAAAAGCCACATTGCTGAAGGTGATGTTGGCCAGAGTCCCATATTGCCTCAGGTTCCATGGAAAAGGACCAAATTCTTTCCATGGAAGTAGTGAAAGGAGACTTGCTGCAATGGTCCCAGGACAACAAGGTGAACTTGGAAGGGAAGGGAACACAACCCATATGGAAAAAGTCAATACCTACAATACTACCAGACTTAACATTACTGTTTCCTATGCAATTAATAACTCACATATTTTGTGCTCCTGGATACTAAGTCTCCAATATAATGCAAAGATGGGTCATTCTAAGCTCTCCAAAAGGGATCACCTAAAAACTCAGAAGAAGAAAGGGGTGCACTGAAAGTTGGCATACTGCCTTTACATGTCTATCAGAAAACATTCGGCTGCCATGGGGTTGGGCTGGAAAGTCTTCTCCACCAGCAGAAGCTGCCAACTAGTTTTCTTGCACAACTCCTAGTAAATACCTTCATAATAGTCAGAAATGCAATAGATTAAGGGTGCCCCCCCCCACACACACACGCTGCCCCATGCCAGGACAAGATTTTGATCATTTTATATCTACCTATTGGGTGCTAGTTTTACTTACTTATTTGCTTAATTATTCATAATCCACCATGTGTGTGTGTGGCAGGGTACAACATAAAAACACAATAGGCACAGGAATGGCAGTAGTGGAGGGGGATGAGGAACCCCTCTCGTCACTGAGAAGCCAGGTTTAACAGGTGGATGTCTATGAAGAGAGCCAGCTTCTCTTAGTCAACTTGAGTTCAGCAGAGTACAGCTGTTGTGTCCCAGTTTCGTTAATTTTTAATTCTGTGTTCATCTTAATTAGTTCATGAACTCTGAGTTTCCACTCTCTCTTTTAAGATGACATGGAGCCTATGTCCTAAACCCTTACATGGAGTGGGAAGGGCATTTCACTAGATTTATAGAGTTGGAGGGACCTGAAAGGTCATCTGTTTTGCTGCTGTTGCTGCAGCATCTTGGATAGGTGGCAATTAAGCTTTGGAAACCTCCAGTGAAGGAGAGGCCTCCATCTTCCAAGGGAGTTTCCCTAACACTTTGTCAAAATCACCAATATTGTAATTTCAACCCACTGCTTCAGGTCCTTTCCTAAAGCATCAGAAAATAAATTAGCTCCATGTTTTAAGATGCTTGTCATATCACCACCTCTTAATCGTCTTTTCTGGGCTAAATAGCATCTTAGGCCACACCTGCTGAAGCTAATTTTCTGCACGATATTTAGGGTGGGGAAGACTATCCATGTTGTATTTAGTCACCCAGTTGTCTCTCCAAATCTCAAACCAACAATTGTATATCTTTCTCTGGGCCAGTGACTGTTTCAAGCTTTTTCACAGATTATATATTTAGAACACCAACCCATTAATAGTTTAATCCCAGGGTAGTTGCAACAATACTCCAATTAACCCTTCATAGATTCTTCCTTATCTCTAGGGAAGTTGCCCTGGTGTTTCTAAGTATATTTGTAATTATGTAGAAGTTGGAGACAGCAGGCAGCCTTTACTACAACCACATGGTAAAACAGAATATGTAACAAGGGCAATTAGAGATCTACAGCCTGACCCACTAACCCATTGAGCCAGAGAAACTTGTATGGAAAGCTCATTTAGGCACTGTGAAGTGATTGGGACATCACATTAAAAAAAAAAACCACACACATTTTGGTTTAACTTGTTCCTGGATCACATCTATAAATACAGTTTTTTAAAAGAGGGAAGTAAGCTTTTGACCTGCTCAGTGTAGCTCCGTAGATTATAATGGACAAGCCAAAGAAAAAAATATCAGTGTTCTTAATAATATTTGTGGGATATCCAGAAAAAGCAGTCAAGTCCAGCATTTCCCGTTTGCTAGAATGAGCACTCAGAGTTTAGACTGGTCAGTAACTTCTCTCTCTACGTATAAATTGTAAGACACTTTGTGCACTGTATAAATAAATAGTTATTACTCGTAAATATTTGTTTCATTATTTTTTTAGTAGTGATTCACAAATAGAAAAAGGAAAGGAATCCAATGAATTTATAAACTGGTAAGCTTAGCAGCTGGATCATTTTTGCACTGGTTTGATAAAAACTTGTATATTTGGGAGTTTTTAACCCTTTATCCTGGCTTGGAATTGATGAAAGCATTATTTTTTATTTAACAGACAGATTGGGAGGGCTGGGTGTGTAAAAAAAGCAAATCATTCTAATTCCAAATGAAAATGGAGCTCACTACTGAAAAGCTGCTTTTCCCTAAGATTCCAAGTTGTTCAATCCATTTATTTCAAGAATGAGCACTGTTTTAAGAGAATTAGAGCAAATTCACCAACCATAAGTAGACTTGGGTATAAAGTTATTAAACAGGGCACACACACCCCCCCAAAAAAAAACAAATAGAAGGAAATTATTGATGATGTATTTTGCTTGCTACTGAACTTTTTAAAAAATCCCTATGATTTGCAGCAGGTGCGCTGATCAATCAACCAATCACTGTAATTTATACAGAGACTTATTGCATCCCTCCCCCAGTTGTTTCATTTGCTGCCTGTAATTGAGAACAAACCATACTTAAGGTACCCTTCATGCAAGAGTTAATAAGGGCTGACAGCTGCTGCTATTGCTGCTTCCTTGAGATCATTGCAGGCTGGTGTTACCTTAATAGACAAAGCGAGGTCTCAAGTTCGAAAAGGGAGGGAAGGAGACATTTGGATTCTACAAACATGCCCTGCAGGAGGCCAAATATATGGCAAGTCCAGATTCTGTACTTTACACTCGTTCTTATATAGAGCAGATGAAATGGTAAACCTGTGTCCGGACTGTCCCACTTCAGATTGTAGGTGAATGCTTTCTTGGGCGGGGGGGGGGGTGATTTCTGGATATAGAAAACTAAATGTCAGAGGAAAGGGTTATAACCTAGCCATTTTCCTGATATGCTAGATTTCTTACACTTAGGAATGTTATCCAAAGGCAAAAGACTGCGCCGCTTGAGCCGCCCGCCTGCAATCTGAAGTGGTACACTCCTGTAAGGAGGCTACCACAGCTATTAATTGTGAGAACCAGGTCGCAGCTTTCTATGACACTTTCATGCCTCAAAATGAATCGCATCTATAATTGGTTAGGAGAGAGGGAAGCCAACTTTTAAGAACTCCTTAAGGATTCTTAATATCATTATATATTATGGCGCTAGAGTTTCAGCCAGGTGTGAAGTACAATCTGAGCTATTTCAACGGGACTCTTTATTTCCAGCTTTGTATCCCTAGGAAAAGGATTGTTGTCCCATTCATGAAAATACTCTTAGTGGCAAAAGGGGCGGGAGTATGGTGCGCGCGCGTTGCATATATATTGATTACATACACATCATCTCCCGAGCTTCCCAAACGTGTAAGATCGAGTGTCTTTACAGGCTAGGCTTACCAAGGAAATTGGCAAGTCAATAACCTCAAGGGAAGGAATAGACAGAACAAGCCTTCGTCCAGGTTTTATTACAAAATATTTCCTTCCACCACACCAGAATCCCACACTAAAGCGCTGTAACAGCTACAGAAGTCCCAAGCCCGTGTTAGATTTCATAGATCCGTGCTGCTTGGTGCGGATTGGACGGAAGTTTCAAAGTAAACGACTGAGTGGTTTTGCCTCATGGGAAGCGAAAGCTGGCTCGGCTTCCGTTTGCTCTTCTCGCTCATATATTTTATCTTCCTTATTTCACGCAGTTCGATTTATTATTTATATTATTTTTTAATATATATATCTATATCGCCCTTCTTCCGAGGGCGGCTTACAATATAAAAACACAAAAATACATAACATAGTAACAAACTAAAACAGTAAACCGCCCCGCCCCCATTTAAAAGTCCATAGATATTTATCTATCTGTCTATCTAATCGATCTATGACTCGTCTAGGGCAAGGTGTTGCAGGGGCTTATCTGTGCAATCAATCCCAACTGAGTGACTCAGTTGTGGCTTAACTGCGCCCTGTGGATAAGGGGAATGCACTCTGCACATGCTCTAAGGGACTATCTTCGTTATTAACCTGCATCTTCTAGACCTTATTATCGGCTTTGTAAAACGAGTCCTAGGGGTCTCGTAAATCTTTCAGCTGGGTCCTAAACTTGATTTTTACTAGCATTCTTTAAGTCCTCACCAGAACTTCCTTCCAAGAGATGTATTTAGAATGAATCTCCCTCCCCTCCCTTTTAATACCTCTGCATTTTAGAAATAGGTCTGTCAGGGCTCCTGAACGCCTTCCATGACCAGAAAATAAAATATCAAAATCACAGAAGGCATTTAATTAGAAAGAAACGAAAGAGGTCCAATCTCATCAAACAGAGTGGGAGCAGCAGCCTTGGGATCTCGGCTGACCAGGCCTAAAACAAGTCTGGGGGTGAGTTTGGATGGCCGTCCTCGGCAAAGACCCCCATCCTAACCGCCTTCAGCCTCTGTCGCCCCCGGCCGCTTAACTGGCGTGGCGAGGAAGTCACAGCAGCTCTCACTGGCAACGCAACAACATGGTCACGCCGAGAGAAAGGGGTCCCATTTTTAAAACGAAGACGACCCCCTTACACACCACTTGCTTTTTAGTTGCATCCTCACACGAGGAAACCGCACCCTTACAGGGCAGGTCTACACAGATTTACTCCGAAGCAAGCCTCACTAGTTTACTGCGGCGGGCGGGCGGGCGGGGGGGTCTCAACCTTACCCTACAAGTGGCAGCGCCCCCTCCCTTTTATCGACCGAGAAGCATTTTTAATAGGCGCTGAAAAATATTTACAGCTGGAATCGCAGCCAACTCTATAGGTCTGAGCCTCTGTGTTCTCGGACGCGCTTGCCAACAAACCATTCGTCTGCCCGGAAGAGTTTTAGAAGGACAGGGATGTAAATGAAAGAGCCTGAGAGATGCAGTTCTGCCCCCTTGTCTTCAGCAGAAAGAGGTTGTGTGTCTCCAGGACAGCCACTACTACGAGGACGCCGCTGGCAGGGTTCGTTGGTTTGTTAAATTTCTATAGCGCCCTTCATCCGAGGATCACAGGGCGGTTTACAATAAGACCATAGCAAAACTAGAAAGATGCCCTATTCCTAACGCTGCTCATCTTTCCTGCATTGTGGAATCTGGAAGTATCTTGCCATAATTGTTAGCAGCAGGTATCCTACATTTCTTGGGTTGTGGCTGAAGGAATACATTCAGGAAACAGTTTGTTTTTTTCAGCTTTAGAGGACTTGCGTTGGAACTGAGTACTCTTACGAAGCCTGATCCCTATACATATTTACTCGGAAGCAAGTCCCACCACGTTCGATAGGACTTGCTACCAGAGAAGCATGCACAGGATTGCAGCCTTACCTGGAAGTCAGTCCAAGACAATGGGACTTACTTTGCGGGGTGGGGGCGGTTAAATTAAAATAAGTGACCAGAAGACCAGATCCAAGGGTCCAGCAGCCTGCATCCTAAACTTGTCTCCGGGGAGCAAGGGCTCCAAAAGGGGCCCCAACCCCACCCTAACCCCCACCGCACTTTCTCCCCAGTTGCTTAATTTGGTTGGGACCATTCTCACGTCCAGGATCCTTTTCACCCTTTCCTTACGTGGGGATGTGCTTCCAATTAAATGTGTTGAGGTCGGAGCGCGAGTCCTGCAGCCAACTGGGCGGTGGATCTGGATGCCAGTGTCTCATCAAACCCATCCTCCAAGTAAGTAGACCATTCAGGCTGCAACCCTGTGCATACTTACCTGGGAGTAAGCGCCGTTGAACACACTGGGACTTACTTCCGAGTAAACATACATAGGATCGGGCTGGACATGAGGGGAAAAAAACAAAACAAGAACACACACACTCTACTTGATGTAAAGAAAACATTCATCTGAGTCAGAGGCTGCGATCCTAAGTCACAAGAGGGACCTTCATTAAAATGAACGGAACTTGCCTCTAAGTAGATCTGATCGGGACTGGAGTGCAAGGGGAGTTTAAACAGATATTGCACTTGTCCCTTTGCCCGCTTATATAACTGAAGCGAATGCATTTCATAGCATTTTCCCAGGTAGGTACCGTCTAACAGGTATTATGGCGCCTGGCTGCTGCTTCTTCTTGTTATTGCTACAGTCCCTTTGAAAGAAGCAGCCCTTTAGTAAAGGGCGAGATGACTTGGGCAAATACGGAGAGCTCTTGCAAACCTCTACACCAGTGTTTCCCAACCTTTTGGTCTCCAGCTGTTTTTGGACTACAATTCCCATCATCCCTGACCACTGGTCTTGCTAGCTAGGGATGATGGGAGTTGTAGTCCAAAAACAGCTGGAGACCAAAGGTTGGGAAACACTGCTCTACACAACTGTATCCATTGCAATTTCATAGCTCCGGAGATGTGCGCTCTAACCTCCAGTCCATCTTTTGTAAATTACCTAATTCTTCTCTCTCTTTTTGAATGGGAAAATGGAAAGAAAAGGAAAAAGTGAGCCTCCCATGGAAGAAACTATAGGGATCGAGTTATCCAGATCTGTATAATTACTTTTATATTAAAGCTATTTCCAAATGTAATGCAATTTGGAGATTTCAGTTATTCAAGATATACCCATTAGGTGCACAAGAGCGGGGGCGTAGGCGGCACAACGAACAGCGAAAGCACACAGCTCATGATGAATTTTAACCTAAATTGCTCCTCCACTTGTTGTTGTTGTTGATGATGATGATGATTACGATGATCCAGAGGAGCTTAATTTTGTTCTTGAGTTCAGCGTAGCAACGATTTTACGCTCCCAGCCATGGTACCTCCACTGTCCCTGAACACCAGTTGCAGGGAACCACAAATGGGGAGGATCTGTTGTGCTCTGGTCCTCCTTGACGGCTTCCCATAGGCATCTGGTTGGCTAGTATGAGATCAGGATAACGGACTAGACGGGCCTTGGGCCCGATCCAGCAGGGCTCTTCTGTTAGCTCAAACTACTGACTGTTTCTGATGCTAGCGCTCAGCCCCGAAACTTTTCAGAGGCAGAGTGACTCTGAGCACGGACAGAGCTCAGTTGGCTCCTCGCTGGGTCTGAAGTACTATTAACATCTGTTTTACTTCTCTGTAGCCACTGAATGCAATAGAATTTACTTCCCATTAAATATTAAGGATCGTTCTTCACTTTATACGGAGGAAAGAACTGGAATTGCGGACTGGTATCATTTCAATTGCCGAAGTGTGGCTGGGTGTGCCGTTTCCGAATGCTCCCCAAAGTAACCCCATCGCTCTGCATTGGGTAAACTAGCACACGAGAGAGAGAGAGAGAGAGAAAGTTTTGCACAGCCTCTTTCCTCAGCGCCAACATTATTAGCTGCAGGGAACTGTGCCGGCCACCAGAGCGGCGTCCGGAAGTGACCCCAACCTGCAACTCCCCGGCTGAATCCGCCACCCATTCCGTAAGGCCATCAACCCAGACACACTTTGCAACAGCCCCCACAGAACTCAGCGGGGTCTTTCCGTCAGAGCAAATCCATGTTCCTGGCTAGTCATCTACTTTCTTTATAAGTCAATGGAATTTACTCCCAAGTAAAAGTCACCAAGATTGAGGAGCGGATGGGGAAGGGGAGTTGCAGCTTTTCTTCCACGTATTATCATTATCATTAGCACATATTTATTTATACCCCTGGGACGCGGGTGGCGCTGTGGGTTAAACCACAGAGCCTAGGACTTGCCGATCAGAAGGTCCGCGGTTCAAATCCCCATGACGGGGTGAGCTCCCGTTGCTCGGTCCCTGCTCCTGCCAACCTAGCAGTTCGAAAGCACGTGCAAGTAGATAAATAGGTACCGCTTCGGCGGGAAGGTAAACGGCGTTTCCATGTGCTACTCTGGTTCGCCAGAAGGCTTAGTCATGCTGGCCACATGACCTGGAAGCTGTACGCCGGCTCCCTCCGCCAGTAAAGCTAGATGAGCACCGCAACCCCAGAGTCGGCCATGAATGGACCTAATGGTCAGGGGTCCCCTTTACCTTTATTTATACCCCGCCTTTTTCCCTGACAAGGTCTCAAGGCGATTTACAGCGACCCGCCCCCCCCCCTTGAGCCACTACATCCTTTGGTTGGGCTGCTGTACCGGGCAAGGGACACCCCCCCCCCCGCTCCTCTCTCAAACCCAAGAGCCTTTTCCTCTCTCGTCTCCTTGAGAGCGCTTCCTCCCGCACCGGCTGCCACTCCGGTGTAACCGAGGTGGGTGCTTTTGTTTTAATTTCTAACAGAAGGAAGGGACCGCCCTCCCCGCTTCGCTCTCGCTCTTCCTCCCTCCCCTCCTCCCTTTCTCGTGAGCTTATCAATAGGAGCGAGGGAGCCGCAGTAGCCGCTTGGTTTGCTAGTAATTATGAACGACAATCCTGTTCCCGAAAACGGGAGCTCTTAGTCGAGCAAGATCGCTTTGAAACGACAGCAGGAAACGGCAAGGAAATGGAGCGTGCAGCAACCCAGCGTGAAACTTTCGCTTCTTTACATGTTTACCATTTTCCACGCATATATTAAGGCTGGGCGGGCAGGGAGAAAAGAAAATCGGTTCTGCTTTGGGTTGCTCCCACACAACAGAGAGCAAACAAACAAACAAAGTAAAAGGGGGCGATTCCAGAGCAATGGGGCTCCCAAATACCTTGTGATAGGATCACAAGCCTAGATTTATGGCGCTTCTGAGTTTCTGTTTATTTTCGTTTTTTATATTAATCATACGTAAAAAAAACCCACAACCGCACTTAATTAGGGTTTGGAATCGTGGAATTGTTATTATGTAATGTGGGTGTTTTCTGGAGCAACACCCAGAGCCACGACCCATTTGCTCGCAAGGAATCCTCTTAAAATAAATCCGGCCAGTAGCCAGCAAGCGGATTGTGCTAATTTATCTGGAAGTCTCTTTAAAATCTGTTTGTGTCGAGTAATGAGCGCACAATAATTCGAAAGTTTCCCTCTTTTGAATAGACAAGTGTACTTGGAGGTCGGTACTTTGGATACTTGCTGAGAAGTGAGTCCCGCGGGTTTCAACGGCCAGTTAAGTGTTCAAAGGCTTGGCCTTCAATCCCACGTGGCGCACGCATTTCTCGGAAGAAAATATTCCAGCAAGGCCCAAGGAAACCAAGGCTGTGCCTTCCAAAGGCTGTGGGCTTCAACTCCCAGCAGACCCGACCACGGGCCACCACGGCTGAGGGTGCTGGGAGCTGAAGTCCGTCAGCCTCTGGAGGGCACGTGCTAAACAGCCCTGATGGAAAGCATTTCTTCGGTGTAAATAAACATTTACTTCCAAGTCAAGCTGCAAAAACACATAAATATAGAATCACAGCGTTGGAAGGGACTCCAGAGGTCATCTGGCCCAACCCCTGTGGTGCAGGAACATCCACACAATTTGAAACCATACCCGAAGACCCTGCTTCGCTTTGTAAATCTGCTGGCAGGTTTCCTCACATCAACCGCTAACGACACAGAGAGGTTTATTTCCCTATTTTATATTATTGTGTCTCTTCTAGGACCAAAAAAAAAGTATGTGTCCAGTCGTGGGAGGCTACAAAGCTTCAGCTCCGGAAAACTTTAATGTTAAACCCATTTTCACTGAATGGAATCCTACACGCTCTCGAATTAATCTGTCCAGTTATTTCGATTTAAGCAGTTTATAGTGCCATCCTAAAAGACTTGCCTAGAATATCGCAATGGGATTTAGCCCCCTGTAAAGACCTGCCGAGGATCTCACGCGGCCTTAAACCGCACTACTCAACAGCTGGAAGAAAACGGAGGAAGTTCCTTCTCGACTCAGCTCAGTTTTTGCATGTTCTGAGTTTCGTTGAAATGACTGGCAAAAAGCTCAAGCGATTTTAGCAAATATTTGCCCGATGCGGTCAGCTCTCTCTGTGTCCCTCTCTCTCTCTACTGTACTCCAAATTTGCCTCTCCCTTCTCTTTAGCTGGCAGCTCTTTAGCTCTGGGCTTTGGGCAGGCGTGGTGCTACTCCTGCAAACAGGTTTCAGGCAGGCCTACAAACCCGCCTCCCCGCTCGTGGGGGGGGGGATATCAAGTCATAAATCGCTACAATCTGCAAGTTCAAGACGCCCCTTGCCCTTTTCACACGGGTTGGACAAGGGCGTCAACATAAAGCGCTGCATTCAACTGGATCCCAAAAGGCAGCCTTGGAATGTCTCCCGGGCAAAAAGAGTTAAGCTTTGACCCGCCGTACCTGCCCCGCTGCATTCAAAAGCGATTTTTCTCGAAGGGAAATTAATACTAGCCGATTGCCCAGAAAGGTATTTTCCCTTCACCGTTCCTTGCAAAATGGTATCTAATCTTATCTATACATATAATATGTGGACTTCTTTCGTGAAAGTCTTGACCACTGCTGAACCAACCACAGGGTCCATCCCTGCACACTACTTCTTAGAATAGCTTCCAACTGCTCAGGTCCCTCGTATTGGCCACTTCCTGCGCTTTACACCATAAATCAAGCACAGCCAACGCACATTTAAAGGGCACGACTTTCCTCAAAGAATCCTGGGAACTATGGTTTGCTATCGGTACCGGAAATTGTAAGTCTAAGGTTGCCAGGATTCTTGCGTGCATTGAATGTACGTTATATGTGTCTGTGTGTTCTAAAACTGCAATTGCGCTCGCCACGCAGAAGAAGAAAATGCGAGAGGGGTGGAGGACAGTTCCCCGTTGGAATCCCAGGGGTTTGCCCACCGTGGGGAGTCAGGATACGATCCCACGCATCTGCAGCTGGGATGCGTTTGCCGCTTTGAGGTCCAATTATCTACATATTGATCCCGAAGTAACTGCCAGTGACAATTTCAAGTGGGAGAGGGCTTCCTACTGGCCACATCCAAAACAGCCACATAAACTACCAAGCCCTCGGGTTCAGCAAAGTCATGAGGGTGGACCAGCCACCAGCCATGAAGTCTGCAGAGATGGGAGAGAATCCGTATCACGCGAAGCGATCCTTTAGGAAAGCCTTGCAGCGAGTCTCCCTCAACGCGGCTCCGCACTTCCGACAGACTCCACCCAGAGGCGACGGGGACAGGGAGTCTCCTCGCCCCCGCTTTACCGCTCCGTGCATAATCAAAACATCGTTTCATCCAGCCTTTTAGCCAAATTGCCCCACCCTTAATGCCGGTGTTTGAAAAGCCATTCGAGCCGCTGGAGAATCCTGCTCCGCGTTGGCCGTTGCTAATATTTAATGTCTGCCCGGGCGAAGGGTTCATACATCTCCCCGCCCCAGCAAAGCGTGCGTCTGGCAACTCAGGTAACCCGGATTATCGAATCATAAGCGTTTGGAAGGGACTCCCAAGGGTCATCTAGTCCAACCCTCTGCAATGCTTAGTTACTCTTAACCTTATGGAAGTAGTCTCCAAATCAGAAGTAAGCTCTACTGAGAAACAATTAGGTTCGCTATAAAGTAAAACAAGTTAAAAGACGTGGTGAAGTTTGCTCAGGGGTGTTTCCAGGGTTGCTTGTTCTAGAGTTGGACTTGAATGGCCTCCAATCCGCATTTCACCTCTGAGGGTGGGGGTGGGAGGGGCTGCCATCAATTCGCTCAATGTGCAAACGCTCCGGTCGCAAAAGCTGCAGTCCCGAAGTGTGTGACTTGGGAGGGCCTCCGTTAGCAGCAGGGTTTTCTGCTGAGGATTTGACTGCAGAACATCGCAGGGCGCGACGGAATCCCAAACTCCACTTTCGTGGAAAGGATTCTGCGTTGTCACCCTTTGCGCTTACTGCTCTCTAAAGCTGGGACTGCCGCCGCCTCCGCCTCCCTCCGCCTGCCTTAATGGAAATAAGAGTTACGAATGATTTTTTAATGTCTCGTTGGATTTTTAGCCTGTTAATGTAGCGCATCCCTCTCATTATTACTTTATTGATTGCTCATTGACCAGCCCCCTTCAAATCGTATTAACCACCCTCTGCCACTTTAGATTAGGAACTGCTTCTCCCTCCCCCCGTTTTCTTCATTTTTGTCTTTCTTTTCTTTTCTTTTCCTTTTTTTTGCAAAAAGCACCTTTCATTATAGCCTCACCAGCACCCCAGCAACGGCGACCCGGCTTGGCAGCTTAATGCTGGCTCTAATGGGGCAGCTCAGAGACAAGGGGCCACGGTCCCTGCCTATTGCATTAATAGCTCAAAGGGGGCTAATACAGAAAATTAGCCTTAAACGAGCTCTGGAGATCTCCAAATGAAAGAGCCATTTATCACGCTGGCTACCTCCACTCCACTCGTTTGCTCTCTCTACTGGGAACAACTCATTTCCTCTTAACTAAATTACCTCAGAAATGTCAAGGAAGCCCAGATCGCAAACATAACGAGAGAAGAGGGAGGGAGGGAGCGAGACAGTGTGCAGCTCACAACATATTGTGTTTCTGCGACGGAGTCAAGCGCCTCAGCCAGGAAACAGCGAGGTCGGGGGGAGAGAGAGGAGTATAGACAACCCATCTGTTTACTTCAGTTCAAGATTAGTAGATGGAGAAGGAAGGAAGGACGAAATAAAAATAAACAATTAAAAGACGACACGCGAGGAAGACAGAACATGACTATGAAAAGTAGTCCTAGATTAAATTAACAATTCGACCCAACGCACTTTTACTACAAAGTAAGCTCCTACTAAACTCAGTGGGATTCGCGCTCTAGTAAGTTTGCTTAAGGCTGAAGTCCCTATGGAAGCGACGGTGTCTACTACTTCCTACTGAATTCAGCCGGCCCGGGCAAACGGGGTTAGGATTGCAAATTAAATTAAATTCATGGGGCCTTCAGCAGAACCAGCCATCGGACTCTGAAGTACGTAACACAACAGAGGCTCGACGGCACACGCAGGTCAGGTTTGGTTTTTGTTGCTGCCGCTGCTACTGCTTCAAAAGAAACTAGGCAAGCAGGCAGAGAGTTTCGAACCCAGATCCGAAAGCAGGTTTATTGGGTATTGAGGACTGATTTATTCGTTCAAATACATTGCTTGATTATTCACGCCACGCTTTCTGCCTTGCAGCCCTGTTCAGGGAAGTTTTTAGTGTGTGTTGTATTGAGCTTTTACTGTTTGTTGTTGGGAACTGCCCAGAGTGGCTGAGGCAACCCAGGCAGATGGGCAGCATAGAAATAAATTATTTATTATTATTATTATTATTATTATTATTGCAGCTGCACGTGTGAACTGTCTGGATTGAAACGGAACTGCGTGTTTGCGGGTGAGATGCGCCATTTGTCCACAGGGGCTTCTTCCACCAGGCCTCCCAGCAATTCAGAATCAAGCACGCACATGCGAACCTCCTCTCTCAGCCACCCAGTTCCAGTGGAGGTTACCACCAGCCGGATGTGTGCAAGGTGGAGATGTGAACTGAATTTTATTCTGGTTGGTACCAAGGTTTTAAACAGACGGCTAGAGGGAATGAAGAGGGTTACCGTGTCGTCTTTCCTCTCCTCCCTTCTCACGCTAAGAAAAAAAAGGGGGGAGTGTCACACACTGGGACCAGCGTGGCAATAAAAGATGACAGATATCGCCATTACTTTCATAGGCCTCAAAGATCGTAAGACATGGGCGCTAAGGGATGAGCTGAGTGTGTTAATAATTTATCTCCATATCGCATCTCCTTTGTCACTGGGATATTTTTGCCTAGAAAAATGGGCACCGCTCTGTGTAAAATAGGAAGCGTCACTCCACTTTTCTATCCGTTCACACGTAGCAGAGAGGGTTGCAGCTGCAACGATCCCTTCGGCATTAGGTTCCAGCCAGAAGAAAGAGAGCGGCCTTCTCCCTGCCACAAATACTACAACTATCTGCGCAGCTTCCCTCTTCCCAGGATCTGCTTAAGGACAGGCAGCCACAATGCCCCTAGGCCTTTCGCTGTTTTGCTACTAGAAACCTGTCCAGCCATATTTCTGGGAATGGATTTCAGACAAGGCTCACTGGAAGGAAAACACTGAATTCCCAAGACTTTTGAATTGTGTGTACAGAAAGTGTGGGAAGTCGTCCACACATCTGATTTTAAAAACAGGACGCTCTTCTAAGAGTAGTGAATGGGATTCTGGGCAGTGATTCTAACGCAGTTACTATGGCTTCCAATAAGTAAGCCCCACTGAACTCAAGAAGCTCACTTCTCAGTAGAGGTGACAAGAAAGGCAATATAACCGAAAACGCTTAAGATCGTGCTACCAGTAATCAACTTGAATAAAATATATGGGGGGGGGCAGGTAAACCCCGCCCTGCATAATCGATCACATGACGCGGTGCACGCACACCATTTGAAAAGCAATGCCAATCAACTTGGGGGGCAGGGGGCAAATACTCCTTGACCTCTAGGAGTTGGCTCCTATGTAGAGAGATTTGTTAGACAATATTATGCAGCACGCGTGCGCGCGCGCACACACATACACACACCGGGGCAGGAGGGAAGGACTCTTTAGGACTAAGTTCGACTGGACTGACTTCGCTAGCAAAAGGCGACAATAGCCGGGGTTGTCAACGTGGTGTCCGCGGATGCCGTCCGACTCCAATTCGCAGCGGTACAAGTCATAAATGATGATGATATCTCTAGACATTGGCCATGCTGGCTGGGGCCGATGCGAGAGGGAGTCCAACAGCATTTGGAGGATATATAGTCTCATCCTCATCCCTCAATCTCAATCACATTTACTTAGTTGTTTCATCGGCTTCGGTTGTTTAGCGCCGCGGCCTTAAATTGATTGGTTTGCTCATTATCGAAATTTATACGACGCCGTTCTATAAAATATGCAGTTACCGGTACTTCCCTCCCGAGCAAGTTATTAATAAGTACTCTCTGACTTCGGAGGAGACTTATGCTATAAGACTGGGCTGTAACGGTGCGACCCAGGAGAGATCCTACTGCCATTCAAGGCAATGGAAGAGCGCACCGGCTGAAGGAAGCAAGTACTTTGCTCCCGCAAGCAAAGTGCGCCAAGGCTGAAGCTGGGCTATCAGTTAACGAAGAGGACCCGAGCCAGTCAGCTGAAGGGGGCTGTCTGCTCTGCTCCCAAGTGCCACCTGAAATCCTGAGCAGAACTGTGCCCTTCCTTTTCGCTTCATTCCAGTTTAGGATTTCCCATAAAGGCAGCAGTAATTCTATGGACCTTTACTCGGGAGCAGGTCCCGCCCGCATCTGTGGGGCTGAGTTCTATGTAACTGGGTAAAAGTCACCTGCACTAAAACCAGTAGGATCCGGTCCCATCGGGATTTTGACTTACTCGGGAGCAGGAGTGCCAACTTGAATAAAATATTGTGGGGCCCAGGTAAGCCCCGCCCCACATAATCGACCATATAATGCAGTGTGCGCACACACACCATTTGAATGGGAATGGCCATCAACTTTGTGGGGGCCCGGCTCCCTCAAATATTTTATTGTGGGGGCCGAGGCCCCTCAGAATTGGCTCCTATGCCAGGGAGACTGCGCCCACACGCAGCCTTGCATCATGATGAAAGCAGCAGAAATTACAGGGCCCGAAGCTCTTCTCTCCGCCGCTAATCCGCCTCTACCTTGGAGCCACACAGATTTGATTTTAAGGAAACAAATCACGTCCTTTCCATTCAGCTTTCTTCAGTGGGATACCACGTTCAGCACATGTAAATACTTCTCCTAAACTTAGTTCCTTAAGCCGCCTTTCCCTTGATTATAGAAGCAGATTTTGGGACGGGAGCCTTGAGTTTCAGAGGAACTCTCAAAATCGGGGTCTAAGACAGCTTTCTGTTTCCTTTCCGCTCGGGGCTGGGGGACCTTTGTTAGGGAGCTCGCCTTAACAGTAAGGCGAGCCCCGGCAATTGGGGCTGCAGTTTAGGACGCCGAAGAGCCAGTGCTACCACGCCCATCCTGCGCAGTTCAGAACTGGATCTAGCAATAGTAATTCCGGAGATCATTAAATCTAGCACCCCTCTCTTCTTTGAGTAGGGTCTGCTCAATGTCTATTGCTTTTTCGCCGTAATCGTCCCACGTTTTCAAGAGTCTGTCAGGGAAATTCAAACGGGGGGCGGGGGAAGCTGCGGAAAGGGTGAAGCAGCTGCAATACGCCCAAAATGAGTTATTGTAATTACATTTAATTAGTTTAATTAGTTAATTATTTTGCTTACAGCTGTACAAGAGATTGCAAACATTTGTTAATATCACATTCCCTCTAACAGTATGGGGCGAAGCTACACTTACACTAAATCATGTATGCATGTGTAGATTTGTTTTTTAATGGAGCACGTGCGATTCGTAACCCTCCCCATGCCATGTTTTCCCGAAGGACAGGCGTGCGTGTGTGTGTGTGTGTGTGTGTGTGTGTGTGCGTGTCCACAGGCTGGGAAAACCCCTTACAACCAAGCTCTTGCCACACCCGTGCACGTTTACTCAGGAGTTGTCCGCTGGGTTCAATGAGACTTACTCCCAAGTGAATTGTGCATGAGGCTCAGCCTTAAAACTCAATGCTTCCATTGGGCAAGAAGCATGGAGTCAATATAAACAAGGGGCCCGAATCGCAACCGCCAAGGATCATGGGAATTTTGTTATTTAGCCAGAGCCATTGTTCTACGCAAAACGAGAATTGACGGGGGGTGGGGGGTGGAAGCTATGAAATGATTTTTGGCCGTTTCACAACTGGACTTTCCCTTTCTGAGTGGAGGAGGGGAGATACATCCCAGAATCAGGAAACCTTTCATTCCCACACCAAAGGAAGTAAACCTCACTTAGATGCAAGATCCGTTCATTCCGCTTTTACATCACAATCCTCAAAACGTTTGCCTACAAAATGGTTCCATGAAATTTCAGAGATACAGCCAATCAGCAGCCAGGTCTTATGAATGCTTACCGGGACGGAAGTTTCGATGGCTACAATGGGGCTCACTCCCAACTTAATGTGCACAGAGCTCGAGGCTAGGATTCTTCGTAGACATACTGGAGAACAAGCCCCATTGCGCAATTAAACTGGTTGCTTCCCAGGCACATTCCTAGGCTCATGACGTGTTCTTAGGATCACAGCTGTGGTTCCCAGGAAGCAAATTTCATTGATTACAAGTGTGGCCCACATGATCAGTAGGGAGTTTTGCTTCCGTTACCCTCCCTCCTTATGAAAATCTGCCTCTATTAATCCCTCTGTTCTCTATCTTTGTTTCTACTGACGTAGTCTTGTCTCTTCCACGTGAAACGTGCTATTCAATCCTATCCACGTTTACTCGGGAGTAAGCCCCAGTGGAATAAGTACTTCCAAGTAGGTAGAAAAAGGATATTCATTACTTGAAAGGACTATCGATTGTCCCCAAACTGTGAAACAAATGCCACACATACGCGCGCGTACACACAGTATTGAAATGTTTTCCATACCTTTTTTGATGACAGACTGGTCCAACAAGTTCATGCCGCTGTTATTGGCATCTTCTACTGACTATGAATACAAAAAAGAAGGGGAGGGGGTATCACTATTCAAATTGACTGGCCGGCAGAGTACAACGTACACGTAGGTATAAACATATGCACTCGCGCGCGCGCACGACATCACGTCAGCCCAGGATCTGGAATTCCTGTTATTACCATTTATATTAATTCACTAGGGAAAAAGAGGCGTTCCTTATTAAATCGACAGGGCAATGAAGCGCTCCCAGATTAGAGGATCTAATAGAAAGAGGTGCAAAACACCTGGGCTTCTTTTTCTTCTTTATTGCTTAAAAAAAAAGCTAAATAATACACCGACTTTATTCCTTCAGGCTTTTAAAAATTCCTTTATTTGCCCTAGTTAGACAATAATACCATTTGAAATAGGGCACATTCACAATATAATAATTCTGTGCGAGTTTGCTTGAAATTTAGGAATACACACTTTCTTAGCCAAGTCGACGATCTCGAAACAACCCGATCTTATATGTTTACTTATAAGTAAATGTTATTGAACCCAATCGGGCTTACTTCCGAGTAAACGTGCTTTAGGTTGCCAGTTTAAGTAAAGGCTGAGCGACAGCAGTAAAGCACATAGTAAGTTTAATTTAAAGCCCACGCTGTCAAGATCTTCGCTTTCAGTCGTTCTTCTCTTGGAACAACTTCCTTACCTGTGCAGAGGGAGAAGGGCAACTCGCATTTATTTCCATATTTTGGGGGTGGGGGGAGAGAGAGAAGGAAACGAAGTTGGGGCGGGGAACAACAACTTACTGATACTCTGATAGGCGATTAAAATAGATTGTCTATCGAAGCCATTTCTTTTTATGGCCCTCTAGCCTTCTCCTTCCCGCTATGATCTAGGAGCCACACTTGTAATCATGGCACGTCTTTCTTCAACTAAAAAAAACAATCTTCTGGCCCAGGAGCGAGCATGGTTGGACACGGAGGAGGTACTGCAGAAGGCTCTTGTACTGTGTGGTTGCATGATCCGATTAGGGCTCAAAGGGGAGAAAAGGTTGGGTTTTGCTTACTGCTTGCTCGGAAGCAAATCCTACCCTGGCCTGGTTCTCTGGAATAAGAGTGTCAAATCCGTGTTTGGACCATACCTCTTTAAGGCAACAGGTGGTAACGGTCTGCCGCATGGTTAAAGAAAGTCCCCGGACGTAGAAAACTAGCACAGAGGGGAGACGACTACCTTGGAATCCTTCTCCACTGCACAAATTTATCTGCGGGAATTGCTCTTCAGGATAGGAACACCGCCCCCCCCCCCGGGCAGCCTGAAGTGGTACGGTCCAAGGCACAACCAGGCCTCCGACTTTGTCCTCTGTATTATGAAAGATGGGCCTCAGTTTAATGGGGTTTCCTTCCCAGTTAGCATGCATGGAGGTGCAGCCTTTATTCCCCCACCCCACTGAAGATAATTTCACCTGTTGCCCAACCCTAGTAAGTCTTAGTAAGTGGAAATATTGTCATAATCTTCAAAGCAGCAGAGGAGTTCCTCCTCATCACAGCTACCGCGATGCGCACCTACAAGTCAGTCCATGGAATAAAGAGAGTCCTATAAGGCGTTTCAAACTCCTTATGAAGGAAGAGGATTCCTCCCCTCCTTCACCGTTACTCAGAAGAACAAAAGCCACTTGGTTTCCAAGACAAATGAAAGAAAATAAATTTGCATCAGTTCATATAAAATGTATAGCAAAACTGGGCTGAGGTTGCCTCCCTGCATACCCTCCCACTTCACAGAGCCTGGGTTTAAATGTCGGTGTTTCCCCATAGGTTTTACCAGCGTGGTCCTGCCAAGGTCTACTCGGAGGTATGACCTATTGAATTCAACGGAGCTGATGCTGCCTAACTCGATGATTTCACTTGCTCTCCCAATGAGGACCTTGTTGAGTCTAGGCCAGGGTGTCTAGAGCGAACGGAACCTAGGGCTCTCTATCCCTAAGCAACAGTGACCGACCTAACAAACATTTCCGACTCTTCTGCTGAAGATGGCCTCAGCGAAGGATTTCATTCAAGGGCTTCTGCGTAACTGGGTCAAGCGGTCTCTTGCCAGCCACTCTGACTCTAGTGCTAAGCGCGTTTGCTTGGAATTAGGGTCCTCGCGAATGGTCGTGGCACCGAGAGCTTGCCAGAGAAGCGTCCGCTAGCCCTCAGCTTCAAAAATAGCCGCAGGACAGAGCACTAGACAAAAGGAGAGGGAGGGTCCTGCTTCTTCCTTTCGCCCCCTTTCCAAGCGGCAAGCCTGCGCACGCTTACTCGGGCATAAATCTCGCTTTGTGTTCAGTGCCTTTACTTCAAAGTAAAACGCGTCGAGGATGGCTCTGTAAAAGAGCGGGCGGCTCGACCGCGTCTCTCACCTTACAGACGCAACCAGAGGGAATAAATACTTGCCGGGGCATGTTCTCCGTCCTTATTGGGGGCAAGGGAAGGGTGTCACAAGCCCCTAATCCCTACACAAAAAATAATTAGCTCGGAACGGTTCTTCCCCACCTGAACAACACACACCCGTCCCCCAAAAAAGTGGCCATGCTTGAGTCTCGCTGGGAAGCTCGCGAGCAGAACATTGGAGGCAGCGCCCACCCCCTGGTGCTCATCTGCAGCTCTTGCAAGGGGTGGGGATTCTAATCCTCTTTCGCTCAGGTAAAGGGGCGGGCTTGGCGTTGATCCGGATTAAGTGCCCCCGAAGGGCGTGCCTGTGCTCTAGGGGCGCAGTTCCTGGGAGGCGCGGTGGGTGGTGGCGGTGGTGATGGCGGTGGCGGGGCTCCTCCTGGAAACCTGTTCCTCGCACCCTCCGCTGCTCGCCTCCTCATCAGCAGCGCGCCTGAGCTGTTGTAGTTAATGAGAAGAGTCTTGTCTGATTTTCGATCTAATTACGGCCGCCTGCTGGGTTTTTGTACAGGATATTCGCGCAGCATGCTGGCAGTTAATAGTCACAGAGAGGATCGTAAAGATTTAATTAGGACTGCATGCGGAAACACGCACACGCACACTCACACACAACTCAGACTTTTAATTACTAGACTTCTTTAGTTAAAAGTGATACCAGGGGTTACTTTGCATGGGTGCAAAGTTAACTTTGGATCCCCAGCGCCTCTCAGAAGAGACGGTGGGGGTGGAATTCAGTCTTGCACATTCCCCGCTATAAAGTGCACACATTTATTTATTTATTTATTTTAAATAAAAAAGCTAACACTTTCCAATCGCCGCCTGACATACCGAGAACAATAAATGGAGGGGGTGGGAAGGAAGAAAAGCCTAGTAGTGCACGTCTCACTTCTGTTCGAAAGGGATTTACGGGGAACGAATGCGCATTGATTTCAGCGAGACCGTGATCGGCCTTTAATAGGTGCCTCGGAAGTCAGTCCCGTCCATTAACAATGGGACCGGTTTCCATGTAACTCTGCCTGCGTGCTCTTACTTAACTAGAAAAGTCCCACTAAACTCAAGGGGCTGGCTTCTGCGCACAGATGCGTAAGAAGGATACAGGATTGCCTTCAGGATTGCTGCGAGGAAGAGTAGTTTTGAATCTTAAACCCTCAAGCAAATCTGATATAGAAACCAGTTAAGCCGAAGCAATCTTATTGAAAAGGCTTCAGAGCCACCAATTCCAAGCGAAACACCCCTGTTTCGATTAACACGACTTTGTAAGCAATTCTGGTTGGTTTCAGTTTGATTTACGATAGCAGCGTTTAAACTGCATAAATCCGAATACTTTGGATTCCCTGGACTGTGAGTTTGCTCGCCTGCGAACACCTGAACTGATGTGCTTAATGAGAGAACAATAAGGTATTTCAAGAAAACATTACATCAAATATTAACCCGTAATATATTACTGGGGATGAAAAATAAAGCGGTGCAATATATCACACTTGGTATCACGAATACTCGAGTTTCAATTAAAGATAGGGAGCAACTGCAGACATATTAATGGCATACAGCCGTGAATATATCATAACTATTTCTTCATCGATCTCTCTGTCTAATCTTAATTTATTAAGGACATTAAGAAGAAACAAATTTCTTATCATCCACCTGATACCTTAGTTACATTGCGGTACACATTAATTGCACATGTACACAGAACGTACCAAATGAAAGTATCCTCGCTCTAATAATAGATAATGACTGCTAATAATTCATAAAGTATTCCTCAGGAAATAGTTTCTCAATGGTGCTATTTATCAAGGAAATGCATCACCAAGGAAACGAAGAATCAAAATTTCGTAGACGTATCTATCTAGCTCTAGTAGATTCCATTAATTCAAATAAGCCAGATATCAATTTCATGTAGACTCGCACCTTTCCAAACATGCCATTAAGAATATACGTTGCAGAACATTCTTCACTTATTCCATAACATTCACATCTAATAGGATTACTTAAGAGGAAATGGATTTATTGAGCACTCTTGCACGCCCTTTAAGAATATATACACCTACGATCCAGCTACAATTAAGCAGAACTTCTGCTGATTCCAGTGGGATTGATGCAAAGATGTACCCTCACCCCTCGCACTGAAGTCAAAGGGACTTAAAACTGCCTAACTGTGCCAGGATTTGGAAGAACGCCCACGCAGTTTGATGGACCCCCCATCTTCCTAAATAAATCTTTGCAGTAGACAAAGGTTACCAGCATCCACTCACTATTCAGCTACCCTGGCACCCCTGCCTTCAGTCACTGGTCCCTAGATCCTAAACACTTCCCCTTGGAAGTCAAGCCCTACTGATTTCAGCAGAACTTCCCAGAATATATGAGCAGGCTGAACTTTTAAGGACAGTCTGGAAATCTTCCCATATAGTTAGTCATTCCTTATGACGGAGGTGGCACGCTCCCTCCCTTTACTAGAGAGGTGTTCATGTAAAAGTTGTGGACTACATCAATTGCCCGCCCACATTCTCTACCCTTTGCGTGGCTCCTCTCTTGAGGACCATTTACCGGTACTTGCTTCAGAGCAAACACCCATAGAATCGGGCCGCACGTGACCAAGTGCAGAATTTAACGCTCCCAAGGACAGCAACATGTTTACAGCACTGCAACAGAAAACTCTCCAGTTACAAGAAACGCTTCATTCTGCCCATGAACAATGGATTACACATAGCTTCGGTTTGTATTTCTATAATTATATATTTTCTCCCTAATTTCTTTCTGTCTCTGCTTGCCTTATTTCCCCCCTGTTACAGTCAACCACATTTCTGTCCAGACAGCTTAAGAAATTGGGAGGCGGGGACGCAGGCACCGTTTCCCCTCTGCATAACCCTTTTCTTGTTATTCGAGAAACTGAATAAAACCGATGCGTGTGATTTTTTGTAAACTTCTGGATTTGTGTACAAGGTAAACTGGATTATTCTTACAAAGTTTAGAATGAATTCTATGGTGTATCCCCCATACCAAATAAGAGTAAGTTATAATGGAAGGAGACTGGACAATTCCTCCCTCTCTCTCCCTTAGAAGCAAATGCATTTCAAATAAAGCAAAGTTCCTCTCCATCAGGGTCGCTTGCCTCTGCTCCTCCTGCCTTTTTCTGTCTCCCAAAAACTGCACATTACTCACAAGATTCATACCTCAGAATAGCTGTTGCCTCTTAGGCGGTTTCAAGGGAGCTGCTTCCTAGCCTAGAATAGGTTTGTTTTGGAACAAAACAATCCGCACACCTAGCACATTTTCTTCAGCTAAAACCTGGGCCATAACCTTTCCTATGACTGATGCTCTGCATTTTTCCTTTGTTTTCACATAGCTGAGCGATTTGCCCCGAGTTCCCATTCCTTTGCATTCGAATTCAGAGGAGCTATTTTCAAATAAATGTTTGGCCCCCATCATCACCCCATTTTCAAAGCTGAATACGGATCACGCCATGAAATATCTCCATTCAGCCCAGATCCTCTAATTCTCTCTCCATTGGTCACTGGACACAAACTCATACATTCTGCCCCCTCAGTGACCGTATTTGGAGGGAGAGTCGCTTAAGTGAAAAAGGCAGGATCCGGCCTGCCAAGTCCCTCTCCTCCTCCGGATCGTTTGCGTCATGCACATAAACGCTTGATGCGCGCGGAATCTGACGCCCCCTCTGCCTTAGTTCATAAAGGCTGGCAATAAACGCAAACCGCCCAAAATAATCAGATGCTTTTTAACCCTCTCTGCTCCATCGTGCAATTGGGGAGTTCCTAACGAAACACCCAACGGATTTCGTTCAGTCTATATACCAACAATTACTTCGTTCTGGAGCAATTTCTGTACTGTCATTATTTACTATAATGGAAAATCGTTGATTAGAGTTACGTTCTCTTGGAATAAATTCAGAAATCACGTAGGTTCACGACAGAGATAACTCTGCGTTCAGAGGATCTGTCTTCAGTGCAAAATAAAATAAATGCACTAGTAGAAACGATGACATCTGCAGAAAAGACATCTGCCCACCCGCCGGAAGAGAATGTAGCCCCCCAAATAACTAATCCTATAGGCCACTGCCACCTCTTTTCAAGACACTGTGCGAGGCTTTTGTCTTAAACAAAAAAGTAGCCCTTGATCGTTTGACTGTCGAACTGGAGGAGAAAAGAAATTTAGCGCGTCATCCAGTTCTCTGAAATACATGTTTAGTATTTTAGTTTAGTATTTAGTATTATTAATAAAATAAAATAAAATAAAATCTAGAGCAGTGCATTGTGTGCGTGGATTTATTTCCAACTTTCTGCCTCGCACATGTCCCTGAAATTTTCTTCAACTTTTGCAAAGAGGAGGGCGGGGTGCGTATCCTGGGAACTCACATGACTTCCATCGAAGTTCTTGGGGCTCCCCCAGCTGCCCCCCTTGCTGTCTACACGGAAATAAATTCCATTGATTTCGGTGGGACTTTCATCCCAGAGAAGTCTGCCTCTCGCTGCCCCTGGCTTTCTGGCAGCTTGGGGCTGCAACCTTCAGCTGATCATTGATGGCTGCAACTCACAACTCATTGACTTCCAAGCAACACTGAGGGAAGTTGCATGACAGAGTTTGTTTTAAGTCCTTTGAAGCAACCGGGAACCTATTACCAGAGATAGAAAAGAGTGGAATAAACTCTGGGTGTGTTCCGTCTTCCAGAAAACAAAAGCCCCAGAGATTGCTAAACGTGCAAGCCTCCTGGGGTTGGGGGCGCGCGCACTATTCCAAAACAGACCTTGAGTAGAGGTCGATCACATTCGCAATAATCCTGGGAAAGGTTCTATAGCACAGCAAAACCTCCAGCGCTGGAAGGCATCCGCGCACGCCCCCCCCCCCGCCCGCGACCCCCGCCTGTGTGCGTGGGAGCTGGATGCTCCTTCCCGAGCGCATTACCTGGACGTCCTCCATGCCCGGGTGCCCGATGCCGTGGAGAGAAAGCGCGTCGCCCATGCCGGAGTCCAGGCCGTGGTGAGCCGAGTGGAGCAGGACGTCTGGCCGCCTGACCGAGTGGTAGTCCCGCCTGGGGTCCAGTCCCGAGAGCTGAGGCAGCGAAGCCCGCGGCTGGGGCAGCAGCGAGCCGGTCTCCGAGCCCACCTCCTGCCTCTGTCTCTGCCCCCAAGGGTGCTGCTGGGGCTGGTGCAGAGGGTTCAGGGAGTAGGGGTCATTGACATGGGAGTAAGGGTCCTGGCTCTGGTGATAGGGAAGCGGCTGGTAGGGCGGCGGGAAGTAGGGCGGCTGGAAGTCCGAGGACGGGGTATGAGACAGCGGAGGGGCGCTCGAGTAGGGTCCCTGCGAGACCGAGCCCAGCTGGGACAGCCGAGAGCTGTGACTGGGCACGCCATCGTGGCGGTCCTGGAAGGTGGACAACCGGAGGGAGGGGAGAGGAAGGAGAAAAGAGAGAGGAGAGAGAGATTGGGAAAGGGATTTTAACACCCAATTTATTATTCTCAAAAAAATACAGTTTAAAAGGTGCCTATCAAAACGGCTCCTGTTCAGATTAATCACCCCTCGGCACCGCTCGTTTTCAGCGGCGAAGAGACTGCCCGGCGTTTCTTAAAGCTTCTCCTATGGTTTGTGTATAATTGAAAGCAGAGTGAAAAATCAACAAATTAGGAAAACGGAAGAATAACTCCTGTCTCCTTTCCTTAAGTTCCAAAACTTCCCATGAACTTCTCGACTGCAAGCGTCAATGGCAAAAAATAAATGAAATAAAAAGTCTGGTTTTAATAGAGAGTGGCGGAATTAAAACCCCCTTAACTCTACCACGAAGGACTGTGGTGAATTTCTCCACCCATTCCATGGTTCTTCCCCACGAATAATCTCGCAAGAGCACGACCAAATATACATTTATTCAACACTGTATCGCTTTAGGAAGAGCTTTTGATGAAAACAAATAAACAAGCCACCCGCTCGTTTGCCCGTCGCAGAACTGGAAAGATGCGATTCTAGGTTCGTTCTGGAAGATTGTATGGAAAATAATATGAAACAACATTTCTCCTATTAAAATTGATCTCAAAATCGGAGGAAAAAAGTTAGGATTGAGCCAGTGAAGCGAGGGCCTTCAGAATATAATTTATTAATATTTTTTCTAATATTTGATTCACGCCTGTAAAAAGAAAATTAACAAAAATGTTTTTGGCGTTATAATGAATAAAAGTTTTTGTAAAAAACAAAACAAAACACTATTTACATTTAAAAAAAAAGAATCACAATCCAAATCAATATTCTTCTGAATCGTGGATTCTATATTCGAAGTGAAGCTGTGATTTTACACACACACACACATACACGCACAAAATCTATTCCAGAAAAAAGTCGTTCAAATCCCCGACAGCAATTTTGTTTTATAAAAAGTTTCCCCTCACTCTGCCCCCCTCCTCACCCCCCTAGCTCAGACCCAGAACACAATGCAAAACCGAAGAAGCAGCTGCGAGCTTCCTCCAATTATTGTGCTAAATTACCAAGCCAAAGGCGTTCAAAGAGAGAAAGGAAGAAAGAAAGAGAGAGAGGGAGAGAGGGACTGAGAGAGAGAGGGAGAGGGAGAGAGAACAGGGCAATTTTAAATCACAACACAGAGCCAACTCACCATGGCGGAATAGGTGTGGACTAACATCTGGAGGGGAAAAAAAGTCTGGAAACAGCTAAAAATAAAATAGCGATAGAATAACAGTATCAACGGGAGGGGACGTATCAAGGAGATCTGCAAGGGAACGCGGAGCACCCAGGAGAGCCGCTGGAGGTATTTCCGAGTCTATCCATCAAAACAAAAATTCGAAGGAGGAAAAAAAAGCCAGTGCCCCAAAAGCTCTGTGTGTGTGTGTATGTGCGTCCGTGCGTGTGTGTGTGTGTGTGTGTGTGTGTGTGTGTGTGTGTGTATTTAAAAGGCTCCGCTCTCTTGTCCCCCCCTCCCGGCCCTTTGAGCTTCCAAATGCAATCCTCTTCAACCCAAGGCGAGGTTCAGACTGCTCCGGCGCCCCTTTCTCCTTTTCCTTCCCTACAACGCCTCATAATAATTGATATTCATGACTATTAATATTACACGACTACTTTAAAGGGAGAATGCAGGACCAAATGGAGCGTGAAGGCTTTGCAGGCAGCTCGAGAGCTCCCCTAGTATTGTAAATGACGTTCATTCAGTGGAGAATTACTAGATGTAATCAGACGAGGGGGCTGGCGGAGGCAGAGTTGGGGGAGAGGGAAGGGACAAAAAAAAAAGTTGAGCGAGGAAGAGGCAGAACTTCAATTAACTCGAGCAGAGGAAGACGTGTAAACGAGGCACTGCTGATTTGGAGCTAGGAAGTGATCTGGAGCCGCGCCAGGGGCTAAAGAGGGGAGGGGGAAATCATATTTCCTTCTTTTACATTTAATTATACATTCCAAATACGAAAGAAAATCGATTGCCCTTGGTGCTTTTGTTCTAATTTTTAAAGCAAATAATATAAGGGCTTCTCTAATCCTGCAGTGTTTTTTTTTAAGTCAGCCAGTAAGATTTGTTTGTTTACAGAAGTAATTAAAGCACTTAAAATACTACCAGTTATTACAGACTGCCCTCGTTTTGAAAAGCTATACAGAGAGGGTGCAGAGCACTTGGCTTCTATTT
This sequence comes from Podarcis erhardii, assembly GCF_964252035.2. NCBI lineage: Eukaryota > Metazoa > Chordata > Lepidosauria > Squamata > Lacertidae > Podarcis > Podarcis erhardii. The sequence continues at coordinate 4,175,969 of NC_138507.1, read as the reverse complement.
AGCCTGTCATTATTTGTGTGTGTGACACACACGCACACGCACGCACACATCTCAAATGTATAGACAGCTTTCCTCTGGCTGTGCCAAAAAAGCGTTCTATTTCCACCTAGATGTAAAATCTACGCAATGAATTTGCAAGGATACTAGATTTATAGTTCTTAGGCGAAGCCAGAGGCGATTAAGAACCTTTTTGATGTTCCCAGAACCCGTTCGACTGGCCTGACTGCCATTTCAGTTAAAGTTCAACTTAACGTTCCTGCCTAAATCCACTCTCACTTGGCCGCGCTGCGCTCCCTGACTTCTCCGCAGTTTACAGTTATCAAAAGCGATCGATCTAATGGGTGAACGTGTGTTCCTTCACCTTTTAGGCTTTTTATTTTTATTTTAAGAGAGAAAAGGATATATATATATATATATATATATATATATATATATATGTGTGTGTGTGTGTGTGTGTGTGTGTGTGTGTGTGTGTATGTATAAATCCACGCAGATCTATATAGCTGCCTTGGGAGCGGGTCTATCGCATATTTCCCGCAGGATTCGGAGACAAATCCTGGGATTTCGATTCCTAGCCACCAATTTCCCAAGGCGTGAATTTCTGCCCGGAGTCCAGCGGTCAAAGCGCAGTAAGAAGCCGAGGACTCTCTTTGCAAGCCACAACTTAGGCTCAGCGTTACCATTTCACAGAGGAGACCCTGCCGCCCTTTCACTCGAGAGGGGCCAGATTCCGAGGCAGGTCTCGGTCCCCCCAGGGCGCCCTGAAGGGAATCACTGGAAATGCGTTTGGGGAGAAGGGGAGAGTAGGGCGCGCAAGAGAGGTCCGAGCTCTGTGAGCTGGAAGGGAGAAATGGGACCCGAGGAGGAGGGCGCTGCACATCCCCACACCGGGCTGGATTTTGCCGGCGCTCAGTAGATAATTACCCCGACAGGAGCTTTACACAGCTCCGGAGACGTTGCTCGTCGTCGGACGCAGGCTACCCACCGGGATCCCCCCGGCGCCCTATCTGGCAGGAGCTCCCCGCCTCGCCTGCCCTGGCGTCTCTCCTCCACCTTTCTCCTCCGCAGACGGCTGCACTTTTAAATATTAACTCATCGCCAGCAAAACGCGGCTCTTGGCTTTCTTAATCGAGTTGGAAACTCTGCAGACCGGCCGGCGGCTCTGCTCGCCCGCCCTCCTGGCCCACACTCCAGTAACCCTGCCCGGGTCGGGAAAGGGGGGACAGGCTGCTCCACAACTCCCGCTTGCAGCCCAAACTTCCACGGCAGAAAGGGAAAGACGGTGTTCTCTCCCTCGTCTCCTTCCACTGGCAGAAAAAAAAGAGAGAGAGCAGAGCGCCACTAATTTCTCCCTTAGCCTGCTCTGGAACTCAGCTAGGAGGGAGCCCGGATATTTCGGAAAGAGGGCAGTCCACCTCCCATGGAAAGCAATAACTAGAAAAGAGAGCCAAGCATCGGTTTTAAGAGAAGCTGAGGGGATCTCCGATGTTTCTAGACGCAAGAGGGAGGGAGAAACAGAGAGAAACAGAGAAAGAGAGAGAGAGAGAGAGAGAGAGAAAGAAAGAAAGAAAGAAAGAAAGAAAGAAAGAAAGAAAGAAAGAAAGAAAGAAAGAAAGAAAGAAATATTTTTTTTTCCTCGTGTACCGTTCTCACGAGAGAAAAAAACCCCAAAGCTGAGCGAACACCTTCCACCAGCATCACCACTGCTCTTCTCCAGAGTCTTTCTGCATCTGGGCTTGTGCAGAGTCCTACAGAAGGGGCCAGTTTAGGTGGTCTCCCCACTGAGGAACTGAAAAGATGGGATGAAAACTAAAGAAGAAAATGAAAGCCTATCCTATTATATATGTAATGAACGGCATTAGGCTGCATCTAATCGAATTACACCGACTTCCAGATCTAAACAAACTGCAGCGTTTAAGTTGCTTTCTGTCATCCCCCCAGATCATTCCGTGCTTTGATGTCTAAATCTCGTCTGCTTCTTCTTCTTCGGCTTCTTTTTCGGCTTCTTCTTTCGAAAAAAAGCAGCTCCCTTTGACAACAAACACGGCGTAAAACAAGCCTCTCCAAGTCCTTTTGCCCCTGAACGCGGCTCATGTGTCTGCGTCTGGGCGCCCGCCTGCATCAGAATCTCTCTCAGAAATAAATCCAAACGTATAAGCGGGCACTTCCCCACTTCTCTAAACCTAAGGTTCCTTCTTTTCACCAAAAACATGCTTCTTATCTCTATACTTACCTCGTAGATATCTTCATACTTGACATTTTCGACCAGTTTCCAGAGCATGATGGCGGGCTGTTCTCTAGGAGGTGAGTGCATTCATGTGAAGAGCAGATGTCTGGATTCTCAGTACTTCTCTGTCTGTAATGATCCATCTATAATTGGAAATGGGGGACAGACACCAAACCCGACGTTCCTCTCCCATCGCAACTTATATCTGTTGTCTGAAACAATAGGCTGGAGAAGTAAACCTCAGCCGGATAGGAAAATCATTCCCATCTACACAGTTTATATAGAACACATAGACATATTGAACACACATATATTATGCATATAATTACACTCCCCTGATGCACACACAACTCTGTATTGGCACACACAATCGCACGCACCCATGATAAATATAAATATATAAATATACAGCCACACATCCGTATATGCATATAAGAGAGTCAGTGTTAATGTGGACTTTTTGATCATGACGAGCAAGCATTGCAAAATAGATAGCAATAGGTATTGATTTGTTTACATGTCTGCTATTATTAAAATAGATACACTAGTAGAAATATATGCTGCTATATGCAGATATACACAGATTTGTGCATGAATAGGTTCCTTAAGACTAGGCTCAATAAAAGTGGGGGAAATACACCAACCAACCTACCCTTTAGGAGTATTAATTATTTGGAATGAGAGATGAGGGAAGATGCTTTCCCACCCCGAAGAGGGACGTGTAGAGATTTACAGATCCTCTACCGATTCATTGATAAACGCAGAGATAGGGCGACCAGGACGTTAGAGAATATTAAACCTGATCATGTACATTTGGAACATACGAGTTCAATTTCGGCAATTTTAGACTAGCCCCCCTCCCCCACGGATCTAAAACCGAAGCAATCCAAAGATTTAGGAACATCTCGATTTGGATGTATTTAACAGACAACAAACACTTTAAAATACCCTGGTTGTGAATAGTTTTGGTTCTTTTTTTTTGCGCCGGTCTGTCCGTTTGAGCTAAGACTTCGCTCTTCCCTGCTCAATATTATTTTGCAATCAGGATTTCAAAGCAAGTTTGATCAAACAGGCAAGACCGATTTTTCTGCCCCTTGGAAAGATTTTATAAAAGCCTCTGATGTGGAGGCCTTTGCCTTAGAATCTCAAGCTATCTTTAAAAGCGCACCCCCCGCCCCTCCAGCGCATGTTTGCCTACATCTCCATGTGACCTTGTAGGAGAATATGTATATATATCTCTAGAGTTTCTTTGCAATATCGAGAAATAAATCGATCGTTTGGACCTGAGACAGGGCGGGAGGTAAGAACTGCCCCTGGGCTTCCTTGGCCACCAAATAAAAGGGGAACAACCAACTTTTCCTCTTCCTCATTCCTCGCTAACCCCCGTTTCCAGCAGGAGCTGGAGAAACGGGGGTCTTCCTCCAGGGAAGGCGCAGAAAGCAGGCTGGTCTTAAGGAGCCAGGCAAGTTGGCGTTTGCTTGTAAGTTAGAATGGCTGGTAAGAGCAATTCGCAGCAAAGGTTGTCTTATATGCGTTGCTGCGCGGTGATGGTGGCGGGGTGTGTGTGGAGGAGGACAAGGGGGAGAGGCATCCGAGGAGGAGGAGGAGGAGGAGGAGGAGAAGGAGGAGGAGGAAGAAAGGGCAGCCGCATCTTAGAGCATTAGGAAGGAGCCTTCCTACACAGGCAGAGCAGCGAATGCAGAATGAGCCCAGGGAAGGGAAATCAAAACAGAACGGGATGCATCCTTGGGAGCTGTGCATATTCATTGGTGTGGGTGCGCGCGCACTCCACCCACCCACCTACCCTCTCCTCCTTAATCTGACAAGAGGGGGGGGGGGACTTTTCACACAAATGGAGCCTCAGCTCAGTCCGACGGAGGTCCCTTTCGCTGTGTGCCCAGCGGCGTCTCCTCCTCCCGGGTCAAGTGGGCCGAAGATTGCCGGCCCTTCTGACTCGGAAGCGAGTTCCGCGGCGGGCTTGGGATGGATCTGACGCCCACGTTTCTGGGACTCGGAGCTTGGCCGCTGGCTTCCACTCCGCTGGATGCCTCTCCTTGCCCTCTCTAGGCTGCGCTCTTGCGCGCTGCCACTTTGGGCTCTCATGTGATGGTCGATTCACCAACAACCCCTTGTTGGCCGTAGAGTTGGTTTCACCATATATAAGGAAGCCTATCCGCACAAACTCACTCACTTCTATGCCTACAGCTTAAGGGCTTTCCACGTTCTCTTGAGCGGCAGGAAAGATCCCCCCCCCCTTCGCGACTAAAGACCCTGAGCTTCTGGCGCGCTTAGCGATGTCAAAATAAAGCCTCGCCACAAGCCTTACGCATCAAACCCAAAGAACAGTCTTCCTCTTCATGCACAACAACTCACCAAAGTGAACTTGGCGAAGTTCTTGTGGCGCTGAATTGAATAAGCTAAAAGCTGTAAAGTCTTATTATTATTTTAGCTAAAGAAGTGCAAGAAGAGCAATTGCTGGTAAAAAAAATCACCATCATCTTTTTTTTTTTGCAGCTCTAGAGACTTTGGAAATTGAGGCTTTAATTGGCGAGTGGCGGGATCTGAACATTTTCCAGGAGGAGGCAGCCCTCGCCACGCAAATGAGCAGTTTTTCTTTTGAGAGAACCGCGCTTTTATAGGCAAGACTGATTCGCAAATTGCGCAAATTTGATATCACGGGAAAATATTTGAACAAGTTTGAGGTCTAAGAGTTCCCGCCTCAAGCCTATGCCTTGGCAAGCGAGTCCAGGCAAATTGCAGACTTCTGCCTAAGGAATGGTGTTTAGGGCTGGCGCATACGAGAGCTTTGTTTTAGGATCGCGTGTACGTAACTTTTAACTGACTTGCCCAAGCAGGAACATTCAGCATTTTGGAAGAACTGCAGTCGAGGGGAGCTGCCTTTCGACGGCTTATAGAGACCCTAAAACCCTTATTAATAGGAGGCTTGCAAGAGAAAGGCTGAAAACGATCGTTCAGCAGAGTAACAGCGCCCTCTGTAGGACACTGATATTTTGCGGTCGCCGCGGCGAAACGGCTCTTCCCTTTAGTGATGATACAAGTATAATTAAAATTAGTCTTTCAATTTATTAAAAAAAGAATGAGGACCTTTGTGATGAATAAGCAGTAAGCTATAAAGAGTTGTCCCACGCATCGCTTCAAAGAAATTCCAAAGTGGAAATAAAGTGAACAACTATGGAGTCGTACATATTTCTTTTGCAAATATTATACAGATATTTGGGCTTGTTTTCATTTATATGTTGATTAAGTGTTACTAGCCTGATGTATAAAAGAAGGCTTTACTCAAAGCTGATGGTAGGTCCACACACAGCCGTAATACTCATGGGGCCGGTGCAACTACAGACATCGTCCTCACCGTCGTCTGCTCCATCAGCTTTAAAAAAATAAAACTTAAAAAATATATATATATATATTGTTTCCAGTAGAACACTTTGTTCTTGCAAGGTCTCGTTGACATGTTGCATACCCATTCAGTTGTGTTGAGGCACTCAGTCTCGCTCTCTGTCACACACGCTTTGTGTGTGCGTGGATGCGCGCGCTGCTAAAGCCAAAGTGTATCTATATAACTAGGGATGGCAGGTGTTGGAATTAGGCTGTCTTCTTGGCTTTTTTCAACGATTTATTCCGGCGCCCTCTGCTGGTAGTCACATAAAACGTTAGCACCATTATTTTAAAACTTAGTGCAGGCACCCCCAACCTTCGGACCTCCATATGCTTTGTACTACAATTCCCATCATCCCTGCCCACTGGTCCTGTTAGCTAGGGATCATGGGAGTTGTAGGCCAAAACATCTGGAGGGCCGCAGGTTGGGGATGCCTGACTTAGTGCCCTCCCACTGTAATTTTGGGTATGCCTTGAATTTCTCTCTTTTGTTTTTTATTACTTTCAGAATCAACACCTGACCTGACAAATCCTTTACAACTGAATCCTATTTAGCAACATTTTTCAGATTTTTTAGTGATTCTTAGAAATACATAATCATCATTATCATCATCTCACATATTGTATATATTTTGCAACCACAACCTAACCCTTAGAGCAGTGGTTTTCAACCAATGTGCCTTGAGACCCTGGGATGCCTTGAATGATGGTCAGGGCAACGCTGGCATTGTCTGTCTTTCCTTCCCTCCCTCCTCTGATGCCTTCTCCTGTCTCTGCCTCCCAAAGGCTTGCACAGCTGTTTATTGTGAATGTTGCCTCTGGGAGGCACCTCTCTTTTGGGAGTGGGGGGCAGCTCAGAGACCAGGGATGGCAGCAGCAGTTGCCTAAAGGACTCCTAAGGAGAGGGGAGAGGAGAGGAGGCTGAGGGAACACTCCACAAGGGAGGGTGTTTGAAAAGGGGTGAGGAGCTGCCAGCTCTGCAGGCAAGGGGTGACATAACTGGCCTCTGAGCCTACAGGAGGGCCACAGAAAGAAAGTAGTTGGATAAGGGAGCCATGGACTCAAAAAGGTTGAATAACTCTGCCTTAGAGAAACTGACAATACTGGTCGAAATGGTTAAACTTCCTAACCTAGAACCTTGTCTCATTGGTTTCAATGCATCTTACATCCAAGGAAGCCTTATCTTCTAAAATGAGAGGTGTTGGGGATCAACCCCCCCCCTTTAAAAAAAGCTTCTACTCTGAAAGCCCTCATTTCGATGTAATCCCAGAAATGTGGGATATGGGCTGCCGCAGGGCACTGTCTATCCCTAATGCTAATTTATATCTATATGGCGGCATTTGGAATGATCATTTGGAGATCCGGGGCCAAGGAGTCATTAGTATGCTGACTCCTTATAGTATCTCTATAACATCTGAGTCAGAAGAGGCTGTGCAAGCCCTGGGTGAGGGCTTGGATGCAGTGCTGAACTGGATGAGGGAATCATGGCAAGTCAGAAGCACTTTAGATGAGTCATTTCCATGTCTGAGAAATCAAACAATTGCCTGCCCTGGACAATTGCCTCCTCTGGAAGGAGCAGGTATGCAGTCTGGGGTGCTTCTGAATCCAGATTTGTCCTTGGAGGCCCAGGTGGCCTCAGTGACTAGAAGCATCTTTTATTACCGTCAGCTGCCACAACAGCAGCAGCTGTTCTTGGAGAGTTTGACTAGAGTAGTCTAGGCACTGGCAACTTTAAGACTGGGTTGCTGCAATGCTCTCTATGTGGGGCTTCCCTTTTGCTTGATCTGGAAACTGCAGTTAGTACAGAATGCTACAGGATGATGGCTGACAGGAGAGATGTCCTGTCAGTATGTTACATGCCTGATTTGAGATCTGTACTGGCTGTCTGATTTGTTAGTGGTGTGCAGTTGAAGGTGTTATTATTAGTATATAAGGCTCCAACTATTTGAGGTCAGTATGCTTGAAGGATCACCTAACCCCATAGGTGCCCACTTCACTGCTTCAGTCTGCAAAACTGGGACATTTAAGAATCTTCATTCTCTACTTGTAAGGAATCAATACTTCACTGGGGCAGCAGACCTGTTCTCTGGAACTCCCTGCCCATTAATAGTTCAAGGTAAATGTAAAGAACCCCAGATGGTTAAGTCCAGTCAAATTCAGTTATGGGGTGTGGTACTCATCACTGCTTTCAGGCTGAGGGAGGCAGAGTTTGTCTGCAGACAGCTTTCAGGGTCATGTGATCAGCATGACTAAACCACTTCTGGTGCACAGAGGACTGTGACGAGTGTCAGAGAACACGGAAACACCGTTTACCTTCCCGCTACAGCGGTACCTGTTTATCTACACGTGCTGGTATGCTTTTGAACTGCTAGGTTGGCAGGAGAGAGCAGTAGGAGCTCACCCCCTCACGTGGATTCAAAGTGACAACCTTGTTTGTTTAGGCAAGCCCACCCAGACATGGGATTTTAACATATAATTTTATTTTATTTTGTATTATGAAAAATTGTTTCAAACTGATTTTATTTATATTTTGATGAATTTTAGGTCAACTAACTTGTTTTTAACACTTGATTTTACCTGGCATTTTTATTGACTATCCTATATCTTTTTATGTAAACTACTTACAGATCTTTGGTTATTAACTGGTATGTAAATCCTGTTAATTAAAAATAAATGAATGCACTCTGTGCATGTTCAAAAGCACTCATTTAATTATTCACACAAATTTGCTAAATTCTGGCACTAATAAAAGGTATTCTGGGCCTAGCTGTCATTGAGCCCTATTTTCAAGCAAGTATGTTTCAATCTAGTCCTGGGCCTGTTCATTCAGAACATTGAATTCAGTGGGACTTAGTTTAAGTATGTATAGGATCAGGCAGTTGGCCTCTCTCACATAGTTGTGTGATCTGTTTGTTTGATAGTTTAAAATACAACCTTGTTGCATTTTGTCCAAGGTGTACTTTATAACTTCCATTCTGACTCTGTTTCTGGAAGCAGAGGTTATCCTACTAACTGGATTTTATTTGGCAATTAAAGTAAAGGGACGTGCTGGAGGAGATGCGATTACAAAGTGCGGGGCATTCAGCTGCATGGATCTAAGGTTTGAACTGAGATAAGATTTCATTCTGTGGGAAAGTCGGTTGGGGAGAGGAAAGCCCACTAAGTTTCTTCTCTACATTTATTATTTGGCAGATTGGAAGATAGAGAGAGAGAGAGAGGAGTGAGGATGGAAGAACTGGGGGTAACACGAGATTACAAATAACAACAATGGAGACTGTGTATGATTTGAAATGAAGTAGGGAGGGGGGAAGAGGGAAACACTGATTTTTGAATGGACTGTGTTGGAAATATAGAGCCAATCCCCTACTCTTCATTTTCTATAAAACAAGAGGGAAAGGAAGAAGACTGAGAGGACTTAGAATGCAATTTAAATTGAATAAATCTTAGATGTAAAGATCAAAGGAAATTCTGGGGTGTGGAAAAAAGGCAACACAGAGCTCTTGTGAGCTGAAAAGGAGTATTTAATCATCTGCGTGCTTTGCTTGAAAACAGCCCACTCCTTGCCATTTTCTTTTCAGCTGGGGAAGATCTGTGACATACCAGTGGGGCAGAGTGGATTATTGCTGGCTGTTGTCTCTGCGACGGAGAGTTCAAGACCCAGCATCTCTATCCAGTCTGCTACTTTGGTGGCAGAAGCAGAGCACAAAGATGACTGATGGTTAAGGATAACTAAAATCTTAAACAATAAAAAACTATTGTAATATAATGTTAACTGTAAGGAATGTAATGTCAATTAGAAACAACTAGGAAAATAAAGCATCATCAAGAGGAAAGTTTGGACACATCAAGAATGAAGTGCAGGAAACCAGTTTTTGGAGAAATTGTATTAAATTTTTCTTAATTCGTGGCTGATTTGGTAAAATTTGGAATGACAGTGCTTTTTTCTTAAAAAAATGTTTAGGAGTGCTCTCATTTTCCTACTCATATTGAAATACCTCCCTCAATGAGGCCAAACTTAGATTCACAAAATGTTTAGGGGTATGCGTACTCCTGAGTCCCCCCAGAAAAAACACTGCTTAGATATAAGTCTTCTATTGACATTTAGCCTATTGTGTAAATTCAATACTATTACATATATATATATATGTTGTTGTTTAGTCGTTTAGTTGTGTCCGACTCTTCGTGACCCCCTGGACCAGAGCACGCCAGGCACTCCTGTCTTCCACTGCCTCCCACAGTTTGGTCAGACTCATGCTGGTAGCTTCAAGAACACTATCCAATCATCTCGTCCTCTGTCGTCCCCTTCTACAACAACAAAATGGGGGCATGATTATGTGATATAAAAAAATAGGAAAGTAGAAATATAAAAAAGATCCTTAAAAGAATAAAAAGGAAAGAGACAGAAAAATAAAGAAAAATAGAAAAAAAAACTAAAATTAGGAAAAAATAGGAAAGTGCAACTATTAATAAAAATAGTAAGCAAAATACCATAAAAAGGGGGGGGAAAGAATAAAAAATAAAAGTAAAAATATGATTTCCTGAATGTGTCAGCGTCACAAAAAAAGGTCCTCTCTACACTGTAAAAGTTTTCAGAGTGCTTCTTCTGAGCATTTAACAGCAAAAAGTTCTCTAACTGGCAGTAAATCAAGAAGCTTATCAGACTGAGTCTTCAGGAGGAAGCAAAGGTATGTTTTTCTTGCATCCTTCCCAAAATGTCTAAAGAGCGAGTGTGCTTTAGTGGCAGAGGCAAGCTAACAAAACAAAAACAAAAACAAAAACAAAAAACAGCAACAAAACAAAAAACAAAACAAAACAAAACAAAACAAAACAAAACAAAACAAAACAAAACAAAACAAAACAAAACAAAACAAAACAGCAAAGATTTGATTTGATTGCAAATAGATAGGCTTCCGCATTTTCAGGGACCTTGAACTTATGCACTTGGTCCTGGTATTTTAAGCAAACCTTTGCTGGAAACAGTGTGAAATGTGTAGTACTCTGGCAATTTGGTTTGCATTAGAAAAGTTCCTTTGTCACCCTTGGTTTTTTAAAAAAATATTTGCTTAGAACCCCTGGCTTGTTCTAGTAGACAATATAGCGAGATCTACAGAGTAATTTACAATTCAGCTGAATATAAATTGATTTTATTTGCTGATGACATTCTTTTATTTATTTCAAAACCACTTGTCATTTTAAAAACTATTTGCTTAATTTCTGTTTCTGATATTAGTGCAACTAACATTTGTTTTTGTGTATCACTGAGATTTGGTAGATTAATTTAATTTAAAAAGTTTCTATATCATCATCCACTACATTTTTTGGAATGGTAAAAGGTAAAGGTAAAGGGACCCCTGACCATTAGGTCCAGTCGTGACCAACTCTGGGGTTGCACGCTCATCTCACTCTATAGGCCGAGGGAGCTGGCGTTTGTCCACAGGCAGCTTCCGGGTCATGTGGGCAGCAGGACCAAGCCGCTTCTGGCCAACCAGAGTAGCGCATGGTACCGCTGTTTACCTTCCCGCCAGAGCAGTACCTATTTATCTACTTGCACTTTGATGTGCTTTCAAACTGCTAGGTGGGCAGGAGCTGGGACTAAACAACCGGAGCGCACCCCGTCGCGGGGGTTCAAACCACCGACCTTCTGATCGACAAGTCCTAGGCTCTGTGGTTTAACCCACAGTGCCACCTGCGTCCCCTTTTGGTATGCTATATACCGGTAATTCCATTTTTACATTAACAAGATCATTAATATCTTTTGAGCTTTTATAGACTTCATCTCTCCCCCCCCCCCGGGTTTATTGCCTTATCTTTCTTTTGTTTTAATCAATTAGCCAAAATTTTACCTGACTGTTCACCATTCTCCCAATATCTCTGTCTTACTTACACAGATGAGCATAAATTCTATTTGCTGAGATAATCTATTGTTTAATTTATATTTCCTTTTTATATTTCATTATACAATGCAGCAGTTGGATTCCTAACCATTAGCACCCATAGGTCTTTCAAGTCATCTCTCAACATATTTCCCCTCTTATTTTAAAGTCTATTTTTATATGATGAGTGTGTAATTATTTGGCCCCAAGTATATGTTTTATATGCTTCCCATTCAAATATCCAGGCAGATGATGTCTTGAAATTGAATTCAAAATATTGTAGGGTCTCTGCCCACATTTGTTGTAGAAATTTATTATCATTAAATAATGAAACATTAAAATACTAATTTCTCAATGCCTTATCCAATTTATGAAACACACAATTCAAGATAATTGCTTACTTGTTTCACCAAACCTTTATTAGGCATTACAAATAATAATAGTTGCACTAAGATCTGATGCATAACTAATATCAATGCTACAATATTGGTGATATAGCAAAAATGGTGTTAGAAAATAATCTAGGCAGATGTTAGGCTTTGGGGAATTGGCTTCCTCCTCTGTGTCAGTAAATAAGAAAAGATCAAACAAAAGGAATGTCTTAACAGTTAGATTCTTTAATAATCACAGTGAGAGACAAAGAACCAGTCTACCTAGAATGGCAGTGCTCCCAATTAAGGCATCCTTCCTCCGTCCCTGTTAATCTACGTCACTCCTACATTTTGTAATCTGAGTTTGTAATCTCAGCGCTTTCTGTTCTGAGACTTTCTGAGCTCTTCTTGACCTTGGAGAGGGTGGTGAAGGAATGCTGTCCAGAGACTGTGAATCTGTTAACACTCTCTCTCCCAGTGTTTCTTCTCCTAGCTGTTTCCCCTCCAGTATTTCCCAGCTTCTGCCTTCTGAACTATGCCCCTCTGCAAACCACTGTTCCAAATCTATACTGTCCTCTTGCTCCTGGGAAATTCAGGATCAGGATCAGGGGGAGGGAGTGGCTCTGACCCTTCTTCCTCAGTGCAGCTTTCCTCAGCATGGTCCCTGATAGCAGAACATTTTTTGATGGACACTTGAGAAAATGTATATGTTCTTTTAGCAGGATGCTTTGCATGACTCCAAGAATATCCCTGCAAAAAATGAAACTACTGTACAAATTAATGGAGTGGATTTGGTATTCCGAATTTGGAAGTAGACCATTGTGCTTATTTATTGTCAAATACTAAATATTGGAAACCTACTACAGTCAAATCTCGGTTCCCAAACGCCTTCGTTATGGTACGTTTAGGCTCCTGAACGCCAAAAACCTGGAATTAAATTTTCCGTTTTTTTAATGTTTTTCAGAACTTGAATGTCCGACGCAGCTTCTGCTTGAGTGCAAGAAGCTCTTGCAACCAATCAGAAGCCGCACCTTGGTTGTCGAACATTTCGAAAGTCGAACAGTCTTCCGGAACTGATTGCATTTGACAGCTGAGGTTTCACTGTATCTGGTGTTAACTGTGCAACCTGGGCAGCTTTATGCAACACACATATACAGCACCTTTAGTTGGTTGGACAATACTAGGATCAAGATATTTGAAAATTTGGGAGACTGTTGAGACAAGCCAGAAAGAAATGGAATACAATGTCTAATAAAAACCAGTTTGATCCATTTTCGCATGGTAAATTGACTTAGTGGGGAAACCCAATTTTATGAACTGTAAAAAAGATGAAAAATTGGATGGAAGAGGGCATATTGACTTTGGATCAACTGATAGGGAGAAAGATGAATTTTATACGTATAGTGTTTTTGGAGATAAATATAATTTCTCAGATGCATCAGATGATATATCTGTGAGGCAATTGGTCAGTTACTTAAGTATTTTTATTTATTTACTTGATGGGGCAGCTGCCCCCATCTGCTCCCCCCCCATCTGGCTACACCCATACTTGCAGTGTTCTATTCTCACTAAGTTTTGGAAGAAAGTGTTGAACTGTATAAACTTGACTGTACAGGAAAATATAAAAATTTCAGAGGAAGCTATTTTTTGAATCATCTACCTATTATATGGAAGTCGACAACTGCAGTGTGATAATGGATTCTATGTGCCCTAATGATGGCTAATAGACTGGGATTGATGAACTGGAAGAACAGAGATATACTCCCCTTTAATCAATGGACTGGAGACATGGCAGCAATCACAGCATATGAACAGACTGCTTAGAGATTAGATATTGTGTGGGTAGATATATTGATATTTGGAATGAGTTTATATAGAATATAGTAGGTTTATAATAATATGTATTAGCATATGTAAGAGTCATATATATAATAACATACATTGCACTTTTTTCTTTTTTCACTTTATTTTGTATAACTGATAAAAACTTTAAAATATTAATATTTTGGAAAATAACATAAACTATCAAAAGGAATTCTTTTTTTTTTTTTTTTTAAAAAGAGTAACTGCTGTCACTGCTTTGTTAGCCTTGGACCTGATGTTTTGTTCTGCAGTGTTCTGTACAGCACATGCAATAGACAAACAAACAAAATGAAATTTTAAGGTGCTTTGGATTCATTTGGATTCAATTCCATCATTAGTATATTCCTAAAGCGAGGAACATTATTATATATATGGGAAAACAAAGGAAAAGTATTTTCTAAAAGGTTACCTTGTAACTATGGAGGAAGAAGCTAGTCCACGTCTGTTTGAACTTGTGTTTAAAGGAGATAAAAGAAGGAATGTTTTCTGCACTTTGGCCTTTTTTTGCCAATATATCCCTCAAATGAACTCTTCACACTCTGTTTTGTTTCCTTTAAATAATAGACTACTATAATAGTCATGTATTTACTTAATTTAGGGGGGCAGCTGCCCCCTGCTGCCCCTTGGCTATGCCCTAGCTTGCACTAGCTTGCTTTGCAGACATTAGCAAGCGATATTGTTCATCCAAAAGCTTTACTTCTGACTGCTGCAGATCAAGTTGAGGTTAGAGCCCTCAGGACTCTCCCCAGACCACACCCCTCATTAGCCCTACTCTTCACACTTTTTGGGTGCTTTCGTCTGGATAGAATATGCCTTTGAATTGTGTCTTCTTTGTCTGGATGGAAACATGTGTGTATGAGTGTGTTGTGTATAGCCTAAGTGTGCGCAGGGTGTGCGCCAGGTGTGCCCAGACAAACCTGAATGTTTAAAAAAACTGGGGATAGAGGGAAGCAGACAGAGAGAAATGCAGGCAGAATAAAAAGGCTGGAATAGATCTGGAATAGATACTGGTATTTAGCTTCTGCCTGTGCCTGTAAGTGGCAATGGGTGACTGGCTCCAGCAGAGGCAGTGAGGGAGGAGGTGGAGGGACTCCCTCCTCTGCAGATCTATACCAGTCTTTATATTCTGCCTGCACCTGTCTCTGTCTCATGGCTGTTTTCATCTCATCTCTGCTTGCCATCCTCTGCAGAAAAGATCTGTGGCGGTCAGGGGCTGCTTTTGTGGAGCACAAGCAAGGAGGAGGGGAAGCCATCCTGCCCTTGACCCTCCAGATGTGCCCTGCGTCTCATCAGCTTGGCACACTGGTACAGACATGGGCATAGCTGGGGGGGTGCAGCTCTCCCCCCCCCCATCAAGTAAATACTGTAAATAAAAATAATTAACTAACTGACCAGTTGTGTCACAGATAACTTGGTTCTGCCCCCCCATAATGTCTGCCCCCCCTAAAATAAACCCTGGCTATGCCCATGGACACAGGTCTTTTTATTGGTAAGAAAGAATATCTTGCTTTGGAACCCTGACCACTTGTAGTTGGTATGTTAGCTTTTTGCCTCTTTACCTCTTCCTTGTCCTTATTTCTAGTTACAGGTAGGTAGCCGTGCTGGTCTTCTGTAGTAAAAACAAAATTAAAAAATTCCTTCCAGTAGCACCTTAGAGACCAACTAAATTTGTTACCGGTATGAGCTTTCATGTGCATGCAGACTTCTTCAGATACACTGAAACAGAAGTCACCAGACCCTTATATATAGCGAGAGGGTGGGGAGGGGTATTACTCAGAAGGGTGGTGGGAATGGGAGATTGGCACACGAAAGCTCATACCAATAACAAACTAAGTTGGTCTCTAAGGTGCTACTGGAAGGATTTTTTTGTGTGTCCTTATTTATTAGTCTTGTTGATTTCTCCCCTCCCGACTTCCTTCACATTGAAATAAATAAGCAAGTAAACAAAAATCCCTGCGTACACACTCTAATGAAATGTGCTGTGCTTGCCTATATTGTGTGCATGGGTGTAGCCAGGATTTATGTTAGGGGGCAGGCTTCATGTTGAGGGGGGGAGCAGAACCTCAGTTAAGTATTTTTATTGATTTGCTTAATTTAGGGGAGCAGCTGCCCCCCTGCTGCCCCTTGGCTATGCCCATAGTTGTGTAGAAACCTCAGCCCTGCAATATAGTCTGTATAATACAAAGGTCAGAGTCACACCCATTTCTCCACCAATCTTTGCCTCTGGCCCCTGCACACAGACCATGGAAAGTTCCCAGTGAGGAAATGTGCTCCTCAGACTGGACAAGGTGCCCACTCCTGTGGTAAAGCAATAGGGGCAGGAAAGGCTGTTTTCTTGTTTTGTTTTTGACAAGCTACAAAACTTGCTTTGATCTTTAGCAAAAGAAGTTGTTAACTGGTAGTTCTTTACCAGTAGGCTTGCGACCTTTCATCCAACTATCTCTGAAACACAAAAACAAAAAAGACAAGAGTTACATATTGCAATTACTAACAGAAGGTGAAGTGCTTAAGCTGCTTTTCCTCTTTATGTGTGGGTAAGCATATATGCAAGATCCATTGGCAGCTTGGCGATTTTCTGTATAGTTCATCATACAGTTTATATTTCATCTCAGCCACAGCCAAACTAGGCCTTTAAATGCAACCTCAGCAGCCTCAGCTAGGGGATTGCCTGCCCTGTGAGAAACTAAATGTGCTTCTTCAGTTTCAGATCACTGAATGCAGTTAAACAAAGTTCCGATCCTTATTTAAAGCCAATGATGAGTGCTTTGCCTTTTTTTTCCTGAGCCTGCATACTTGCAGTGTTCTTGCAGACAATACTGTATAGATGAACTGTTGTGGTGTATATATTCCAGTAGAGGGCAGTAGTACATGCAGTGTTCTCCTTCAAGACTGCATAGTGAAGTGGAGAAGAAAAATGGTCATAGCTGTATTATAATGAGGTGTTGGAAAATGAGGCCAATAATGTGTGTATATGTATGTTTTGGTGCTATAGGAGAGCAGAGACCTTCATATGCGGTTGATTTAGAAATCAACTCAGTTGCACTATAAGCTACCTCAGTTGGACTCGATGGCCCTTGTGGTCTCTTCCAACTCTATGATTCTATGATTCTATGATTCTATGGCTAATTTATAAATACCATGTTGTAAACCTTCAATAGGGAAATTGAGGAGATCATGACATTTGCAAGAAAAAAGCCTACTCACCTCTAACCTACAAACTAAAATATGGCTCATTAGTCCAGTCATGTTGTTGGTCTAAATTTAAATAAAAAAGGTTTCTTTGGCAATGTCCAAAGTAAGAGGAAGAATAAGCAAGTGGAGGGTCCTCTGCATGGAGAAGACAGAGAAAAGCTATTGTGTGTCTGAGAGAAGGCAGAACTTCTCAACACCTACTTTGCCTCTGTCTTCACCAAAAAGGAAAGTGATGCCCAACCTGGTGATAACAGAATAAATAATGTGAACGAGCTGCAGCCGGTAGTAAGGGAACACTTGGCTACTTTAAATGAATTCAAATCTCCAGGGCCTGATGAGCTGCATCCCAGGGTACTAAAGGAGCTTGCAGATGTAATTTCAGAGCATTTATCTATGAGAATTCTTGGAGAACAGGTGAGGTTCCTGCAGACTGGAGGTGGGCAAATGTTGTCCCCATCTTCAAAAAGGGGGAAAAGAAGACTCAGGTAACTACCAACCTGTGAGATTGGCATCGACACCAGGAAAAGTTCTAGAACAGAAAATTCAACAGTCGGTCTGTGAGCATTTAGAAAATGACGCTGTGATTACTAAGACACAGCATAGATTTCTAAAAAGTAAGTCATGCTAGAAAATCTCTGTTCTTTTTTTTTTTTTTTTTGATAGAGTTACAAGGCTGCTGGATCAGGGGAATGCTGTGGGCATAGTGTATCTTGATTTCAGTAAGGTTTTTGACAAAGTCCCCCATGATATTCTTGTGAGGAAGCTGGTAAAATGTGGGTTGAATGAGGTACCATAATTCGTAGGTGGATTTGAAGCTGGTTTACTGACCGAACCCAAAGAGTACTCACTCACATAGCTGTCAATGTTTCCCTTTTTAAAAGGGAAATTTCCTTATTCCGAATAGGATTCCTCGCAAGAAAAGGGAAAAGTTGACAGCTATGCTCATTCATGGTTTCTCAGCATCCTGGGAAAAAGGGGTGCCGCAGGGTTCTGTCCTGGGTCCGTTGTTGTTCAGTGTCTTTATAAATGATTTGGACAAAGGAATTGAGGGGATGCTCATCAAATTTGCAGATGACACCAAACTGGGAGGGGTAGCTAATGCCACAAAAGACAGAATCAAAATTCAAAATGACCTTAACAGATTGGAGAACTGGGTGGAAGGTAACAACATGAATTTCAATAGAGCTAAATATAAGGCAGGAATAACCAGATGCAAAAATATAGGATGGGGAACATCTGGGTTACTTGCAGTACATGTGAAAAAGTTCTAGGGGTCTTGGTGGACCACAAGCTTAACATGAGTCAACAGGGTCATGCTGCAAAATCAAAAAACGCTAACAATAGTTTAGGCTGAATCAACAGAAGGATAGTGTCCAGGTCAAGTGAAGTAATAGTACCACTCTATTTTGCCTTGGTTCAGACCACACCTGGAAGACTGTGTCCAGTTCTGGGCATCACAAATTAGGAAGGATGTTGACAAGCTGGAACGTGTGCAGAGGAGGGCAACGAAGATGATCAAATGTCTAGAAGACAAGACTTATACGGAATGATTGAAGGAGCTGGGTATTTTTAGCCTGGAAAGGTGGGTCTGAGAGGAGATATGATAGCCATCTTCAAATATCTCAAGGGCTGTCACATGGAAGGTGGACCAAGCTTGTTTTCTCCTCCTCTGGAAGGTAGGACTGAAACCAATGGCTTCAAGTTACAGGAAAGGAGTCCCACTAAGCATTCAGGGGGAAAAAATCTGACATTAAGAGCTGTTCAGCATTAGAGCAGACTCCCTTGGGAAGTGGACTCTCCTTCCTTGGAGGTTCTTAAGCAGAGGTTGAATGGTCATCTGTCATGGATGCTTTAGCTGAGATTCCTGAATAGCGGGGGTTGGACTAGATGACCCTTGGGTCCCTTCCAACACTAAGATTCTATGATTCTTCATTTTCAGGGGAAGCATTTCTGAACCTGGTTCAGCCCCATGAGCTGGAGCCCTGGACAGTTGGTGGACCACAGTTCCTCCACCTCACCATAAAGAAAGGCTAATTTCAGAATTCCTTTTTGGTGGGGTGGGATGGCTTGGAGGCAAAGTCATCAAGCACTATTGTAACAAACCCCCCAAATTTATCACTTTGAGGGAGTCTATTTGCATGTTTGGTGGAGCTGCTTAACTGTAGCTATTGCAATATGTTGATGAATAAAGTGATGCTTGGGATGTTTGTGACTCATTCCCAGCCACCCTCATTAACGAATCACCCTGGATCACCCTGAGCAATGTGGCCTTGGGGATCAGCAGTGTAGCTGTGGTCAGGAAAGGCAGGTGAGATGATAATCCGCTCTCTCTCTCTGCCTGTGGAGTGAATACTAAAGAGCTGAAAAGAAATTTGACTGTTGTGCTGAACAAGTTTGCTACGTTTTGCAGCAGTGATCTTGTGAAGAACATTCTATTGGCTGGAACCACACGTGGGTAGGATCCTGGTTTGCCTTCTTTATGGTAAAGCTATAGAGACAAAAAAGGAACTGCGGGAACCTTTTTTGCTGCCACCTGCTGGCTGGAGTATTTCAATGCATTCATTTTATTTATTTCTTGTATCTTGGCAGAGCAAGTGACATCAACTAAATATTTGATCCTGTCCTATCCCAGTCCTGGTGAATAGCACTATGGCCGCACCTGGGAGGGCAGCACAGTGATAGTGGCTGAGTGACGGAGACCGCTTGCTCATTCTACGGAGTAGCAGCTTGGGCTTATGCCCCAGAGTCCTGTCCTGATGGAAACTACACAAGTATGCACACATTGAACTAAATAGGACTTCCGAGTAGATATGCACAGAACCAGCTTTTCCCACTGCTGCATGTGTTTCCAGTGTGTTTGCAAAGCTATGTGGCAGGCAGAAGTTCACCGTGGCACAGAGAGTCAGTAATGGGGGAAAGTTACACCTGAATTTCTGGCTGTAGTTGGTGACATCAGATGATTAAGGTGAATGACCCTACCCACCTGTCAAAGTGGCCCACTCTGTTCTGCTGATGTGATCCTGTTCCCCACACCTGTGTTAAAGGCACAGAAGGCTAGTGGGAGGGACAGCATGTTATTTCTGCTTAGAAATCCCAAATACAAAAATTATTTCCAAGTGCATAAATCAACATAGATTTTATTGCCGTGAAATGTTCACTTAAATGTGGTCATCATCTTCAGAGACCCACGTCTCATGGACAAGTCATGTAAGGAACGGAAAGGTAAAAGAGAATGAGTTTAACCACCAAATTATAAATTGCTGTGGGGTGGAGCAGGGAAGAGGAAAGGAACAATAATCTTTGCCTTGCTTGTGACCAAGTGCTCACTCACATTTAAGTACAATCACAACAACTGCTGTACAGAACAGAACCCATCAGACAAAAGAAAAAAAAAAAGCTCTTTAAAAATGATTCCCCATGAAAGAAACTGAAGTTTGGTCTTTTTCTGATGTTGGGCAAAATGACCTCATCTTCCCAACCCCTCAGTCAGCGCTTCTGCAAAGTCTGCAGCACAGCCAGGAGGAAGAAGTATTTGAAATTACACTTCCTGGATCCTGCTCCTGGGCCTGCAATTCTCTTACTATCAGCTCCTCTTGCCCTTTTAAAGCAAACTACTGGAACAGAAGAGTTACCTTTCCAAAGGCTAAGATAAATTCAAATTTATCTGGATTAATTAGCAGCCCTTTCAGATTTGTTAATTTCCAGAGCAAAAAAAGAAAACAAAACAATGTTCTACAGTCTTTTCAAGGTTGGAGGGAACCACTACATGGGGTGGGGACTCAAGGATGCATCTGAATAACAGGATGCCACCATGTGAGTGCTCCTATCAAGCGACCATGCCGGTGAGGAAATTTCAAAAGAAAGATATGAGCAGTGGTAGTATTTACACAGAGGTCTGAGAGAGAGACTGTACACAGAATCAGGATTTGTTTTTTTGTTTTTGTTTTTGTTTTTTTGTATCTTACAGAACATCAAGCCTGACCTGCAATAAGGTCATTTCACACATTACGCAGCAACAAAATAGTGGTTGGCCCCAAGTGTACACTCAAATGGCCCTCAAGCTACATCTAGGCTGCAGCTCACCCACCGTCTTCTAACAAGTGTACTTCGTCTGAAACACATATTTTCAAACACCTGTTTATCACATCCACACTATACATTTTTAGGCGTACACTTTTTTTTAATTAAAAAAAACACACCATAATACAGGAAGGAGGCCCTAAGTAGGGTGCCTGTCTGGTTGGATAAAAAAGATGACTGTATTTTGCTAATGAGCTTACTTATGGATAAACATTGGCAACCAAAGGATTATAAAAGACTGAACAGTTAAGATACTTTTGAATATGAACTGGGGTGGAGCTGTGAGTGGCAATAAAGGTTTTTGCCAGGATTTCAAAATGAAGAAGAGGTCCTTAGCTTTTACCATCTGAAAATGCAGTGATCCCATGAATACACAATTCCAAAAACCCATTCATCCCTCTCTTGATTGAATAAAAGTATTTCTAAATTACAGCCACCAAGGCTGTCCCTGGTCATTCATGCTTGTGGGTCACAGCCAGGGTGTTACAAATGATGGCTACAGGGGACCTGATACCTGCTGCACAAAAACAATAATCACCACCATATTTAACAAAAATGGTGTATCCTTAGAAGGGAGGGTTAAATGTGATTAAGTTACACAAGAGGAGACCTCAGGTAAAACTTCTTGATACCAAGAGGTTTGTCAGTTCTGTGTATGAGTGTGTGAGAGAGAGTAAGGGAGAGCGAGAGCGCAGCTGACTTTTGACACCTCACAAAACCCCACCGTGCAGTTTACTTTGGTAAGCAGTATTATATCAGAGCCATGGACTCATATGAGATCAACCCTTCTCCATGTATTGAAAAATGGCTTGCATTTTCCAATGCACAGAAGAGGAGCCATGTTCTCATGTGAATCCAATGCTCAAGTGTTATACTGTTCAAACAAGCAGGCCACTCACATGAATGTGTGTATGCAAATTGGGTGTGTGGAAGCAGGGGCATAGCCAAGATTTTTGTTAGTGAGGCAGAACCGACGTGATTAGTCAGTTAGTTATGTATTTCTATTGTTTTACTTGATGGGGGGGGGCAGCTGTCCCCCGTCCCCTCTTGGCTATGCCCATGTGTGGAAGCATAATCAGAACCAGCTCTGTGGGATTCCTCTATATTGGCAGGAATTAAGTGTGTGATGCACAACACGTCAGGGATTTATTTTATAAATCTAAACTTGTCAACATTTCAGCTGGGTTGGGCAACTGAGTTTAGGGCAGATCTGTGACCTGCTAATTCCTGCATATCTAACCACTGTGTAAGGCATAGCTGGAAGGACTAGTTGCAAAGTTAGCAATCCTATTACATTTTGATCCTGGGCATATTTAATGATGCTTTAGTGAAAAGTTTATTTTACTCTAGATTTGGGTAAGTTTTGTGAGTATTTGGAATGTCAGAACATCATACTATTTTAAGAAGAGGAAGAAAGACAATTGAGAACAATAAGGTTGTGCTCTAGTCTCTGCAGTGAGCAAAGTGTGTGTGTGTCTCTCTGTGTGGCAGATTTGGTGTTCCAGGCCCAACATGCGCATATGTTAAGTGCAGGGTCTAGCTGAATGAACCTGAGCCCAGAATAGCAAACCAGACTTTCAGCAGATGTCTGGGAAAGAAAATTTTAAGTCCAACTTTATTATAAGCCACAGCTAGAAGGCTTTTCTCCCTCCTTTAATCAACCTAACAGAAACAGAATGAGCCTGGCAAAAGCTGAGGCATTAAGTGTCAGAATCATGAAACAGCTAGAAAATAATAACTCTCTGGCTGTCTTGGGCATGGCTGCTACAAATGGCTACTTCTGAATCAGATTATTGAATTGGATAATGTGCTGGTCTGTAACAAATCTTGAGTTTAGGAATGTGTGTTCTGGGGGGGGGCATTTGGCACTATTATGACATTTTCTGAATAAGCAGGGAAAGGGGGAACAGCATCTTCCATGTTCATGCCTTCTGGCCCTCACTCCTTATGCACATTCAGCATGGTGTCTGTACAAATGATGCCCTACACATGTGCAAACTGTTGGCTCTGTCTGTGTGATCAGGGACCTTTCCTGATTGTGTAGTCAGAGCTTACACACAGGATCTTTCAGACATTATATCAGACACACATTGGGGAAGAGCTGGCAGGAGCAATCGTACCCCCCCACCCCCCTGCAAGAAGAGCTGAACAGTGCGGCTGAAGCATGATCGTACAAACCATTGAAGGGGGGGAAAGAGAAACATTGTGACATCACAGCAACACACTAGATCTCTCCAGTCCCATATTCTAATCCAGCAGAGCATACAGCTGTTTATGGTTTTCTGCAGGCACAGAAGTCAGCTGCTAAGTTTAAGGGCAGGTGGGAAAGATGGTCAGAAGCTCCAGCTCTTATTTGTTGAACTTCTCCTAGCTAGCAGTAAGAAGGGTATGGACTCAGTGGCCACACCCTCCCAAGAGAAGGCACCCAGGCTGGAATGACAAATCGTTGATGGGCTTTGACATCATACTGGTGTGGATCTATCAGAAGCTCCCAGGCCTCAGTATTCAGTCCAAACAACGCAGCGCTTGTTATTTGAAATATCTTCAAGTTCTTCCACCTCCTATGGAAGACGTGCTTCCATATTGTCTCTCGTGGGGGCAAGTGAAAAGAGGCACCCTTCTCTGTTTCATCCATTGAATGGGTGATGATGTGACACAAGTTCACCAGGATGCCATATTCTTTTAGTCTCCGACTAGGCTGTCCAATCAGAAAAGTGTTCCAGTGTTAGCCTGTGATAGGTTAGAATTGTGCTGCTTCTTCCAAGTCTGGAAGTGCTAAGGGGGGGAAGTGTCAGTGTATCATTTGGAATGATCAAATGTACGTGTGTGCATGCGTGCACACACAAAACATCATTGAGAGAGAGAGAGAGAGAGAGAGGCTTTTAAAAAAGTGACGGTTTCATCCCACAGTTACTGTACATAGCTGTCCTTGGGGAGAGCAGGGGTGGTGGGTTTTAAAAAACCTCCCCCTCCCCAAATTCAGTTTGGTCCACTGGAGCCAAATCACTTTTGATGAGATATATAGATATAGATATATATGTAGATCTATATATATAGAGATAGATATATGTTTAAAAAAAAATATCAGCAGCAAGGTTCTCTGGAAATAGATTCTGTTTGATGTAGCTAGTCTGTCTTTTCTGTTTTGCCCTCTTTCACAGCAGCCTCTGAAGTTTTCCGCAGGGGGGTTTTCTCCGAGTTGGTGTGTCCTTGGCCGGATTCTGCTGCTCCGCCATTTTTGTGTGCCGAGTGTTTTTCCAAGTAGTTCAGCATTTCACTGAGAACAGTTTGGAAAGTGCTGAGGGCAGCACATATCGCAGGCGTCCCAAAGCCATGAGTGATCAAGCTGTAAAGGAAGGAGAAAGAGAGAGAGAGAAATATTGAAGAGTTTACTGCACACAGATTTTCATTTTGCTGAAATTGAAGACTTGCCCACTAAAATATTTATTACTTTCCGAGTGAGGAAGACACAAAAATAATCTATCTATCCAGGCCAGAAACATCTTCAAAGGTTGATTTTCTTGACAGAAGCTTAGGTGTTAAGTGCAGCCCTTAGGGACCAGATTTTCAGTTGGTGTAAACTGGTGTTGCTTCATTTGCTGTGGCCAGGATGCCCTGGAACCCCACAGGTAGAAGAGGATGCTATGAAGTCTCCCAAAGCAATACAATGTGATGCCCAACAAAACTGCCTGTTAGGATGATGAGGAATAAAGTCCTGCAAGAAAAAGCCTCAAAGGTAGAAATATGTGTGGAAACACACATTTTGCACCCACTGGGAAACTCTGGCCCAGTCTGGTACTTGTGCACGGGTGTTTATAGGTTTATAGGTAACATCCACCCTTGGCATGCTGTGGTGAGAGTCAGTGTTGCTACAAAAGTGATTCCTGCAGTAATAATGTCTGGAGCTGGAACATATACTGGGGTGGCAAAACAAGGAACAGGCAATCTTCATTCTGGGAATAGGTATGAAGGTGAAGGGTTAACCCCCCTTCCCAAATACATGGCCCTGATCCAAATCATACTTGGGATACAGTCACATGTAGTTTGGTCTTTCATTTGGATCAAAGTTCAGGTTGCCAGTTTTTCCCCCTGTCATGTCCCCTATATCTTTAATAATTGCCTGGCTGGCAAAAATCTGCAATGAAGTTTTTGCTGGCGTGGCTATTCAGCAGTGGGCAAAGCTTAACATGCTGGTTTCTGACTGTTATATAGCTATGAAATGCTGGAAGTATTTGGATACAGCTAAGCTTGCATTGGAGACAGAGGTGTAGGAAGGTCAGGTGGTACGGAAAAGTTCTTGTCACCGCCCCCCACATTGATTTTTTATTTTTTTATTTGCCTGCAAAAATGGTTTTATGTTATTTCATATTTTCTTACAGGGGAATGTGGATTCTGGGCCCCTGATAACAAGTAGGCGACTGTGGACAGAAACTTAAATCTACAGGATGGATTGTGTTTTGGCTCCACTGAATTGAAATTTCAGCCTTCATGACATATGAAAATGGCCAAGTAAACAGTTATTTTCATGGAGGAGGGTCAAGATATTAACTGATATGCATGAAATTTCAGATATAGCTATATAATCCCTAGTGTAGTAAGATAAGATCTTTGGAGCAGGCATTTTTTTAAAAAAAGTTTTTTTATGAACCGCCCTAGTAGGGCAGTAATTGTTCCTTGATCATTTGTCACCCCCTCCATGATGGCACCTGGGGCGGCCCGCCCCCCCCCCCTACACCCCTGAGTGGAGGCTAGAGAGAGGAACCTCCTAGCTTCCTAGACTGTCATTTATCCTATGCTGACCTTCCTTCAGACGAGAATTTCTGACCTCATTTCCTACTTTCCTCTTTTCTTTGCCACCTTGGCATCTGCTTTGAGTCTCTCTCCATTTGAGAGGAAAGAGAAAGCAAGGCCCATTGCACCTCTTCTATACTTACCATGATACAATGCACTTTTGGGGGAACGAAAATGGATTTGTATTTGTAAAGAGTGTTCTGAGAACTGTGGTGGTGGTGGGATATTATGCCAATTTTCTCAAGTCATTATGCAGTTAAGCACATGCAGCCATGCCCAGAAGCTGGATGGGAAGGGCGTTTCCCCTTCATGTTTTAATGATATCCTTTCACTGAAGCAAAACCAGCCAAATAGGCCTCAAGACTTGGACTCTCCTTTGGCAGCAGCTACAAGGTGTCGCACACCCCACCCCACCTCTCCACCCCCAGGCTGACAGAGCTCAGTCTTATTGTGAAGGAAATAGCTTTACTCTCCATGGGAGGTGGAGGAGAAAAAGAGGAAGCCACCATCTGTCTATCCCTGTTTACAGCAATGGCCAAGTCTGGATATTTCTAGCAGCAGAAGTTGCTATCAAATATTTACAGCATACTGTGGCAGGCTGATGATACTCAAAGAGAGACATGTGCCTCTGCTATGCCCTGCTCAGTGTGAAAACATCTAACCCCATGAGTGGCCCCTATGACTGCAGAAGCTCCTTCCTGCAGCCTCTACATATTACCTGCAGTTCTTCTCAGTATGTAACTTGTTCATGGTTAGAAGCTAGAATGCCACTCCTTGTGACGGAAAACACCAGGGCTTAGTGCCAAGCCTTCAGATGCTTTACAGCAGGCACAGCCAAGGTGGGGCCCTCTGGATGTTGCCAGACATCAACTCCCATCAGCCCCAGTCAGCATGGGAGTTATAGTGCTAAACGTCCAGAGGGCCACCCTTGCTTTACATAAATTTATTTTGGGAACAAAAAGGTGAGAGCAGTCTCCAGTGTTTTCTTGAAAGGATCTCCCTTGGTCCATAATCACATTTTTGTGGCTTACACACAGCACTCGCTGTTTTCCAGACGAGGATCTGCTTGCAACGAGTGTATCAGCTATGTCTCTTGCTGCATGAGGGACTGTATCGGCCACAATGTGGGCATGCTTTATGCAGGGTTTCAGCTTCTCTGGCACTGAAGCCTATGCACATAGCTCAGTCAGACATTTTGGATGTGTGGATGTTGGGGGTGGGTCAGGGGAAGCTGCAGAGGCCGTGGTATCGCCCCACTACTCCCTTCTGGGCATGGCCACTCGTCCATGAATAAGAGTGTGAGGAAGGTTGTAACACTCCAGCTGCATTGTGGGTGGCTCACACAACCTTTTAAAGGTTGTATGCTCACACAACCCTTTAAAAATACATATGTTATTATTACCATTACTATTCATTATTGCTAATAATAATAATTTAAAGCATGCAAGCATATTAAAGTGATTTCAGGAGGAAGAACAAGTTGCTGAGAAGGACTTGTGTCCTATAGCTACACCCACAGCACCCTCTATGCCAAGCCTATTAGAACCCACACATTCCCTTAAATACTATGAAAGTGTTTTTTGGTAGTTCTACTGGTTGTGTTTTAGTTAATTTTGTTTGCAGAAAATGTTGCAGGGTTATATTCAGATACCTTGTCTGAGCAGCACAAGGCAAGGGAAGTATATATGGCTCCATAAATTTTCTGGCACTTCAAGAATTTAAATCCTGGAAATGTCTCATCTCTACACTGTGCTCCATGAAGTGCTCCACCTTCAGCCACCGTTTCGTTCAAGCACATTTTTATAATTGATACCTGGGGGAAATCTTTGCACTTATCCCATCCTGCTCTTGCTTAGAGAGACCTGCAATATCACTTATTTGATTTAACCTGTTTGGGACTGAATGCTCATTTACGTGCAATTGGGAAAATGTAACCTAGTCCTATGTCCTTTCTTGCTTCCACATATTCTTCTTTTGTTTAGCTCACTAGCAGAACAGCAGAAAAGAAATGACGGCTTCTCACCAGCACCACCAGAGGGCGCCTGACCACTCAGGAATGACAGCACCTTGGAACGAGACAATCGTTTCCATTGCATTCTAACTGAGCAAATTTTCATGAATTTGGATTTCATGTTTAAGCCCACATATTCAACTGGATAGTTTTTCATTATGCAAAAACTGAAGTGGTTTAATTGTTTATTTACTTAAAACATTTATATCCCCACCTTTCCTAGGCCAGATAACCAACAATAATTTAAAGAAAAACAAGGAAGAATAGCTAAACTATTAAATGTTGAAGAACACATACATACACAAATAAAAGCGGCTCTTAAAATAATCTTAGAACAGTGTACAAACAATGCAATACAGATCGATGCAGGAATTTAAAAACCATTCATGGCCTCATGCTCCTCTAAACTGGAAGGTTTGACCATCCGGTGAAAAGTCATTAAAGGGAGGGATAAGGCTAGCCACTCTGGGAAAAATTCAAGAGCCTAAGTCTATATTATTTATATAGCAAAAAATAAGTTTACATAAAAGTCTTGGACAGTAACTGTATTCCAGAGAGCTATACTCTCTCCTGGATCAAATTCAAGGACATTCCTGTGCCTTGGGATCTTGTAAGATGTGGTTGCTACACAAGGACTAAACTCAGCAAAGCTCCCCAACCCAAGACCAAAAGTTCAAGTAGCCTCCTTTTATGCACCCATTGAAAGCTCTTCCCTACCACACAAGATTGGATTTAACAGATGCTAGTCTTGATATAGAACTTACTGTGACAGCATAAGCAACTTTCATCCCAGTTTCTTGAGAGGAAGCACATTGAAATCTAAAACATTCACCAGCTAGCATTTCAAGTTGACTTACAGAAGACAAATGGATTTCAAAGGTCATACCTGAAATGTGTTAAATGTCTCTGGATGTCAAGGTCCAATATTGGAGTGGGTCTTGAGGATCCCAAGGGTGATCTATCTTGACTTAGCAGGTCCTGAAATTCTTTACATATTTGCCTAGAACCAAAATGGATGCATAATGTTAAGGATATCTCATGCATGCTCCAATGTGTTGACATCTCTTAGCATAAATGGATTCCCAGGTATGGAGCACAACTGAATAAATAGTAGCAGGTGGTACAGGTGGAAGGTGGGCTGAGAAATGAAGGCATTCTTCAAAGCTCTGCTGAAAAGAGTTTGGCACTGGCACTATTCCATTGCTTTCCATAATGCATGTGAAATAGCAACACTATGAAATGCATATGGAATGTGCACAGAGGCTCGTTGCTTTGCTTTACAAGTGAAACTGTGCCAGGATGTTTGAAACACACAATATTAATTTGGAGACCAGATGATCCAGCATGTGGACTATTAGCTGGCCATTACTCTCTTATGCTGTTTAGTGATTATATTCAAAATCAATCTACATTCCAAAAAACGTGCATATGCATGCACATGCACACACATGCATGCACACACACATAATACAGTGACAACAATCCAACACAAATTATGTGTGGTTATGCTGCTTTTGGAATTTACCGTATTTTTCGCCCCATAGGACGTACCGGTCCATAGGACGCACCAAGTTTTTTGGGGGGGAAATAAAGGAAAAAAATTTTATTTCCCCCCCAGGCGCTTGTGGGGCCGGCAGCGGGGAGAAGCGCTCTTCTCCCCGCCGCCCGCCTTCAGACCAGGTCCGGGGACAGCGGGAAGACGTGCTGCACCTCCCAGCTGTCCCCGGAGCTTGTGTTTTTTTGGGGGGGGGAAATGAATAAAAAAAATTTATTTCTTCCCCCAGCCGCGGCTGCCGCCCCAAGCCTCGCGCGCCCGGCGGGACCTCCCGCCAGGCGCGCAAGGCTTGCGGACACTCGCCCGAAGCACGGGGAGCCCTCCGGAGGGCTCCCCGTGCTTCGGGCGGCAGGCTGCTGCCCCAAGCCTCGCGCGCTTGGCAGTACCTCCCGCCGGGCGCACAAGGCTTGTGGACACTCGCCGGGGCTGCAGGCTGCTGCCCGCAAGCCTTGTGAGCCCGCGGCAACTCCCGCCGGGCTTGCAAGGCTTGCGGATAGCTTCCTGAAGCCTGGAGAGCGAGAGGGGTTGGTGCTCACCGATGCCTCTCGCTCTCCAGGCTTCAGCGAAAGCCTGCATTCGCCCCATAGGACGCACACACATTTCCCCTTCATTTTTGGAGGGGGAAAAGTGCGTCCTATGGGGCGAAAAATAATGTACTTTAAAATGCTTCAAGTTGCAGTATTAGTAAACCTTGACCATCCAGTTCCAGGCTTTGGTCAATAGAACTTCACATTTCAGTGAACAGGAAAGGCCATCAGTGGGAGGCATCTCCCTACAACGAGGACCTGCCAGCCATGCTTATCTCACTCATGTCTAAATTCAGCTGCTATCAGCTTGCATGTACGCAATTTTCATCCACTATGTCATTGAGACTACTGCATAGGATCAAAAACAGACGATCAAAGGAAATAGTGCTACATAGGCTTAGCCTCTTGGTTGCACACCATTGCACTGTTCTCTCACCATCTCATAAGGAAGCCACACATACATAAAATATTGCCTTCATGAGTCTACAGTAATTTTCAAAAGAGATGATGAGCCATGCCCCCCCCCTTTTGAGGCCATTATCAGAAATAAGCAACATCTCTTGGGTGCATGCCACAAACACCTCCCAGGTAGGGTTTTGTGTGTGTGAATCATTTCAGAACCTGCCTCTTAGGTTCAGATAGGAGGCCACTTCAGCTTGTGTTTAGAAGGTTGCTTCAGTCCATTTTCTGAAGCTTCACATGACTTTCCCACAGACTATAATGGGGAAATTAACAAAAGTCTCTACCTTTAAAAAAAAATTAGGCAGAATTGGGTGTTATATGCAGAGCTGAGTTGCTCTCGATTTCTAAACAGACTGCATGAAGCAGTGTGATTTGCCTGAGATTCATACCTCATAGAACTGTTGAATTGTAGAGTTGGAAGGCACACCAAGAGCAATCTAGTTGAAACCCCTGAGACTTTTGCACAGCCTTGCTCTCAAGTTCTACACAAATTTTCTCTATAGACATAATTTTATCTCATGAACAATAACTTCCATATGAACTTCTGTCTTTTAAGATCCAGCGAAGCCTGCATTAAGGTCCACCAGTCCATATCAAGCAAATCTTTGCACTTGAGCCTTTGTCTTATTTTTCAAAAAAGGAAACAAATTATTTGCAACCATTGATAGTTTAAAATGAAAGCAAATAGTATTAGTTTTTATCACTCCAATCTTTACAGTGTTAAATCATAGCTCCCAAAAGCTCTGGTGCAAATCATTAGTGTGAGCAAGCCCAGAGTAATCTTGGTCCAGTCTTTCTTCGAAGCTCCGCCACTCTTGGCAGGAAGGGGTCACTTTGAAATGGTATGTATGCTGATGTGCCTGCAGATGAACGAATTGGTCTGTGCTAGTCCTAGGTAAATGTTTTAAGAGTCTGTTTGGTCTTTAAAATCCTGGCAGACTAATTGTTTTTTATGGCTCCTTGGGGAAGATAAAGGGCTTCAGGAGGCCTATTTGCCTCTGTTATGTTTGTGCATTTCAGAACTTCTGATTGTAATGACTGTGTGTGGCCTAATAAAAGTGGCAGCTTGTTTCCTTCCATTTTAAGCCAGTTATGTGATTTTTGGACTATTGCATGCTGGTATAGCCAAAGGGGATTCTTTGAAGACAGGTTATACATCAAGTAGGAAAGAGGTTTCCCTTTTCAAGGAAACAGAAAGCTTGCGACTTTCATTGAAGCCTTTGATACTGTATAAGTTATTTGCGGTCACCTGTATCTTGTCGCCAGGCAGCACACCATGGCCGTTGAAAATGTGAAAGAGGCACAGGGGAAGGAACTCAGAAGCATTTACAGAGCAAAAAGTCTACTCTCTGTCCTTCAGTGTGAATGAATTTCCAGGGCAGGTATAATACAGAAAGTCTGATCCCTAAACAAATTGGGCTGTTATAGTTCGATTGAGCCTCATATCTCAGGCCAACAGAACAAATTAACCTGCTTTGTCTAGCCTATCATGTGAGCTTAAATGGTTTGTGTATTGGTCTATAATGCTACAGTGCAGCATGTACTTCTTTGGGGGTCCTGTTGAAATCAGGGGAAGTTGTGTAACTGGGCTTATTCAGAATACCTGAGAGAGACTCTTACTGAAACTGCATTAGTGAAAATAATGGCTGGTGTGCACAGTGACTAGGTCTGGAGAAACCTTGGTTCAGCTCCCCACATTCACAAAGATCACCAGCCTTCTTCATAGACTGTGATGAGGATAACATGGGATAACGTGACAGGGAAACGAAGACATGTTAGGAGCAGTGTCCCTTAGGTCTGCGACATCTGGTCCTTTGTATGTTTATGCAGAAGTAAGCTTCCTCACTCCAGAATAATTGCGTTTGGGATTACATCCTTGCTTGCGTATTAAAAGAAAGCAAATAAGAGACTGATGTCTGTAATGTATGTTTATGGCCCTCATTATAATAAACTAAAAAATATGCAAGGTCTTTACTCCAAAATATGGCCCTTGATTTTTGAAAAAATAAAATTAAACCATTGACTTTTGCATAAGTAACCAAAAATATTTCAAGAAAACATTTTCCTCACCTTTTCCAGATTGCCCCAAAAGTTCAAAAATCAGATAATTTCAAAAAAATTAACATCAGGAAGTCAATAGGCTGTTTCTGGCCTGCTCCTGTCTTGATGTGTGCGTGTAATAATGTCTTCTTCATGTACTTTAGTAAATTCAGCACATTTGGGCACATTCAAAGAAGTTTGGTATGGAGGATTGCATGTCAACTGCTATGCAGTGAGGTTTTCATGAGAATACTGAACTTCTTTGTCAGTTTATATGTTTCCCATGAATCCCACTGGATAATTCCCATGACAAATTAAGCAGAGATGGATTTAGCACAGTGCGACTGCTTCTCCTGCACTGTGTGTCAAGGTGAGGGTGGCACCGTAACTGATGTTGCAGTGCATATGCAAAACAGACATGGAGAGGGCACCAAATTTTGGCCTCATGCAGGGGGCTGCTGAAATTTGAAAGACCAAAGTCCGCCCCTGATACAGGAGCACTACAGGACTGGCTCATGTGCCTGGTTTGTTCAGCATGTCTATGACATGCAGGTGATCAGTTCTGATTATGCCCAGTAGAGGGCAATAATAACATAACAGAAAAGAAGCAACAGTCCATCTGTCTGTCATTCATCAGTCAGCTGATTCCAGTGATGTGTCAGCTGCAGACTTCTGTTAAAAAACATCCAAGTCATCTTTCTCCACACAAATGGAATTGGTGATTTTGCATTTCTAATATTATAGTGCTCATGCAAGGAGACCGCTCATGTGAGCGCTATATTTTCAGAACTGATACGAAGTGCTATTCTATTAATATTTACGTATTTGTCTCACTAAATTCAACACAATGTACTTCCCAGGAAGTGTGTTTCAAACTGCAGCCTCTGTGGCTAATGCATTTATGTATCATGGAACAAAAACACTCTAAACGTTTGCAGAGGGTGCATGTGCCCCCCTTCCACTATGTTTTGGGCTGATCCATGGTCAGGTTACAAACCAGCATGAAAATAATCTGGCTCTTCCTTACTTTGTTGCTAGGATCATCTTTTTCCTTGCTGTCTGCTCCTTCTGTTCCATGTGCTGTCTGGCAAGATGCTCCCCAACCGCCTTAGCTGGGAATTCAGTTTCACAAGTGTAGCCAAAATCCCTGGCCAAATGTAAAGCTTCTCCTGCAAGCAAACAAAAACAACTGGGTCATTTTACATTTAGTCTTTGGTACTTTACTTTACTTAGAATGTACAGGCACTGCCTCTCTCAACATAGATAGATAAATAGTTATGATTTAAAGCATTTGTACCTGCTCTTCAACAAGAAAAATGCCAGAGCAGATTGCATAAGAGTAGTAAGAAACAAAACAACAACATATTTTTGTTGTTGAAATATGGCATCAAAAATAAAATAAAATACTGATAACCCTGAAGAATGGCAACCACCAAAATCAAAGACTGGGCTTCGGCAAACGTAAACTTTGGCTGGGTTTTTAATCCTTGCTCACAAGACATCATCCAAAATGTATATCTATACTGTACTTTGTGTTTAGATACTACTGTCTGATGCCTTGTTTCTCAAACCAGGTTCCCACCAGCTTAAATCGTTCTTAAGCCATTCCTCATTTGTCTCTAGCCAAGGCATGAACACCTTTGCATGGAGCAAAGACATCCCTGCTCAGTCAACACCTCCTGGTGTGTACAGTACACAGACAGAAATTGAACTGATTCATAGAATCATAGCATTGGAAGGGACCCTGAGGATCATCTAGTCCATCTCCCTGCAATGCAGGAATATGCAGTTGTCCCATAGGAGGATCAAACCTGCAACCTTGGTGTTATCAGCACCATGCTCTAACCAACTGAGCTATTACTGCTCTAAGGCAGTAATGTGAGCACACCCTCACTTTGGATCCAAACCTAACGTATACTTTGTCTTTTGGCAAAGAAGTACTGCAGCTTTTTCAAACCAGGCAATGTTCAGATATGCTGTAAGTAGCACTATGGGATGACTCTCTTCCATGGGCATAGTAGTGAGGTGACATATTAAAGCCCACAACTTGAGTAGGGACAATCACAAGATCACCACCAGCACATCATCCTCATCAACAACTCATCAAAAGGTAAGGTTACCAGATTTTTTCTCAATGAATCCAGGGACACTTTTCAACTTGAATGGATTTTGTCAGGGGACTGATTTGTAAATCTGGGGACTGTCCCCGGGGAATGGGGACATCTGGTAACCTTATCAAAAGGTCCCATGCAATTGGGCCCAAAAATGTGGCTCTGGGCCTTTAAATAATACAGCAGCATCAGGGAATGAATCCACAAAGAAACTGGTCCAATGCTTATACTTTAAAGATCAATCACTTTAATATTGTTTTCTTTCTTAAGGCTATGATATTGTGAGGGGGATATATGGAGTATTAGGGGAGAGGTAGTACCTCTGGTGGGGGATACATTCCACCTTTGTTCCCCACCCTACACTCAGCTCTCACCTGTGGCTCCCAGAAGCTGTCAGCATGCAACAGTAGCCATACCTCAGGAATGGCTTCGACCAGCCAGCTAAACCAGGTGAGGGCAGCCAATGGGTCTCACACCTTCAATGAGTTAGGGACTTCCCCAGCATGTGAAGATAGACTGTGGTGCTGTGGTCTAAACTACTGAGCCTAGGGCTTGCTGATCGGAAGGTCAGCAGTTTGAAACCCCGTGACAGGGTGAGCTCCCGTTGCTCAGTACCAGCTCGTCACAGTGCAAGTAGATAAATAGGTACCACTCTGGTGGGAAGGTAGATGGTGTTTCCATGCACTACTCTGGTTCACCAGTCATGCTGGCCACATGACCCGGAAAAACTGTCTGCGGACAAACACCAGCTCCCTCGGTCAGTAAAGCGAGATGAACGCTGCAACCCCAGAGTCGTTCGCAAGTGGACTTAACTGTCAGGGGTCCTTTACCTTTACCTAAATAGTGGGTCCAATGGTCCAATGGTTGTATTGCCAGATCAGATATGGCCAGTAGGTGGTGCTTCCTGTTTTCATGTTTATTGTAGCTTTAAATCTTTATATTTTTATCTGTATAATGAGGGCTTCATCATATAGCTAACTTACAATGTGGAACTGGTGCTAGATGTTGCTATATATCTGTCAATACAATTAGGACTATATATGATAAGGGCAGGGACGCAGGTGGCGCTGTGGGTTAAGCCACAGAGCCTAGGACTTGCCGATCAGAAGGTTGGCGGTTTGAATCCCCATGATGGGGTGAGCTCCCGTTGCTCGGTCCCTGCTCCTTCCAACCTAGCAGTTCAAAAGCACATCAGAGTGCAAGTAGATAAATAGGTACCGCTCCAGCAGGAAGGTAAACGGTGTTTCCATGGCCTGCTCTGGTTCGCCAGAAGCGGCTTAGTCATGCTGGCCACATGACCCGGAAGCTGTACGCCGGCTCCCTCGGCCAATAAAGTGAGATGAGTGCCACAACCCCAGAGTCGGCCGCGACTGGACCTAATGGTCAGGGGTCCCTTTACCTTTACCTTTATGATAAGGGCTTGGCAACTTAATGAGAATTTGGCCAGCTGCCAGACACCTGCCAGTTTGACAAGTTACCATGCCCAAGACATGAACTGTACTTGGCTCAGCCTGAAGGACAGCTGACGTCATGCACCCTAATTGACCAGACATAAGGCTGGCAGTGCATTCATGCCCAAGTAGGGAGGAAGGTTCACATAATGTAGAACATCTGCATAGCCTGGCATTGCGCCCTCACTAGGGCTATAAAAGCTCCTAACTTCAGAGGCCGAGTGAGTGCTCGCGTTCTACAGGTAAACTTTGGACATTGGTCCCATCAGGATCTGATGCTCATGGGGACTCTGCAGCAAATGAGATGAACCATGAACTTGGTTTTTGCAGTTATCTCCCTAAATATCCTGAAGTGCCATTTTTGCTTATCTTAAATGCTATTTAGTGTTCAGTCTTTGTTTTTGTAAGTCTTTATATTGTAGAGCTTATTAGACTCTATTTTGTAGTATCATTACGTCTTATTGCTAATAATTGTCAATCAATAAACCATTTTCTTCTTCATCTAATAGTCTACTAGTCCTCCATCTGCTGGGATCCAAAAGAACTCCTTGCTTGCTATAACTACTAGGCAGCATAGCAAGACAGAGGTTTCTGCACATGCTGTAAATGGACGTAAGGGGCAGATGGGGCTTGTCAACCTGAGAAGGTAGCCCATCTGGAAGGAAAACTCTGACCCTGAATCTCCACTGCCTTGTGGGAGAAGAAAAGGCTAAGGAGTAAACCTAACACAATCTAGAGTGGAGTTGGTTGGCTGGTGCCTTGTATGCTTTCTCCCAGCAACTCCTGCAGCCAAGCTGGTGCTCTGCTTTCCTTTGGACCACATCAGCGAGACTGAGAGGGGGTCTTGTCTTCTGGGCGGCCCAAGACCGCCATACACACTTCCCAGGCTTGTGTCCCAGGGAGGTCACTTTGGTGCTGCTAACACAATAGTTTGACTTCACCCCCAGAGGCACACTCCATTGTCTTGAGACAGATGTCAACAACAATGCTGTTGTATTATGATTATAGGAAATTTTCTATAATTATGAATCAAGAAATGTTTTTTTCAAATATTAAAAAATGGCATTAAAAAAACAGCTACCAATGACTGGTTGGTAGCTTCTGTTTATTAAAATGTAAGTTAACTCTTTAGAGAATCCATTTCTTTTCGAATTTGGATAAGAGTAAATTGGTTGAAGTTTGCATTGTAATATATGGAAATTAAATCAATTAATTCATTATGTGTTCAGCTATAAAACATGCAGCCAAATAAAGGCCCTAAGATGGACAATATATAATTCTGATTACTTTTGTGTTGCTTGTTTAGAAACAGAGAATTTTCATACAGAATTTTGTAGTTTCATTGGGCTCAATTGCATAACTGTGTAGTAGTTAAAACATCAGGAGGACATATCATACTGAGCTGCAGATATTAATTTTAGAGACAATTTGTTTTCTTTACCCCATCCCTTTACAAGACAAAACACATATTTTCAACAAACAGGTCAACATGTGTCTCTTTTGGCTGTTTAACAGGCACTACCACATCCACAGCTTCTCTCCCCTTCTCCTACTCTGTAGCCTTTATTTTCACAGTCTTCATTCTTCTGTCTTCTCATGAGGATGGAAAAGCAACCTATTTCTCCCCCCCCCCCCATTCCTTAAACAGCAAATGCTGCAGGAGTGCTGATCATTATGCAGGTAAAGCCAGAGAGAAGAGGAGAGGAAATCCATGGATAAGCTTCCTCCTAGGATTGTTGTTTTCAGCTTTCACTCGAGATAGGAGCATCCCTCAGTCTTGGGGAGGCCCAGGAGAGCTTCTTGCTGCTCCTTGCACCTGCCAGCTGAAGCCTGTCAAGGTACACAACCTGGTCCCTCCTGTGGGGCCTTCCAGAAATCTCTGCCTTAGCCCAGCAAACTGTCCTTTTCAATCTTGCAAAGCTCCCTGGCCAATTGTCAAGCAATACAGAAAAAGTCTTGCTTGTTCAGCATCAGCTCTAGCTGTAAATAAAGCAGCCTGTAACCCAGATTGTAGTGAAAACAACGAGCAGTGCAGCATGGCTGCTCTAGCAGTCAGCACTGTGTGTGGGGTCCTCTGAGCAAAGTCGCTGTGGCATTTCAAGATGGCTGTGCGGACAGATTAAAAGGCAGTCCCTTCCCCTAAAGCCCACCATGGGCCCACCAATCCCCCTGCTCTTGTCTACTCTGATTGACAACAGCTGGTCAAAGCTTGAGCCTAAGTGTATTTGGGCTGATCATCAATTACAGTACTACCATAGTGGCAAAGGGAGCAAGTTTCCTGGACTTTGCTGCAGGAGTCCCTGGTTTGAGACCCATCTCCTTAAAACTCCATGTTAGGCTCCTGCCTTCTCAGATGGAGTCGGTTGATGAAACTCTGCTCTGTCTCTTGCACAGTTGCCTGCTCAAGTCCCTGCTGGGGCTTTTACTGCCTACAAGGAAGCGGGGCTGTACCACACTTGTAGAACACACACTTGGCATGCAGAGGGTCCTGAGTTCAATTCTTAACCTCTCCAAATAGAACTGGGAGAAACACTTCTCTGGAATCCTTGAGAGCTGCTGTTGAGCTGGATGGACAAATGACCTGACTCAGCATAAGACAGCTTTCTGTGTTCGTTAGTTAAATAGTCTGCCATCTCGCCACACTCTCAGGGCAGGTGCCTCATTGACATGTTGAGAACAAAGCATGGAAACTTCAGAAACAACAGTTGTCATTCATTGCTAGTAGGAAAAATGTAACTGTTGATCTTTTGTTTTCATCTGCAGTTACAGTAACATGCTGGAACCTGAAGAAGAAGTGTATCTGAAGAAGTGTGCATGCACACGAAAGCTCATACCAAGAACTGACTTAGTTGGTCTTTAAGGTGCTACTGGAAGGAATTTGTTTTGTTTTGATGCTGGAACCAAAACCACTTCAAAAATTCAAGAAGGCAACAAGTAAGGTATTTATATCATGATATTACAAAGCATACCTTCTACTAAGGATGTTAGGAGGGTGACATTTGCTGCTTTCCTCCTCCCTGCAGGCAGATTGAGCCCCAGCCTGTCCAATTTTTCTCTTAAGCAGCGTCCTCCATTCTTGGATTTTGCTCTGTCAGGGAAAGGGGAGGGAATGGAAATACAAAGATTCATTGTTATCCTTTCCCATTTTTTCTTACTTAAATAATTCCTCAAATGAGTATCTAAGAGCTGCATGTTCCCAATTTGCAGTACAAGGCCCTCCTCAGCAGGAATTGATAGGTACTCTCAGCAGCTGGAGCTAGTAAATGAGAAGAATGATGTTGCTGAGGGCTAAATGGCATGTTAAGTGGGGAAGCCATGACTTGATGTTGCTTTCTTTCCCCATAGGAACCATTGTGAGTAGCAATTGAATCAGTGCCATAGTGTACATGAGTGTGCATGTGGCTAACCTTTCCCCACAAATTGATTTCATGGTGCAGATCACTTAGTGGGGCTTCCAAAAATTTCCTCAACCAAATTTCTCCCCAGATTTTTGGAGTTTTGAATGATCAGGTCTTTTTTTCCAAAGTGAAACTGACACATTTGATTTTTCTCCCCATTGTTCCTTTTTGATTTTCAGATTTGTACAGCACACTTTGTACACACAGCCTGTTCCTTCAGTTTATTTGTATGCAAATACTATGTGCATTGATAAAATACATCAACAAAACAAATGTGATATGATAGTACCTACAATTGTAATAGAAGGCTTTTTTTGTGCCGTGTTTGACCAATCTATGACAGCGTATGGGCACACTGGAAAGAAACTTGATGCAGTCATATCAAGATTGTTTTGGGGGCAGTGTGCTTTATAAATGCGTTGATGTGCACTGGTAACAAAAGCCGAGATAATACAAATGAATGAGGAAAAATAGACTGTGGAAAACGGCACATGTCCCAGATTCCAAATTAAATTTTACAAATGCCTCTACTTAAACTGGATTCAGGAAAAGTGAAATTTGGAGCACAGCAAATCAGAGAAACAAATAAAGCAAGAGAATGAACAGAGGAAATCCTCTCATCTCTAAAACCACTCCTCTGAAAGGGACATTAGGTGGGGAACTGAAAGCATGCAGGTACAATATGAGTAAAAGTTGGGGTTTCTGATGTACTGGCATTCTCTTGACTTCTACTTAGAAAGGGTTATCAAACAAAAAGTAGTGTTACAAAAATAGTCCTGTTCCTCTCGCAGATTTATGGGTTTCAGAAGTGACCCCCTGAATGATACTAGTAAAAAGGAAGAAAATGAATGACTTTGATTCTATTAACAGAGCTTTGCACCAAGAAGAGCAAGAATCTTCCCACCATTCGCCAATTTAATTACTCCATGGCTTTTGCTATTAACTAGATTATTTGTTTTGTGTTTAATCTGAGAAAGTCACATTTCTTTGGTCATTTTTTTTCATGCAAAGTCATTTTGTTTCAACACTCATGTTTGTTTCCCCCTTACTCATGTTTGTTTCCCCCTTCAATGAAACTTGTAACTCCCCTTCCCCTGTCATCTGGGTCAACAGTGATCACAGAGCTGATTTTGAAGCCTGTTCCTTGTGACTGCCACTTCATTTCCCCAGAATACCCCAGATCTTATATTGTTCTGTAGGCTTTCTTGCAGGAGGAGCAGCATAAATTAATGGCGGTCACCATTAGGAATGACCATCGTGTGAATCAGTTGTCATTTCTCTCCCAAATATATTGAAGTGATGCATCATCTAAGCCAGGCTTCCTCAAACTCGGCCCTCCAGATGTTTTATGGCCTACAACTCTCATGATCCCTAGCTAGCAGGACCAGTGGTTAGGGATGATGGGAATTGTAGTCTCAAAACATCTGGAGGGCCGAGTTTGAGGAAGCCTGATCTAAGCACTGTGGAGAAAATAAAAGGTAGAGTGGCCATTGAAACAATGTGTCTGCAGGAACTATCAGTGAAAAGTTCAAATGGGTCTAAGTGTGGTAACAAAAGCTGAGCCCATTCGTGCCCATTCATTATTTAATGCATTCATTCTGAAACAAATGAAAATTTAACCAAATGAACTCCATTTTATATACATTCCATAGAGATGATGCCTAGTTGGTGATTGGGAGAGGAGGGATATTGTTTCTATTTTATTTTTGGACACAAACGTTGTCTAACAGATAAAACCACAGCCAACAATTAAAATGCTACAACAAAAAGCTGCTTATGTTTCCTCTATTATTTCTGGTCTTCCTTGTTGAGGCAATCATTTTTTGATGTTGCTGTCAGTCGGAGGGACAGATTCAGATGAAGTAATCACTTCAGGAAACAGATTCCAGAGGAGGCACCATTTCTGTGCCTCTGATCAATCTGTCTCAGTGTTCCCTTTTCCATGAAGAGCCTGAGGTACAAAAAGGTCTGAAGAACTCATCTCTTATAAGCCCAGCCAAGCTGAGCAGGCACAATGACATGCCATCCAAGGCCCCACTGAGTCCAACTCAAGTGTCCCTATATCTACCCCATGCAGTTGCACACAGCTTTCCCTTACCTTCTCAAAATCCCTCCTAACAGAGAGGCATTGAGGCATTCTGGTGGGGACAAGCGTCTCTTCACTTCTGCGATGGTCACTTTGTATTTGGAAGTGGAGCTGAGTAAAGATAAACGGCCAGGAACCGAGCAAAAGAGGTCTGTGGGATTGACTACACACGTGCCACCTGAAAAGGTATACATGACATGCGTTAGGGGGAGGCTCAGAGCAGGAGTTTTCAGGATGAAATGTTCCTGGAACACATTTGAGGGAAAGTTTTGCTTAATTTGGGAATTATGCCTGAATGGGGGGTGGGAGCACAAGTAAGGTCTGTGGGGCCAAGCACACCAGCCCTGCTGCCAACACTCACCTGTGTGCTTGCTCTGCCTGTTCCATCCCTGACCTTCCTGTCTTGAGTGGGAAAGTAGGGAAGGGAATTCTAAGCACATCTGATTGAACACACTTAGAAGTCTCCTTGGAATAATGCAAGGTTCTCAGTTACAGGGAAGTTTCTAAGCACATTCGGCTAAATGCACTTATAAATCTCCTTTAGACTTTCCATCCCCAAGACTGCTGGGGATGGAACTGACATGCTCAGTGACATGCAATCCTTTCCATGGGTTGATCATTTTAATGCCTGAATAGGGTTTTTTATGTCTTTCCCAGTTTTGTCCATTTTAAAAGCACAATTTCATAGCAGAACTTGTTATTGTTTTTTTAAAAAGTACCTCCAAAACTGTATCAAACAAAGAATTTGCACAACATGTAAGAACTTCAAATAGTTAGTCACAACAGGCTATTTGCAACCAATTACAATGATTTCTTCCCTTTTTATATTTTGGTTCTGGAAGATCTCTTCTTCTTCCAGGAAAATATTTTTGCATATTTATTTCGGGCTTTTTGTTCTGTGATTTCTTCCCAGAACTGCCACTTGCAACTGTGACCTAACCTCTAGCGTGATAGTGATACTTAGGCATTGTCACTACTACAGCTGCAATTCTTGGAGTATATCGCTTCAGACAGAGGATTGCACAAATACTGTATATCCTTCCCTGTACATAGACAATTAGATGTCAGGGAGAAGGTTTCTAGCATTCTATTTTTCTATGCATGTATCTCCCCCAATAAAAGCATTCACGCACACTTTCTGCAGTCTGAAGAGGGGCACTCTTACCACAGGAGCTGCTGTTTGTGTAGGCTAAGTTTTGCAGTGGTAAAAATTATTAAAACAGGTTTAAAATGCTATTTGTATTCTATATTAGCATGCGGTAGATGTTTAGATTAATACAAGTGATACATACACAAGTGGTTTACCAAAGGGTACTTGGGAAGGACGACGACGACGACAATCCAGGTAACTAACATGTACCAGTATTTGTATCATGTACATTCTGCTTTTTATTACATTTGTAGAAGTTAACATTATTCTTTGAAGCAGAGTTTATAGCAATTATATTCCATGGATTTACACAAGGCAATGGCACACTTGAAAATATTTGCGATGTTCCCAGAAGAGGCATTCATTAATTGTTGTAGTCCATGCCCTTCTCCTTTTTACATTTTGTTTTCACAATTTCTAAGTCATGATTTCTGTATCTATGCCTAGTGCATTTAAGTGGTTAATCACGATTTCTCCCTATAAAAGCCAGTCCCTCAATATCTCAATCGCATTGTGAGGAAAAGCAACAAAATGTAGGATGTGCTGAGAGAAGCAGACCATCCCACTCAATGGCTTGATTTGGGGTGACTCAGATAGAGAACTGGGTGAGGCCTCCATTGCAATGATGTCTTTCCTTTCTCCCATATAAGTGAATGGGGAATGTAAGGTCTGCACACCTGAAGGCAAACCTGCGTTCCCGCACTCACAGTGGGTGCCTCAACCCTCACAAACAGGGATCCCCCAGAAAGCAAAAGGCCCCTTCCACACACAAAGTGTCCCTATTCTATTTATGGGCATCACAATTTGCCTGCCTGCCTGCCTGACTTTATCTATGCCGCTTTCCATATTTTCTGATTTTACCCTGCCTCCTCTGACAGAGACCACATATGCAGTTTGCAAGGAGACAAGCTGCTTCCTTGCTTGCTGCTCAGGGGTCCCAGCAATCTATGGCCAACCCACTCTGTCACTATAATAGGGGCTTCACTAGAAAATATATCTGCGTCTATATCTCTGTCCCTATCTAACTAGTGATTTTATAAATTGCCATTTAGGAAAGAAAACAAAGTCTCAAATTAAACGACCAACAATGAAAGACCAACAAAATACTGAAACTCAGTCATCTTAATAAATGTGAGTATTTTCAAAGGAAAACACAGGCTTCATAACTAGTTGAACTCTTTGTGTGTGGGGGGGGAGGTTATTTTATTTTTCCAAACTCTCCTCCTGCCAAATTGTACCTTATGCTTTTTCACCTACATATAGCTTTGAATAAATAATAGTCTTCCTGTGCATCCAGATTTCAGTTCAGCAAAATAATGTGTAAATGATGTTAATTATATTGGAAGGTACTATTTATTTCAGCTCTTGATATATTTGCTCGTAGGCAGGTAGAGAATTACCTGCAGCCATAGATCTTTATATTACAATGCAAGAGACAAATTAAGTCTACATTTTACAAACAATGAGGAAGTGCAGCAATGAAATATTAATATTTCTCTTTTACAATCCAACCCATATGTGCACAAACAATTTGTGCTGAATAAATAATTGCTCCTTTAATAAGAAAACATTTTGTTCCCACCTGCTTTATCTTTTTCAGCGCAGGCTTTATCATTCAGCAAAATGCATCAATTCCAAAAAGGCCACAGTAGTCTTCTAAAATGAAACTGACTCAAAAAGTGATGCCTTGTAAAACAACACTGAGCAGAAACAATGGCCAGATCCAAAGAATGGCTAACTTGAGGTGCCCCTTGGGGGTTTCAATGTGCCCAGTGGGATTTTTGACTCTTTCTCCTGGAGTGACAGGCCCCTGCCTGCCACATCGCAAAGTATTTTTGAAAGCCCTCGCCGATTTCAAAAGTGCTTTGCCTTGAGGTATGCGCCACTGCTCTAGCACAGGTGCAAATCAGCACTGGGCATGCAGAGCTAGCTGTATCATTGGATCGTGGCCAATGAGGATAGGGGGGAGAAGGAAAATGTCGTGGGAACGTAAAAGGCATTACTTATCCAGTGACATAAGGGCAGGATGGTAAATGGAACTTCCCAGTGAACTATAATGAAGATATGAAGCAGGGTCTGTCCAAATTATGGCTTAAGCCTGCTGGGCAGGCTTCATGGGAAACCTCAGTGTACCAGCTGCACAGCCCACCCACTGAACAAAGGGAAAGCCTGGCCCTGGAGGAAAGAGCCAGCAGCCAGTTCTTGAGCATCTCCAGGGATGCTGCCCTCAGCTGACTCCTTGGTTTCTCCTCAGCATCCTTGAGACTTGGATGCCCGACTTCTCTTCTGTCACTGTCCTTTGATACTACGCTCTTCCCCACCATTCTTCCCTATCATGCTCAACATGCTTGATAGGAGAAAAATGTTCCCTGGAGGCTTCCCAAGGT
This sequence comes from Podarcis erhardii, assembly GCF_964252035.2. Classification (NCBI taxonomy): domain Eukaryota; kingdom Metazoa; phylum Chordata; class Lepidosauria; order Squamata; family Lacertidae; genus Podarcis; species Podarcis erhardii. The sequence goes on along the minus strand of NC_138507.1, from coordinate 4,130,995 downwards.
TGCCCAACACTAGGACCAGCCCTGATGAAGTGGGGCAAATTCCCTAACTGCACGTAAGTAGGCAATGCACCATTTTCCAGGATGAAGTGGTAGGCCCACAATACTTTTCTCTCTTCAGGAGAATTGAAGGTGGCATGATAGGAAAACATTTTATTCTACTGTCATGACTGTTCAAGCAGATGTTAGGGTGCCAAACTACAAAAGGGCAAAAACTGCTTTTCAGAATCAGCAATGGGATGGGAAATGTAAGTGACTGCATTACGAGCCATGATGGCCCTATGGTGCCACTCCCAGGAGAAGAAAAACTACCATTTGTCTCTAGTCTGAACACAGCGCACTGAAATGATGTTTTGGAGAAACTTCTGTATTCTGCTAATCCCACTCTTTATAAACAGCATAATATGGATTGAAAAGTTATATTCACATTAATGATTGAATTCCATGCCTCATTTTTCATGCTTTATGACCCGAAACATTCCCAGCTTCAAAAACTCTGGAATATGAGATGATTCTTAAACACAGTGTCCCAGTCTCTATCATAGCACCTTAGAGCCAAAGCTTTGATCCACAAACCATGAAGTGACATGAAGCAGTTGCCTTGGGCAGCAGATTCCTGGGGCGATGCCTTTTCCGCACCTCCTGTTTCTATTTATGTACACATTTTGAAACATCAAGTCATCACTAAGCATGGGGTGTGGGTTGGTGGACTTTGTGTGTAATGTGCGAAAACATCCAGAATGGTATATGCCAATTGTCACCACTAAAGGCTGGATTAACTACTATATACTAACAGCTGGAGCCAGAGAAGAACTCTGCTCATGAAATGGGCCTTTTTTGGACTCCCTTTCCATTGCAGCCCCTGATAACTCCAAAAGTCACTCCTGATGGTCAAGATGGAGGCTGAAGGGGTGGGGTGTCAATGGGATTTGGGGAGGAACTACAGCTTTAGATCTAAGCCTAACAACTCAAACAAAAAGGGCATCCTGCTAGAGCATAATTAGCAAGAAATGTGGGGCAGAAAGCCAGGTTTTATTTAGTCACTGAATTCACCGTCAGATTCTGCATTCCTGTGGCAAATATCTCTGCCCTTTCCAGTATTAACTGTCTAGAATTCAAGTCAGTATTTACTGAAGAATGGTTTTTATAGTGACTTCTGGCACTTTGAGTCTTTATGATTGATGTTTCTATCCCAAACTGTGAAAGCTAGAACTACCTATTTAAAAATAAATACAAATTAAACCAATGCAGTGGTACCTTGGGTTAAGAACTTAATTCGTTCTGGAGGTCCGTTCTTAACCTGAAACTGTTCTTAACCTGAGGTACCACTTTAGCTAATGGGGCCTCCCGCTGCTGCTGCGCTGCCGGAGCACGATTTCTGTTCTCATCCTGAAGCAAAGTTCTTAACCCGAGGTACTATTTCTGGGTTAGCGGAGTCTGTAACCTGAAGCATATGTAACCTGAAGCGTCTGTAACCCGAGGTAGCACTGTACACTCCCATAATGGCGTAGGATTTCTTGGCCAATGAAAGTTTCAGTCTATACATTTTAAACAAGAAAAAGAATCACTCCATGAAGGAGCCAACCAGCTACCTGCCATATACTTCAGTTCTTGTCAAAGAAAACACCTGGGAAGCAGACTTTCAACTTTTATCCTAAAATCCTAGCTGGATTCAAAATTAGATCTCATTGACCTAGATGGGTTTTCTTTCATGACAACTGGACTTCACAACTATCCTATGCTAGCTACACGGAAGCAAGTCTCATTGTGCTCAGTGGGATTTACACCCAGGAAAGTGTGGAAAGGATTGCAATCTTTTTTTAAAAAAAAAAGGTGTTTCTAAAATATTTTAGAGCAAGTTTTGGCATAACACAAGGAAGAATTTGATGAAATGTGATGTCTAGGCTTCCAAGCAGGGCTGTCTTTACCCAGGGGTGCAAGGGGTGCAGAGCACCCAGGCACCAAATTTGGGGGGGGGGGGCGTCAAATGTATACCTACTGTTTTCTGGTCCCTCTCGATCAGCGGCAGTGAAAAGCAAAGGAGCAAAAGTACCCGCCCCGCTCCTCCATCGCTCTGTTACTCAGCAGCAACAAATATCCCCGACGAGTCAGGAAACAAAAGCAGTTTTTTTCACTACATCATTGTTACAGGTGAGCGATTCCCGCTCCCCCCAAAAAACTCCACAACTTTGAGTTCACCCCCCTAAAAAAGGTCAACAACTTTGGCTTCCCCCCTCCCCAAAAAAGCTCAATAAAAGTTAATTTGGGGATGGCTAAACTAAATTTGGGGGTGCTGGACAGATCTTTGCACTCCAGTGGCCCATGTGCTAAAGACGGCCCTGCTTGCAAGCCTATGTACTTGGGACTAGCCCTCACAGATCTGTGAGGTCCCTTTCGGAGCAGAGGTGGATTTAGGAGAGTGCGGCTGGTTCCGCAGCACTGGGCACAGAGCCTTGGGGGTGATGGAGAAAGCGCCACAACTGTGATTTAGAATGGAGTGTGAGAGGAAGGGAGTGCACCACATTTTGCTGTTGTGCAGGGTGCTGCTGATTTTGAGGCCCACAATAAAGAGGTCATTTCTTGGTGTGCCCAAAAGTTTATATAGGCTTCAAAAACCAACACCTTTATTGGAATGACAAACATATTGACCAACTTTTTTTTTTTGTAAGCACACTTTCCACCTACCAGGCACTGTAAGTATCTCACAGATATAGAATCATAGAATTGCAGAGTTGGAAGGGATCCTGAGGGTCATCTATCTAGCCCACCCCCCGCAATGCAGGAATCTCAACTAAAGCATCCATAACAGATGGATGCTTAAAAACCTCCAAAGAAAGAGAGTCCATAACCTCCTAAGGGAGTCCATTCCACGGTCTAACAGCTCTTACTGGCAGAAAGTTCTTCCCAGCGTTTAGTCAGAATCTCCTTTCTTGTAACTAGACTCCACTGGTTCTGTTCCTACCCTCTGGAGCAGCAGAAAACAAGCTTGTTCCACCCTCCATAACTGCAAATACCACAGAAATAAGGGGAAGGTTCAGGCTAATTAAGATTGGGCTGCTATTTGGAAGTTCTATTGAAAACAATGTGCCACAGAATACAGGAGGAATACATGGGCATAGCCAGGGTTAAATTTTTTTTGGGGGGGGCATGCTTTATATTGGATGAGGCAGAACTGAGATATCTGTGATGCAATTGGTCAGTTAGTTAAGTTTTTCTATTGGGGATAGCTGCCCCCCAGCACCCCCCTGGCTACATTCACATGTGGAAAGTGCCTTACACCAAATTAGGAGGTGTGCCCACCTAGCTAGCAGTTGTCCAGGTCGCAGGCAGAGGTCATTTCACATCAGCTTCTACCTGAGCCTTTCAATCTAAGATGCCTGTCAGGATAGACAGTGCTGGGCTAGATGGAGAAATACACCGTCCATTCGTATGGATTTTCAAGGGTAAGGGTTTTTTTTTTTTTAAGCATTTAGGGGGTTAGGAATGGTAGAAAAATTGCTACCTGAAACAGTGTTCTTGTTTTTTTTAAAAAAACCTCTGTTTCTCATTCCATTGTCACAATATCCATGCATTCTACTCATCTATGATTAAACTTCCATGCAGATCTGGCTGAAAACATCATGCTGCCTATTCCACCATCCAAATCTGTCCCCCTGCAGAGGACTGTGGAAATCATAGGAGCAGTTCCCATTCTGTGCATTTTTTAATTATTATTTTTTACAAAACTGAGTTCAGCTTAAGGATATGTGGGGGGGGGGGTTCTCTATCCAATTCCCTTATTTTCTGAGGGCTTGCTCTGCTTTGATGGTGCCACTCCTCCAAAATTGCAGATTAACTAGGAGAATTTTAAAAACCTTTTGCTGGGACTGGAAAATGCACAATTTGCCTCCACTTTCAGTTCCTACAGTTCATGGTCACGGTCTTCTCCATCTACTTTAGAAATACAGTATGTATACACATGTCTGTGTAGAAAACATGGCAGAAAAGCAACCCTGAAGTTGTCATTCCATGATGTATCGAGATTCTTTTTGTGCAATGTTTCACTGGTGTGCACAAATGTGCTCCTTTCCATTAGTAAAAGATTGCACAAAGGAAAATCAATACAACTGTGTGTACAATTCTATCAATGCAATTAATTAATGCGCGCGCACACACACACACACATGCATACATTGGTAACGCAGGACAGAATGAAAACATGAAGGAACTTAAGCAAATCATGAACCCACAGCACTGTATAGAAAATTTGGGAACAAAAAATTGGAGGAATGGAGGACTCTGAATGCATTGATTCTCTTTCAAAACACAAGCCTGCACAATTTATAAAGAATGCCAAGAAAATTCAGAGGAGGATTATTTTGGAAGCACCTCTAATTCAAGCACATGAGTGATCAGCCATGTCTCCACACCACAAGACAAAGACCAAATAAAATGCATATTTGCTGCCATGTAACATGAAGCAGCACATAGAGTGAAGAAGCATGCTTAATTCCACCACCCTTAGGACCGAAATAAAGTTAGCATAGCCTCAGTATTTCAGTTGGATTGCAATAATTCTCTAGCACTTTATAACCTCTCATTACAGAATTGATCTGAGTTGCATTAGTTTTGTAGAAACCAAGTAACAGCTCTGTCATAAACACATTCCTTAAAACACAAATTCCCAAAGTCCTTCATTCCACACAATTGGTGTAATCTTGAAAAAGTTACCTACACCTCAGTCTTATGGAAACCAAAGCCCCTTGCCTATGATGGGGTGGGGGTGGGGAAAGAAGGAATCTCCAGTAAGCAAGGTTTACTTTGGAGTAAACTTTGATGCTTGTCTGTGTATTTCATCTCCCTAGGTAAGCAGGATTTAGCACGCCCAACTTCCTCTGGATTTCCCCCATGCAGTGGGACTTGTAGAAATTTCGTTGGGGACTGCAGCCTATTCTTACTTGGCCAGAGAAAGCAACACAGCCCACCCAACCTGTTACATCTAAACGTTTGGGATGAGGCGGGTTTACATCCCTGCTTGGGAAGGCGCTTATTGGAGCCTACCGTGAGCCTAACCCAAGAGAAGACCGATTCAACGCAGGCTGACAGCATTTGGGAGCAATCCCCCAAAACACAGCGGGGCTTTCTCCAAGGAAGGCATGCAAAGGATCGGGCTGTGCTCCCATGGTGAGCAACGCAAGGGGATTGCTGCGACGTACTTCTGAACCGAAGAGGCTTCCGAACGCTTGAGCACAGCGATGGAAGTGAATGGGGGAAATGGCTTGAAATCCTAATACAGTACTCCCTCGTTTGGGGCGGGATTTCCCAAGACGTTCCCGTGACCCGCGAGTCCCAAGCCCAGGCAACTGCTGAGATACTCGGCTGCTAATCTTTCAGCCAAGCCAAACAACCCTCCCCACGCTCCGCAAGCTGTACCCTCTTAAAACCCAGCCGCGCTTATTCCAGCCGCTCCCTCCTCCGCCTGGGCGCGTTTCCTGCGGCCTCCTTCATGAACCAGTCAGGCTTTTCCCCACACCCCGCCTCACGTCTCTCCTTTCCTGCCTTCCTCCCCCTTCCTCTCTTTTTATTGTTGTGACTCCATTTGAAACCAGCTCGGCTGGAACTATTAATTAAACAAGCGCATTAGGGCTTTTAAATGGGACTCAATTTGCTTCCTGGAAAAAAAAAAAAGAGAGAAAAGAGACAGCAGCGTTAATGACAATACATTAAGGGCAAATTATACGTATTATGGGATTATCAAGATTTGGCCAGATAAGAGCTAAAGAGTGGGGAGGGAATTGGAATCTAAGGGGGCCGACAGAGAACGGCTGGCGAAGCAAGCCAGCCTCGCCCGGTCTCCTCAGGTTGCTTTCTCAGAGACCGGGACACTAGCTCAGCACAGTTACGCGCGCCTAAACCCCGCGGATGCGCAACGGGTGGTTGTGGGTGTCGGAGGTGCTATAATAATTCTAAGGTATCATAAGTGCACAAGGTAAACACAAACACATGATAAAAAACCACATGTCTGAAATAGTACAGGAAAGAAATCCAAAAGCCATCTGGACTCTTAATGACCCATATATTTCCTCTGCAGAAGGAAGTATATTGGAAAAAACCTCTCCCAGTAGTTCTTTTCGCTTACAAATCTAGTGAAAAGAGAATATTTTGTGAATGAATAGGGGAGGTCTTGGGACAATGGTTTCAGGAACTAGCGTATTTACCATTTAAAAGATGGCCCAGACTGGCCGAGGTGGGGCGATCAGGAAACAATATCAGGTATCTTGACAAACAGGAGACAAGCCACACTCCCAAATTTCTGTTGTAGACCGCCTCTTTCTGAGATGCGTGTGTGATGCTTCTGGTGGTCTTTAGGCAATTTCTAAGTGTTTAAACACACCTTTGTCCGGGGTCCTCCTCTTCTCTGACCGATCATGGACTTAGGAGACACTGAAACCCCTTCATGTTGAGCTGTAAAAGCCAAGACCATTCCACCCACCCCCGTAAAACAGGGTTCTCAGTTGTGCCCTGCATTCCGCAGAGACTCCACGCCGGCTTGGGGAAAGCGTCCGTGGGGCTTCCTTACTAAGGGTTTTAGGGGTTTGAAATGGAGGGAGCAGAAATTAATATTATTTGTTTTTACTTCAATATTTAAAGATGGAAAGAACAGCGGTTGAGGACTAGAGCTAGGCGTATCTTGGAGTCGAGAAGAGAGAAGGACTCAGGGAGAGGACTATGAGACAGAAGAGGCCTGTGGTGGATCAGGTCTAACAGAGCACATCCTTTCAAAAAGATTAACCTCTTGGACATGTTTCTGCTGGAATATGTACTGTTGTAAAATGTGTACACATTTTTTAAACCCACTCCCACATTAAAAACAATAGTCAAATAGAATTCAACAGAACAGCTATAGTGAAGCAAAAATAGACAACAGAATGTGGGTGTAGGACTCTCGCGTCGGACGCCTTGCGCCCATAGGAGCCAACATCTGGGGCCCAGGAACCTTCGGCCCCCTCCAATAAAATATTGGATGGGGCCATACCCCCCCCAAAATAAATAATAATGAGCAATGCCATTCAAATAGTGTTTTGTGATTGATTATTGGGGGGGCTTACCAGCCCCCCAATAGTTTATTTAAGTTGGCACCCCTGCTTTCGCCCTAGGAAGAGGGATCAGATTAGCTGGATTTATTTCCCAGTAAATATGCCTACGATCCGCTCAACCTCACCTCATCCCTAACCTTGCCAGGTGGTTTAGGCCAGGGGTGTCCAAACGTTTTTCAAAGAGGGTCAGATTTGATGAAATGAACATGCATGAGGGCCGACCAAAGTTGTTGACCTTTTTTTAGAACCACAAAGGGGGAACTGCCTGTGGGGGACGAATTAAACCGACCGGCGGCCGGATTAGGCCCCCCAAACGGACTTTGGACATGCCTGGTTTAGGCAAACTGGTGGTTCAGCCATTCCTTCCAGTTTAGGTATGGGACGTAGTAACGCTGGCCTGCCTCACAGGTTTGTTGTGAAACGATTGCTGAGCTAAATGTGGCTAATGCTTTTGAGAGTACTCAAGAAAAACGCTGCGGTGCTAAAGTCACAAACCAGCCGGAGTCAAGCATTTTAAGCCACTGATTCGAATAAAATAGTTAAGCACATGTTTTGTTGTTGAAATTAATTTAACGAAGTCCGATCTTCTGGATATCAGCTTGGAAGTGAGCCTTACTGCCAAATAAATGCAAAAGGGTCGCGCAGGATTGAATCCTATATGTAATTCTTTCACAGAATAGCCGTATGGATATGATAGACAGGTCTTATCTTTCCCCGCGCCGATATGAAGAATATTCTGCGAGATATACTAACAAAGTCCCTTTAGGTTTTACCTTCTGTTTAGGCGTTTACAGTAAAACAAACGGTGGCTCGTCTGTCCCATCTGGTTTCTCTGCCTAATTCCCTATTCTCTACACCCAGTATGAACAGGGTCTTTTCTAACACGACATATGCGTCGTGATATATTCTGCCAGAATGTACCATAAATGCAAAACTTGGAGCTATCCTTAAAAAGGAAGAAAGAAAGAGATTGTTTGGTCTTAGATATTTGCCCCCTAGAGCTTCACTCCACCCCTTAATAAAAACTCTCTCCACCCCTCTCCCCCCGCACCCAATGAATGAGTCATTAGGCTGCAGTTTCATCATTAAGTGCCTCAAATTAAAATTGCAGATCAAAGGACCACGATCAAACCCCGGATTGCAAGGGATAGGCAGCGCCTTAAGTAAACACATAAAAGGCAGAAGGCAGAGAAGGGGGACGTCTATCCAGGCTCTCTATTGGTTAGGCTGGTTTTTTGGTGACTGATGCTCAGACTTTTAAGAGCCTTTCTATTTTTTATTTTTTTTAATCAAATAAGATCTGACAATGTTTCTAGCTTCGCATTAATGCCTCAGCCTTCTCATGTCAGTCACCTCTAAGCGATTTGACAAACTCAAGATCTCTTAAAACGGGAAGAGTTCAGATCATATTAATTCCCCAAAAATGTTTTGATTCAAAGTAGTTTGTATTTTACGTTGCCAAGGGCAATCGAGAAAGAGTGTGCCGATAGCCCGGGCCTTCTTTTTCTCTTCATGGCCCAGAGGCGATAGCAGTATTTAAGCTTCTGAAATTAGCCTGGGGCAGGGAAAGATGGATGATCACAAAGCGAAACAAGAGCCGCCCCCCCCTTTCTCCTTTTTTTTTGAGTTTGCCATTTCATAAAACGACACAGGAGGGCCAAGTGTCACCGTGTTGTCTTTTTTTTAAAAAAAGGACTCCAAAATATTTAGTGCAGAAGCCACCAGTCTATCCCTCTTATTTACTCGTTCCAAGGCAGGCAAGCAAAACATACGAGACTCTTAAAAAAGAAAAAAAAGCAGGTTCCAGGCTGCTAATTGTCGTTTAGAGAGGAATTCCTAAAACAGAATACTGATTTCTAAGAAACTATAAAAAAGAGGGGAGGAAAACTGGGCGTGGCGGCGGGGAGAGAAAAAGATGTTTCTTTTTGCCGCCATCCTCAGCAATGATTAAAAATTGCAGACGACTCTTGTAAATAGAAGGTTTGCATCTTCGGGAGAGATTTCTTTTGAAAGGGCCGATCTGAATATTCAACTTTTAAGGCAAAGCTTCACTCGTCTGTATGTACAACATTAATATGATCTCTGCAGAATTTGGGCCCTCAGAAAGATTACCATATCAAAGCAGGCGCCTGCGGCTAGAGAAGCTATCGATACGCTCGCAGTAGGTAAAGTAAAGATTATTGGTTGTGATGGTGCGAGGAGCGGAGCTCCGGGCAAAATCCTGCACACCATTAACTGGAAGTGATAGCGGTGGGAGCTCGGCCACCGAATCGGGGGCAAATATTGGCTCTGGCTTGTAATTAGCTCGCCAACACCTCAGTCCTGCAGCCCCGACCTCCTCCCGCCCCCCTCACCGCCACCGCCCAAACCCACACAAAAGAAAAGGCCCCTTCCTGCCCGGGTCTCATTAAAAAGCAAACACTCCACATCAGGGCACCTCCAATGTCTCAGCTGGGACAGGCCTAGTCGGAGGAGGAGGAGGAGGCAGGCAAGAGGCTGCATTTTGAGCAGACGGGGGCGGGCGGGCTTGGGCCGAGGACTTTGTTGGAAGCGGGGCGGGGAGTAGGGGCACTTGGTTAGTTTTCGAATTACAATTGGGCAATCTTGGCTGTAGGGCCAGAAGGCCCGGTTTGAAATGTACATGGATTTCCCCAGTTTCTTTCTGTTCTATACCTTCTATAGTCCTTACCAGTTTTCCTCACCTGTTTAGTAAACAGTATTAGTATTTTGGAGTCGTCCTTTCAACTCTATCATTTCCCTCTATATTGAAATTAAAGGGTGTTTTTAATGTCTTTATGGAGTTAGATTTTCCTTCCTCTTTCCTCCTGCTTCTTCCCAAAGTGAAATCTTTTCTCTCTCCCCACCTCGAATCCCCTCCCTCTCTTCTTAAAGCCGCTTCCCCCCTCAGATAATGACACCAAACGCTTAAAATATGAGGGGAGCCCGGCTTCATATATTTGCATCGATGCAGCGAGAGAGAGAAAAAAGAAAGGGCCCCGCTGATTTATGCGGAAGGTTCCACAGCGATCGGGATCCGTGTGCCTTGATGACTGCTAACACTTTTTCCCTAAGAATCACATGACAAAATATTTATTATGTATTTCGAGGACTCATTTGAAACGTATAGGTTCATCTTTGATATTTGTCCCTGATTTCACAAGAGGCGTTGCGCGGAGGGCGGGGGATGGGGGCTCAAGGTGTCGGAGCCATTCAGCTCTTAAGATGAGTAGAGAAACAGCCTCCTTGCATTTTCATGCTGGATTTCACCATCAGCCTTTAAATCCTTGAATGACTCGGTCGCCTTTTGAAAAACGGAACGGTAAGGAGGGAGAGAGCAGCCTTGCTTAACTACAATCAGTCGCTCAGGTAATTGGAAGCTCCTTGCCAGGAGAGAGCTGGAGACGACATCAACTCGATAAGAAGGACTCGAGAGGAAAAACCTCCTTCAGATGGGAGATTAGAGTCCAGTCAAGCAGTTACAGACACAGCACCTCAGTTGATGGGGATTCAGCATTTGCCCGTTTCTCCGGTCAGGATCCAGCCCAAAGAAGCAAGCGCACTTCCTCATAATGAATATGAACCAAAATACAAGAAACCAACATGCAACTCCTCTCCCCACCTCTGGCGCTAAGGAAGGTGGAGATGATTGAATGAGAATGCATAACATATTGTCAAAACATTCCATATGGATTACTCCAGAGAAATAGACCCTTGCTCTTTTTCAAGTATGCAAGCAACAAATGTAACTTTTTAAAAAGAAAAGTGTCACCCCTAGCTCTATTTATATTTCTTAAACCACACAATAATACCGCACATTAAAGCGATTCTAAAAATCAGAAGGTACAGCCTTGTGTAAAGGGTGAGGGGAAACAACCGATTTACAACCCATTGAAACGGAAAAAAATAGATTTGGGGCCCTTTATGGTTGATATTACAAGTTTACGTTTCGGCAGACCTTGATCAAAGTGTTAACAATAATATAAAAAGAATCCATCCGTTTGTTTAGAAGAAAATGACGTGGCTTTCACAGATCCCCAGTTCCTAGAAGAATTGTAACCCTCAACATTCAGAAGGGTTTTGGAGTGGGACTGTTATAAAGTAGCCTCAGGCGCTCAACGGTCAAGCTTCCTCGCTGTTAGGAAAACTCACCGCCAAGGAGCTGTCCATTTCAGCACCAGAAGTATCCCTGCCACCGCCTCCTTTCCCGCACCTTTAGAATATCTGCAGTCCGACAGGATTCAAAAGACATTTCACCACTAGCGTGTTGCTGTGCGCTCTTTCCATAGTTTTATGCTTCAAATAAGTTGTAATGACCTTATTACTATTTCAGTAACTTTAACCAAGACGGAAGAAAATTTCCCCTTGCTCATTTTGGTTTACCCTTCCTCCAAATGACAACAAATAAAATAAACAAAACTATCTGAAAAACGTAAATTATAGTTGAAGCAGTCCTGTTGGAATCAGCCTATATTACACACGTGGCCCAAATGGGCTAGGTAGCGCTCAGCGTAAGCACAGGATGGTTTCAATAGTTTCATCTTGTCTCCCTGTCATCTTTGATATATGGGGAAAACCCCATTTAACTTCCTCCCTTCATTAATTTGTTCACATTTCGGGAAAATATGTTTTTTTCCCGTTTTCAGATGTAATCTTTAAATAAATTCTCTTCTCTGACATTTTTATTATCCTTCATTCTGATCAGATCGGTAACATATTGGCCTCACTATAGAGCCTTCTGCCTAAAATACTTGCGATTCACGCAACTTAATGAACTGACCCACCCCACCCCCTTTCATTCACCCAGTGCATTTACAGTGCACTCCTATACATGACTACTCAGGAGTAAACCTCATTGAATTCACCGGTTGCCTTAGGATCCAAATGTGAGCTTATGGCTGGTGCTACTCCCCGTCCTGCAAAAGCCAGTAATTCGGGTTTCTGATACAGAATAGGCTAGAAGACCACATCCTGATTTTTACAAAAGCTACGCTTCGGTTTTAAAACTTCCATCGCAAATTGTCATTGAAGCTCTACTTGTGTAAATAGTACCAGCAGCATACTGAGTTGAAAAGTTTACAAAACACACGCGCGCGCACAAAATGAAATGGGAAACGCAGGTGGCAAAAACAGCATCGCAAGATCATCCCAAGTAGAAAGCATAGCGGAATGGGGCTGGGGTCGTCTTTCATTTCCTAGAGCTGCACACTAAACATGATGGCAACGTTTCCTTAACGCCTCTTCTGTTTCTATTGGGGTGGGGGCAATTACATGGATATAAAAGGCACCCAGAACCCGGTCACAAACTCCGCTATTTGTTTGGAAGTTGGCCCTAGTGGTTACTACACAATTTTAAGGCTTTCTGTTGTTAAAATAATAAGTAAAAATATAGGACTCGCAACTTGCTTACCTCTCCTTATCACCCCACCTTGGCCGTTCAACACTAGCCCACACTGGGTCTCCACTGAGCCCTTGAATGAAGAGAATAAAATAAAATCAGATAAATATCCGTACACATAAATTGCATGGCTGGATGCATCGAACGTGATGCGTTTTAGAAGTGACTATGTTCAGATTGCAACTCAAAGAATATATCTCCTACGAAATATTTCAAAAACCATAGAATAGCACAGCTTCTTCCCAGAACAAACAAACTCTGTTCTCAGATATGATCTTTTGTCTGAATGATTGATTGGCAGGCAAAGAGGAAGAGAGTCAGTATGGAAAGTTTTTGAAGGGATGTTTTGGAGGAGGAAAAAGAACAATTTTAAAAGAAAGTGGCAGCGTACCTGTGGAACATATATACCCCTTTCAAGGTCCATGTCTAACGTGTTAAGTGAACGTAGCATTCACATGTCACACAGCTAGGACCAGTTTGCAGAGACTGGTAAAAGCCAGACTTGGAAATGGGAGTTATAAAGAACGGAGACAGAAGGGGAACAATCGGGTGTTTCTCGATTTCTCGACTGGACTAAATTCGAGACTACGCTGTTCAGGGAACCATTCCAACGACTGAGAATTTTACTATCAACTTCAGTGGGATTTCAACATGCTCTGGTCAAAACACTTTACAAACTGAGTTCCATATACTCTGGTTTCGCTTTATGTTGGGATACGAATCCTATCGAGAAGAAATCCCCCCTTTTTTCTGTCTATGTGTGTGTACATTTCTTCCACGCAACCTCTCAGTCCTTTTGTCCAGTGGCAATGTGTTAAAAGATGCATTTTCCTTTACAAACAAACGAGGTATTGGACATGAAAGAGGCCTCTTAAGGGTGTTAACCTACTCAACAGCCCGTGAAGAGTTAAGTACATGCGGAGAAAGAGTCGGTGCATAATAATATAAAGCCCACTTTACAAAAACAACCTTTACAGTCCCGTCTCTCTCTTCCCCAAGCCCCCCCCCCCCGTTTTTCGGCATATTGACGCTGGCCTAGAAAACCCCTTTCAAGGCCTCTTTTGAGTTTTAGTGTTCTGCCTTAAAGTGATTATGAAATCAATATGGGGAAAAACTAGGCGACTGAGCATAAATTAAAGCGGTGATGGGAAAAGGTGTGACAGTTTCCTTTGTTGCCCATGGAAAATCTTTTTAGGGGTCTCAAAGATGCCCATTCCGGCTCCAAGACTCCTTGCATCTGTTAGGCTGGCTTAAACAGCCTTCCAAACTATTGGACTTTCACTTAACATTCTGAGCAGGGGAAAGTATATTTACATTTGTTGCATTAGAAATGAGGCATATGTTGATGAAGAAAGTGGAAAGCGGGCGGGGGCGAAGATGAAAAAGAAAAGGCAAAGACTGGCTACGAGTTGGAGTTCTTCCTCCAGCCTTGGTCGGGCAGCAATCCATTTTGTCACCAAAAAAAACTCCCCTATAAAACATAAGAAGCTGAAATCAACAAGCTTCTTTTCAAGCGTCGAAAAGAAAAAGCTACAAAAATCAATGCAAATTCACAAATAGTTGTTCCCCCGCCTCCCCCTCGCGCCACTTTCGAAACCCCACATTTGTAACTGAAGAAACTGAAGACGATGTAAGGAAATAGCATTCATGTATAATGAGTATAATAGACATTATGCATCATGCATAGCTCAAAACCAAAACAGGGTTTTGTTAAATTTGATTTTTATGGCATTTTTTTTTTTTTTGTAGCGCTTCCCCGCCGCCTCCCCCCACAAAGCATTAAAAACAGAAAGAAGGAAACCTCGTCTTATTCTCTCCACTATTTAAATTTAAGACAAAAAATGATTTTTTAAAATCGTTAAAATGATTCCTAAGCATGAACCTGCCATCTCGGCAAAAGGAGGTTGGAAGGGAAGCGCGTTGTTTGGTCGGATGACATTGCATAAGTGACCAGTTGAATGGCACTAAGTCGAAAATTGGATAAACTATGGTGCTTTTTTGCACAGGATTTAGGCATTGTGCGCTGCCTTGCAAACGTCTCTAATCCCTCCTTTTGAAAAAAAAATACAAGGCTTTGTGCTCCGCATAGAAAAAAAATGTACAGCTAAAAAAATCAGCAGCAGACGTGGTTATATAAAAAAAGGAGAGTAAATAGGTCTTAGTGAAGCGAAATGGTGAATGGCAGATTTGGGAGAAGGAGTGATGAGGAGGAACATAAGGGAAGCCCTGTTGAAAATGGGGAGGGGGCGGGTAGAGACAGAAGCGTGGAAAATGATTGAGTGAATTTCAATGCAGAAAGTCAGGTTTTAGGGAACTGTTCTTCATGGGCCCAAATGATTTTATTCTTGTGCAAATTCCAAAATATGTGTGTGGGAGGCCTTCCTTTTATATGGCACACACACAAACATTTTCTTTATCCTCAGAGAGGAAAATATATATTTTTTTCTGATAAGAAATCTGGGGCGGGGTTTGAGGGGCGAAGAAAGGACAATAAAAGCAACTTAGAATTTACTCTCTGTAAGTAAATAGGACCCACTTCATTAAGTGAAACTACACTCCTTCCTAATAGGCTTGGTAGAATTTCACGTTCTCTCTCTTTTACAGTAACGTTATAACTATGTATTAGTTATTATAACTATAATTAGTTATTATAATACATTATATGTATTAAAAGTACCGGTAGTTAATTCCATCAAAACGCACCTTCCCTTGATGCTGATAGCTTCTTGACTAGGAAACGTTCGAATTTTGTAAAACTAGAGATTTGTGTGTGTCACAGTCAGCGAAAGAGAGGTACAACAGAAATAAACAGATAAGTATGTTGGAGAGGAAGAGAAAAACAGGTGTTTGCGTTGGAGAGGGAGAGAAATTTAGGGAAGAGACGTGCATGCGTATGTGAACACGGGGGGGGGGGAGCGGATGATTGGGTTAACGAATGGATGGATTTGCAGATCTATTTCAATATTTTACAGCTAGTTTTTAATGCTTCTGCTGGCTCCCTCACTGCCGTAGGTACACACACACACACACACACACACACAGTCGCCTTCCATGAGCTACTGCTCTTGTGCAGTTCTCTTTCAGAGATATTTCTGCCTGTCTGGTTCAGTTTTAATTTTGCAGAGCGGAGTGGGGGTTGTTTGGAGGGATGCGATTGTCTTTAGGGGAGCGACCTTTGATTTCTGCCTGTCTAATCTGGATTAGCTAATGTCCCCGCCCGCCCTCGGCCGCAGGCAGCTCGCAGGTGAGAGGCTCCTCCGCCCGTGCAGCACTTTCTCTCCTGACCACAAGGTCGCCGAGCTCTCTGTCTACAGCCCGGGGCCGGGTGGGCGACAGGCGAGTGCGGGCCAGGGGTGGGAGCAGGAGCCGGGCGGCGGCGGGTGAGGCGGGAAGGCGAGGTGTGATTTACCTGCAGGTCGTCTGCTCCCGAGGCGGCCAGCCCAAGGCTTGGTCCTGGCAGGAGTCTTTGATCGGGGTGCATCCCATACTGGGAGCCATGGCTCATAAGAGACAGGTCGTGGCGACGGTAAGCGTCTAGGCAGCCCAGCTCCCTCCTCTGCTCGTCCAAGCAGGAGGACTTGAGCGCCCGGGCGTTGTGCAGGTTGATAAAGTCGGTGGGTTCTCCATGGTGTATCTGCTGGTAGTACTGCTGCGAGTGGTGGAGCGAGTTCAAAGAGTAGGCGTCGGGGTTGACGGCCGGGTGGCTGTGTTGGAACTCGTAGTGGAAGGACTGGTGGTGCAGGGGGGTGTACTGGTGGTTGGTGGAGAAGTAGGGGGAGGCGAACTCAGTGCCGGTGGTGGAGTAAGTGAGGGGCGAAGTGGAGGAGTAGGCGACGGTGGAGTTGGCCACAGACTCCAGGCATCCCAGCTGCATCAAACGGTAGCTGTTTGATCCATCATGACGTATCTGAAAGGAAGAAGGGAAAAGGTAACCCAAATACTGCAGGCTGGTCATCGGAGAAGAGCGGGGCTCCAACAGCACCCTGTCCCGCCTAGCCCCCCCCCTCGAACCCTAGCCGAAGCTCCTCTAGAGTTAGCGCCGGCAACCCCATACACCTTGGGCTGGTGCCCTGCAAGTCTGCACTGGAGGTTTAAAGAGGGAGCGAGAGAGAGACCCCTATGTAGGAAAGCGAGGCGTCCACACAGCTTGGCAAAGAAAGCTGCTACTTCCCTGTGATGGCTGCTTGCGGAGGAAACCCAAAGTTACCCAACACAAACGCAGCAAAACTCCATATCCGTCTCAAGCGCAGAAGGGCTGATATCCTCCTCTTACGGTCCTAACTCTCTCAGCAGACATAGGTCTCTCTCGATAGACACCAGGCACCGCGTCTCTCTCGGTGTGGCTCGACTCCCTACATGCCTTTAACCCTTCTTGGTAAAAGATATAGGTCCAAAACCTTCCCCTTCCGACAACCTGAGTAGGAGTCGATCGTTTGCTGGCCCCCGGATTCCCATTGCGCGCTCTCGCTCTCGCTCTTTTTCTCTCTCTCCGGCTATTATTAATAGTATTTGCCACCTTCCGTTTCACGGCATTATTGTGGCCATTAGCCTGCTTTCTTTCCTGCAACCGTTTGAATGCGGCAATGGGTTTGCCCCTTTCCTGGCGACAGATGTCATAACGAATTTTCGCCCTTTACTTCTCGAAGTTCTCTCTGAAGCCGGATTATAATTAAATGTAACGGTCCAATGTGGATTAACAAAAAAATGGAAACAACCACACACAGGCACACTCGACCGTACACACACACACACACACACGCATGCATAGGCACACACATCCGCACACACGCGCACACACACACATCCGCACACACGCACACAGACACACACAAAATACCTCCGCATCGTGGACGAGTCCTGGAAAGGTAGTTGACATTTTGGGTTCTCCGAAAGAGGCTCTGATTAAATCCCTTCTCCAAATTTAAAAGGAAAGAAAAGACACCAAAGCAACCACCAAACCACGAACAGTTTTTAAAAATCAAAAAATTGCAGTCCTCTCCTGTTTCCCACAGACGTGAAAAATATATATACATATAGAGAGTATTTCTATCTAAACACAAAGAGGCTTTGCAACGTGTCTGCATAGGTCTCCCGCTTTTTTCCACCGTGCACCCTTTTAAAAACCTGTAGGAACAATTTTTCCCTCTGCACAAAAGCAGCTCCCCGGATCAGATTTTGTACTTGCAGGGTATTTCTTTGGCTGATGTCGTAGGTCCCTTGGTAATATAGAAGTTTTGAAAATTAAGCATCAGCACTGAGAACTGGGAGGACAATAGATAGAGCAGCTTCATCCCAGGAGACAAGGAATAAATATTGTATCTTCGCCTAATAAGGAACTGTAGGTTCTTTCAACGTTTTTATACATTTTTCCTTCACTCTTTTAGAAGGCTTCCCCCCACTTTACTCAGGCTAATGTGGGACCTAATCTTTTCGAAAGGGGCCTTTTTAGGAACATATGATTGAGGTGAACTAGAGCTAATACATAAAACAAACTAGATTAATTAAAACCATCCTTTTTCAGTTGGTGAGTATTTCTTCTTGCTGGCTGTGGCTATCCACCCCCCCCCCCATATTGACCAAAACACAAGAGTAGCATGTATGTAACTGGATTTCCCCCGTCCTCCGAATTACACCAGCGCATTTATATTTCTTAGAGAAAATAATAAATCGAATTGAAGTCCACCTCCGCCCCCCCCCGCCACCTTAGTCAGATTGTTCGATATGGGGCAACTTAGATGAAATCACACTGGGTTTTGAAACAGAATTTCAAAGAAACAACTTATCTGAAATGTGTCACTGCGGTTAAGTTTCGCTGCCGTGCATTAGAGAGATAGATAGATAGATATAATATAAATACATACATATATATACATATAGGGCGATACCGGGAGCAGGAAGACACCCCCGCGCGCCCCCGCACCCACACAATGACACGGGGTAAGAGAACTAAAAACCTGGAGATTTGTGAGCGAAAAGGTGAGAAAGATTTGGAGCCTCCCGCCCCAACTTGGAATTGTCTATTTGAAGTGCAATTTGTTTTATTTTTCAGACAGCTAATTATGGCCGAGTTAGCATTATGGCCGAGTTTAAAACTACGTGCATGTATTTATTTGCAACCATCCCGGGAGTTAATTTCTGGGGGCGCGTCCGCTTTCTGCGGGAGAATCATCTAAGCCCCGTTTTCTGCTCGGAGGAACCGCAACTGAAGATTCTCTCTCGTCAGGGCGCGCCTGGCGAATGCTCCAAGGAAGGATCTGAGGCAAATGGCATTTCCTGCCGCTGCTGTGCCTCTCTGCTGATGGCGAGCTTAAATTACAAGCCTTGGAGACAGAAGCGGGTGTAACTCGCTTTTAATTGCCATTTAATTTGGTTCGCTTTTAAGTGTTTAAACCGCGAAGGTGTCTTAATAATAAGCCGCAGGCAAAGAGACATGTGGCTCTTTTTTAAGGTCCAGGTTTGGGGAGTGTTTATTGGTATCTGTTCATGCAGGCTAACAGGAGCTGTCATTCAAGCCTCTATTCTTTATCCAAATGGACAAAGGCACACGACTAGAATTGAAATGCATTGTCTGAAATGGAAAAGTGCGATTATCCAGACCGGCACAGGGGTCAGCAGCAAACACTTTTTGTTGCCTCCCCAACCTTCTCTTTAACGGGATGGGGTGGGGCGGGGGGTTCAAAAACTCCTTCGCAGAAAGAAAAAAGAAAGAAAGAAATTACACCCTGACATTTTAAACAGGAAATTCCATTAATTACTGACATCTGTAATGTTTCTTTCCCCAGGCTTTGGGCAACTTTGGTGGTAAAGATTAGGAAATGGGAGACAGTACATAAATCAGTGAAATCTTTCCCCTGCAAAGACTGAGTTTGTCCAGTGATCAGCCTACCCCAGTTAAGACACTCCAGTCCACCCCCTTCCTAAGCGGAGGCGCCTTCAGGAAAGAGCAGGGACTCCTCTCAAGTCACCTCCTTTTAAAGGATCCTGCTTGCCCACCAGACGAGAAGAGCCACCAGTCTCTTGGGATAACCACGATTATTCACCCCACCCTGGTTTATGATCATCTATAACGCCGAAGGGTATTATTTTGGTTTATGAGAGCCTGGATCGTCCTTCTGGCTCGCAAGAGTAGATGCGCACGTCGGAAGCGTGGAGAAAGAAAGAAAGAAAGAAAGAAAGAAAGAAAGAAAGAAAGAAAGAAAGAAAGAAAGACTAAACCCAAAGAAAGGAAAAATCTTGTTCATGGCTAGGTTCCACTCAAATGCGTCTATTCAAGTGTAACATCGGACAACTAAATACTTGATTTGTTTGTGTGGAAACCTTACCCACGTCAAACTGGATTTCCAGGAGAATGTGCGGAGGATAGCATCGTTACAGCCCGATTCTCTATACTTCCCTCTCACCTGGAAGGTAACCCCTACGGATTTCAAGTGAGGTTCTGCTGCTTTAAAAGCAGTTTAGTTTTGCACACCTCAGGTGTGATTCTTCTTGTCATCAACTGGACGTACTTCTAAGTGAGTGCCTTGAGATTAAGATGGAAATAGACAGGAAGCGAACCTAGGTACGCTTACTTGGAGATGAGATCCATAGGAAATAAGTTCCAAGTTGGTGATGGCCACCAACTTGGATGACTTTAAAAGAGAATTAGGGAAATTCAGGGAGGAGGAGAGGGCGACCAACGGCTGCAAGCCGTGATGGCTTTGTTCTGCCTCCATTGCCAGGGGCAGGGCGATGCATCTGAATACCGGAATCGCAGGTGGGCAGAGGGCGCTTGCGCTCAGGTCCTGTCTGCGCGCTTCTCGTCAGCATCGAACTGGCCAGTGTGAGACAGGATGCTGGACTAGATGAACCAGTGACCTGATCCAGCAGACTCTTCGTATGTTCTTGAAATCAAGCGTAGGTTAGTAATTGGTCGGTTGCTGCAAGGTCTTAAGAGTTGAGGATCTAGTTCACATTCAGTCACGAAACTCTGTAGGTAAGGGTTCTGACAACCTGGTGTGAAATGACACTTAATCATTGTTTTCCCCCCAACGTCATAGAAAGTGTCAGTTCGACGCCGGAAAAGCGAGTGGAGAAAACGCGCGACGTCCTTTCCCATGCTGGCAAAGCAAACAGCCAAATGGAGACAAAGTTTGCATGTTTTATCTTACTTGTCCATGTTTAGGCTGGAGAGCTGTTTTCACTTTCCTGCAGCCTAAACAAGGCAAGACAGGCGTGCAGAAATGAGACTGACAGTTTCCTAGGCATGGAAACAACTTCCTCGACAAAGCAGTGATTCCTAAGGAAGAGGATTTAACTCCTCCCTTTCCACAACAGTAACAAAAAAGGCACTCCTCCACCGTCGCATAAACACTAGCGGGGTTACCAAATACAGGATCAGACCGGCAACAGGGACCAAGGTTTCTGTCCGGACTAGCGAAAACGTTTAAAGAACAGCCAGACAGAACAGATGAATTTGTCCTGCTAGTTATTTTAATATGGAACGTAAGAAGCTGCCTTCTGCCCAGTTCGGCCGTGGCTCCATCTACAATGAGAGGCAGCGGCCCTCCGGGGCCTCTTTTCCATACACACGCACACACCCACCCCGGAAATGTCGGGGGTTGAACCTGGCTGGGATCTTCTGCACGCAAAGATGCGTTACCACTGAGCTACAGTCCTTCCTACGCCCTCGATTTGTGTTGCTCTCGAAACAAACCATTAAACACAGCCTCTCCTCCACAATCTTGGCCAAATCCATATTGATGAACGGAGTCAAAGCTGTGAAGCAACCGACTGATTGCTTCTCAAAAGCAAGGAAACGCATTGTTTCCTGCTATGTCAATCCCGTCCTAAGCAAAGCAATGCTAGACTATCAGGCTAAAGAAGCAATAACTGAATGCGTTACAGTTAACAGATGCAGGTCTATTCCGAAGTAAGTCCCACTAGGATCAATGAGAATTCCTCGCAAGTAAGTGTGTACTGAAGGGCACTCCCAAGGTGTAGTTTAGTTTTCTAGCTAGCCTATTCTCTCGAAGACTTCTTTCAGTTTTAGCCTGTGAGGGAGGATTTCAGTGGCACTTTTGAGTTCTTTGACAGTTTGCGGGATTATGGAAAGAAATGGGTCTTGAACGCCTGGTTTTTCTCTCAAAACAAGGCATTCAGAACACAGAAGGCCAAAGCTGTGGTTTTACTGTGTGGTGCTGCGGAAACCACCCTAAGCTATTGCTCACCTCCTTTCTCTCTATTTTAATTAGAAAGTCTGTGGGATATATTGGGGATCTCCTCCTTTGAGAAGCCAGTGACCAAGAGGAGCTGATTCAGTTCTCAGAGACAGCTGGAGAAGCTTGTTCCACACTATCAGTTTTGACTTCTTTCTCCCAATCACTCTCTGTCGGGATTCTTTGACTCATCTTACGACCCACAGGCCCTACCATAATTTCCCCTAAGTCAGGGGTGCCCAAACTTTTTTCAAAGAGGGCCAGATTTGATGAAGTTGATGAAGTGAACATGTGTGAGGGCTGAACAAAGTTGTTGAGCTTTTTAAAGGATTTGACCCCAATAAGTAAACTGCCATGGACTTTGGACATGTCTGGCTTACTACGTCAAGGACTGTTTGTGGGAGGAAGGCTGGGAAGGAGCCACCATCCATTCAAACTTATTTGTTGAAAGGTTCCTGTTTAGATGAGAGATGGGCAATCTGTGGCTCTCCTGATGGTGCTGGACACCAACTCCATTCAGCCCAGGCCGAACGTGATGGTGGAAGCATAGGCCAAACCTGCCACAATTATTCAGTAGCAGCCAGCTTCCAAGCTGTGTGCTCAGTCTGCCAAGTAATTCCAACAGGAAGTTGTAATTCAACATCCTTGGGCCCACAAGTTGGTTCCCTCTCTCTTCTTTGGGGGATCGGCACCCTTATAGCACTTCTGACCACCAAACAAGGACAGGCTTAAGCAAGCAAAACTGGAGGCTAACAGAGAAATGCTGTTCAAACAAATGCTGTTGTTTTACACAGGAGCCACACATCTGCACAGTCCTGCCTTCCATGGACCATTCCTGAGCCATCCATTGTCTCTGCCTTTAGAGACAGAAGAAATCTATTTGTATTTCGTCTATCCTTAGCTGAAGAGCAAACTGTACTGGGGATATGAAACCTACCCTCTCTCCCACTCCCTTCATAAATACAAGAGCAGGAAGCAAAGTCTCTAATTCAACTATATGCCATGTCCCTTGGCAAGTGCCAACTTGAATAAAATATTGGGGGAGGCAGGTAAGCCCCATACTGCATAATTGGTCACATGATGTGGTGCGCACACACCATTTGAATGGGAATTCACTTCAACTTGGGAGGGGTGGCCCCCTCAAATATTTTCTTGGGGGGCTGAAGGGACCTCAGCCTCTAGGATTTGGCTCCTATGCAAGGTGCTGTATTAATGGTAAAGACTTCAACACACCTCCTTCCCTGCTCTATGTTTGTCCCAGATTCCCTCATTTTCCAACATTATATGCTGAAGTCACTTTGCTTACTGCAATGTTATTTAAGCTCTTTTTTAACTAATCTGCATAAGCATTGGGCTTGGACCATGGATAACCTTTAATGATCTTGAACTCATTTATTCTGCAGCCCACAATAATGGTTTCTCAAGGTGTACCCTATCTATGATTTTGTCTTTTATGTGGCTTTCAGCATCTTTTATCTATACTGTCAAGGGAAACTGTTTTTTCAGCAGAATCCTTTCCTGCCTTTGGGAACTTTCCCAAGATCTTTATTGGGAGACTAACCTAAATGCGAGAAAGAGCTCTACTCATTGCTGTGAACTGTTGTCTCAGTCACAGGAAACAAGCGTCTACAAGTTGAGAAATGTAGAACTAGTTTTCCCTGCTATTGTTTTTTTATTTATTTCATCAACAAATGTGTGGTTGTCTTTCTTAAGCTACCAATGGGTTTTAATGCAACCACTCATTCAGACAATATTTAGTTTACTTTGGAATATGAATATTCACTTTAAATATGTACTGCTCTTACCACAATCCTTTCAGAAAGATCCTACTTGCTTCACTATGTCCACTCCACCAAAGAGACATGGCAACATTGATCTTCCTTCCACTCATACCTGTGAATAGTGATGCAGGTCAAGTCTTGCAATCCTCTCAGCTCAGGATCATGCTGATAATTTTGGATTCGTCTGAGATGCCCTTCTTGATGTGCCATCTCTTATTAGAGATAATTTTTTGTTCCCCCTCCATCCGGGAATATACAGTTAACTGTGGGAGACTTGAGGTTAGAATATTATTGGATGTTACCAATAACATTCACCACTTTGTGGTGGAGATTCACACAAAGAGAGACTGCTGCAGCCTCCAGCAGCAAGGGAAAATCTCTTCAGCAGCATCAAGTAGAATCCCAGCTTCTACTGATCGTTTTTATGCACTAGTGTTATGTGGATTTTCTTCCTAATTAGTGTTTAACCACTACGGATCGGGGGGGCAGGGAGGGAGGGGTTTTCATTGATATATACTTTCCCATTCTCTTAGACTGATACACATATTCACAGGATATATACACTAAAGGGATGGCTTTGAAATTGAACAGAATAGGCACCCTGAAAAACAGGTACCCCTTTGAAGACTCATAATGGAATCTCTCCTGGGAAGATGCCAAGCCCATAGCCCCAATATCAGCAGTTATGGCTCAGAGTGGTAGAGAGTGCTAAGACAGTAGTCCAAGGCAGAACTGTATATAAGCATGTGAAATATATATATATATATATGGAAAATGCAGATGGTTGCCTTCAAAGCCACCATGATGATGTGTCTCAAGATGTGTATTGCCACATTGTTTTGCCAGCGATGCTAAACCAGGAACCTCTGGAGAGGAGAGGACCTCACACAGGATGTACCAGCTAGCACAGATTTGGGATTTTTTTAAATAGCACAGTTGTTGTGCCACCTATGGTGATCTACACAATCTGCCCTTTAAGCTGGGTCATCTTGTGAGTGATGTGCTATTTCATTGTCTTCAAATTCACAATGCCTTCAGTATAGAAGTGCCTACAGTTTTTCTGAGAGTGACTGATCCAAACACTACTTGTTTTGTAGTCTCTTAGAAAAAAGGGGGGGGCAACTATACAAAGGATTATCAAGGATTTCCTGACCAGGCTCTCCATAAAAGTACTCCTGGCTGAGAAAACATCACACCAGATGCAGAGCTGCTTTTTCATCAAGAAGACTATTCTGACATTGTTTTCAAGATGCATTTTAATATTTGAGTCAGTATCCAGTCATTAAACTTCTCTCTGGTAGCTGAGAATGAAAACATCTGTAGACTGTGATGTATTAAAGATGTACCGTATATTAGGAGTGTCTATAATTGATGGAGACATTCCAATAAATAATACAGTGTCAGAATCTTTAGATTATTGAGGCTCATCTACAGTGCTTATATATTTATGCACCACCAGTAATAGCAAGCATGGCTCCTTCTCTAATTAAACACACAGCAGCACCATGGTATGTTTAAATAACATAAGACTATAGCACAAATGTGAAAATAATTCATGTCAAAGATTTGGGTCCTTAGCTTATGAGTCATCTTAGTGTCAACTCTTTTTTGTAGTGAAATAAGTTGGTGATCATTGATGTGAATGTCAACATCTGCTAGATTTTGGATAATCATTCTAATGTATCATACAAATAAGTATTTTGACTTGCTTTTGTTCTTCCAGTTGTAGGCCTATGCTTTACTAGTAACACTCTTCATGTGTCATTCTAACGCTATTAATGTTTTTAAGCCACTATTTTCTCAAGAGTATGAGCAGCTTGAATAAATTTTATGATTAAGGTGGGTTTTTTTTGTAAAAATAAAATAAAATTGAACACATATTTATTCATGGGCTTGAAACATAAGGCTTTTATTGACCCAAGAATCCAGGATGGTTGCAAAGGAACCACTGAATATATATTTTTCCTTGACTGATTCAGAATTCATGCCTTCCTGCTATTAAAATGCATATGCTGCATTCCCCACACTGAAGCCAGCTACTTCAGAGACACTGGAGTCCATCAGGGAATATGTATTTATGTTTTAAAAACATAATTTAATTTCCCCATTGATTGTAACAGCTCATGGATAAAATCAAGGTTTTCCCCTCCCATAATTATCACTAAAAAATTAACAAGTAAAATTTATATGGAAAACAAAATAATGTCCTCAGCAACCCAGCAATGAGAGGGTAGTGGTAAGTTTGTTTTATTTTTTAAATCCACAAGGTTTGATTCTGAAATGAGTTTTTCCTTCTTACGCTTTCCTTTCTTAAAAAAAAACAGTTAGATGAAGAAGAGGTTATTTCTAAACTTTTGGCAATAGCCATAACGGTCCTGCTGATAGTACAAACTATGAATTCAATTCTGCAAACCTAGTAATCCCTGCTTAAGCTAGTTGTCTTCCTGACCCTATTGGAGTCCTTGACCTGGGTGAAGGTTGAAGGGTCAAAACCCTAGAATTCTGGAACTCTTGAGGCCTGAAGGGTTTGGCCCAAAGCTCATTGCAAGTCAGAGCCTCTTCAATTGAATGCACTAGGCTTGAGCTGAGGCCCTGAGCAAATGTTTGAATTTTCATTGTGTTTTAAATGAAAGAATGAAAGAGTAAATGGCAAAGCAATGACTGCTCACATTAAAGGAATGGATTTTTAAGCATTTGGGGCCATTTTACACAATACAGCACAGAGCCAAATTTGGGTTTGCCGTCAAGTAAGGACCAAACTACATGATACATGCACTTGCATCTTTAATTGTCTCATTCCCTTCAGGAGAAGTATATAAACTCTCTTTGGGTGGCAACTGGAAGTGCAGAAGTGGTGGAGGGAAACTGTTTCAGAGTGCCTCCACATGGGGGTTTTATGCTGCAAGTGGGTCATTCAGGTTTGATTTTTTTCTGTGTGCCCAATGGGCTTGCAGCTACCCACCATTCCTGTATTAGTCGTAGGTTTTTGTTTTAAAAAAGATATTCCACTGCTTCCCAACCACAACAGTGGGCCGTCCTTGATGGAATGTTTCTGTGTTATGTTCCTCTCGGTCACTACTTCCACACCTTTAGCTAACTTTTCTTGTTCTGGACATGCATACAGGAATTTCTTCTTAAAAAATTGCGCAGGAAGTACGCAACAGCAAGTGTTATGAACCCTTCGTTATCATGTCTCACAATGAGCAAAACTGGCTTATGCTATATTAATTTGGAGGTGTCAGGTGACATCAATGTCCATTTATTTTCTTTTTAAAAGAAGTTAATTAATAATTATGACTTTGGGTGTGTAATGGTTTTTGTTTTTGTTTTACTTCATGGATTTTCTCCAGTAAGAGGAAATCTGGATTAAATGTAAAAAAGAAGGAGAGAAAATGGGCTGGAATTTTGATGACAATGACATCATGTCAATGGTGTGAAAAATAAGCATGCGTGAGTAGCACCAATATCAAAACAAACCTCTGTCCGGAAGTGCCCTAACACTTTCCCAGCCCACTGTTTTTCTGCTCCAAATTACTCCTAAATGTCTTCTCCTGTAGAGAAAAAAAGTTTTTTTCTCATTATATGAGATTGCATATAATGTATAGTTTGGTTCTTGATCTTAAAACTTGCTTTAAAAGATATAGCATGAAGTCACCCCGAAAGATCCTTTCAGGATCTTCAGCAGTACCATTTCCCAGGTTCTGTATAACAGGAAAATAAAACATATTATTGTTTGCAAACAGCAACCCCTGTGAAGACTTTCTGAGTGAACCTATCACCACTGCTTGAAATGGCAGCTGAAGAAAAGGATGACTTTGGAACCCTAATCTGAAAGCATTAGTTATTTACAGGATATTGAGATCTGCAATCTTGTCTGAAAGGCTGTAAATATGAGCTCACTCTGCAGTCTTTGGCATCACTAAGTAATTAATTTAAGCATAAAATTGCATTTCCTAAATCAAGCCAGTAACAATAGGAAACCACCCACACAATGCATCTTTACTTTCAACAGGGCATCATTCAAATCAAATGTGTTCAGGAATGTGACCATAAAACTCAGAATTAGAATCAGGGCTATTTTCAAAACCTGAGATTTATGTTAGCTGATAAAAATCAAAGTTCAGAACATCAGAATATTTATCAGCACTTTGTTTCCAAGCCTCAATCCCTATTTCAATCAACAACAATTGATTTCCACTGAGTGGTTCTGTCCATAGTCTATCCATGTGGGAAGCTGTGGTCATTTATGTACATGCTAATTCTACTGAAGTTAGTGGTACTGATTCAAGCTTAACTGAGAAAATCTGTGCCTTAATTTATGCCTTACTATATCAGTAATATGCTAGCAGTGACCCTATCAGCTTGAGCCCAAACACACTTACAGGGAAGTAACCCCATCACTTCCAGTGGAATTTACTTCCAAGAATATGTGCTTAGGGCTTGGATGTACATTTGAATCCCCAAGGTTATTAGGGATGAGTCATTGTGAGTAATGTACAGCAAATCTAAAGGCTGATTTTTATTTATATAATTAATTGGGGTGGGAGATGATGAATTATATCTCTCCGCTCTCTTCCTTCAAATCCCTCCTCAATACCCACCTGTTCTATAAAGGTTTTTTGTGCATAATATCTTTCTCTTCACTCCCCACTGAACTTGAATTTGTGCATATCCCCCCCCCCCCGCTATCCTTGCTCCCACCACCTTCCGCCTACACTGGTGTTTCCTCCTCTGCTGAAATGTAAATTGTAAGCTGCTTGGGGTTGAGAAACAGTTACCAACAATCTCTTTGTCCTTGCTTTAAATTTTAATTATTCTGGAGCAGAATGACTCTAAATCATTGAAGTATCACTTGTTTTCCTGCAGGATGTTTCCCCAAATCTAAAAGGTACCCTCCTTTATTGTCTTCAAACAACCCCTGAGCTAGGTTGAATGTTTGCAATAAGAGCATGAAAAAAGGATGCAAGCCTGCCTGGCATCCCTTTCTTTTATTTTCTGTAACAGGAGCAGCCTGTTAGTTGGAGTAATCCCACACCCTCTCCCTCCCTGCTCTGCAATCCCCCCCATCTCCTTCCTCCAAAGAGTTATTGGTTTATCAAACATCATGGCCCCTTCCAACAAGGCCCCTTGTCTTTCAGCAATGCTTCAGTAGGGAGCTGTCCATTCAGGACCAAACAACCACGTGGTGCCTGCCCGCGAAAAAACAAAAGAAGTGAAATATTAATTAAGAGAGAGAGAGAGAGATGCAATCTGTTCAATCCTACGCCTGCAGGCAAGCTCTAACGGAAACCACATATGCTTTCTCTCTCCCCCCAAGAAATCTTCATTTGGGCATTAAAATACTTAAAAGGATTAGTCATTAAATACTTGTACATTTGGTTTAATTTGCTAGAAACTCTATGTCACAGGGTTAGATCAGAAAGCTAAGAGTTTTAATCTCATTTGCAGTATTTACCTAGATGTTTTATTTCTTCTGCTGCTTGTTACAGGGATCATATTAATATCCCATGCATCCAGAGGGAGGAGGTTGAAAAAAAGGAGCTGGTTGCTGACTGATGGCATAGAAATATCAAAGGGCCTTTTCAAGTAAAACAAAAGCATTAATGGGAATTGGGTGTTTCCTATAGCAGTCTGGCTCCTTTTAATGATAGGGATGCTGTAATAGTTGCTCAGGGAGACAGTGAGGCTAAATGGGTAAAGTAGTGGCTGAACCCGTATGGGGATTTGGGTGATGTCCCACCATTTCAGTTGTTCAGGTTAGGTCGTCTTCCTACTCTCTGATTTTATCTCTTCCCTTTCCAGCTGTCATATAAGAACACTGAGTTGTTTCAAGCAATGGGTTATTGCAACAAATTCTTCTCTGTTAGTTTCTCAAGCTGATGTTGCCATGTAATTAATGGAAGAGTTGGCACATTTCATTTTGCAGTGCACTTGCTTAATTAGGAACAGCAACTTTGGTAATATGGTGCCCTGTGCAAGGCCAAAATTTGACAGCCAAAATTTCACTGCCTAAAACTGCCTTCTCAAAGCCGGATATATGAGGTGTCAGGTTTGGGAAGGAGGTGCAAGGCTCTTGCATGGTTCTAGAGCCCGCCCTTCCTCCTCCTTCCCAAAGTTGGGGAAGTGCTAAATAGGCTTTAGGAAGGAGTTGGGAAGGTTTCCCTTTGGCCCCTGTGCCCTGTGTGTGTGAAAACTGGTCATTGTGCCCTAAATTCACCTGTGGGGACAACATGTATGGAACTTGAGTAGCCATGATCTAAAAAATAACCTGTTATGATTCCAGGGATCTCTGATACTGGGAAGGGCCATAGCTCATGCTTTGCATTCAGAATGTCTTGGATTCAGTTCCTGGCATTCCCAGGTAGAGCTGGAAAAGTCCCATGTCTAAAACTCCAGAGAGCTATAAATAATACTGCCACTACATGGCCTTGTATTGTATTACAAGGGACGCGGGTGGCACTGTGGGTTAAACCACAGAGCCTAGGACTTGCCGATCAGAAGGTCGGCGGTTCGAATCCCCGTGACGGGGTGAGCTCCCGTTGCTCGGTCCCAGTTCCTGCCCACCTAGCAGTTTGAAAGCACATCAAAGTGCAAGTAGATAAATAGGTACCGCTCCGGCGGGAAGGTAAACGGCGTTTCCGTGCACTGCTCTGGTTCGCCAGAAGCGGCTTAGTCATGCTGGCCGCATGACCCGGAAGCTGTACGCTGGCTCCCTCAGCCAATAAAGCAAGATGAGCACCACAACTCCAGAGTCAGCCACGACTGGACCTAATGATCAGGGGTCCCTTTACCTTTACATGGCCTTGATCAGATGTGCACAAATCCATTCAAATCTAATCAACTGAAACATGTACAATGATACCTCGGTTTAAGAACAGCCCTGTTTATGAACTATTCAGTATATGAACTCTGCAAAACCGAAATTAGTGTTCCAGTTAGTGAACTTTACCTTGGTCTATGAATGGAAGCCGAACGGTGGAAGGGCACCTGTGTCAGGAGGCCTCATTAGGGAAAGAACACCTTGGTTTAAGGATGGCTTTGGTTTAAGAACGGACTTCTGGAACGGATTAAGTTAATAAACTGGGGTACTACTGTGATGAGATATTTAGCTCCAAGCCACAGTACACCATGGGGAGATGAAATATGGAATATGGGGCATATTAACACTCACCCAGCCCATTGGCAGACCAACTATCCTTACAAAGATGTCTGCAAACAAGATATGAAGGCTAGCAACATCACTCCTGCCATGTGGGAATCCCTTACAGACAACCACAGTGCCTGGAGACAGAAAGCAGGTCATGTATCCATAGCAGTGACCAGAGGAGGAACGCCATGGTGCATTTGCATCAGCACAACTAGACACCTTCACCTGCCCCAGCTGCAACAAAACATGTATCTCCCATATCAGTCTCTACAGCCACAGCAGGTGCTGCAACCTTCCAACAGTTTGACTTTACCTGCAAAGGCACACTCCTCTGTTGGATGCCAGCCAACCAACCAAGCCTCAGACAACAGAACAGTCCTTAGAATCAAAGATGGTACCAGTAACTGGTACAAGTTGAAGAGTCAGAACATTCGGACCATCTGGCTCCCACCAATAACCAGACTGAGGCATTTTGCATCACTGCATGTTTCTGAATGGTCTTCAATGGCAATCTCCAACTTCAAAACAAAATAAAAAATAAAATAAAATAAAAAAATTCCTTCCAGTAGCACCTTAAAGACCAACTAAGTTAGTTCTTGGTATGAGCTTTCGTGTGCATGCACACTTCTTCAGATACCTCTTCAGATACTTCTTCAGTGTGCATGCACACGAAAGCTCATACCAAGAACTAACTTAGTTGGTCTTTAAGGTGCTACTGGAAGGAATTTTTTTATTTTGTTTTGACTATGGCAGACCAACACGGCTACCTATCTGTAACTGAATCTCCAACTTGAATGTCACTACTACATTCTATGTCACTAGTAAATGAGGTTAGGTCTGCTCTATTCAGATAGGGTCATGGTTGACATCATTCTGTGAACTGCCCTGAGACCTCCGGGTATAGAGTGGTATAT
Source organism: Podarcis erhardii (assembly GCF_964252035.2). Taxonomy (NCBI): domain Eukaryota; kingdom Metazoa; phylum Chordata; class Lepidosauria; order Squamata; family Lacertidae; genus Podarcis; species Podarcis erhardii. Next base: position 4,099,491 of record NC_138507.1, on the reverse strand, counting down.
AAATTCAATTAATATAACAACAACAATAACAACAACACTAATTTAAATGGAAAAATGCACTCCTGACCACTATGCTGAATCCAGGAGAACTCTGAAACTGTTTACTTCAGTGGGACTGCAACCTTATCCAAGTAGGGTCATGAGCCTCTATCCAGAGTTGACAATTCACCTCCCTCACAACACCCCCATCTTGTCTGGATGAAGTTTTTGCTTGCTTGTCTTCATCCACACCAAAGCTGCCTCCAGGCACTGGTTCAAGAATTTCACAGCTACCTTAACAGAGAAATGGGAGTTTGCTTAAAGGTAAAATCAATCATGAAGGATATCTTCCATGTTGGAGCTTCAGCTGTGGACAGCTGGAGTCACGAAAAGTCTCCTTCCTCCGATGTGTGTGGGGGCATTCCCTCTGGGGCAGCAAGGACTGGCATACATTAGAGAGTGGGCAGGATAGAGTTACACTCTAACATTTTCTTTTGGAAGACTGGGTGATGCTAATTTGTATATTTTGGGAATTGAGGAGGAATGTCTCCCTAGGTCAGTTTAGTCCGTGGCTTATGTGGGGAGAGAGGTGAGAGAGAAATAGGGCAAGAATACAGACAACCAATATTTTGGGGTTTCACCATTCCACAACATTATTCTATTCTATTCTGGCTTATTATGGTTGCTATGTAGTGTAGGCTGAACGATGGAGCACTTGGGAGCAGGCAGGTCATAGAAGAGGGTTTTGGAGTGCATGGTCTTTTCTTCCTTTTTAATTTCATGAATCTATAAAATCAATTCAAATCTGCATGTAAGTTTAATATCAACCATGAACTGAAAGGCAACCAAGCCATAAGATCCTTTTTACTTTCTTAAAACAACATTTTCACAGCAGATGAGCCATTACGTAGCAGCTCACCTGATGACTGCCATCTTTCTTTCCTCAGAATGCTTCATTTTTTGTGGTGAATGTTCAGAGGCATTCTGGAGTGGTGAATGTCGCGCCACTGAAGTCTCCTTCTGCCAGAGCTGACTTGGCTCCTGCTGCAGACAGGTCATCTACTTATCCGTCCTTGAATGCCACCAATTGAACAAATGCACATGAACAGGAGTCCCAGACTAGATGTTCATTCATGACAGTTTATTCCTCTAAACATTAATTGTACCACAAACTGAACTGAACTGGATAGACTCCATTTGGTTCAGTTGTCCGTTTGTCCCTAAACAAATGCACACTCCTAGCAAGCAGCCACCCATCCAGGCATTGATCAAACTTGTAGGAAAGTTTCATATGTGCACTGCCTGGACCACATTTTCTGTTCATGTGGGTAAAGGCAGCCCAAAAGTCATGAATCTGAAAACTGGCGGATGACCTGTGATGTCTGTTCATGTTGTGTCATAGAAGGAAAGGAGGGAGTATAAGAGAGACATGGGAAACCTATCCATTCCCTTCATTGCCTTTCAGCTTTCCCAGGCAATCAGTTTACAGTATGCAAAGTTAAGTGACTGACAATTTTGCAGCCTTTAAAGGGACCTCAAAATTTGCTGCCTAAGGCAGGTCACCACACCCTGCATGATGTTAGGGCCAGCCTTGAGGCTCTGCCCCTACAGCAAGGCTAGTTCCTCTGTTGCAAGGCTACCCTGCTTTAGGTGTGCCGGTTTGGGGCCAGCAAGAGGAAAGATAAAATTCGAGGGTTTTGATGAGGTGAAAAGCCCTTGCTTTTCAAGAATGCAGACCTTTCTTTTCATGTCATAGCTGCTGCGTTTAATCTACTGGATTTATTTCCAAATATCTGATAGATGGGGAGGGGAGATGTTGCTCCCATGTTCAGTTTTATTTGAGAATGCAGGAATAAACCCTGCACCACACATAAAGCTTTTTCAATCACACTGTTGTGCTTTTCTTCCCTTCTCAAAAGCCAGAAACTCTTTTCTCATATTCAAAGCGTTAAGCCCTGCTACCCATGGGAATGCTTGGATGAGGACTAGATAAGAGAGTTACATTAGGGCAGAAATTCGGGTCACATCATATCAAACTGAAAGCATCAGGCCAAATACGGGTTTGGCTAATAAGATTTGTACACAGTCATTTTAAATTTTTAAGACTTGCCTTGAAATTTAAGGGGAAAGAAAAAGAAAAAAGAAACAATGAATGCATTTTCAATAAGCACTGGTTTTATTTGCTTGCAACATTTTAGGCTTCTTTTTTGCATGTTATTCTCTTCTCCTGGAAACTTCAATCCTCCTGGAAGACTTAGGCCTCATCTTTACTCATGTGGTAAAACAGATTATGCCACTTTTTTAAAAAGCTCCTTCACACACAGTTGTTTCCTGCTCATCAAAATTTGGCATTTTTTTGGATAAATCTGTTTAACATGTTAGTTTTATATGTGAAGAGATTTTTGGTTTTGGGACATCCTATCATGTGAGCCTTCCACCTGCAGTCTGAAGGGGCAGGGCCCAGCCATTGATTTTTAACACCTCAGTGACAACTTGCCTCAAAACACAGCTGTGTGTCATGAGAGGAACAAATTGAAGAAAAGTTAAGCCTAGTGTATGTTAAATTATGTAACTGAGACATATCATGGCTCATGAAATGCTTACCTAAATTTCTCAAGTAAATTAATTTTAGAATTTGTATACAGTTCTAGCTTTAGTTGGCTGAGCAGATAATCTAAAACTTATTTTATGAATTAGTTGAAACCTAAACCGAAGAAGAAAACAGAACAAGGCAGAGAACTAGATTAATAATTGTTTAGTGTATTGCACACAAGGCAATACAACAGAATTACTGTGTGGCTACGCATAGAAAATGTGTCTGCTCTGTTTAATGCTTTATGTTTCTTCTCAGTGGCAGCTTTTCCTTAACATAAGGAAGCAAAATGAAAGTCACTGCAATGAAATTGTGGCAAAAAATTTGGGGGGAGAGAGGCTCCATGTTGTCCAGCAGGTAATGGCTTTTTCCACCTTCCTGTCCTAGGAGCCTCCATAAGGATGCTGTTTCCAGAGGAAGAACTGTGAGATGAGAGAGACTTGTTTAATCATAGAATCATAGAATCCTAGAATCATAGAGTTGGAAGAGACCACAAGGGCCATCGAGTCCAACCCCCTGCCAAGCAGGAAACACCATCAGAGCACTCCTGACATATGGTTGTCAAGCCTCTGCTTAAAGACCTCCAAAGAAGGAGACTCCACCACACTCCTTGGCAGCAAATTCCACTGTCAAACAGCTCTTACTGTCAGGAAGTTCTTCCTAATGTTTAGGTGGAATCTTCTTTCTTGTAGTTTGGAACCATTGCTCCGTGTCCGCTTCTCTGGAGCAGCAGAAAACAACCTTTCTCCCTCCTCTATGTGACATCCTTTTATATATTTGAACATGGCTATCATATCACCCCTTAACCTCCTCTTCTCCAGGCTAAACATGCCCAGCTCCCTTAGCCGTTCCTCATAAGGCATCGTTTCCAGGCCTTTGACCATTTTGGTTGCCCTCCTCTGGACACGTTCCAGTTTGTCAGTGTCCTTCTTGAACTGTAGTGCCCAGAACTGGACACAGTACTCCAGGTGAGGTCTGACCAGAGCAGAATACAGTGGCACTATTACTTCCCTTGATCTAGATGCTATACTCCTATTGATGCAGCCCAGAATTGCATTGGCTTTTTTAGCTGCTGCGTCACACTGTTGGCTCATGTCAAGTTTGTGGTCAACCAAGACTCCTAGATCCTTTTCACATGTACTGCTCTCAAGCCAGGTGTCATCCATCTTGTATTTGTATTTACCATCAGGGGGTGGTTGATTTCACCTGTGCTGCTCCACCCCCAGCCTGAGGACCCTTCAGAAGGGAGTTATTGCCATGGGCATTAGGTGTATGTGTATTTTGATGAACTGAATGGAGAGAAAGATAATGAGTCATGGGGTGTGGAGAGTGCATGTATGAACTTACCAATGCTTAGTTTATATTGGCTGCTATTTTGTTAATGTTATTATTTTGTTTTATAGATTATAACTTTGGAATTGATTTGTTAATCATATAATATGACTTTGCCTTAATTGCGATGTTTAGCATATTTTAATTTGTGGTTTAGTTAATAGTGTTTTATAGATTGTAATTATTTCACTGATGATTTGTTATTTATTCTGTACGATTTATGTTGTATTTGTGATGTTCCATATTATTATTATGATTACTTATTGTTTGTAAACTGCTTTGGGATTCATTTTAATGAAAAGGGGCATAAAAATATAATAAATCCATTAAATCAAATCAAACCCAACACAACTGTTGTGGATACATCAGTGTTACACCAGTATTTTACACAACAAACATGTGGAGTGTGGATGAGAGTTATGCATCCTTAAATATCTGTGCACAAGGACTTGGCTCAACCAGGGCTCCCAAACATGTGTACGATAATGTACACTTTTTGCATTAGCTGGAGAGGACACTAGTAGGCAACAATGCTGTAACAATCATGTTTGATGTGTAAGGTGTGGAGCTGCCTTCACAGGGTTCTTCATACTCCTATATATTTTAGCTGTATGATCAACAAGACAAAACAAACTCCCCCTGTGCTTGTCTGTATGCCAACCGCAGTATTCCTATGCAACTGTAGATGTAAGTGAGAGTATGATATATGGGACAGAGAGACTAGGGATGACAAAACCTAGAAATCATAAAACAAATGATAGCATTCCTTCCAAAACCAGGTATAGGCAACCTAAGGCCCGGGGGGGGGGCAGATGAGGCTCAATCGCCTTCTCAATCTGGCCCCCGGACAGTCTGGGAATCAGCATGTTTTTACATGAGTAGAATGTGTGCTTTTATTTAAAATGCATCTCTGGGTTATTTGTGGGGCATAGGAATTCATTCATCCCCCGCCCCCCAATATAGTCTGAGGGATAGTGCACCAGCTCATGGCTATAAAAGGTTGCTGACCCCTGCGGCAAACAGCTAGCTCCTTATCCCTCTTCCTGGCTTCCAGTCCTCCTGCTTCTACCATACATTAGTAACCACCCAAACTGTTTGTGGTCCATTCTCTTTCCTCAGTCTATATAGGAGAAAAACATAAACAACAACGCCACATTCCAAATTAAATATGACAGCAGGCATAAATCACAAAAAATAAATATGGAATGGAAATGAAACTTGAGACCGGGTTGGTAACAGTGATAAGACACTTGTGCAAAGTAAGGGGCTGCTTTATACACTGCTTGAGAGCCATTGTGGTGTAGTGGTTAAGAGCGGTAGTCTCGTAATCTGGGGAACCGGGTTCGCGTCTCCGCTCCTCCACCTGCAGCTGCTGGGTGACTTTGGGCCAGTCACACTTCTTTGAGGTCTCTCAGTCCCACTCACCTCACAGAGTGTTTGTGGTGGGAGAGGAAGGGAAAGGAGAATGTTAGCCGCTTTGAGACTCCTGAAGGGGAGTGAAAGGCGGGATATCAAATCCAAACTCTTCTTCTATACAAATTTTACACACCCTCATCCCAGAGGGTGATGTGCAACAAGTTACATGTTTGCAAGCAGAATGGTCAGTGAAACCAGGATGTGGGTAGGTGGCAGGGACTTCAATAGGCAGGCAGAGCTGGAGGTGGATCCTTGAGCAAAAACACTGGGGTGGTAAGACCAGTCCACTGCTTTTAAGCAACGGGGTGGGGGTGGAGATGTTTTTGTAAAATTTATTGCATGTGATCACAGAACTGGAGATTCTGGAGAGTTTCATCCAGGCTTCCTCAATCAGATGTCCTCCAGATGTTTGGGCTACAGCATTCATCAGTCTCAGCTAGAACGGCCAAGGGTCAGGGATTCTGGGATTTGTTGTCTATAATACTATCAGGGCACCAGGCTGCATAAATTTGGTTCAACCTAGGCCTCTCATAGAAAGTAGTCATGCACACATCTACTCAGCAATGTGTTCAATGGGGCTTATTCCCAAGTAGTTATAGGACCAAAGGCTTCAAGAAGCAGACGTACCTGAGCTCAACCAAAGTGTCTAAAATACTAATAGAGATCTTTCCTAGTATTTCTTTTAAGCTGTCTAATCCAGAATAGCTATCATTTTGATACTCCAGATCTAAATTATTTCTAAGAATGTCCTGTGGAAGAAAAACGAAAGAGAAAAGATATTGTAAAGGAAAATTCATTTGCATCTTTTGAGCAGTAAGAACCTGTTGAATGACATTTAAAAGAGGATTAAAGCTGATTTCTTACAAGCAGCAGAATAATCAGATCTCTAAGCTAAAGTGGAATTAAGGTCCTTCAATTCATCTGCAAAACCTGACTGAAGTTAAATCATCGTTCGGTAATTTACATGTCATTTACAGGGACATTCATTGTGCCTTTAGTACTGTAAATATGATCTGAACAGCTTTTGATCTTTTGCAGTATTTGCAGGAACACATTATTGTTTCAGAGAAGGAGGGGAGGCAGAGCTTATGAAGGAAGAGGGGGGAAAATAAGGATGCTCTTTTATAACGTCAAAACAAATGTGTCAGCCAAATGGTAATATCATCACTGGTTTCATTTATTTGAGCTTGGCAGATGTGAGGGTGGTTCAATGATTGTTTGTCAGGAAAATAATTTTTTAAGAGAAGCAAGCAGATTGCTGAGCAATGAACATGTCTGATGGAACATGCAGCATTGTAAACATATTTTTGTGCTCCAATGGCATTGTAAAACTAAGTGCATTAACAGGGAAACAAGTTGTTGAATGCAAAGCTTCTACTGTATTTAAAAGCCCTATGTTTTGGGACCCAGGTATCTCAAGAACTGCCTTCTTTCCTAGTAGCCTGCAATACACTTTGAGATCAACATATGAGATTATTTCCTTGGTTCTCCCCCCTTCTGAAGTCAATTGTCTGCCTACTAGAGCTAGCACCTTTGTTCCTGTGATGATGCAACCGTTAAGGAACTCCCTCCCTATACATATTTGACTGGCACTTTCTGTTTTAGCTACTGTTATGCACTAAGCTTGGATCCTAGAACAATAGGCAAGTAGGATCCTAGAATGCAACAACTGATTGGCTTGCAGGAAAAGAGCAATCAGGCTCCAGGAGGAAGGTAATCAGCCTATTAGGCTGGTAAGATCATAGAATGCAACAACTGATTGGCCTGCAAGAAACGACCAATCAGGCTCCAGGAGGGAAGCAGAATCAGCCAATCAGACGGCACTCATTGTGTAAATAATGTATATAAAAGCCTGAGGTTTGGGGGGCAAATCAATCATTGTTTTACAAGCTGCAATAAAAAGCATGAAATCACTACAGGACTCTGCATATATTTCAGCTACCATCATTTCCTGGGGGTGGGGCAGTAGAAAAAATGCTGTTACTCAATCATACCTAGGATAAACATCTAAAGTTCTCTATTGTTCTCTATGGGAGGGGGGTTGTGTAAGTCTATGATAAGTCTATGGATAAGAGCAAGTGAGATTGGGAGAGGCATCCTGTGTACCAGGAGGAAGAACAGAGAAATATGTTCCCGTCCCTTCCCCACTAGAACTTCAGTCTTCTCCTGCTGTATAGCTGTAAAATTCTCAGGACTGTGTTTGACTGGCAAATGTTAGAAGCTTTCACATGAGGGTCAAAAAAGGTGGCCTTTTGGCCTCCTCCTCTCCACACCAAGGGCAGAACAGTACTGCATGAAACCCACTCCCAGCAGCATATATGCACTTAAAGCAGCACTGATGATTCCCTAACATAGTTGATAAGTAACCTTAAATGCTGCTGATCAGTGTTAGACTGAGGGCTGCCCAGAACAAATTTACCAGGAAGCTTCCCACATCTCATAAAAGTCATAAAACACAAGCACTGGATGCTTTCATGTGGACATACACACAGCATCTGAGAGGAGAGAGCAGAGCTCCAGAAGGGATCTTCCTCTCTACTCCAAACTTCCTGCTCCTGTTTTCTTCTGAATGAGCTGCAAGATCATCTCTGAAATGGCATCTTCTTAGTTCTAACTCCAACTCTCTGTAAGGCAAACCAAAGCTTTATTATTCACCCTGGGTTTCGGCATGTAGTCTCAGTTTTTCTTTCTGACTGCTTAATGTTTTATTCATTTTATCTGTCCTTACAAATGGATTTTAATGTTTTGATATTTTCATTGTTGTAAGCTGCCTTGAGGACCCTTTGGTTTGGTTGCTGTGCCTTTAAATCTCTGGTTGAAGCAGGAGAAAAGGCAGCTCTGGCTCCTCCCATCCATTCTGTTCCTGGTCTTGCAGATTTGTGTGTGGCACACTTGGGGTTTTTATTCAGGCCAGCAAATGATGGAGGTTGTGGAGTGGACAATAGAACTTTGAGATACTGGATGGGTGCATTCTCTGTGGGAGGGATGACTGGATTCCCCACATTCTGTTTTGAATTATTTCAGAATATTTTATTATAATTATTATTATTTCAGAATATTCTTGTTTGCTGAACTCCCTTCCTCCATCATTCTACTTTAACGGGGAAGATTTCTAAATTAACACCAAGAAGGAGACCATTTGAAGTTTGATGCAGCTTTCTATTCTTTCTGATCCATTGTATCAGCACGAGAAGTTGATAATGTACATGCACACATTGATTCAGCATTACAAAAAGCAGTTATAAGTGTTGCATGATTGCATCAAATGAAAAGGATCTTAATGCAATTTTACATATGATCATTGAAAAATTACTTTTCTGAGGTAATTTAACAGTGCGCTTCTGTGCGTTATCAGTATAGAGAAGGGGAGGACAGGGATGAATGGAAGGCACATTAAGCTTTGCAAACTACTCTGTATAAACTCCATAAATTGAAACAACAACAGTGGAGAATCTCTAATTCATCAGTTCTAGGTAACAAGAAACAAGACCGGGTAATTCAGAACTCCAAAGACATGTGATGAAAATTCCAGAATCATTCCTTTACAGAGGAGACTCACCTGCACTGATAATTTATAAGGCAACATTTGTGGCTGGAATAAGAGGTGAAAAGGTGAAGTAAGAATGGAAATAATAACCAAAAACTGGGGTGAGTGGCAGAAGGAAGAAAGGGACATGGATCTGCATAGGCCTAGAGTACAGAATATAACTTTAAGTAGACTTTGTGCCACTGCCAAAATGTCTGTATTTCAGCCAACTACACAGGGCTGTCCCATTCATGAGGCCAGGTGAGGTGACTGCTTCAGGCAGCATGATCCACAGGGGCAGCAGATTCAGATGTCCATCTCTGCCCCCACACCTTGTTCCCAATGTCGATCTCCGCTCACTTCTTCCTTGGCAAGGAGGTGAGCACCATTTCGCAATTTGCCTCAGGTGCAAAAATGCATTGTGCCAGCCTTGCTACACTACAACTAATTTTCTCCTTTTCTGTCCTCAGGTGGAATGCACAATAGCCCTTCTCACACAATAGCCATAGCATAGCAATCTGCAGGAAAGAAGCAAATGCATAACCATGTATCTATAAGCTTCCACTTATTTGAGACACCCAGTTCATCCCAGTGTCCCAGTCTTGTGGCAGCCAATGTGTGTGTAGCTGCTTATACGTGTAGGCTTATTCCTCATAGACAACACCACCATGGAGCTAGGCAGCGCCCCCAGTGTAGGGGTGTTGCCAGGAGCGTGGCCCCATTCCCCATTAATCATGTGATGTCCCTTGCATGCAAGTATTGAGTGAACTTTAACTCAAGGGGTTAAAGAAGCCAAATCCAGAAAAGGGAACTTCTGAAACCCCCCTTTCACCCTAATTTGAGGTGAATAATTAGCTGAGTAGAAAACTTTCCCCCATCTACAGCACAAACATCAGTCAAGGACATATGCTAAACTGTTCATGGCACCAGGACTAAGTACCGCACTAAACTGCATCAAGGAAAATGAGGATCAAAATATGCAGTAGCAACGAAACCTACACAAACAGGCAAGTGTTCATTTTGTACAAAATTATCTTCTGTCAAATCCAACCAAAGCGACCTACCGCTAGGTGAGTTGCATTTGGAGAGCCCGGCATTTGCCAAGGTGTCACAAGATGTTTTTAATTAGCAATTGTTAAGAGCTCTAAGACCTTCACTTGGAGAGAGAGAGAGAGAGAGATGCTACAGGAGCATTTTTCTAAATTACAAAAAGGGAAAACAGCATAATAATAAATCTCAACATGAATATCTCTGACTTAAGATGCCATGATTTCAGCTGTGATTAAAGGCTACAAGCAGTAAGAAACTGGAGCAATAAACTTCCTCTGCAGCCGAGCACTACAGATTTCTGACACACTGTGAGGCCGCCGAGTTCATTAGCAATGGAAGCCCTACAGAAAGAAAGAAAAAGGAAAGAATGAAGGGAAATGACTTTCTATTCACACACTTTTTAAATAATTAAAGTGGTATTTACAAATGCTCCTAGGATCTTTTGTTATCTCTCATTTGGCATGAGTTCCTTTTCTTTTTATATATAGAACTAATAAGTAAATTGCAAACATATATTATTCCTCACCACTCTCCACTCGCCTTCCCCCCACTGGCATCCAGTCCACCAGAATTTTCTTCCATTCCCATTAATTGGTCCTTAGAGAGTCTCACTCTCATACCTTTGCAGTGACAGTCAGTGAACATTCCTTAGTAATACTGAGTCAGAGGCCCTGTGATAGCTCACAAGTCACATATTGAACTGGAGCTGTACTACTCCCTTCCATTATGTTTAATGCATGAGGCTTTTAAAAATGGTACCATTAAGGTGATGGCTTATACTTTATTTTGAGAGAATCGTGAATTTTGGGGGGTTATTGTGTGTCTGTGTTTATTAAAAATATAAAATATCTTTTATATGTCTTACATAAAAGAACAGAATGGAAGATCACGGCAGACCATGGTATCTGAAACTGCAAGGTGAGCAAGCTCTGAAGGGAGGGCTTGTTCCTTCCCATAGGAAAATGCAGGTTTCTTAATGTGCTGCTTTTATAAGAAGCTTGCAATTTTGATGCTCAAAACATTTCCAAAGATTACATTGAAATTATTTATTTCAATTATTTATTTTATGGCTAAAAATATTCCAGATTTATTAGCACAAATGAAAATTCATATTACAGTTATTGTGTTTCTGCGTCCAGTAAATAAATTATTGCTAGTTATATAAGTCTAATATGAGAATTATGGTTTGGGGAAATTTCATGGGAACAATGACAGCCATGGGCTAAGATTAACTGCAGTGCAGTAGCATATTATTGTCTAGGGATTTGGATTTTGTTTGTTGGCCATGATTCATTGATGATGCCCAACTATATTTCTCTTTTTCATCTGAACTGCAGTGTCTTTGCTTGCTCAGGACTCTCTTGCATTTTGGGACTGGATGAAGGTGAGTCAATTAAACTTGAACCAAATTCTATCCCCTTATGAAGCCTATAAGTGCTATAGTCATTATTTACTGGATGTCCTCTGAAAATAGTGGGTGGCTTAGGTTCTCTGATACCTTTTCATTTATTAAGCAAACTGGAAGGGGCAGCCCAAGTCAGGGCCAGTCTGAGACCTTTTGGAACTTGAAGCAAGATGTGCTACTGATGCTTCTCCTCACCGCAGATCTAGGCCCACACCCTGGTGAGGTGAAAGGACCATGCCACCCAAGATGGGTTGCCTCAGGTTGCCTTAGTGGTGTGCCAGCCATGCTAAGGCAGCAAGCTAGCTTAGGGGCTGCAGGGCAAACCACATGGCACACCTTTCTGGCCACTTTCCACCCTTCAGAATTTGCTACCTGAGGCAGCTTCCTCACTCTGCCTGGTCCTGGCCCTGGCCTGACTATGGGCTGAGTATACATTGGGTATCAAACCTCTCCATTCTGAAGGAAATCAGCCCTGAGTGCTCACTGGAAGGACAGATTGTGAAGCAGAGGCTCCAATATTTGGCCACCTCATGAGAAGAGAAGATTCCCTGGAAAAGACCCTGATGTTGGGAAAGGGGGATGACAGAGGACGAGATGGTTGGACAGTGTTCTTGAAGCTACCAACATGAGTTTGACCAAAGTGTGGGAGGCAGTGAAAGACAGGAGTGCCTGGCGTGCTCTGGTCCATGGGGTCACGAAGAGTCGGACACGACTAAACAACAACAACAACATGCCTGAGTACGCATTGCTACTGGAGAAGAAGGAAGAAGGTTCGGAATAGATTATTACAACCAAGGAAGAAGATGCCTTAGATGTTCTTGAGGTGACACAGTGTCAAAGGCATTTACCTTCTTCTCACACCAGCATGGAGTCTGCTGGTGTGAGGCACCCTAGTTTTTACATCTCTGCAAATATTTCAGAACTGAAAATCATTTGGAAGTTTTCTTGTGCAAGTCCCAGCTACACATGGACTCAAAGGTTCTAGTAGGTTCTGGCCCTGGTGACTCAAAAGAAGGACACAAAAATAGCCCTGCTGAATCAGGCTAAAGGCCTGTCTAGTCCAGCATGCTGTTCTCACAGGGGGAAAGCTGCTGGGAAGCCCACAAATAGGACATGAGTGTAACAGCACTCTGCCCGCTTCTGTTCCCCAGAAACTAGAATTCAGAGACACACCATCTCCAGTGCTGGAGGCAATAATAAGCCATCTTGACTAGTAATCACTAATAGCTTTATCCTTCATGAACCAGCATCATCCCCCTTTAAAAGCACCCACATCGCTGGCCATGACAACATCTTCCAGCGAATAAGTTCCTAGTTTAACTGTGCACTGTCTTTCATTTTGCCTCCCCCATATCTTCCAACATTCAGCTTCATTGGGGTTGCCATATTTTGAAGAGCAAAAAAAGGGGACACATTTGCTGACTTCTATTTTTAACTATATGGGACGCGGGTGGCACTGTGGGTTAAACCACAGAGCCTAGGACTTGCCGATCAGAAGGTCAGCGGTTTGAATCCCCACGATGGGGTGAGCTCCCGTTGCTCGATCCCTGCTCCTGCCCACCTAGCAGTTTGAAAGCATGTCAAAGTGCAAGTAGATAAATAGGTACCGCTCTGGCAGGAAGGTAAACGGCGTTTACGTGCACTGCTCTTGTTCGCCAGAAGCGGCTTAGTCATGCTGGTCACATAACCTGGAAGCTGTACGCCGGCTCCCTCGGCCAATAAAGCGAGATGAGCACCGCATCCCCAGAGTCGTCTACCTAATGATCAGGGGTCCCTTTACCTTTACCTTACTTTTAACTATGGATCGCTATGATGACTCTACCAATGATAAAGAGCATGTGTCCTGGAAAAAGAGGACATGTGGCAACTCCTGGCTTTATAGGTGAAAACCAGCACTTTGAATTGGACCCAGAAATTAATTGGTAGCCAGTACTCAAACCGTCTTGCCTGAGTGAGCAACTTGGTAGCTGAATTCTGTACCAGCTGAAGTTTCCAGACCATCTTCAGAGGCAGCCCGATGTATATTACAGTAATCTAACATAGTGCTAACCGGTGTTCTTCCAGAAGTATCACCCTGCTGGTAGTTTCCTCCTCTCAGTATAATTATTTTGGCTGGGTAGGTGGGTGCCCAGAGTACTGTGCCTCATTGGTGTAGAGAGTGGCAGAGTTAGCTGCGTGGGCGCTGGGAGCCATGCCGTGCTCAAGCCGCTGTGCTCGGGGTCGGTGGGGCAAGTCCCTCGCAGTGTGCCTTTTTGTCACCCCCCTCAAGGATGACACCCGGGATGGACCGCCCCCCCTTCCTACGCCCCTGTGCAAGGAATTTAGTGAATGTGGTTTTAGCATAGGATCACTTTGTACACTTTGTAAACTTCTCAGGACTCACCAAACTACAATTTCTTGGAATCTTTCAGGAGAAATCTTGATAATGAAACTGATATAAGTTTATAACATAGATATAAAGCTGAGATAAGTTTATAACAGAGCTGTCATAATTAAATAATAACAAAAGTTTGTGGTGAAATGAGCTTGAATTTTACATAGACAAAAGCATGCTGCATAATAAGCCAAGTGTCAGGAACAAACCTCTGACTATGCAATTTCATGAAAGATGAGGATGAATGGGATAAACTAACAAGGCATTACCACATTTAACCTGATATAATTTGGTACATAAGATGTCAGGGAACAATCCACTGGCATTCATGCTGAAGCCCCCCATTCCTACCCCCCCCCCCATTCCAAGTGCTGTAGGAAACTGTCAGACTGTTGATGGCATTTGTCACTGTGCAGAGTTCTTTTACAGATGGTGTTCAACAGTGGCTCAGTAATTCACAGATCACTGTCCCCATTTGGCTCCTCCAGGAGGTGTGAATATTTCAATGTGGTGATGTGCATTCATTTTCATCTTTGTTTCTGGGTGCCTTCATGCTGGGAGAGGTGTCTTTGAAATATCAGAGCATGAAGATGAGCAGTGGCTTTTATTTCCAGCTTATCAAAATCACACACACACATACACACACACAAACTTTCCCTCACACACAACACACACACACACACAATCTGCAGTTTTCACATGTACAGCTCTATTTCAGAGAACTTTGGAATCACTTGATTGTCTGATCTAATACTGTGGGGAACCATTTACTGAGAGCCAAATGTGGCCCTCTCAGACTCTCTGTCTGGCCCTTGGGACTCTCACCTGACTGCACACCTTTACCAGCCTTCCTTTACACCCTCCTTGAGTGATTTTGCCTGGTTGGAATGTGTCCTTGAGCTCTAATCGTGCCTCTTGCTTGCCTGGATAGAGATGCGTGAGTGTGCACAGAAACTAACCTCCTGTACAAAGGTAAAATCTACATTTATTGCCCCACCCACTTTCCCCTCTGGTCCTGCCCACCATTGTCATGTGGCTCCCAGAAGGTTACCAAGAAGAAGAAGAAGAAGAAGAAGAAGAAGAGGGGCAGGAGGAGGAGTAGTTTGGATTTGATATCCCGCTTTATCACTACCCAAAGGAGTCTCAAAGTGGCTAACATTCTCCTTTCCCTTCCTCCCCCACAACAAACACTCTGTGAGATGAGTGAGGCTGAGAGACTTCAGAGAAGTGTGACATTCCAAGGTCCCCCAGCAGCTGCATGTGGAGGAGTGGGGAATCGAACCCGGTTCACCAGATTACGAGTCTACCGCTCTTAATCACTACACCACACTGGCTCTCAGTGTGGTCTCAGTTTGTGGTCTTCAGTCTGGAAAGGATTCCTCACCCCTGCTTTAGTACTTGAGTTGACCTCTCAGACTGAGGAGCAGAGAGACAGAGAAATGCTACTTTTCATGGTGGGAAAGTGAGTGACGGAGCCGGGACCAGCGTTGTTGCACACCAGCAGGTGGTCCACTGCCAACTCCCAAGGACCAGGCTTGCTGCTTCTCTTCTTTGCTGGCACTTCCTCTCCACCTGCCCCCTCTAAGCAAGTGAGCAGCAAGGAGAGGAAGGAGAAGGAACAGCAGCTGCATTTCACTTTGGCCCTCGCCCTCTGGCAATTGTGTGGATTTTGCCCAAAGGGAGGGGACAAGCAAATGGGAAGAGAGAATAGCAGGGAGAACCCAAACTAAACCTGGATCCGGCACTTGACTGAGCATTGATGATGGTGGAGTGATTGGGCAGGGGCAGCTGGGGAGCACTGAGAAGTGTGGAGGCGAAAGGCAGCTGGTTCTGGGGTGTGGGATTGCACCACAAGGGGGTGCTGGGGCAAGTGTCAGTGTGATGGTTTTAGCCCACAGGTTGGCAGCAGAAGACAGTTGTTCTTACCATGGCTATGCCATTAAATAGGTGGAACTGGATTTAGCTATACTTCAGCCCAGCAGCTACCGCGACAAATGGTTCAACAACTTTCAGTAACGTATCAGCAGAGATGGCCCACCCATGAAGTGGGCTGAAGCAGCCGCCTCAGGCGGTGAAAGCCAAAGAGGTGGCACCCCCGTAGGCACCCCACCCCCACTCCACTGCCTCTTGCTGGAAACCTCCACCACCGGTAAGGGAGGCAAGAAAGACTTCAGCAGTGGCAAGGCAGGGTGGCAGCACTGTGGCACGTTCCCACCTCAGGCAGTGAGACAGGGTGCACCACCCCTGCATATGAGGATGCCTGATGACCCCCAACTCTGTTTTCTTGTTATATCTGGCTCAGGAATAGAAATGAGTTCTTTGAGTTAGTGCCTAGATAGGCAGATGAATGCACGCAAATCATAAGCATTTACCATTGGGAGATGCAATGATTTGACATAAGTGCTCTAGCTGGGATTTCATGCCCCCATTGAAAATGAAAGTTCTTAACTCGGTATGCTGCTGGGCCTTGCTCTTCTGATAGATTCCCAGGTTATATTACCAACAAGGAGTGTTCTTGGCTTTCCCAAGTTCAGCTGGTCACTGCTTAGAACCATGCTCTCTCTCTCTCTCTCTCTCCCTCCCTCTCTCTCTCTCTCTCTCTCTCTCTCTCATTCCAGATCAGTCTACCACTATATTTGGATTACAGGAAAAGCAGCTACCTTGGAAGATGGTTTGGAAACCATGATAAGCATGTAATGGTCAATAGTCATTGCTTCTCCCAAAGAAGAAATTGGGAAGCTTTGGGAAGATGCTCTGAATTCTGTCTTGGACGGTCTTCACATTAAAAGCTTCACTCAAGTGAATCAATGGCAGTCATGTTCATTTAAATTTATACAGTGCATATGCTCTGAAATGATGATCACCATTCTGCTATTGGAGCCTGTTACCAGGTAGAAAGTTTTACATTCACAACTAGCTGGGACCATACTTTGTTTTTTTGTTTGTCTGTTTTCTAACTTCAAGACCGTGCCTGGCCTTATAAATTCTTTAGGATGTGACATTGCACACTTCATTCATTCTTAATACACAAAATGTGCTTTCCCCCCACATTCCACTTTTAAAACTTTACAAGCTGTTAAATTTCCCATCCCTTCTGCTCCATTTCCCCACTAAAATTCTAGTGCATATCATATAAATTGTTAAGCCAAACACCTGCCGCACAACTAGTCCATATAAAGCCAGCTAGAAAACGTAAAGCCAAAGGAGGAACTAAGCCACCACCTGAGAAATTGAGCAAGGAGATCCTCAAGCATGACAAGTGCCCCTTGCTAGAGTTATGGATGAGCTTTCTTGTGAACATGAGAGGCAAAAGGCAAGGAATGGAAGAAGCTGCCTTATACTGACTTAGACCACCAGTCCATCTAGTTCAGTGACTCCCCAGGGTTTCAGAAAGGGGTCCCTAGCTGGAGATGCCAAGGGGCTGGACCTGCATGTAGGGCAGTGCCTCTACCACTGAGCTGCAGCACTCCCCCTCCAATAATACTTAGCAATCATATACCTCGTTGGAGTATTAAAAGTGCCACAGATGTATGTTTGTCAAATGTTCTAGGCAGCCATCTTCTGCAGTCCCTGAACTTCACCCACAAAACCACTGACTTTTACTTCTGGATTGTAATTTATTTTTCTTTCTCTGCACACAGTGGCCAGAGGCCAGTAGCCAGCAGCACCTTGCCCTGAATTGCTACAGCTACATACATTAACAGTCTGATCAAAACTGTCTGACTCTGTGATTTAGCAGGCTTTATCCATTTTGGGCGGTGGGAGCTACCATGCTGGAAAATTTCATTCATTTCTGCGAGAAAGAAAAAATAAAGATTTTTAGATTTTTGACTCGTGTATGGGTATGCGTGAAATGAAGAACATTCAAATGGAACTGCAAATGAATTGGACAGCCTACAAAGTCCAAGTCAGGCTATTTTCCGCTGTGATAAATTGGGATCAAAACCGAATCTTGTGGTTGATGTGCATTCCCCAGAATTTTCAAGGAAGTTTGCTTAAGACTAACAATGTAATCCTATCCCCAATATTATGCCATTTGCTATGCTAGTTGTTGCTAATTGCTTCCTTGTGGGACATCTTCAGGAGAAGAAAAGGCTAAAGAATAAATCCAACACAATTCCAGAGTGGAGTCCCTAAGATGGTTGGATTGTGCCTTGTACGCCTCCTTCCGGCAACTCCTGCAGTCAAGCTGGTGTCAGACATATTGCTCTGCTTTCTTTTGGACCACATCAGTGAGGCCGAGATGGGGGGTCTTGTCATCTGGGCAGCCCAAGACCTCCATAAATACGTATGCCCAGGCATACGCCCAGAAATATCTGTGCTGCAAATATAGTAAAAACAACACAGAAGGCAGCAGTTATGAGTTAATGGTTACTGGTCTTTGCAGCCAAAGCAGATGCTGCGATTCTCCAGCAGTTTTATTTCACCCCCAGAGGTGCACTCCATTGTGTCTTGGGACAGGCAGATGCCAACAACAACAAAATGCTAGTTCTTTTACCCCCTGTAGGCAGTGCTATTTTTCCTAGAGAAAGAGGTGCCAGGACTGACCATGAACTCTGTCCCTGTTCTCTTGTAGGTAAAAGGTAAAGGTAAAGGACCCCTGGGTGGTTAAGTTCCATCAAAGGCGACTATGGGGTGCAGCGCTCTTCTCGCTTCAGGACAAGCGTTTGCCTGCAGACAGCTTTCGGGGTCATGTGGTCAGCATGATTAAACCACTTCTGGCAGTTGATGAGTGCCAGAGTGCATGGAAACATCATTTACTTTCCTGCTGCAGCAGTATCTATTTATCTACTCATGCTGGTATGCTTTCAAATTGCTAGGTTGGCAGAAGCTGGGACAGAGCAACGGGAGCTCACTCCGTCATGCAGATTTGAACCGCCGACCTTCTGATCAGCAAGCCCAAGAGGCTCTGTGGTTTAGACCACAGCACCACCCGCTCCCTCTCTTATAATGGCAGTGGCTGGGGTGCTGGAACTGAGTTCCAGTGAGTTCCAGCTGAAAAAAGCCCTGCCTGTAGGAATGAAAGAAACCACTGAAAACATCCAGGAGAGGAGAATGGAAACACCAGATTACATCAGACTGAACTGGACTCAACCTGAACCTGACTGATTTAAAATGACTTTCTTCATCTGGAAATGTTCATTTTCTGCAGACTTCATGTTATGTACTGAGTTGAATAGGATCCAAACTGCAGCAGTCTGATTGGTCCTAGAACAATAGGATCCGAAACACAGCAGTCTGATTGGTCCTAGAACAATAGGATTCAGAATGCAGCAGTCTGGTTGGTTGGCAGGAACCACCCAATCATGCTCCAGATAGAAGTGAATCCACAACCTGATTGACTTACAGTAGAATTCCGGAATTAGCCAATCATGTGCAGCCCATTGTGTAAATAATGTATATAAAGCAGAGACTTTGAGGGGACATTCATTCATTCCTCCTCACCACTATGAGCTGAATAAAGAGCATGAAATCACTTTGCGACTCTGAGTATATTTCACTGGCGACGAAGGTGGGATCCCACTGAGCTGACTGCCACACACAGCACCACAGCACCGCCACCTGCCGCACCGCTGCCTCGCACCGTGTATCCAGGCTTCAGCTCCAGGACACAAGGAACTCAGAATGGCAACCGACAGCAGCTTCTCGCCGTTCAACCCAGCATCCGGAGACTGGGAAGCGTACGCCTCCCGTTTCACCTTCCTCCTAGAAGCCAAAGGGGTCACCGACGAAGAAGACGCCATCCATCACCCTTCACGCCGGCATCGGAATCATGGCTTCACTTGTGCCTCTACCGCCGTTTGCGCCAGCCTCTGAATCATGGGACTCCTACCTCGCTCGGTTCAACTGCTACCTCCAAGCCAACGAGCTGACAGCAGTATCAAAGGATCGGAAGCGGGGCCTATTCCTCAGCCTCTGTGGGCCTGAGGTGTTTGAAACGGCCCGAGCATTGGTTGCGCCTGAAGCAGTCCAGGCAACACCATGGGACACGATCCAAGAGAAGCTCCGCAACCACTACGCACCAAAGCCGTCCAAGATTGCTGCCCGCCATGCGTTCTTCCACCGGAACCAGGCAGAGGGGGAGTCAATCAACAACTACACCACCGTCCTGCGACAGGCTGCAATGCACTGCGAGTTCCGAGACTTAGACGATGCCCTGATGGATCGAATCGTCTGCGGGGTCTAGGACATCCATCTGCAACGGCGTCTCCTCGCCAAGTCAGACCTCACGCTACAGAAAGCCATTGAGGAGGCTGTGGCCTCAGAAGCTGCTGAACGCTCCGCCCAGGAGATCCGCAAGTCCAGCAGCCCACGTCTTGCTAGGGAGCCAGTTCCGGTGCATCATGAAGAGGCCAGCAGTGATGAGGCATCCTCCAGTGAAGACGATGACGTGCACCAGACAAAGCGGGAGTGCAGGAAGTTCCAACAGAAGTCCAGGGGCCAACCGGAATGTGCCAGCTGCGGAGGCAACCATTCCCGTGCCAAGTGTCGATTCAGAGACGCCATCTGTAGGAAGTGTTCCAGAAGGGGCCACATTGCTAAGGTCTGCCGATCGGCTCCGTCTGACACCCCCCCTTCATCGACTCGCAAGTCCAAGTCTTCGCTCCAGTCTGCCAAGGAAAGTTGTTTCGCTCTCACCAACTGCCGCTGCCCGTCTGGAACCACGATTGGCCAAACCGACTCGCCTACGCGACGCAAGCTGAACGTCACGGTGCTCATTGAAGGAGCTCCATGTGACATGGAGATCGACACCGGGTCTGCCCTGTCCATCGTGTCATGGAACACCATCAAAAGACTGGTACCCAGAGTGTCCAAAAGGCAACTCGACTCTCACCGCGTACACCTGAGAGACTACCAGGGAGACGACATTCCCGTGGTAGGCGTTGGCCGGTTCCGGATCGCCTTCAAGGATTTTTCGGGCCTGCTCCGGTTGGTGGTGGTCAAAGGTCAGCGGCCAAGCCTCCTAGGGCTAGACTGGTTTGATGCCCTCGGCCTGGAAGTCACCGGCATCAACTGCATCTCTAACGCAGAGACTGAGGGTCTGGTCAAAGACTTTGCCGAGGTTTTTGACGGCACCTTGGGGCAATATACAGGTACGCCCATCTCCTTTAGCCTTGATCCACAAGTCACCCCGATCAAGCTAAAGCCACGCCGGGTTCCCTTTGCTCTCAAGGCTAAGGTGGACGAACAACTGGACAAACTGATCGCCCAAGGAGTTTTGGAGCCGGTTGACCACGCCAAGTGGGAAACCCCCATCGTCACGCCTGTCAAGCGAGATGGGTCGGTGAGAATCTGCGCTGACTACAAGTGCACGATCAACAAGGCACTTCAGTAGCACGCTTATCCGGTTCCTGTTGTCCAACACCTGCTGCATTCCCTGGGTGAGGGTAAGGTCTTCGCTAAGCTGGACCTTGCCCAAGCCTATCAACAACTGCCAGTCGATGATGCCACTGCTGAAGCCCAGATGATCGTCACCCACCGGGGGGGCATTCCGTTGCCGCCGGTTGCAGTTCGGGGTGAGTGTGGCTCCTGGCATCTTCCAAAGCCTTATGGAGCGTCTCCTGCAAGGGCTTCCGGGCGTGGTACCATATTTTGATGACGTCTTGGTGTCTGCAGACTCACACCAGCAGCTGTTCGAGCGCCTCCGTGCCGTGCTGACCAGGTTCCAAGAGGCCGGGCTCAAGGTAAAGAGGGAGAAGTGCCAGATCGCCGTTCCACAGGTAGAGTTCCTGGGCTATCTTATCGATGCCTCCGGCCTTCACCCGACCACATCCAAGATCCACGCTATCCAGCAGGCCCCCACCCCAAAGAACAAGACGGAGTTGCAGGCGTTCCTGGGGCTGCTGAACTTTTATAACATGTTCCTGCCCCACAAAGCCGCAGTGGCTGAGCCTCTTCACCGACTCCTTAGCACTAAGACGCCTTGGGCCTGGTGTCATCGGGAGACGGCGGCCTTCAACGCGGTCAAGGCTCTCCTTTCATCAGACAGTGTGCTGGTACAGTACAGTGAATCCAGGCCGCTGGTCCTTGCCGGCGACGCCTCACCTTTTGGCATCGGTGCTGTCCTTAGTCACCGTTTTCCAGACGGAAGAGAAGCACCGCTCGCCTACTTTTCCAGGACGCTATCTCCGATGGAACGGAATTACAGCCAGCCCGACAAGGAGGCACTGGCACTTGTGGCTGGAGTGAAGAGGTTCCATGAATACCTCTATGGCAGGACTTTTGACCTCATCACTGACCACAAGCCACTCCTGGGCCTCCTCGCCGGTGATCGTCCAACTCCACCGGTCCTCTCGCCACGCATGCTGCGATGGACTGTTTTCCTGGCTGCCTACCACTACCAGCTCATCCATCGCCCGGGGAAATCGATGGGCCATGCCGACGCCCTCAGCCGTTGCCCTCTTCCAGCATTTGTGGAAGACCCGGCTCCAGCTTCATCGCTCCTTCTGATTGAGGATCTTCCGGCAGCGCCTGTATCGGCTGCCACTGTGGCCTCCGCGTCTGCCCGGGATCGCACCATCAGCCGGGTGCTCAACTGGGTGTGGAGGGGGTGGCCACAAGGGCCTTTTGCATCGGAGTTCCAGCCCTTCGCAACCAGACAACATGAACTCTCAGCTCATCGCGGCTGTCTGCTGTGGGGAGACCGCGTCGTGATTCCCCAGGGACTCCGTCAGCGCGTCCTGGAGGCTCTGCACGTTGGCCACCCAGGAATTGTCAAAATGAAGGCGTTGGCTCGGTGTTACGTCTGGTGGCCTAATATGGACGATGCCATCACTGCCTGGGTGTCCGCCTGTCAAGCGTGCCAAGAGTCGAGGCCTGCACCACCGGCAGCTAAGGGACACACCTGGGAGACGCCAAAGACACCCTGGTCGAGGGTGCACATTGATCTGGCTGGCCCCTTTCACGGCCGGACCTTTATGGTAGTGGTGGACGCCTATTCCAAATGGCTGGACAAATGGCCCTGATTCCCTCCACCACTACCGAAGCTGTCATCCGGGTGCTGCGAGGCCTGTTTGCAACGCATGGGTGTCCTGATGTCCTTGTCTCTGACAACGGACCGCAGTTCACGTCAGGCACGTTTGAGCGGTATCTTTTGGGACTGGGCATCCGCCATGCCCTAACGGCACCCTTTCATCCATCCAGCAACGGGCAAGTGGAAAGAATGGTGCGCTCGACAAAAGAGGCACTGGTGCACCTGGACCGGGGAGACTGGCATGAGCGGGTCACCGAATACTTGTTCGTGCAACACATCACCCCTCATGCGGCCACAGGGAGGAGTCCTGCTGAACTGCTTATGGGCCGCCGCCTCAGGTCACCGCTCGACCGGCTACACCCGGACTTTGCCGTGGCTGAACCCCCAGGCTGTGCCAACGCGCCACGGTCATTTGTCCCAGGAAACCAGGTCTTTGCCCGGAACTATGTGGGGGACATTCCTTGGGTGCCAGCCACAGTAGTGGGAGTCACTGGACCTCGCTCGTACCAGGTGGCACTCGAAGACGGACGCTTGTGGTGACGGCACATTGACCAGCTTAGGCGCAGGGTTGGGGACTTGGACACTACCGAGGTGCCCCCAACTGCGCTTGCGGCTCCAGAAGAGACACGTACAGATGGCGAGGCCCCACCTACACCTCCCTCGCAAACTGCCAGCGTGGAGCCAAACCAAGCCGCTTCAGAGGGTCTGCCAGTCTTACCACAGACTCAGACCACTCCACTTGCGGAGGCTCCACCCACAGCAGCGGATCCAGGGGATTTGGTTCCAACGCCACCTAGGGTCGCACCACAGCCTCAGCAAGAACTGTGTGGCCCTCCGGACTTGGCTACCAGTCCCCGGCGGTCTGGCAGAGTTCCCAAGCGCCCAACTTATTTAAAGGACTATGTTGTTGGACATGTATCACTGTTGGTCTAAGTATGGGAAATGTAACCGATATGCTTTTGTGCCTAATTGAACCATTACGCGTAGTGCTGTATATAAGGAAACCATTACGATTGTAACTAACGCCTTATCTCGGTGGGGAGGGGTGTTATGTAGTGAAGTTTCACCCTGGGCCAGCAGGGGGATACTGTATATAGTTTTCACTCAGGTCTGTAGATAGTTTTCACTCAGGTCCACGTCAGTTATTTTAGGCGGGAACTCTGGGCTGTTGTTGCTACAATGTTGACAGCCGGCTGCCTATAAAAGCAGGCCGGCTGAGCTGTTTGCAGTCAGTTCTATTCCAGCTTACAAAATAAAGAGCTACTTGGAGAAATCGCTGTGTCGTCTGCTATGTCAACCCACAACTTAACAGTAGTGGTTAGATGACAGATTGCCAATTTTGGGGGGGCCTGTGGACAAATTTGGAAACCTGGGAAACTGCGATAGGGGAACCTGCCCCACAACCTTATGCACCCCCATTGCAACTCCCTTCAGCTCATCCTCTCCCACCTCTCCCGGTATGCCCCACGGAGAGCCTCAAGGTCCATAAATAGCAACACCCTAGTGGTCCCAGGCCCTAAGGAAGTTAGATTGGCTTCAACCAGAGCCAGGGCCTTTTCAACTCTGGCTCCGGTCTGGTGGAACGCTCTGCCTCATGAGACCAGGGCCCTGCAGGATCTGATTTCTTTCCGCAGGGCCTGTAAGACAGAGTTGTTCCACCTGGCCTTTGGCTTGGAGCCAATTTGATTCCCTCCCTCCCTCTCTTTTATTTTATTTTCCTTCTCCTCCTGCGATGAGGCTACATTTTAATATTTTAATGTTCCATTATTTTAATGTTGTATTTTATTTTTTGTTTTTAAGTTGTAATCATTCATCTTGTTTTTATTATTGTTTGTAAGCCGCTCTGAGCCCGGCCTTGGCTGGGGAGGGCGGGGTATAAATAAAAAATTATTATTATTATTATTATTATTATTATTATTATTATTATTATTACCCTACAGCACCCCATCAGTTCAACACTGTACAAAGTGGAGAGCAGTATAGTATAGTGCTTAGTATATGGCTACCCATGAACTCCTGGTGTGCTCATGTTTCCCTTCCAGTAATTATCTTCACAATGATCAGGTGGGGGAGGCCATATGGAGAGGGAGTGATGTAAAGAGTTTGGATTTGATATCCCGCTTTATCACTACCCGAAGGAGTTTCAAAGTGGCTAACATTCTCCTTTCCCTTCCTCCCCCACAAGAAACACTCTGTGAGGTGAGTGGGGCTGAGAGACTTCAGAGAAGTGTGACTGGCCCAAGGTCACCCAGCAGCTGCATGTGGAGGAGCAGGGAAGCAAACCCGGTTCACCAGATTACGAGTCCACCGCTCCTAACCACTACACCACCCTGGCTCTAAAGTTCAAACAAAGCAAAAGAAGCCACTTATTGAATGGCTTATTATTTGCTCTGCACAGTAACATATTGGTTTCTGGTTGACTTCCTCTGATGACACAAATGCTGATCTCACACATGATAAAAATCTTGAATTATAGGCATTTCTCATTTTAACCTACTGTACATCTTTAACATTGGTTGTAAGAATATATATTGTATACAGTCATATCTCATGTTACGTTTGCTTCAGGTTACATGTTTTCAGGTTGTGGACTGCGGGAAACCCGGAAGTAGCGGAACAGGTTACTTCCGGCTTTCGCCACTCGCGCATTCGCAGAAGCGCTAAATCGTGCTTTGCGCATGTGTAGAAGTGCCAAATCACGCCGGCACCTGCGCAGACGTGGGGCTTCAGGATGCAAATGCTGTGGGTTGCGGAAGTGCCTCCATCACGGGTTACGTCTGCAACCCAAGGTTCTACTGTACTTCAGATGACGAAAGAAGGAACTCTTTAACCAGGGGGCAGACAGAAGCTATTGCCTCTGGTGACTGGGCATAGTAACTGCAGCTGAAGTGCTTTTATGAACAAAACTTCCCATTCCATCCAGCACTTTCTGAGATTTGTCTCCTTTGTTTTTGTAGTTTGTACATGGGGCTGCCCTTCCTAATCCCACCACCACCGGCATGCCCCTGCCTTCATTCCTGGAATGTTGAAGGCTGTGAATTTGCAACCAGCTGCATTAATGTTGCTCATTTTTACTGTTGGATCGAACCATTTTGTTGGTATGTACTTGGCACTAGTGGTATTATTTTGAAACAAGACATGTAAAAGTATTTCATCCATCCTTGTTAAATTTTTATTTATTTGAGAAACTGTATAACAAACCAAATTGTAACTTCATATAAACAAGCGATCCTACAATATCCTGGCATACAATAAATAACAGTCTCCATAAGTTCACATCATATATTGTATAAGAAGATGTTTATTTCTTGGCCAAATTGTTTTTTGTTGGTTTTTCACTTTTCTTGCCCTTTATACTGCTGGGATTATCATTTTTTGCCTCAGTGTCCTCAAGTATAATGTCACCTGGAAGGAAGAGGAAGGAATATATATTCAATTATACCAGTTTGATTTGGGCAATTTTGGCGATGCGTATTTATTAGAACAAGAGGTTATATCCATTCCTTGACAGTGCGTATCGAATCAAAAGTAGGTCCTACTGAGTTCAACAGGACTTACTCTTAGGAAACTGGGCAAAAGGTTGCAGCCTTAAATGTTCTCCCGTGGTAGTAAAAAACAAACAAATTCAAAACCACAGTGAAGTAAAAACCGAATCAATCTCTAATGTTAACATCCATGGGTGCAGCAGGACTTATGTTGAGATGGGGGGCAGGACACCCACCTGTCATCATCCTCTGTCTGGTTCTGTCCCACTTTTATCACTGTCACACGATCCCCATTTTTGGCTCCCTAAAACAAAGTAAAGGAATCTGAAATAAAGTAGAATATGCAGGCCTGGCCAAGCTCCATGAATAAAGAACTGGGCAGCGGTCTTGTGGCATTCAATGTGTTAAAAAGAACAGAAACATATGAATGGGTTTACTTAATGGTAAAAAACCTTTCTTACAACTTTTTCAAAACAGTTGCTGTGTCCTAGGTAGGCTGACTAGGTTAGAGTTAGAACACCGACAATAGTCAGGAAACTACACTATATTTAAATATAACAATGGTTCACAACAATGTTAGCCATGAACTCTGCACTGATCCGAATTGTGAACTTGAATAAACTGAACTATATCATTGACTGAGGCCTGAGGGCTTTTTGCGGTACAAATAGCCTATGGGAAACTTCCAGCCATTTCTAGACAGGCCCTGCAGGTGCGCGCTTGCAGGAGAAAAAGCTGGAAACTATGAAAAGCTTCCAGAACTGAGCTACCTGCAAAGCCATGCCTATCACTCAGTCAGGTGGCCAGTTGTGTCACTAGAATGCACCACAACATCATCGAAGTGACCTCATTGAGCATTTCAATTTCAAATATTCTGATTATTTGCACTTTCTAGTATTTTTATTTATTTACTTGAGTTATTTACTAGCTTTATTTACTTGATGGTGAACAGAGTAGTTCTAATCTAGTTCAAAGATTTAAAAGTGAAATGTTTAGTATCTGAAGAACTAAAAATAATTCGGTTTAGAAACAAAAACCCTGTAAAGAACATCTGGGAAAAGATTGAGGAAAACATTGATATTTGCAAATATATTACATACTCTTAGGCAGAAGGGGCTCAGGCAAAGGAATATGGGTCGCAGAGTACTGCAAAAAGAAGAAATGTGGAAAATCTTCCTAGTAATTCAAAAGAATCTTCACTTTGTTCTTTCCTGATGTGTGAGGCTTAATTTAAACTTACTCATAGAATATAGAGTAGTTCAAAGACTAAATAAAATAATTGAAATAGAAACTTTCAAACATTGGAAAATCAATTCTCAGCAGACTGACTTCCAAAAGACATCCGGTGGGCTTGCTCACAGATTCATGCTTCCTGGACTCCTAGAATATTACTGCTCAAGCCATTGATTTAACTGTAACCCACACAGATACCACGGAAAAGGGTTCAAGGCTGGGTTTTCTTTACCCAAACAGAAAATGACAGAAGTTACATGCAATATGGTACTTGTGGGAGCCACCTTTAGGAACTTGAAAAAAATTCTTTCTCCATCTGTCAAAGTGGTAAATGTAAAGTCATTTCACTTTTCTTTACTTCAGTCTTGTCTTCACTCTACTCAGAAACTCTGGGAAGCATGGGAGGTTACCAAGCAACCACTAGTTATCACCTATGGTTCCTGTGGTATCTGCACTCCTGAGACAGACATGTCATAGCATCCTGTGCTAAGGTATGCTGAGATAAAGGACTTGCCACAGGACTTTTCATGAAAGCAATTTTTTTATTTTGGCAGCCTAAAACTACTTGACATCAGTAGTGACAGAAAAGTGCTAGTTGGTGGTTTAAAAAATAAAGCAGGGGGAACCAGCCTCTTATCTAGAGAGGGACAACACATACTGACAAAGTAGTGGCAAGGTTCCTAAAAGGGTCGAATCCATGCATTTTCTCCCCCTTGCCACTCCAACCTACCCTTGAAATGAACTTATTCCTAGCAGTGAAATTTAGTTCCAGAAGTCCAGCTTTCATATCAACTACTGCAAAGGAACATAAATCGGTGCACATGTCTGAAGAGGGTCTGAATAGTCTGTTCTGTGGTGCAATGTGTTCAAATTGATATTATTATTAGGTGCCTGTGCAATGCCCATAATTGCATGTGGCGAGAGAAAGTAGAAAGCAAACTCTCAATGCTCACAGACAAAAATAGGAACATTAGATAATGGTGGACTATGGAAAAGGCTCCAGTGGGAGAGGAGTCACACAACAAAAGAAAATATCACCCATGATGACAGAGAATTCGATATGGCAGACAAAGTGTGTTAACTATTTCACACTTAGCAATCTCAGGTAGACAGATGGTCTACCTATATTAAACTATAAAACTGTACTTTATATTCCAGATAATCTCATATTCCAGATCTCAGTCTTGCAAAATTTTTCATAATCAGGAGAAAAACACTGTAAAGATTGCCGAACACATGGTGTATCTTTGAATTACCTTTTGTCAGTGTGACCCTATGAATACTTTTGAGCTAGGTGCATATCCTGATGGGTAGTTTGCCTGCACCAACAAATATTTTATCTATGCTATGTTAACAGATCAAATCATTATTCACAAAATTATTAATAAAATAAACATGCCCTCAGTGGGGAAGAAAAACTCAGCTTCAAAAACACTATATAAGCATTTTACTTCATTGAATACTGAACCGTGAATAGTTTCACAATACAGGAATGCACACAAACACAGTTATGTGTTTTCACTTGGGTATTTTTGTTGGTCAGCCAGAGTGGGTATATGAGTGTAAGAAGTACTTACTCCAGATTACTCCAGATTACCAGAAGTACTTCTTAATCCTAAAGCCAGATTAAGTTCAAGGAATTCAAAATACAGTTTTATGAGCTGGAGAATATACATAACCTCATACCATTATTTAAATACTTTGATTTAAGTACAAAAGAATGAACAATATGTGTTTAAGCATAATTAATCAAGAGTTATGTTATCTTAAGTATGAACTCGGGGATCACATTTAAATGACTAGAATGTGCCACAGACAAAAGATCAAGCCCTTATACTCATTACAGAGGTACCTCGGTTTAAGAACGATTCGGTTTACAAACTCCACAAAACAGGAAATACTTTCTTGGTTTGGGAACTTTACCTTGGTCTAAGAATGGAATCTGAACGGTGGAAGGGCACTGGCGGCGGGAGGCCTCATTAGGGAAAGTGTGCCTCGGTTTAAGAATGGTTTTGGTTTAAGAACGGACTTCTGGAATGGATTTAAGGTCGTAAACCGAGGTACCACTGTATTCCTTTATAATTAATCTAAAATGGCTGACACCCACTCCCGGCCGTTCCCTTGCTTTGTCTATTATAGGGCTTTTTACTGTAAGGCTCTATGCACAAAACTCAGGGCTTGTCCACATTTCCGCTTGCCCCATGGTTTCTAGGCATGGATTTTGTTTTTGCCCTGCAGCTCTTCCCTGAAATACTCGCTCTTTACTGCTGAATCAGAACAAACAACAAACCAGGGGAAACCCAGTTGCTGTTTGGTCCTATTCATCTGTCAAGAATGGGTTTCCTCAGTTGGAAGCAGAGGGGCAAACCCTCAGATCCAGAACTGAAGTGGTCTTTGTCTGAAGCACAAGGAGACTTCTTTGAAGAAGCCCAAAGTGAAGCAGGCTACTCGAACCTGTGGACACACATGGAAAATTTTGAAGGACAGAGAGCCTGCACATCTGTGAATATTCAACCCCCCCCCAGCTCTCTGTAAGAAGAAAGTTGTAGGGAGGGAAGAGGGAAAGGAGGCCCAGGCTGGCAATGGCTCCAACCAGGGAGTAACTTTACCAGGGCTCTCCTTTTCACCTGCATCCTAAGTGCTTTGGAGAACAATGTAGGAAGAACTACATTGCTCAGTTCTTGTGAGATGTGTGGGCCTAATGTCTGAAATAGCCTTCTGTGGAGTCAGTGGGATGATCTGGGCTTTCAGATCGGATGAGGGTAGAATATAATTTGAAAGCTTGTTATAATTTAGGTTTTCAAAGGTGTTTAATTTCCATCTCGTGCCCTTAAATGTTAAACATAGGTAAATCTTTATAGCACATTATCTTGTAACGCAACACATAGTTTATGCTTATTTCTCTGGTAGCTCCTGTAATGACATTCTTTCTGCAAAAACACTGCTGTGTTCTAAGTAGCAATAACGCTGCCAGATGTGTAATTTGGGATACACAATAATGCCTGGAAAATACTTATATCAGAATAATGGCTACATTTAAAAATATTATGGAAGATAAAAGTGCATTTTAAACAGATGAAGAATCAGATCCTTTTCAATATGTCATAAAATATATAGTACAACGGAAGCAACACTAAAATGCACCATAATAAAATCTGCATTTTTATTATAAATTACATTGTTGGGGCAAAATCCAGCCAAAGGTAAGCAGTTCTAATTCTCATTGACTTCCGACGGATGTTTCAGTGTCTCCCACTGAAATTAAGAGGTCTTAAAAATTCTTGTCTTTGACTGGCTATGTCCAACAACAACAACAACAACAGCAACAACAACATTTTAATTTATACCCAACTCATCAGGCTGGTCTATGTTTCGTTAAAACATAATACAGCAGTCTATGAACAGGAAAAGCATGACTTTGATTACAGTGCATTCACCGTGATTGTGAATTGTGCATATTCTATGCAATATCACCGGTAACGTAAATGAATTCAGACCACAATACAGTCCATGTATTTACTCAGAGGTAAATTCTATTTTTTCCAATGAGACCCACTCCCAAATAAGCATGCGTAGGTTTTCAGTATTGTTCAGAGTATATGGGGAACCAGAGTTTGTTATAAAAACTATTCTGGCCCTATTGATTTCAACTGGAAATGTAATTTATACTTAGGGCTACAAACCTATACACACTTACTTCAGAGTAAATCTAATTGAAATAATAAATGAACCAGGTGTAGGAAACCTTTAGTCCTCCAGATGTTGCCAAACCACAATGCCTGCTATCCCTGGCCATTGGCTGTGCTTGCTGGGGTTGATGGGAGTTGTAGTTCAGCAACAGCTGGAAGGCCAAAAGTACCCCGCACCTCAAAAACACACACACACAGTACCTGCCCATTTATTTCTCCCACTGAATTCAACTGGCCTTAAACACACTTCGGCTGGATCTTTCCATGCATGACTTTGCATCTTATCTGAAGGACACAAACACATTTTATTGGGGGAGAAGGGACAACCATTGCAGCAACAAAAAGCACATTTCTGTCTTTCATTTATCTGATGTTTCTTTAGTCTTGATTACCTTGGTTTCGAAGAGAACATTCCAGGACTATTGTTTTATAATACATTAGCTGTTTTTGAATTTGCTTCCCTCTGTATAGGTCCTGAATGCACAGAGAAGGGGGCTCCTCTGTTCATTTAATGGATGGTCCGAAAAGAGCTTCTAAGCATGCACAGCTATCCACTCTCATGTGTGAGAGGCTCGTGCAACATCTTCTGCAGAGCACACAAGGTGTGATCCTGCTCCTCCCCCCCCCACTCTGGTAGAAACAATTTCTAGATCCATCATTAGTATCCAGAATTTATGTGGGGCAAGATATGGGTGTATGCTGAATTAGAGGAACTGATATGAACTATTTGTAATACCTTCACCCTGATGTTTCTTATGGTTTGATTTTAATCAGTAGAGGGTTCTTTATCTCCTCAGATGTTGCCTTACCTGAGCATATTTACTTTCAAAAACTAAGGCAAAAAGGAAGAAAGGTAAACATTTGAATCACTACCGAATTGCTATGCACAGCTTACCTGCAGAGAATTCCACACACTTCCTTATGTATAATTGCCAAGAAAAGGAACTAGTGGCAGCGAACACTGAGTTAAACATGTTGTGCACATAACACATTTGCTAGCACATGCACAGTGCAATCCTATTGTGTTAAATGGGGCTTACTCCCAGGAAAGTGGGTATGGAACTGCTGCAAAATCTAAGTCTTTTGGCATATAAGATTTTGGCACATAAGATTTTGTGATATTCCTACGGTCAAAATCTCAAAAAAAGAAAAAAAGAAAAAGGGAGATGACATTAAGAAATTAGCCCCAACACACACACATCAGGGAAGACAAAGGCTACAATCTAAAGCACACTTACTTGGACTCACTTCTGTACAAAAAAGAAAAAGAAAAAAGATTTGAGCTGAAAATATTAGGAACAGAACCACACTTGAAAAATGTAGCATTATGTTAGGAGCATAAAGCATGCAAGTGTTTCTGGCAATCCTGTGTAATTATTTTGGATTCATATAGCTTTGCTTTTTTTGACAAGCAGTTGAAATATTTCATTTTTTTTAAATGGACTCTGATTCCTGGACAATCTTCACAAAAACATCAGAGAAGGCTGTGATAATGTGAATATGTCACTAAATTATTGAGCATTGTGGCTGTTGTAATGATAACAATTGGCACAGGTCAGATTTTCTGATGGACCATGGAAGAGAATGGAAAAAGACAGAGCTACATTTTTAAGAACTTTGTTTTACTTTTACTCCCTATTTCAGCTTTATTCTCCCTCCTTGCCTGGCAACGGTTTCATATGTTAATATCATTTTTTATTAACATAATACAAATATCAGTAGCAGTAGTACAGCTTTCATTGCTAGCGGCTTTCCTATCAAACGTCACAGTAAATTTTATTTTCCTTAATAGATTACGACTTGTACATTGTATTAGGGAAGGTGAGTAGCATTGCAGGATGACACTGAAATTACAGAACATACTACCTTACAAGGTTTAAAAGTGTGGTGATTAATTATCCACCATTTCTGCCCCAACCACTGTCCCACCTCGCAATGCTGAACCAGGGAAGTTAGCTGGGAAATTTATGACTATTTACGATTATGATTAATGTTATTTTTTGGAGAGGAGGAAAATCGCACCCGTCACCTTTCAAGAAGCTCACTGTAGCCGTTGTCAAAATATCACATTATACAATTCACTGGAAGTGAACTTATTGCTAAATACCCGTTAGATTCCCAGGAGATGCCTTACATTAATTGTTTAGCAAAAGCACCCTTAGGCATCGCAGGGGAAGAGCATTAAATGCGCAGAAAGAGAAGCTGACAGAGATCCCTGTAGAACAAGCTGCGGCTTCCCGCATAAAACTTCTCCCAGGGAATGGCGGCGGGGGACACGCTGCAAGCCTGGACGGTCATTTGGGGGGGGGGCTGCATTTTCTTCCCTTCGACGCTCTGCAAAGCGCCAACACAATTAGGCTGAAAAAGAAAAATCAATGGCGCACCAGCACAGAACCCTTTCTTGTCCTTTCCCCTTTTTGGAGACGGCCTGGGAATGGTAAGCAAGGTTTTAAGAAGAAACCCCAAAGAGAGAGTTTGGACCTGAGCTGCTTACAAGGACAAAAACCAGAGGGAAAGTTGGAGGGCGCAGCAAATGGTCCAGCCAGCGCTGAGGATGAGGGAGGCGGCGGCGGACAGATCAGAGTTCAGAAGCTGGAAAAGGGAGTTCGCGAACTTCGCGCATTTAGAGCGCCCTTCTCCGCGCCGAATGTGAGCCTGCGATCAAAGTCAGCGCGCGCACGAAAGAGGAGAAGATTAGGAAGGGACACCTTGGCCACGCTCTCTTCGGCGTCGTGGCCGCTGCTTTTATTCACACTTTTATTTGCCTCTTTCTTCTTTCTCTCTCCTCCGCCCCCCGCCCCGCGAACATCTGGCTCAGAGAGCTTTTCGGAATAAATTGAGCTAAGCAAACATATTTCGATCTCTGGGATTATTAGATGAAACTATGCCTTTCAGGTTATTTTAACAGTATCCTTTGCCAGCACTTCTGCTATTGTGCCACTAGAGGGACCACTGGTTAAACAAGAAGCAAAACCATAACTTTTCACTCTCTCTTTTTTAAAAAAAAATAAAAAGCCCTTTCCAACAGAAAAATCTCTCCGCCGGAGTTAAAAAGAAGAAGGAGACCATCATATGGGGATTTTGTTTTTAATTGCTGTTACTAATGTGAATATATCAAATAAAAGGGTTGGGCAGCAGTAGAAAAGGTATGATTAAAGGAAAGGAAAAGCCATCCAGTAATGACCTGCCAAATGTCAGCAGGTGTTTCGTTTGGTAAAATCTTCCAATGTTGTTTCTCTAAGGCTGGCATCCTGCGCCCTCTTACTTGGGAGCAAAGTAAGTACTGAACATCACACCACACCGTGAAATGCTTAGTCATTCAAATTCTTCTCCTCCTAGTTATTTTTATTCCACACTTGCAAATGGCAACTCTATATTAAAGAACAGCTGTTAACTGCAAAAACAATTTATCATTAACAACCCAAAGATGGTTGTAGGAGTTCCCCGACAACATAACCCCTTTAAGGAAATTCTTTCTGCTTCTTCTCTGCTGACCCACATACATAGCTCAGAGTTGTCAACTCATTAAAAACAATAGTTGATTAACCACTTGCCATTCAAGTAAAATTATTTAAATAAGCATGCATATTACAAAAAAAGTTAACATAGTTGTCTATTTTGAGACATTGGCGTGGCAGCCAATCTACATGTTAATAAACTCACTGTCAGAAAAAAGCCATGTTGAATATTTTATTTTCATGTCCTGTTAAAACAAACCAAAATTACACTTTTCTGAAGAAAAAGGGCCCACACTAAGATGACCTATAGATACCTTCCCACACCCAAGGGGGAGCCATTTCTCCTTGCGTAGCGCTGAGCAAGGCGTTGATTTCAGGAGAAAGACCCTTGTGAGCAGCCCCCAGCGCATGTGATTGGGTCATTTATATGTTCTGCCATCTGTATGGGAGCTGTTTGTGGATAAGCAGCTCCCAGGTGGTCCAAATATGTAACATCTAAACGGAACATGAAGTCTGGGAGAGGATGTCTGAGGTGCACATGGACCTACTGTTCCTGATAATCAGGGCCGGCACACCCATGAGGCAAGGTGAGGTGACTGCCTTGGGCAGCAAGGTCCACAGTGTAGATCTTTATTCCTTCCCTTGTTCCTGATGTAGATCTTCACTCGCCCCTTGACAGCCACCATTTTGTGGTTCATCTCAGGCACCCAAATGTCTTGGGCTGGGCCTGCTGACAATGGCCTAGCATGCTGTGTTATGAACTTGCCATTAGAAGGACGGGAGCACTGGGAGACTCCCTAGAAACGTATAACAATACCTCTGTGTGCAGAGACATTTATTTGCATGGATATAATAATTTTATTATTTGTACCCTGCCCATCTGACTGGGTTGCCCCAGCCACTTTGGGCAGCTTCCAAAATATATAAGAACATGTTGTTATTGTTAATTGAATTTCTATACTGCCCTTCATCCAAAGATTGCATGCAATATAATATAAAATATAATATAAATATAAAATACACAATATAAAAACACAAAGAAGACACACCATAATAACAAACAATAGCAATAACCACCACAGTTTGAAAGGCCATAGATATGTATTGTTTTCATTCAAATGTATGCTTCCAACCCTGATAGCAGCAACATTAACCAATTCAGCAATACTTTTTATTAGAAACAACTAAAGTGTCACCAAGTAGTAAGGGAGCTTTCAAATTCACAAAACTCTTTACCAGGCTTGATTATTAATTCAAAATAATGGGGTGGGCGAATGGAGGAGAGAGGGAGAGAGGAGAGCATAAGATTGACCCGGCTATTGATGGCTTGCAATTGTGACACTCTAAATATAATTTTGGTTGCTATTTGAATCCTTACATCAACTTTGTTTCACAGTTATAGCACAGGGATCATTTAACTATGGTTGCAATCCCACACATACACTAAGTAGAAGAACAGAAGCATAACCACCTGACCCCCACCCCACTCACCATTCCCCCTCCCTCTCTTCCCCCCTCTTTTCTTCCTAACATGCAACACTAATGTCTCACAACAAATGAAACTGATCTGTAGGAAACACAACTTGAAAAAAGAGACAATGCACGTATTTTTGTAAACGAAGAAATCTTAAATAAAAATATATTTTAAAAACATCTATGGTTACAATCCTGAAAGCACTTACTGAGGGAGTAAATCCCTTTGAATACCATGGGCCACACTCCCATGTTACCATACATTGCATCATGCTGCATGTTGTATTATGGGTGTCCTTTTTCTTACGTTTTGCCAGCCAAAACTGCTTCAACGGTGTACAAATTTCTGTACTCAGATGACAAACAATAGCATCCCGACTGACAAACAATAGTGCTATGAAGCATATGTAAACCGACCAGCCTTCTCCTTTTCATCAATCCAATGTACTAAGTACACCTGCATTGGAGTGCAGAAGAAACTGGATTTTAATTCTGTATTCATCATTACTTTTATCAGTTGCCCATACTGATACCTTCATCATGGTCCTATGGGCTACCTGAAAAAGTGGCATGGATTAAAGTTTAAGAATCATATTGGGTGGTTTCAGTGTTTTTCTTCCAGAAAAAAAGGTGCCAGTGCTTTGTAACCTTGAGTACCCCCAGAAAAAAAGCACTGAGTGGTATTCAGTTAAGTTTTACTCAGGGTAGATCCATTGAAATTAATGACTCTAAGTTAGGTCTATTAATTTCAATGGGTCTATTCTGAATAAAACTTAGTTGAATACTATCCATTGTTTTTAACATATGAAATAGACCCCCCTTTTCTTTACTGCAACATGATAAATATACCACAGAGAAACAACTTGAAGTTACTTCTACATTTGACATGTACAAACTTTATTATATATATACATTCCCTTCAAAGTTTATGAATTTTAATGGAACTTTTTGAATGGAAAAAGAAAGGCGGAAGGTGTCATCATTTTGCATCTGCTCTGGGATTGTCTTTAACACAGAGTGGGCTAAAAATGGCATAAATAAGTAAATGTGCTGCTCTCTGTCTACAAAATGAATGCCTTATTGGTGTAATTCCTGCATGTCTGAGAGCTCATTGCAATGTAGGGTATAGCTTTCTTTAATTGAGGAGTACATTGAGGGAAAACTTTGCACCAGAGTAAAAAACTGACTAATTTTCAGGAGAGGGACAGTAGATAGCTTCCTGCTGGTAGCCAGGTTATTCAACATGAGGGAGACCAGATCTGACAGCTTTTGTACCAGCCAGTGGCACTGGGTTTGGCCTCTGGTGTCCCTCAGCATCTTCAGCCAATGGGATTCTAATTCACAATCTGCATTGTCCTTCCTGCTGTGACTCATTATCTGCAAGGCTACTAGCTTGAGCCCTACTGTATTCCCTGTATGTCTGCGACTAGACTAAGACTAAAGGGACCCCTGACCATTAGGTCCAGTCGTGACCGACTCTGGGGTTGCGGCACTCATCTCGCTTTATTGGCCGAGGGAGCCGGCGTACAGCCAGCATGACTAAGCCGCTTCTGGTGAACCAGAGTAGCGCACGGAAACACTGTTTGCCTTCCTGCCAGAGTGGTACCTATTTATCTACTTGCACTTTGACATGTTTTTGAATGCTAGGTGGGCAGGAGCTAGGACCGAGCAACGGGAGCTCACCCCGTCGCGGGGATTTGAATGCCGACCTTCTGATCAGCAAGTCCTAGGCTCTGTGGTTTAACCCACAGTGACTAGACTACATGTGCACTAAATTCCAGCTCTCTGCTAGCGATGAGGTATCTTCCATTAAGAAGGAGTTTCAGATTTCACTAATTATCATGGTGTCTTGAGTATACCAACCCATACCAAATATCATTTTGCTGGTGAATGTGGAATGTGGAATTACTTTTTCCAGGTATATTGAAAAGCAAAGATACTTCCTGAACTTTCAGCAGATGTGGCTCATATGCTATTAAACTTTTCCCTGCAAACAAAAATATTAGAAATTTACTCTCCCCCACACCACCCTCCAAATCCTTGGGAAATCAAATGTTATGCTGGATTCCAGAGTTTGACCCTGCAGAGGGA
This sequence comes from Podarcis erhardii, assembly GCF_964252035.2. Lineage (NCBI taxonomy): Eukaryota > Metazoa > Chordata > Lepidosauria > Squamata > Lacertidae > Podarcis > Podarcis erhardii. Next base: position 4,061,413 of record NC_138507.1, on the reverse strand, counting down.
ATGTGGAGTGCTAACAACTCGAACATTCTGCCTCACTCTTGAAAAGCGGTCTTTAATCTTTAACATTCAAAGAATATTCACACTTGAGAAAGTCTTCATGGGGGGGGGGGTTGCTTCTTCAGTGCATGCCCTGTTTGATTCTAGGAAGTGGCTGAGGATTTTTTCCATGCAAGATAGATGGAATGTGAGCACATGATACCTCCATCATATCCAGTCTATTCAGTAAGCTTTGTGAGCATAAATATGAGTCTAGGTTGTCCCCTCCCCAAGGAGGGGAGGGCAATGTTCTAAGGAGCATTCCCATGTCTAGTCAAAGAATCAGCCTCCTTTCCTCAATAGTCTGCACCTACGATTATGTCAATGGGGAGCAGAGGCAGCTTCCGGGCAGATTTCACACAGGTCATTGAGCAGCCATCTTGCAGCCACTACAGCCCTAGGACACACAGAAACCAACCCGTTCTTTTTTCTTTTTCTTTTAAACGAAAGCCTCTGTATCCTGTTACTGGTCCCCAAGGGTTGTCATCCAGCCTCAAACCCAAAGGAGACAAAGTCAAAATCCAGAGTGGGATTTATGCAAAAAAGAAAAAAAGAAAAGAAACCCAAACCAACAACACCCTGAACCTGCGATACCTCCAGGGCTTACTACCTCCGAAAACGTCAAGGGATTGCTTGGGGAAGCATCGCATGAAGAAGATGCTGTGTTATTATAGTTTGCTATTGCTGTATGCACAGTAAAACCCTGTCCTCAGGAGGCTGGTGAGAATAATTACAAATAGTGGGTTTTTTAAATAAATAAAAAAAGCAGAGAGAGGGGAGAAACAAGAAATAGAAATAGAACATCATCCAGCAGTATCATTTTCGTTCTTAACATAACCTTTGCCAGGAGAGGAAAAAGAGAAGCCACTCGTATTCCCAGCCCATGTACCATTTCTCAAGTCTGGCTCCATGAATCTGGGTTGGTTTTGGTTTTAATTTCCCCCCTCCTTCACCTCCATAGGCAAAAATGAATGCTAAGAGGCGCGTGGTGGCCTCTGCTTTGCCACACTGCTTCCCTTGTTCCCCATTGACTGCAAGCAAGAACTGCCAAGACTTCAGGAAGCTCTTCATGCTATCACTTCACAGGCTGGAAGGTGACAGCTTCACCAGGGACTAATGCAGTCCGACATAATTGAATGTGGCCTGCAGCAAAGCAGCTGCCTGGAGCCACTCTTGATTGTAGCTGTCATCAGGTGGAGCCCGCTGCAAGAAAACACGTTCCATTGGAATGCCAGCCTGCCATGCAGCTCCATGCTGATAGCTTATTTACTCTCCTTCTGCCTAACAACCATCTCGTGGCAAATAGTTTCAATCCAGCGTCGCACTCCTGAATGAGTGCGTAAATTCATAACTGCCAACAATTGTATTTCCACAAATGAACTGTGTGCACTTAGGAGTGCATGGATCTGAATTATTTGCCTTTCCTCACCACTCTGGGATGTTTTTGTTGTTGTGTGTTTTGTTGGCTCATTTATGTATTTTTCCTAAATGTGGAGGAGGTGTTGTTGTTGTTTTTTTTCATCAGAGCATGGTAATGTGGGCAAATAATCTGCTAAATTAGGCATGGAAAAATGTGTGCAGGAGAGGAAACAAGGAGAAGCCTCTGTCACATTAATGACAACTTCAGATGAAAGAGCATCCAAACTATTTTGCATTGCTCATTCCTCTGCCCTCCAGCAGATGCCTCCATGCTAGACAGAGTTTCTGCTACTATTCTGTGTGCCTTGGGTCCCATAGAACCAATATAGGCCTTTGGCAAATTAAACAAATTGTGTCCTTTTGACTATAGGGTTTGGGGTGTGGAGTTACTATTTTTGCATGTCAATGTGGGATATATTTTGTAAATTGCCCTGTGATATTGCGGTGAAGGGTGGTCTAGAATTATTGTTACTACTACTACTACTACTACTACTACTATTGGGAAAGGAGTGCCTTGTCATAGGACAAATGATACCACTTTAAGAAAGAACATTGTGGTTCTCAGGAACCCCAGTAGGAGTCTCCATACAGGACAGACATGAATGGCATTATTAAATCTGCCATCAAAACAATGATCTACTGTGCAAGTTGGGCTGATCAGCTGCACACCTTGGATATCTCTAGTGTGCATTGGACCCTGAGAATTGCACTAGGTTCATGTACCACAATACTCCAACTTGGTCCAACACAGGGACTTCAGGACTCAAGTTCTGTGAATTATGAATTCATGAAACAAAGAGCTAATATGTCAATCAAGTAATGCTTGATAACTCTGTTTTTCCCCCCTGGAAGAAAACCATTAACTAAGCCTACCATTAGCCAGACACTTATTGCTACTTTGTTGAAGCAATAAAAAGCACATGTCTTGGCCCAAGTTTGCAATAAGTAAATTTAAAGTTCAAACAAGGTGCTTGTGATGATGCAGCCAACCACATTGTCCTGCAATCTTTTCCTCTCTTGGCTTAATAAAACTCACTGAGGGGATATGACCAGGGGAATCCAGGATGTGGTCAATGCATCAGTTTAAGACAACTTCTGCCCTGTCACAAATACTCTATTTGGGAGAAAGGTGATCAAGAGGGTTTTGTGTGGCAGCTGGAAGTACTCTGTGATAGAACCAATTACTTTGACCTATATTCCAATCTTGGTTCAGGTCTGGATATGAATTGGGCTTGGTCACCCTGATGGATGACCTTTATTATGAGAAGGACAGAGGGAGTGTGACTCTCTTATTCTTGCTTGATCTCTCAGCAGGTTTTGAAATTCTTCTTCTTCATCATCATCATCATCATCATCATCATCATCATTACTATTACCCCACCCTTCTGGCTGGGTTCCCCCAGCCATTCGAGGAGCTCCCAACAGAATATTAAAAACATGACAAAGCATCAAACATTAAAAACTTCCCTTACAGGGCTGCCTTCAGTTGTTCTAAAAGTCAGGTAACTATCATACCCTTCTGAACTAACTCTGTGAGATAGGCATTGGTTCTGGTCCTATCTCCAGGGTCAATTTCAGAGAATAGTTTAGGATTATTATCTTTCAGCCCCCTAGTAGTTCTGCTACTATCTAATACTGAAGGACATTGTCATTTCTTGTTATTCTATTCAGCCTATCAGGAATTACAGAAATGGAGGTTGAAACAGAGCACCTTTTCCTATCTCTGCATATGGGGAAAAGTTTTATGCTGCTAGATGCACAGAAACTTCAGTCATGAAAAGATGCCAGATAAGTAGCAAGTACCTTGTCTAACTAGACTTTTTTGTTGTCCAGATAGTCTTTTTATTCTTCCTAGCCACTAAGTTAAATTTCCTGAATGAAGAACTATGTTGTTGCATGATTTCATAGAGACTTCTGCAGTATAAAACCCACTTTTGTGGCTTTGAATTTAGTAATAAGTGCCATACTAAGGTAGGTAATATAGATCAGTTAAGTAATATGCAGATTATCAAAATAATTATGGCAAGCTCATTGAAGTGTAAGTGGACATCTCAATTTGTCATTCTTCAGTATTTAGCAAACCCATACAGATGACAACATACAAGACATTTGAAACATTAACCAGATTAAACAGTATTCACAATAAAAGGTAAGAAAAAATGTACATTACAAACTTTAGCTTCTTAGCTGCTAGAGAAAACTTCTCTACCAACTGAAATGAGTGTGCTAATATCCACATACCAGAAATATCTAATTCTTCCAAACACATCACTTCTTTATACTTATTCAGACTTGCGAGTCATCACTTGATGTTGCAGGCATCACAGCCAGGACTTCCACGTAACCTTGCGCCATCTCTCTCACCCAGTGATTTTCAGTGGAATCACTTCATGCATAATGCTGCTGCTGCTGCTGCCGCCAGCCAGCCATAACTGAGCCCAGGGAAGTCAAGTTACGTATACTTGCATGTGTGAACTAGCTCCAAACTTCAGAGTGCTGTATGTTTATTCTGCCTTAGGATTCTGAGTACCCAGATACTGACAAATGTGCAACTGATCATAGTAACTCTGCTGCAGCATGGAAGAGTGTAGTTATTAAAAATAGAGAGAGAGAAGAGCTCAAATAGCAACAGCTTCCTTTTAAAGCAATCTGCATTTTTGGTTTAAAAAATTGCCTACATATCAATACTTTGTAGACATCAATAGCTTATACATCAGTCAACAACCAGACAGGCACAAAGCTACATGCACATCAAAGAGCACAAAATGGATTGATTAAAGGGGGGGATTTCTAAGAAGAAATGCATCTTTTGAATATATTACAGGAAGCACTGTCATTATTTGCCTGCTGAAATTGCAAATGTGGGTGATTTCATATTTCTGTTTTGCTCAGTCTGAATAGTTAATTAATACTGTTTCTGACTTTCTGAACCTGGTTTTATTGTCCGTAAATAAAAAGTTAAGCTAACAAAAATCATCAGGGGGATTGTGGCTTTTAAAATTTAGGACACTTCCTGCTCCTGTTGTGATTAATTCACTCTCCCAGCTATTTTGCCGTATAGGCTGGCCTTGCCATGTTGCACCCCAGCTGCAGGATTCATTGCCCCCTCTTCCTCATCCCTCCTTTCCCTTCTCATTAGACTGCCTCTTCAATCCTAGCAATAGCACCCACACCACTTGTGAATCCTGAGACCATCAGTCCAGAAAATTGGTGTGAGCAGAAAGAGGACGGGCCATTGCCTCTGAGCCCACCAAGCTCCCACCTCCTAGTCCTGGCATCTCCTACCCATCCCACACTTAGGCAACCTGAAGCCAGATACCACCAGGAAAAGGATCCCTAACTAACAATTCCCTAGCAACCAAGAAGCAGCAGTTACTGAACAGCATCTAGGTTGGAGGACATCCGGAAAGAGGCAAGTGTGGGGTTGCCAACCATTCACCCCAGCAGGGCTGCTGTGTTTTCAGCAGTGGCTCTGCAAACAACAGGGTAGCAGATGCCATTTTAACTCCATGTAACGGATGCCTTCAAGGCAGCGGGTGGCGCTGTGGTCTAAACCACGGAGGCTCTTGGGCTTGCCTATCAGAAGGTCGGCTGTTCGAATCCCCACGACGGGGTGAGCTCCTGTTGCTCGGTCCCTGCTCCTGCCAACCTAGCAGTTCAAAAGCACGCCAAAAAGTGCAAATAGATAAATAGGTACTGCTCTGGTGGGAAGGTAAATGGTGTTTCCGTGCACTGCTCTGGTTTCGGTGTTCTGTTGCACCAGAAGCAGCTTAGTCATGCTGGCCACATGAGTCAGAAAAACTGTCTGTGGACAAACGCCGGCTCCCTCGGCCTGTAAAGCGAGATGAGCGCCGCAACCCCAGAGTCGTCTGCGACTGAAGTTAACTGTCAAGGGTCCCTTTACCTTTTTAATGGATGCCTTCACCTGTTGCATAACTCTCTGTCTTGGGCCAAGCAACTTGTCAGTCCCATGGAGGAGCAGACAGGAGCATCCAGGTCTCTGCTGCTGGTCATGGGAAGCCCTCCATTGTCTGCACAGATTAGGATGTTAGGGTGTAGAAAAGATCCATTCCCTGTGGGAGAGCAAGGTGAGGCAGCAGCTGGAACACATAGTCCCTGAACCTGCATGTACAACAGGTATTGCTACAGGGCTGGTAAGGAGAAATTCCTAACACAATATCTGGGGCTGATAAGGGCATAGCCATGGTCTGATGCATATCATATCTGGCACAGGTGTGCTCCTCTTCTGTGTTTCCTTGGAGGTTTTTAAGTAGAGGTTGGAAGGCCATCTGTTCTGGTTTTTTTTTTTTTAAATAATATTTATTAAAAATTTTAAGGGTTACAAAAAGCAAAAGTAAAAGTAATAACACCATATTAAACAAAAACAAAAGAACACATCACAGTAAGAAAAAAAGAAGAAAAGAAAAAAAAGAAAAAGAAAAACACAACTAATCTTCCCATAACTTATCTTTCATTTGCTTGTTTCCTTGACCTCCTCACACCTCCCTTTTTTGTATTCTAATTCGATTAACTATTTCAGCAAGTCCTTTCCATCTTTTCCAATTTTTGTTCTGTAATTTATCTCAATATGATGTAACTTTACTTTCCCTCCTTTCACCAATTAACAGTCTATTTTTTCCTAAACCCTTATAACATTTCTGCTAAGACCACATAAGTTCATTCCAACATCCTTCTAACATTCCTTAATTTTACAATGTTTCTGTAAATAGTCTTTAAATTTCTTCCAATCTTCCTCCACCGACTCTTCTCCCTGGTCTCGGATTCAGCCAGTCATTTCTGCCAGTTCCATGTAGTCCATCATTTTCATCTGCCATTCTTCCCGGGTGGGTAGATCTTGTGTTTTCCAGTACTTTGCAATAAGTATTCTTGCTGCTGTTGTAGCATACTGTCAGGGAACTGACATAGGAGCGAGAGGTGGAGGCAAGGCTCCCGAGCGATGCAGGAGAGGGGACCAGCAGAGGGGAAGGAATTCAGCGCAACACCAGTAGAGAAGGGAGGGAGATGGAGGATTCGGAGAGGGGTCTCCAAGACTCTTCGCCCGAGACTAGTGGAGAGAGCACGGGCACGCCTCTGCCCACTCCTTCCTTGCGCAGGAGAGTTCCGCGCAGGGAGAGTAGGTGGAGACTTGGCGCCAAACAACTTTTATGCTGGAAGAGGTTCAAGAAACGCCCACTGACAGATTCTGCAAGCGACTGAACGGCCACGGAGTGAAGGGCTGTCAGCCGAGGCATGGTTAGCCAGGCAATCTAGCCGAAAGTAACGGCAACTTACGCACAAGTAACCCCTTATAACCATTACACATACATAAAGAAAGTTCTATCCTTCTCTGGCACCAATTGGCCGACCATGCCCAGGAGAAAGGCCTCTGGTTTCTTCAGAAAGGTATATTTAAATACCTTTTTCATTTCATTATAGATCATCTCCCAGAAAGTCTTAATCCTCGGGCACGTCCACCAAAGGTGAAAGAATGTGCCTTCGGTCTCTTTGCATTTCCAACATTTATTTTTGGGCAAATGATAAATTTTTGCAAGCTTGACTGGTGTCATGTACCACCTGTAGATCATTTTCATTATATTCTCTCTTAAGGCATTACATGCCGTGAACTTCATACCTGTGGGGAAGGCCATCTGTTCTGGATGCTTTAGTTGAGATTCTTGCACTGCAGGGGGTAGGATTCTATGATTCTATACTGGATCATGGTATCTTTGCCAGAGTGCTCCAACCTTTCAGGAAGAGTTCCACTGGTGCCCCAGGCTTGTTCTTCACCTCAAGTTCCACCAGTGCAGTGGGGCTTCTACCACTTTGGAACTCAGGAATAGAACTGCACTTTTATTTCCTCACTTGCTTGTGTCCAGTGAAAAGAAAAACACATTTTCTTCAGAAAAACTTCCTGCTGCCTTAAATTGATGGATTTCTGACATAGCATGTTTATTTGACTTACATTTTATTTTGATCATGAAATTTATGTTGTGTTAATTTCACACGCTACAAAAATGTCTCAAAACTCACCAAAAGGAATTGAAATGAAATGTTGTGGGGGTGGGGGAGAGGGGAGAAGCCAATAAAAGTGCACTAATTGCTTTCAGATATTCTTATGATAATAGTGAAAATGTTACCTAAGAAGTCATAAAAAGAATATAAGGTAAGAGATTAATTCAAAACTATAGAAGCCTGGATAGCTCACTTGGTTAGAGTGTGCTGCTGAAAATGCCAAGTCTGCAGGTTCTATCCCTGTACGGGACAGCTGCAAACACATATAATGATAAATATTTATAAGATAGTAATAATAAAAATAATTTAAAATTTAATATAATAATAAAATATAAAAATTTAATATTTACACAAGTCTTAATTTCGTCTTGAAAATTGTTATTCCACAATTTGAAAAATTCCAAGAATAATTTCCAAAAAGAGAGAGAAGCTATTCAATAAAACACTTAGTATGTTTAAAGGTTTACATATTTGCAGTTTTACTTGAAAATATTCTTTTATTGGAATATTTGCAAATATTTTAAAACTCAATAACAGATACCCTCATTGAATTATGGAGATTTTGAGTGGGGAATGAAGGCACTGAAAATGGTTAAAATGGTAATTTTAGCAGGCATGAAGAGCCATGTGCATAAATGTATGTGCTTCTTAGGAAAAATCACCTAAAAAAACACTTAATTGCAACTTTGATTTGGGAATTGGCTAGAACTGTGGTCATTTACAGTTGCCTAAGCTGATTTGTGTTGTGTTCATTTGTGTTGCTGGTACATTTTGTGAAACAATGCATTTCTAAAACTGTTATCCTGATAAATATAGTACATCATTAGCCCATTCCATGTCATTAATTCAATGTAACAAGGGCTTGTATTTGAGTTTCTACAACACTTCTTATCATGTCCCTGCTGCTCTTATGTGACTCAGACTTGGGTTCCTAAAGCAGAATCCTATTACGTTTCCACGTAATCCTTTTCGAGCCCCTCTCTGTATTCTCAAGTCCTCCTGAAACTGCACTGCTATATGCACATCATATTTGCATGTTCCCACGAAAGTACAAGTGAGGAAAGTGGTGTTAGCACTCCTACTGGTCTCCCCAGGGACACCTGGTTGGCTACTTTAACAACAGAATGCTGGCCTCATCCTGCGGGGCTCTTAAGGCACCCTTGTCCTCCGCAAAAAAACAAAATCCTTCCTGGATACAGAAGATTAGCACATCAGGGACAAGGCCAGAAGATGGTGGGGGATATTCCCATATCACGTGATTATTACACCTCCCGCACTCTGAAACCCCACACCTGCAAATTGTACCATATTCTTTATTTCTTTTTATTTGAGTATCAGCCCTTCTCTCATCCCGTTGCTCCTGAACAGCAGTGACCTTGCTGGCGCGCACGTGGGGCGCTACGTCCCCAAATAGAAGAACGCAATGGAGAAAGATGCAAAATTCATCCCAAACATATGTCGGGGGAGGGGGGCTTTTAAATAAACATACCTCTCAGCTCGGACCAACTGTTCCCGAGGACTGAAATGGATGGAGATTTCCGCCTGCCACGGCAGTTTAAGGCAAACTCTCGCCTCCCCGCTCGTCAAAAAGAGATGACTGCTCAGCCCCCCCCCCCCCCACGCAAACACCAGCAAGCAATATTTTCCTAAACATGCAGAAGTATATATATATGTGTGTGTATTTAGAATGAGACTCATGTTGTCTATTCAGCTGTCTCTTCGTATTTAGATTTGGGGAGCCTGCGAGAGGATTTTAAAACCACTTGTTTCTCTTTTCCTTTCCTATCCCCCCCCCCGCCCCACCCTCCGCAACTTGTCACAGCAATAAAGTTGGCAGTGGCTCTGGGGAGCCCTCTGCAAAGTACAATGCCCTGGGCTATGGGAGATGGAGCCCTCAATAACTGATATGAAAGGTCCTTAATTAAGCACTTAGCATTTCAAGGCAGTTCTCACGGCTGGCCCACAGACCGAGCTGGCAGTCCGTCACCACCGATAGGCCACCTCGACGCCTAACGTGAGTTGAGTCGAGTCTTTTGTACTTTAGGCGAGGCGCCCCGAGGCACAGCCTGCTCCGGTGACCCTCCCGGATACACGGTTTCTGCCGGGAGGAGCGGGATATCGGATGTGACAACGCTGCAGACGGGGAAAGGCTTAAAAAAAAGTATTTTTATTTTTTTTAAAGCCCCTCTAAAGATCAGGGATTGAGTAGAAAGTTGGAATGACAGTGGCACATTCTTGGCTCTGCAGATGCGTCTGAATCTGGCCAAACCAAACGAGTGAATAATTAGGAAAGGGTTGCGGGGGGCGGGGAGGAAAGGGCGATGGAAACCTCTCGCGCCAAAGGCTGCGCAAAAGAGGAGGAGGAAGAAGTTCGCCAGGAAGAGTACCTAACTTCTCCTCCTCTTTCCTTCCTTCAACATCACAATCCTCTGGGCATACCAGTGCCGAGTGCCGAGTGGCGGAGATGTTTATCTCTGCATTAAGGAGACGGCGGGGCTTTGGCAACATTAAAATGGAAAGGGTTAATGGAATGAACTATAGATTAAATTGGAAAGCAATCAAAGGGAAGCACACCCACCCACCCACCCAAGTGTTTATAGCAGACAACCATCTTCTGGTGTTTGGGTCTATGTCAAGCCATGGATGTGGAAAATTAAAGCCATACTGAGGGAGGAAATGAACCATGTCTAATACATCCACAGCAATAAAATGTTTTCACTAGGACTGTAAAACTGTGGCTTACATTAGGAAGGAGAAAATCAAACTATATGTCAATTCCACATCATGGGACATGAAGTGTCCACAAAAATTTATATTACTATTTAGAAGTGTTTCATTCTGGTGTTTTATTGTGATTGGATGCGCCCTTCTCGGTATCTTTTGACTGGTATGAAAATGATTTGAACTACTTTTTTAGCATTTATTTTACATCTATTACCTGTTCTATTACTTTTTATTATTTTATTGTGCTTGTGTAGAGGGTTTTGCACAGTTTCCATTATAATGTAGCATTAAGTCAATTTATTTGTGTATTACACGCTGTATAATTGCACCTTTTTCTGGAACAATTTGGATTTCATTATCTAACAAATCAGCTGTGTTACATTTCAGAAAGCTCATGTTAGGAACCAAGTGCATTTTCAAACTATGACAGCAGAGGTTAAGTTTGCATTTTAAAAGAAAAAAGGCAGGAGAAGAAGATTTCCCAAACCAGTCTTCCCACTGTGGCAGGTGAGACTGGAAACAACTGGAGAGGTTTGTGGAAAAAAAAAAGCAGCTATTTAAATTAACTTTAACTTGAGATAATGGCTACCAATACTTCAGAAAAGAAAAGAAAAAAAGAGGAATATTGGTGAATAAGTGATTCTGACATAGAACTGGAAAAATAGTTTACAGAAAGAGCAAACAAAATAAGTGAAATATATCACATGTAATTTTGTTTGTTATTCTGACATTGAAGAAACTAGTTGCTCCTTAATTTACAAGTGTCATAAAATGCATAACTAACAATAAGCAAAAATAAGCATCTATCCATCTGCTTGATGGGAAAAAAAAATCAACAACCTGTTTTGACATCAGTTATCAAGTTTAAGTCTCTCCCAGGAATTGGCAGAATGACTCATAAAGGTAAGATTGGCAGCAGTTTAAACCCGGAATGTAAAATATTCTTTGAAGTGTAGCAAATCATCAATAGATCATGCTATTACATATGGCTATGAAAATTAATGGAGATTACTGTTTCCTACAGTGTTTTGCATTCATTGCCATTTCTTTGGAGAATGGATGCATTAACGACTTAGAGCAAGGAACATCAGACCATAGCTGATTTACAGTTATAATTTTCACCACGTGAGTCTGAGCTTAACTATGGTGAGCAAATTGTTATCAAAGATCATGATGGCACCTGTGGTGGGACTGGAAATGAAGGGGCTTTCACAAGTGGTCCCGTCTACACATTAAGCTGGAAAGCCAGGCATGGATGCCAGGATGCCAGGCATGTCCTATGATAGCCTGCCCTTGCCCCTTGCCAGAGATTGCTACTGCCTTTGTGGTGGCATGAATTTAAATAGCATGGGAGGAATTCAGTGTATTGCTATGGCAATCATTCCATCAATGCAAGCATTTCAGCTTGCCAGAGGGAATGGCCCTCCTCTCCTCCCCCATGCACTGTCCTGGGGGTTCTTCTGACCTAATGAGGCAATTGGTGGGGTGTGGGGGGCATGAGAGGGGGAGAAGGCAGGCTGTGCTTGTGGAAGTCCTTGTACAAACCTCCACTAGCAGGACTTATTAGTTGAATCTAGTCCACAGTCTACATATGCAATATATGCATGGGTATGGGGGGGGGGGCGGTGAGAGACCCAAAGTGGGCAGGTTCCCCCTTAGATGAATCATAATCCTCAGATTCTCAAAGTTCATTTGGAGACAGACAGACAGACAGAGAGAGAGAGAGAGAGAGAGAGAGTTTAGCATTTGTAGAACCTGAGCAATGAGACAAAATTGACAAGTGCTATTCTCATTTTTACCTTCCCGCAGGAGCAGTACCTATTTATCTACTTGTGCTTTGACATGCTTTTGAACTGCTAGGTTGGCAGGAGCAGGGACCGAGCAATGGGAGCTTACCCCATTGTGGGGATTCAAACCGCCATCCTTCTGATCAGCAAGTCCTAGGCTCTGTTGTTTAACCCACAGCGTCACCCTGCGCTGCTCTGGTTCGCCAGAAGCGGCTTAGTCATGCTGGCCATATGACCCGGAAGCTGTACACTGGCTTCCTCGACCAATAAAGCGAGATGAGCGCCACAACCCCAGAGTCGGTCATGGCTGGACCTAATGGTCAGGGGTCCCTTTACCTTTATTCTCATTTTTGTGAGAATTTAGCTTGCTTTCCCCTTTCCAGTGTTTTACTTCCCTCTCCTTCCCCAGATAAATTGCTGTGGACATCCATGGATATGTCTGGAATCCTTTTGAAAGGCAAATGTTGTAGAGATGGCCAGGAAATACTTAGAGAACAAAGAAGCCAAACCCTGTTGTGGTTCTTCTGCTGCAACCTACCTGTCTTTCTTTCTTTCTTCCTTCCTTCTTTCCTTCCTTCCTTCCTTTCATTTTACTGCTGCCGATTCTGCATGTCCAGATTCTCATGTTGGAACAAAGTGGCAAAGGCCACTGGATTACCTACCTGTCAATGTAAATTTTCACGAGACAAATGAGCCCATATAGGTCACCCTGGCTAGACTGGTGATTTCTGTTGGCCAGGCCAAGGCAACCATCTTTTCAAGTGGCAAGGAGGAATTTATCACATGCTGGATGAAGATGTGTTACAGACTATGTACTTGTTGTAGACTATGCAGCAGATGTGTAGTAGATTGTCTATTGTTTTTATTTTCTGTATATTTTTATTGTGAAAGTTTTAAGCTTACAGAAGAACCAAAGATTGCAAACATAAAAATGTGATACTTGAATTTGGCAAGTAAGATGCACAACCTACAAGTGTGTGGATAATTTTATTATCCAACAGAAATGAAGAGAAGTGATAGAGGAGTAAGATTCTCATCATCACTTGACAGGAAAATGGAGGCATTAGAAAACAATTTTATCACAAATTTCACTACACTTTTTTACATTTTACCCATTTTAGTAGGACAATACAAACAACCAAGCTAACCAGAGACAAGAGAGCTTCACTACTGGGTAGGTTGGTCATCAACTTACCAAGTGGTTACATACAGACTTTGGTCATTTACTATGCTATAAATTCACCCAAGATTAAATAGTAAGATTTGGAAGACCTTGTCTGCCTGCTTTGCAAGAATTTGTTGTTGTTGTTTAGTCGTTTGGTCATGTCCGACTCTTCGTGACCCAATGGACCAGAGCATGCCAGGCACTTCTGTCTTCCACTGCCTCCCGCAGTTTGGTCAAACTCATGCTGGTAGCTTCAAGAACACTATCCAACCATCTCGTCCTCTGTCGTCCCCTTCTCCTTGTGCCCTCCATCTTTCCCAACATCAGGGTCTTTTCTAGGGGCGTCTTCTCTTCTCATGAGGTGGCCAAAGTATTGGAGCCTCAGCTTCAGGATCTGTCCTTCCAGTGAGCACTCAGGGCTAATTTCCTTAAGAATGGATGCATTTGATCTTCTTGCAGTCCATGGGACTCTCAAGTGTCTCCTCCAGCACCATAATTCAAAAGCATCCATTCTTCAGCGAGCAGCCTTCTTTATGGTCCAGCTCTCACTTCCATACATCACTACTGGGAAAACCATGGCTTTAACTATACGGACCTTTGTCAGCAAGGTGCTGTCTCTGCTTTTTAAGATGCTGTCTAGGAGCAGGTGTCTTTTAATTTCATGGCTGCTGTCACCATCTGCAGTGATCATGGAGCCCAAGAAAGTAAAATCTTTCACTGCCTCCATTTCTTCCCCTTCTATTTGCCAGGAAGTGTTGGGACCAGTTGCCATGATCTTCGTTTTTTTGATGTTGAGCTTCAGACTATATTTTGCGCTCTCCTCTTTCACCCTCATTAAAAGGTTCTTTAATTCCTCCTCACTTTCTGCCATCAAGGTTGTGTCATCTGCATATCTGAGGTTGTTGATTTTTCTTCCGGCAATCTTAATTCCGGCTTGGGATTCATCCAGCCCAGCCTTTCGCATGATGAATTCTGCATATAAGTTAAATAAGCAGGGAGACAATATACAGCCTTGCCGTACTCCTTTCCCAGCAGCTCTCACTTCCATACATTACTACTGAGAAAACCATAGCTTTTACTATACGGACCTTTGTTGGCAAGGTGATGTCTTAAAATGAAGCTCAGATAACTTGCATGCTTTTCCCCTCCTCCTCCTCCTTCATTAAGTTTATATATTGCCCTTCATCCAAAGATCACAGGGCAGTTCACAACAAAAAAACACAAAAGGAGAACACAAAATACATAAAAAACAAGAGCAAATACAACCACAGAGCAATAACCCCCTTCCCACAAACACATTAAAAAGCCCAAATAATGTTAATCAGCCAAATACCTTGTTCAAGAGGAACATTTTTGCCTGGTGCCTAAAGGTGTATAATGAAGGTGCCAGGCAAGCCGCCCTGGAGAGAGCATACCACAGATGGGGAGCCACCACAGAAAAGGCCCTGTTCTCATGTTGCCATCCTCCAGAGGAAGCACACAGTGAAGGGCCTCAGATGATGATCGAAGGATCCAGGTTGGTTTTTATGGGGAAAGTTGGTCCTTGAAGCATGACTGGTCCTTTTTACCAGTCATTACTTTAGGAGTTCCAAGCCTGGGGACAGGTGAGGTCTTGGTTTGACTCCTTAGGACAGCCTCCCCCAACCTGGTGTCCTCCAGATGTTTTGGACTACAACTCCCATCAGCCCCAGCCAGTATGACCAAATATCAGGAATTTGGGGAGTTGTCCTGAGTATCTGGAGGGCACCAGGTTGGGGGAGGCTGCATTGGGTGACTGGTAAAAAGGAAATGTGGAAATTAACAAGAATTATGAACATTTATGGCCAACGTATACAGCCAGTACTTCTTGTTTAATTGAAACTTTTAACAAGGGTATAATTTGAGCATCCACGAGGCAGCTGCTCTTTGTTAGATATCTGTAAACTTCCATTTTACAAGATTCTTTTTCCACATAAAACCTGGACTCTGGGCCCAGATTTTGGGTCAGAGTGTTTGGTTTGGAGAAAAGTTTGACTGCTTGCATTTTATAGACCAGCCCACCACCAACCTCCAGGTATTTTGGTCTACAACTCCTCTCAGTTCCAGCAAGTGCTGATGTGAGTTGTAGTCCAAACCATCTGGAGGGTGCCAGGTTGGCACAAAGTCCTTCAGACATCCCTATTTTCATTGGAAAACTGTGGGAGGGTATGGAGTTATATGACCCCCAAGCCAAGGAGATAAGTAACCTTTAGAAGACATCTGAAGGCAGTCCTGTAAAGGGAAGTTTTCAAATGTTCAATGTTTTATTAGTCAGAGATGGGAGGAGGATAAATAAAATAATGGAATAGGATGTCCCTATTTTCATGGGGGGGGGTATGCTGCAACCAATGGAATTTTTTCTTTCACTGCAAATAGCAAGCGTGGCCCTCTGATCTGAACTGGGACCACAGTGTAGGATAAAATGCCTCCAAATTGGGCCTCCACACGGACTAATTGCTTTTTTAAAAGCGCCTCACACAAGTGCTAATCTCATGTAGCAGTTTAGCCCTCAGATCCAGCTGCATTGAGCACCAGGTTGTGACATTCGGCCCTCCAACAAAGTGTACTGCAGGCTACCCTGTAGAGTCTACGAGCCAAATTATACACCAGCGCAGCAGATTTGTGTCCTTAAAAATGGCAAGGGGTGGGGCAATGCAATTCAAAGCACAGGGAGTGTGCTCCTGCCTCTTTCACATCCAAAGACCACCCCCAGATTTCCCTTTCCCTCTAGCAATGCTTTCTTACCAGAAGTGAACCCAAGTGAAAACTCCCTGGGCTGCAAGAGGAAAAGCAGTGGCCAATCGCTTTCTTCCTGAGCCCCCCGTTTGGTGCTGTAAATGGCACTCTGTAGCTGAATGTCCTTTGTATCCCTCTTCAGGCATGACTAAATAGCAACCACAAATATACAAGGTGGGCAGCTGCAAAGACAAGCACCCTGACTCTGCCACTGCCACTAATACCCTGCTCCAGTTTTGCTGCTTTCCATTATTCTGAAGTGGGGAGTGGTTTTCTAACCATGAAAACAGCTTGTGCAGTTTTGAGCCTTGATCATGCAACATTTCAAAATAAGTAGGGAGCCTTTATGGTAGGGTTGACATATTTTGAAGAGCAAAAATAGAGGATGCCGTGACCCTATGACAGCCATTCAGAGCAATTAAATGCAATTTGTCTCAACTTTTACTCCTGAAAAAGAGGACGTGTCCTGGAAGAAGAGGACACATGGCAACTCTGCTTTATGGTTACAAAAGGCTCCCCACTTCAGACTGTCACCTTTCATGCATTAGACCCACGGTTTCCATGCTTCACAGTTGTGCTGTTGTGGAAAGGGCATTGGTAAATATGTACTGTGGTACCTTGGGTTAAGAACAAAATTCGTTCCGGAGGTCCGTTCTTAACCTAAAACTGTTCTTAACCTGAAGCACCACTTTAGCTAATGGGGCCTCCGGCTGCCGCTGTGCTGCCAGAGCACGATTTCTGTTCTTATCCTGAAGCAAAGTTCTTAACCCGAGGTACTATTTCTGGGTTAGCGGAGTCTGTAACCTGAAGCGTCTGTAACCCGAGGTACCACTGTAATTAAAGATGTAATAAAGTAAATCAAGTAAAAGCCTCTCAATATCCCAGTTCTTTGTAAGTCCCACTCAGTTCAAAATGCACTTCCCTGTGTGTACAAACACACATGATCATGAAGATCAGAGATCCACCAAAGCACATGGGGTTTAAAAAGTAGCCTAAGCTAAAAACTATAAAGAGCCTCGTTGGATCTTAAAGTCTAACACATTTATTGTGGCATAAACTTTCATGATCTAGAGGTGCTGGACATGTTATCCTTAGCTGCTGTATTGACTGCACATATTTGGTCTCCAATCTTTTTGGACTAGCGAGCACTTTTCAAAGTTTGAGAGAGTCCTGTGGTTGCCAGTGACAAAATGGCAGCCATGTTGGCATGGCATAATGAGAGGGTACAGTCATTGCAGCTTTTCTTCTCCTCTGCCACCCAGACAACCTCATGCACACCATGAGAAGTCAGCTACGTCTTCTCGGTCCTGATTGAGTGGCTTCAACACAAAAACTCTGTTTCACTTAACGCCAGCCCTAAACCAAAGCTTGTAGCCACTTGCAAGTAAGACTCATTAAACACAAAGAGACTTAACTGTAAATTAACTAAAATTAACTTAATTGCTGTTCTGACTTCATTCTTTATCTAAAAATGCTGACAGGTGGGAGCAGCCAGGCTGGCCCACTTTGCAGAAATCACTAGAAAGGGTAGCTGCATATTTTGCTTCATCACTTTATTTCTAGCTGCGTTAGAGACTTTTTTCTTTTAATGAAAGCTCAGAGTCTGGGACCCCACCTAGGGGCACCAATAGACAGAGCCATAGCTAGTTGATCTTGCACCCCTGGCAGAACAGTCTAGATTGCGCCCCCTAGCCACAGACAAATTAGTTCTTCTTTCTGCCTCTCCTCCAACCTCCCCTCCACCCATTCAATTCACCCTCTTTTAAAACCATTTCTTATGAGACAATAATCAATATTTTTATTTATGGACATATTTTTAAAGCCAATTTTGCGCGCGCCCCCCCCATCGCCTGTGCCCCTGGTGGGGGCCCACCTCGCCACCCCCTAGCTATGGCCCTGCCAACAGAGCCTTCTGAGGGTACCAGGGTGTCTGCAGGCAGTGGGTTGGTGATCTGTATCCTAAGTTTATTTTTTTATTAAAAAAAAAATAGCAACCTAGATTTTTGAGGATGGAGTAGCTGAGGGAAAGGCAAGAGTAATGAGGAACAGGAAAAGGAAAAGAAGCGGAAAGGGGCATGCAATGTAACAAGGCATGAGAAGCAATAAATGGGGTCAATGTACTTAGGCTGCAGCCTGTATTTCCCTAGGAATAAGCCCCACTAAACACAGTGGGACTTACTTCCAAGTAATTATGCATACAATCAGGCTGCGCAGCTTCAGTTTAGTTGAGGCTGAGGACTAAGAGGTTAAGCCACAGGCCACATAGAAAAGTGAAAGAAAACACGGAAGTCTGCCGTTACAAAAACAAAACAAAAAACTGTACGTATTATTAGCCTTCCTTTTCAGGCGCAGGGCACCTCCCATACTAGAGGACACTGTAAGCATTGTGTTTTGAAGAGCACAAAAAATGTCTATATTTGAACATGCCCTATGTCAGGTGGTTATAATGTCATCTCACAGAAGCACGAAATGCAAAAAATGTGACTTTAATTGTCTCTTATAGAGGCAGCCAAATGCCAGACATTTCTGTTGTTATGTGTGGTGTTGTAGTCTCTATGTAGTTCTGTTTTCTTTTTTCTCCTGGGCTCTCCAAGAGCAAGTATCCTGGTCCTGGACACACACACACAGCCATGCTGAATATTGCTTCTTAATTATAGTGTAAGAAACTCAAAATATTGTCAACTGTATCCTTAGTTCAGGTTGTTGCTCCTGTGTGGTAAGTAGAATTTTGAGGATGTTTCTTCTGAGTGGTGGAGTGGAGATATCCCAGTATAATCATGAGTGGAGAAAAAAAGCTTACTGTAGAGTAGTAATATTGTTCTGTTTGAAGTTCATGTGTCTCAGTAGTATCAATAAATTTGAAAAAAAAAAATGCATCCTGCCTCACATCCCACGATCCCTCATTAGTTGGTTTTGAGTGCTGCTGAAGGTGAAAGGGATGGTAGCCACAGTAGCAAAATTAGCTTAACAGAGACTCAGTTGCGCTGGGGGTGTGTGTGTGTTTCCCCCCTCTCTACTAGAGAGATTCAGTTTCTGAGTTTCCAGCAGTACTTGCACGTAGATGTTTCCTCTCTTGTGAGAAAGATGGAAGTTGACATGTCAGTACAATTCTTTGTCAGAAATATACATCTGCATGAAGAGGGGAGAGTTAAAAATTTAATCTGCAAAGCTATTTGGAGAGTGGATAGGCCTTGACAGGCCTCCCCAATGTATTAAAAGAACAAGAACAGCAGAGTTATGGGGGGAGAAAAAAGCTGTTGCAAGCAAACAGAATGAAACTAAGCTTTCTTGACAGAATCAGTTTGCCAAATGACTTTAAAATTGCACTATGTCTTGTAGGGTCCCCCCCCTCTTAAAACAGACTTTAATTTAAATTATAAAGCAAAAGAAAGTTCCTTAAACTTCAGAGATCACCACTCTGCCCAGAGGATAGAGAAGAGCCAGACAGCAACAATTAGTGAGGTGGGGGTGGAGCGTGTGTGAATGCATAAAGCTGGGAGAGCTGGGTCAGGAGTTTATTTTCTGTCACAGATCACAGACCTTTTGTTTGCCTATGTGTTTTTGTTTTGTTTTTGAAACAAATAGCAGCAGAAAGTCCTCTGTGTCACATCCAGAAAATGGGTGTAAAAACCCCAGCTAAGAGACTTGGATTTTGGCTTCTTAGGTCTTGCTTGATTAGTGACAATACCTTATACTTAATAAGCTCAATGGGAGCATCTTCATTCCTCAGGATAATGCATCACCACCATATTCTAAATAGCTTTTGTTTTTAAAAATGCTGATGCCAGGAAATGGGGCCTAGGAAAATCCCAGTGGTGGAACCCAGGAGATTCTGGAAGTAGGAGGAATGACCGCAAAGTGTTTGCTCCTGAGGCTGCTGGACTCAACCCATGAGTGGGTTCTAGTGAAGGGGCTGTGTGTGGAAGCAGCCTCTACAGCTTCTGCCACTGTCGGAATGGATTGAGACACTGATATATTGTTTAGTTATTATCCTTCCTTGCTCACATTAGTTAGATCAGCAAAGTACAAACCATGAGTGGTAAGCGAAGAACAAACAGATTGATTGTTCAGAGTCAGACAAACTACAAGTTCAGGTTTTGAGGTAATGCTAAACCAAAGCATGACGCAGCTGGTCTTCTAAGTGGTGGCCTACAGCAATGGAGCTCAGCAGCTCAGCAGCTAATGGTTGGGTGGAAGGGCTCACCTGCTCTCTGGTTGCTTGCTTTGCTGCTCTTGCTTGCAGAAAGCTGGGGGCAGAGGCGGAGCTAGCTGTGCACCCGGGGGTGCGGTTAGCGTCTCAGGGGGGCGCCACCTGTGGCTAGTGGCGAGCGTCCCAGGGGAGCGGTGATGTCACTCCCCCCCCCGGGTGACACCCAGGGTAGGCTGCACCTACCCTGCTTCCTCCTCCAGTGACTGGGGGGCAGCACAAAGTGTGAAACCGTGTGAACACACTGGTGGAGCCAGACCCTGCTGATGTTTTTGCAGTATACCAACTTTACCACTGCTCTTACCTCCCAGTAAGTAGCAGTAACACAACTGACCAGAGATCTGGAAAGTGCTACCACCCTGCCAGCTACTTATGAAACTCCCTTCCAAGTGAATTATGCCTTGCTCCTTCAATTTGTGCATTTTAAGAGAACCTTGAAGATCTTTCTATTCATAGTTGGGAGTCTTTTAACATTCACCACCTGTTTTGCTAGAATAATTTTATTAATGCTGCAATTAATCTCTGAGGATCATACCCCTCTGCACAACCCTCATTTTTAGCTCTTCTGCTTGTTGTCATGGTTACAATAATCTTATGCCAGCATAAAAACAGTGCTACACCAGCATAGCTCCCTAATCCTGGTGCATCTATGGGTTCCACCAGGTCAAGTGAACTTAGCAACAGCCCTATTGCCAGTCCAGTCAATTATAAGATTGCCGTGCTAGCTTCTCAGCTGTGTACCAGAATTTGAAAGTTGCAATTCTATGCTAAACCAAATGAGAAAACAAGAATCCTTATTAAAATATATCACATGGTTTCAGTTTGAATCCTGTAACTCCTACATCCAAGGCTTGCAATCTTTAGACTACAGGCTGAAAGTTCTGGTAAAACCTTTTCAGGTCTGCAAGGCAGCCTATGCAATGAATCATACCGTCATTCATTCACACCAAGAAGCTCTTAATTATGCAAGTTGCCCCACCAACTTCAGCAGGTTTTCCATCCTCAGGGTAACACAGTGGAGTCTTATTCACTGGCCAGCCAGTGAAATTGAGTCTGACAGCTTCTTGAGCCCACAACTGTGGTCACAGCCCTCATGCTGACCAAAAACATGTTTTGTGCACAAGCCTGAAGCGCAGTCACATTTAGGGCAGCAGGGTTTGTTAAGGTCTGTTTATGGTCTGAATCTATAGCAGCCACAGTCATACAATAACCACTAAAAGTGTATACAGTAATCTTATATGCACCACAGTATTTTTTTTAACATTTTGGAGTAGAACCATTCTTCTTTTTGCTCTACAGACTATAAATCACCCCAAAACAGTCTATTGTTAATTTGTGAACTCTTGCAATTATCTATTTTATCTGTCCCATAACTTAGACAACCCATGCATTTACTAATTAATGGTTAAATACTCCAGTCCTCAGTAAACCACATTTGCCAGCATCATAATTCTCCTTGCATTATCTCCAAAAGCCAAAGGCAACTTCATGAAAACTTCAGTCCAGGAAATGGGAACAACAGGTATAAATTAACTGAACATGGCTGTTTGTGCATATCTGTATATGTGCACACAGCCGCATACTGCATGTCCCCCCACCACCAGTAATACTAAAGCTACCTTCCATTTAACACAATGGGACAAAAAGAAAGAAATGCATTCACAATTATATGTATATAAAACTAAAATAAAGGTGATTTCATACCACCCCTTGGAGAGCAAAGGCACAATATGCTTGTCATCTTCCAACATTCCTCCTTTCATTAGGCAGCTGCTGGAGGTGATGAGAGAGGCTGAACTGTGGAAGCAGCTTCACACATTTCAGTAATCAAGTAATAGCTGCAA
The DNA here is from genome assembly GCF_964252035.2 of Podarcis erhardii. Classification (NCBI taxonomy): domain Eukaryota; kingdom Metazoa; phylum Chordata; class Lepidosauria; order Squamata; family Lacertidae; genus Podarcis; species Podarcis erhardii. Next base: position 4,039,465 of record NC_138507.1, on the reverse strand, counting down.
TTATCACATAATAAACACAAGTGAACTAATGCTAAATGTCAGTAACAAGGGCAAGTATTGCGCTGCTCTGTTGCTGAAATGGAGATGCTAGCTGAAAAGCTAGAGAAGAATACAGCGTGATGACTGGAGAATGAGTCTTTGGTCAACATTGCATTTATTTAAAAAAGAAATTTGCTTACTTGCAGTCATTTGCTGATGTTCTGTTCGAATCAGCCCTGGCTAAGGAGCAAGATTTTGGGAACCACCAGGAGAATTTTGCTGCAGGGAGAGAGTGGGCCAAAGGTTTCAAGGATATCACACACCTAAGAAGAATGCAGCCATGCCATCAGGAGGTGAAAGCCACTTCCCAGATGGAGGTCCTTTCCCTGAGGGCTCACTGCAGACTAGTAGGTCAGCCTGTTAGATTGCTGCTTGGGGGCAGGAGTGGGGAGCAAGAAGGGCAAGACCCAGCCTCATATTAGCCTAGTAGAACTACAGTGGTACCTCGGGTTAAGACCTTAATTTGTTCTGGAGGTCCATTCTTAACCTTTAGCTAATGGGGCCTCCCGCTGTGCCGCTGCCATACAATTTCTGTTCTCATCCTGAAGCAAAGTTCTTAACCCGAGGTACTATTTCTGGGTTAGTGGAGTCTGTAACCTAAAGCGTCTGTAACCCGAGGTACCACTGTAGTATGGAAAGATGTGGATCAGACTGTAGTCTGCCACTGTAAAGCCTGAGTTTCTTTAATAGATCAGTAGAAATTTATTAACTCATTCACTTTTTATTTGAATAACCATCTATGAATCCTGTTATTTCACCCAAATCCCAGCTTCCATGAGGCTGCTGTGGAAACAGGGACTGCCCTGCTCACTTCAGGACTGAAAATGTGCACAAAGCACTCTCCATATCATCAGACTGAATGGGAAAGCTTTTCCTTCGGCATGAGCTCTGAGCAGGAAGCAAGCACTCATGCTCTTAAATTAGAGCATATCAACAGCTTTTACACTACAAGAGAGAATAAGTTTCCGTTTGTTACTATGCACAGGCAGATTATAATGTGCACTTACTAGGAGCACATTCTGTCAAGACTTATCTCTCAGCTGAGCTGTTTAACAGGCTTCCTCAACCTTGGCTCTCCAGATGTTTTTGGCCTACAACTCCCATGATCCCTAGCTAGCAGGACCAGTGGTCAGGGATGATGGGAATTGTAGCTTCAAAACATCTGGAGGGCCGAGGTTGAGGAAGCCTGGTTTAGGATCATGTGGAAAAAGAATTAAACTTCAAATTTTAACACGATGTTCCACCTCCACAGGTAGAAATTTCTTCATTTGAAAAATGTATCATTTACTTTTTAAAAACTTACCAAAGTGAAGTATGGTTTAAAACAGTAGAAAGTAACAAAACATTAATTCAACAGAATGATATCTACCGCATGTTACCCAGAAATCTGAAGACCTTACCTAAAGACATTTTTAACTGCCCATTTGAAATCCATCAAGCTCTCAGAATTTATGAATTTCACATGGCTGGGAATTCTGTTAATGTGGTACTTCAACAGCAGGGCTTAAAAATATTTCATAATGGGGTATAGACAATAGAAGTGTGGTTGCATATCTTAGTGGATCCACTTGTAATTCATTATTACATGTTTTTGTCTTCTGTGACTCAGGATGGCATTGCAATTCAACAACTATTCAAAGGTCTGGACTGGATTTAGAAATATTTGCACACAGATGTGGATACGTTTCTTTCCACTAGGCAGTTAACCCAACAAACTGCAGTAAATTATTACTGGATCACTGGGATGAGACTAGCTTACATATGTAACCTAGAAAGACTTTATGTGGAAAGAAATACTGTTCTGTCTGATGCTATGCATCTTAGAGCACAAGGAGAGTTTTGAGGATTGATGAGACGACATTGTATTACGACTCACCTACATGCAATTCTATATATGACTACTCAGAAAGTTCCATCAAGTTCCAATGGAACATAGGCTACATTCACATGGCAGTTTATTCCGTTTCCCTGATGTTTCCTTACCTGCCAATTTCTGCAATACATCAAATGACATTAAAGCCGCATCTGGAGATCTAGCAGAATATAGCACAAGTTTGACGATAATTTCCATGTTATTTCTTCCACAAACAAAAATTCATTTTGCTAACAACATGGAAATGAGTGCTAAACTTGAGCTCTGTTTCATTATAGTTCTGGAAGTGGCTTTTATGGCATATGAAAGCTCAAATATAATACAGAACTAAACAGTTAGGGAAACATTGGGAAAACAGAATCAAGGCGTGAATGCAGCCTTACACCCAAACAAGTGTGTACAGACTGTAGTCTTATTTATTTATTAATTAAGGTATTTATCTACCACCACTCATACATAATAACAAAGTGCTATACAAAAACAAAAGACAAGCAAATTGCAAAATTATGAGTTAAACATCAGCTGCCATGGCAGATAGTTAAGGGAAAGGCTAGGAAAGGCCTCCAAGAATACACATGTTTACAGCAAGTGGATTTATGCAGGTGATTTCCTCAGGTCAGAGGGGTGTTTGGATATCCCAAGAAATATGCTACAATTGTATGAAGATGCCATGGCTATGTAATGCACTCTATCAGAAAATAACACAAAGTAATGCAGTTCTATCAAGATTAAAAGCAGACATTGCGACACAAGTTTGCAGTGCAAAAGCAAACGAAATGTTGTTCATCTTAAATGCCTGCTTGTATTTTAAATATCTGCTAGCATTTTACATTTATTTTATATAGTCAAGAAAAAAAGACGACAATTGCAAGGATAACTTTTTCCTTAAGACAAAAGATTTTTAAAAGCTTCTTAAAAGGTAAAGGTACCCCAGACGACTCTGGGGTTGTGGTGCTCATCTCGCTTTACAGGCCGAGGGAGCCGACATTTGTCCGCAGACAGTTTTTCTGGGTCATGTGGCCAGCATGGCTTAGCCGCTTCTGGGGAAACTAGAGCAGTGCATGGAAACGCCGTTTACCTTCCCGCCAGAGAAGGTACCTACCGTATTTATCTACTTGCACTTTGATGTGCTTTCGAACTGCTAGGTGGGCAGGAGCTGGGACTGAGCAACGGGAGCTCACCCCATCGTAGGGATTCGAACTGCTGACCTTCCAATTGGCAAGCTCTAGGCTCAGTGGTTTAGACCACAGCACCACCCACTTCTTACTTTAGTCTAAAGGTATAAATCCAGCAATTTCAGTACAAATCCCATATATGGATTACATATATCCATCCATCCACATACAAAATAGATACGAAAGAAAAAGGAGTGGGATGAATGAAAAGCCACTGGAGGAGAGGTGGACACTTTCCCAGGAGAGCTTTTTGCAGTAGATGTGTCAGTCTTTAAGGTGCCACAAGACTCTCTGTTGTTGTTTTTACATCAGTTAAGGTAGCTAAATGGAACATCCATGTTTAGTAGGAACATACTTCTTTTTTCAAAAACAACAACATATTTTTATTAAAGATTTCTTGGTTTACAAAAGTATGTGCAATGTCTCTTTTTTCAAGTTACATTTTCTACAGATCAGTTTCATTTGTTGAGACATTGGCGTTACATTAGGAAGAAAAGGGGGAAAGAGGTGGAGGGGGCATGGTGGGTGGGAGTGGGGTCGCGGGGCAATGCTTCTATTCTACTTAGCGTATGTGCGGGGTTTTGTGTCAGCATCACTTGTGTGGGTTCTCTTTACTATTTGCTTGTGTTCCGTTGGTGGTGAGAGAGGTTGGGATTGGCCTAGGGTGTGGTTGCTTGTTTGTGATTGGCTGTGGCGAGCTTTGTTTTTATGTGTGAGTGGGGTGGGTGGGTGTTTTGGATCAGGTTAGCCATATTGGTTCATATGCTGTTGGTGAATTCTTGTCGTTGTCTTGTTGGGCTGTGTATTTAGCTTAATGGTTGCCATCAATTTGATTTTAATTAATTTTTATAATGAAATGTTTTTAGAATGTTGCACTATTTTATTGTTGTTAGCCGCCCTGAGCCCGGCTTCGGCTGGGGAGGGCGGGATATATATATATATATATATATATATATATATATATATATATTATTATTATTATTATTATTATTATTATTATTATTATTATTATATAATGGAGTGAAGGTGTCTTCTTCTATTTGTCCCCGTGTCAGTTTCAGTTTATTGGTTAGTTTTTCTAATAAGGCTGTTTCCCATACTATTTGAAGAAGGAACATACTTCTGAGACGCTGCGTCTGAGGAGAAACAGGTTAAAGTAGTACTTTCACCACCTTCTTCTAAGCTTTTAGAACAGGCATAGGCAAACTCGGCCCTCCAGATGTTTTGGGACTACAATTCCCATCACCCCTGTTAGCTATGGATGTCCTGTTAAGTAGGGATCATGGGAGCTGTAGTCCCAAAACACCTGGAGGGCCGAGTTTGCCTATGCCTGTTCTAGAAGCATCTGTCTGACGCCCTTGGAACCACAATGCTAGTCCTGGTGGACCCAGCAAGAGAGCTTCCCCTTCTCTCATGTTGGCCCATTACTTGGCTAGACATCAGGGCAAGGAGTTTAAAGATAGGTTGTTGAGGAACATGGAATCACAGAACTGTAGCGTTGGATGGCACCCCGAGGGTCCTGTAGTCCAACCCCCTGCAATGCAGGAATCTCAACTAAAGCATCCATGACAGGCGGCCACTCAACCTCTGCATAACCTCCCCACCCCCCACCCCACCCCGCTCCAAAGGTGAGTCCACCACTTTCTGAGGGATTCCACTGTCAAACAGTTCTTACTGTCAGAAAGTTTTTTCTGGTGTTTATTCAGAATCGTCTTTCTTGGAAATTGAATACATAGGTTTGGGTCCTGCTCTCCGGAGCAAGAGAAAACAAGCTTGCTCCATCTTGCGTGTGATGGATGGCTATCAGATCTCTTCTCAATCTCCTCTTACCCAGTTCCCTCAACCATTCCCTGGAGCCAGGGCCATGGTCCCTTTGTAAGAATGGCAATGTGCAACAAATACACAACAAAGTCTTCTATGTTTGCAATAGCCCCCCAGCAACTGTTGTCTTTTTTTCTTCTTGTGTTGACTGCTTGCCCTTATACTGTAAACAGCAAAGGTGTACCTACACTGACAGTTTTTAGGTAAATATATCTATACTTCCAGCACATCTTCTTGATTTGTTTTTGCTTTTTTTAATGTGCTAACACTTCCTCAATAATGACATTTCAGCCTAAGGCTCTGCTCTAGATATATATATATATATATATATATATATATATATATATATATATGCTTTTGCATCTTTTCTTAGCAGACCTTCCTTCCAGTATAAAGAGTGTGTTTGTCGCGCAACACTTTCCTTTAGGGACATCCAAAGGAGGTATGCAAAGAGGTTCTGGAACATGCCTTTATTGGGTGATGGACTAGTGAGAGTTGATTTTCCCTTGAGGTCTTGCTTACATGACATTTTGTCCACAAGATTCTCCCAAACCTTTTTTTTTTTTTTTTTTTTTGGCCAGAGTTTTAGTCATACATCCTGGCTCCTGATGAGGAGCAATGACTTTTTTTACTTTGGTTGTGAAATTCCACTTTTTACATCAAAGGCTAGATGAATTTGAACTCATGGTTTTTCCTGTCTTCCTGTTATAGAAAGCTGACTGTAGTTAAGGAACCCATTTCAGATGCAATATGGCAAATCATTATTTAAAAAAATATATATATTTGCAGCATTTCCCCTGCCATTCACCTGGTTTTGCAATCTTCACATGTTTTCACATATTTGGGTGGGCAGCCTTGGCTTTTGTAAGCCCCCTCCCCCTGAATTTACCTTAATTTACACTTTCTGCATTTGGAGGAGGGAGTGTTGCTATTTTTTGCCATTTACTTGTCTTTGCTGCTCCTAGATTTGTTTCTCAGACAGGGATTTATTTTTATTTACTTTTACTAGGAGTGATGAGTCTGCTTTTTTGTGTGCACTATTTTGGGCCATTTACCTGGGTTTCCTTGTTCCCAATCCATTTATACTCATGCCTAATTCTGAAATTCTAACTGCACTTACCTAAGTCCTATTGAATTCAAGAGTACACAGAATTAGAAATGTGCTGTAATCACTTCTTCTTTTTCTGTGCTTAAGGGTTTGTTTGTCGGTTGCACCAAAAAAACCTGTTTTAGAAGCAAGTACTGTGTCCAAGTCAGCAGGTAGATAGAGTCATAACATCTGGAGGAGGTTGATTTCATTGTGTGAAAGGAAGATACTATCCTGGTACCAGAGCCAGCTTCTGTACTGATGATGATGATGATGATGATGATTATTTCATTACCTGACTTCACCATAAGGTCCAAGGATGTGTTACAACAATTTAAAATACAATATTAAAAACAGTTTAAAATAAATTACAGCAGCAAAAATAGGGTGGGTCCCATTTCTCCTGCTGCAGACAAGGAGGCAAGGACATATAAGAGATTATGTCTTTTCCAGTTCTTCTAAGACCTAGTACCCAGGGCCAGCCCAAGACATTTAGGCAACTGAGGCAAACCACAAAATGGCACTCCCCCACACCCCAAAGGAGGGGTGAATGAAGATCTACAAGCAGGGAGCAAATATCTGCATTAGGATCTACTGCCCCATAGATCCTGCCACCTCAACTCATGGGTGCGCCAACCCTAGTACCCCTGCCTTAGTCACAAGGAATTAGCTGCTTCCTCCTGAGTTCTGTAATAAGTCCTTAGTCAACCGCAGAGGTGATGCATCAGTCTACACCAGCATTCCTTATCCTGTACATTAAAGTTTGAATTACTTGTTTTGTGATGGCTGTGCTATAGAAATAATAGTTGTAGTATATCTATTATGATTACGATGACGCTTCCCTGAAATTTTCAGGGAACTGTGAATCCAGAAAGCTTATGTTTGGAGCCACTTTTCTGCAGACCCAAAGGGCAGGTTTGTTTTCTCAAGCCAGGCTTGCTGGGGTTCTGTGCATGTCTTGTTGATGTCAGCTTGTCAGGGCAAAAAAGTGTTCTGTGGGAGTCAGGACAGTATCAGCTCTTCTCCACACTTGCCCCTTGCACTGCAGCCATTTCATTAAATCGCAGATAGTTCAATGAAAGCATCTCCCATGAGCCCACTAACCCTATGGTCTTCCTATGAAAACTGGACACACACTTCTCTTCAAGCAAATGAAAAAAGAGGTACAATATTCTTAGGATTATCTGGGATAGCCATATAAGGTTCCTCCACAGCACTATTTTCCATGAAAAGTTGTGGATTCACCATTGGTGGTTGTTGACAAGGTGGTAAAGTCCTGCATATCACACGCTCCTAAATGCTGAGTTATATGGTGAACATTTCTCAGTGGATAGCAAACCATGAACCATCACTCAACAGAGAGAAAGCTACCCTCTCTCTGGTTGTTTTTCCAGAAACCTTTATGCCATACCACTGGGGCATAGGCCCTCGGAGAAATGGCTCACACTTCTTGGACAAGGGGTGGCATAAATGACAGCAGACAATCATGCACATGTACTGAAGACTGTAAGAAGTGTGTGGCTTAACTATGTGCCTTGCTTAGCACTCTGTGTTATCCTGGAGGTCAAATCTTTTTTGCATCATAGGGGACAAAAAAAGTCATTAAAAAGGATCTGTGGACCTTTTAGTCACGTGCCAAAAGGTTTACAAAAGCTGGAGCACCAGGAAGCCTCCATGAACTTATGCTTCCAGTCACTGATTCTAGAAGTGCCTGCTAGTTGGAACTCTTCATTCTTCATGCTTCAGAGAATGTTGTATAACCAGCCGTGGCTGTCACTTAACATTTACTTTGAGAGCCATGCAGACTTTGAGATACACCCAATGCTGGTAGCTCATATAGCCCCGATCCCCTTGAGGAGAAAACTGGGCTGGTCAATCAGCAGAACATTGTATTTGGTGAGCTGTTACCCATGCCAGCTATTTTAGACTGAGGCCCAGTATGCAGGGTATAAGGCCCAAGACAAATACATTTGGGCCTGACTTGTTGAGTGAGTTCTGAATGCCCTGAGAAACTGCAGGCACAAACGGCTCAAATCCTTGTTTCTCTCCAGACCCTAGTTTTCTCACTGCTGAGCAAAGAAAGGACTGGGGTAGATTTTGAAATTGAGCTTTTAGGGCAAGGAAGAAGCCTGGCAATGTATTAAGAAACAAGTGAGGTGGCTGAACTGGAGCAAAAGTCCTACGGGCAGGACTTTGGGGCATGTAGCTTTAACATTCATTAGGGGATGTTGAGGCATCTGCATACTGGAAGTGCAAGTGGGATGGGCAACCTGTGGCACATAAGAGGCTGGAGATTCCCACCATTGTGCTGGCTGAGGCAGATGGGTGTCGTAGCCGAACAGCACCTAGAGGGCCACAGGCTCCCCAACCCTGCTGTACAAGAAACACTTCCTGTTTCTTCTGAGAGACCACTCAGCAGAACTTGTTCTGTTGTGAACCTGCCATTCCACAGTCAAGGTGGAGATTCTGTTCTTTAAAGGAGGAGTAATGAAATGAAAATCCTGAAGGTACAGATGTAAGTACCGGTAGACTATATTATGAAATCCTGTAGTGATTAACAAAACAGTAACAACAAACAAAAAAACAACAATAATTGTGCAAAATAAGGCTTATTTTATCTTTAAAACATTTCCCTTAAAAATAGAAAATAATGGGGTTTTTTTTAAAAAAAAATGCAGGTGTTAAAAAACACAAAATTAACTTTCCACAGCATCCATAAAACTTGCAAGGGAAGCAAATTTCCAGTCCTTCACATTGTTAAGGCCATATTTTATGGTTTAAGTGAGCTCCTTTAGTGCTGAGATCGACCTGTCTACTTGCTTAAGCATTTTCTCCGTATGCCACTTTCTCTCTTCTTCTCCTAAAGGCTGATATGATGACGGTGGAACCCAAAGGTGAATATGTGCATAACTGAACAGCCTGCCTGTAGGTCAGTAGTGGTGCATAATTTAAGTAAGCACATGCAAGGCTGCAATCCTATGCATATATGGGACTTATGCATAAAATAGCAGTGCTAGCCTCCTACTGGCCTTTTCAGCAAGACTGGATCCGGCAGTTTAAGAGGGTGCAGGTGCCTCGGGCAGCAGGTGTGTGATGGGGAAACAGCCTCCTGCTCTGATGACAATGTGGCTGGCCACCCACCTCTTCTAATAAGTGGAACCCAGCCAGAACAGGAGAGTCACTTTGAATGTGTTGTGGCCATAACATGCCACTCAGCCCTCTTTCTCATACTGCGTCATCGTCATCGTCATCATCATCATCATCATCAGAGCCGGACTCCTCCTCCTTTACATTCTGGCTGAGTTCAGCTGCTAAGAAGAGTTGGCCACAGGTAGCTGTGCTTCACTCCTCCCTTTTGATCCCCCTGGACCATTAGAAACGTAAAAGAGAAGTCAGGTCCTGAAAACTGTGTGTATGTGTCAGGGAGCTGGCTATTACCCACCCACTTATTCTTATAAGCAGCTTATTAGAAGCGGTGGGTGACTATAGAAAGGTCCATCTCCTTGTCTGTTTCAGGAGGAGAAAGGAGGAGATTTTCTCCAGGAGGAGAAAATCTGCAGGGGTGGCAGAAGGAGACAAACTTGCAGGCTTTCTTGTTTTGGTGGCAGTGGCAACAAGGGGCTGCTACTGCCACCTCCGTCTCCCCTTTGCCATCATCCTACTGTCGCCACCAAAAGCAAGAGAAGAAAGCCTGCGTGGGACATGAAGGGGAGAAAGACTCTCCCTTCTTCTGGTTGGCCACAACCTGCTCACACTGTTGCCACCAAGAGAAGGAAGCCTTCTCTTGTATCCCCTTCATATCCTGCCCCACAGACACCCCTGCCTCAGTGGCAGTGGCAGCAGCAGCAGCAAGGGTACAGGGACACAAAGCTGCAGGGCATGAGAGCAGCAGGGCAGACCTTCGTGGCCTCTAGTGAGATCTGCAGATCTGGCACTGATTTTCAGTCACATATGAAAATATATAGTTGACAGTTGATGGATAAAGCTTGGTGAACCTGTAATAATCTGCAATCAGCTAAAGTACTCCTGTTTTGTGATAAAATACCATATAAGACGTCTAACCTAATGGAAAGAATCACAGAAGCAAAAGCCTGAACACAGCATTGGTGCAATTCTATTATTTTTACTTTTACATAAATGCATTTTAATCTTTTTTTTAATAGTCAGCAGTAAGATTTCTAAATATGTTTCCCCTTCTCTATTTAAATAGGCTTAGATCTGAGGCAAATACCACAGTTTTCATAGAAAGTCATCAAGGAGAATGTGGAAGACAAGAAAATGGTTCCTGAAGTGTTGGTGATCATGCATATGCTAAAGTATCAGCCACTTATCATCCCTAGATATTCTCCACTGCATTGCCCCAAATACACATCAACACTGAGATTATGCAGGGAACTTTGGCGTCCTGGATTTAGAATCTCCACTGATTTCTATGTGCACAAATTGCTAATTACCTCCTGCCTAAAGCCAAGACCAGCATTTTTAAATCTTTCATAATGCTCTTAACTAGAACATATTCACTCATATCCAGAAATGTGTTTATGAAAATTGACCCAGTACCCATTGAGCAATTTCTTTCTAGATTTGCTGTGTGCAATCTCCCAGGTCTGTCCAACAATATTAAACCTAACTATGTGCAATGGCTTGATTTTGTCTGCTTAAGCCTCTGATAAAATGTTGTTCACAGAAGACTCTAAGTATGTATCTTGTTCTGAAATATAAAATGAAACAATACCATATCAACATAATTTAGTTTTTGAAATTATTTAGTTTTGAAGGGGAGTAAAAAATAAAAGGCTGCAAATAATTATTTGACTCAATGTCACCTGCAACAGAAGAGGAAGCAATTTTTGTTGATTTATCATATAGAACCATTTTAAAAGAGCTTGTTCTGAAGCAGGGGTAGTCAACATGGTGCCCTCCAGACGCACTTGGAATCCAGGTCTCACCACTTTGTCTATCCATCTTTTGAAGTACCACTTTTGTTTCCTAAGGGGACTGCTTTTCTCTTATTGTTCTCTGCTGGGAGAACAATAGTCCACGAAAGCTCATGAGACATTATTTAAGGTGTTACAGGACACTTTAAATTTCTTTTGTTCCTTTATTACATATTTTTATTGGATTTTTTACCTGCCCTTCAAATAAATTTCCAGGGTGGATTAAGCAATATATATCAATTTTTATTCAGATATGCAAAGCAATTAGATATGTCTTGAAAAAAATGAACAAACAAAATATAATACTAAAATCAGTCTAAAGAATTTACAATCAGAAGAATATGGTGGGTGCTTAAAAACAAATATTTGGTGTCCAAGGTCAGGTAAAACAAAAAAAATGACACAAGGAAGGTGTCGGACACGTCGTCAGTGGGGAGGAAATTCCACAACTTGGGGCTGCCACAGAGAATGCCAATCTTTTAAATCAGAGCTTGAGGGTCAAAGGGAGTAGGAATGGTGGTGTTAGTATTTTGAATGAGCCTTCTCTGCTTAGCTGGAAATGTTTACAGAGTCCATGCACTGACATCATGGAAAACCAGGGATCCTTGTAGTTCTTGCTGAATGTCTTTGAAAAAATGGTGGGCTTCCCAGAGGCAGGCATATGGGAGAGCTCATTCCTCTGATAAGGAGATTGACCAAATGTTGCTCTAGTTGGCACCAACAGTTCACGTATGATGGAAATAAACTGCCTAAATCCCAAGTTCCTTGAAGGTCCAGAACCTCCCATGTGCTCCTGGGATTCTCTCCAAAACTTAGTGATTTCAATGGAGATTTTGCACATGCAAAAGTAGTCGATTTTATTGCATTAGCCATGTGGCCATAGCATAATATACATAGAAATAACAACATAAAATGGGGGTGGGGAGATAAAAGTGGATGTCGTCCTGGGCGAATACTTTGAAAAAATGGGGATAACAAAAGTAACAGGGGATTTAAAACATTGAGTGACAGAGAATACAAACACAAGTTTGATTGTGCGGCGTATCGACTACTTCTGTGGTATTAAAGAAGAAGTTGGTGCCGCTTTCCTCTTCATCACACTAAGCAGGAAGTTAGCTGTCATCTCGGTAATCCAACAGTCAGAATCCTGCAGAAGAAGGGACACTATCCAAGGCTGGATTGGGAGATGAAGCTTGTTCACGAGAGGAGTTAGAAACCGAGATCTTTCATCTGTCCAGTTGGGACAGAAGAGCATTACATGTTCCATAGTCTCCAGAGCCGTGTCATTGCAGGTGCATGTTCTATTTGCGATGGAAACTCTGGAGTAACGACCCGAGAGAACTGCTGTAGGAAAACAGTTGAGACGGGCACAGGTAAAGGCCCTTCGCTTAGCCTCCGAGGGAATTGTGAAGCAGTATAGAGGGATCCCTTCAGGGGGTGGAATAGCTAGGGCTAAGCCTGAACACGGCCCTCTTGCATGGGAAGCTGTGTTAGAGAAGTCAAGTTGCTGTAGCTTCTTTTTGATTGGAGGTAGGGCCGCCGGGCTAATACACTCTAAGTTAAAAACAGTTTTGCAGTTCAAGTTGAGAAGAGAGCGAAATTTGAGATTAATTGTAGTTTTCCAAGGAGAATTATGGATATCTCTTAGGATCAGATTGGAGAAACCACCTCTAATTCGAGGATCCGATGCTAGTAGGTGGGAGCTATAGGAAATGGCTCGACTCCATGCTCGTTTTACAATTGAGGGCTGGGCAAACTCAAGTCGTAGGGCTGCACCTGAGACACATCTCGGGACGCCGGAAAGAGATCTCAGAAACATGTGAAGTGGGCGATCCAAGTTACCTGATATTGCTGTAGTCCATACTTCGCAGCCATATAGTAATTTAGGGACAACTTTGGCATTAAATATTTGAATTGCTGCCGGAAGGTGTTTGCCGCCCTTCTGGTGATAAAATCGGACAATGGCATTAGAGGTCGTGGTTGCAGCAAGAGAGGCAGATTGTAGATGGGTGGTCCAGGAGAGATTATAAGTAAATATTAAGCCTAGATATTTAAAGGCTTTTACCTTTTCTAAGTAGCCACCTGTGATCTTAAGTGGCTCCAGCTTGAGTTTGCGGGAACGAGTGAAGTGGAGGACTTTTGATTTTTTATAATTAATATTAAGAGCTTCCGCCTTACAATAGGCGATAAATGCATTAACTGCATTTGCTAGGTCCGCAGCTGTTCTGGATAAGATGACGGCATCATCTGCATAGAAAAGGGAAGCAACGGGGTGGCCTGCTAAGTGAGGAGGATACTTAGTTGCTAGCTTCAAAGGGGAAAGAGCATCATGAAGATAAAGATTAAACAGTAAAGGGGCCAAGAGACAACCTTGTCGGACGCCCCTGGCCGTTGGGAATGGAGTGGTAAGGGAGCCGTTGGGACCAATTCGGACGCGAGCTGTGGTGTTTGAATAAAGGGAAATAATTAGGGAGAGGAGGTGCGGATCAATTCCCAGATGGGCAAGTTTGGACCATAATCTCTGCCTAGGAATGGAATCAAAGGCGGCCTCCAGGTCCATGAAAGCGGCAAACAGGTGGCCTTGCCTTGGTGCAGTGTATTTACTGGCAAGGTGATAGAGAGTTAGACCGTGGTCCATGGTTGATGCTGACTTCCAGAAGCCAATCTGTTCTGGTGGTAGAATGTTTCTCTCATGGACCCATGAAAGAAGTTCTTCCAGTAAAACAGCGGCAAATATTTTCCCCGGAATAGATAGTAAACTGATGGGGCAATAGTTCCTAGGGATGTTTGGCTGGCCGCCTTTGAAAATCGGAACTATTGTAGCTTCTCTCCAGGAGTCGTGGATGTCTAGGGCGGAGGAGATAGCGGTGAATACAGGAGTCAACTGTTCACTCCACCAAAGAGGATCAGTCAGGTGAAAGAAAAAACTAGAACTATTGAGCAGCCACCAATAATGTCTCACTCTCTGCATTCCATAGTTGTTCTAACATGTTGGTCAGAAGACATATGTGTAAGCATGTGCTCTTAGTTAGTGTGAGATTTTAGGATGGGATCTAAGGGAAGAGATGGTGTCTAAGATATGTGAAGTTAAAACCAGCACCTTGAATGGTGCCTGAAACACTGTAAAAAGCCACTGGTGGTATGTTCTCCCACGAGAGGCAAGCTGCTTTGCTCTGCATCAGCTGAAGCTTGCAAATTCCTTCCAGCAGTCTCTAAGGAGAGTTCTTAGATCAGAAGCTGGGACATCACCATTGAAGAAAAACCACACACACACTACAGGCCAGAGCAGTCAAGTGCAGTGGTAGATCCAGAAACAACCACAGATTGTGCATTAAGCTGAACTCCCATCAACAGTCAGAATCTGTTGCTCACCCCAGTTCACAGGCTATGACAAATATATTTATTTCAAGCAATTGTCTCCCGCTGACTTGGCTGCATTGAGTCCCATAGTGAGGCAGTGAGTTGGTACTAGAACTGCAGTACTCGAGTCAGAATGGCATCATAGGAAGTGGAAGGGACATTGGATGCCATCTAGTCCAAGTCCCTGCTTCATGCCAGATGAAACTACAGCATCCCTGACAGATGGCCAGCCAGCCTCTACTGTGCCAATCTCATGGAAGGCCTTGGGGAGACTGTGAGCAATTGCCCTGCCCACTCTTTGGAATATGCATGCTGAGCAGGAATGAGATCAACCATGAGCAGACATGAAAATATTTGTTGTGTATCACGGACACATTATTGTCCGTTGTATGAAAATGAAATCTTAAAAAAAATGTATTAAATTTTAATAATTTGAATCAATTTGTTAAAATTTGGAAAACTAATAAAATTAGAGGGGGGGGGGGAATCAGCCGCTCAGTTGAAATGGCTTTCGAGTAAACATGCATAGGATCAGGATGTAAATGAAGATTAATTAACAATGTCTCTAGATGTGTCTTAAATACTAAGAAAGACAATGGCAAACATAATAATTCTATAAGAGGGAATTTAAAGTTATTCTTATTCGGTGTTCAAGTTCCTGCTTTAAATGGAGTGGGGTGGAGAATCTTGTGTGAGGAGATAAGAAAAAGAAATCCTCTGGCTTGAATCTACTGTCCATGCCACACATTTCATGTCCTTTCAGTTTAACCCTGAGCTTCTTTGCAAGTGGCTCTCCTTTTGGAAGGCAGGTCCAGCAGATAATAATTATTGTATGCATGGCATGCCAATCTGATCAATAGGTTACTCAAGCATGTGCAGCAGTTTTGCTCAGCCCCACCATTTGCTACCTAATTAGCAGCTGCTCAGAGATGGGAAACAGGTGCAGATCCAGGCTCAGGCCAGGGAAGCCTGCCTGTAATTAACAAGGAAAAAAAGGGTCAGATATTGGGAAGAATATCAAATCTGGGTCCACTGGGGACGCCATGCCGGCCTCAAAGGCATAGTCACCTGAGATCTTAGGCATGCTAATGTAAATTATGCAAGCTTTCAAACAACATGGCTGCATAATCACTTGGCAGAGAAGCAACGACCGGTCTTTTCTCCAGCTTTGTCCAACTGCGGAAAATGAAATGGTTTTTCAATATTCTCACTGTGTTGCCTTTTTGCTTGGCAATTGCTAACATCCTGCAACTGGGAGACACAGATTAAGAAGAAGCGGAGAGGCAGGAGTGGGGCAACGAAAATACCAATTAACTTTTTCTCCCCCTTCCCAAAGAACAGATTACCTTTAATAACAAGTGCATCTCACTGGGAATTTCCCAATGCTAAATAGTCATTATCTTCAATTTTTGACAATAACCACCGTGATAATTAGCCCATATTATAATGTTCTGCAAGTTGATAGCTAGGGGCACAATCCACTGGGAACTTCTCCTTTGCACACCTCTTGGGAAGGCATGAGAATATTCCATGGATTCATTCCAATGGGCCATGTGCAAGAGAAAGTCTGTGGGTGTATGTGGGTGTCATGAGAGAGCGGGGGGGGGGGGGGGAGAAGAGGGGCATGTACCTTCTTTAAACAATGATACTGATTATAAGTACTTGGCCCCTAGCATAAAAAGGCTCAAACAGCAACTGTATAGGATCCAGTGGGGTAACTAATTCCTACTTGTTTATCAAGGAATGATAAAAAGCAAGGGCTGCAGGCATTATGTTTCCTTAGAGCAACTTTGTATGCATTCATGAAGCAAGAACCTGGACCTATCACTGCAAGGAGTGAAAGTACCTTTCATACTTCTGTCTCTCGCTGCTGATGCATATATACTGCTTCGTGGGAGAGGGAAAGTAACATCATGTGCCTTCAGGGATCAGCATTTTTCCTCATCCTTTCTATCTAAATAGTTGTACAGTGTTCCTTCTAAACACCCCAAAGCTAGGTAAAGGTAAAGGGACCCCTGACCAGTCGTGGCCGACTTTGGGGTTGAGGCGCTCATCTCGCTTTATTGGCCAAGGGAGACGGCGTACAGCTTCCGGGTCATGCGGCCAGCATGACTAAGCTACTTCTGGTGAACCAGAGCAGTGCATGGAAATGCCGTTTACCTTCCCGCCGGAGCGGTAGCTATTTATCTACTTGCACTTTAACGTGCTTTCGAGTTTTCTGCAATTTTGTTTTCACCAGTTTCCATCTCTGGTCAGGTACTATTGATGAAGATTGTCATTGTCATTTTTATTTTTTACAAATTCTGGCAAAGCAGCTCAGGTACCACTGAACATGTGCAGAGTGTTTTGCCTCTGAGCAGAATGTTGTTTTGCTCTGAGAGATGCTTTGAAGTTTGTTTAGAAAAAGAAAGAGGAAAAGGGGAGAGAAGGAAAAGAACCTAAGAGCACAGTGAAAAATGCATCTCCTATCTTGAAGAAAGCAGCTTAAAAACACACAGAAATGAGAGAATACATTGGAAAATAGGCAGATTTTTTTCTCACTTTTGAAGTGCAACAACTTTTAAAATTATATCTTCTAAAAATATAACGGCAAAGTGCAATTGAGTGTGTTCAGATCCCACCCCCATGAAAGATACCACATTAAAAAAATTAAAATAAAAAAAATGCATTATAAGGAGAGAGTAGAAATATCAAAAATACTGAGCAGTAATAAGCATATTTTCCTCGACTCTTCTGGTCTTCTGGCAAATGGCCAAGAGGATGAAATTCTAGTCAGCAAAGTAACATTATGGCTGGGTGGCAACCCTAGTTTTGATTCATAATTTCAGACAAGTAGCTAATCCAACAAATTATTCCTAGGCCATTTGCACCATCTGCTGTGTTAAGTGTTGGCTGATGGGTGAGTGGCAAGACACCTGCTGACAGCAAAGCCAAACTCTTGTCATGACAGAGACAGGGAGGTGGCGGCTGGCAAAAAGAGAGGGAAACAAAGAGAATGGAAGACTCTGTAATTTGAATGACCAAAATTCTAAATAGCCTTACGGTTCAGCAATCTGGTGCACAATCAGCTCACTATGAATCTCATTGCTTGTTTTTCTGAAGCCTCACCATGTTAGCTTCTCCTTCTGGAATATTGCTAGTCAGATAACGGAGCATCATTCTTGATATCATTTGTTATTCAGTGATGCGTCACAGAATCCTGTGGCACCGGCTTAAACACTGACAGAGGGTGCTAAATTAGGTCACCTCCCTTCAGTGGTAGGTAGCATGTGGGTAGTGGATGGAGGAGAGGAAGGAACAGCACTTCAGGAAAAGGCCCCCTAGAAGGCCCAGCTGAATTCCAGAGAACTTTTTGAGCGGGGTCTTCAAAAACTCACCCAAAGATCAGGAGGGGAGAAAGAACATCTGAGTAGATGTGGACATTTGGGTGGTGTTATTGCTTGAGTTCCCCCTGTTGCTCTAAACAGTCAGGGGGCAAGCCATTCCAGTCTTTGATAAAGAGGTCCAAAAATGCCCTTGCGGTGACACTATGCACTGAATAGGAAGGTCTGAAGGGGCAGTCTGGATGAATGCCTTAAAAACCTCTTTCTGATGAAGTCTCTCAGCCCCAAAGTTTGTTGTGGGGAGAGGAAGGGAAAGGAGAATGTTAGACTCCTTTGGGTAGTGATAAAGTGGGATATAAAATCCAAACTCTTCTTCTTCTATTGCAGGGAAGCTGAAAGGAGTCAGAACCCCCACTTTAGGCCTTCTTTTTCAATGAGGGAAGACAGAGGTGGAGCATGTGAGATGAGCAAATACAGGGAAACTGGGGACTGGGGCAGCATCTATGGACCTGTGCCCTCTATGTATTTTCCACACAGCTCAGAATAATGGCTGCATAGAATTTGGAGTCCAGTCATCAAATCGGAAGCTCTAGGGCCACTTGCTGAGGTGCTGGACCAGGGGTTTTGAATCTGATTCTGATTACCAGGGGCCCATTGAACCTGGCAGGCAAGGGACTGCTGAATCAGATCCATCAGCCTGGATCAGACAGCCTATCAAATTATTATTATTTTTTATATAAATATTTATTAAGGTTTTTTTTTATAAAAGAAATGCACAAATAGTAAACAACATTAGTTATATCATAACAAAATCTCATAACTTCTTTGGACTTCCTCACGTCTCCTGCTCCCACTTACATTGTTGAAATTTTTTTTTTCAAGCAAATTATCATCTTGTTTATAATCTTATTTCCACTCATTTAAATATAATCTAACAATTCTCCAAAAGGTTTATGTTTTCCTTAATCTCACTTATCATCAAATTCCAGTCTAATTTAGTGGTGGCCAATTATTTTATGATCAAGCATCCTTCTTAACATTCAACCAAATTACAATATTTTTGTAAATAAATCTTAAATTTCTTCCAATCTTCTTCAATCCTTTCTTCTCCCAGGTCTCGGATTCTGCCAGTCATCTCCGCCAATTGCATATAGTCCATCAGCTGCATCTGCCACTCTTCCAGTGTGGGTAGATCTTGAGTTTTCCAATTCTTAGCGATGAGTATCCTTGCTGCCATTGTTGCATACATAAAAAATGTTCGGTCCTTCTTTAACACCTTCTGGCCGACAATACCCGGGAGGAAGGCTTCTGGTTTCTTAGTGAAGGTATACTTAAATACCTTTTTCAACTCATTATATATCATTTCCCAGAAGGCCTTCACTTTAGGGCAAGTCCACCAGAGGTGAAAGAATGTTCCTTCATTTTCTTTACATTTCCAACATTTATTATCAGACAAATTGTATATTTTGGCAAGTTTAACTGGGGTCATGTACCATCTGTATATCATTTTCATTACATTTTCCTTCAAAGCATTACATGCAGTGAAGTTCAGCCCATTGGTCCACAACCTTTCCCAGTCCTCAAGCATAATATTATGCCCAATGTCCTGTGCCCACTTTATCATAGCCGATTTAACCATTTCGTCTTGTGTGTTCCATTTTAACAGCAAGTTATACATTCTTGATAATACCTTAGTCTTTGGTTCTAACAATTCAGACAGCCTATCAAATTAGAACAGAACCCTCCTGGGTTTGAGAAATGAATTGCCCCTCATAGTGCCTCACCAGTTCAGTGGAGCAGGGAGGCCATGGAGCAAAGGAGAAGCAGCCATCTTGAAACCAAGGTGCTCTCCATTTAAGAGTCCTCAGTTGTCCAACAAACAGGTATAATGCAGGAGTAGTGGACTGGAGACACAGGATCAAAAGTTCTCAGTTAATCTCTAGCCCTTGTTGGAGCAGGTTTCTCACTTGGGAGCTCTCCACAGTGCTGCAACAACAAACTTTCCTAATTGCCTGATGAGTGATGTCAAGGCCCTGGCTAGGCAGGGAGGGTGGAGATCTAGCTTAGTCTGGGGCCATTTTAACAGCTATTGGGGAACTGGATGAGGTTCTTGATGCTGGTGGTTCAGAGCCCATGGAACATGAGCCTGGTGGTTCAGATCCTACAGTGCCCAGAAGAATTTCTTCCTGCACTGTCAAGCCAGCCCAAAATGTGCTAGGTGGGATGCCACAGAAAATGACGCACTAGTCTTCAGGACACGGGACTGGTCCTTGAAGAACTGCAGTCTTCAGGTGAAGGGGGTGGAGACTGCTAAAGGGTGGACTAGAAGAATGAAACTCTCACAGCCTCCCACCTCCAGCCTTTATCAGAGCAAGTTGGTCACTTAGGTGGTGCTGCAACCACTGTGCCCCACAGGTTCCTGCTCAGGACCAGAACAGGACACTTCAGAGATTTTCAGAAAGCTGTACATTTTTAACGCTTCATCAAAATTTGGTGACATTTTCAGATATTGAGTACTTATATTTTTTTGCAAAGTGTCCAATCACCAGAGTTTCCACATGGGTACTGACATAGACAAGGGGACAGATGGACAAAGCCCCGTGTCATTTATTTTGATGCACAAACTGTGTTCCCTTCTTGTTTTTTGTATAGTTCTGGTTGTGAGCCAAAAATGCACAGATGTTTGGACAGAATATGAGGAGTTAGGAGGGCAGTAATCATAGGCTTCCTATTAAGTCAAATGTTAGTGTTTCATTTTATGCTATAACTTTCACATGTTATACCTTTATGGTAACATCTCTTGAAGGGTCAAAGGATTTCAAATAACATTTTTCTCCTCCTTTCTCCTGCGCCTTCAAACCTTCAGCTTTGCACAGTCCTCTTCCCTGTTTGTGTTGATGGACTGGTGAACAGGTAACGATATTCCAGCTTAATGTTGTTGTTGCAAGGGTAGTATTGTGTTTTATTGGTACAATAGCAATTTGATAGCAACTGTATCCCACCCAGTGGCCATTACTCAAGGACGGGGTCATTCCGAAAGCCCTAGAAAACCTGTTCTCCTAACTCATCCTGGAATCCATTTTGGATTGCATTATTTCAATCTAAAATTTCATTTTGGATGCCATAGGCCTTTGTTTCAGCTGTAAACTCTATGAAAGTGACTCCAGAGGCTTCCACAACACCGTGCTCATAGAGAGAAGGGACCTACCGCATCTCTGAAGTGGATTTTCTGAATTTGTAAAGGTGGAGGGAGACACAGTATACAAAAAGAGCTCACAGTAGGTTCCTAAGTCATGGTGTTCTTCCCAAGTTTGCAAGTAAAATGTCAGATGTGCATACCAATGATTCAAACTCTGGCTCAGCTGGTACTCTTCCTTCTCATGTTGTTTTTCAGGTGGGATGTCTTTCATATATAAATATGAAATATGTGTTGATAGGTAGATAGATATAAATATGTGGTTCAGGCTGGAAGGTTTTTTGTTCACCAGTGGAAAACTAACTTTCATCTCAATGTTCAGGAGCATACTATATACTAAATCCTCCTGCTCACTAGCTAGTATGTGGAGGATTCAATCCTGTGTGGTGCTTCTCCTTTGTGAGCAACTTCCATGTCAAACCTGCCTGCTCTCAGTCAGGAGAGAGGGGGAAGAAGACATAGTGTCTCCTTCTTCCCCTGCCCCACCATATGTTGAAGATAGTTAAAAATAAAACCACTAATTGCTTCAGTTGGGCAGTTGGTTCCTGTGCCTACACAGGGTACATTGGCCAGACTCATGGGCCCCAAAATTGGGGTGACAGGGCAGATCAAGGGGTCTGTGCACAGCCCTGCTAGGAGTATGTGCATGTTTTCATTACATATAAATCAAAAGTATGTGTTGTAATATTTTTTTAAGCACTTCATAATTATTATTGTTTCTGATACTTTATTCATTAAAAAGGGACCTATTATTTTAAAGTGCAAAACTGCTCTGAGAGCTAGGGGCAGAACTTCACATGCAGGACAGTCAATAAGCACAGTGTGTACAGCCAGTTAGTACAGCTCAGTCTTGCAGAACTAGTCTCCCACCAAAACACGGCTGCAAAGAGGAAAAGGTACAAGGAGTGGGTGCAGCGAGGGTCTGCATTTCTGGACCATAAAGAAATCATTGATAAGAAAAAGAAAATGGAAAAACCTGCTGAGAAATGTCACCCTCTTTTATTGTAGCAAACATGCAGCTCACACAAGAGCTCTTGTAAACAGAGGGTGACAATGAATAGCCAGTGGCGAATGATAGCTTTACAATTTAAAATATTATGAAGCTTAGACCCAGCTGTAGGGTTTCATGCCCAAAAGAGACAGAGGTAATTTGTCCTAATCTGTGTCTCGTAAAATAATACTTGAGCATCTGGGATGATTCTGTCATATCAGTGTCCTACTAAGCAATCTGATATATTGCCTTATTTTCGTAATAGCAGAGTTTGCCTTAGGGTGTTCTCTTAATTAATCATGTCCAAATATTAACTGACATCAGTTCTTGGGTGTGAATAGAACTTCCCTCAGGGCAGTTCTTCTTTGGAAATCTGAAGCGTTTCCATGCTGAAAGCCAACCAGATGAAATACCCAGAGAGATGTAGCTATGCGTTGCGCAGAAGAGGCAGACATTTTGTGGCTGCCGAGAGGAGAGAGATGGGATTGGTCCTGGTAATAATATATTGACTAGGAAACTGGGTTTTTTTGAGCGTTGATGGCAATTGGTTTAAAACAAGAAAACATAGATAAATTTGCTGCATGCTGTCCCCAGCATCAGCACTGTAAAACCCAACTCAGTGATGATTAAGTGTCAACTTATATGTGTTTTTTTTACAACTTAAGACATTTGCAACATACAAGGCAAAGAAAAATAGGTTAAGCTTGGTGAAATAACCGACTGGTGATTTTTGTGTAGGTTGTTGGCATCCATCTGTCTCAGGAGACAGTGGAAGAGTTTGCCTTCGGGAGTGAAGTCAAACCATTGGAGAGTTATAGGGCCTCTTGTGGCTGTAGAGACCAATATGGGAGAGACATTTTTATTGCTAGTCGGGCAGATGAAGATGCCCAGTTGTGCTGCTGCAGATGCCCCATGCATTTCTTCTTTCTGTGCTCCTCCCTGTGGTCATTCCTCCTTTGGCAGCTCTGTGGATACACAACTTGTCTCCAGGCCCTGCAGTTGTCTGCAAGGGATTCCCACATGGCGGGATTAATGTTGCCAGCCTTCATCCCATGTTTGGTGTTAGATAAAGATAAAAGGCTTTCAGTTCAATCCTTCCCAGTTACTACTATATGGTATCTCAAACTATAGCCTGTGTTTAAGTACTTAATGAACTGGAGTCCATAGGCTTCTTTAGAAAATAACAATACCATTGCACCACTCTGTTTTGTAAGCATTATTAATTGTACATTCATACTATGTTTCTATGAGGTTTTACATCTGCAGGTGACAGATAGGTAGCCGTGTTGGTCTGCCATGGTCAAAACAAAATAAAAAAATTCCTTCCAGTAGCACCTTAAAGACCAACTGAGTTAGTTCTAGGTATGAGCTTTCGTGTGCATGCACACTTCTTCAGATACACTGAAACAGAAGTCACCGGACCTTTCTATATAGTGAGAAGGTGGGGAGGGGTATTACTCAGAAGGGTGGTGGGAATGGGGGATTGGCAGATAGCTGCGATGAGCCTGTTGACGACTCTTAACGACTGCAATAGGTCTAACAGGAAAAAGCAAGGGGTGAGAAGGTGAAAAATGGCTTTGTCATGTATAATGAGATAAGAATCCAATGTCTTTGTTCAAACCAGGTCTCTCCATAGTTTTAAGTTTGGTGATAAGTTGCAATTCAGCAGCTTCTCTTTCCAGTCTATTTCTGAAATTCCTTTGTAATAGAACAGCTACTTTGAGATCTTGTATAGAATGTCCTGGGAGATTGAAGTGTTCTCCTACTGGTTTCTCTGTCTTGTGGTTCCTGATGTCAACAGGATCATCACAGCTATCTGCCAATCACCCATTCCCACCACCCTCCTGAGTAATACCCCTCCCCACCTTCTCACTATATAGAAGGGTCTGGTGACTTCTGTTTCAGTGTATGCACAGTATGCCATCAAATGCCAACAGTGTCCTTCAGCTCTCTATATTGGACAAACAGGCCAAACCTTACGCCAAAGAATAAACAGACATAAATCCGACATCATTTATCTCATTATACATGACAAAGCCATTTTTCACCTTCTCACCCCTTGCTTTTTCCTGTTAGACCTATTGCAGTCGTTAAGAGTCGTCAACAGGCTCATCGCAGCTATCTGCCAATCACCCATTCCCACCACCCTTCTGAGTAATACCCCTCCCCACCTTCTCACTATATAGAAAGGTCCGGTGACTTCTGTTTCAGTGTATCTGAAGAAGTGTGCATGCACACGAAAGCTCATACCTAGAACTAACTCAGTTGGTCTTTAAGGTGCTACTGGAAGGAATTTTTTTATTTTGTTTTGATCTGCAGGTGAGACAGTGGAAGTGCTGGACCATTGCCTTGCCTTGGTAATGGAGTGGATGAGAGCCAGCAAACTGAAACTCAGTCCAGAATTTGGCAAGACTCATGAAAAGTCATCAGCATTTTAGTGCAGATTTCTCCTAAGAAACACATCCAGAACCAGTTGCATACTCAGTCGCCTGCACATAGAATCATGAAGCTCATTTAGTCCAACCCTCTGCCAAAGCAGAATATCCACTGCTCTACCAAACCCTCCAAGTGTCCCTATTTTCCAGGGACGTCCCTGATTTCAAGAAGCCGTCCCAGTTTCTGATATGATCCCGGAATGTCCTGCTTTTCCTTAGGACGTCCCTATTTTCATTGGAGGAATGTTGGAGGGTAGGGAGTTATTTGACTCCCAAGCTGTCTGAAGGCAACCCTGTATAGGGAAGGTGTTTTTTTAAAAAAAATGTTTAATGTTTTATTGTGTTTTGATATATGTTGGAAGCAGCCCAGAGTGTCTGGGGCAACCCAGTAAGATGTATAGGGTATAAATAGTGAATTATCATTATGGAATGGGAAGTCCCTATTTTCATCAGAGAAATGTTGGAGGTAATGCTCTACCATACCTTACTACAGGCCATCCTACTTCTGTTAAAAGCTCTAACAAGGAAGAGTCCATCTGCTTCACTGTAGAACAGTTCCTGAACTGGAAACGCCTGTCTTGTTATTCGAACCCATAGAACTATCTACTTCTCTAATTCAACTATCCAAGTTGGTGACCATTACTGCCTCCTGTGGGAGTGAGATCCATAGTTTCATGCACTGTGTGAATAAGTACTTTCTTCTATTGTCCTGAGTCCTCCAAATTCAGCTTCATTGGACGTCCATGAGTTCTATAGCAGAAGACATGAAATCAGAGGAGCAGAAGTCCTCATTCACAACAATGCCACAGTATGTCCATAGTGAAGGAGGGCTATATGTTTTCAAAAGTCAGCTCCTTGTGGAATGGAGTAAAAAGAGAGAACCTTCTGTGTGTATAGATTTCTACTTCCTAGCTATCTTGGCACAGGGTCCTTTGGATCATCTGGCATCACCATGACACGAGACAGATATTTTCTGGAGTATTTGCAGCTCAAGGGAAACAGTTACCCCAGTAACCTGAGCAACAATAAAGATATCTCAACATCTGTTGTTGAGATGCAAAGAAACATAATTTAGCTAGAATACTGTTAGAGCTACTACTGGTTTGGTTGTAGAATAAGACTTGCACTCCATTTTCCTTGTTATCTTGCAACATGAGTTTTCTCCTTGAATTTTAATGATATACTGTTTTTATTTAAAGTTTTTTTTTAAAAAAAGATATTTATTAAGATTTTATATAATAGAACAAACATACAACAAAAGAAAAGATACAGCAAAAAGAAAAAATACGTCACAAAGAAACAGAAAGAGACAATAAAAACATAAACAAGACAAAATCCAGTTACAGATAGGTAGCCGTGTTGGTCTGCCATGGTCAAAACAAAATAAAAAAATTCCTTCCAGTAGCACCTTACTCAGTTGGTCTTTAAGGTGCTACTGGAAGGAATTTTTTTAAGACAAAATCCAGTTTTTAACTTATTATCTATATAACCTTCTTTCTTGACTTCCTCACATCTCCCTTTTTTGTGTTCCCCTTTACACAATCAAGTTCAGCAAATTCTAACCCTCTTTCAGACCTCATTTATAATTATATATTTCAACCTATTATGTCTCCAATTTTTCTTCTCTTTTCATTATCAAATTTTTGCTATTCTTTATAACTTAAACTGTTTTTATTTAAAGTTTAGCCACTCGTGGTCTGAAGGAGGTAGATAACACAACCACAAGTATTGTATAGCACTGGGTGTCATCACATTCACTTGCTTCAGTAAAGGTTTACTATTAGAGGCACAGTTCAAACTCTCTCACTGCTGCAAGATGTGTTAGGTGAGGGAATTTCTGCAGTGCTCAGGAAATGCAAAAAGTCCTCACAGCAGAAGTGAAATGCAAAGGAAAGGTGCTGGATTACATGGTTATAAATGAGGACTGAGTAGTGTCTTTCTAGGGCTGAAGAGACCCAAGTTCACATTCCCACACAGGCACAAAGCTCTCTGAGCTGACCTTGCGCCAGTTGCTTTCTCCCAGGCTAACCTCCCTCACAAGGTCAATCTGAGGAAACAATGGAGAGGGAAGAACCATCTCTGGCATATCGAGCTCTTTAAAGGAAAGGCAGGATATAAATGTAGTAAATGAATATAGATAAAATCAAGGGGGAACAAATTAACATAAATTACACAAAAATGTGCAGAATTTGGTGATGTGATCAGGTCAACCACACATCCCTCCAATGATATAACGGCATTAACTTGAGTCAGAAACCTATGCTCGCATGGTCTCTTAGCCCACGAACCCACACAGGAAATCTCTGCAAGCCTCTCTGTGGAGGATGCTATAACACTGTGACCCCTGGAGTAGCAGCACAGATCTTTAGGGTGAAGGTACTGCCCAGGACATTTTCCTTTCCTAAAGAAGCTGGTTGCAGACATTTCAGTGGATCTAATGGTGCCTAGGCCCATACCTTTACATTCCTTGAGGACGCATCAGGCTCTGTTTGGAGATACATGGGCACAGCTGGGCTTTGTATTTTGTTGAGTTACCTTTCTGCTGTCCCTGGAAGCTCCAGCTGTACCCTGACCATTGTGTGTGAGAGAGATTTGCTTCCTCTCTCACTTCTGCAGCCCACAACTTGCCACTACTACTCCAGGCTTCCCCTCCATACTGTAGACTCTCATCCTGACTGGAACAGGACAGCAGTGGCTCCTCTTCAGCAGAGAAAGAGGTGAGTTAGACTGCAAGCTCCCTGGGTAAGGACTATATCAATAACACAGTTATTTTAAATTCAAGGATGAACCCTTACATGCTGTTGTTTTCCCAATTTTTATGGAAACAAATGGGACTTTATTGCTTTATTGCAGCCCATCAGATCTGCAAGCGCACTGTCAGCAAAGTCTTGATTCAATATAGGAAAGTGGTTAAATGCCAACACTGACAAGCTTTGAACCCAAGGTGTCTTAGGGCATTTCAAACATCACAACAATTTCATGTGGAAAATTATGTTTATCCTGTGTACAGAACAGTAACTTGGATCATTGTGGCCTCAGAAGCATGTAAATCCTGCATATATACAGTACAGGTTACATGTGCCAGGAAGCAGTGACACAATCCTATGCATCTCCTTGGGAGTAAATCCCACTGAGTTCACTGACGTTTCCTTCCAGGTACGTGGCTGTTGGACTGAAACCTTATTGTCATAAATGAGAATTTGCTGTGGTTTGCACACTTTCCTATTCAAGACCTTTTGATGCAGGATTTTCACAATGTTTGAAGTATTTCTGAGTCAGATTCTGAAAGCCAGCTGCTTGTTTTAGTGCTTTCCTTAATCAGGGCTCCTGAGGTTTGTCAATTCTTTCCAGTTTGTGAAAATCAATGTTCACTATCATTTGTGTAAGAAAAACAATCACAGCCTGATTAACGCAGTTCTTTTTAAAAAAAGAAGCACCTGGTGGTTTGTGGAAATAGCATTCCTATTGGAATCTTTATCCAATTTCTTTTAGGCAAATGCATATTGTAACCCAGGGTTAGGCAACATGGTGCCCTCCTCATATTTTGGACTACAGCTCCCATCAGCCCCATCCAGAAAAGTAAACAATATCTGAAAGGGCACCATGTTGGCTACCCCTGTTGTAACCCATAATTCTCCCTTGCATTTTGGGTTTGCTTCCCTTTGCTGTCTAAACTGTTAGCTTGTGAATGTCATTAACAGCCACCACATCCCACAATGGAACTGACTCTATTTTCCATCCTGGGTGAAGTAGTTATTACCGCTGATACTCTTCTGGCGCTACCCACAGGGAAATTGAAAGATTTCATTAGCACATATTTTAATGTCCACATTAGAAAGCATACCTTTTTCAGTGTTAGTCATTGCTACTAGCAGCAGCAGCATTGCCCTGTTTCCAAAAACACATCTATCTAAAAATTACCACCACAGCAAAAAATATAAATTAATTGACCCATGTGACTAAGCCTGCACTCAAAGGATCTTAAAAGAAAATAGTTTCATGCCTAAGATATCTATGAGACTGTTTAGTTCTGTTCACTCCCTGTTTGAATTCTTTAAAAGTGGTGAAACAAAATAATTTATTAGCTTGGATTTATTTGCAAGGAAGTTTCCGTTGCCCTTTATATTATTGTTATATCTCAAGACAATGTTTCTTTACTTATGAGCAGATGTTTGAAATCCTCCAGGAGGTTTTTTTTATAAGACTATGGAAATGAACTTGGCATGGGTACTGGTCTCCCAGGTGGAGAGGGTGCACACAAGCCTCCTTAGAAGTCTCAGATCAAGGCTAGTCGGAAAGAGCAACAGAGCCCAGCCACCAAAAGCTAGTGCTTTGGTGACTGACAGGTACAGGCTCTTTCTGAAGCATAAAAAGGAATGCTAAATGATCTCACTGACAGAATAAATCTTCTATTTGTTTGGTCTGGACCAGATGTGCTACAGGCTGGTGCAGAAATGTCTGCTGATGCCAATCTCAGTTTAAATCACAATTTGGCAGCAGGTTTGGGTACATTATTATTATTATCGTTATCATTACCATCAAGTTTGCAACCCACTTAATGCTATTAAAATAACATTGACAATCACAGTTAATTGGGAAGGATCAACTTGACTTAAATTAGCAATGCAAAGATAAGATGGAAGATGGATGAGGAATCTAGGCTTGGCCCTCCAGGAGGCTATGCATCCAGCTCAAGGCTTATCCTGCAGTTACTTGAATGCAAGCCCAATTGCCTTTCTGAAGCTGGCTCCAGACCAGGTTTTAAATCCAGGTATGTTTCACATTCCCAGAGACTTGGGGATTGGGGCACAGCACGTTAAGAAAAGGCAAAAGAAGTACCTCAACACAAAATAATTAATATATGACATTTGCCAGTGTAAGGACAAGATATGGAGAATGATTTGGAAGCTGCAATCTGCATATTTCTAGCTAAATTCCTTGGCTGTGCTATAGCAGTGAGCTTGGTGATTCCAGAAGCAAGGCTTATGCTATTGATCAATGGTACCCCTAAAGGTTGCCATTGTAATAGAAACTGTACGTTTTTATTTCTCTATTAAATACATTGTTCATTCCACCTTAGGGTATTCATTCTCCCAAGGCGGTTTACAAAGCAATCAATAATACAAAAATTTAATAGTGAGCTATAAACACCAATAAGTCAACCATAATTTTAAGTAATATTAAAATAACAGCAGTAGATACAGTATAGCCATTATTAAAAGAGTGTCATAAATTCATCCAAGTGCAGACTGAAATACATCTTTTAATGCTTTTTCTAAAAGCAAACAAATAGGGGAGGCTATTCTACAGAAGGCTCCATTTCTGGTATTCACTCACCTATTATTTTCAAACTTCCTCCAAACACCTGCTTGGATTTTCTTGGGTTTAGGAGATGGGAAAGAGAAGTAGAGCTCATTTCAACCTGAGATGGGCTAGTCAGGGAGTACAAGAGCCAATTCCTAGGGGCTGAGGAGTCCCCCCCATAAAATATTTGAGGGGGCCAGCCCCACCAAAAGTTGATGGGCATTGCTATTCTAATGGTGTGCATCACGTGATCAATTATGTGGTGTGGGGCTTTCCTGGGGCCATCCAATATTTTATTCAAGTTGGCACCCCTGTCAGGAAGATTTTGACTGGTATAAGGTAATTGTTTGAGCCTCATGGATGAGTAAAGTGAAGATTTGAATCTGGACCTCCCATGTCATGGACTACTCTAGTTATCAGCGAAAAAGCAACATACAAACATGTCTTGAAAACACGAGACAAAAACCACAGCAAATGGCTGATGAGGAATTGTTAAAAAGTTCTTCTTCAGACCTCTTGGTTTAGGAGAGTGAGACTTTCTTCCATCGTATTCTCATCTCCTAGCAATCATTGCCAACTCAGGACCAACTCCATCTTAAATAATAATCTCCTTCTTTCTCTTTAAATTATTCCACCTCAGTCTGAATCTAGGACAGGAAGAGGAATAAAATAAATAAATCAATAAAGCACGTAATCCCCAGGCTAGAGATTGCAGGAATGCACACGGCACAGGTGGAGGTGGAACCTGTGATAAATTATGAAACCCTGTACACAAAAATGGATTTATCATACACTTGTAACTAGTGGAGCAGCCCTTTCCATATGATGTGTTTAAGCATTCCATATTCCCAGGCAGCTGCAGAAAAATGCATTTTAAAAATAACAAGCCAGAAAATTATCTTTTCCTACTCGGGTGTCATTGCAGATAGTTGATTTGAGGTTTCATTTTTATCACCATCGTTGTCATCAATTATGTCACTTATCCTTCTGTCAAATCTGTAAGGTAAGCCAATATTATCACACACACACCGATACTGCAGATAAAAGGGAATGCTGAGACAATGGTGGCATGACCAAGATCAAGTTAAGAATTCAACTGGAAACCTCCTCACTAAGTTTACTAAGGTGTCTGTGTTTTTTAACCATGTAGTTGGAAAAGCAGGGAAAATCCAGGCACTGCCAGATAACATTGTCCTCTGCTGTGCAAGGCACCCCTGAAGTAGTCTGAGGCCTGATTCATCCACTCAGATCCAGATCAATACAGGCCTAAAACCAAATTGAGAGTCCCCAGTTAAAAATTAATGATTTAAACTCTTATCAAACATGCAGTGAGAAGCATGTCTCCTTCTCCCTCATCCTGAACATGTTTAATCAGGGTTTAAAACCCTAATTCAGCACGTAGTTAGTGGCAAGGAGAAGGGAGGCAGGAAAGAAGGAGATGATGTAGGTGAGAATCTCTGCCTGCATCATTTTGTTTCCCCCTCCCTTCTTGCATACCCTCCAAATGTCCAAACTTTCCAGAGACAATCCCAGAATTATAAAAGCCATCCCAGCTTCTGATTGGATCCTGGAATATCCACATTTTCCCTGCCTGTGCTGCTGCTGCTGAGCTCAGGGAGGGGGTTGAGCCAGAGCTTGTCCCGAGTGACAACAGCAGTTGAGGCTGTAGAGGGAGCATCCTGTTGCCTCTCCATGGCTGCTGCTGCCAGCCTCCTCCCTTGGAGCACCTGCCAAGGCCCAGCCCCGTGTGACATGCCAGGCAGAGGGCAGGGCCACCATGGGCAGAGCACAAGGCATCTTGATTTAAAAAAGAAAAATATTTTCTGCCTCTGAGTCTAATCTTACCCCTTTCTAAAAATTATTTATTGGTTTGTGTTTTTCTTATTGTAAATCTACCAAAGAATGAGATAATGTAAGTCTGGGCTTGAGGGGTTTTTCTCAGGATGGTGCAGGGCTCGTGTGCTGTTTCATCTTGGTGTGATGGTGGTGGCACTTACTTACCCTTCTTCTGCTAGGAAATGCTCAGTGGGAGGCGGGGAGAAGACGGACATGGGGGGTTGAGCAGGGTCAGTTGGAGGGGGGAGTAAGAAGCTGAGGAATGTTGGAGGGAGCATAGGTTGATGTCTGACTGCACCCCCTTTTTGTTGGAAACACGCTCCGGGAAGGCTACCAACTTCCCAAGTCTTCGGAGTGCGTCTCCAGTGGTCCGCCCTGGCTGTAAATCTCCCTCAGTCCAGAGAGACCAGTGATAAGCGACCCTTCTCTCCTGAAAAGAGCACGCTAATCTTCTGGTATATCATAGCAGAAGAAAGACTCAATCGTAGTTCTAAAACTACTTTATTTACAGTCTATATACAACGACTCCATCATTATGTCTGTGCTTTTTGAATACCAGTACAGAAAACTGTGACACATACAGAAGTGAAACTAACTTCCAACAATACTCAGACTTCCTGTCTCACGCTCACTCAGATACTCACATGATGCATACAGTCATAGTACCACTGCTGGAGCAGCTCGGATAGATAAAAATCCGAACATTTTTGACAGCCTGGGATTGTTACAGGTGGGCCTGATTTAACCCAGCACAATCTGGGGGTGCCTCAATCAGTGGCGTAGCATAGGGGGTGCAGGGGGGGCGGCCGCACCGGGCACAACATCTGGAGGTTAGGGTTAGGGGGCGCAAATCCACGGGTTAGGGGGCGCAAATCCACGGGTTAGGGGGCGCAAATTACTTCCCTTGCCCCGGGTGCTGACAACCCACGCTACGCCACTGGCCTCAATTGTTCCAGAGAAATTCTGGAGTTACCAAAATCAGCACAATTCAGTTCAGGATCTAGGATTTATCCGGACCACATGCTCAGTCCTACTGAATCCCAGCTGCTGGGAAGCAGAGGTGGGGACAGTACTATTGCATCCAGGTCCTGCTCGAGGGCTTCTTACAAGCATCTGGTTATCCACTGTGAGAGAACGACGCTGGACTAGATGGGCTTCTGCCTGATCCAACAGGGCTTATGACTTTGTGTTTTTGAGGGCATCTTCAAGAAGTGACTGAATAGGTCATTCATCCAGTTGAACATTTTTATTATGACTCATTGCATGCCAGGCACTTGGGATGTCATCCGGGACTGAAATATTTTTCTTTCTCTTAACACGGAAATGCCCATTACGTATGATCACCCAACTGGCCAGTGTTGTGCCAAGAAAATCTATGAAATTTTATCAACATTAGCAGAGGGCTTGTTACTAAACAAAGAGTTTCCTAGGATGCCTTCCCAGGGCCTTTGAGTCTACCTGGAATTCACTTTCCATAGCTTTCCAGCTGCTTCAGGGACTTTCAGACAGTCTCTTGTCTTCTGCCACAGAGCAAAAGCAGCCATTGCTGCTCATGGAAACTTTGAAAGGCGTGCTCTGTAAACTGAGGATTGCACAGATGAGATTTCCCCCCAACTATTTTTCTTTTTTCATATTGATATACCTGACTGGTGAAGTTTTCAGTAAGAGTGAAGAGTCCAGTGCTTGCATCACATTTCTCTTCATTAGAGTTTGCACATCAGTTTTCAGTACAAGTTACATTTCACCAGCGTAAACTTAACATTTCATAGGAAAGCTGTGGTAAATATATGGTCAATGCTACTGCTATTTCTACAGATATGTATGTAGGTAAGATAGTTTGTACTTAGGTTTATAACCCACCCAGAATGGTCTAATGAGCACTGATTATATGGGCAATCAAATACTTTGTTGCAAGGGTTGACTTTGGTCTTTCCATTTTCAGCAGCGCTCTGTGCAAGGGCACCCACCCATATCTCACCTTCCGTTCTGCTCAATTCACTACGTCATAGTTGTGGCACGCCTCCTAGGCTCAGTGCAGCAGCAGTGTTCACACTGTCCTAAATCTGCCTGTTTGATGAACAAGTGGTTGTTTATTAAATATTACACCCAAATGAAGCTATTTTAATGAATACCCATTAAAAGCAAGACAAAGAAACATGCCTCCATCTACAAAAAACTAAGGACTAGGCCCTAGTCAGATGTTTCCCTCATGTGTTGAAATGTTATATATGGGGACCATGACAATCTGCCCAAAACCAACACTTCAAAATAAATAAATACAATCAGCCCAAAATAAACACTTGGCAGAGTTCAAGCCATCTGCGCTTCTATGGGGAAGGAGTTCCATAATCTGGCTACCACACTTTGTCTCTCACACCCACCAACTAAATCAATGATAAAGGCAGGTATATGTGCAGGGCCTCAGAGGCAGAAACTACCCAGGCAGGTGCATGGAATGCTTCAGCGAAGATGATCCCTAAGAGTTCTATTCTGATATTCATTCTCTTGCATGATTGCAACCACACAGGGAAAGTAGGTGGGCACACTGACACCCCAGCCCTTCAGTGCATCACCTTTACCTGTCTTTACAGCTCCCCATGAGTTGAAGGGCAGTCTTCTGAAGTGAACCGCTGAAGAGGGCTGAAGTGTTGAAAGGTCAAAACAGCACCCAACTGACCCAGAATCACACAACAACCAGTGCAACCGGTACAGTACTGGTGACCGTCATATCTCTGGTTGCTTACCCA
Organism: Podarcis erhardii; assembly: GCF_964252035.2. Classification (NCBI taxonomy): domain Eukaryota; kingdom Metazoa; phylum Chordata; class Lepidosauria; order Squamata; family Lacertidae; genus Podarcis; species Podarcis erhardii. The sequence continues at coordinate 4,005,341 of NC_138507.1, read as the reverse complement.
ACCAATACCCAGACAGCAGCATTCTGCACTGGTTGGAGGAGGAGGAGAGGTCAGATGGTAACAAAAGAGCTGTGAGTGGAGGGATGGCTTTCCCCCCATCCTCTGGACCTGCTGGGAAACTCAACAAACCTGCTGTACCTGGAACTGGGTGTGGAGAGTACAGTTGAATGGGACACAGCTGTGGGCAGCCTGAGGAAGTGTTATCCATTTTGGACCTGCCCATAAAAAGTATGCAGGGCTAAACACTTCTCAATGCTCCTATTGAGTTCCATTGAAAAACAAGTGGCAGGCAATGTGGGACAGAGTTGGGAAGAAGCAAGCCTGACAGTTGCATATTTAATTAAAAGCATTTATGCTCATAATAGTTCATAAACCTAATAAACCTCTAAGCAGTGTAGAGTCTAAGAAACAAACTATGTGTCATCAGAACATTCAACCCAAAATACAACCTAAAAATCAGTAAAACACCAGGGGCAGGAGATAGCTCATACACTAAAGATGTTCCCAAGTAGGCCTCTTCACTTCATCCCTTGAGTGAATGGTTGTCCCTCATTTATATGGGGAAAACATAAATGAGTTGCAGAGAACAGTGTAAAACCCACCATCTCAAACAGCTTTCCCTGGCACAGGCCCTGGTAGGATCGCATCTCTCTCCTCCCGCCCCCCGTGCCATGCACCCACACCCCTCCCTGGAATCTAGAAGCCCTCGCTTCACACACTGCCTGTCACCGTGATCAGCATTTCTAGCGTAGCATGATAACTTACAGTAACTGAAATGAAATAGGATGTAATATAGGTTATTGACATTCTATGTAATAGACTCAGTCATGAGCCAGACACAGCTAGGCAGAACTGGGCAAGAGCCAAATATGAAATTAAAAAGTTCTAAAGCAGATGCTACATTTTGGGATCATTGCCTGAGATGCTGGTAAACAGTGATTTGAAAGGAATATGAAAGCCTCCCTTCCCTGTACACTGAGAATAGAAGATAGTGCTGAGCTGTCACTTCTGTACTTTGTGGTTTCATGTGTGTGTTATGTAGGCAGAGGTACAGGGCAATATTCAGCTCACAGAGGAGCATTCAGGAAACAAAAAGCATCCCGAAGTCTCCTAAATACAAAAGCATGTAAAGCTGATATGGTATGGCGCTAATCTCCACTTAACAGCTTCTCACTGCTGTTCTACCAAACACTACCAGAAAGGACTCCCTTGAAATACATCTGCTTTTCTTACAATGGTTTGGACAATAAAATAAAAGGGAGGCCAGCAACTTTGAGGAACCTACCGTATTTTTCGCTCTATAACACACACCAGACCATAACACGCACGTAGTTTTTAGAGGAGGAAAACAAGAAAAAAAATATTCTAAACAAAATAGTGGATATATGATTTTTGTGGTTCATGCTGTGGCCACAGACATGTGATCTGACAGTGAGTTTGGAGTAGCCCAATGCAAAAATCCTGAGGATCCATGTGGATCCATGCTTTGTAACCACGGAGGAGGGAAGGAAGGGGAACCATGGATCCTCTGCTCACGACTGCAGCAGATCCCCCCCGCCACCCGCAGGCATTCGCTCCATAACACACACAGACATTTCCCCTTACTTTCTAGGAGGAAAAAAGTGAGTGTTATGGTGCAAAAAATATGGTAATTTATAGGCCCAGATCTGTAATGTGGGGTAAATATTCTAGCACAGGGCAAGACAGAACCACTACCATTAAAGAAAATAAATAAAATAAAACTAAAAAACCTTGAAGTGGAGGGTCCTGCTCAAGGGAAGAGCCCATAGCCTTTTAAGGAAAGCTTGGATATAAAATTTGAAGCAGATTTGGAAGTGCCTTGTACCTCCACAAGTGAAATATTTAAGAGAAGCCAGGGGTTTTGATAAGAATAGCAACCTTTCTCAATGAGGTTTTGTACTTTCTTCGGCTCAAGAGAGCATTTACAAGAATGACAAAGCCTATGAGTGGGTTGGGTGTGTTCAGGCAAAACCAGGAGCAGGAACGATGGGTTGCAAGTCAGGACTATGAGCAACTTTTTCTTGAATTTCCATGAGATGTGTGGGTCAAGCATCTCATGAGGAGAGCCTATTCGGTCAGGGAGGCAATGAACGGTGAGGAGGAGGAAGCAGCTTTCAGTAGGCTATGATTGCTTTATTTTTATCAGCCTGGATTCCTACCAGGAATATAATTAAGGCTTGCTTTGGCTGAGAAAGAAAGACCTTAGGATAGCTCATTTAATTCAAAATAATTATCTACCCAGGGGGAAAGGAATTTGATGACTAAGGCTCTAGGCAAAGTTCCTTCCTGTTGCTCAGGAGTAGGGTATACATTGGTACCTATTGGTCATGCTGCTTTGTTCTCCACTTTCAAATCATTCTGTATTATCTACTTCTTTAGTACCATGTTTCTTGTGCCTGCCCACACGGCTGCCTGAAGTTCCTCTGCACCAGCCACACTTGACATTTGTCATTGTCTAACCCTCGCCTCCATCCTTGACTTACCTACCGAGTCTTAGCAGACTTTATCATTTGGACTTTTTCTCCAGGGGTCTAAGCTTCAACAGGGAAGCATGGCAGGTCTGGTTTCCTTGGCCAGGTGCTGTGATTTTCCAAGAAACAGATCTATCTCCCCACAATCCAAGGGAAGCACAACCTCAGAAGGATTTAGACAAAATCAAAGCCAGGTTTGAACGTTATAGGTGGGATTGGTTGGGAACAAAAAGAGTGTGAGATGCTACTGCTGCGCCAGACAACACTGGCTGTAAATTAACCCCTTTTCAAGCAAAGACAAGGTGGGGCCAGTTCTTGAGGATATTTGGTTGGCATCTGGCCTATGCCAACATGTCTGCTGATTACAGGGAGAGCCATCCAGCTTGATCCTTCACGGAATGCAGTTGGGCTGGCCTGGAGCTTTTCATACAGCTGCTTCCAACAGTCTGGAAAAATCCAGTGAGTGACAGGTGAATGGGAGGGGTTCCCAGTACAAGAATGGCATTTGGTTTAAAATGTTAGCAAGCTACAACATTAGTAGGGGATGCTTGTGCTCCCTCCTCCCCACCGGACCTATGTATAGGGCACACATCAATTAATTAATTGGATGCTTTTCTTTCCTGCGTGGTTGGGAGAGTTAGTAAAACCCCAAAAGTTGTTTCAATTGATACATTGAGTGGGTTATCTGAAAACGCTTGCAATTTCTCAGAAGCAGAACAGCATCTTCATGTGATTTTACATTTGGTGAGTGCCGCAAATAACCAAGACATGTCAAAAAGTCTATAGTTTTTAAATATCAGATTTTGAGATACACTTTCACACTGAAAAATTGAATCTCAGATTTGATGTCACAGCTGAAATGAATTATTATTAATTATTAATTATGAAATTAGTTACTGATTGCACAGTGCATTTAGAAGTAAGTCCCACTTAGATCAGTGAGACTTACTCTCAGGTTAAGTGTGTATAAGATTGTATAGCCTTATTTCATATTCATTTCAGAAATTTTCAATTCAAGTTTGGATTGTTGTGATAATTTTTTCTGCCTATCCCCTGCTCAGCTACTTCTCAGCACAATGATTTTAGCACTCACCACCACTGAGCTTTACCTGGGCCTCAGCCTTGTAAATGGATCAAGCAATAACTTACAGTTCCAGATTTCTGGAAGAAATCAGAAAACAAAAGCCTATTACCTTGGTCCTTTCCAAACTGTGCTGTAGATGTATCCAGGTTGAATTCAGGGGGTTGCCATTGACCTTTGAAACCCTGAGCAGCCTGGGGCCAGGATACCATCAAAATCACCTCCTCCTGTACTATCCTGTCTGGAAATGCCACTCTATTGCAGAGGCCCTCATCTGTGTTGCCTTGCCACCTTGGGGGGGGGGTTCCTTCTTAGTTGTTGCTTCTTGAGGGAAATAGGCCTGGTTTCCTCACAGTTCATTTTCCCGGGGACAGTCCCCGGATTTATAAATCTGTCCCCGTACAAAATCTGTCCCCGGAATGTCCCCGGATTTCATTTAATCTCCCCAGATTTATATTTTAAGTGTTGAAGATTTATTAGTAGGGAGTGAATGTTGTGTGATTGGTTCAACGGCACAAGACACATCATATGGGGGCTTCCGGCGAGGCAAAATGGCGGGCGCCACAGCCTAGGGGGAACTGGGGACACCTGGCATGTCAACTGGGGGAACCACTGACCCCCCGTGACCCAAATCAAGCTGGGAGAGAGAGCACCCAGCCACCAGGCTGACTGCCCAGTGGCGCTCCGGGGCCAGGAAAACCCCGGAGCTAATGCAGGGAGAAGTAGGAGAGGAGAAGGAGAAGGAAGAGAGAGAAAGAGGAAAGAGAGAAAAAAGGGGAGCCCCAATCTTGCTGCGCTGCCGCTGCTGCTGTTGAGGAAAGGTAGGAGAGCACTGGGAGGGCAAGGACACGTGGCTGAGCCCAGGCCGGACCCAAGCCTACTCCATGCGGCTAGCGCTCCAAGAGAGCAGGCTGGGGCCCAGAGGAAGGCCGTGCGACAGAGGAGACCACAGAAGAGAAGATATTACTTCTTAAGTAACTTTTTTTTAATACCTTTTTTTTCTCTTTTAAAAAAAAAAGTGTCCCCGGATTCTTTGAAAAAAATCTGGTAACCTTAGATTAGTTTACACTTACTGGCGTTTTCTAAATTTGACTTTCGTGATGTGTTTTCACTGCTGCTTTTTGTGCATTTATTGTTGCTCTTTATGTGTTTTATGCTTTGTACTTGTGAACTGCCTTGAACAGCTTCAGTGTAGGAAACCGTGGTATAGTGGTACATTCTGAAAGACTCTACCCTATCAGACTTAAACTGCATTAATAATTACTTGCTCTTGCCAAAGAATCCTGAAACTGTAGATCTGTGATGGGAGGGGACTGGGAATCAAGAATAGAAAGTTGTCAACCTTTGTCATGGCTGTTAACTGTAATTCCCAGGATTCCCTGTAGAAACCATGACAATTAAGCAAGTATAAAGCCAATGTAAGCATTTAGCATTTATGCATGAGCTCATAGCACTCATTCTTAAACTGAAAACATGCAACTTATGCTGCATTTCTTCTGTTTTGTAATGTCTGAGTTGTAACGTATTACAGTTGCTGAATCACTAGCATTTTTAGTTAGTTGTTTGGTTGATTTGTTCAATGCGCAGAAAATACAACCAGCCATTAAAGGTTAGTTTCTCTATCCCAGAAAAAAAGACATCCTTCTGTGTGTACAATAGGGATAGTTTAAGCTATCTTAAATCACTCAACCTGCAGTACATGTGAAATGTTAATTAAACTTTTTTTTTCTTATTCTCACCTCTGCTCTGCCGGCTTTAGTGAAAGCTTGTCTGCCAGCGTAACTCTCTACAGGTACCTCCAATTCTTTTTGAAGTCAGTGTGCTGGGCTTGGCTCATAACTTTCACAGTAGATTTACCTGAAAGATCAATAAAAGCATGTTCAAAGCTAGATTGGCTTCATAGAGCCCAGGATTTTATTAATTTATATAAACTTCCTAAAACTTTCACTATAAAGAAAAAAAGGAGGGGGAAGGAACCTGTTCATACTTTACTGTAGGGTGATGAAAATGGAACTAGAAAAGAAGTTTGAGCAAAGAGTTTTGACAACATAAGTGTACCAGGTGGGGTGACATCTTTAGTAAGAAATTAACACTTGGAGTCACTTCATTAAAAAAAAAAAATCTCAATAGATAATTACCCTCCAACAAGGGACATGCTTTTTCCAATGAACTACTGACCAGCCACATGAGGCTACCTTTAATATGATATTACTTGAGAGGAGAAGTTTGTGTGCTCACCTAATGGAATCAGGGAAAGGCTGAGAGCCAGGAAGGGACAGAGTCTCCACTCTTATATAAGCTCTCAGTCTGAGCCAGGCTAGTTCTGAAACAATAGCTCCCTTGACTCTCCAAACTGCGGTCCATGGTAGCCAGCTATAAGGTTTGTATCTCAAGTCTTTCCAGAACTGGACATGTGAATTATGGAGGCTGAATGAACCCACTCTCTGTTCAACTCCATGTTCCCAGCCTAGCTGGATTGTTGCTTTCTGCAAATGTCTTGCAATGATGTAACTGGAAAGGAAATGGTAAAGTTAATCTCGGGTAGGAAGGAAGAGAGGTGGAAGCATAGAATCATAGAGTTAGAATGGACTTTGAGGGTCATCTAGTCCAGCTCCCTGCATTGCAGGAATCTCAGCTCAAAACAACACCAAACCTAAAGGTAAAGGTAAAGGGACCCCTGACCATAGGTCCAGACGTGACCGACTCTGGGGTTGCGGCGCTCATCTCGCTTTATTGGCCGAGGAAGCCGGCGTACAGCTTCCGGGTCATGTGGCCCGCATGACTAAGCCGCTTCTGGCGAACCAGAGCAGCACACGGAAACACCGTTTACCTTCCAGCTGGAGCGGTACCTATTTATCTACTTGCACTTTGACGTGCTTTCGAACAGCTAGGTTGGCAGGAGCAGGGACCGAGCGACAGGAGCTCACCCCGTCACGGGGATTCGAACCGCCAACCTTCTGATTGGCAAGTCCTAGGCTCTGTGGTTTAACCCACAGCGCCACCCGCATCCCTCAAACATCAAACCTAGAGTTACGTAAAATACAAACACACAAAACGTAACCGGCTGTGCATTCACATAAACAATTCTCTTCTGTATTTTTATCACAGTATCAAATACTTCTCTTGAACATAATCAACACATAAAGTACAACAATGTAAACAGAAGTCCCAATAGATCAGTTCATTCATAGAGTCCAAATATCTGCTAGTTTCTGTTCCATGTATGTCTTTGTATGTTCCTAAAATCCAAATGGGAGCTTACTACAGTTCCACAGAATCTTGACAAGAATTTCTGGAATAATGCCTTGTTTCGCCCTCCTGGACTTCATCAGTTGTACATGTTCTAAATAATATAAATAAGTATAATATTGTATTTCAACATATTTTAACAAATAAGAATAATATAAACAATTGTACCATAGGTGTACATACCGTATGTAGTATATCAAGATAATGGAAAATATGACATGGTGGTTTCTGCCGTGAACAACAACTGTTACAATGTAAGGTTATATAGACAGGCACAGTATTGATTTTAGTTACCGGTGATGGCAATCTACAGTTGCAAGGTTTCCTTCTTAAAGTGACCCCCTTTAACACAACAGATGTAAAACAAACTTTATCCATACATAGGTGTTATGCATACAAACATTAGTAATAACTCATAAAAAGCAACTATAATCAATTTCAGTATTGAAACCTGAGGGATGCAAGGAGTCAAGTAGAAAAATAAATCTAGTTTCTTTCTGCATAAGAATTTTTTTAGTCCATTCTACAGGACCAAGATATACCCAGATTATGAAAAATGTCATGTCTTCATCCGAATGAGACCCTTGAATAAAATGTTGTACTAAAGGAGCATCTGTTACATTGTTCCTAATCCTTAATAATAACAATAAATTTTATTTATACCCCGCCCTCCCCAGCCAAGACCGGGCTCAGGGTGGCTAACAACCAATAATAAAAACAAGTTGATTGAAATACAACTTAAAAAACAAGATTAAAATACAACATCCTTGTTCAGTGCTCTGATATTCTTACTTTAATAGGTCTAAGAATGTGACCTACATATAACAATCCACAGGAACATCTAATCACGTAAATTACACGTGGAGTAGCACATGTAGCAAATGCCTGTAAAACAAATTTAAAACCTTCTTTGTTGGTAAATTCTTTTACCTGCAGTGCGTATTTACAGGAGGTACAATGACCACATCTAAAAAAACCATGTGGAGGATTAGATAAAGTACGTTGTGTGGGTGTAGGTTTTAAATCCGTGTGCACCAATATATCTTTTAATGATTTTGTGCGACGTTTGGCAAAAAGGGGAATCATATCACATCCAGGGATGTCCTTAAGAATATGGTCACCTGATAATTTTCTCAATTTCAAAAGTCATACGGTTATTTTCTAGAGAGGCGTAAATATGCATGGATCTTGTGTTGACATGTGAACAGGATGTAAGAAAGGTCAACCTCTCTCTCAGTTGTGTTTTTTGAATGGCAGTTATTACAGAATTTGGGTAGCCTCGTTTTAACAAAGATGCACAAAATATTTTTGAATGGGCTTTAAAGTCCTGTGGGTCCGATGAATTTCATTTTAATCTTAGGAACTGACCTAGAGGAAGATTGTCACAGAGGTGTTTGGGATGAATTGAACTATAATGCAACAAAGAGTTTCTATCTGTACTTTTCTTATAAGGATGAACTTTAATTCTAGATTGATCCACATAAATTTCTAGGTCTAAAAAAGGTAGGGAGTGTGAACTTGATGTTCCTTCAAAGGTCAAATATGGACTTAAACTATTTATCCAATGGGTAAACAATTCAAAAATATCCTCAGAAAATACAATTATCAGATCATCTATGTATCAACTGTAAAACAAAATGTACTCACTATATTGTTATGAACAATGTGTTCTAAATCAAAATTCCTCATAAAAATATTGGCTACACTAGGAGCACATTTGGAGCCCATGGCTACAACTTGTTTCTGAATGAAATACTTCAAACCAAACCTGAAAAAATTGTTAGATAGAACCAAATCTAAAATCTCCATTAAAAAAAAATGCACTGGTGGAGATGATTGGCTATGATCAACCAGCAGTTCTTGAATTTGTGATTTAACTATATCCAAAGGTGAGTTAGTATATAAAGACGAAACATCCCATGTTGCAATTATACCGAGTTGAGTGACATTCAAATTTTTGATGAGGGTTATAATATGTTTAATATCCCTAATGTAAGAAGGAGTTTCTTTCATGAAGGGATGTAAAAACAAGTCAATGTACTGTGAACAGTTCTCCAAAAGGGACCCTGAAGCTGACACTCTAGGTCTACCTACACTTCTGCTGATAGAGTGATACAGCTCAACCTCTACCTCCCCACCCCCACAGATGCCACAGCACAACTTAAAACACATCTCTTTTTTAAAAAGTGGAAGTGTGGTGATTGTGTTGCTACTCCCTCTTTTCTCAAAGTGTTGAGAAATAGAAGCAGCATGAGAAAAACATGGTACATGGACTGTATGCTAATGATGTCATGTAGATGCTTTGTAAAAAGTGTGTGAATGATTCACGAGTATTTCAGAGGAAACACATTTTCTAGGAACACCCTACCCTTCTAGCCCCAGAGCTCACTTTACAGTATTTGGTGGAATTTTGCAGTAATTTAGCTCTCCTCCCCCAATGTATAAATGTGTAACCAGGTCATGTACAGTATTAATGAAAATTGGAGCTAAAAGCTTAATGTTACCCGTTTAAATGGGAAATGTCTTGATAAGAATAGAGATAATTTGTGTTCTCTACAGCTAACATTAGTAAGATCTCTAAGTGTTAAGTTCCACCCCACATGGTGGTGGAGTTAAGCAAGGTACAAATCAGAACTTTTAAAACTGATTAACCAGCCTTCACGACTTTGATCTCTAAAATGCTGGAATTATCCTTAATTAGAGGCGGGTGAGCACTGGATAAATGCTAGCTGCATTAAAGGTGGAAACAGGTTTTTTGTTTTTTGTTTTTAAACTCTTTTCTTCTCACTAATACTATTTCTTGCTCATGTTTCGAGGGAGAAATTTGGAGTAGACAAGATTAAGAAGATTAATTTTTTAATATTTGATGACAAGAACCAGGAGCAAACTACAAGCACTAAAATAATTCTCAAAGAAATTGTCAACTTAATTTAAACCCCCATATATATCTTTTCTACAAAGAATTAGCAAAGTCAGGTCAAAACAGAATGACACATTTTTTACAAATGTGTCCCAACTGCAGAAAAATAAGCTACAGCAATGGCTTGCCTCTCCAAAACGGTCTGGGAGAATGTGATGCTAATGACCAATACCAAGATGAAGGTCTACCAGGATGCTGAGCCTGCTGCTTTATGGTAGTGAGTCATGGGTAACTTATACCTACCAGGAGGGAAGCCAATTTACCTCAAATCCTTGATGAGTTAGAGATTTGCCCCGCATGTGAAGACAGGCTCCAGAGGATTGAGTGGATGTGACCAATAGTGGATCCAATGGTCAGGAAGGTGGTTTTTGCATATGCTGTAGAGGGAAGTGAGGGGCACATGAGGCTCATCAACCTGACATGGTAGCCCATCTAAGAGAAGGAAAATTATGATCCGAAACTCCCGCTGCCTTGCAAGATATCTTTGGGAAAGGAAAAGGCTCAGGAGTAAACCCTACACCAGGCTTCCTCAAACTTGGCCCTCCAGATGTTTTGAGAGTACAATTCCCACCATCCCTGACCACTGGTCCTGCTAGCTAGGGATCATGGGAGTTGTAGGCCAAAAACATCTGGAGGGCCGAGTTTGAGGAAGCCTCCTCTACACAAATCCAGAGTAGAGTCTCTATGGCGGTTGGATAGTGCTTTATACGCCTCCTTCTGGCAACTCCTGCACTCAAGCTGGTGCCAAACATATTGCACTGCTTTCCTTTGGACCACCTCATTGAGGCTGAGCATCCCAGGAACTCCATACACACTGCCCAGGCTTCTGCTCCAGGGAAGTCACTTTGGTGCTGCAATCACAGTGGTTTGACTTCATCCCCGGAGGTGCACTCCATCATCTCTCAAGACAGATGGATGCTAAGAAGTGAATGGTATAAAGAGAGTGAAACAACCACTAACAAGAGCAAATGGCAATGGAATATACCAGGTTCACAACAAACGGTGGAGTTTTCCTGCACATCAAATTATGAGCACCTGAGTTTCAGCACTACATTTGATAGCATCTTGGTGACTGACGGTAGAAAGACTTTAGCTATCAGGTGTCACAAAATCCAAAAGGTTTTAGGAACCATGTAAAGCAGCAACATTTAACAGTTTAGCAAGGGGGGGGGGGACTCTCAGTGAAAGTTTTCCTGCTGTTAATGAGACAGAGGTGACTGTAAACAATACAATGCCTTATAGCTATTTTCTAACAAGAATCAAAGCTGTAATTAAATATAAAGCACTGTCAATGATCAAGCCTTTAAAGTAACTTATCATGGCTTCACTTTCTGTATCAAATAAGCTTCACATAAGAAAAGCATGAACTTAACTGAAAGGAGAACCATAAGAAAGCTGTGATGAAGACCTACTTTACACTGTGTGTGTCACACAGATCATATAACTTCAACAATCAAAGTATTGTTACCAGATCTTGGGTCTGATCATTGCACAAACGTGGATGTTAATTCAAGCAGATTTGTCTCCATTAGCTTCTGTCAAACAAAGCCTTTCCTCCCCAGTAGACTTATGACAATGGATTGGGGTTTTGCCTTGTGTCAACAAAGGAATCCTCTGCAGTTTACCCAACACACCTGATTACCTGTATCGTGTTTTATCAGGTTTTGGGCCAGTATGGCAGACAGGGGAATACAGGTAGCATATCCCTGGGTCCAAGTGTACTTGTTTCTTTGTCTCTCTCTACCTGCTTCCCTCTTCCTCTCTTCTGTGCAGGTCATGGCAGTTGAGGGAGCTGGGTTTCTGCTCTGTGCAATATGACATTGCATACCTATGACGTGGAGAAAGTTCCCCCTCTGTATCATGGGATAGCCCTACCTGACTTGACTCCAGTGCTGCCTCTCTTCAGAGAGGTACTTCCTGTCTCGGGGCGGGGTGGGGGCTGAGGCTGGATCAGATAGTGAGCTGACCACGGCATCTTTGTCTCCATCTGCAAGGATACATTGATGGCTGTGCCAGTACAAGCAGACCCAACCCATGCACAGAAGTGCCTGCTAGCTTACCCAGTCCTGAGTCTCGGGGCTCCAACCATGTGCCCACACCACTCTTCAAAAGGGAAGCTCATGTCACATCTTACCTTATGTCTAGCCATGAGCCTTAGAGCTTTGATCTAACTATTGGCCTGCGCACCTTGCAACCTGATATATTTCTGGGCATCATAGCAACTTTTGGAACAAAGCCTTTGGCAATAATCATGCAAAGCGTTTGAGTGTTGTATCTACTAGTGGGAGCCAGGATACAGTGAAGAAGAAGAAGAGTTTGGATTTGATATCCCGTCTTTCACTCCCTTTAAGGCGTCTCAAAGCGGCTAACATTCCCCTTTCCCTTCCTGCCCCACAACAAACAGTCTGTGAGGTGAGTGGGGCTGAGAGACTTCAAAGAAGTGTGACTGGCCCAAGGTCACCCAGCAGCTGCATGTGGAGGAGCGGAGATGCGAACCCGGTTCCCCAGATTACGAGTCCACCGCTCTTAACCACTACACCACACTGGCTGGGATATAAAATCTTGGCAACTTCCACTTGGTGTACTCAATAGGTGAGCTGGGTGAGATAGCAGCGAGCAGATGGGCTGTCTGATGCTTGCCCTGTGCCATGCTGACCCTGATAGACCATAGCTAATAAAGTTGTGGTCTCTGCTTAAACCATACATCATGGTGTGTAGTCCACCTCCACTATGTGTCTGCCTCCACTGTCAGTGGCAGTATGCTTCAAACCATAGTAGGGGATGGTGCTGTTGCACCTGCTTGCATGCTTCATCTCCATCTACATCTGGTTGGCCACTGCGATAACTGGATGCTAGGCTGCTCCTCGACTGCTCAGTGACATGGCAATTACGTGGGTCACACAACAGACAAAGTTGTGAATAAATGTGCATATGAATAACAATACTTTGATGCTTTGCAATAGGCACCATCCTATGTGAGGCCCTTCCTCACATGTAGAAGGGAAGAGGCAGTGCCTTCTTCCACGGTGCTGCCTGCCACCAATAGTTTATCAAAGTTCTGGTCCTGAAAACAATTCTTTACATCTAAGGCTGAGTGAGTTTTGGACACTGCTTCAGTTGATGGAATTTTTTAGCCAATTCAACAATATACTGTAGTCCCTTTAAAACCCTCAATTCAAACACTTTAGACCTTTGGAAAGTAGAACATTTATATCCCCTGACTTCAAAAACAAAACAAAACAATACAAAACGTCATAACTTTCACACACCTGTGTGTTTTTTGCAGTTCTTGTTTTTCATCTGTAAGCCACCCTGAGCCACTTCTGGGGAAAGGCAGGGAATAGATGAATATGTAACAATAACAACTCTTTCCATTTAACTGAAGGCCACATTCAGTTGGGATAGCTTTTTGGTTGCACTTTTAAAGTTGGCTAATTGTTGCTCAAGTGGCCAGGACCACTGTGTTCTGCAGGACTCCACAGAACAAGAGAGCTCTCCATGGAGGACATTATGCGACATGCAAATTGCATTCTATTTTGATTGATAGATGAGCCCCATTGCCGAGTGTGGAGCAATGTGCTAAATGTTACATATGCCCTTAGTGAGTAATTTCAGGAAATTATTAAAACAGGCTTCTTTTAAAGGATCTGGTATTGTAGGTCAAAGAGATGCCTAGCAGCCCCAGTGCTGATTAGTGTGGCTGACCACAGCATACTGGAATCTTTGATATTCCTTGGCTTTTCCTTGGTTTCCCTGAGGCCCTTTGGACTAAGCCAGTTAAGATAGCTGATACACCCTTGGCGTTCTGGGAAACTCAGTGACATTTAAAGGCTGCTGGGGCCCATTCTGCTAATATCTAAACTAATTAAAATCAAATCATAATTGTAGAAGCTTGTTCACTGGAATTCTAATAAGCCTTGGAGCTGTACATGCGGAATGTTGCTGCACTAACGGCAGTTATCAGTATGTGAGAGCACCATTTTGCCAGAGAGAGAATTGTTCCTGGCATTTTCCCTCCCACTCGTTCTTACAACCATCTTTCTTATATAACAAGTGTTGCTGCTAATGTGAGGTGAAGGCTCAAATTTCATGATGTCAAGGCAGAAATGTAATAAGACTTCTGTGGACAGGAAAGCTTGCCAGTGAAGATCCATTCAGAGAAGACAATAAAATCTTACAGTGGCAGGCAAGCCACGTCGTAAGGTCCCTTATGGAGGCCTCTCAGTGGAGTATCACTGTGAAGGAAAGGGCTGTGGATGACTTAAAAGGCAATCCCATACATTTCCCACCGACTTCTAGGATGGAGACGCAATAAGCAGGGGCAGGGGCTAGAGAGGGGCAAAGAATAACATTAAAAACTGCTTGAAATCTGCCACCAGGCAAAGAGAGAAGGCCTAAGAAGACAGACAACTCCACAGTGAAGAGTTATTTTTGAATTGAAAAAGTGGATAAATACTGACTCCTCCTTACATCCAGCATCACAGTGATGCTGAGAGTAGGGCTCTAGGCTCTGCTTGGTTTTTTTGTGACCATTTGTGTATTTTTGTGACCATTTCATTAAGAACCCAACAAGACCTGTTTGTTTTTGTTATATAAAGCATACAAGTATTTTACTGGACTGTTGCCTTCGGAATGATGCAGAATAAACATACAGCCACATTCAGACACTGGATTTTGACACACAGTCAAGGATTCGCCCATGATATTCCAGCTCGTTTTCACTATCAATGTGTGAGTCATTGCTCTGAATATTTCTTTATTGACCTATAATCCACATGTTTAGTAGTCATTTTCGAAATAGCCATTTACAAATATCAGGTGTATATTGATTGTGTTTTATAGTCACATCTCCTGCCAGAATGCAAGCCAAAACTGGAAAACTGCATATTTTTAGAGGTTAGGAATGTCATGGCTTCCAGTGGTTCTATTTCTTTAATGTAGCTGCACCTCCATCATTGTTCTAGCTGATGTACAGCTCTGACAGAGTCAAACCTAGTATTTCTACTTTGTTTTGCAATACCATTCACCTGACTGGTTAACTATACTGGATGACTGGCTTAGGACACCAAGAGTAATATTCTGACCCATCCCACTTTTTCAAATAGACACACTTCTGTGGATAGAAATGCTATTGAAATAATGACTCTTGCTAACATCACATTTTTGAATTTATCTTTATTAGTCTGTATTTTAATTCCGTTCAGTGCATCCTCATTAAGCAACTGTTTGCTCCCTTGGGCATTTTTGAACTACCTTTCCATCTAAGCATTGCTTTTCAAGGTTGTAAAACTGAAAGCCTATTTGAATTTTTATATAGAATCTGCTAGTTTTGTCTTCCTCCCCTGTAGAACTTCAGGCATTTCTGAGCATGGACAGATACCTGCTTTTCCTGTATATAGTCTATTATCCTGAACCACACCAATAAATATTCCTGTGAGGAATTAAATAACACATATCTGAATGGATTTCCTATAAGCCAAATGTCTTTCTTCTTTCTTTCAGAAAACAGATTTTCTGCACTTCTGTTTTTATTGTAACTTATTGCTTGTGAAACATCATTTGGGTACTGAAGTGGATATGTTCAGACCAGAAGATGGCTAAGCCAGGGAGGAGGATTAAAATGTTGATCGTGGTCTTCAAATATTTAAATGGACTCCATAAAGCAAAAAGACAAAAATTACTTTCACGCCATGAAGTACAGGTTAAAGGAAGCAATGGGCATTAACATGAGCATGAACACTGAAAATTGCCTTTTCCTACCAGCCATTTCTCAGCTCCATCTCTCTCACGCATGCTGTCTCAGTAGCTTTCCCTCCGTTGGATGCAAAACACATTTATCCAAATGAATTTGGGACTGGAAGGACTGGCCAGAGGGAATCATGTGCCTTGTTTTCCCTGAGGGAAAGACACTGCCCTCCTGCCCTGAATCAGCTGTGCTGGTCAGAAGACTTGGGGAACTGCCTAGCTCACACTTTGCCTTGGGGACTTTTCAAGGAGACCAAAGCATTTAGTTCTGCCTCCTACAAAGGTAGTGGGGAGTCTAAAACTCAGAAGGGGAAGCAGGTTCCATTTTTTAAAAAAATGATTTGGTTTTTAGAGGTTTTAAAATTCAGATGTACCTGATGTGATTGTGATGAACTTACTTCAGTAGCACTGAATGTGATAGCTTACAGGTGTATGATTTGCCTATTAAAAAGGCAGCTGTGAAAATGTGCCAGACACATAGGCCACATCCTTCACATCCTGATCTCCTTGAATTCCTCACAACTTCAAAACATTCCAGAGTCCATTCTGCAAAGGGAAAGGACCTCGGGGAAAGACAGTCAACAGAGAGATGGGGGCTATCACTAAACTCACAAGTGAATTTATTGCCCACTTGTGAGACATAATTTCAATGACTCAATTTCTCAATTCCCCCCTAGACTAGATGCTTGTTTGTTTACAGCAGCTATAGATCACCCTTCAACAAAAACATTTCCAGTCATAAAGGTAAAGGTAAAGGTAAAGGTAAAGGTACCCCTGCCCGTACGGGCCAGTTGTGTCCAACTCTGGGGTTGCGTGCTCATCTCGCTCTAGAGGCCGTGAGCCAGCGCTGTCCGGAGACACTTCCGGGTCACGTGGCCAGCGTGACGAAGCTGCAGCTGGCGAACCAGCACCAGCGCAGCACACAGAAACGCCGTTTACCTTCCTGCTATAAAGCGGTACCTATTTATCTACTTGCACTTAAGAGTGCTTTCGAACTGCTAGGTGGGCAGGAGGTGGGACCACATGGTACTACATTAAACAATACAAATTAAAAATCCAGTGACAATAAAATAAAAAGCAACAATTTAAAACTCAGTCTTAAACTCAAGTATTAGATAATAAAACAACTAGGATTAAAAAATTAAAAGTTAGCACAAATTTAAAAGGACTGAGAAAACAAAAAATGGTCCTCACTTGACACCCAAAAGGCAACAAGAAGTCACCAGGCAGGCAGGCGTCTCTGGGGAAGGCATTCCACCACCAGAGTGCTGTCGCTGAAAAGGATGTTCACCAGCCGCTCACTGCACCTCCCTCCACCTTCTCTTGTGGAGGCACATGCTATATACAGGTGTGTGGTCCTTCAAGAGATAAGACTGTTTTCTTGAAAAATCAACTTCTTGAAAAATCAGCTTCATCAAAGATGGAGCAAAGGTCTTTTGAAAAAGAAAATTTTAAAATAATTTCTGAAATAAAGGGGACAAAACCTCCTTCAGGAAAATCTGGAGCGAGTTCTGAAATACTCTTTTAAAGTCTGTGTTGTTGTTTACAAATATCCCAAAAGAACTTTCTCAAAATCCAATCAGTGGCATTGAAATCAAATCAAATTAAAGCAAAACCACAGATTTAAGCAGCCTTCCCCAAGCTAGTGCTGTCTAGACACTAGTGACCAGACGCTGGTGCCCAGTCAGCATGTCCTAAACACCTGGAGGGAACCAGGTGGAGGGAGCCTTGATTAAACCATGCTGCTGTGATGTATAAAAAGGTGGCTTGATCAATATCTTTTTGTACTGGTGCAAATATTTACTCTTATTACTGGTCAGTTACCCTACAAAACATCGAAGAACTGATAGCTGGTCTGATAATACTGTTTCCTCTGTGATCTTTGTTTTTTTTTATAATAATTTTTATTCAGTTTTTAAAACACATAATTAAAAGACAAACACATCACAAAATACAAACAAACATAAACAAATCAAACATAAATAAATTCATAATCTTATTTTCTTGTAACTTCTTTCAATCAACTTCCCCTTACCTCCCTTTCGCTGCATCCTTATTTTAAAATTTTTTAGCAACCCTTTAGTCAATTTATCCATTTAGTTCCCTTCATTAAATTCCCATAAATTTGTTAATTACAGCTGTAGTTCTCTGCTTCTTACCCCTTGACATCTTAACACTCCTCAATTTTACAACAGTTTTTAAGATATATTTTAAATTTCTTCCAGTCTTCTTCCACTGCCTCTTTCCCCTGGTCACAAATTCTGCCGGTCATCTCTGCCAGTCCCATGAAGTCAATCACCTTTGTCTGCCATTCTTCAAGAGTAGGTAGTTCTTGCATCTTCCAATACTTTGCCAGAAGAATTCTTGCTGCAGTAGTAGCATACATAAAGAAAGTCCTATCCTTCTTTGGCACCAATTGGCCAACCATGCCCAGGAGAAAAGCCTCTGGTTTCTTAGTAAATGTCCATTTAAGGACTTTCTTAATTTCATTATAGATCATTTCCCAGAATGCTTTCACCCTCGGGCAGGTCCACCATAGGTGATAAAAGGTACCTTCATTCTCATTACATTTCCAACATTTATTATTGGGCAAATGGTAAATTTTTGCAAGCTTGACTGGGGTCATGTACCACCTGTAGATCATTTTCATTATATTTTCTTTTAAGGCATTACATGCCGTAAACTTAACACCAGTGGTCCATAACTGTTCCCAGTCAGCAAACATAATGTCATGACCGATATCCTGTGCCCATTTAATCATAGCTGATTTCGCCGTTTCCTCCTGTGTATTCCATTTAAGCAGCAAATTATACATTCTTGACAGATTCTTAGTATTGGGTTCTAACAGTTCCGTTTCTAACTTTGACCTCTCCTTCTGAAATCCTATTTTCCTGTCCTCTTTAAATGTTGTTTCCTCTGTGATCTTTGGATCCACTTCTGCTTAAGTCAGTTTGTAAAGCAAATATTGATCAGTCAGGATGCTTATGTACATTATAAATACCTTTCTTTTGTATTAGCCTAGTAAGCATTCATATAATATCATCATTAGGTTGCATGTTGTTTCCTCATATGTAAAAACAATTTTACAATCGCTAAAGCATACACAATGAAAGAAGGGTGCCATCTGTGTGCTTGCTCTGCCCAGAGAGCCCTGGGCCTGTCAAAATGAGTTCTTGGTCCTTGCCCCACAATGGTGGAGACTCAGGACCCCACTGAAGGTCCTACTTGCCCCAGTCTTGCAAGTTGCTGCTGCTGCAAGAGACATACTGCGACCAACATCCTGCTTCAGGCTCAGTGAAGGAAGCATCTTGCTAAGGGAAGCAAAGACGGATGTCCTTCACTGTGAATGCAACACAGAAAGTGGGAGAGAATAATTATGAACATTCTAGCACATGTAGATTTTATATAATATAAATTAACAATAACAGCAATACAGCTGTGGAAAATGTCAAAACTGGATTAGGAGCCATGTTTGAAAATGTTTTTCAGAAATTTAACTTTTTTACTATTTAAGCTCGAAGGCTAAGATGGTTAAGCTTGTTGAGATGTACTATTTACTTTATAGAAGCAAGTATTTTAAATTAGTGCTGGGATGGTTCTATCTGCAAATTTGAGTAAATTTGCTAACCAGTTTAAATACAAATGCTTCATTGCAAGTAGCGGAATCTGAATGATCAGGCTACCAGTCTCCATAAAGAAGATATATTTTAAAATGCAAGATTTATTGTGTTTGCTCCTATCTTGTTCATAAAGCTTATTCAGTCAATTACTTCTGCGGTGTTATTAATGCAGCACTAACCTGGAGACTTCAGTCATGTTCTATTACAGAAGAGTTCAATAAACACCCCTCCCCTTTGCTAAATCTCTCTCCCCCCCCCCCACTGCCCTTGGAATAAAACATGGCCCTAGCACATGTCTAGATACGCAGAACTCTTCCTTGAAGTAGTAAAGTTTTGTATTGCTGTGACAGATTACACAGTTCTGCAGAGGCTGCATAGGTGACTGGCCCAGCCATGAAAGGATTGGTCACTAGTGACTAGTATTAACAATTTCTGAAATCCGGGCACCAACAGCTATACAAACTTGATCTGCTCTGACAGCTACCAGGTATGCTTCAAAATGTTGTGCTAATTGTATAAAATGCACCGGGGACATGGGACATGCGATATCATTGTATTTATGTTACCAGTGAGAATTGCATTTCATTTGGTAAGAGTGTGACATACATGTTAATAATAAAGAGGAGATATAGGTTAGGAGGGGGAAGCTCTTCAGGTAGCAGTTTGAGTTTGCTTGCTTTATAGCTCTTTGTGCCTTTGGTCAAATGACACACACAAAAAGCAAGGGCTATAACTGAAATTACAATAGACCCTGATCCCACTGAAAAAGGCTAATAATGCCTTCCTTTGAAGAAGACGGAGGTCTATTGGGGAAGATAAGGAATTGGGAATTAAGAACATGGTGGCATAAGTTCTTTTGTAATAATGTATGGCTTTATGGATGTTTTTTATGTTCTTATTTTTTATGTTTTGGTCTTATTTTATCATTTTTGTTAATTTCTTGTGTGTGTTTGTTAAGTAAAACTAATAAAAAGCATATTTTTAAAAAAGAAAAAGGCTAATAATGGAACATTGCATTTAAATACAATGTTCACCTTCTCTCTTCTCAGCATTTCAGACTACTGCCTGTGTCAGCTGGATGCAGATTATTATAATTTTGTAGGGCATTGAAATGTTTCCTACATTATCACAAAATACATTTATCTTCAAGGCTATTTATTGTCTTAGTTGTTCCTCAGCTTTGGGCATGATCATGCCAGCATTAACACTTTCAGGTCCCATTGACTCTAAATGGAGAGGCTCCATCCTTTCTCCCTTCCCCCACCCACTATTGAGACCCAGGATGCAAAAATCTAGAGGTACTTTACTTCTTCTTTCCCACCTACGTTTCACCTCAGATTTGAGGGTTCTGGATTACCTGGTTTTGTTTCCAAAGTGAAACCAATGCATTATAGACATTCTGTTGTTCAGTTTGTTGTTTTAATATAAATATTGGCCTAATTCACTTATAATGCTGATTCATGGCTTGCTTAGCCAAAATGAGGTTTGTTTGAATGTCTGAACATCAACCCAACAGACTAACCATGATTTCTTTTCTGCCAGCACATCATCATGTATGTTCAAGAAGCATTTTAAGTTGAGATCTTCCCCAGTCTGCATCAATATTGGAATTGTTTTTAAAATGTTTTTATTGTTTTGTCACTTGTTTGCTGCCTTGAGCTTCTTTGGGATGAAGTGCAGGATATAAATGTAGGAATAAACAAATAAAATAAAAGAATGTCAATCCATGATTTGTTGCTGGCTTACAAACTATGCCTTCCGTTAATTATGATTTGGATCTATTTCCAAACCTAACAGACTTGCTTGTGCGTTGTTTGGCCACAACACACCAGACACCCACAAGCATGAGGCAAGAGCAATATGTGAGACAGCATGATTTAAACAAACTATAGCTTAGCTTTATGTGCGAATGCAGCCAGTGTTGCACATGCACATTTGCCAGAACTTTAGATTCTGTCAGTTCATTATGTCTTTCTCTTCATTTTCATTATCTATGTTCATGTGCACATTTGCTAAAACACTGCCCCCCAAATAGCCTGATGCCTTAATGCAGGCCATTATTTTGATAATGTGTTAGAAGGCTCTATTGTGGGCCATGGTGTAATTAAGAAATGGAGAAATTGTAATTTCAGAATTAAAAAAATATTTCCCCCTTCCATGACCCATAAGACTGCATGTATGGGATTGTGGCATGTGTGTGGGAATGGGCCCATGTGGCAAGCTTGTATTGCCCCTCCCCCTCCCCCTATTATCCTTAATTCCTGCAACTGTGTCATTCATTTTGCAGAGCAGAGTGTTGCAATTGCAGTTTGGAATGCTGCAACTAGATCAACATTTGACAGCAAACTGTGATATTTTAATGGCAAATTGTTTAAGGATATGGATTTATTTTATTTTATTTTTTAAAAAAATGAAAGCGCAGATGATGATAATAAGGCAGAAGGAGGTAATCTACTAAATGTTTGATTCTTTATTCCTGAGCCATGTGCTCACTTATAAATAACATACATTTCATTCTAACATGTGAACCACCTGGCATCCTAAACCATCACTGCAGAATAGAAGTGCTTTTACTATTTTTATGATAGGTGCTATCAAAAAACCATAAGCACAGAGACGGTTGTCAATATGGGAATTGGTATCTAATTGCCTTTCTGTGCCTACTTTAAAATAAGAAAATGCCACAATCCTTCTGGAAGCAATAAAAGGTGTTAATAAAAATGGGGTTGTGCTACATATTTATTGCTAATCATATCAAGCAATGATATGCATAAAAAAGCACTTGAACTGATGGTTCTAAATTTCATAAAATGTTCTCTTACATCTGAACATGAATTTAGCACCTACTGTTTACCTTTACTGGATGGAGAGGGATGGGTAAGGTAAATGTAAAAAGGTAAAGGACCCCGGACGGTTAAGTCCAGTCGAATTTGACTAAGGGGTGCATCGCTAATCTCTGCTTTCAGACCGAGAGAGCCAGCATTTGTCCACAGATAGTTTTCTGGGTCATGTGGCCAGCATGACTAAACCGCTTCTGGCGCAATGGGACACCTTCCCGCCGCAGCAGTACCTACTTATCTACTCGAACTGGAATGCTTATGAGCTGCTAGGTTGACAGGAGCTGGGACAGAGCAACGGGAGTTCACCCCGTCACACAGATTTGAACTGCCGACCTTGCGATTTGCAAGCCCAAGAGGCTCGGTGGTTTAGACGACAGCGCTACCCACACCCCCTGGAGAGTGCTAGAGACTACTTGGAAAAATTGAACAATATCTAGTGTCTGATTAGGATATGTGAGGCGTTATCAGTGCATCTCTCATATTCTTATCAGATACTTGGTAACATTTGATTTTAACTTTTAACCATTGGGTCTGATAAGTTCCTATTTTGACCCTGGAAAGTCCAGCCTTCGTTTCAAGAACATTTGGTAGAGTGGCAGATGCTAGGATCTATGATAAGGGAACAACAGTTGTTCCTCCAGAGAACCTGCCTGTTTCCCTCTGTTGGAAGACGCAGCTGTCAGTGAACACACAGTCTGCCTAGACCCGCTGGTGGCCTCAGGTGCGGTGGAGGATATGGTCCTGTCTCAAGCTCTGAAGCAGGATTTAGCTGCTGCTCCAGGCATCCTCTATATGAGGAATGGGAGGGGATCATCTTGTTCTTTGTTCCAGGCAGCAAAATGTCTTGGGCCAACCTTGCTAGTGAAGCAGAGTTAGTTGGATTTGATCAAAGTAAGTATCATTGATTTTAGTAGAGGGAAGTATCATAAACAGTGGCATGAGCATTGTCTGTGGTCCTTCCATACCATATATCTCAATCTATTTTCCTGTGCTTTGCAGCATCAGGATTTTGCTTGATGTGAATTACCTGTTCTGCAGGGGGAACCTTAATGAAGGACTGTTGCCTCTGAGGAAAGGTGATCCATGCCCAATGAGATGTTTGAACAATCCCTCAGAAGGTGAAAGTTCATTGGAGGTTTCTAAGGTGAAGTTGGATGGTTGCCTGTCCTGGATGCCTTAGTCTTGGAGGGCAACCAAAATGGTCAAAGGCCTGGAAACGATGCCTTATGAGGAACGGCTAAGAGAGCTGGGCATGTTTAGCCTGGAGAAGAGGAGGTTAAGGGGTGATATGATAGCCATGTTCAAATATATAAAAGGATGTCACATAGAGGAGGGAGAAAGGTTGTTTTCTGCTGCTCCATAGAAGCGGACACGGAGCAATGGATCCAAACTACAAGAAAAAATATTCCACCTAAACATTAGGAAGAACTTCCTGACAGTAAGAGCTGTTCGACAGTGGAATTTGCTGCCAAGGAGTGTGGTGGAGTCTCCTTCTTTGGAGGTCTTTAAGCAGAGGCTTGACAACCATATGTCAGGAGTGCTCTGATGGTGTTTCCTGCTTGGCAGGGGGTTGGACTCGATGGCCCTTGTGGTCTCTTCCAACTCTATGATTCTATGATTCTATGATTCTAGTTAAGACTCCTGCATTGCAGGGGGTTGGACTAGATGACCATCTGGGACTCCTCCAACTCTAAAGTTCTATGATTCTGTGCATGGATGTGTGTCAGACACAATCTCACATGCACAGCATTTTAAACTCATTTTGAAAAACTTCACAGTTTTGCATTTTGCAAATTCAAGTTGTGTTCCTTTGGTATTCATGAGGGCACACTGCAACTACTATAGTGAAATGATTAGTTACAAAGCCAAGCAGTGTTAGAGGCAGTCACTTTGTAAGAGCAGGGCATCTATATTGGCACCAGGCAACATAAAACCTGGTCATATAAAATGCTGCCAAAAAAGAAATGCTGGTTCTTTAAAGCATTTCCATACTGTGAGCCTGTTATAGCTGCAAATAGATTAAAGGCATGTTTAAAGGTATACTTTTAAATGACTACAAACAACTGTTTTACGTGAGTTGCCTGGGGTACATCTGTAGCCCCCTAAATGATCAAAAGCAATAGCTTCAGGCAAGGTCCAAAACCACCTGCTTATACAAAGGATGTATATGAAGCAGCTGATATTCTACGTTTACATTGATCTTCTTTTATACACAGTAACGGAATCAGTATCCAAATGAGGTTAAAAATAATATTTGGTCTCCCTTAAAGATGGCAGAGGAGAGAATTCAGGACTGATATATTATTTCATGTACATCCCGCTTTCTTTGCACACCCTTTTGGACCCCCCCTCTAATTTACAACTGCTTTCCCCCCACCATCCCTTTCTAGTTATGGATAAGATGACTTCATCTTCTAGATAAGGGGGCATAAAAAGGGGCCAGATATTTGAAAGCAGCTTTCAAGGGCACACATGGACATGCCTGCTTAGGTCTCCAGAACCCCTCCGATCATTTCACAAGAGTGTGCCCTGAGTACAGGGAGTGGGGGTGGGGCAAATCCTCATTATCTGGTGACATGGAAATTCTGTGCCTTCTGTTGTGATAGGAGATGTGCCTTATTGGGTTAATTCCCAGCTCCCCAAAAGAACAGGAGCCTTTTCTCAGCAGAGCCTTGGTCCCTCCTTTCTCTTTGTTCACTCTATAACTGATTCGGCTTCCCTACTGTGATGGGATAGTGAGCTGCTTGTGCGTAAAAGCTTGATCCCTCTGGGGTTTGGCTGGTCATCCAAACCGATGCACTAACGGAGCCCCCAAAGCATGACTCCGTCAGTCGCTGGTAGAATCTGACAGTGGGCGTCTACGGAATTTACGCCAACATAAAAGCTCTTTGACAGACATGCGCTTTCGAGACTCTCTGCGTGACAGTTTCCGGCGAAGGGTGGGCGTTCCCAACGGGGGTCCCGTTACCTCTCCACTACTCTCACTGGAAGCATCCCAGAGCCTCCCCTCCGCTGTGACTCCTGCACTCCCCCTGCTGGTTCCCTCTTCTACTGCAGATTCTCTCCTATTCTCCTGTAGCCTGTCCACCACCTGTCTCTCCGATGGCAGTTCCCTGACATCCACCTCCCCCCCAGGGCCCCCTTCACCCCCTCCCGCCTCCTCTCCCACTGGCGGTGAGGGCGGAAAGCCCCTGAAGGAACTCTCCTCGTCGTCCGAGGATTCTAACACTTCCAGCCACGGCGTACCGTCTCTCTCCCCGTCTTCCTCTACTTTGTCGGAGTCGGCTTCTTCACCCACCCCTGACTCTGGGAACCCTTCAAACTCTCCTTCCTCATCGGTGGTCCCAAAGTGTTCCCTTCTAAATCGAGCCACGGGTTGCGGTTTTCTTGGGAAACGCTGATGAAATGTTTCTATTAAAACCTCGTCATTGACTACCTCTGCTGGTACCCAAGTGTTTTCCGACTCTGCTTCCCCCTCCCATTCTACCAGATATTCCACCTGATTCCCCTTCCACCTGGAATCAATGATTCCTGCCACGTTCATGTTGCACTCTCTCTCTTCTATCACGGGCGTTTGGGTGGCCTCTCTCTCACGCTCCCCCCACTCACGTCCCTCTCGGTACGGCGACAGTAATGACCTGTGAAATACTGGGTGTAATTTCATGTGACTGGGCAGCCTGAGTTTGAATGCCACTGGGTTGACCTGCTGTATGACCTCAAAGGGTCCCAATCTTTTGGGCCTCAATTTCTTACTCCCGCCCTTGAACGGTAGCCCTTGGGTGGACAACCACACCCGGTCCCCCACCCTTATAGTTTCACCTTCCCTCCTATTTCTGTCTGCTTGCTTCTTATATTCTTCCTTGGCTTTCTCTAAGTTAAGTTGAAGCTGACGGTGGATCGCCTCCATCTCTTCAAAAAAATATTCCGCCGCCGGCACGCTCCACCTCTCCCCTCCCTCTCCTGGGAATGCCCGGGGGTGACACCCATAATTTGCCAGGAAGGGACTCATCCCTGTGGACACGTTCTCCGCGTTGTTGTAGGCAAATTCTGCTAGAGGTAACTTATCCACCCAATCATTTTCTCTGTCTTTTACATAACACCTCAGGTATTGTTGTAAAACCCCATTTGCCCTTTCCGCTTGCCCATTGGTTTCTGGGTGCCGGGCAGTTGAGAAATTGAGTTCTACGTGCAGTAAGCTCATAAGTTTCCTCCAGAACCTGGAAGTAAATTGTTTCCCTCTGTCGCTCAAAACCCTCAAGGGGGCGCCATGCAACTTGAAAATATGTTCTACAAACAACTTGGCGGTTTCCTCCGCTGTGACTGCATGTGAACAAGCTATAAAATGACACATCTTGGTTAATTGATCTACCACCACCATGACAGCTGTTTTGCCTTTGGATTTTGGCAGGTCCGTCATAAAATCTATGGATACTGCCTCCCATGGCCTTTCGGGCGTGGGTAAGGGTTGTAATAGCCCCGCTGGCGCCACCCTCTCTCCTTTCGCTCGCTGGCACCTGTCGCAACCCCTGACATATTCCCGTACGTCCTCCCTCACCTTGGGCCACCAAAACTCCCTGGTAACCAACCACATGGTTTTGTGCTGTCCAAAATGTCCCGCTGTGGGGCTGTCATGCAACTGCTTGAGTACTCTGCCCCTCAGTTCCCCGTCGGGTATGTACAGTGCCCCTTTGTAATACAACGCCCCGTTCTTTTCTTCGAACCCCCCTGTGTTCTCCTCTGTCCTCCGGAGCTCTCTGAGTTTCTCTTGGGCGTATTCATCGTTCTCCGTACCCTCTATCAGTTCCCTCTGCCCCACCAATGCCGCCCCACACACCCAGCGGTCTTCAGGGATTACATGCCTTGCCTCAGGCGCTCCCTCCCCCTCTAAGTACTCAGGTTTCCTGGAAAGAGCGTCCGCCCTCACGTTCTCGGAGCCGGGCACGTAACGAATCTCAAAGTGGAATTTGGAGAACTCCTGGGCCCATCTCACTTGTCTCTGGTTCAGCACTCGGGCTGTTCTCCAGTATTCCAGATTTTTGTGGTCAGTTCGGACTTGAACCTTGTGCTGCGCCCCAATCAGCAAGTGCCGCCATTTCCGGAATGCTTCATGAATGGCGAGCAGTTCTCGGTCGTACACTGTGTAGTTCCTCTCTGATTTGTTCAACTTCCGCGAGAAGAATGCACACGGTCTCCATTCAGACGTATCTTTTCCCGGCTGGAGAAGAACGGCCCCCACCGCTCGGTCTGACGCGTCAGTCTCCACTCTCATTGGTTGTTGTAGATCCACGTGCAAGAGTTGCTCTTCCGACGCAAACGCCTGCTTTAAGCGTTCGAACGCTTGTTGCGCTTCTCCCGTCCAAACAAATTTCTTTTTGCTACTAAGACAATCCGTGATGGGCGCTGTTAAATGGGCAAAGTTTTTGATGAACTTCCTATAGAAGTTTCCGAAGCCCAGGAACCTTTGCACGTCCTTCTTGGTCTTTGGTGTTTTCCATTCCAGTACCGCTTGAACCTTGCTGGGATCCATGGCCAATCCCTTGTCAGACAACCGGTACCCCAGGAATTCCACCTCCTTGGTATGAAACTGACACTTCTCCAGTTTCACCCACAGCCGGTTTTCTCGCAGCTTGCTCAGTACCTCTCTTACATCTCGCACATGCTGCTCCTCATTGTCTGAGTACACCAGAACGTCATCTAAGAACGCTACGCAGTTCTTGTAGAGCAGTGGCCCCAGGACGTGATTCATGAATGATTGAAAACAGGCGGAGCCCCCTTGTAATCCGAAAGGCATAACGGTGTACTCAAAGGCCCCCAAGGGGGTGAACATAGTGGTCTTCCACTCATCCCCCTTTCTCACACGTATCAAGTTATATGCCCCCCTAAGGTCCAGCTTGGTAAAAATTTTCCCTTTTCTCACCCGTGTTAGAATGTCATCAATTCTGGGCATAGGGAAAGTCACTGGTTCTGACACTGCATTTAGGGCCCTGAAATCACATACAAGCCTGGGCTTGCCCGTGTTTTTTTTGTCCACAAAGAACACTGGGCTGCCCCCCACCGCTCGTGACTCTCTGATGAAACCTCGCTTGAGATTCTTGTCAATGAACTCCCTTAACTCCTGCATCTCACTGTCTGACATTGCATACAGCTTGCCCACTGGCAATTGTGCTCCTGGGAGTAAGGTAATTTGACAATCAAAGGGTCTGTGCGGGGGCAGTTTATCTGCTTCTTTTTCGCTGAATACGTCAAGCAAGTCAGCGTATTGTGGTGGCACCCTCCCTTTGTCCATCACTTCCATCCCTGCTAGAGTGCCCCTGGCGCCTGCCTGAGCCTCTCCCTCCTTGCAGTGTTCTAGGCAATGTGCTGATCCAAAGGAAACCACTCTCTGATGCCAGCCTACTAGCGGATCGTGTAGCGCCAGCCAGCTCATACCCAAGATAATAGGAGCTCCTCCCAAGGTGGCTACGTTAAACGCTATCAGTTCGGTGTGTCGTGCCACCCTCATTATCATTGGTACAGTCTGTTGGCTCACTTCTCCTCCCAACAGCTCCCTCCCATCAATCGTGGTAACCTGCAAAGGCTTACTCAATGGGATAGTCTGTATTTGGTGTGCAGCTGCAAACTCTTTGCTCATGAAATTACATGAGCTACCTGAATCCAATAGCGCCTTTATCTTCAGTGGGTGTCCGTTTGCCAGTTCCAGCAACACCTCTATCACAAGCGCTGGTCTTGGAGGTTCCGGCGTGGGCACATTCATTACTCCCTGGCCTGGCTGCTGTGCCCTGATGTTGGCAACCAGGCGTTGGCTTTTACTGGCTCCGTGATTTCTTCTTCCTCCTTCCCCCCAACAGTTCCCGCCATCCCTTGCCATTCCTTCCTTTGCGGACAGACTCTGGCAAAGTGACCTGGCTGTTGGCAGAGATAGCATCTCTTGCCGCTCTTTCCCTCCTTCTTCCGCCCTTCACTGGTGTTTGAAACTGCGCGCGCGCGCGCTGTTCCAAGTTCCATCGGCTCTGCTGGCGGGAAAGGCTGCTCCGGAATCTCTGGAATGCGGAAGTCCTTCCAACGTTCCCCCTTTCCTTCCCGCTTTTCCATAGCTCTAGCTTCCTGGCGTGCCCCAATGGACAGCGCTGATTTAGTCAGCTGATCCATAGACTCCGCCCTAGGCGCCCGGGAAAGTTCATCTTTCACTGCCGGAGAGAGACCTTCTTCAAACAGCATTTGAATAGGTTCACTAGCAAGGTCCCACCCAAGTCTATGAATCAGCATGGTGAACTCAGTCCAGTACTCACGTACAGATCGGCTCCCCTGTTTACACGCCATTAACTGCCTGCGCACCACTCCCTGCTCGATCTCGCTGGAAAACATCAAGTCCATGGCGCGGAAAAACTTCATTGTGTCCTTTAAGATTTCATTATTGGCTGCCATCAGGGGCCGAACCCAGTCCCTCGCCCCTCCCTCTAGATGGCCAATCACGTACGCCACTCTAGAGTTCTCGTCGGGGAAGTCATCAAACAGTAGATTGAGAGCATATTGCATCTCTGTCCTAAAGGCTTGATAGTTCCGGGGATCCCCCCCAAATTTCTGCACCAGTCCAGGCACCCGTCTGGCAAGTGGGGTGGTCTTCCCCTTATCTGCATCTTGAGCCCTCCTCTCCTCGAGCCTCGCCGTTTGCAGTGCCAGCTGGACCTCCAACGCCCTGTACCTTTGTTCCAGGCTTGGATCTGCGCCAGCTCCCGCTCCTGCTCCTCCGGTTCCGGATGGTTCGCTCATGATGCCTTCTGCTTGCACAAGCTGCTTTCAAAGACTGTCAGATTGCTGTGATGGGATAGTGAGCTGCTTGTGCGTAAAAGCTTGATCCCTCTGGGGTTTGGCTGGTCATCCAAACCGATGCACTAACGGAGCCCCCAAAGCATGACTCCGTCAGTCGCTGGTAGAATCTGACAGTGGGCGTCTACGGAATTTACGCCAACATAAAAGCTCTTTGACAGACATGCGCTTTCGAGACTCTCTGCGTGACAGTTTCCGGCGAAGGGTGGGCGTTCCCAACGGGGGTCCCGTTACCTCTCCACTACTCTCACTGGAAGCATCCCAGAGCCTCCCCTCCGCTGTGACTCCTGCACTCCCCCTGCTGGTTCCCTCTTCTACTGCAGATTCTCTCCTATTCTCCTGTAGCCTGTCCACCACCTGTCTCTCCGATGGCAGTTCCCTGACACCTACATATACTACCTTTTTCGGAATTTAATTGAGGAAGAGAAAGTCACACGAATTACTCTCAAAACGGGGGGGGGGGAGAGGGGGAAAAGGCAGGCTATATCCCACTTTAATTTTGGCGGAGGGAAACATGCAGGACAAAATGGCCCCAACGATCAGGAGGTCGAGAGCCTGAAAGCCCCCTTAGAATGCTCACAAGATCCTGCATCATCCTGTGGGAACTTGTGGCCCCTACATGGTACTTGAAAGATCTTGTGTCATCCCATGGGATCCTGCAAAAGCTGGACTGAAGGCCAGAGACCCTTTCTTCTGCCTCCCCAGAGCTGCTGCACCACCAGACAATTGACAGGCTGCTTGCAGATGCACATGGAGTGCAGGCTTCCCAAATAAGCAGACTTCTTTTTAAAAATGGCCCCCGGATATGGAACTGTGGAGAATGGAACTTAAAAATAGAAACTGTGAGA
The DNA here is from genome assembly GCF_964252035.2 of Podarcis erhardii. Classification (NCBI taxonomy): domain Eukaryota; kingdom Metazoa; phylum Chordata; class Lepidosauria; order Squamata; family Lacertidae; genus Podarcis; species Podarcis erhardii. The sequence goes on along the minus strand of NC_138507.1, from coordinate 3,974,719 downwards.
AAGCAAAATTGATAGTTTTGTCTGCTCCTCTACTGGATCCTGGCCGTGAGGCAGCTTCAAATCCTCAACTACCTTTCTCCCAACAACTGCCGCATGCCTCTTCCTTCACATTGCCTCATCTGCATATGTTCATTATGCATTCAGCAAAACCAAGTGTGAAAGCTTTTCCAGGATTGTGGGCCATGCGGGACCCCCCCCCCCCCCCAGCCGCAAATGGCACATGGCAGGAAAAGGCTCACCACTTTGTAGACTGATCTGGAGTGAAGCCAAAGCCAGTTTTTATCATCACCCCTAGTGGGGTTGGGTTTTGGAGGGAATGCTCATTTGTGAACAGTGCAGGGGAAACACATCTTTCCCCCTCTTTTTACACATCTACAGATTGTGCTCCTTCACTTAAAGTCTGAAGCAAGTCTGCACAACTTATTAAATGTTCCATAATGTTCATGCAGAGACAGACAGCTCCATATTCGTCTATAGACAGGACACTCCTGCTGTTTCTCACTCTTGCACTCCCTCCCTCTCTCTCTCTCTCTCTCTCTCTCTCTCTCTCTCACTCACACACACACACACACACACACGATTTCACACACCTGCTAAAAAGCCTTTTGGTTCACTTAGAGCATAGAACTCCTAGAAAAATCCTAAAGGAGAAACCTGAAACAGAAATTGATCATTTTTCTTCTCCCCTGCGACCACATACACAATAGAAACCTTTTAGAGTGACCTTATTGTCAAAGAAATTTACCCTTTTATAGAAAAAAAAATGACATTCTTGTGTTCCTCATTTATTCCTCATTCGTAACTTCCAGGGCAAAAAAAGTTCTTACATTTGAAATAGATAGAAGGTATTTCTTATAAAATGATAGGAAGTTCCCACAATTATGTGTGTTGCTCATAGACAGAAAAAAATGTTTACAATGTCTGGGGAAAGGGGGAAAAAATCCACAGTCAACCTCAGGGTTTGAAAGCCCTTTTAAAGATGTCATCTTTCTCTCCAAGGTGCTGAGCCAAAGTCGATAAAAGACCTCTCTTTGAGGCTAAAATGCAAAAAGTCAAAACAGTTTTTTCATTCCATTTTAGAGAGCTTTTCATTGTGTTTGCCTATTGCCCCTTATTTCAATGTCTTTTGTTCCTCTATAAGCTGTCAGCATGGAGGCATTATATTAATGAAAAGAAAATTGCTGGAAGCATAATACCCATGAGCTTTTGGAGAGAAAAAAATTAAATGACAATATTCATAAAAATATACATAAGATCTGTCTTCGGGACAGGACAATCTAATAATTCTTCAGGTTAGAACTCTGATCTCTGGAGATTTAGGACAACCTCATTCCTCACTTCCCTCTCATTGGCCGAACACAAGCAGGGAAATGGGCAAGCTAAGAAACAATGGGTATTTCTCAGCTCCACACTGCACTGGGGCCTCTTTCCACCTTGTTTTTGACTCCACATATTTAGTGCCTATGGTTTGCTCTCCCTTCCACTCCAGCTGCAGAAACATTGGCAGTTTGCTCTGTAGAGTTCTAACCAAACTTTCCATCTTGGATCTTCTGCTTCAGTGATTAACTCCCTACCAGCAGCAACAGGCTGGTGACTTTCATTGCTGTGAAATAATTTGCCTGCTTGCTTATAAAGGTAAAGGTAAAGGGACCCCTGACCATTAGGTCCAGTCGTGGCCGACTCTGGGGTTGCAGCGCTCATCTCACTTTACTGGCTGAGGGAGCCGGTGTACAGCTTCCGGGTCATGTGGCCAGCATGACTAAGCCGCTTCTGGCAAACCAGAGCAGCCCATGGAAACGCCGTTTACCTTCCCACCGGAGCAGTACCTATTTATCTACTTGCACTTTGACATGCTTTCAAACTGCTAGGTTGGCAGGAGCAGGGACCGAACAACGGTAGCTCACCCCGTCGTGGGGATTCGAACCGCCAACCTTCTGATCGGCAAGCCCTAGGCTCTGTGGTTTAACCCACAGCGCCACACGCAACTTGAAAATGTAGTTTATATGACACAAAGTGGTGTGGTCCAGCTGATCAACATCTGAGATACAAGTTCAAATTTCTGTTCAGTAGCAAACAAGCGACTCAGCCTCAGTTTCCCACAAGGAAGATAAAAATATTAATGACTCCACTAAAAAATGAAAACTGCTCCATTAGAAACATCCAGGGCAATTTTTAAAAGAGCAGTGTTTATAAAGGATCTAAGAAACATTCCCCTTGTTACATTTGATATTTTATGTTTGATCCTTCTTAGCTGGTGTAAACTGACATCCCTAAACTAAAGTAAAGTTTCCACAGTTCCAGTCTACAGGGCCCAATCTCTGTGGCCGAGCACCTAAGCTGCATGCAGAAGGACCCAGTTTCAATCCTTGGCATCGGACATCTGGGAGAGACCCTTGTCAACAATATTACTGTTATATATATATCACCTTTCTCCCATAATAGGACTTAAGGCGAATTAGAGCTAAAATAGAAAAACAACCCTGAGCTAAATGGACCAGTGGCCTGACTTGGACTGCTAAACAATTATTCCATAGCAATATCTGGGTGTGGTTGCCCTAGGATGGTTCAGAAAGCTGAGCAAACAAGAGCGAGGGTTGAGGAACCTTGTCCTTTCCAACTCTGATTCTATTGCTAAATACCTTATTTGGTCATATGGTTATATATAAAGGAAGCCCCACTAAGTTGTCAATGAGACTTATTCCCAGGTAAGCGCATATAGCATTTCAGCCGTAACTACCTAAAGTTGTGAGTTATGGACCGCACTCCTTTTATGTGGAGCAGGAGGAAGAAGCAAATAAACTCAAAATATTGGTGGGAGGAAAGGGTTAACGAGGCCATAAAGGCACAAAAAATAAGGTAATTGTATGTGTAGCAGTTGCATCACTTAGCTAAAACATTTCTGCACTTCAGGAAGCCAGTCCAGAGACTTTTGTGTTCCTCGTCCTTGGCACTAAAGCTATCATGACATGCTTCTCAACAATTATTTTGTGTTTAATTTCAAGAATAGACATCAATAACTTTAAAATATTTTTGATGTACCCAGAGGCGTACCTAGGGATTGGTGAAACAGCATCCATCAGAGGCGCAGGACGGGGCGGGGGGCAGAAATCACCAATCAGACCATGGAGTGTATGACACAACACCACTGTTGTGGCGAGATCAAATGTGGGAGAAGTTTCCCATTCTTCTCGCACTGTGCCACACAGACGTGTGGATCCCTCCCTCTCTTCCTCCCCTCGCTCTCACTCTGGAGGCTTTGAGTGCTTGGGTCTCATAAAATGTAGTAATTTCTAAAGTGGCTATTGCTGTAAAGTGATTTTCTTTTCTTGCCCAGGGGTGTGTGTGTGTGTGTGGATAGAGCTCCTTGCCAAGGGCACAAGGGACTCTGGGTACACCTCTGGATGTTCTTTGGCTTGGCAGAAACATGGCTGGATGATGCCTTAAAAAGTAGGGGTTGGGGAGGAATCTAAAAGCATGCGCAATAGAGACAGCACAGTGTTGTGGCCAAGAATAATTCAGACTCCTTCTGGGGCAGACCATCAGCATTACATGCAGAAGATGTTAAGATATTCCATTCCACCTTAAGGAACAGGCATGATTGTTGTGTGTCACATGTCTGTTTACACTCCAGCACAGCTTGCTGGGAACTTCCGTTTGTGTATAGCTTTTGCTTTTGCTGTCTTGCTGTGGACACGAAGGAGATTGGACATGTTTTCCTTTTGTCCTGATGTATGCTGAATAAACTGCTTGTAAATATGCTCACACAACTTCACCTGCCACTTCTGTTGCGTGGCGTTTACTCTGCTGAGTAGCGTGCCCTAGCTTCTAAAGCTCGGGTTGCAGATGCTGCACCAAGGACTGGAGGTCGCCTGGCACACCAGTCGGTGGGCTGGAGCCAGCTGGGGGCCTGCCAACTGCCCCCGTTTCCTTGGTTGCTTGCCAACAGAAAGTTCAGTCCCTGGCTTCTCCATTTAAGGAACTCTCAGGCAACAGGACAAGGAAAGACTACCTGTTTGGAATATTGGAAAGCTGCACTGTACTGGGTTAGTTGAGCCACTGGTTCTCCTCAGTGTAAGGCAGCTCTATATGTTCATCTATGCGGATTCCAAAGTGGGCACTGTGGTTAATGAAGAATGCATGAGGCCATGGGATGTCTTCACACAGTCAGTGGATGATGTTCACTAACAGTTTTTGGTTTAGCATAAGAGAAAGGGAGGCAATTTTCATTGATTCCTCCTTCCGACTGCCACCATCAATGTATGTGGGACTAAGAGGGTTGGGACAGCAGTCAGGGGAGAGAAATTTGATGCCACAGAGGGAAGGTGCGGTGGGTTAAGGGAAGAGCTCTTCCAGGAAGTGCTTTCAGCACACGCATACAGAGAGAGAGAGAGAGAGAGAGAGAGAGAGAGAGATGGAAATTAAAGGAATCTTGTTTGAATAAAGCTATTTGTTTTATAATATTCCTGCCTGATCCTTAGTGCTAATTAACACCACTTGAAAGAGCCACCTGCGCTGTCCCAAAATTTGTTCCAGAGCATTAAGGAGGACCTTCCACACCAGCATGGTAGGGTGGGAAGGGGGAAGCACAGGGAGCTGCACGTGATGAGGAAATCGATGGAAATTGCCTCCCCTTCCCTTCCATTAGCAAGTACCTTCACTAGATCAAATGCACTGGATACCACCCGAAAGATCTATACGCTAAGTCACATGGATGTATTCATTTCTTGTTTTGGATCATGACATTATCATGATATCCACAGCAATTACCTTCGTGTTTTATAGATATAAAACCTGAGGTGCTTCAAGAAAGTATGGCATGATCAGACATCCCATTGAATACTAAATTTCTGCAGTCAGTGGATCAGACAAAACCCTCCTTAAAACAGATAATAACGAAGGAACAGAAGGTGGTCTTGAAGGGATCATGTAGTTTCCTGCAAAAGGCTGCTCTATCCAATATATCTGTCTGCCACCTGCCTTTTGTAGTATAGAATATGGGAGACTAAAGTAAATGCCTCTTGTCAACACCTGGAAGTAAAAAGACCCCCTGCAGCTTTTGATTGGCAGGGCTTACCTTTAACAAGAGCTCCCTCGCAAGACAACAGGACAGAGACAGGCAAGCAGAGTTCAGAAGGCAACAAAACAGCACCCATATACTTCCCAAGACACACACGCACACACCCTCTCAAATTTACCATCTCTGTAGCTTCTGATTTTCAAGTTATTGATGCCTTTAATAAGTGAGAAAGCAAAAAGCATGACAACAAGAAAATTCTAAAAGGGGTTTCCTCACAAATCGACTTTTTCACGTGAGCTTGTTAAAATTATAAAGGGTGACATGAAAAAGTATCATCCTATGTTACTGTGTTGTGCAAACATCCAAAGGGTCTTTGAGATCTTGGTAACATAGAAATACCTATGAAAAATGTGTCATCTAAGGTTGTGTAAAGTGCCACTGCATTATCTGTAAGGATAACCAAAACACAACAAAGAAACAATTGTTGTTGTTTCTTTATTAATCACCTCCTATACAACCATCTTAACGTGATGTACAATAGATACAATTAAAGCCATTTTTTAAAAAGAAACAGTGAATACATTTAAAACAAAACCGACACCATACATACAAATTGGATGCTCATGGCTTGGACCCATTTATCTAGCTGAAAAATGTCTTCCACTCTTTCCAAAAAGTGCAGATGATTGGCAGCTGCCATGCCTCAAAATGAATGCTATTCCATAGAACCGAGGCACAGCATAGGGGGTGCAAGAGGGGCCTTGGCCCTGGGCTTGGATTTTTGAGGGTGCTCAGAGCAGGCAGCCCTAGCACATCCTGCCCAGCACTCCTCTCCCTTAAATAAGCGCACAGGTTTCCGCTTAATACAGATTACAGTATTGTGAGTTATCTGAACCTTAACATTGAAAGCATTATGATTATGGCAGTTTGAGACAAACAGACCAGAACAAACAAACAAAAAATATACGTGTTCATGTCTACATTTTCCAAACCTTCAGCCAAGGGCTAACAATGTTTTGCTGTCCCATCAAAATACAGTTATTTCCCTTGTTTTCCTTTTAATGCTTTTTCTTGGACGGCAAGGCATTGTTTATGAAATGCACTTAAAAGCAGTTGCTGAAAATTAACGCAGAGCTGCATTTACAGCTAATTAACCTATTCTCAAAGAAAGCAACTGGGAAATGGCTGATTAATGTTTAAGGCTTGAGATGCAGACACGTAGGCTCACTCACAAAATGCAGGCAAAACTTCATCACGGAGCCCAGGAGACCCGTGTGTGACACAATCTAGAGTCTGAGTGCAGCTTGCTCTCCACAGGAACTAATTTTGAAGCACCAGAATGCTGTGGATTGTCTGTGAAAACATTGTAGAAGAAACTCAACGCAGAACAGAAGGCACGCTTTCCTTCGGAAGAATGCTGATAAAATTTTAATGAAGTAACATGTTGCCATGGGAATTTGTTGCTATTCATTAATTCATTGTGCTTCAGCCTCTATAGTTTTGCTGAAGTTGAGTGACAAATTGTCAAGAAGCAGTTTTTGGAGACTTAAAGTTTTCTCACTGATAGGCTAACTTTCCTGCAAATTGTATAGAGGATGCTGTTTGGGGGCATAAATACTGAAATTAGTGCATGTGTATACATACACACACACACACACACACACACACACAATTGTGCATATAAGTCATGCAGGAAAAACCATATATGCATTTATTTTGCCATATCTGACTGTCCCAACAATAGTCTATCTATTAATCTATCATTTCTTGCCCAGGTATTATGAGTGTGGTTGGGTAGAGACCGGAAGCAGGAAGTACATAATAATATTTTATTTTTATTTATTATTTATGAAAGCATTTCTAACCCACTTAGCATTTACAAGTTCTAGGATACAAAAATGCAAAATACAAACAATTAAGATAGTATCATAAAAGCAGCAAGAGCATTATAAAAACAGGAATTCAGCAATAACACGGCACAATCCTATGGGTCAGGGAAACCTAGGGCAAAAAGTTCTGTTTTTGCAGACCCTCTGAGTGTCCCTATTTTCCAGGGATGTCCCTGATTTAGAGAAGCCGTCCCAGTTTCTGATTTGATCCCAGAATGTCCCCTTTCTCCTTAGGACACCCCTATTTGCATTGGAGAAATGTTGGAGGCTATGGAGTTATCCAACCCCCGAGCCATCTGAAGGCAATCCTGTATAGGGAAGTTTTTTATTGTTTTATGTTTCATTATTTTTATATATATGTTGGAAACCACCCAGAATGGCTGGGACAACCCAGTAAGATGTGTGGGGTATAAATAGTCATCATTATGGAATGGGACTTCCCTATTTTCATCAGAGAAATGCTGGAGGGAATGTTTTTGCAATAGCTCCAAAGCAACTGAGAGATGCTGCTTCACCTATAGTAGAGAGAGGGGCAGTGGTGGGTCGTGCCTGTTTGCAGGTCACCATCCTGTGATATTCTGTAGGGCGTGGTGCCACGAGTAAGGATTTCTGCAGATGGTCTAAATGATCTTACAGGTCCCTGCAGGGCCAGGCAGTCCTCCAGGCAACCTGGTCCCAACTTGTTTGGGGCTCTTAGGCTAGTAACAAGAACCTTGAATGGTCCAATAGGTCCTTGGCAGCCAGTGCAGTTCCCTCCGTGTGTCTTGTGTGTGTCCAGGTGCTCTGGCTAAAAGCAAGAACAACCATTCCAAACCTCCTCCTGTTGCTTCAGGAAGCCCCCACATTAGTGAGAGGAAAACAAAGCATAAACCACAGACTAGTGTTTAGTCCTTTAGTAGTCGAAAATGCATTCACAGTTCTCAGTCTCCATCTGTCTGAGCACAGCACAGCATTCAGTACATTGACCTGAATACTAGTTTCTTCTGGTGATCACCTGGGGGAGGGAGCTGCTGCGCTCATGCTCTTAATGTGAGCTTTCCATTGGGGCATTTGACTGGCCGCTGTGGGAAACAGGATATTGGACTGGGTGGGCTTTCTTCTTTTTTTTATTTTTAATAATATTTATTAAAGTTTTGAAAGTTACAGGAAAAAAAGAAAAAGAATTAAACATAACAAAACCATACAATACAATACAAAGACAAAAATACTACATATACATAACAAAAATAAAACAAAAACAATTGAAAAAAAACACATCCAATACTTTCAATGTTATTAACTTTCTTTTACTTGTTTCAGCGACCTCCTCACACCTCCCTTTTTTTGTATTCCACTTCGATTAATTGTTTCAGCAAATCCTTTCCATCTTCCTCAATTTTCTGTCCTATCATTTAACTTGACAAATTCTAACATTATTTTTTCCTTTAATCCATTTACAATCTATTGTACTTAATTCTTTATAACATTTCTACTAAAGCCATGTAACTTCATTCCAACATCTTTCTAACATTCCTTAATTTTACAATATTTCTGTAGATAATCTTTAAATTTCTTCCAATCTTCTTCCACCATCTCTTCTCCCTGGTCTTGGATTCTGCCAGTCATTTCCGCCAGTTCCATGTAGTCCATCAACTTCAACTGCCACTCTTCCCGGGTGGGTAAATCTTGAGTCTTCCAATACTTTGCGATGAGTATTCTTGCTGCTGTTGTTGCATACATAAAAAATGTTCTATCCTTCTTTGGCACCAATTGGCCGACCATGCCCAGGAGAAAGGCCTCTGGTTTCTTCAGGAAGGTATATTTAAATACCTTTTTCATTTCATTATAAATCATCTCCCAGAATGTCTTAATCCTTGGGCATGTCCACCAAAGGTGAAAGAATGTACCTTCAGTCTCATTACATTTCCAACATTTGTTTTCGGGCAAATGATAAATTTTTGCAAGCTTGACTAGTGTCATGTACCACCTGTAAATAATTTTCATTAAATTCTCTCTTAGGGCATTACATGCCATAAATTTCATACCTGTGGTCCATAACTGTTCCCAGTCAGCCATCATAATGTTATGTCCAACATCTTGTGCCCATTTAATCATAGCTGATTTCACCGTTTCATCCTGAGTGTTCCATTTCAACAGCAAGTTATACATTCTTGACAAGTTCTTAGTTTTGGGATCTAACAATTCTGTTTCCAATTTTGATTTTTCCACCTGGAAGCCCAGTTTTTTATCTGTGTTATATACCTCCAGTATTTGGTACTGGGTGGGCTTTCTTCTGAGACAGCAGGGCTCTGACCACTGTGCATGTGTGCCAAGAGGCTCACTTTGTTTCTTTCAAGAATTTCTGAATACTGGGATTTCTAAGTGATATACTAAAAGGGATATAATAGGCATAAAATCTGTTGAGTTTTAAAATCAGTGGGGGAAGGTATTTAAACATCAGCTGCTGCAACAAGAAGAAGTCTTTCCCAATTTCTGGAAGCTCAAGAGAGAGACTGGCCTGATGGATCTCACCTTGGATGGAGTTCCACAGAACTGGGCCCACAAAACGGAAGAGATGGCTCTTGCTGGATATGCCCCAGGACTGCATCTGAAATCCCCCTCATTTTAATTTCCCTCAAGATTTTGGAATTCTGTGTTATTATCAAAGCCTGCTATGCACCTCACATGTGTGAAGGGACAAAGTCTTCAAGGCCGTGCCTGATTCCCATGTTGCCCAGGGGTTTCATGCAATGGACAAAGAGATCTACAGATCAGGCCTCAGACATCCCCACAAACAGACATTGGGGGTTTGGGCAGTGGGGATGAAGGTAGGAAGAACAATGGTGGACCTGCAGCCCTTCTTAACATGCTTTGCTTCTTCATGCAAGTAACACGTGAACAGGACTCTAATCTTGTTGTTGGAGCCAGTGCATCAGGAATATTTTACATTTTATTCCCATTTCTATATCACTGTTATTTCGAAATTGTTTCCAGAACACTGCCAGGCACAGTACGCTGCATCTTTCAGTACATTCCTGTTTGTCCTCTCTTCCTTGCCAGTTCACATATGGACACTAATGAAACATGTACACTTAGTTGTAAATTGCTGGTTGTGCAGATTTTTACCATTTCTGCCTATGCACAAATGATGCAGCACTGCAAAAAACCAAAAGGCGGTCTTTGTATGATTTTAAGGATTATCCTTTCAATATTATTTTGTATAGTGTTTTACATGTGTGTCAATAAAACACTGGACAAAAACATATATTGATGCAATCAGATGCACAATCACACAAAGACTGAATTTTTGCCAGGTGTTTACAATGCAGTGGTGCATATCAGTAATACAGAGAAAGGATGCCTATGAAAAGAAAATCCATGATGCTGTGGCAAGCTGAGAATTCTCCAATCCTGGAATTAATATTAGAAATGTTCCTGTGGAACAATAAAACAGTGAACTGGGAAAAGTCCTCTCATCCCCAATGGGCACATTAGACCAAGACAGAGAATTCCTAGTGGGGAAAATTAAATGGCGGAGCAAAGAGGGACTGCTGAGGATACTATCTAGAATGGAGAGCTCTATTACCAAATGAGGTGTCACTAAATTTTAATGCATAACCCCAATAAATGGTATTGTTTTTGCTTTGAAATGGGTGGCTAATGGAACTGGATGGGGTTGCATACTATTATGAGCTGGTCTAGAATTTAGGAGAAATTGGGCCGGCTTCATTAAGGGGTGCGGATGTCACTTCCAGACTCCTCTAATTTTGTGTTGGCCCCATCACTGCTTGTTATCCAACTTATTCTGCACCTCTAGTGAGTGAAAGAGCAGAAGGCACAAAGAGAAATATTCAGTGGCATGCAGTCAGTGGACTAGGGGGACTAGCCTAGCCCCCTAAATGTTCCCAGTAAATTGGATTATTAAAGTATTAAAACCTGGTGCCTCCTTCCCTGGGAAGCTTCTGCCCAGCTCAGGGAGGGAGGCGCAAGGCACACACACAACGTTGGTGCCTCCCTGTCACCCTCACAAGCTGGCGCCTCTAGCCCTAACTGTTCCTCTATGAGAAATTTCACCACACGTTCTCTTCCTAGATCAGCTCCTCTGCTTTTCCCCTGCCCAGGCCTGGCCCAACATGCTCTGCTGCCTGAGGTGAAGGGCAGAATTGCACCTCTCCCCATTCCACATACAGAAGGACCAGGAGTTGAAAGTTGATTCAGCCCTGGTGATGGGACGGTATCATCTGCCACACCTGAGATAGAAGGTTAGTATGGGCTGGGGTTGAGAAGGACATAGCATGCAGCTTATACAGTTCTGTTCTCCAAATGGCAACACATTAAAGACCAAAAAATCTTGAGTGAACACGTATATCTTCACTTGGCACCCAGATCATCACAGGGTTGTGCTTGATGAGACAGGGAGGGAATTCCACAGACAAGAATGCCACTACAGAAAAAGCTCTTTCCTGTGGAGGGCAAAGAAGATCTCCCCACTCCTGCTTGCTGATCTAGCAAGGGCAGATTGCCACAAAGAGAGGCACTCCTTTCAGTTCCAAGCCTATGAATTGCTCGCACATTGTCTATCCGAAACGATTCTCCAAACTTTAATTTTCATCTAACTTTAAAACAAAAATTTCATCTGATCCACAGCAATTTTTCATCTGATCCAAAGCAAAAACAAGAAAAACCAAAACCCTGGAAAATTCTTTCCTGTAAATGCATTTGTTAGATTCCCCCCCCCCTACTTAAATCATTTTACTGTTGGCTGTTCTTAGCCTCTTGCAAGCTCACTGCAACTGAACTCTGAAGGGCAGGAGGAATTTGGCTAAAGGAAGCTCTTATTCAGCCTTACACACCCCCCCACGCTGATGTACTGATAAAACATCAAAACACATTTAAAATAGAAAAGTGTCACATTCTTCTGTGCTGTTAAATACTTTATGTTGCAAAAATGAGGAAAAATGGGGGGGTGTAGATTTATTTGTGGAGGAGAGAGGTTGTGAGCTCAGCTCTAATAATGAAAACTCAGTTTAAACATGTGTTCAGATGCAACAAGGTTCTGATGTTTAGGTGGGTGGGAAGGCAGAGAAGATTGAAGTTATTCAGTGGTGATGGAAATACACTCTTCACATGTTCAGGGGTAGCCTCCTCATATTCAAGGGCTTAATCCTGATACCAAAAACTGACTCCTAGGCTGCATGCTGGTGAAGTCTTGACACAAATACCCCTAGCCCAGCAAACAGCTGCCCAACCATGAAGACCCCTGACCCCAGTCCTGCCGGCAACTTGTGACTTGATTTCTTTTCCTACAGAGTGTATTGTGCCGGGACCAGTAAATTTTAATGAAGCGCTGTGTGTGTGTGTGTGTGTGTGTGTGTGTGTGTGTGTGTGTGTAAGAGTGTGGAGGTGAACATAGTTGCAAATGGTAACAAATAAAATAAAATAATCCATGCTGCTGGAATCCATCCATCTTCTCCGTAGCCTGGCTCCCCACTCACAAGCTGCTGACATTATTTTTCTGTGATTGGCTGACACTTCTGTGCCTTGAGTGTTCCTCTCGCTGTAGGGTTAGTAGGATAATTGACAAACCACAGGGACTGGATCCCTGGATTAGGTTGACCGGACTGTCAAAACAGCCATGACAAACTCTCATGTCAACTTCTACAGCAAGTCAAGTCTATGAGGAAAAAATACACCTTGGCAGGTCCGGGAGGAAAGTCTTTAGCTGAAATCTTTTCCCACCACGGTGACTGCTTCAGCTGGGAGGAGTAGGGGAGAAAAAGGCATGTTTCTGTTTAATTCATAGAAAACCCTGCTCCCCAAAGTCACAATTAATTAGAGTATTTATATAAACATTTTGTGGGTCTCATTTGTGTACAGCACAATATGTGACACATGTCATTTCTCTTTCTTATTAGAGGAGTGACATTTTACAGTATATTCCGGGTGCATAATGCCAGTCATAGATAAAGTTGCTTATGCTTGCCCCCCAACCCCTGTATGGTTTGCCTGTACTGTATCTGTCTTGCATAATGCTGTGAGTTTTTTTGTGGGGGTGGAGTGGGGAGGCTGTATGTCTAAGCCCCTTCTAATTCCCAGATCCAGCAAGCATTACAATCTACCAGTTTCTTGGCTGTGGCCCTAAGCAAGGGGTCCTTTGTATAAGAAAGGAAATTGCTCTGTGCCACAGGGTAAATGGGTAGCCCCCCCCCCTCGCCTAACTGTTAGTGAGAAAGACAATAGCTAGAGTCGTAGGTGAGAAGCAGAAGCAGAGAGGGAGAGCCATGCTGGATTTCTGCTTGAATCCAAGGCTGTAATTTTTTTTTTTAGTACTTTTCGCAACAGAAATACTTGAAATTCTATATTTTAATGTCCTGGAGCAGGCACGGAAAAAAGAAAAGGATTTGTACGTTACCAGTGTCTTGGAGAAAAACCAAATCTAGTAGTGGCATCACCAACATGCCTTTCTGCTGCCAGCCCCCCAATTAATGGAACAGTTTTGTAGCTTTTTTTTTTTAAGGGCACAGGTGGTTTGTTTGTTTGCTTTTGCAAAGTGAAGGAGCACCTGATATATGTTTTTATAACCTTGCCTATAGCACAAGGGGAAGGACTAGACTGAGAACCTCTATACGCATGTGAGAAAGGGGCAAAGTGCATACTGAAAGCAAATAAAGATGATCCTCTGTCCTTTACAGAGGACAGTCGTCTGCTTGAAGGAGTCCTCTCTCTGAAGGGCAACTGAGTCTGGGCACAATTTAAAGGCAGAGAACCATGAGCAAGTGGGGTTGGGGCCTGGTAGCTGCCCTTAGAGGTCAGCTCCTGGCCAGCAGATTGAACAGACACACACAGAAGAAGAGTTTGGATTTGAGATCCCACTTTATCACTACCCTAAGGAGTCTCAAAGTGGCTACCAATCTCCTTTCCCTTCCTCCCCTACAACAAACACTCTGTGAGGTCAGTGAGGTTGAGAGACTTCAGAGAAGTGTGACTGGCCCAAGGTCACCCAGCAGCTGCATGTGGAGGAGCGGGGAAGCGAACCCGGTTCACCAGATTACAAGTCCACTGCTCTTAACCACTACACCACATTGGCTCTCGCAGTCTTCCCCACAATGGTGAATTGCATAGTATTTCTGTTTAAATTAGAGACATTCTTTCTAAATTTGCATCCAAACATATATTTCACTCTGTGCTCTCTTGTCATTCTTTTGAGTAACAGAGTTCCTCTTTTTTGGGAGGGGAGGTGATAGGTAAGTGGCATCCTATTGGAAATACATTTTTAAAAAATGTAATTGAAAGGAGACTTCAGGATGCTGCAAATCTGAGCTTTGAGAACTTAATCCTTCTACCTGCTTTGAGGGAGCAATTCTGAGCAAAAACTACCCAGCAAGAGAAAAATTGAGCACTTTTTTCCTCCCCCTGCCTTATTCCCTCCATTCCTAATTGCAGCCTCCTAAGGTTCCTTTTCTTTTTTTCTTTTCTTCTTAAATGTTAATGACTCACTTAAATTTATCCCCAGTCTGCTTTTTGTGTGTGTAAAGCTGAGGTGCTGATACTCATATACAATAAAAAATGCTATGGGTGCCAGCACAATATGGCTGCCATGGGGGGGGGGGGGAGTTACTCTGTACAGGTGAGTACTGTCACCCATAAAAAATGATTGTCCCCGTGATAACTTGTGAACCTGGGTTCATGCCATGGGTGAAGAAGCTGCTGCCACAGCTGTTATAAAAAAGCTGTCATTATCCTGAGTATACTGCATATGCATAAATAAATATCCTTTATCAAATATAATTAGCATCTAGAATATATTAATATTTTCAAGCACTTTGGAGGTTTAGATTCCACATAAGCATTTGCAGTCCTTTTTGCTGACTGCTTTCCTTAATTTTCTCTCATTTAAATGTCAAACAATAGCCTTCATTTGCTTCACTTTGTGACATTTTTAGCATTTCTTCTAGATTTTCAGAAATTCACTCATCCTAGATCTTTGAAATGACAGCTTGAGTGACATCTATTTATACAAATGTGAGAAAGAAGTGTTCCCTGTATGAACACTTATATTAAAGAAAATTAAAATGCAAATGCCAAAGAGAGTTATTTACTTAGTTCTGCCAGCCAGCACATGGGAGAGGCTCACATAGGACTGAAGAAATCTAATTATTACTTTTTAATATAAAAAAATCTTGAAGATTGTTCTTCGTGCCTCACTTGGGTTTTGGAATATGATCAAAAAGCTTTTAGAATAATCAGTGTTTCCATCTCCGCCTTCCTTTTTAATGAAAAGTTGGAAGAAAACAAATCCATGAATCTTTTACTTCATGTTAACATCTGCATAGTGTTGTAGAAGGTATGTCTAAATAAAAAAAGCATCACAGGATTCGATTCTGGTTGAGAAAACTGAGGTTTTGGGCTGCTGCATATCTGTCATAAAATATTATATCCCCAGCATTTTGGAAGATCATGTTCACTATGGTGAAAAAACTATTCAGTGTTTGAGAAAGTGATTATCCATTTTCAGAAATAAAATGAAAGGACTTTGAACTAGCAAGTGTATGCAGACCACCCAAGGTGTGTGTTTGTAGCATGTCTAAAAAAACTCAGTATCTTGCAGACCAGCGGTTTGCTGTGGAGTTGGGAGCAGGGAGGGGAGAGAGGGCATTTACCCTACACCAAACACACAGGATTTCAGCACTTAAGAAAGGCATCGTTCTGGTTTCTGGAAAGGAAACTGTCTTTTAGCAAGTCAGAATGCTGACCTATCTTGCTCAGTATTTTTGGTATAGTCTCAATGAAGCTGAGTGCCAGTCGAAGCTTTCTTCCCAGTACTAATAGCAAGTGAGAGGGCACCAGCTTGGATTGGGACTTCCATGTGAGAGGTGGGGGGAGGTATAAAAGTTATCCATGTTCCTTCACCAGAGTCTAAGTCTGGCTCAACGCTCACAGTTACACTTAAAAAAACAAACCAGCAACACCACAGCTAAATGGTTTCAGAAAATTAAGCCCATCCCTGAAATTACACTGAAACATCTGTCTGGCAAACTGCCATAGGAGTTATTCCACAGCTGGGATGCCACCACTGACAAAGTCCTCTTTTCCATAGCCACCCACTGCACCTCACTTGGCAGGGCTGCTCAGAGAAGGCTCTCTGGAGATCTCAGGGTCTGGATGATACTAAGTAAAGGTAAATGACCCCTAGATGGTTAAGTCCAGTCAAAGGTGACTACAGGGTGTTGCGCTCATCTTGCTTCATTTGTCCACAGACAGCTTTCTGGCTCATGTGGCCAGCATGACTAAACTGCTTCTGGTGCAACAAAACGCCACGGAGAAAACCAGAGCGCACCGAAACGCTCTTTACTTTCCCTCCACAGTGTACCTATTTATCTACTTGCACTGGCTTGCTTTCTTTACTCCCTTTACTTTCCCTCCACAGCGTACCTATTTATCTACTTGCACTGGCATGTTTTCGAACTGCTAGGTTGACAGGAGCTGGGACAGAGCAACGGGAACTCACTCTGTCACAAGGATTTGAACCTCCGACCTTCCAATCAGCAAGCCCAAGGGGCTCAGTGGTTTAGACCACAGTGCCACCTGTGTCCCCCGGGGGAGAGGTGATCATCCAGGGACCCTGGCCCCAAGCTATCAATGGCCTTACAGATTGACATTAGCAGTTTGAATTGGACCTAGAAAGGACTTGGACCCAGTCTCACACTGTTATGAGTCGCACAGCCAACTTCTTAACAGCCCTGGGTGCTGTCCTGGTTCTTGCTGAGCAGCAGAGGCTCCACTGGACCTAGCTAGCACTCTGCAGGGATTGAGTGGGCACTATGGGGCACTCTCCATAGTTCCATCACACCATCTGTCTTTCTGTACTACAGAGGGCACTCATGTAGTAGTAACATACTTAGGGGGAAATAACAGGAACAGCTTTGACTCTCATTCCATTGCCTTTGGGTTCTTCTTCTAATAATAATAAAAAAAACATGATTTCCAGAAAATGTGTTTTAAAGGAGACAGACCACTTTTATCCAAACAGGTCAGGAGAGGACAGAAGTCTTCTGACACACACACAAAGAGGTTGTAGCGTTTAGTGAGGGTATAACCTTACCTGATGAATTCCGATTACATCCTCATTTGACTCACTTAAACGGCCACAGAACGTCTCTTAACACCCAGTGAACTAAACACATGGAAGGAGAACTTAGTATAAAAGCTATTATCATATTCATTTCTTTTACACTTCTGAGAACATTGCTTATGGCACCTTACAAATTCCTGTGAATTTCCTTTTTAGTACCTTCGATAGAGGGTGTGAAAGAGAATATGATCAAAATTGATGCTGAAACATCTCCATAGGCAAAGAAAAAAAGTGGGGGGAGCCTGCCTGGAAAATCAGGCCTTAAGGAGAAGTAGCAGAACAGCTTTAGTCTCAGTTTTTGCAGCAGAGTGTCTTTGTAAGTGTTTTATGCAGAAAGGAGTATAGGATATATCCTTAGCTCATTTTGTTAACATGCTGGCTAATTATCCGCTTCAGATAAAAGCTTACAGATATAAAGGCACAACCTAATAACTGATTAGATACTCACTTAAGAAACAACAACAACTGTCTTTTGATTCCATTATTGGCAAAATGCCCATTGAGCACTAGGTGGAAATCTGGATGTAAAGATAGGTTGCATCTGCATGGGTGGGTGAGCCTTGGTTGTTGTCCACCTCTGGTGCATTCTTGACCTGCAGTTCCCATTCATGGCATCCTAGGGTTGCTTGTCATGCAAATAAGGTTAACGGGATTGGTGGAATGGTGTTGACGTGGTCCTGGCTCTTGTTTGTTGATATGTCTGGATATTAGCCACACAGCCCACAATGGAACATAGGAAGCTGCCTTATGTGTACTCGGAGCAGTTTTACGTCTTACACAGTTTTAGCTACGTTGACTGTCAGTGGCTCCCTAGGGTTATTAAATAGGGATTTCCCCAGCTCTATTTGGAGATGCCAGGGACTAAATATTGCCATATGCTGTACCACTGAGCTATGACCCTTTCCCATCATGCATCACATTATTATCACATCACTTCACTCTTTTGAAATAGTAAGTGCATGGCCATTAAAAAGAGTAACGAAAACAATATGAAGGTGGGTTGAAACAGCATGGTATCTCTGCATTTTAAATGTTCACTTCATATGCAAGGAAATGAATTTCTTTGCTCCCTGAAAATTTACATTTTGTGTTGAAAACAGCTCATCTTATCGTCATTAATTACATATGTTTACAATGTGCATATGTTTTTTTGCTGTCCTAGTGCTGTTGGTTGCAGTGTATTTAAAAGTCAGATGAAAGAAAAATGCAAGCAAACAGAGTTTTTTTCCAATGCTTTGATGTCTCTAATGCTCCATCAACTAGCTTATTAAACCTTACACTCTTCGTACTCTGAGCAAAAGCTTGAGTGCTTTACAAGGTGTCTAAAAATATACTGTGATCCTTAAAAATATGATCATATTTATCGGACAAGACAATAAATAATAGATGGTGCTCAAGACCTCTTTTATATTTTATTCACCTCTGCATATAAGTTTAATCAGGGCAGCAGCAGCCTATGGAGTGGCACTGAGCAAAAATAAATAAATAAATAGCCAAGTGGAAGAGGTCCCTTTATTCTGCCTGCATCAAAAGTCAGTTAACACAATAGCATTCAGCTAATATTTGGCTACTAATAGCAAATTAATAAATAATACACAACAAATGATCAGTCAGCAGTTAACTAATGGTAGTGGTCCAGTAGGTCAGAATGTAATCCCTTTTAACAAAGTGTCCCTGATTCTCAAACCCCAGAGCATATTAAAGTAAGATATGATCATCTGAAGACTGCCGTAGAAAGGATGGATGGGAACTAAGGGGTCATCCACACTACTGTTTGTTCTGTGCTTTCTCAGCACGGGTCCGAGAGCTTTTTCGTTTGTCCCTCTTATCTTATCACCTCAGCTCAAACATAATGCTTTTCTGTGGAGACAGTTCATACATTTGGCTGAGGTTCATACACGTGGCAGTCAATATGAGGCTGTTGCTGAATATGGCTGTCCTATATTGTGTCCCCCTAGTAATGTTTAATGAGAGTCACCCCCACATTTCCCTGTGCTTTCTTGTCGCAATCAATGACAGCCAATCATGGGCGGCATAAATCAGACAAAATGTTTCAGAGAAAGGAGAGAGAATTTGACATGGGACCTGCCATTCATGGTGGCAGCTCCATTTCACCCTATGAGAGACTTCCAATGTTGAGTAGACAACTGATGAAAGAATAAGTGTTTGTACCTGCAAGTATGAACCAGCCCTGAGGCATGGTTTTGTCTTCAACGATTTGATCTATGATGCTAGGACGAGGTGGCACCTCGCTGTGCCATCTTCCAGGAAGGAATGGTGATAGAGTAGCCAGATACCATCAATGATCATAGGCAAAATGGCTGAAAACAAATCTAGAGCAGAAATTTCATAGAAAAGGAATGGCGGTTGTTAACTACTATGGAAAATAAGTATACCATGATACTCAATTGAGAAAGGTGGGCCTTTAAAAGGAAGAGGTTTTGTTAAGGAGGATGCATGTTGTCCTTCAACTCTCAATCTCTTCAATGTGTTAACAGGATCCTTGGTTCTATACTATGATCACCAGAAATTGATTGCTCTTTTCCAATAAAAGTAGAACTAACCATAGCATGTTGAAAGAGTGAAATATGAAGTATAAGTTGCAGTTTCTTGTTAGCACTGAAGACACGAATATTTCTAATCATTATTCCACTTTGATACACACACACACACACACACACACACACACACACACACCGTTCTAACAAATTATTAAAGAGGAAATTATACTTGTGAAAATTACTCATGAAAGACTTTTATATTCCAGATTCACCAAACCTTTCAGCAGATGTTTATAAAGACATAGGCTGGCTTATGAAAATGTAATGAACTCTGGTCCATCACATGCATGTATATCACTTGATAATGTGTTGCTTGATAACTGGAATGTGCAAATAGGAAATGTTGCATTTGAAACAGCATTGGCTAATTTTAAATTAGTTAGGTGTGTAATGGCTGTTTCACATTTTATGATACTGTACCCAACAAGTGATGCTATACACATGTGAACCAGCTTTTAACAAATAGTTTTGGTGTGAGTTCTGTGGACCTAGGAGTTGAAAGCATAGGAATGCAAGAGATGCATGTTTCATCCTTTTAAAATGAAGCAATTAGAAAACTTGGCAACCCACAACTCTAAGAGCCCCCCCAAAAAAATATCTAATATAAGAACAACAGTATAGGCTTGTTAATAGGTGTGTGTTCTCCTGTTCTATAGAGAATGAATTAACTGTACTCTATAATTAGATAATTAATACTGTATATTTTAATACAGGAAAGCACACAGAGCTTGAGATAAGTGCTTTCAACATCCATATAAATAAATAAAGTGTCTAAATATTTCAGTTATTTCTGTCACTGGTTTCCCACATACAACATATTGCCCTCATAGCTAAATGTAGGCCTAAGGAGAAAGAAAGGACAATACTTCCTTTATCTCTGTTTCCCTTTCTTAGAATTGTTTCCCTTGTTCAGAGCCATAGCTGTTCTCTTGGGAGCTGCAATGATATCTGAAGAAACATAGAAATGACCCGATAATATTCATTCTGGATATCATAGCAGTAATATCTACATTCGCCTGGGCAAGCGGGTTGAGATGTTTCTCTTTGACACATACCAATCTCGCAAAAGAAGTTGTGGTAGCTATGTGGGTAGCTGGTCAGCCAATCTTTCACCCCAAGATTTCTCTGGAGTTTGGGTTGCCACAGAAATGCTGTGGGGCACTATTCTTCTGGGCCTGAGCACAAATCCTTACATTTATGGTAGTGTGATATGTTAAGGAATAAGGGTAAATACATCTCCAAACTGATTTCAGCTCAGTTACATTGTACATCCGGGTGGTGCTGTGGTCTAAACCACTGAGCCTAGGGCTTGCCGATTGGAAGGTCAGCGGTTCAAACCCCCATGATGGGGTGAGCTCCCGTTGCTCAGTCCCAGTTCCTGCCAACCTAGCAGTTCGAAAGCACGTCAAAGTGCAAGTAGATAAATAGGTACCGCTCCGGCTGGAAGGTAAACGGCGTTTCTGTGCGCTGCTCTGGTTTCACCAGAAGCGGCTTAGTCATGCTGGCCACATGACCCGGAAAAACTGCCTGCGGACAAACATCGACTCTCTCAGCCAGTAAAGCAGGATGAGCGGCGCAACCCCAGAGTCGGCCACAACTGAACCTAACAGTCAGGGGTCCCTTTACCTTTACCTTTTTACATGGCACACATAATTTCTGCTGCTGATTCTCTCCTCCTGTCCCCAAGACTAGTCCTCAAATATACAGCCAAGATGTTCAAGGGTCTGGAAACCAAGGCTTATGAGGAAAGGTTGAGGGAGTTGGGTATGTATAGCCTGGTAAAGAGGTGATTAAGAGGATATATGATAGCCATCTTCGAATAACTAAAGGGCTGTCACATGGAGGGTGGAGCAAGCTTCTTTTCTCCTGTTCTGGAAGGTAGGACTCAATCCAATGGCTTCAAGTTACAAGAAAGGAGTTTCTGACTAAACATCAGGGAAAACCTTCTGATGGTAAGAACCATTTGACAGTGGAACAGACTCCCTCCTTTCTTGGAGGTTTTAAAGAAGGGATTGGATGGCCATCTTGGGATGCTTTAGTCAAGATTCCTTTATTGCAGACAGATGAACTAGATGACCCACGGGGGTCATTTAGAACTCTACAGTTCTAAAATTCTATGAATTAGGGACCAAGTACCGAAAGTACGTGAACTATTGGTACAGAGGTTCAGTGATTTCCATAATCTCTCCCTTTTCTGCAGCCCCATATTACCCACGTGCAATCATTTATTGTGGTGTATGTTGTCCATGCAGCCACTGACATGAACATCCCTGAGGACAATTGCAGAAAGGAAAATAGAGCTATAAAAATGACAGCATGTGCCAATCTTAGGTACCTGTCTAATTGGGGGTGGGGGTGGGGAGATGATCAGAGGATACAATGATTTATCTTCCTGCTAGCAAAACGTCTTCAAAACCAAACTATAGCACTTGCAAAAAAACAAAACAAAAAAACAAAAAAAGAGAGAGCAGCCTCAAGCTGGTTTTTGATGTAACTGAAACAGTTTGGAGAACTCTCACCGTACACAGAAAAAGGGACCAAGGAATCCTTACTATGTCGTGACACTGCACCAAGACCCTCACACAAGCCAGCCATCCTGCTGTGGATTGTGGCCTAAAATAAACCTTAAAAGTGGTTCAAACTTTAAATCCCTTATTTTCTTTTCAAACTAAAGTGATAGCTTCTTCTCCCTCTTGGCTTAACCCAACTGCAAGTCTTTCATTCTTCTTGAATGATGTTCCCAAACAAAACTGGCTCACTGGAGTAAGAAGGAGCAGGTTTAGAGGATGCCAACCACTGCTCCCCCCTCCCTCTTTTCCTATGGCAGTGTAAGGATGTGCAGAGCTTTTAATCCCATATCTCTGGATAGGATTCAGCAGGCTTAGCCTGACTTTTCAAGCAACACTAAATACCATTTCAAGTACAGCATTCTTGCAAGGGCTGTAACATTTACCTGTTTTGCTATTTTCCCCATTTTGACATATCAACAGGTTTGCCAACAATTGCTGATTATTATTTTTTTAGTAGTTGTTAATGATGATTATATAAGGTTATTAAGGATGGTCACATTCTGCAGTCTTTTAGTAAATCTATGCAGTCATCTCAGATGGTGGGGGGGCTGCATTTATAACTCCAAAGGCAGCCTCTGGGTCAATGCATGAAAACTCTGAGGTCAAGATGTTGTCAGTAATGAGATCAAAAGTTCACATAGCCCTTTGTACAACACAGGAGAATTCTTCTGTTTCCTCTGGTGCTGTATAATGCTAATTTTCCTAGCAGAAAGCTGTTGCAGGGCATTTCAAATAAAACATCAGTCCAACGCGGATTCACATTTATTGCTTGAGTGGAATGTTTGAGGGTTGATGTGGCTGAATTGCTAAAGACATTACAAGCACCAATGGTTATATTTCATTTAAGAGGAAAGAGTTAATTGCACATTTTTTCTTTCAAAAATGAGATTTTGAGTTTAATCCTTCCCTGACTATTGGAATGTTGTTATTAGTATTACTAACAATAAAGCTTGTTCCAACAAGCAAAAGTGAGTGAAATATTCTCTCTTATTCAAGAAGGCGCAATTGTATTGATTAAGGCAAAGCAAACATTTATGTGTGGATTTGACCCTTGTAAGTCCAGAGACCTGAATTTCCCATTTCATTGGTGCCAATAAGGATTAGAAATTATTGTCAAGAACCTAACTAGGATTGTGGGTTCGAGAGCAGGGATCAAAAGAACCAATTCTGAGAAAGTTAAACTCACACAGGATAACCTTTTTTGACCTCCCCAATGCAAAATTTGATAGAAACAATTGATTCCTCCACCATTACCACTTAGCACTTCTGGGGATGGTTCTGAACGATCAGGAATCAATGCTACTGCTTATAATAAGGTACCACTCCTACATAAGTTTTACATGCTTAGCTAGTTTTAATGAAACCATCTGTACGTATACTTTCATGGGATGACTAGGAAGAACATTGGATAAGCGCTAATTATCACTGCCCAGGGTGTTGGATGCTAAGGAAACTGCTTCATGGTGTAAGAAGTCAAAGCTTGAATCTTGTACCACGTCAGGAAGCAAATGATCAGGAGCAAAAGCTATTCTGTCAGGCCAGAGCAGAGGGAGAAGGGGGACTGCAGAGCCCCCTCTGTCAGCTCAGCTGCGTAACCAGCCCCTCTCTCGGCTGTTGTCTAGCAGCAATTCTTCTGTAGCTGAGCAGATGTAGAGACAGGTCCTGTCCATTTGCTCACGTGAGATGCCATAGGCTTAAGTCTCCTCCATTTTTTGAACACTTCCCATCCCAGCAGGTCATTGTGGGAACTAGTGTTTGAGTTTGTTCCCCTTCCTCTTCCATGTCAAGACTTTTAGAGTATAAAGCTCAGGGCAGGGACTGTCTTGTTGAGAATTGTAAGCTGCTCAAGCAACCTTTTTAGATTTTAAAAAGCCATGGCAATTGAGAGTGCGACTGCTTTGTATACAGAAGGTCCCGCTTTCAACCTCTGCCATCTCCAGGTAGGGCTGAGAGAGACCCCAGTCTAAAACATTGGAGAGCTGCTGCCAGCCAGTGCAGACAATACTGTGTTAGTTGAACCAGTGGTGTGACTCAGTATAACACACTTTCCCACGTTGTACTATTTCTAAGAAGTCCTTGAACTAGGCAGGGGAGCCAAATCAAGAGGGGCAGGTTGACTTCTTGCCTGCTCTGTACTTGATCCTGCCTGGCTGTTGCTACAGTAGGTCATTGCATTTTTTAAAAAAGCATGCATATTAAATGTAAAAAATGCATTTAACGTTTAGTTTGTTCTTAAGAAAATTAAATAAGGCAGGATTCTCTCCAAAGAAAAAGCACCCATGACTCTTTCTTAGAGTTATACGACCCACACCTCTACATTAAACCCGTATCTGTTCTATTTTTATTTCTTCAATAGTGGCATAGTGTAAAAATATTGTGTTCTCTTTTCTTTTCTTTTCTTTCTTTTTCTTTTAAACCAAACTCGACTCCTTGTTAAAACAAACCCAGAAGGGTACACATATGATAGAGATTGAGGATTAAGCTATAATTAAAGTCAATATCATTGCCCATCCCTGCTTTGCCAAGTAATATATATTTCAGTCTGCGCACTTTGGGGATTTCTCTCCGTGAGGCCTGCTCCTGCCCAAATCAGTGTGTCTTTCCCTTTGATATTCCCACAGTGTTCACATATACCCTCAAACACACACAGCTCAGGGTAATATGTCTCTAATGCGATGAAATCAATGGGAACACAGCCTTTTTTGCCTGACAGTATTGTCAGGCTGTATTATCTGGTTTAGGCTGTGGCTTCAGTTCATAGCAGTCGTCAGTTAAATTTCCCTTTCTGAAGCTGAGCAAAGTGTGGTAATGTCACAGCCACAGGCGACTGCTGCTCATAGGATGGTTTACTGGTAGAGTTTAGCCTCCTGGCTTGTCACAGTGTATATATCTCAGGGTCTTCTTTTCCTTCGTAGTCAGAGGTTTCCAAGAATGTTGCCTGGAGCAGTCATGGGATGCAAAAAAAGAGAGATTTTTGTTCTGCACTTAGCAACATTACCACACTTCACACTCGCTTTCTGATAAGGGGAAATTTAACTGACTGCTCTGAACTAGATATACCAGATAATACGCTCTGACAGTGCTGTGGATAAAGGCTGGCAAACCTACTAATTTATATTTCATTATCCCTGCACTCAGCTTAATCTGTTATCTTTTGCTAAACATTACAAAGATCACAACGAGGGCTGAACCCAAAGGGGAGAAAACAGGACCACAGTTACCTCAGAAGACGGGGTTTCAAGGAGCTTGATGGCAGAGTTTGGATACTAGCCCTTCAGAATGAAAGCGTGTGACAACATAGACCTATAAAGGCATTAAATTAAGCCCTTGAAGAGGGCCAGGGGGAATGAGCTCCACCTTCTCTGACACCCTTTTCGCAGCCTTCCAACTTGTGGAAGGTGGCTGCTGGAAGTACGAGGCCTCCTGGATGTGTGGAGGCTCCCCATGTCTTCAAGAACCCCAATTATGCAGAGTCCCCATGGATACAAAATGTTCCCTGTTTCAGAATGTCACCTTCACAAGGCAACAGAAATAGTGATCAAGGAAGGTGGGACTGATGCACTCACCTGCGCTGCCTCCCTCACATGTTGACCCGTGAAGAGGACTTGTAAGTTTGACAAACAAGCATGATTCTGGATTATCCCCTCATCTAGGTGGAATCAGGGTTATTTTTCTAGTTTACATTAAGCATCCCTTTATATAGGCCCAGGATAGTTTACATGGGGTTTCAGGAAGAAATGGCCAGTGAGCCAGTCTGTTGCTGAAAATGCTTGCAAGCTTTCCTAATGCCAACTTAAGCCTTCTCTTGTCCTAATGCTTTTGTCCGTGGGAGACTGCTCTTTGCTCCAATTTAGCACTAAAGAGTGGATTTTCCTTGGTAAAGGAATGGGGTAAGGGGCGAACCACTCAGACCCATGCTTTCTAGACACAGGAAAAGCGGAAGTGTGGATGAACCCTCTACTTTACCAATGTAACAACATCATGTGCCCTCAGACCATTAGCAGGTAGAAGTGGCATCACCTGTGATTTCAAAGGCAGACTTTAGAAAGTGTTAGCTAATGTATCTGGATCAGTACCGCAGGTCAGTTTCCAGAATCTTGTAGTTGGGTCACTAGGCTGCAAATGCTGTGTAATGGGGACTATGGGGAACAACAGAGAGGAAGGAAGAGTAGGACTTCTTGGTGAAGGGTTGTGGCAACAGATGTGTCATAAAAACATTACCTAGACTCCTTTATACGCCTAATAAAGACACATCAATGAAGCCCCAAAGCTCAAGCATAAGAACTAGAATACGGACATGATAATATTGGGTGGTAGGCAGTGGGAGCCATAGTTAAAAAAGAAAAGCACTAGTTAGTAGCCATAAGTAAGTCTTTTTCAGTTTATGGAAAATACTTGTAGCTCTTTGAACATAAATCTGCCATTTTGACCTTCAAGAACCCGTCTTAGCTCTTTAGTGGCTAAGTAATTAAACAACCCTTCTTTTCTTTTCTTGCCTTGATTTCTAATTTATTTACATTGACAGACCCTCATGCAACATCAGTCCTAGTTTCTGAAAAAGATCAAAATATGATTGACTGCAATTGTCTTGGCTTCAGATCAGATTACCCTACAAAGACTGGCCTGGCTTAGGTTTTCAGTGATTTATCGATTGCCAGATCTCAAGGTTTGTTTCCATGGTTGGAATATTGCTTTCTTGAATTCCCTGTTTAAAAGAGTGTTCTCCCACTATGGGAAACTCAAATTTATCCTTCCTCTGTCATAGTAAAGTTCCCTTACTCAGTCATGGGCCACAGCCCTAGACACCCACAGCATGGAGGTGAAGAACAAAAGCATACATAATGGGAGACATTTTTGAAGATTTATATTAAACCAGTCACCCAGAAGTAGTCCATGTCAGATGGCAAGGTGCTTGGCTGCAGTTTAAATATTTACAGCATATACAGATTTATACACAATTATCTGGCACACATGGTATTGTCTAGAATTGTAGATATAGCTTCATGTGGAATCTGGAATAAATTGCTCAAGGTTAATGTTTTAAAAGTGTACTTACATCCACATCCTAAGGCTTCGTCTCAACATATCTGCAACGTCAGAGTACCATTCCTGTAGTACCTATATTCTGACATGGTTTGTGCCATTTCATTGGTGCTGTAACAGCCACACACTTATCCCACCTTAGGACAAGGTAGCCAGTCATAGGTTGTGTATACACTAACCCGTTTTTAGCACAAAAATGTAGTTTTCCCCACTCAGGAATCATTAATGCCACACAAAGTGCTGCATTTTGCCACGTCAGTTTTAGTCAATATAGTATTCAAAATACTTTAGTATGATACAGGCACAAGCAACTTCCTCTTGTTTTGGGAATATTTGCATGGAAAGTGATGTGATGCTAAACACCACCTGTGGGGAAAAGCTGTAGTCAAATAGCACAAGCACACCCACTCAGCTCACACATTGCTCCATAAATACATTACTTGGAACATTAGCTTTCCAAAGAAGGCCCTGGATACATTGAATTAAAAAATGGAGCATTCTAGTCTTAAACCTGAAAAGAAAATAGAAGAGGGTATCTGAGTTAAGTGTATAGAATACCACATAAAACCCTTTTATGTTCAGAGTCAGTCATCAAAGCTTTATTTAACAAGTTTCTGTGTGAATTTGAGGAATCTCTGAGACTGCATTTTGATCCTCTGCTTTTAAAATTTTTATTAATGTTGCTATCTCATGTAATATTCCTTTGCTCAGTATTTCTAAAAACACACATATAATTCGGGCTTTAAAAAAAAGTAGCACTGTTCCTGAGTAAGAGACGATGGTCTTGTACACAACAAGTGGTGGTGCCAGAACTTCCCCCTTATGCACTGCTCAGACTGTGAACACAGGGCTGCTTCTCAGAATGGCCACATTAGTAAAAAAGACTAGCATATTGTACCAGTTGTGAATGGTATATGCATCTCACAAGTGAAATGCTTCCCTTTAAAATACATAAAGATAGGACCCAGTTCTCCCTCTCCTGGTGGCCAGTCCAGTGTACAGTATTCAAAAGTTTAAAAGCTACATTTGAAACAAGAGTGGCCTTCTTGTTGACACAGCACACTTGTACTGTGTGCATATATGTCTATACTCAAGTACTGTACAAAATATCTCATGAATGTTACTTTTTTAAAGATGTGGCTTCCATAAAATATGCATTGATTTTACCCTTTTAAAGTGGGATTTTCATGAAGCTCTTAATGGAGATATATCTAATTCTCTTGTTTATGCAGTTGGGTCAAAGTTGGGCAGATAGACAACCAGAGGCCTTTCTCCTGGGTATGGTCGGCCAATTGGTGTCAAAGAAGGACAGAACCTTTTTTATGTATGCTACAGCAGCAGCAAGAATACTCATCGCAAAGCATTGGAAGACGCAAGATCTACCCAGCTTGGAAGAATGGCAGACGCAAGTAATAGACTATATGGAACTGGCTGAAATGACCGGCAGAATTCGAGATCAAGGAGAAGAGCAGGTGGAAGAGAACTGGAAGAAGTTTAAAGTCTATCTACAAAAACACTGTAAAACTTTTGAATGTTGAGGACATTGAAAAGGAAAAGAAGGGGTTCTAGTGACTAAGTTAAATAAGAGTACAAAGGGAGGGATTAAGAATGAAAATGAATAAAGAATGATCTTGCTGAATTAATTACCACATGGAATACAAGATCGGGAGGCGGGTGGAAGTAAGGAAAATAAGGCTTTGAAGGTTATAATCGGAAAGTGAGTTTTTTCTTATGCTAAAATTTTCTTTTTCTCTTCTTTTTTGTCTATGTTCTTTTTTTTTCTTTGTAATATTTGTGGATTTTTATGTTGGACTGGAAAATTTTCTTTTTTGTTCTTTTTTTGTGTAAAACTCAATAAAATATTATATATATATATATAAAAAACAAAGTTGGGCAGCTAGGGCTGGGCAGATCTGAGCATGAGTTTCCACTCAGGTACAAAAATGTGTTGCATGACTTTGGGGGGGGGGGTAAAACCAAGAGTCTGATTTGCAGTTTTATGTGTTTTTATCTTACGTTGGTCTACTATATCTGAGAGTATATGTGTACCCTCTACATCTGCAGTTGTCTTACTGCCTATCTGCTTTGTTTTATTTATGTATGGAGGTGCTTTTATCTTATGCTGGTCTATGACTGTAATAAAGATTTGGATTGGATTGACTTTGGGGGAGTTTCTGCCGTGAAGATAAGAAGGGAGGGGTCCTCATGGAAGAAGGTTAAGATATTGATATAGGAATTAAAAAGATTACCAGTGTAATATTCTTTTAAAAAGGGGGAAAATGAGCTATTCTTCGGGACTTACTTTGTTCCTATTTAATAAACTGGATATGATATACCATCTTAGCTGTGAAATGTTTGTGTTCTAGTTCCCAAATTTTTATTTCACTGAATAACTTTCAGTCTCTTTTATGATACATTAATGGAATGGAATGTAGCATTATATTCTGCTACAACAGGGAAGGGGAACTTTTGGCTTTCCAGAAGCTGAACTATGACTCCCGTCGTCCTTGAACATTGGCCATACTGGTGGGAGCTGATGGTCAAATGGCTAGTGTGGTCCAAGAGCATCTCATAGGATCCCTTTCTCTTAACTTCCACTGTTCAAAGGTCCTCCAGACACAAAATGTTTATTTATACTTTAGCAAATGTTAACTCTTTAAGCAGTTTACAAGAAATATTAAAATTATCTGTTAAAGCAGTTAAAACAATTACAAACATTTAAAGATAATTAAAAATTAACACTAAAACTGATTAAGACACATCAATACCCAAGTGTCTAGACAAAGTTTTAACCAGGTGCCAAAAAGGGTATAACTATGGTACTAAAATTATTTTTTTAAAGCTCTAATGACACACTGCCAACATCTATCATAAATATATCCTGTTTATTTCATCAGATTAAACAGGAAAAAAATTGGTAGATTGAGTGTTTAAATTGCCCTAAGGTTAAAAAAAAATCCCCTCTTGGCAAGCTGATGCTGTTGCCTTCAGCCTCAACAGATATTTGAATGGGAAAAAAATGAGGGGGGTCTTAATTTGATTTTAACTGTTCATAAAAAGCAAAAGGTTAAATAATGCTAAATCAAGAAATGTTACATCAAATTACCAAAGAGGAACAAAAAAGAAAGAAAATTAAATCTAATTTTGCAACCGGGAAAGTAGGGAAGAAAATAGTATTTTATTTAAGTCTTCCTGTAACAATATGTGTTTTTAGAATGATGAACGTATTTGACATGTGTAGTAAAATTTAACTTTGACACCAAGATTTGCCGTCCAGGTTAAATAGAAAGTGATTAAAACAACTATGTCATCCTTCTGCACCTGGTTTGTGGCAAATTCTCTGTACTGTTTGTGAGGATGATGCAGAACACCAAGATATCTCAAAATGAGAGAGTTTATCCCAGTTTACTCTTTTGGAGATCTGTTTAGGCTCATAGGGCATCCAACTAACCATATTATCAGTGCTAGCTCAACATTTTTAGTCATATCAGAACCTGATTCCACCCATTCCTTTATTGTATCTACACTTATTTTGTTAATTTCATCAGGACACTTATTTACATAAATTCACAGGCTCCATATTGTTCAGAACACAAGAAACCCGCAAAAAGGACCTGAGTGCAACAACAACAACAACAATTTATTATTTATACCCCGCCCATCTGGCTGGGCTTCCCCAGCCACTCTGGGCGGCTTCCAAAAAAATATTAAAATACTGTAATACATCAAACATTAAAAGCTTCCCTAAACAGGGCTGCCTTCAGATGTCTTCTAAAAGTCTGGTAGTTGTCGTTCTCTTTGACATCTGGTGGGAGGGCGTTCCACAGGGAGGGCACCACTACCGAGAAGGCCCTCTGCCTGGTTCCCTGTAACTTGGCTTCTCGCAGTGAGGGAACCGCCAGAAGGCCCTCGGTGCTGGATCTCAGTCTCTGGGTAGAACGACACTCTCTTCTTCATTCCTAACTATCCCTAATGTAGAATTTGCTTCTTCTTATTTCCCACACAGCTGCCACACTTTACTCTAGTTTACATTTGCCCGCCCACCCACTTTGGAGAGATACTGTTGGGAGGACCTCACAATCTCTTTTTGCTTTAGCCATCTTGAACAATTTGGACAAGTATTTTGCACAAAAATGCTAATGCCAATGACTCCAAATCCTTGCCTGGCTTGGAGCAAGTCACATATTTCTTTGTTTTGTGCTGTTTTGTGCAAATCGGGTATATATAAAAAACTTGCGTTTCAAAAAATTAAATGAAAATAAAAAGATGTCCGTGCATAAATAAACAAATACCTGTGTGCATGCCCACATTGGGCCCCAGGTTTTCAAAACTTATGGGATTTATGGTGGTGCTAATTGAGGGGAGGGGACAACACATGATGCAAATATATCCCATCAAGCACAAGCCGCTAGCGTGGATGGGAAGCATTACGATAGATTTCATAGGTATAAAATTGAAAATGCATGTGTATGGATAACGGGATACAAATGCACACATAGAAACAGTGACCCATGCACACAGTAATGCTTAGTGTGGAGACAGCCTCTGTTAAACTAGCAAGCTGATAGTTACACCCTCCTTTTTCTCAAAAGGAAGAGTTTGTTTGCTTGTTCTTCTGGAAAGGTATGGGGGTGACAGGGAAAGAGTACACACTTTATCCATTGAGGTTGTGATGCGCTTTCCTTGAGAACGTGTTTTGAAAAACTCATTTGTTGTTCTTGCGTATACACAAGAAAAGCGCAACAAAACCTCAGGGGGTTTTTTACACCAGTTGAGGATAGTTTACTTATCAGGATTTTTAAGATCACCCAGTTGGGTTTCAGTGCTGTGAACAGCATTCTCTCTCCATGAGTAGCAGAAAAAGAATAAATTATGCAAAATAAGCATGCAAATTCTTAGGATATGCATGATTTATGCAAACCATGGAATTCACATCCTGTTGGTGCAGAATTTTGATTTACAGTATTTATTTTTATAGGTAGAGAGCACATGGCGCCCTTCCCATCCAGTTTGCTCAGCTCATGAAAGTCCCACAGTTATGATGGTAGCATTTTGGACTGCTGGGGACAGGTATTTTAAAATACATTCTGCCATGTCTTGTGGAGCACTGGCCTCTCAGCACCAACCACAGCCAAGAATGGGCAGCAATGGCATGGGCAGCCTCTACAGAAAGATGACTCTGTGCATCACTGTATGTTACAGCAGTAACCTGGAAAACCATGACAAGTGGGCCATTTCAAGCTTCCTCCTTGTAAGGTTAATTGCCTAAACTGAACCTTAAAGATTTCCCCACAGAACTTGTCTGTTATGTTCCCTTGAATGTCTTCCTTCCATCCTTCCCTTGCTTACTTCTTTTATTTATTCACATTAACTATATGCTGACTCCTTTACCCATAGCAGTTCACATAAACCACAAAAGCATCAAAACACATTATTAAACCATCAATTAAATTAGATCATCTTAATTCTTCCTCTAAGGAGTAGACTTGCATCCATCAGACTGATTTATGTATGACTACACTAGGCACCTTACAGAAGCAGTGGGCTTGCTTAGCTTTTGTAGTATAACTATATTATGAGCCATAGATTAGATTAGATTAGATTAGATTAGAATGTGGTGCCTTGCGGACATTGTGGACTACAACTTCCATTAAGACCAACATGCATGGCCAAACATCAGGGATGATGTGAGTTGTAGTCCTCATCACCAGGAAGGCTATACATTGGCTACCCCTAGTGTACACCATGTCTTGGACATAGCTTTCCCAGTTACAGATAGTGTGTATCTGAAGAAGTGTGCATGCACACGAAAGCTCATACCTAGAACTAACTCAGTTGGTCTTTAAGGTGCTACTGGAAGGAATTTTTTTATAGCTTTCCCATTCAGCTTTATCACATTCTCACCATTCCATTTTTTAAATAAAAAAAACCCCTCCATTTTTGATAGTTGATCAGAATAAATATTACAATGCTTTCTTCAGAAGAGGACGTTGGGGGGGAAAGGGGAAGCCAGTTTGGACCTGGCGTGTTGGGAATGGGAAAAGAAGGAAGCTGATGCTCAAGAGGGACTGTGGGGTGAGATGTAGTCAGCCCCTAAACCATGTACTGCTCTCTCTGTATAAAAGCATGTTTTCCACCCTTTTAATGCACAGAAGAAAAAAGAACAAGTCATTCACATGGAAATGGAATAGATCCCTGTGGTGATTAAAAACTCCTGTAGAATGATACATATTTAATGACTAGATAAAGGGGGAGGATGCACTTACAGTGGAAATGAGCTAAATAACAGATTATATTTGGGATTTACGTACAGGGAAAGAGAACTTGTATTTAAAAACAGAGGGTTATTAAATTGCTAAATACAAAGACAAGAATGATGGAAGAGCTAGAGGCATGTCTGCATAAGGAAACCTGTGAAATTATAGACATAACTAAAACCTGCCTGGAAAACCACAATTAAGGAATATTCATGTCTTAAAAGGAATAGTTTAAAATAGGAATGCTAAAAAAGGAGGCCACTAGTTTATGAATTTTGGATCTTCAAGTCATTAAATTTCTATCTGCCAGTACACTTGACTTGCAAGATGTGAAACAACGGCTGTGTGTAGATATCCATTATCAGTCCAAAAGAGGGCTCAGCTGGAAAGAACCCTATCACTACCATGCCCAGTTTTAAGAGGGCAAATTCAGGTTGCAATGATTAAACTGAAACCCTAAGCAAGTCCGCTCAGAAGTAAATCCTACTGAATTCAGTGGACCTTACTCCCAGGTACGGCGTTAGAATTACAGCCTTAATTGATTCACATAACAGGATTTATATACAGTGGTACCTTGGGTTAAGTACTTAATTTGTTCCGGAGGTCCGTTCTTAACCTGAAACTGTTCTTAACCTGAAGCACCACTTTAGCTAATGGGGCCTCCCACTGCCACCATGCTGCCGGAGCACGATTTCTGTTCTCATCCTGAAGCAAAGTTCTTAACCCGAGGTAATATTTCTGGGTTAGTGGAGTCTGTAACCTGAAGCGTATGTAACCCGAGGTACCACTGTACTGCTTAGCTATCAACAGCAAAAAATGTTCACAATTGTAGCATATGAATGAACATGCTTCCTGTCTCTTGTCTCAGAATGCTGGAATGGTAGCTTAGTGTCAGGGAACTGACATCAAAGCGAGAGGCGGAGGCAGGGCTCCAGAGTGATGCCGGAGAGGGAACCAGCAGGGGGGAAGGAATTCAGCGTGACACCAATAGAGAGGAGAGGGAGATGGAGGAATTGGCCACAGGGCTCCAAGACCCTTCAACCGAAACTAGCGGAGAGAGCGCTGGCACGCCCCTGCCTTCCCCTTACTTGCGCAGACACGTTCCGCGCAGGGAACATAGGAGGAGACTTGGGGTCAAACAGCTTTTATGCTGGAAGAGATTCAAGGAATGCCCACTGACAGATTCTGCAAGTGACTAACAGGTCACGGAGGGCGAGCTCTAACCCTAAACATGGTTGAGCAAACAAGCTAACTAAACTGAAGGCAATTTACGCACAAGTAACCCCCTCACAACCATTACACTTAGCAATGGGCTTCCCCAGCTTCTGCTGCTCTTCTTTCTCACTTTAGTAAAAGTATGAAACCTTCAAGTAAAAATATGCACATGAAACAGTGGATGCAGGAAGTTACATCAAGATGTCCAATTCGTACGTCTCCTAGCTGAAATGAGACATACCATGGCTGCATGCCACAAAAGGTTCATACACTCCATTTACTCATCCTTTGAAAGCAGGAATCAAGTTAAATTAAGTCTTTATGACGCATGACACAAACATTAGAGAATTGACTGTGTTAGTCTGTTGCAGGAAACAACAGTCTTGTGATATTATGAAAATGAATGAATGTATTGTGGCATAAGCTTTCATGGGCCAGATGAACAATTCATATTGTATAATCATTTGTCAGACCATTTGCACAGCTCAGAGAACAAACCCTTAGACACAACAAATTATCAGTGTCATCCCAAGGTGAAGCCCTAAACCAGGCCTTATTATGTGTGAACCACAAGTTAATTGCCAAGTAGTCTCACACTGGATTTGCCATCACACCTCTTGCCCTAGACAAAAACAAGCAGTTCAGCATAAACTGAACTGCTACTATCAGAAGAGCATGCACCATCTTGTTTTCCCCTTTGCCTGTGGGTAATAAAACCAAATAATTATTTTTTAAAAAAAAATAATTTTTATTAACCAGCCAATCAAATCAAATTAAATCACATCACATAAATTCCGAATTACAAAGCCGAATTTTGAATTTTGTTGGGGGGACCCATATTTCAAGATCCGAAGGGGGATTCTGATCATCTTCTTGCTACTGCGTTAATGTCCAAATCAGTCCAAATCAATCCAAACAGAGTTCATAATTCTATCCAGTCTTATCTTGCTGTTTCCACATCACACCTTGTTCATATATTTTCTCTTTTTTCTTTATGATCTCTTCTGATAGTCTCCTTAAGCCGATAAACACCAATAATAATCCTGTGTGAATTTTTCCATTTTTCGAATCCTCAAATCGAGATGGTTTCCATATATCATTGCCTTCATAGATAACATCGCTCTTTCCATCATTAATCTCGCAAAACTGTTGCTCTTAAGTCCCACTGAGGAGTTTCACCCACATTATAAAAACAGCTCTATTTCTCTATTTCTCCTCTCAGACTTAAGTCCTCCGACAGAACTTCCCAATATGGCGATGGCATTTTTAACTGCGTCATTCCAAAGCTCTTATACATTCCACGCTCTTCTTAAAACATGCTTTGGTTCGAAAGTTTATCTCCACACAGCCTTAAATCCACAGCTTAAGTCCTTAAAATGACATTTCCGACTCGTGAGGGGAGGGGATTCTTGTTTAATCACATAAGGAAAGAAAGGAAAGTTTTTTTCCCCCTCCCCCATCAGTCATTTGCCATACCGAGTCTTGGCGTATCTTCTCATGATTTCTCTTGTTCCTCCGACTCGTCTTGTTTTATCAGAGATCTCTTCTGTTAGCAGTCTTTACTCCCCCTTCTTCCTTGAGATATGTGCATTCGCTTCATCCAAATTGTTTCTTTTGAAGTTCTTGCAGCTAGTGGCGCAGATCAGGGACGGTGTCCAGGAGCACCGGAATCCCACAGAAGGGCTTTGTGCCTAGTGCCCCCATCCCCACAAATTCGGGGGTGGTATAGGGCACAGCAGGCAAGGCGGTCCCCACCACCATCCTGGGGGGGGGGTAGGGAGGCTAATTACTCCCATCATAGCCTCCAAATTACCTCGTGCGGGTCGGAGAGATGTTATTGACAGCCATCTTCCGATGCACCAAATAATTAAAGGTCCAGGTGGTGATATCTGGCTAAGACATACTGAGAGGAGACCCACTGAAATCAAATGGGCTTGATTTCAATAGGTCTACTCTGAATATGACTTGGATCCCAGCGCTGTGTGCCAGATCCAGCTGGATCCCAAACTGAATCAGGCCAGGTCAACCTGTCGTTTGACCAGATCAGGTGGAGCAAACCCTGGATTATCCTGGGTCAGATCAAAGTCACTCAGGACAATCCAGGGTGGTCAAAAGTGTGAGGAGGGTGACAGTAAGAGGGGAGAAAGAAACTCGCAGAGACTGCTTGTTTCTCCTTCTCACACTGTCGACCAGATAACTGCAAAGCTCCAAAATTTGCACTGTCGTGCACTGCTCTGTTGGATATGATTCTAGAAAAGCTTTGTATTCTGGAATGCAGCTTTTACAGGGAGAAAGAAGAGTCAAGAAATGCATAACAATGAGAGCTAGTATAGCAGGAGTGGGGAACTTCAGGTTTGGGGGCCAAATGCAGCCCTCTATGTGGCATTCTTCTGCCAGCCCTATCTATTCAAATGAGCACATGCAAGGATAGCATTTATTTTCATTTATTGTTTACAGAAATTGTGTGTGTGTGTGAACACCTACTTCTATTTTAATCACCTCAGCAAGTCTTTTTTACAGTGAGTAGGAAACATGAAATTAAAATCCAAGGAAGTGTTTCTAAATAATAAATGTGTTCACATTTGGGGATTGTTTCAGGTTTATTATAAAACTCCACAAAACAGTAAAAGTAAAACCTGAAGTTGGAATTAGCTAGTTATAATTAGCCCCCAATAGCTTTTAAGATAGAAAGTTCCTGCTCCAGGGGGGGTCAGTGAGAGAGAGGTGAGGAGGGAATATCAGGAAAGATAGCTGAAGGATTTTTTAAAAAGCAAGCTGGGTTATTAAAAACCTGCGCAAGATTTGTTGAACTGCTACTGCTTCCAGTTAGCAGTCTTGGAGCTAAAATTTAGAGAGTGGAAACTAGCATTTCCCCTCATTTAAGATGGCTCGGATGTTCCTTTAAAATAAAGCGGCATTCTTTAAAACAAAGGATATCTGACCATCTCGCTCTGCGTTTTAAAATAACCACCACTGTTTAATTTTTACTTATTTAGTCTTTTATATTTTCATTCTTCAGAATTACATTTTGAAGTTTAGGGTGTGTTTACGGATGAAGAAATGATGTCTTCCATCCCTCCTCAGTGCTCAGCAAATTAACACAGCACTCCCCCTGCAAATAGGTTACCTTTCACATACTGATCAATAAAGCATGCTGGAAATATGTTTTCACCTCAGCTAACACCCCTCATTTTGAGTACAAGAGAGCAGAAACAGGCAGTTCTGTTGGGGAGGAGTGCAGTGGCGGACCTTGGGGTCTCAAATTTCAGTGGTGCCCTGTACAATGTCAAAGTTCAGCATCCCTCAACCAATTGCTCTCCATTCTAAATCCTAGTTGCAGCACCTACAGTGGCGCCCCTGGGTCTCTGCGCCCAATTTGACTGAACCAGCCGCACTCCCCTAAATCCATCTCTGAAGAATGGAATGAAACTCTCCTCCATCGAGACTCTAGAACAGATTGCAAAAACGGGGATAGCTTCTGTTATTCTGTCTAGGTGGGCACAGTCATGCCTAGCGTACCCATGCCTCTCTCCATGAGTCTGAAGGCCTCTGAAACAGCAAGGAGTTGGTGTTTTTCGTTTTGTTTTTTAACTGAACTTTCACTGCATCTGATAATTAATGTCACAGGACATGATTGTGATGCTCTAGCCCATGGGTAGGCAAACTAAGGCCCGGGGGTCAGATCCAGCCCAATTGCCTTCTAAACCCAGCCAGCGTATTTTTACATGAGTAGAATGTGTCCTTTTATTTAAAATTCATCTCTGGGTTATTTGTGAGGCATAGGAATTCATTCATTTTTTTCCTCCAAAAATATAGTCCGCCCGCCCCCGCCCCCCACAAGGACTGAGGGACAGTGGACCGGCCCCCTGACCCCTGCTGTAGCCCACCTCAGACTCTGGGACTTTGCTTCCTATTACTGATGGCCTCCAATGCAATGAGGGGTCATTAAACAGGAATGTCTTGGGGCAATCTAGGGCTCAGTGTCCCATGCATGTGACATCCAATGGAGAAAGCAAATACAACTTTCACGGTACTTTCATTGTCAGGGGCCACAGTCTGGATATGTCCCCAAGATGCATTAGATTTTCATCTGAAAGCCATGGCAAGAATAGGGAGCCATTCTTCCTTACATGGAAGGCCTCCTTTTTTTTTCTGGAGTGGGACCAGAACCCGCTATCCACTCTATAAATATTTCTGCCTCTGCTGGAAGCTGGTAAAGGTAAAGGTACCCCTGCCCGTACGGGCCAGTCTTGACAGACTCTGGGGTTGTGCGCCCATCTCACTCAAGAGGCCAGGGGCCAGCGCTGTCCGGAGACACTTCCGGGTCACGTGGCCAGTGTGACATCGCTGCTCTGGCGAGCCAGAGCCGCACACGGAAACGCCGTTTACCTTCCCGCTGGTAAGCGGTCCCTATTTATCTACTTGCACCCGGAGGTGCTTTCGAACTGCTAGGTTGGCAGGCGCTGGGACCGAGCAGCGGGAGCGCACCCCGCCGCAGGGATTCGAACCGCCGACCTTTCGAACGGCAAGTCCTAGGTGCTGAGGCTTTAACCCACAGCGCCACCTGCGTCCCGCTGGAAGCTGTTAGTACGTACCAAAATATTATCCCACATTTCCCCCCATCCATTCACCATCTATTAATCAGAAACAAATTGTATTTGAATATTGTGGGATGTAACCCACCGGGAGCAATCAAATACAACATTCCTTGTTTTGCTAGAGTGGACATGCAAGGGAATGTTTGGTCCAGCCACTCGAAACTTCCTGTTCCTCCTGACCTGGAGAATCTTTTCTTGAATGTGACTAGTGGGTGGGCGTGACCTTTCCAGACTTGGTTAAAGGCCAAGGCATACTGCCACTTCCCCTCCTTTTCCATCGTCCTTTCATCCTGCAAACTTCCCAGACTGCTAACTGCAGTCACTAGGTCAACCCACATATGGGGTAAACCTGTTTGTATATGCTTGTAACTTTAAGCCTTAAGCCTGCCTTCAGGGATCACACTGTGCTCTGCCTGGTCGTGAGTAAACTTTCTTTTTATCGCTTATGAATAAGACTGCGGTATCTTTATTCTTTTCGGAGGGATTCAAGGGGTCTTACCAGGAAAATATTAGAACACATTTCAATCTGGACAAGACAGATTGAATTGTGTATTGTGTTAAGAAACTGACACGAGTTTGCAACTAGTTTTCTGCTGTGTAAAGGAAAATGCACTCTGCTAAGTAAAGGAACTTGCTAACGCAAGTTAGGAAGGATATTAATAAACAATATATCCTCTCCTGCCACCCTGAAGATTCCCACAAGTATTATCAAAAGGGAGAGAAAATGTCAGTAAAATTCTCATGGGTAGGCCACAGGGCTTGGCAGGCTTAATTTAATTAAATTATTTAATTTGTTACTACATTTATATCCCACCTTTCCCCCAAGGAGCTCAAGGTGGCATACATGGTTCTTCTCCATTTTTGATCCTCACAACAACCATGGGAGGTGGGTTGTGCTGAGAGACTGCCGCTGACCCCAGGACACTCCGTGAGCTTCATGGGTTCCTTTTCTTTCGTTCTACAGATTATCTCACATAACTGGCAGAAACTTTGCTCCTTTTGACCACTCAGAAAATGTCTAATTTAACTTGATTTATATTGTCTGTTTGTATTTTCAAATTTCCTTATAGCCACAGGTCCACCTTAGTGGATAGTGACAATGCACAATGGCAATTAAAAACAGATTCCATCCCTTAATCACCTCACTCATGTGAGAATCTCAAGTGACAGACTTGGATGGGCTAATTACTTACAAAAGCTTCCTATCACTTTGCCGGATGGCATGGTGTTAAAAGCCCTCTCTCTCTCCTGGCCCCCACCACTCAATATGTTAGCATTGCTTTTCTTTGGCACCATATATATTAGAGCTTTATTACTTCAGGGAAGCCATGCTCTCTAAAATGCCTTTCCCTGTGGCTTAAAGTAAAGATTTTTTAAATAAATAAATACAGTTTAGGTTGGGCATCTACCACTTGAAGGGCTAATGATTATTGACTACCCTCCAGCAGACTTCAGGGAGGCTAGCCTGAGGCCCTTCCAACTTTCCCCCAAACATGCCAATGTTAACACATGTTTCCAGATTCTGGCTGGGATTGGACACAAAACAAGGCAGTCAGAATGGACCATTTAGTGTACAAGTCAAGATGACAGATCTCTGCTTAATATAAGGGAGACAAAAAATTCGTATCTTATTGAAAAAGGCAGAAGAGCCCCGGGTGCTTTCGCTTTGTGATTCTGCAGCAAAAAGGGGCTTGTGTCAATATAAGTCTATGTCACCAGTTCACAGCTGCCACACTGAATTGACCCTGCTAGCTGCAGACAGAAAGTCCTTCCATTTCCAAAATTATTTCTCAAGCTCATTTGAGAGGCAAGGCATGCAATAGAAATTGAGTGCAGAGGAGCTGGCGGGTGGGGGCCCATGACAGAGAATAAATTGAGAATTGCCTTCATGTCTTCAGATTTCCCCACCACAGTATGCTGGGGTGGGGGTGGGGAGGTTTCTCTATTATCAGAAGTTATCTGGGAGGCTTCCGCACTGGATCCACTAAATCGACTTCTTGTAATTCCATTGTGAAGTCTCCAGATCTGTCTTTGAGATAGCTTCATGGCATTAAATATTCTCTCAGTTCTCCCACCAAAGTTTAATTACTAGAAGCTGAACCATCTTTCTTTAAACTCTACACTCTTCTTTCCTTTGGGGATGCCCAGGAAGAAAAGAGCGGAGGGGAAAGCCAAGCAGTACTCAGTAGCTCTGAATCAGGATTCAATTTCTAAGGGACAACGGAGGAATGAACAATTCAAAGAGTTCTGTAGTGTGCTTCTCGTAATACTTCACTTTAAGAAGAGGAAAAATCTGACTAGCTAATGGCCTATCATATGTCTTGAGTGGGGTGGCTCATGGACAAGGATGGAAACAGGGTGAGGATGTTAGGGGGAGGGGTGGCATGTGATTCCCCATGACACCTCCACCTGATAATATTCTTTATTACGAAAGAAAAAATGCCTGAACAGAGCTATCATGTACTTCCTTTTCCTCCACAGTTCACTGTCATGCCCTTCTCAGTGAAAGCTGGGGCCATGCTGAGGATAGGAGAGTGCCATGGGTGTAGCCAGGATTTTTTTTGGGGGGGGGGAGGACCGGCGTGATTGGTCAGTTAGTTAAGTATTTCTACTGTTTTACTTGATCTGGGGGGAGGGCAACTGCCCCCCCTCTTGTCTATGCCCATAGAGAGTGCCTATCTCTCCATGGATTTTTTGTAAGAGCAAAACGAATCCTTTCACGTGGTGTAGCCTCAACTGCCTCTTCATGGTTTTCTTGCATTCTTGCAATGGTGTCATGAGCTACTGCGCAGAACAGAAGATGAAGCCATAGTGCCTCACAGGAACTGTGTAGGCTAAGGCTGGAGGTAATTACCTTCTGCTTTCTCCACAAGCCATTCTGAGAAGGGTGCATGCACAATACCCTCAAGCCACTGGGGCAAACCCAGCAGCTGAGACAAGTATCAAAGTGTTAATGAAGGGATGGCTAGTGAAGTTAGAAGGGCCTTCACAGATTTCATGGGTGTGATTGTGGGCTGTGAAAGGGAGCACTTGGGGGATTTTGAGAACAAAACATCATTTTGAGAACAGGACATCATTTGGAGATGATAAGGTGAAACTCTTCACTGCCATCAGAATGCTTAATAACTAGTAGCTGCCATTTTTCCTAAGAAGCCCCCTGAACAATGCTACCTGATGCTACGACCATGTTGCCATGTTGAATTTTGGTAATATCCTGGACAGCATGCTTTAATATCATATTTCCTACAGGGTTGGGGGGAAAGCAACAGAGCACCACCTATTCTTGGTACTAGCATGAGATCTGTTCAAATTTAATAATTTTTCATTTCACTATCCACTCTGAATTTCATTGTTGTAGTGCATGAATTTAAACGGCATGCTCTTTATAATTATTTACCATACTTTTCCATGTATAAGATGAGATTTTATTAAAAAATAGGAAGCGCCTTCTACATGGGGGCATCTTATACACAGAAAAATACGGTATTTTGCATGTAAAATTTTCAGAGCTGTTTGCTACTTTGCTATCTATTTATATTTGGCATTCCCATGTATTCACAGATTTATGGGTGATTTTGTCAATGGCATAGCTCACCAGTATTTAATGTAATAAAAAAAATTAGATTTCTTACCTTATTGTTTTACAATAATAACATATAAAATTATCAAATAAATAAACGGGTGCAACCCTAAAACAAGAAAAGTGTAAAAACAAAAACAATACAAACACTTGAAAACAATTCCACTTCTCGGTAGTGGCATCTGCCCTATGGAACGCCCTCCCATCAGATGTCAAGGAAATAAACAACTATCTGACTTTTAGAAGACATCTGAAGGCAGCCCTGTTTAGGGAAGTTTTTAATGTCTGATGTTTTATCGCTTTATTATGATTATTATTCTCATTAATTCTGTTGGGAGCTACCCAGAGTGGTTGGGGAAACCCAGCCAGATGGGCGGGGTAGAAATAAGTTGTTGTTGTTGTTGTTGTTGTTGTTGTTAAAAAAACCATTCCATTGCAGATGCAGACTGAGAAAAGAAAGAACACTCCTTGGCGGAAATGACTGGCAGAATCCAAGACCAGGGAGAAGAGTCGGTGGAAGAAGATTGGAAAAAATTTAAAGATTATTTACAGAAATATTGTAAAATTAATGAGCTATAGAAAAATGGTGGAATGAAGTTATATGGCTTTGGCAGAAATGTTATAAGGAACTAGGTACAGATAGATTGTTAATGTATTAAAGGGAAAAAACAAGGTTAGAATATGTTAAGATTAATTACAGGACAGAAAATAGATGAAGATGGAAAGGAATTGCTGAAACAGTTAATTGAAGTGGAATACAAAAAGGGAGGCATGAGGAAGTCAATGAAACAAGTGAATGAAAGTTAAGGTTGAAAATATTGGAAGTGTTTTTAATTGTTTTTGTTTTGTTTTGTTAATTCAATGTTTTATGTAGTGTTTTTGTTTCTGTTTTTGTATTTTATTATGTTGATTTGTTTAATTCTTTTTATTTCTTTTTGTAATCTTTAAACTCTTAATAAATATTATTATTTTTAAAAGAAAGAAAGAAAGAAAGAACCCTCCTGTACCAATCCTAGTGAACAAGTTTCCCAATTGGCAAAGTGAATTTTTAGATAAACATTTCAAAAGATGCTAATTTGAATCATCATTGAATTATCCATTTTGAGTCACAACTTTGCAAAGCACAATGGCTCACTTCTCAAATTTTAATTACAGCAAATTCCATGGTTAAAGGATATTGTATTCTAGTATCGATTAGAAGCTAAACAAGCTAAATGCGTGAAAAGCACATTTGAAGTCTATTGGTCTTGCAATGGCTAAATGATTTCATTTCTGCTGCAACTGCTGCTTTGAATAAACATACTATAAATATAGTGCATGTGTCTTGGCTGACAGCATGCCCTGTCACAGAAATAAATTAGGTTCAGCTATGTGCATTGGCTCGAACACAAAACCATTGGTCTCCATCTTCTTGCTAATGTCTTTTCTCAGATGTAAATTGGTTTCTATACCAACTGCTT
Source organism: Podarcis erhardii (assembly GCF_964252035.2). NCBI lineage: Eukaryota > Metazoa > Chordata > Lepidosauria > Squamata > Lacertidae > Podarcis > Podarcis erhardii. The sequence continues at coordinate 3,930,418 of NC_138507.1, read as the reverse complement.
AAGTTAAAGCCATTGAAGTGTAGGAAAATATAGCTGCAGTCAAAAGGAAACTAATATGAATAGAAAGTCATCCAAAGCTCCTCTATATGCTACATGGTGACAGAAATATCCTACAACAAATGGTGGTTCTTAGAGTTTAGTTCAGCTCCTAAATGTGCAACGTAAGTTCAGAGAATGGTTCCCAGTTGGTGTGGTCATTGCTGTAAGTGATATAATTTACATAGCACTTTAGAGTGTTAATGTGTAGCATCTCAGTAATGCTTGCAACAAGCTTGTAAAGCAGGATGGGGTTATTATTCCAAACTGCAGATCAGCAGGACCCACACACCTGATGACTCTTAATAACCAAGCACCATTTGTTCTCATCACAGCCCTGGCCCCACCTGTGAAAGAGTGGTGGATTCTTATCTGACATCACACCAACTGAACTTAAGGTCCAGCATCACTGTGGAGGGGGACTTCGTAGCTTCCTCCCAACATATGAGCTGCGATGATGGTTGGGTGTCCTTCCTTCCTCTCTGCGGCGGCGATACCAGGGTTCCCCGTTAAAGGGGTTTTTGAAGGGAGGCTTTGGCCATACGCCGAAAGGTCGTCATTGCTCTCCCCGCCGGTGGCGGCGTAATGGGGGCGGCCATCTCTGCTTGAACATATGTTCTCCAGAGCCGGCCCATCCCCACACACACACTGGATAACCCTGATGCTCCCTAGGTCCCCGGCTGGGGACTGGGGAGGGAGAACGCCCAATGCCTGAGCCAAGGTCTACCCACATTTGAAATTTAATAAAGTTGTGGCCAATTTAATCCCATGGCACATTGTCTTGAGTCGTTATTCCACATGACGGGGGGACCGCGCGGGATCTGGGGACTCCGCCTGTCCATGCAATGAGCTTTCCAAGCATCAGTGAAGCCAGCTGAGTATGTGTGAGACTTCCTGCCCTTCTGCAGAGCCTAGAGATGTCCCTTTGTGTTCACTGGTTAACTGCCACATAGTTCAGAACAGAGATACTGTTGGAACTAGGGGCTTCCAAGTTTCTTGATCAGTCTTTAGGCTACTCGTCTGTACTAAATTTCATGGCCATTTATATTTTTTGGAAAGAGTGGCTCATTTGCAACCTTGCCCATGATAGGAACCCAGCAGGGTCAAAGTCACACAGGCAAGAATCCAAAGGGCCAGAGCCAGATGATGTGGTCTACATCAGGATTCCTTCCACTCCTTAATGCTTCACCCCAGGAGAGACCTGAGAAGTACTACAAGGCTCCTGTTCTAAGCTGGCTGGAGTTCAAAGGAAGTTGGGAATACACGGCAATATTTTGTTGCTGGTCTCCTTGTTGGATGATATTTAAAATGAAGCATTTATGGAACCTTCACGTTCAGAGGTATTATAGTAATGAATACCTGTTGCTGGGGCTATAGATTGTGACAGCATTGTTCCCTTCACACCTGGCTTCCCCCCCTCTTAGATATCCTCAGACCCAAAACATGTTAATGCCAGCCACCAGCCCTTTTGCCAGGTCAGCATAAAACAAAGTAGGGGCCAACAGTTCATGGTACTTTTGAAAACGACATTTTTACACTGCCTGAGAGGTATTATTGTGCTGCATTATTTATCCACTAAGATTCCTTTGCTGGTGCACTTATATTTAACAGTTTGGAACAGAAGAAAATAGACTTTGAAGATGCTGCTGATGGATCTATTGTAGCAGTAGAAGCTGTGTAAATCCTGAACAAAAAACTTAACTCAAGAGAGCAAATAAATAGCCTGTGCAAAACTCTTGCTAAATCTGTGTGATGCTACTTAATATATGCAGATATTTCAGTCCAAGTGTATCTGTGAGCTAACAGCCATTGTGAAGTCTTACGGACCTCACATTTCACAAGTGGAAAAAATCACACATGAAGGCAAGCAAGGTTTTCCCAAACTGCAGTTCTGCCAAAAACAAAGCAACAACTCCAAACTAACTCCCCACACATTATGTAGTGGCAGTTAGCTCTGGGAGAGGAGACGGAAGAGAGAAGAACCAGGCGCTGAAGAATTCACCCCTGCGGTGTCAGGAAAGGGCCAGAAGAGTGTCCTGCTGGACATAGCTCAAGGCAGAGGCAAGGGGTAGAGAGACTCATCTCTCTTTTTTTGCATCCCAAGGGGTGTCGTGGGAGCTCTAGTGAGTATTGCAATTTCTTCAATGGAGTGAAGGGTGGTATCAATACTAGTGCTGCACTGTAACACACCAGGAAGATATCATTGAATGAACAGATATGAGAAACAACCATCCATGCACAGAGGTATTCTGTGTATCAGGGACAGGCAACCTGTGGCCTTCCAGATGTTGTTGGACTCCTGCCCCCATAATTGGCTGTGTTGGTTTGGACTGATGGGAACAAGGGTCCAACAACATCTGGCGAGTCTCAGGTTTCTCATTTTCTCTCTATATAGTGATATATATGGGGAAAGATGGAGAAGAGATCGGGAAAGAAATTCCAATGGCCTTATTGTAATGACCAACTTATCATAATGGCCAAATTTCCTATTGCTTTCTGTAGTCTCTCATTTATTATACGCATAATAACAATGCCATTATTACACCAAAGGGTATTGTGCTAACTTATATTTTAAAAAGTACTGTGCAATAAACACAGGAACGATGTATGAGGCTGTTACTATGCAGCCCTTATGAACACAGGAGAAATGGGGAGCCTTTTTCAGACTGAGGGCCACATTCCCAACTGGGCAACCTTCCAGGGGCCACAGGCAGGGACAGAGATAAAAGTGGAGCAATTTATCGAAATTGTAGCATTGTTCAGTAGGCTGGCTTCTTCCCAGACTCACCCTCCATTCTCTATCAGGGGTGGCCTGTTCTGTTTTGCCACCTGAAGCAAAATCAGAAGCTGCCACCCAGCCAACTGACGTCCTGTTTTTCGAGGTCGCACAGAAGTGGCTTCTGACAAGATCTCATCAGAAGCTCTCCTATCTTCTCCAGCAGCAGTAGCAATGGGCAGAGGCGCTGCCCCATAGGATTCTGCTGCCCGAGGCAGTTGCCTCATGTGTGGGCCGGCTCTGTTCTCTGTCCTCCAGCCACACAACAAAGAGGCATTGTAAGTGTTCATGGACATATTCCAGTGAGCCAAAAACACTCAGGGTGTGAAGTAGGGTTTGTGAGGGGTGTGACCTAGGTGTGTGTGTGGCCTGCAGCACACACCGCATCCTGCAACAGATGTTTCTCACTCACCCCTGATATACGGAGTCAGGTCATTGGTCCACTAGCCCTGAATTGCCTGTTCTAAGGGGCAAAGCTTTGGACAGGGGTCTTTCCAGTTCAGCTATAGGAACCTGGAGCTTTGTCAATGCACATCAGTGAGCTTTGACCCCTTAAGTTTTCCATAAGCTGCAAAATGATAGAAATGTTAGAGGGGAAGATTTTAAAAAAACTAGCAATTTTAATCCAGATTCTGGCATGTATTGATAAACGTATGTTAGCATTTAACTATTCATTCTTTTGGAGAAAACTGGTTAACCCCTTAAGTGTTTTGCCCTGAAGGCAGACATTAAAAGTTAATTATAACCACATGGGACAAGCCCCAGGAGAACCACGACAGCATTAAACTGCTACCAACGAAGCATGCAGGATGCACAGCACTCCCAGTGAACACCATGTACAAAAAGGATGCTGTCTCCTTGAATGAGTTCTCAGAAGTTAAAAACATGCTTCTTTTTGCATGCACAGTAAAAAGGCATATTGCAAATGTTCCATCCAGACTAGGAAAAGCTTCCGGCTGAAGGAAAATTAGAGCAAATGAAAGCTACTGAGTGATGTGATTAAGCAACACGGTGCAGGCAGAGGGGGCCACCCTGAGCGCAGATCATTTTTGCAATTTAAGGACACATCTCAACAAGGGCCAGATTCCCTTATAAAAGATTATTTTTCAAACCTTACACGAGGGAACAATTTTTATTGCCGATTGTCCTCATTTGCCAGATGCAAAAGGTTTTCCCTGGACACTTTATAGACATTTCATAGACATCTAAAGAATGGCTTCCTGCTTTTTTCACTGGTGAAGTTATGTGTGTAAGAGTCCTCCTGCTATTGTTGGACTACAACTTCCATCATCCCAGACCACTGACCATGCTGACTAGGGCTGATGGGAATTGGAGTTCTACAACATTTCAAGAGCCACAAGTTCATTAGGACCAACCTGGTGCCATCCAGGTGTTTTGAGTTACAGCTCCATCAGCCCCAGCCAGCATAGCTGACAGGACTTTTAGTCTAAAACATCTGAATGGCACCAGGTTGAAGTGAAGCATCACAAAATAGTAAGCAGTCATTCAAGTTCACCAGTTCTTCAGTCTTGATGTTTGGGGGAGGGGGGAATTAAAAGACAGGAAGAGAAGAGTAAGATACTGCAAGGTTGGTCCCCAAAGCCCCAAAGTCTGCACTTTCTAAGAGAAGACAGAAAACAGGAGGTATTATGCACACTTACTTAGTTTTGTACTGAGGACTTTGGCGGCAATTTAAAATTTGTTTGCATCTAGCTCTGTCAAACCTAATAAGACTACATAAAACTCCTGGGAATTTTCTGGTTGTGTAAAATACTAAAACTTTGCAAGTTGTATCAATAAACTAAGCCTCGTTGTAATGAACAATGGCTGTGCAATTTCTGAAATGTTCTGAATGAATCATAACTACTAAATGAGGCCTGATGACCAAGGAGCTTCTGTACTCAGGATTAAAGTTAACATTAAGTGCCCAAAGTTCACGAGAAGATGAAAGCATTGGAGGCAATTCTCTTCTCTTACTGAGCAGAACACCTGCGGAATAGATGAGCAGTTCACCTGTGGAGAGAAGAGACAAAGAGCACCTTCTTACTGAGCTACGTGCTAGGAAACAAAAAAGCGCTGAATGTACAACAGGCTTCCCTCATCACCTGTAGGGCCTGAAACAGGGATATGCCTGAAGTGGGGGGAACAGGGAACTGAGATCTACTGGCCAGAAGCAGAGAGAAGCCCTTAAAAGTAGCTTTTCTGGAACGCAACACTGAACTCTGGGGGAATGTTCAGGGAGGCAGGAGAGGATATATTGTATATTAACATCCTTCCTAACTTGCTGTGCTGGTCCTGGGGGGAGGGGTTACCGTGAGGCGTGGTCAGAGTCCGGTCCTGGGCCGAAGGTCTGGAGACTGTCCAGCAAGGGCGAAGCGGAGTCCAAAGCAAGAAGCCGGGCGTGGTCGGAAACTCCGGAAAAACAGGTCTGGGTGCTGGCAGAAACAGGTTTCCAACGTCGTTGCTCCCGCAACCTGGGACTGGACTGACTGGCCTTTATCTCCTCTGAGGCCAGGGGTGGTCCCGGCCCACAGGTGACCCGCCTCTCCTGGCCTTAAGGCGAGCACTCCTCCTGCGAGAACTTAGTTCCCTCCGCCTCTCTGCCCTGAGCCTCTGCAGCTCAGGAGAGGCTGGAGGGTTAGCGGACCCAGGGGGAGACTCACCTTCCCCTGACAGGGCTGGGAGAGGCGCACCTGCCGGCAATGGGTCCTCAATCACCTCCGGAGCCGGAGCAGATTCAGCTGGTGTTTGCTCCTGAGCATCCGGCACAGGTGCAGGCCCTTCAGATTCAAGCCCCTGCCCTGGCTCAGCCAGCCCTGGAGGCGGGGACTCCTGTGCAGGCTGGGACTCCTCAGGTTCAGATTCTGAATCAGATTCCCAGGCCATCACACTTGCACTAGCAAGGTCTATAAATTAGCAGAGTTTTACATTCCCCTAGTAAACGCACAGCAGATAGCTGGTTGCAGGCTTGTGTAAGCCTCTCAATATCACGCAATTCAATACTGAATTGTATGTTCCTGGTAAGTTCCCTTATATCCCTCTTAAAAGAATAAACACGCCACAATCTTGTGTAAAGTATATAAAAGTAGTTTACTCACATTCTGTTCACAGTTGGATCCCAGATGGCAGACTTAGTTACAAAGTGTATACATGTGCATCTACCCCATATGGGAGGTTAATCCCAGTGACTGCAGACTGGCAGACTGCACAGGTAAGGCCACACCCACCTCTAGTCACATGCAAGGGGAAGTATGTCCCAGTCCAGGAGGAAACAGGAAGTTCTGACTGGCTGGACCAAACATCCCCTTGCATGTCCACTCTAGGAAGACAAGGAATGTTGTATTTGACTGCTACCTATGTATCACATCCCACAAACTCGAGAGTATGGAAAGGGCCCAACAGGCAGGGCTGGCCCACCATGAGGCAAGGTGAGGGAACTGCCTTGGGCAGCAGGATCCAAAGGGGCAGCCGATCTGGCCTTCAACAAACATACTGCCCGCTGCTGCTTCTACTGCTGCAGTGGTGGCAGCAGCAGCTGAGGAGTGCTCTCTGGAGTCCATATCTTCTGCCTTCTCAGCAGCCCCCACGCCCCGTGCCACCTCTACAGCATCCTCTTGGCGAATAGGAGGTGCTGCTGGTCTTTTCCCATCCTTGTTCCTGATGTAGATATTGATTCCCCCTTTGCTCCTGATGTTGATCTTAACTCACCCCTTCTTCCCTGGCAGGGTATGTGCACCATTTTTTGGTTCACCGCAGGTGCCAAAGTATCTTCCGCCTGCTCTGCCACCAGCACCACCATGTACCTTGTCTGCCCATTGCTTCTTGAAATGTGGTGGTGACCTATTCTGTACTCTCTTCACAGTAAAGGCAGTTGAGTTATGTGAAACTTTGCACATAACAAAAGTATTACACCATAGGGCAGCCAAACCTCCAACCCTTACAACCCATAGAATGCAGCCACAAGAGAAGAAAGAAGCCCGTCTCCAACGTCTAATAATACAGTGTTTTAAAGGTCCTTTTGGAAATAAGAGCAGTGAGATAAGATGCAAATCTGAAATGCCAAATCATGCTGGTGTTTTTCTCTCTTTAAGCAGTGTGAATAAAAAAAACATTAAGAGGTGGGCAGGATTACTTCCAGTGAGACTTTGTGGCTTCCAATAATCTGTTCTTAACCACTCCTGATATATTTACTATGCTGTTTTTGGAACCTGTACAAACCAGAGCATGGGGTTTTGGAGTGGATGGTGTGGCATGATAGAGGTGTCTGAAGTATTTGTAGAGGGTTGCTCCAGTGCTGTTAAGCTGAGTGTTTTCAAGTGTAACCCCAGAGATCAAGGATAGGCCATTTTCATGCCAGGTTTCACTCAGTTGGGCCAACAAGGCTTGTGTAAGTGTGCCTGCTTTTGTTTTGGGAAAACCCACCTCACATTCAGCGACATTTTCTGCTCTGCTGCATTTGATTTCTGCAGAGATATCACCTGGGTACTTATATATTCCCACAATGTTTTATATCCCACCTTTTGGTCTCCAAAAGGGCCCTCAAAGCAGAGGCAAACAATGCAGTTACAGAGTAGGCAAACATCAAACAAAGAGGGAGAGCAAGAAGTTCAAAATATTGAACAAACCTGTGCAACCTAAATGAAGGCAAAATACACCCAGGATTTGTTCACTCAACAGGAGGCTGCAACCAATCCCAGTTCCCCAGCAAACACACCTGCACGATGTACTCATTTGCAGGCATGTTTGCATCAGAATGTGCATCATCACAGTAATCTCTAAACCAATCCCTTAAATTGGATTAGTAGCATATTACTCCCATTTTACAGAATTGGAGCTAGTGATGAGAGATAGCAGCTTGCCTGAAACTAGATAAACAACCATTTAGCAGAGATTAGATCATGCTAGTAATCACTCTAGTACATGAATATATATGTACTTTATTCAAGCTGTAGAATTTTGGCAGTGCAAATTTTGGGTTGAGGAGGCACAAAGTAGACATAAATTGCATATGCACAATGAGTTTTGGTCATGCCTGGTTTTGCGCACCTTTTCTCTCTCTCCACGGTAATGTTGAAATTTCTATTAGGTGCACATCCATTTTGTTTGAAGGAACAGCTGCCAATAGGATATTAATTATCATTACACTGAAAATGTTGCAACTAGTATTCTGCTGTAAGAACAGTAATGTTCAGTTTTGAACCCAACATGCTCCCAACCTAATTATCATTAACAATGTTTTTCAGGATGCCATGGTCTCGAACAGCTGTTGTTTTTCTTCTTGCATCTGGCAGGGAGTATGGCAAACTCTGTCGCCTGCCTGAACTAGAACGCCATTGTTCCCACTAGACGACCCTTTCGTTTGCTACTCCAGAGTGGTGATTCTTCTATCCCAGCTAACAAAAGAAAATGTATTTTTGACCCACCATTTAACCCACACGGTGGAAACAATCTTAATGTGATTGTTTCAGCCACATTCCTGCTTCAGCCTGGCCATGGACAAGAAGTCCTGAACCAGCTACTTATTCAGGTGAGGCCACAAGCTTACAGGCTCTTCTTCTCCATAGTGGCTTATAAGCCTCTGAGGGAGTCAGGATTGGGAGGCAGAGGAGAATCCAAAAGAAGGTGGAGGCTGCTGGAGGATGCAGGCCGGGAGAGGCAGGTTGGGTTGTCTACTCCTCACCTCTACCCCAGGATGAGCTGGTCTTCTCTGCTTTGATGGGATGGCAGTAAAAGGACACCGCCTGTTCGCTTAAAGGAAGGAAGGAGCCGCTGCCCTGAGTCCTGTGTGGTGTGTGAGACCCTGGGAACTGCAACAAAGGCAAATCATGCAACTAAGCATGCTGCTCATTGTCACATTATTTCAGAATAATTATCTTATTACTTTCCTTCCTAATAATATCTTATTATTATGGTGTACTGAAGTTTTCTTGGGTTAAGATTTATCAACACTGATATATTTGTATTTTTCAATAAGTAACAGAAATAATAACAAACCCATAAACACTAGAATCGGCAATCAATAACCTAAAAGAGAAACCTGCTGGCCTCAAAAGTAACCACGAAGCTATAACCTCATTGAGTGTAAACAAATTAAGCTCTTGCTTTGTTCTAAAAGTGACCATGGTCATGGGGTTCCTTTCACAAATTAAACAGTTGTTTTGGACAAATACTGGGAGAAATTTATCTAACAACACACTGATAACAGCAGTCACGTTACGCAGCAGCCATTTTAAGTAAGGTGTCTGTCGCAAGGTCATCCTAATAGCCCACCAGCAGCAACAAAATGAGTAAAGCAATAAACTACCCAGCTAGAAGGAACCTCGAAGCAAGCCACAGAAACACTTAAGAAGTTACCATATCACTAAGCAAAGCCTAGGCTTTCCAGAATGCCATGAAATCCCATTAAGAGGTGTACTGGATTTAAAATTCCAGTGCTTGTACTGTAAGTACTTCAACTCTGAAACTAGTTTATGGTTTGGAAAGTAAGTTAATAGATGCCTCCCAAAATTCCAAATAAAAGTTCTTATTAAAAGCCCTGAGCTTTCTTTTTGCCCTGGTCAAAATATTTTCAAGATTCAATCTTAGAGATAGAAAGACACAAGATTAACACATACCCTCCAACATTTCGCCAATAAAAATAGGAAAGTCTTAAGACAAAGCGGAACATTCCAGAATCAAATCAGAAACTGGGACTGTAGCACCCTGCTTGTGGTTAACGCTTAGCTGGAATGAAATATTCAACGCAGCAATAGAGAAATTAAAATAGTAATTTATTTGTCAGACAAATAAATAAGAGGCACAGTGGTACATGGTTACCAAGCTCTGGCCTGCCTTCCTGCCATTCTGGCCAGCACTTATATTCCCTTAATCCAGCCCCCTTTGCTCCTCCTGTGGCTGCCTCTGTCCAATCAGCCTGGTTGAAATTCCTATTGGCTGTTTGGTAGAACCAATCACAAAAGATACACCCACAAAAGATACACCCACTTCCTTGCCCTTATAAGGGAGACAAAGAGCTATATATATGACATATAAGTAATAATATATCTTACATGGAATCTTAATTACCAGCTCACCTCTTGCCCTCCTTGCCCTATTGCCTTCTAAAACAAATGGTTAATCTTACATTTTTATGTTCAACAGATGTCAAGGATCTTGAGTTTCACATCAACATTGAAAGATTTCCTTCATTTAAGGTTTCTAAACAAATGCCTGACAACTATATATCAAGACTGCTTGGATGGCGTCTTCTGTCTGGCAGGGGGGCTAGGCTCATTTGCCCCTCTGGTCTCCTATTGCAATATGACTCTATGAAATAAGAATCTAGCATTTCTTAAATCCTTTGCATAATTACATTTAAGCCAATATATTTAAGCTAATATATTTCATACATTTATCATAGGTAGCCTCTTAAAAGAATAAAGCTTTTCAAAGTAAAAAGGAAGAAACTCAGTAAAACACAGCTTTTAAAAGAAGCCTCTTCAGTTTACACTTCCCCCTTTCACTCTCCTTTCCAGCCAGCTGCTTTCCCAACATTTATTGCCTTTTAACTCTCTCAGTTTAAGAAAGAATGGCTTTAGAAAAAGACTTCCCCAAAAATGCTCTCTTTCTTTCTGCCAGCTAAATGTTTTTCCCCATTTGCCTCTGGCCTTAGAAAATTTAGCTCAAGGTTTTAACGTGAGGCTCCATGATATCATTTTACTATTTACTCATTCCTAATTGTGTTTTCTCAGCCTGCAAGGGCAGTGTATGTAATTTCCCCTTTTTATGACTTTGAGAATTGTTTTTCTACTATAAATCAATGGGGCCCCCTTGTCTTAGGAGAATGGCCAAGGTTTTCTCTGCCTGGCATGAAACATTTGAAAATCTAAGCCCATTTAATTTAGGAACCTGATCAAGATATAAGCCAATATAAGTCTTGATTAAAAATGCAGTCTATATTCAGATGCCACAGGACGGCTTCTGTAAATCTGGGACTGTCCCTGGAAAATAGGGACACTTGGAGTATCTGTTAACAATCAACTTGTGAAGAGGAAACAAAATATAGGGAAAAATTAATGTTCAAGTTTTAAAATACACACTTATTTTTAAGTAGATCAAGTGTGCTCATATGTCTCTAGAAAGTAGGTGAAAATGGCATTATATTCTTTTAATTGCCATCAGCTAAAAGTGGTGGACTCCCATAGAGCATCTAGAGGGGTTTTCTCACTATTTTTCCTTCCTATTTTTTGTTTTACCATCATTAATTTTTAAGTCTAAAACTTAAGGAGGCAAAGCTGAATGCATAATAAAAAGAAAGAACCAAGGTTATTCTTCCCAGGTCGCAATCCACCTGTCTAATTTTAAATTCAGTCCAGTGATAGCTGGTCAAGCTAGTAAATATTGGATATCTATGTATGGAGTTATTTAGTAAACAGAATGGAGAGAAGAGTCAAGGTCATGAGCTATGAGGCAAATATTTCTAGTTTACTAGAAGTAGAATGATAAGCTCACGCTATATCAACGGGTGCAAGATATTTCAGGAACCAATGCTAAGATTATTATGTCATAACAACAACCTCACAATTATGTGTATTTTTATTCAGAAGTAAATCAATGGGGTTTACTCTCACAACTGCTGCCTTAAGCACCTTTTAAAAAGTCTGACAGCACAGCTGCATGCATATCTTACTTGGTATGTTCCGTGAAGCTTACACCTATTATGCAGAATGGCAATCTTAACGTGTGTTTGTAGACACTCCTCTGAGAGTTCACATATGTTTATTGGCAGCTAGACCTTGTACACAGGGCACACTTCCTTGTTAAATTCATTACAACGATGACAGAGTCTTCACTGCTTACAATGTGTTTACTTTCACCACTTTGTTTTGTGTAGCAGTCAGAATTAATCAGCATTTGTTCCCAGTGACAATTACATTATATACATTGCATCATTGTATTGCTGGAATATATCAGTTGGCAATAGCTGACATTGTGAATTGAAGTAATAATAAAAAAATAAAAACTTGTCTGCAAAGACACTCAAGAAAAACTGAATTGTGTGATCTGGATACTGCATGTAAATTGAGCAAATCTGTATATATTTGCTAATTTGCAAAATCTATTCTGCTTCTCTTAATCCTGGAAGAGAAAGAACGAGTACTGTGCAGCACTCAAGCTCTCCCTTCTCCTGAGCATCTCAACAAAATCCTATTCTGGTTTCTGAGATTTCCCATATATTTTTCACACCTACCTTCTCAGGTTTTGTAACCTGAAAAAAAAGAAAAATCTAGCAACAATCGGCTTATCTTGATTTGTTAATTTATTAATTTGATAACTGTTGCATTGGCATTTAGTGATGCTTCATGTGGATAATGAGCTATGCAGGGCTGCAAAAATGACACTGAAAGCTATTCTGGATGTCTGCTTGCACTCGGTCTCTGTTTTGGCAAGCAGCATTTTGTTTTGTTCTGAAGCACCAATGCTCACTACATCCCTGGGTTTAGATCAGTGCTGGCATTAATTAGAGTGGAATTTCCTCAAACGAAATAAGAGATGGCCCTGACTCTCTGCATCATTACTTCAGGTTTACTGTACTCTAATTTCTGATGGAAATTACGCTGGTATACAATTAGAGCAGCATATCAGTGGATCAGGCCCTGAGGTAAACAGCTGCCTTTCAAGTCAGCACACTACTGGGCCTTGACCTTGCTGCTATTAAAGTCAATTGCAGAATTCTCATTAAGATAAACAGGAACGGGCCTGGAACGCAGCCTACTTCCAAGCACCCCCAAGATACCCAAAGACAAGAGTGTTGTCAGCCAGCTAATCAGCCTGATTATGGACACACACAAACATGCAAACATATATATGTCATTAGGACTTTGCAGCATGAGCAAGTGTCGCTCTATCTATGGTATGCCCTGGTGATTTTCTCAAAGATGCCTCATATGAGAGAATTCTGACTGATTATACTGACAGCTGGTTGAATTGTCTTAATCCTGAGAGCACCAAAAGCATTTCTTTCCATTTTACCTCAGTGCCTAACAGCCCTTTCCACGCTCTTTGTTGCTTTCCTCAACTAAAAGGCACATTAGCAATGATGACTAAACTTTTTCAATCCCCTCCCCCTAAAAAAGAACTGAATAACCTCTTGTGTGCAGGATATTTACTGCTTTAGGGCACAATCTGTTGCTGCAGTTCTAACTGTTGCTGAAGCACTTATTGTTATTATATGCGCCTCAGAAACAAGGCGTTCTGTCTTGTTTTTCATCTGTGAAGGTGGTGATTTATTGATAATACTAATCTTGTTTGAGAGTTACAGAGCTAGTGAGTCAAACGTGTTTAAAGAGAGAGAGAAAGAGGGGGAAGAAAGTCTCACATCCCCAACTTTTCCTCATGGTGAGTGATGTCTATGAGGTGGGGAATCATAACTGTGTGGACAGGCGGAGTCCCCCAAACCCTGGGCAGCCCCCAAGTGGAATAACCACTCAAGACAACGTGCTATGGGAATAAAATGGGACACAACTTTATCATGTTTCAGATGTAGGTAGACCTTGGCTCAGGCATTAGGCATTATCCCTCCCAGTCCCCTGCTGGGGATCTGGGGAACATTAGGGTTATACAGTGGGGTGGGTGGGCTGGCTCTGGAGAACATATGTTCAAGCAGAGGGAGCCCGCCCCTGTTACGCTGCCATCACAGGGGAGAGCAATCACAACCTCTAGGCGTACGGTCAAAGCCTCCCCTCAAAAACCCCTTTAACGGGGAACCCTGATATCGCCACCGCAAAAAGGAAGGGGGCATGGGTCACTAATACATGCCCAGGGAAGATAGACTAAAGGATTCCGCCCAAGGCCTGAAACCGCCAAAGTTGTGACGTTTTGCTAAGGGAAATTCAAAACACATAGCAGCGCCCGCGTACCTGTGGAGAAAAGGTTAACCTGCAAAAGAAGTCTTAACTGAGGGTGGGTAGGGTGGGAGAAGCTCTGGAGCCAACTGACGATTCCCAGGTAAGATCCTCCCCCTATTGTGTGGGCAGGTAGTCTCTCCCCCTACCTGGCCTGATCACCTTGGCAGCGCCTCCCCAGGCTGGATTGGGCAACAGGTTGAGGTAAGTGGAGACCTCTAGGTATCCCACCCGGGGAAGGCGAAGCCAAGCTTGTGCAAATGGAAACCACATAGGGTCCAGGGGGCTGCGTGCGACCACGCAAAGGGCGTCCCCCATTTAATGTGAGGAGCGGTCATTCTGACCTCAGCTGTTCCTCCCCACCCTACACTCCAAGGTCGCTGTTGTGCATTGGGTGCAGGACCCAAAATTGCAGAGAATTTTTGTTGGGGTGGCAGCCAAAGTTGCTGAGCTTTTCCAAGGTAAATATACCCCCCGAAAGCAGACATTACGGGGGGCAGGCTTCGGTTGGGAGGCAGCCTTCTCCGGGGCAGTGCAGAACCTCAGGGTTTTTTTAGTACTTTCAATGCTTTTCAATCAATTTGTGGATCGGGGGGGGGGGGGGGCAGCTGTCCATGGAAAAGGTGGAATAAAAAAAATAATGGTTCCTACCATGCACAACGGGAACCAGCTTCCGGTTATTCCAATGGCACTTTTAGATCCAAGCAGGAATCTTTGGAAGCTTAATATATTTATTATGCTCCATGGAAAGGAACTACACAGCAGTATATGGATTTCTAACAGCAAAGCGATGCATTTTCTGCTGGATGAAAAATGCACATTTTGAAGTTTAAAGTTCCTGTCATGTTTAATGGACAAATATTGCATCACTTAAGGCTCATCCACACTTCCACTAAACATCAATTGGTTTTCCTGAGGATTGATGCTTGTTTTGATTCAGTGGTAAACTGTGAGTTTTCTCTGGGAAAGCAGTGAAATAAATGAAAAACTGCTCAGACCCAGGCCTAGAAAGCAACTGACAAGCAGCCCATGGATGTTCCAGTGCCCTGTCTATCTGGGTCACTGTCCACAACCTTTTCACCAATGAATGTGATCATTTACTTCAATGGAGGCTTAGCGCCCTCTGTGTGGGACTGAAGGTGCAGTCAATATATCCATCTTGGGAGAATTCTGTATTTCCTTACTTTTCCCACTGGGCAAGTGGATGACTTATAGTGCGTATATCTTCCTAACCATAGCAAGTTGTTTTGTGTCTTCATCAGATTCAGTCTAATGTGACTGCTAATTCTAAAACCCGCAGTGTGCAAATAAACACCTTGCCCCCTAATATTAGCTCCTGACCATGTTTTCTCTAAAACTAATTATCTGTCATAGATATCTGAGTTCAACAACCACTAGGAAGAAGTGAAATTTCTTAATTGCTAGTAATTTCCTAAAACAGTGATTGAACTGTGGGAAACTGCCAGTGACTCACTGTCAATTAATTGTGTAATAAATTATCTCTAAATTTGTAGTGTTGTAGATTTATCCTAAAAATCATACCATTTTGCTATGTGGAAGTAATTCTGAAACTCAAAATCATTTTTTTCTCATCATAGCAAATTTCTAAGCATCTGGTTTGCTTGGTCCTCCAGTGCATAAGAGCATTCACTGGAAGCAGCATCAGTGGCCCAGCTCAGGCAGGACAATGTGATGTGTGCTCCCTGGAAAGAGAACTACTGTAGAAATGTAGATGATGAAGAAGAAGAGGAGGAGGAGGAGGAGGAGTTTGGACTTGATATCCCACCTTTTCACTCCCCTTAAGAAGTCTCAAAGCGGCTCATAATCTCCTTCCTTTCCTCCCCCACAAAAAAACACTCTGTGAGGTGAGTGAGGCTGAGAGACTTCAGAGAAGTGTGACTAGCCCAAGGTTACCCAGCAGCTGCATGTGGAGGAGCGGAGATGCGAACCTGGTTCCCCAGATTACGAGTCCACTGCTCTTAACTGGTACACCATGCTGGCTCACCATGCTAGATCCCCACTTAGAGTTTCTGTTTTATAATAGACATTCCACAGCAGTTGTCATTCTCACACACAGCTTTATTGCAGTCCATAGACCCAAAATACACAGTTGAACAGTAATATATATCAGCAGTTATTAAGGCGTAAGAGCAGCCTTGCTAGCCAATGGAGGAGCTTTAGCCTGTACATACTGATTTCTGATTTTTACTGCCTCTGAGAGGAATTTTGCTACAGCCAGTGTAATAGTATCAGTCTTATCCTCAAGGAGAACCTTGGCATGAAGAGAGTCAGCAATTCCAGGTTGTTCTGTTAAAATTGGATGTATTCGATGCTGTCTGACCTGTTTATAAAGGCTATAGTGTAATAAAATGTGTTCCATACATTCAACATCCTGGGAACATGGGCACAGCCTATCTTGGTATGGGGCACCAGTCATTCTTCCCCTCAGCACTTCAGATGGGAAAACATGGTTAGATACGGTCACATTCTTTTTTCTTTTTTTTATAAATTTTTATTGAATTTTCAAATTTTTATTAACAAACAAACAAACATATAAAGACAGAACAAAACATACATAATTTCATAACCTTACTTTCATAACCTTCTTTCATTGACTTCCCCGCACCCTCCCTCCCACATTCCAATTTCATTGATTATCTCAGCAAGTTATTTCCTCTCATCCCTTAAATATCTTGTCTTTTCTTAAAATTTATCACCTATGCTTGACCCATTAACTTATCCAATTTTACACAATAAATCATTTCTCTAAGGACGGCCTAAGTTTTTTCCCATAAATTCCTCCCTTCCCATATTACACCTAAAATCATAATATAGCAATTCTAAATCTCAGATTTCAATTATTCTACTCTCCCCTCCCTCCCTGCCCCGGTTCTGTCCCTTCCCAAACCAATGTCCCAATAAATTGGCTGCTTTAGCCCGGGTTTCTCACATCGGAGGCTCTTAAGCCCCAGTTAGTCTCTCTCCACCAGTTTTGTTGATAGTCCATTTTGTTGGCCCTCTCTTTTTGAGGAGGTTCTGTCACCAGCCCCTCATATTTTTCTCCTTCCAAATCAGTCAGTATCAGTTTCTGCTCAGGACCACTCAATCTCTCATACTCCAGCCGAATGAAGAAGTCCCAATCGAACTTGTTTGCTCTTATATAGTCCAGTATTCCAGTTATTTCAGGGACTTCTTCCTTTCTCTTTCTCTCCTTTTGCAGATTTGCGGTCCACTTGTCATTTTCTTTATATCCTTTGTTCCCAAAGGTTGCCGGCTTTTGGTTGATTTTTTCCACCTGAAATTCCTCTCCTTCTTCCTCTTTCTTTTCCCCCAATTCCGAAGTTATCTCATCCTCTGCAGCTGCCGAGTTTTTTTCCATCAGCTTTGTATCATTAGCAGGGTTGCCTAGTTCCAAACCGAAAGTCTCCAGTTGTTTACTCATTGTGGTACTTTGCTCTTGTAAAGTTCCCACGAGAAAAAACATCCTTTCAATCTCTGCCCATAGTTTCTCTTCTGCAGCCATTGCAATATCTTTAGTTCCCTCCAGGGGGATTTCCATCATGATCTTATTCCAACAATCCGTTACTGTTGTTCCCCGCTACTTTGTTATTCCCAGTCACTTTGTTTCTAAAAGTTCAGTTTTAATGTAGCTCTTTTAGTCCAAGAAAGTACTAACAATACGGTTCCAAATCTTTACCACTCGTTTGACAGCTCTTTGACAGCTGTCAAACTCTTTGTTCTTTTTCCTCGGGCTCACACGCAGGGCACTCCCGGGTCCAAGGGGGGGGGGGATTGCCAAGAGAAAAAAAAGGCTTCCGAAATTCTACTCTTTTCCACTCCAGCACAATAACTTTATAATCCAATTCATGAGAATGTCTATTTAAACACCAAAGTTTTCCCGCCTTAGTGCTCCTCTCCTTGCTTTGAGTCTTTCTGTGGGGGGGGGGAGTGCGGACTTCCTTTTAACACACCCCCGATCGTACTCAATTTTAGGTATAAAACTTTTAGTGCCAAAATTTCCTTCTACTCACGGATTATTTGTTTCAGTCCGAATTTCAGGAAGAAAGATAGCGCTCTCCGGTCATGGCTCGCGGCTTCGCTCCGCCAAGGCAGCGATCGACTCTCAGCGCCACGCCACTCTCCGGTCCACTCCGTAGCCTTTAAAAAGGCTCTTCGCGGGTCGGGGAGGGCGCTTAAGGTGCCCACCGAGTCACCATGTCCGCAGGCTTCAGCGCCTGCGGTTTCTGAGGGTCCCCGTGTCGCCGGCACGGCAAGACCCGTCCTTAGCGGAGCCGATTCCCTCCGGAGCTCGGAGGGAATCCGCCATTACCCGTTCGCGCTATCCCGGAAGTCCAGATACGGTCACATTCTTAAGGGAGTTATCAAAAAAACCTGTGGTATTGGATTCCTGCCCAGATGGGCCACAGGTCATTGTCATTCTAGTTTGCTACAAGACAAAGCATCTTGTGACACCTTAAAGGTTTGTTGTGATATACATGTTTTCATCGGCTAGAGCAAGGGCAGCCAATGGGATGCTCCTCAGATGTTGAACTCCAACTCCCATCATCCCCAGCCAGCATGGCCTACGGTTGGGGATGATGGGAGCTGTAGTCCAACAACATCTGGAGGGCAGCTTGTTTGCTACTGGACTATTATTATTATCATTATTATTTATTAAATTGGTATACCACCCTTCATCCGAAGACCACAGGGCAGTTCACAACATAGACTTTAGCTCCACAGATGTTCAAAGATTAAGCAGACATTTTTCAAAAGCTACTTATTATTCAAGCAAGCAATAGCCATTCATATTTTATTTATTAAATGAACAATTGCTAGTTTCTTTGTTGTTGTATTGTCCACCTGTCTTCATTTCAGATGGATTCAAATGAAAATATTTTCATTTCAGGTGTAGCCTGGGCATGCCCATAGAACCACGCAGGACATATAGCTCCCATGTTACCTTGTTTTGATATTTCCTGTTAACTGCATTGTTGTGCCATCTGCCTAAAACTAGAGTGAGGAATTGTCAAGGGTTTATTAAGGGTCATTGTTCTGTGCTATGCATATTCAGAAGAAAGTCCCACTGTGTTCAGTGGAGTTTAGTCTCACGCACACAGCACTGCAAAGGGTCAGCAGCAGGTGGTGGGTGTGGCAGCGCCCCTCTCCCCTCTGTCTTGCCCCTCCCACTCTCCCACCCAGTAAGCAGCAGCAGCGACTTGCCTGCCACAGGGTCAGGCAAGCACCACGGCTCCAGCTTGCTGCCCAGTGCTGCTGAGAGTACAATACACCAAACATGGTTCCAATCCAAATCTAATCTCTTTTCACTGAATCTAAATGGAAGTGGCATCTTGCATCTGTCACAGCTTTCACCACAAAGTAGTAGAAGAAGAATTGGGCCAAAAAAAAGAAGGCTAGGTCTTAAAAGGGCTGCCAGTGAATGTACTGTGAGGACAGAAACTATTCAGTCCAGCAACACAGCCGCCATGTTCAAGGTCAACACTCTTGCTTGGACACGCATACCTTCCTGTATTCTGCTAGAAAAGTGCTTTCTCCGGCCCTCCACCAGTCACTTTTGCCTTTCATCTTCTCAGAGATAATTTCTGAATTGTATGCCTCAGTTGAGTTTTAAGCATCTTCATAACACAGACTACATTTTATAGCAACAATCTCCACCACAGATATTCAATGTCTATAATGAATATTATTTTCAATACCCATAACTTATCTTTCTGGCTTCATTTCCTTCTGTCAGTGTTGTAAAGTGGTTTATCACAACATATAGCAAACGCAGCATGACTGGTTCAAAATTTCTAAAATTTGGATTTCTTGGCTTTTAAGATAAAAACAAAAACTGGCTTATCTTACAATACTTTCATTCATGGCATATGTAGATGTGCTGTGTGTTTTTGCATATGTAATATCATAAATTACATCCATAAATACAGCCGAACTGTTGAGCTGTCATACTGCCTTCAGTCAGTTTTTTCTTTGAAGTCGTGCTTTATTGCTTGGGTACTATGATTTTATGACTTTGATTGCTATAATAACATCAAAACACAGTGCAGCTTTTAAATATATTCACTTCAGCCTTTGTTCTTAAAAGAGACCAGTTATTTATTTCTGTCCTCTGAAGAATCTCGTAATCCAAGCAGTGAGTCAAATGTCAGGAATGCTGGTAAAAATGACAAAAGGATTTCCACCCCAGTGAAAGAGATAAAATCAGCATGTGCGTGACTGTGGTATGAACATAACTAAATTTTATACATGTCAATTTGTGCATAAAAACATTGGAACCCAAATTACTTTTGATTGCTGCTCAAGGCTCTTGGAGTATTGCTATTTTACTAGCAAAGGTATTGTAGTCCCCCCACCCCCATAGATAGAGCAAAGTTATACATCATGGTAACCTACATATTAACTATCTCAGAATTGCATTGAGCTATAATTACTCCAAAGACCAGGGTGTGCTCCCATGAAGGCACTCCTTGTGTCAAATTCCACCTGTGTATTGCAAATGCGACCATTGCTGAAGTCTACTTCTGATAGCGTGCATCTCACATCAACCTCCAAAACTGTCCCCATCAGGACAATTTGACTTCAGTGACATGGTACTAGATCTACTGCAATGATTCTAATGCTCTGGAGAAAAACTGTAGGACAGAAGCTTCCTGCAGAAACACATCAATAGTTCTCATTAAACTATCTAAATTCCTCCTTGGTCAAATGGACCAAAATCTGTACTTGGATTCAACCTGTTTGGGAGAAACAAATATGTATAATATTGATTTTGATATGAAAGTCCAACATGTGCAAGTAATTAACAATTTTGCAAAATAGAAATCACAGCTATAAATGCTAGTAGAAGCTGCTTGTTTAATGGAAAGCAAAAGAACGGTCATATAGGGGGAATGTAATCTTCCTTATTGTACTTTACTACACTCAAATATGGAAACTGAATCAACCTTGCTCAGTTGAGGACTGCACTTTTGTGAGGATGGAGGATGGCGCAAGCTTGTTTTCTCCTGCTCCAGAGAGTAGGACTCCAAGTCAATGGATTAAAGTTGCAAGAAGGAAGATCTTGACTAAATGTTAGGAAAAAACTTTCTGGTGGATAAAAGATGTTTGACGGTGGAACAGACTCCTATGAGAGATGATAGACTCTCCTTCCTTGGAGGTTTTTAAGCAGAGGTTGGATGGCCATCTGTCATGTATGATCTAGTTGAGATTCTTGCATCGCAGGGGGTTGGACTAGATAACTCTCAGCATCCCTTCCAACTCTACAATTATATGATTCTGTGAGGTGTGACAGTTACACAAAGATACCAGAGCTGTCTATTTGTAGGAACATTGCAGACAATCTAATTAATGGATATCAGACAGGGGAGAAGGCTTGCTCTATAATCCCATTCCCACCCAGTCACTGCCTGCTAGAAGAACTGAATGCAAAGTAACTATGGATCAGTGGAAACTGGGTGAATACTGCACCATACACAGCAAGTTTCCACCCTACATACATGGTGAGAGGGTGCCCTGTAATGCCACCTCACAGACTCAAGGCAGTCTTCTTAAGAATAAATAAGTACTTTTGTGTTTCTTGAGTACATTGATCCATGGTTGCTAGGTCACTAAAAAAAATGCAATAGTATAATTGATATCACCAAGCAAATATTTAATTAACACAAACAATTATTCATGTTCATCTGAAGAAAAGGTGAATTTAAAATTTATTTAGTTTAATTTGTGTTTTACTTTTCTCTACTAACGAAGCCTAATGAAGTGGCTTACAATATGATAAAATCACTCCCGTTTTAAATAAAATGAACAAATAGAAAAGAAAAGAAAATTTAATTTAAAGAACTAGTGACATGCAATGTTCTAAACAAAGACAAATTCTAAAGATGGAAGTGATAAAATCAATGGAACACCTTCCCACATAAAAATGTATTTATATTAAAAGTCTCCCAAAAGAATGGAGATGGGTTTATGCAGAGGAGATGTGATACCAATGAAAAAGGCCCTGCTGCTCCTGTTCATTCCTTACTGACGACTGTCATTCTTTGGCAGAGGGAACCCTGCTCTTGATATTTTAAGTGGGGGAGAAAGTTTTCCTAAGGGTTTTTGGGTTGTATCACACTGCGGAAGGAATCAGATATCTAATCTGGCATCTCACCATGTCAGCTGGTTTCTGTTCTATAAAGGATCCTGAACTGAATCTTCATAATTTTTCTTTTATCACAATAAGGACATTTTAAAAATACTGTACAAACATAAAAAAATACTTCTGACTAATTATTTGATTAAATGTCCCAGGAAATTATAAAGATGGAGTGCCTATTCCCAAATGATTATTAAACTGCTCATTTGGACTCACAGGTTGAATACTAATCTGGATATTTTTCTTCTTCTATATTGCATCCTTGTCTATAAACTTGGGTCAGTAGACTAGAAGCAATAAGCATGAGTCCTAACTGATTTAGTCTGCAAAATTTTGCATAAAATCTATATCTCCCTCCTGTGAGACCCTCTCAAATAAATTGCATTAATTCTTATATTTGCTGAAACAGTCTTCCTTCTTGCTAGGCCACTTGCCTCCAATTATGGGAAGTGGGAAATGCTTTAAAATACCAGATTCTGGCATGACATGCTTGAAAATCTTTGGGGGATGTTAGTTTGTGTTTAATAACTAGTCCCAAATTGTGCCTGGTGGGGCTCTTCTGTGGAAAACAAAGCTTTCCGAACTGCTAGCAAAAACACAGCATTATCATATGGCTGCTATCTGTCAAGGAGAGAGCAATTCTGTAACTGAGAGGAAAGAAAGATTTTGGCATGGGGGGTGCAATTGGGAGAAAAGAAATGTGGCAGCAGTAGAAAAGTCGTTGCATTAAAATGGGTTTCTTTCTAAGCAAATATCAGGGGGAAACATCTCTGCTTTTATTTACAGATCTGCTCTCCTCGGGCTTTACAAGGCTTTAGACAATCTGTGTTGTCAAAGTTCTAAAAATTAGAACTATGATTATTTAAAACAATGAACATGTTACTTGCTAGAATTTCTGCTGGGCATGTGGAATTTTTCTTTGTTCTGCCAAGCATTACATTTTGCAGCTAGAAGATGCACCACAGAGAACCCCTCCTCCGCTAGCACAGAGCAGTTGTGTTGTGTTTGGGTTCTTCCACCGCCCCTCCTACAGAGGCTACTTTAGCGTCACTTTGAGAATTTTGTTTTATTTTCTATCAGACAGATGCTTGCTTCTGGGTGTAGGAAAAGTGCAAATTAAAAACTAAACATCACAGGAGAGGGAGAGAGTGAAAAAAATAAGGGAAATCTCTGTTGAATAGAACTGGCTTGAAGCTGAAAATGGGGGCAGTCATCATGGAAAAGCAAGAGAGAGGGAAACACATTGCAAAGAATGCTCATGTGTCATAACTCTGGGACGAGAATGAGCAGGTCCCCTTAAAAAACATGGTTTAACCTCATTACTGCTTCATTAATAGTCTCCATCATAGATGTAGCTCCAGATCCCATTTCACTCACACACTTTCCCATCTATAAAATGGGGATGGTGCAGATTTCTCCCATGGGATTATGGATGGAAAAGCCATCAAAGATAGTGACACATTTTGCCAAGAGTTATATGTACTGTATCTGGTCATCATCTCTTTGTGACTGTGCACAGTGCAGCCACCTGCGATTTCAGCATGGCAAAACAAGTGCCACGGTCAGGGCCGTGGTGCAAAGATCCCGCCGGCCCCCCACCCTCCATTTCCCAGAGTTGTCTACCTTTTCCCAAGCCTCTGCTGGGATCGCTCTCCTCCCGCAGAGGCTGGGGAAGGAAGCTGCACATCCGCCAGGTGGCAGGGCGCAGCTTCCATCCTAAACCTCTGTGGGGAGCTCTCTCCTCCCGCGGAGGCTTGGGAGGCAAGCTGCACACCCGCCAGCCATATGGCTGATGGGGCGCAGCTAGCGGGTGTGCAGGAGGGAAAGGGGAGGCCGCTGGCAAAGCCATGTAGCTCCTCCACTTGCTGGGGCGCCCTGGCGCAATGCACCAGTAAGCCCAATGGGAAAGATGGCTCTGGCCATGGTGTCTGTTCCCGGACCTTCTTTAGCCGCCTTGGCCCAAGAGGATGACCACTGTGGTGCTCATTTCCAAAGCCAGGGGTGTCTAACCTGTGGCCTTCCAGATATTCCGGGATTACATGACCGTTGGCCATGCCTGCTGAGGCTGATGAGAGGAAGTCCAGCCTATGGAGGGCTCTCAGGGCCCTAGGTCAAGAGAACCAGCAAGCTCCCTTCTTTCTCAACCACTGTGGAGGCAGATACCAAAGATAACGACAGAGAGAGCAAAATGAGAAATCTTTCATTTGCCCGTGGAAGAGTTCTCTCCCCACTCCTGCAATTACTTCCCCACCCTGCTTTATTTCATGCTCTCCACTGAGCTTTTCTTTCCTAAAAGAAGTAACTCATACAGCACTAAGAAATAAACAACCTCTCATTTCTACATCATTATTGACAAAAGTTCCAAAATGTGAGGATAAAAATTATGAACAGGTGAGAACTTTTTTAATTAGTGAAGGGCTTAATGTCATGTCACCACCCATTATTGTGGGTCCACTATTCTTTTACATAAATCAATAAATTAATCAGTAATATAAAAGTAAATATTTGCAAAACAAATCCCACATATTATAGCAAGATAATTTATAAAATCATAGAATTGTAGAGTTGGAAGGGACCCAAGGGCCATCTAGTCCAAGCCACTGCAAGGCAATGTACTGTTAATTACAGTTGTACCCAATTTCCCCCCCTAAGCAGGACCACTGAACTGCAACCTAGAGAATTGCACTGCAGCTGTACAAAAGTCCTCCCCACATTATGAATGCCTGAAGAAAACTGTTCCTTCAACTGGACTTTGCACATGCACTCTGGTTCTTCTTTCTGAACATTTGCTATGCAAAATATCATGTATCTGAACGTGAGTAATTAGTACCAAAAGCTTGCTATACGCACCACAGATTCAAATATCCAAATAGAGAGCATTTTTTACCTCCTTGTTTGCCTTTTGCTTACTAGCTGAGGAACTGCAGTGATCTGTACTTTAGTAAGATTTCAGAGGGTTTTCCTGGACTTGGCGGGGGGTCAAAATTCCATGGTCATTAGAAATTTCCCCATAGGAAATTTGATTCATTGTGTGAATGCTCACCTAACATTTTCAGTGGACCTTTTGTATTTGGGGACTTGCATGTACTGAGGTTTTATAGCATGTCTCCTGGAGTAAATTAATGCAATCCTGGCAGCTCTTCTTCCACATTTCACTAGCAGCAGACTCCAAGTGGTTATTCTCTTGTTTTTTGGGTTGTTGTTGTTTTTTTAAAAAAACAGACATCTGAAAATCAGCTTCTACATCCTGCTTTTCAGAATGTTTAAACCACACCCATATATTTTTGGTGTTCAAAACCATGTACACATTTTTTTTAAGTACCTTTCACTTCTATATTTTAAAGTTATTTTTAAATTTCTAAGCCACTGAAGATATTCAGTCAGCACCATTAACTACAATTTTCAGACTCAAAGAATATTTAAATTTCTTGAAATTACCTGGACAAACTAGCAAGACTGTGCTTTTCACATGCTGCTGTTACTTGATCAAAGGTATTTGACCAACCTTTATTAGATCAAAGGTAATCTATCCTTCCCAAGCAAGTGAGCCATTAATGCCCCTATCGTTAAAAAGATTCAAATGAATATTTAAAAGGTGATTTGTACAACCATCAAAATTTAATATTATTATTTGAATTCAGCTTTTTCTGGCTGTAGCACCCAGATAAGCATCTTCATATAAGAAGGTAAAGGAAGATTAAATGACATGAAGACTGGTTCCTGAATAAGATTAAATTGAATTAAATTAAATTAAATTAGGTCTTCCGACTTCTAAATCATCTCTCAGGTTAAAAATACAGATCATCTAGATATTTAATCTCATGAAATAAAAAAGTGTTATGCCTGAGAACCATGAAAACGACTCCAAATAAAAATAGTTTTGCAAAAGTACTGGAAAACTCTCAGGACCAGATCACATTATAATTTTGATACAGTTCCCCACCACTCAACTCACACCTGACTCTATGTGACACATGCATACAAACAAGCACCACCACAATGCAGGAGAGAAGTAGCCACCATCTTCTGCCTTCACAAAGCAGCATTTATTCAGTAGCAGCTCCACCACCAAAGTTGCACGTTTGTTGGGGTCCTCCATTACCCTCCTTCAGACTATACTTTACTGTAACTGTTGCGTGTTCAGACCCAGAGACCTCCCCCCTAAATAAATCCACACATGACTCAAATTTTAGTTTTGGTTTTTGGCAGGATTTAGGCCACAACTCTATTGATTACAGAAGGTGTGATTACAGAGCATAGGCTCTGTTTCGACTAGCTCCCTGCACCCTTGCAGGTAGCACTGATCCAGAGCTCTATCATAGGTCAGCCAAGGGTGAACACCTGGGAAGGCAAAAAGCCAGGAACAGACTATGGTCACCACCCAGATGCCCCCCTGGACTCAGGCACGGGCACAACCCCCTCTCGGGGGCTGACCAAACCAGTTGAGTCCCTGGATTCCTTTAACGGAATACCCTTTACATAGGGATGGCAGGACCACTCTCCTATCCCTATCACCTGAACCAGTGCCTATCTGCCACACGAGCACCGCGCTCACAATCAACCACTCACACCTGTAACCAAACCCTTAACCCCGCTGACATGGCGGTCAGCCACAAATCATTCCCAATTACAGACAGATGAACCCCACCAAGCCTGTAAAGGGACACATCACGGAAGGTAATGCCCGGGTGACGGATCACCGTCCTGCCGATGGCCAGAACCTTCTTGGCCACTGCGCTCTGCACGTGCCTCCTGGTGGCAGCTGGGCATCGCCTACCACGCCACACACATCGCTGCAACAGCTGCAACCAAAAATTTTGGGTCCAGGAAGAGCTGCCTTCAACTCTTCCAAGTCCTTCATGCGGGTCTGCAGGCTCAAGCCGGGAGCTTCCGGCAAATTGTTCTTGCCGAGCTGCACCACCATCGCCACAGGCGTGCCTTCTGCAGAGACCTTCACCCACACCATCGGGAGAAGCAACTCCCAATGCATTCCTCATCTGGACACCCAGGAGACACACACGTGGTCAGGGAGTCTGAGCCTGCATCCAAACCCAGACTCTGCCAAATCCAGACCCTGCCAGACCAGTGGGCAATGCTGTGCCCAACTATCCAGACATGCAGGGTAGGTGGACTTAGGAATGAACAAAAAACATTAATAACTGCACCTCAGCGCCGCATCCGAACATAACCCTTGTATGCATCAGATTTCCAGCGGCCCAGATCTTCGATCCTGTCAACGGACAGACCCCAGTGTGCAGCAGTAGTAGCTACACCAATACGGAAAGAATGAGGTGCAAACTCACTGGCCAGCAGGCCACACGCTGCAAGCGCCTTGCGCATTACTGCAGCAAATTGATGCCTCTTTATTAGGAACCCATTCTCATGAACCAGGAAGGGATCATCCCCAGGCGGGCGAAGTGACAAATATCTCTTGCCATCTTTCACTGGACAAGGGCCAGGCTTACCAGTGGCAGGCAGCCTCATCAAGGCGATTCTGCTCAACTGGTCCATTTTGGAATTTCAAATAGTGAGCACCAGCTCAGCATCAAAAGGCTCAACGTCCTGCAAAAGCAAGCCCCTGGGAGCCCTTCCCTGTGCTGACTCCAGCACCACTTTGCCCACACGCAGTGCACTGAAAAAGGCTATCGAAAAGGCTGCCGCAAAGAGTCTCGCCTCATAAGTAGACCAGCAGACAAGTCTTGCTGCACACCGAGAATAAAATGTCAAATGTGACTGGCCTCCTACCTGGCGATGCTGGTGGCTGCAACCTGGCCCAACCCTCGAGAGCCTTGCACACTACAAACTTTGCACAAGGGTCTCTAGAATAAAGGGATTTGCAGAAAAATGAAATAGCAGAAGACTGAATTCTGATAGACTTTACAGCACGACCCAGAAACCACAGGTGAGCCAGATACTGCAACACCGGATGTGTGGATGGTGACACTGAACTGTCAATCATCAAGTGCTGTGCTCTGAAAGCTAAAAAGTCCACCCAGGCCTTCTTATAGGACCTCAAAGTGGAAGGAGAAACAGAAGCTACTACTCCCTGAAGGACTAGCTGCTGCCAAGGTTCCAAAGCTGAACAGGGAAATATTCCGGAAGCTGCTGGGCATCCGGAGTCAGGGATCTGAAGTGCTCCATCTGAAAATGGGATAGGGCATCAGCAATATCATTAGTAGCACCAGGAATAAATTGGGCAGAAAACACAATATTAAACTTGAGGCATTGCAGCACAAACGTGCACAATAGGGCAGAGACTCGGCTGGTGCATGATGACTGCCTTGCCAAAACGCTCACCACGGCCTGGTTATTGGACCAGAAACAGACCCGCCAGTCCTTGAACTCCATGGTCCAGATGTGCACTGCTACTACAATGGGGAAGGACTCAAGAAACGTTAAATCACGGGTAATGGCTGTGCCCTGCCAATGCTGAGTGCATCAACAGCCACAGAAATAGAGCCCAAAACCCGCATCCGAATGCACCTGGAAATCAAAATGCAGATTCAAGGTATCCTGCCACAAGGATACGCCATTGAACTCCTTCAGGAATTTGTGCCATACCTCGAGGTCTGCCCTAACCTCACTTGGCAAACACACCTGATGATGGGGTGACCACAGGCCTGCAGAAAGTCTTGCTAAGCATGTGCAAAAAGGGTGACCAGGGGCAACCGCCCTGCAAGCGAAATTCAAATGGCCCAACAGAGACTGAATCTGCCTCAAGGTAACCTTTTCCCATGGCAAAAACTCCATAATGATGTCAAGCAGGGCCACCAATTTTCCTTCAGGCAAAGAGGAAGTTTGTGCCACAGTATCCAACTGGATTCCAAAGTAAGACAATCTCGTGACTGGGCCTTCAGTTTTATGTGCTGCCAAGGGAACACCCAACTCCTTGGTTAGGTCATTAAATGCATGCAGCAATAGCAAGCATTCTTCGGAATTGGCTGCAGAACTTAGTAAAAAGTCATCGAAGTAATGGATCACACCCCTCAAACCTGTCTTCGTACGAAAGGCCCAGTCCAAAAATGTACTAAAGGCTTCAAAAGCTGCACAAGATATAGAGCAGCCCATTGCCATGGCCTTATCCACATAATACACTCCATCCAGTTGGAAGCCAAGCAACTTAAAATCAAGTGGATGGACAGGAAGTAAGCGGAACGCAGATTCCACATCACACTTCACCAAAAGAGCACCCTTCCCAAAGCTCCTGATCAGCCTGATCGCTTGGTCAAAGGCGGCATACTTGACAGAACACAACTCAGGAGGGATAGCATCATTTACTGATGTACCCCATGGCCAGAACGAACACAACATCAAGGGACCTACCAATCGGGTGTTGTGGCTAACCAATTCAACCCACCCACAACACAGGAGGTCAGTTTCCAGGTCTCACCGCAACACGTGCCACAATTACCCAGGATTATTACCAGGTCAAAGAGACTCTGAATGCTCCACTCCCACCAAAGTTAATTTCTGTTTCTTACTCCTTTTTCTCTACTCCCTTTTAAATAAGTGTGAGTTGTTGCTGTTTTACCTAGTCTATACAGCTGCCCCCTGCTTTCAGGTAACATGTGGCTGGTGGGCTGGAGACACCACACCCTTTGGGGGGGCTCACACTCCTCACTACACTTTCAATGAATTGCTGGGCTTGCATGGGGTTGCAAGTACAGGCCTCAGGCTCCGTCACACATCCTGGCAGAGGAACAGAAGGCAGCAGCAGCAGCTCTTCCCTCCCAAGTCTTCCCTGGATGGTTCCTTTTTACTTATACTTCAAGACATTCAGGGATCAGAGAATTAAGGTGATGACATCCATGACACAATACAGCAAATTGGTGACTGGTTGTCACTGAGAACAAACAAAGCTTCTTTAGTGTAAAGCCAAGTTTTCTCTTGATGCCCTAGCCAATAAGGAAGGAAAGGCAAATACTGTATTTTTCCGTGTATAAGATGCCCCCTGTATATGATGCCCCCTATTTGGGGGGACTCCAAATTAAGAAAATACCCCTCAGCACTACCTGTGTATAAGACAAGCCCCAATTTTAAAACAATTTTTTTGGTTAAAAAAAACCCTAGTCTTATACACTGAAAAATACAGTAAACCCCATTTGTAAATCCATTGGAAACATTCTACAATCTTATACATTTCTGTCCCCACCCCACTCTCCAGGTACTACAGGATGGTAAAAACGAGTGCCCCCCCCCAACTAAAACATGTTTCCGGTTATGGATGCACTTTGATTCTAAGTGAAATTAGTAGTTGTGCATGCTAAATTAAAGATGGAAGTTGAATAAGAGTCCCTCTATTAATTAAAGCACATAATACCACTTTATATGGATTCCCATAAAAGCCAATATAGATACTGCGAGGAGTGAGCCAAATAATCAATATCTGAAAAGGGTCACCTCTCAGCTAAATTTCCTCCTTCTCTCTCTCTCTCTCTTTAAACTTTATTATCATTTTATATATTACTGTGATTTCTCATTTATGGTGGAAATGAATGTCAGAAAGCAGACTCTTTACTTTATTTGTACCCAAGCCTATGCCAATCAATACAGGCAGTATTCCCATTTCCCAGTGCCCTGTCAATGCACTTCAACCCTAGCTTGTTGAGAGGCCTTCTTAATTGACTCCACTGAAGCAAATCCAATTTCCTTGTACACATATGCTAAGACAGCTAAATTTAAAACTATTTCTGCTCCATTCTGTGGTGCCTACTCTGACACACATGACAGAATGAGATCACCTGAATGTGCTTTACATCTCATATTTTAAGAGCCTTTAATTGGAATGATTTTTCTGCCATTGTTTCTGAATGGTATTAAAGTGATATCCTAGAGGTAAAAAACAAATATGTTATTAGACCCACATCATCCACTTTCTTGGAAAAACACCACCTTTCCTTTTACTGCCAGATCTGATTTATGTTCAAGATATAAGTGTCAATAACTTGTTTTTGATGGGCAAAATACTGCCAGGAAAAAAAGGATAGGCTATAAAGTCAGGTATGAAGCATAATTCAGATGGGCTTCACAACACTTCTCCCCTCATATGATGACACACATCCCCTTTCCATTTCCAATTTCATTGGAACAAGGCGAAAAAATGGTTTCCAATCTATCCCGCCTCATAAAAATAGACCTGTGTTTAATTCTTCAAGACCTGAAATTATCTTTTAGATATTGTCAGCCAGTCACCCAAGGCAAACATCCGTGGACAAAGTAATAAAGAAAACTTGTAGGTATAGCAATTGCTAAAACACGGCTATACTTTCCATTTTAATGGCAGCACTCAAGGTATTAAGGAGAAACTAAATGTACTGATAATAACAAGATAGGCTGGTGTGAGGGTATGTGTATTTGTTCAGTTCGGTTCCTATATTAGTGCAATTTATTGTAACTATTGCCAGTTTTGCAAAATGAAATAGTTGATGGTTTTCTGTTTATATCCTGTAGAGGAATCAACTTATAGACAAACAAACGTCGTTGCATTCTTTGGGGTCACAAAAAATAAATAAATCAAAAGGACAGCTCTCTCTCTAAAATTATTTGCATGTAGCTGGAACAGGTACAAATAACATTTTCCTAACGTATCTTAGTTTTGCTACCTATTTCGCAGTCATTAATATAAGCTTGACTTAAAGGTAGAAATTATTTAGGGATCATTCGTAGTTTACAATGCAAGTTTAGTGGGGCAACTGTTCATTCCTGCTCTTTCACGTGCAGGTCTCCAATCACTTACCAACATGATTTATGTCAACTATCCAACAATGGATCTTAATCTCCTTGCTGTTTAAATACCAGGTGCTGCGAACAAACAGAGTCAGGCTATCCAATCATGCCCAGCTTTTGATCTCCACCTGAGCCTTTGGTATGCTGCTTTCTGCAGCTAGCCTCCTTTCCCCCCCTACCCATACAGGAGATATGGGGAATGGTGCCCCAAACCAAGCAGTTCTGCATGCAGTGATTTTACCCCACAGTCACCCCTGTAATAACTTGTTCTTATCTCCCTTATTTCATGCTTTGTTTGATCTTCAATGATACTTGTGTTAGGTATGTATATCCTGTACAATCTTCTTCCTTCATTCTTTGACATTTCTAGTCCCTTTCTATCTTGCCTCTAAGAGAAATGGCTAATAAAGGTGTAATATTTGAATGACTTGAGTTCTAAAATATTGTTCTCAAATGCCTCTAACACATCCAACTGTTTTTGACATTATCTATATTCTATCTATCTATAATTTATTATACAGTTAAAAACCAGCTTACTCTATTTAATATAACAAATACTGCAAGTTATCCTGTGTTGCAGGGGGTTAAACTAGATGACACTAGGGGTCCCTTCCAATTCTGTGATTCTATGATTCTACTAATATGAATAAAATAAAGTAAAATAAATGGTAAGAAAGCAAAATTGAAGATTTAGTAATTTAAAATACCTCTTTTCCCTCCTTGCATCATTTATTTTGTTATCACCAGGTTGGGCATTGCTTTTGCTTATGGGTAAAGTCAGAGGTAAAGTAAGTGTTGAGCAGTTCTGCCTTCTCTCTGTCACACAATAGCACTTCTCCATCTTTTCCATGCAGAGGACCTACTCTTGCTTCAGACATAGCTGAAGAAACCTTTTTAATTATTCCTAACCTCTCTTGCAAGCCTGAGCTCATTCTGAGCTTTGGCCTGCCTGACTTTCTCCTGAAATAGTTGGCTGTGCTTGTATACTCCTTCATGATTTCCACTTTCTTCCCATTCTTATACATGCTCTTCTTAAATCTCAGCCCATCTGCTAGCTCTTTATTGCAGCTACACTGGTTTCTTTAGATGGCCTCCCACTTTTCTTTCATGTTGGAATTATTGGCAGTTGTTCCTTCAATATTTCACCTTTAAGAAACTCCCATCCATCTTGGACTCCCTTCTCTCTGAGAACCAAAGAATTTCACCCAGTAGTTTCTTAAGCTTTTGAAATCAGCCTTATTAAAGTCCAAAGTGCATGTCCAGCTACACTCATCTTTCCCTTGCCTCTGTAGAATGAAACCAAGAGGGCATGATCACTTCCTCCCAAGGTTCCCAGTATTTCCACTTCATTGATCAATTCAGTGAGTCAGCTGAGGAATTTGTTGGACCTTACATTATTGGCAGAGTTTGAGTTCCAACAGATATCAGGGTAGTTCCCATGACTACTATATCTCTCTTTTTTGAATATTTCGATATCTCATGGTAAAACACTGTCAGTAGTCTGAATTTGACTGTCACCCTGCTCTCTGTCTTCTGTTTTGCTCAATGAGGAAGATCCAGCCAGGATAACAATTCAATTTAACCTCTGACTTGCTAGTCCTGCAATTAGTGAGCCAGAACATGGGGAGAACTGAAAGAGCTGACAACCTCTCACAGAACTAGAGCCACCTCTCTGCCAATCTATGTTAAGCCCCAAATTGTCTGTGACTTGCATGTAACTTTGCCCAGGCTTTCCCCTTCCTTTTTAATGAGAAGCAATGTGCGGGGGAGGGGTCTGCAATCTGGTGCAGTATAGACAGGTGAATGGCTGGGGAGAAGGTGTGATCCCTTTCCTCTATACCCATTTTTGTGTTCAGAATCTATTCTGTCTATTCTGCTGCCATCGACCGGGAGAAAAACAGTTGCAAAGGCACAAAATGTACTGTGAACACTCAGAGGCAATGGCCCGAAGGGACTGCTCTTGAAATTTCTCATCCACGTTAAACACAGGCTGTTATTTACTTTATTTACTTATTTATTTTTAAGTGATTCCCACCCCCTGCCAATCTTCAGTCATAAAACAAAAAATGTAATGGAAACCACGAGAAAGAAGTTTCAAATATGGGGTGCTAAAATAAAAGATGTCCAGTCTATGGTCACCACTCACCTTGAGATGGCAGGAGGGAGACACACAGAGCTTTCAAAAAAGCATCTGGCACATGGGAAAACACACTGGCTGTTTCCATTCTCTTGACAGTGCATGATTTTGGGGGGTTAATTAGATCATTTTAATCAACAACAAAAAATAAGATCTCTTATAATAGCATAAGGCACACGAAGCATCTATCATATGGAATTTAATAAATACATAATATAAATTATATCAAAGATTTACAGCTGCAGCACATTTCTTTAGACCTGCGAGATGTGCATACATGGGAATCGCACATCGTCTAAAGAATGACAGTGTGACAGATGATTCCCATTTCAACAGTGCAAGCATTTCATAAAATGTCTTGTGGTTCTATGGTGCCTGTGGAATGTATTTAAGTTGCTTTAAAATTTCTTCCTTGGTTCTAAATTTAAAACTAGGCTTTTGGGGCACAGGCTGTACTTTCTCTGGGGGTGTAATTGCCATGTACATATTAATATATGCAAATAAAATCAAGTTTCAACAGCCACTATTCCTCCAAAGGTTACTTTCTCTAATTAGACTCAAGCAATTAGCTGAGAAAAGTTTTACTCACTCTTTCCCTTTTTCTTCCAAAAGTCCCTGCTTTAACAAAGAAATTACATTTGAGCTATTTTCTTTTTAAAAAAATTAAATATGATATGAAATAATTATAACTTTTATTTTATCTTACCCATTAATTTCCTCCTTTAACACACATCATTTCAGGTGATGCCACTTTGAGATGCCTAATATGTGCATGAACACAGTCACCATGTTAAAACAAATTGAACTGTTCTCCATCATTTTGACACCTTAAATCCCATGTTACTGACTGATGCGACTAGGGGATGAGCAGTAACTAAGTCTTCAGGCTTCATCTTAAAAAAAAAAAAACAGAAAAGAAACTGGTTTGATGTAGAAATTGTTTGACCTGTAGAGTGTGCTTAAATATAGGTGGAGATTGCACATTCTTACTCTACTAATGAGATCCTTTAAAGAGAAGAACTAGATTTGACTTTGCCAGAATGTCTGCTTTCTTTTGTCAAATGATAAAATTCAACAATGCCCAAATGAAAAGAATCTGTGAAAATAAAAATAAAATAAAAGCAGTTATATGTCAGTGGTAAAATGATAACCTTTATTTGCAAGCATGTTTTTATAGAAAATCATTCAAACCTGATTGGATTTGGCAGGTCTAGTTTACTGGTAGGGCACCCACTGTGTATGGGAAGGTCCCAGACTCATTCCCTGGCATCTACAGGGCAGGATCTCAGATTGTGGGGTTACAAGAGAATTCTGTCTGAGACATGGAAAGCTACTATCTCTGAAGATTTGAATATTCCATGGCTATTATTCTGATCCATCTTATACATTTCGGAACTATTGATTAGCCACTGTTGATTAGAGACTTGCATACCAGATGCCTGACCTGGCAGAATTTGTTTATTGAGTGCATGTACCTAATGATTGCCCCTTCATGGATCACTGCCTTGCTGTGGTGAAGGGGCTTGAAGAACTCAGAGAAGCTATGAACTATGCCGAGCAGGGCACCCAAGATGAACAGGTCATAGTGGAGAGTTTTGACCAAACGTGATCCACCTGGAGGAGGAACCGGCAAGCCACTCCAGTATCCCTGCCAAGAAAACTCCATGAACA
This sequence comes from Podarcis erhardii, assembly GCF_964252035.2. Taxonomy (NCBI): domain Eukaryota; kingdom Metazoa; phylum Chordata; class Lepidosauria; order Squamata; family Lacertidae; genus Podarcis; species Podarcis erhardii. The sequence goes on along the minus strand of NC_138507.1, from coordinate 3,895,031 downwards.
AAGACAACAGGCATATAAAAGTTATGACGCTGGAAGATGAGCCCCTCAGGTCAGAAGGCGTCCAACATGCTACTGGGGAAGAGCGGAGGGCAAGTCCAAGTAGATCCAGAGCTGATGAAGCGGCTGGGCCAAAGCCGAAAGGACGCTCAGTTGCGGATATGCCTGGAAGCGAAAGGAAAGTCCAATGCTGTAAAGACGAGATGGTTGGATAGTGTCTTCGAAGCTACAAACATGAGTCTGACCAAACTGCGGGAGGCAGTGGAAGACAGAAGTGCCTGGCGTGCTCTGGTCCAGGGGGTCACGAAGAGTCAGACACGACTAAACGACTAAACAACAACAACAACAACCTAATGATTGAGCGGGATGTGGGTGGCGCTGTGGTCTAAACCACAGAGCCTAGGGCTTGCTGATCAGAAGGTTGGCGGTTTGAATCCCCGCAACAGGGTGAGCTCCTGTTGTTCGGTCCCAGCTCCTGTCCACCTAGCAGTTTGAAAGCACATCAAAATGCAAGTAGATAAATAGGTACCGCTCTGGCAGGAAGGTAAACAGTATTTCCATGCACTGCTCTGGTTTGCCAGAAGCAGCTTAGTCATGCTGGCCGCATGACCCGGAAGCTGTCTGTGGACAAACGCTGGCTCCCTTGGCCTATAGAGCGAGATGAGCACGCAACCCCAGAGTCGTCTGTGACTGGACCTAACGGTCAGGGGTACCTCTACCTTTACCTTTTACCTAATGATTGACTGTTCAGACAGACTGGGGATTCTGTTTTTCATGTCCATTCTGCAACAACCAAGTCCCTAAGTGAGCCTACAGAGATGGTCAGTGGGCCTGTGAGAATATCACAGCTTTCAGTTAATACAACATTACCATTTTGAAGGAGATCTTTGCCCTGCCACAGAACTGCCAATTGCATCTCTGTTGCTGCTTGAAGTGCCAGAAAATCCAGGAAAGGAACTTAAAGAAAACTTCTGCCACCTCAGTCATAAGAGTAAGGCTCCCCACCAAGCTCATTGAAAGGAATTCATTTCACCCTCCCTCCTTTTCTGTCCCCAGAACTTCTGCACCACCTTTCTGAACTGAAGAAACCATGTTGCAGTGGATCTGCTCCTTCCTGTAAGATGAAGCTGGAAAGCATTTAAGGCAGATGAGGTGATGATAGAGAGGAGCTCAATGAACATGATTGCTAGACAACTATCTGTTCAAGGTGTGACTGCACGATCCTGTAAGAATCAGGTTCCTAGGCAAAGGTCCCCTGAACTTGAATTGCTCCCCAAATCCAAGGTAATAGTGTGGCCTGGAATGTCTTTTGGTACTATTGGCTAACAAGGCATCTATTTCTGCTACAGAAAAACAGAAACCTGACATTCATGCTATGATGATTTCCAAGCTTCCAATGTGCTCTACATGAGGTTGCCTTTGAAAATTGTTCAGAAGCTCCTGCTAGTGCAAAATGCCATTGCTTTCCTATTAACAGATTTGAGTTGGCACACTCATATGCCACCCATTTGCAAACATCTGTGCTGCTTGCCAATTGATTTCTAGGTCCAATTCAAAGTTTTGGTCTTGATCTTTAAAGCCTGGTCATGGGTGGGGAATCTGTGGCACTCCACATGTTGGACTATTCCTCCTATGAGCCTCAAACAGCATGGCCAGTGTTGACTGGAACGATGGCAGTTCTTACCTAGCAACATCTGCAGCCACAGCTTTGCATCTCCTGCTCTATGTAGTTCTGGATAGTGTATTAAAAATAATAAAATAAAATAAAATGTGAGTGTTGATAAATATGTCTTCCATGAATTTGTCCAGTTCCTATTTAAAATACCTAATCCAGTGATCATTGTCATGTTGCACCAAATTCTATAATTGTGTGTTGTGTAAAGAAGTACCGTATTTTTCGCTCTATAACATGCACCCGACCATAACACGCACGTAGTTTTTAGAGGAGGAAAATCCGTAGGCATGCCACCCGTAGGCATTCCCTCCATAACACGGACAGACATTTCCCCTTACTTTTTAGGAGGAAAAAAGTGAGTGTTATGGTGCAAAAAATATGGTATTTTAATTTTAAGAACATCTCAGTCAACTTCCAGTCAGTTCAATGGGGGGAGGTGAGTTTTAGTTCTTGTATCATTTTACTGTTATTAGCCGCTCTGAGCCTGGCTTCGGCTGGGGAGGGCGGGATATAAATAAAATATTATTATTATTATTAGTGTTGTGAGGGTTAGTGAAAAAAATCTCTCCCCTCCCTCTCTTTAAATATCTAATAATTTTATTTAATTAAATTTATATAATGAAATCATCTCCTTCCTTAGTAAACTTTAGCCCCCCTCCCTCCAAGAATCAAATGTTTACCTTTTCCTTGTAGGCTGAGAAGGGGCTCCAAGTCCTTGATCATTTCTCCACTTTTCCCAGGTTTGCAATAATTTTGTATGAGATTGGCAGCCAGAACCATCTACAGCATTACAAATGTTCTTGATTTGCACAAGTGATATTTTCCCTTTCAGTGTGCTGGTGATCCCTTGCCCCAAACACCTAGTGATTGCTCCCAACAACTTCATATAAATATTGAACAGCACGCCGGAGAGGATATTACCCTTCAGAGCCCCATAGCAAAAGTGCCAGGAGGCCAAGGAACACCCACTGGGTGCTACTCTTAAACATGGTACTTCCAATGCCCATCCCACTGGGTTGGTCCAGGAGGACACCATGGTCAATGGTATCAAAAGCCACTGAGAGAGTGAACAGAAGTAACAGGGTTACACTGTCTCTGTCCTCACCACAAAGGTCATCCATCAGGGTGACCAAGACTGATTCAGTTTCAAAGCCGGTCTGTAGTGGATCATCTGTCTCATCGAGGAATACCTGCAGTTGCTTCACAACTACACCATACAATGTGTGCACTGGCCCTAGAAATCACAATGAGACATAAGAGAAGAAACTCTTACCTGAGGCACAAACCGCAAGGGATTATATATCGATACACGTCTCTTGAATAGTATTGAGAAAATTACAGGGAGCCAGTACAGTCACAGAAGCACTCGTGTGATGGGTTTGTGAAACCCAACAATTAATACTAAAAACAATACTTAGCATTTCAGTGGGGGTTTAAAAAAAAAAATATTTACTATTCAGAACCACAGTTTTGGAATAGCCCTCAAAGGCAGTTGAGAGCACAGCACATTGCAATTCAGTCTTGTTCTCTCAAGTTTACAAAAGTATGAATCATGATTGTCAGACCCAAATTCAGGGTCACAGTCTTTACACTAGATGGTGCTGAAAAGCCTTCCTTACCATTGTTCCTATCAGCAATTCCATGCACATTAATAGCTACTGAAAGTAATATCACGAGCCTGTGAGTCTAAAGACGGCTAAAACACTTGCCTTGAATTGGCTCAGGTTATGCATGGTCTTCAAACCATCTTGACTTCAGTCAGCACATCCATTTCCTCCTGTACCCCAACCACCGAGTAAGCCCTGACAGTCAAAGAAAAGTCACATGTGCCTCATGAACAGGGGATCTTTGTTTGGTCAGAGACCTAATAGAAGCAATAGGGTACAAGTTGACGATGTCTAGAAAGAATGTATGCCAAAGCCACAAGCCCATCCTCAGTGTCAGACCTTTTGCAGGTCTTTCTTGAGTTACAGCATAGACCCATGACCACTGCAGCTTGCATTTTTCTTTAAAGCTCAGTGCTATGGCAATTGCAATAACTTTTTTAAAAAAATTATCTCTCTGAACTTCCAGCTAGGATTAATTTCTGGTAAATAAAGTTAGTTCTACCTGAATAATTTTTTACTGGGGCATTTAAGTCATTGCTGTAAAATGTTTTGTCCTCTTGTCTTCATTAGTTCTACCATCTCAGCTGTAAGCTACCTTGCAGCCAAGAAGTACAGCAGTTGGACATAAGTTCATGAGTGAAAGAGTTTCAGAAGATCAGGCCAATGGATCATCACTGGGGTGGGGCTGATCAGTTTTATCTATCTATCTATTTGGGCTGGGCCCAGGGGCAACCCATGAAACACGGTCCAGGACTGGTCCAGAATCCAAAGGTTCCACTGGGAGTCAGTCCGACAGGGCCAAGGTAAGACACGAGGCAGGAAACCAGGCAAGGACAGGATCTAGCATACAGCAATGTTGCTCCCACAACCTAGGGCGGGGTCTGACAGCCTTTTATCTTTGTCAGGGTAGCGGCCGGTCCTGATCCTCTGGCGACTCACCTCCCTGTTTCACCCGAAGGCGAGCACTCCTCCTGTGATTACTCAGGTCTCTCCTTCTCTCAGACCTTAGCCTCTGCAGATCAGGAGATGTCGGTGGGTTACTAGACCAAGGGGCTGCCTCAGCCTCCCCTGACCAAACCGGTAGTGGAGCAGCTGTAAGTGATGGCCCAGCAGAGGGTAATGAGGTAATCCCTGCATCTGGAGCCAGGGCAGGCTCAGGCTCCTGACTTGGCCCAGCTGGTGTTCATTGCAGGGGAACCTGTGCAGACTGAGACTCTTCAGGATCAGGCCCCAGACTTGGTTCAGATGATGCCTGAGGCAAAGGATCCAGTGCAGACTGAGTCTCCTCTGGTTACGAGCCCGAGCCCAAGTCCCAGGCCATCACACTATCTACCCACCTACCTACCTACCTACCTACCTACCTACCTACTGCATTTCTATCCCACCTTTTCCCCAAGGAGCTCAGAGTGACATACTTGGTCTCCTCCTCCCCATTTAATTCCCATAATAACCCTATGAGCATCATGGCTGTGGGGATTTGAACCCTGGTCTCCCAGGTCCTAGTCCAACACTCCAACCCCTATGCCACCCTGGTCTATGGGAAGCCTGAAAAGTTGACCTGAGAGTTGACACCATTCTCCCCACTTGTGTACCCCAGCAACTGGCATTCAGAGGCATATTACCTCTGACAGTAGAGGGAGGCACAGAGAGACAGGGAGAGTGACAGCAGGAGCAATGAGTCCCTATTAATCCTCCTTGACCTCTTGGTGGCTTTCCATACCACCAACCATTGTATCCTCCTGGAGAGGCTATCTGAGCTGGGGTAGGTGACACTGCTCTGCAATGGTTCCAGTCCTACTTGGATGGTTGTTTTCAGCCCGTGATGCTATAGTGCCCCTCGAGGCTCAATTCCATGTTGTTTAATATCTATATGAAGCCACTGAGTGGAGTCATCCAGAGCTTTGGCATGAGTTGTCAGCAGTACGCTAATGACAGCTCTATTTCTCATTTCTCATCTGCAGGTGTGGCTGTGCAAGTGCTGGACTGGTGTCTTGTCTCAGTAAAGGACTGGATGAGAGTCAATAAACTGAAGTTCAATCCAGATAATACTGAGACACTGCCAGTGGGTGGTTCCCTAGACCAAATGGGTGGAAGATAGCCTGCTTTGAGCGGGTTACACTCCCTGTTAAGGAGCAGGTACATAGCTTGGGCATGCTGCTGCATCCACTAGTGTCACTTGAGGTCCAGGTGACTTCGATGGCATGGAGTGCCTTCTGCCAGCTTCGGCTGGTGGCCCAGCTGTGCCCCTATCTGGACAAGGATAGCCTAACTTTTGTTTATGCTCTGGTAACCTCTAGGTTGGATTACTGCAATGCATTATGCATGGGGCTGCCTCCAAAGACAGTTTGGAAGCTTCAGCAGCTGTTGCAAAATGCAGTGGTCAGATTGCTCACCAGAACAAGATGGTTTGCGCATATAACACCAATCCTGGCACAACTGCATTGGTTACCAATTAGATTCCAGGCCCACTTCAAAGTGCTGGTGTTGACCTAGAAAGCCTTAAACAGCTCAGGACTTCAATACCTTAAGAATCGCCTCTCCCAATACAAACTGAACTGAACTCTGTCCTTGTCACCTGAGGCCCTTCTCTATGTCCCCACTCCCAGAGAGTTTCGGGGGGGGTGGCGGCGACAAGAGAAGTGGCCTTTTCTGTGGTGGCTCCCCAATTGTGGAATGCTGTCCCTAGAGAGGCTCACCTGGTGCCATCATTACATGTCTTTGGACACCAGGCAAAAACATTCCTCTTTACCCAGGCCTATGGCTATTAAATAATCTATGAAAGTATGGGGGAGAGGACTGTTATTGTGATGATTCTTTTACTGTCTGTCAGTATGCTTTTTACTATGTTTTTATCCTTGATGTTTTGTAATGTGTTTCTAATGTTGTACACTGCCCTGAGGTCTTTTGATAAAGGGTGGAATAATAATAATAATAATAATAATAATAATAATAATAATAATAATGCCTGCAGAAATGACTATCCAAAGCAGAACTTAAAACTTAACCATCTCCATGGCAGAATGTGAATTCCTTAGTGCTTCACCTGAAAAGCCTCCCTCCTAGAAAGCAAAGGTGTTATGGGGTATGTGTGAGTTGGGGGCGTTGTTAGGGAAGGGGGTGGGCTGGCAGCTAAAGCTGCTGGTGAAATGTGTGATCTGTGAGCCACACCCTGATATGAACAGGGTATGAGTTCAAAACAAATGGAATGAGGATTTCCAAACTGAGCAGGTTCGTATTTTGAATTCTCCCAGTTGTAAATTTCCCCCAACATTATTCTTTCCACCTAGACTGTGATGAGATATGATATTATGCAAACACACACACGGTGCCTTACCACTGTATGTAATCAATTACAATACATTATTATAGCAATCTTGTAAGCTAGCTCAGAAACTGTCGAGAGGGTTTTTCTTGCTCACAGGATTCTCCCCCCCCCCCCCCGCCCCGGACAAACAAATGTCTTTTTTTTATCCACAGGAGTTTTTTGTTCATCTTGGGGGCACATGTTGGGGGCTCCCTGGAGTGGCATTCTGTCCCCCTTTATTGTTTATAGTGTACATGCTGCCATTTGGCTGTCATTGGCAAGCAATTTGATTGTTATGTAAATGACTCCAAATTTACATATTACTCAAAACTAATCTTCATTGTCCTGTCACTGGATGGGTGTCTTTGATTGATAATAATTTTTCTTTCCATCACAAGCTTTCTTTTACCAGAGTGCAAATTAAACAGAAATCCTCTTAATGGGTTTTCAATGGTTTTTAATGAAAGCTTTTGGCTGTGAAGCGTCCTGCCCTGTTTGTTGTCAGATATGGAGTAGCAATTTATTCGCAAGTGGGCTCTTGTTTCAAGCAGTTTATTTTTTGTGGAAGCCAATAAAAACCACGGAACGTCATACAATGCAAATTACTACCAGGTGACTTGCCCCAAAGAGTAACTTGCTCTGCACAAAATGTGCATTTTGCTTCTTTGCCCAAGTAGACACAGGAAACAGTAGAAATCTGCCATACTAGATCCCAAAATGCAACAACACTATAGCACATCTCTTTCTATTGACTCTGTTCTGCCATCAAAAGAACAGTTGTAGGTTTTTTGCATTATCTGTTTAGCTTAGATGCAGGTGCAGGACAGCTTAGGTGCAGGACCAGGGGCAGAATTTTTAGTGACCAAGAACTGGAAGCCACTTGTCCAATCCAGCTCTGTAAAAGGGTCTCCTGTCTTCTCCTCCAGTCATTAACTCAGCTGCAGAAGATGATGTAAAGGATTTCTATATTTGGCAGGTAGCCTAAGAAGTGGGGCTCTCGAGGGTGTGGGTGTTGGAAACTGACCCCAAGTTTACGTCTTGCAAAACCTGCTGCTGACCAGAACTATAAAGGCATCTTTCATTTAGTTTTAAAAAGTTATAACAGTGTGTCCTCTAAAAAAGATATGAGTGAAGTAAAATCCCTATATTGATATTCAAAAGACCCTGTCTGTGGATTTTGGTGGTATTTTTTGTTGCTCCATAGGTAGTCCTTCTGCACTGGTATGCATGTAACAGACCTTCCACCATATGCCACCATGTACGAGGGAAAAGAAACTTCAACATAAAGTCTCACAGAATAGCCAGGACTAATGTACAGTTCATGTGGTATACTATACTGTAACCCTAAACAGAGTGGAAGAATGATTACTATCAGAGTGGAGAAAAATAAGGCATTACAAAAAGAGAGAGAGACTTTATTTAAAATGCAACTTTATATTTTTTGTGGCACCATACCAATTTAGCATGCTATCCTTATTCCATGAGCAATTCTGGAGTTGGTTCTAAATTTCTTACCTTCTTTCATTCTGTATTAACCCAGTGGCAATTACTGCAGGTCTGAGACTTTAATATCTAAGCGCACTGAGTTTCATCTCTTGGAAGTAGCTTTTGAAATCTGAAAGTGCCAAACCACCTTATGTTTTATTTAACTATTTTTTTTTTAAGAAAGTTGAACCCGAGGTTATTCCCCTTTCGATAAGTTGGCTAATTATTTATTAACTTTCAAGGCTCTTCTTAAAAGGGAATCTGAAAGAAAGAGAGGCAGGGAAAGAAGCAGAGAGATATTGATTATGGCACTACTTCTAGGCTTTTCAGTGCCAAGCAGTTAGTGAGTGACACGGGCCGAAGAAGTTTGGTTCCCTATTCCATTGTTATTATTCTGTCATTGTCTGAAGTGTATCATTTTATCAGCCACACTATAGCAGCAGAAATGAAGTGATAGCAATCTCACTGCCAAATAATTCTGAATTTTGTTAGGTTTCGACTATCTTTTGATGGAAAGGCTGCATATAGGTAAAGGTAAAGGTACCCTTGCCCGTTACGGGCCAGTCGTGTCTGACTCTAGGGTTGTGTGCCCATCTCACTCTAGAGGCCGGGAGCCAGCGCTGTCCGCAGACACTTCCGGGTCACGTGGCCAGCGTGATGAAGCTGCTCCGGCGAACCGGCATCAGAGCAGCACACGGAAATGCCGTTTACCTTCCCGCTATAAAGTGGTACCTATTTATCTACCTGCACTTAAGGGTGCTTTCGAACTGCTAGGTGGGCAGGAGCTGGGACCGAACGACGGGAGCTCACCCCGCTGCGGGGATTCGAACCGCCGACCATGCGATCGGCAAGTCCTAGGCGCTGAGGTTTTACCCACAGCGCCACCCGCGTCCCTAACTTAATATCTCCTCCCATTTCCAATAGCCAACCATTCAAAGAGATTCAAGGAAAAGGTTCATTCCCACTTTTTTCTGGGTATGTGCATTGGGGGCTGGGGGGGCTGGGGAGAGAACAGTAGGACACTGTGGTTTCCACAGGTGGCAATTTTTAAAATGTTGTTATTCACAAGGACAGAATTCATTTTAGCAGTTTAAGTAACCATGTGTACATTCCAATTGACCACAAATCATAAGTCCAATGTGGATCAATATGTATTGCTGTTCATGGGACTTTTGGAAGGATCCACCAGCACCAGCACCTGCCCCTTCTCTCAAGAAATTACCTGGTATGGGTCAGTCTGTACTGGCTCAGTTGCTGATCTTCCTTGCAGCAAGGAAGTCCAGGAAGGCTAAAGGCTTGTGTTCATGTATAGTGCAGAGATCAGATGTCACTGATGAAGTGCATTTGGTCCTCAGTGAAAGCACTTTGTGTGCTGAAGTTGTGCGCTGAACTGTTATAGCAAGTCATATGCAAGTTTTTTTTATTTTCCTGGAGCTTCCTGCTCTTCCATCATCAGTTGTCCTCAACCCAGAAGAATCCATGATCGCCACCAGGATCTTGTGAAAGCAAGGGAGACACAGTTCTGAGCACAGTATGAAAGGAAAGGGGTTGGCCCTACCAGTTTGATGCATACGTTGGCAGGGTTGCCCTTCTGTCTCCAGCCATGCCCACTTTCAGACCCTCCAAGTGTCCCTATTTTCCAGGGATGCCCCTGATTTAGAAAAGCCGTCCCGGTTTCTGATTTGATGCTGGAATGTCCCACTTTTCTTTAGGATGTCCCCATTTTCATTGGAGAAATGTAGGAGGGTATGGAGTTATCCAAGCCCCGAGCCGTCTGAAATCAATCCTGTATAGGGAAGTTTTTTTTTAATGTTTAATGCTTTATCATAATAAATATGTTATCATAATTTTATATATGTTGGAAGCTGCCCAGAGTGGCAGGGGCAACCCAGTAAGATGTGTGGGGTATAAATAGTAAAATTATCGTTATGGAATGGGACATCCCTATTTTCATGGGAGAAGTGTTGGAGGGTATGCACTTTGCATAACTACTCTTGCAAGCAGTTAAACAAAAGAAGGCCATCCCAAGATACTGTTATAGATTTAAGGGGGGGTCCCCCTGAACCCTAGACATTAATAAATACCAGGGTTTTGCTTAATTGGGACATGGATTAAAGTGCAGAACTGTGCCAAATAGGGAATTCAGTGAATTCCTGGACTGGCTTATGTAAACCAGGCTGGCTGGCTGGCTGGTTGAAAAGCAACCTCGCAAAAGGTGCTGATGGGCCATTGGGGAGTGAGATGCTACCAAGGTGATGGGGGGTGTTTGAGGGGACAGGGAAAGGGTTTGTGGGAAGAAGAAGCAGGAAAAAGGGCTCAGATCCATCTTGGGAGAGGCTGGCTTTGGGGAACCTGCACTGCTGTCTCTTGAAATGACCATGCAGTAAGATCTGGACTCCCTGCATGCCAACTGAAGGTGTAAATAGGTGAATAAACCATATTTCTTAAAGCCATGACAGTGTCCATTGTGCCTTTATTCTTCAGAGGAGCACAGACCCTGATACCCCATGGGCCCTTGCCAGCACTCGGCAGAGAAAGGGGCAGCCACAATAAATTGGTGCTGCCCAGTTTGACATTGTCTGCTGAACCTATGAATACAGGATTACAGAGTGCACCAGCTATTTGTCTGTGTAATGCCTTGCCTAAAAGCAGTTGATCAAAAGGAAGCTAACTTGGGGAAAATAAACTCTTTTTTTTGAACATTACTAACATTTTTTGAACATTACTTACCATCTATTTGTAGCAGAACATGATTGTTCATGGGATGAGATACAACCTGGACCTCACTTCTTTCCATGAGTCGTTTAGTCATCACATTTGTATCCTGCCTTTCCTTTAAGTAAATCATCATTTTATCCTCACAGCAATCCAGTGAGATACGCTAAGCCAGGGTTGCAAACATGGATCCTATGCATATTCGTGTGCTTGCAGAGGCATTCTCCAGTGTTCACTGGGTCACCTCTGACCCCCGTTCTGAAATTTGGCTTGAAAGAAGCATTGCATTATAGCCAACAAAAAAGGTTGCAGCGTGTGCTTAGTTGTGGCACATGTGTGGTGCCTACTACAGTTTCTTCTATTTGCAAATGTGCCCCTCAAGGTTTGGTGACCACCCCCCATGTAAAGCTGAAATGTGTAACTTTGGGCTAAGGTCAGCTAGTGAGCTTCTCGCAAGCAGGAAGCCGTGGCCCAAGTTTGATTTGGAACTACTTCAGCACACTGAATGTCATGTTCACGGCACCTGACTCAGAACAGCTGCAAATCTATGATCCCGTAAAAGGTGTTCACGTATTACATTAAACAAGTGCACAGTCTGACTGCTGACTGCCTGTGTACACAAAAAAATAGTTGGACTGTACCCTCGTACATTATTCTCATGTAATGTTTAATGAGCATACAGTCTGTGTACCTGCATACACAATAGTTGAGCTGGATCAATCAGCAACTGTTTCACACAAACATTTAGATCTGTGTTCATAGTTTGTACCTGTGTTTAGTGTCAAGTGTGAACAGGCCTGCATACACATGTACAATGGGAAGCTAAACAACAAAGACTGTTAATGATACAGCTACAGCTTTTAAGAGGATACGTTTTTAATAAATAGGGGTGGTTGGAGCTGGAGTAGTTAAATTGGTATCCCTATTTACAGCCCATAATCCTTTGTAACAAACTGAGTAATCTCCTTGAACTTCAGCCAAAGATTACCAGAGCCAGCGAAAAGTCTCCCAGTGACTTCAAGGGCGTGTTTTGAAAAGTAATCTGAACTTCTCCCTCAGCGACGCTGTCAACTCAGTCTTCTCAGCTCATGTGTGAGAGGTTTGTGCTTGGGTGCTGAGGGCTCCAAGTTCAAACCATGCTGATGGCTTGAGGGAGGCAAGGAGCACTGCAAAAAAGACTATTCCATTTCCTATTGGCTGTCATTTTGAAAACAAAGAAGGAGAAAACAGAAAGGAAGACCCCCCAAGATGTCATACTCACTCGTTTTCCTCAGTCTCACGTAAAGGGAATAGACTAAGTAGCTACAAGTTGCACGCGCAAGTACATTCATCTTACAGAATACTGGTGGTAAGGAGGAGGCACTGACACAACATCGAAGCAGGAAGGAGGGGCAAGAGCACCCCTCAAAAGTCTGGAGCAAAAAAAGGAGAAGAAGTGCTTTAACATAAAACAAGAAACCGTCTGAAAAATCTGAGATCTGGCTGTGACTGAAACTTAAAACAAACGAAGAATTCTTCAGTGTAAAGCGCTGCTTTGACAGCAAATCTGCAGTGCTGAGGAAGACAGGGCTTTTCAATGTTGAACAGAACAGGAGCTAACACACATCCTCCTAATAAAGAAAGCCTTGAGGGAGATGGGTACAGTAGCGAACTAGATTTGTGTAATCAGCTTTCATTTAAGTTCTCTGGATGGTTTAGAGAAATGGAATGAATTACAGCAATTCCTAATGAGGCTAGTCTGATGAGGATAACTGATAAGAGCAACTTCCAGTAACTAACAGTGATTTTTAAAATATTGACAGTGTTAAGTGCCGTAAAGTTTTAAGCGTTTTTGTGAGGGGAAGGGAAAGGAGAGCGAGGCAGCAACTCTGCTTCTGTGTTGAAGTATAAGCCCAGCATTGACTGAATTCAGAGGGGTGTTTCATTCTTGCTGCCCAAATGTGTGTGTACATTTGTGGGGAGAGAAATTAATCTAAAACTTTAAACTCCCCCTGGAAGTTCTGGTGCATCCAATAGATTTAATGTTGTAAACAAACTTTGTTCCATGACTTTGAAGTCTTCCTAACAGTTCCCCCCAACTTAGGGGGGAAATTACAGTATTTATAAAAGTGCACAAAATGTAATTTAAGTTATAAAAAAAGCCTTGAAATTTTTATCAAAAGCATTCAAATTAGTCTCTCCCCAGGTCAGCTAATGAGTTGTCATGTGCTGGCCTCTTATAGCAGTGCACCTCCTGCAGACTAAGACAGTTAACCATGTTTTCATCAAAGGAAATGCTCATTAGTAGAGCTTTCAGAAACTGATTTGATTATAGTTTCACTTGTTAAAGTGAAATATTTTGAGCTCATTAGGATGATTATGATTCAAGGTCATCTTTTGAAGCTAGTCCTGTCAATATAAGATAAATGGGCCCTCATCTTTTTCCCTTCTTTACGTCTGCGCTTTTTAAACTCTTCTGTGTAAAAAGTTCCATAGCCATAATTAATTTTTAGTTCTTCTGTTACAAAGCTGCTTAAAAAAAAGAACAAAGATTTTGGCTACCAAAAAGGCATTGAAGAACTATTAAGAGGAGGAAGAGGCTATCTTGTTTTAGAGAAATCAGAAGAAATCCTTGAAAAGTTCAGCTTTTGAAATCCAGCTATTTTCTCCTTGACCTTTTCCAAAGTTTCTAAAAGGTACTTTGTACATATTTTTGCATTATCTTTTTATCTCAAAAGTATAAAACTAAACTAAAAAAGCTCCCAAGAAGTACCAGTGGCTTATTAAATATCTTCTCTTTTATGACACATGATAAAGTTAACACCTTTTAAAGTCGTCCCCCCCCCTTCTCCCTTTTAAATATCCACTTAATCTCTAAGTGGTTAAAGAGCCATTTAAACATAAAGGGAAATGGCATTAACTTCTATCAAAAGATGAAGACACAGTGTATTTGCATATGGCTTGCATCTCAAGCCTAATTGGTCAGATATCGCCTCATGCTTCAGCTTAAAAAGTGAGGTCAGGAGGAAGGTTTTTCTGCCGAATACATCAGACTACAAAGTTACACATTACAATGGAAAATCACAAAAGAAAATAGGAGAGCCGAGCTGTTCTTCAATGGGCTGGGTGCGACTTGGGATATCATGTAACACATTTCCCACGGAAATAAGATCAGCTCTTGTGGATCACAGAAACTCTCCAACCAACCACCATCATCTCTTGGGCGGGGGCTGGATCCAGATAGTTGAAGCTGTTGCAGACTAGTGCATGTGTTTATTTAGTTTGCTTTTTTACCCCTACTCAAATTAAAATGGTCAGAAAAGATTGAAACTGCTAATATATTTATAGACCCTCCAGCATCAACCCAGTCACCAAATACAGACTCAGAAAGACTGAGAAGCTCAAGTTTGGTGACTTAAGGGAAGGAAGCTCCAGAATTTTAGGGCAGCCAATGAGCAGATGGATTTTAGCTATAAGACGGTGCCCTCAACTACTGTAAAATTTTGTGAGAGGCCCGGGGGTCCGGGGTGCAGAACAGTGTGTAGCACACACAGAGAATAATAGTCAACTGGTCCACTGGCTGCAAAGCTCTTCTAATGTCTTCCTGGGAAGCCACCACAGTCATGAGATGGGCCAGTGTGTTTAGAGCAGCCTGGCAGGGCATTGTGGCACTTATGAAACTGGCCTCCTTATAGCTCTGGAGTCTTTTCCTCACTTAACCCCCACAAAGCACATTATAGCCCGATTTCCTACTTGGAAATCACTGTGTTCAGTGAGGCTTGCGCCCAGGTAACTACATAGGATTTGAGCCTCAGTCAACTGACCTGCAGGGCACAGAGTGGAGCACCATGATGTTCTTAGATTTTCGCCGGTGGCGATGGCAACAGGGAATATGTTTAGCATATCCCAGGAGAGTCTATTTTAGGCTGACATTAGTCAGCATGTTTGTGTTTTGTTTTTTTGAATTATGTAAATGTGTTCAGGGAGATGTTAGCTAGGTGCAAGCGACCAAACCTTAAAAAAGAAATTATACAAATTGGTAAAAATAAAATGGTAAAGAGAACACAGAAACAATGGGCGGTGTAGAATGTTGCAAACTTAAAAAAACAAAAAAACAACAACGCGCCATGGGATTGCCGGGGGGGCGGGCGGGGAGGAAGCACATATTAGTAGAGTAGACTACATTGTTACCTCTTCCAAAGCATGTGCATACCTATCCTTTAGCTGAGGACACTGAGGAGTGAAAAAGGAAGCAAAGGCAACACATTTTCCCCCTGAAGGAAACAACCGGCAAAGCAAATGGTTTAACTAGCACTAAGAGTTTTTTCTGTGCCTCATTCTTTAGAGGGCAAAGTTCCTTCAAGGTCCATTTATTTATTTATTTCATAGAATCATAGCATTGTAGAATAGGAAGGGATCCCTTTGGGTCATCTAGTCCAGCCCCCTGCAGCAAAATCTCAGCAAAAGCATCCATGACTGAAGGCCATGAACTGATTAGTTCCATAATCATTCGTGGCTGCAGCCTTTTCTTTTTAAAAGAAACTTATTTTGGGGAAGCAAACAACACTGAACTCAATGAGGCTTATTTTTGTGTATGCAAGAATTAGAGTGGATTGGTATAAGACTAGAATCCTAACCCCACTTACTTGTGATTGGAATAAGCCCCATTGATGTCAATGGGACTTACTTCTGAGTAGCATGGTTAGAATCGCAGTTTAAGTCTCTTATCTAGTGATCATATGTTTTCCATGCCAGAGCAATGGGCAAATAACAGCTCCGCACACACACCAGGGTCCCAATCCAGATAACCGTTCTCCATAGCTGCTATTTGCAGAAAGGTAGAGAGACACATTTCGTTCACATCTGGTGCGGCCTTAATTCTGTGACCTCAGATAAGTTCAGCTTTGCCTGTAGACATTTGTAGAGTAGAACGACACCTTGCCAAAGCTAGGCAGCCACACACACACACACACACACACACACAGAGAGAGAGAGAGAGAGAGAGAGATGGAACAAGTAGTGCAGAAGAAGTGTGATAGGGCACTGAATGGAAAAAGAGAATTGTAAAGAGACGAGAGTCAGGAAGTGGCAGATACCATGGAGAAAGGACAGTAGACCAAGAAACAGAATCATAAACTAGGAAAAGTTTCATTTGGCAACTAAGGATTTTCTTTCGTGCATCTTTTCTATACACAGTACTTCACTGGGCAGGGAAGCAGATTCTGGCCAAATAGGAAGAAAGAAATCAATACTGGTGCTCCTAAGTTTCAACTTCAGCGTTGAAAGGAGCTTTCTGGCACTGCACCGTGGCTGGGACTTCGGAGACTTGCTGGTTGATTCTTGACTCTGCCCCACAATATGTGCCCATTATGACAAGGACAGAAAGAGACAAGACAAGAGAACAGAAGCCGAGAGAGTTTCTAGTTATTGCTCAGCAAGTGATTGGCAGCCTTGACCTTTAAGACAACTTGCTTAAAGGTCGATCCGCAGAACACTTGCTGAGCAATAACTAGAACTTGCACCTCCACTTTCCTAAGCTGGTGCCCTGCCCTCTGAACCACAATCTATTTCCAGTTCACTAATTGGCATTGACTCTGCAGAGAAAGGGAGAGTGAGCTAGTGAAACAGAAAGAGACCTTTCCCTTATTAGGAGGCACTCTTATTCTGCAAAGAAAGGAAGGGAGCACCAAGCAGAAAAGCTTGTTTCTTGATGGTCTCTTCCCACAACGTTGAGAGAGAAGAGAGGGGAAATCTAAAGAAAGGAGGCTGAAGTGAAAGGAATAGAGGAATGGGCGGGGGGGAGAGATGCAAAGGAAATGGAGCAAACCTTGATGTTTACTTCCAAGGCAAGTGAGAATCTGCTCAGACTATCCAACTACGGAAAACCACCCATGTCCACTCATTCAGTTCAGTGATACTGAAACAGATAAAAATACAGATGCTTCTAACAGTGCAATGCTGTGCATGTCTACCCAGAAGTAAGTCCCACTGTGTGTTCAATGGGACCTATTTCCAAGTAAGCGTGTATAAAATTGCACTTTAATGTACAAGTGCATTGTTTTTGCTTTTGATTTGTCTAAGATTTCCCCCTGTAATTAATTTTATTCCATTTTATTAATGCAAGTTTCTACCCTACACCATGCGCTAAGGCTCAGGGCATATTTAGGAGATATAAAACAAGAGAAGCAAAATAAAATGTTAACATTAGAGCTAGATCCAGTGAAAGTTGGAGATTCCATAGGGCTCAATACCTCCACCAGTTCAAGTTCTTGGGTGCACGAGCACAGCCGCTGCATCTAGATGTCCCTGCAGGAAGTAGTAGGTCTATGTGTGCCTGCTGTCCAGCCTTCCCTCTCTGCACCATTCATAAGGGTGGTCCAGAAACTCCTGCTTGTGTGTTCACATGGCAGTTTTTTGGGACCCATCTGTATACAGCTGTTGTGGCCAAATTTGATCAGTCTGAGCCCATATCTTATATAACAGCTGATTAAACGTATCTCTTTCCTGCTACACCCAGCTGACACAAACAAGGAAGTCTTCTACCACTTTCAGAAAGTGTTCAGCTTTTGACAAACCTCTGGGCAAGGAAGTTCCTGAATTGAAAAGTCGCCACTGACAGTACGTCTCTTGGTGCATGGATTTTACAGTAAAGGTAGAATCATAGAATCATAGAATCATAGAATCATAGAGTTGGAAGAGACCACAAGGGCCATCGAGTCCAACCCCCTGCCAAGCAGGAAACGCCATCAGAGTACTCCTGACATATGGTCGTCAAGCTTCTGCTTAAAGACCTCCAAAGAAGGAGACTCCACCACACTCCTTGGCAGCAAATTCCACTGTCGAACAGCTCTCACTGTCAGGAAGTTCCTCCTAATGTTTAGGTGGAATCTTTTTTCTTGTAGTTTGGAACCATTGCTCCGTGTCCGCTTCTCTGGAGCAGCAGAAAACAACCTTTCTCCCTCCTCTATGTGACATCCTTTTATATATTTGAACATGGCTATCATATCACCCCTTAACCTCCTCTTCTCCAGGCTAAACATGCCCAGCTCCTTTAGCCGTTCCTCATAAGGCATCGTTTCCAGGCCTTTGACCATTTTGGTTGCTCTCCTCTGGACACGTTCCAGTTTGTCAGTGTCCTTCTTGAACTGTGGTGCCCAGAACTGGACACAGTACTCCAGGTGAGGTCTGACCAGAGCAGAATATAGTGGCACTATTACTTCCCTTGATCTAGATGCTATCCTCCTATTGATGCAGCCCAGAATTGCATTGGCTTTTTTAGCTGCCGCGTCACACTGTTGGCTCATGTCAAGTTTGTGGTCAACCAAGACTCCTAAATCCTTTTCACATGTACTGCTCTCAAGCCAGGTGTCACCCATCTTGTATTTGTGCCTCTCATTTTTTTTGCCCAAGTGCAATACTTTACATTTCTCCCTGTTAAAATTCATCTTGTTTGTTTTGGCCCAGTTCTCTAATCTGTCAAGGTCGTTTTGAAGTGTGATCCTGTCCTCTGGGGTGTTAGCCACCCCTCCCAGTTTGGTGTCATCTGCAAATTTGATCAGGATGCCCTTGAGTCCATCATCCAAGTCGTTGATAAAGATGTTGAATAAGACTGGGCCCAAGACAGAACCCTGTGGCACCCCACTAGTCACTCTTCTCCAGGATGAAGAGGAACCATTGATGAGCACCCTTTGGGTTCGGTCAGTCAGCCAGTTACAAATCCACTGAGTGGTAGCATAGTCAAGTCCGCATTTTACCAGGTAAGATCTGATGTCATGAAATGGCGGACAGGGGAGAAACTAACCCAGTCTCTCCCACACAGTCAGACTATCCAGGGGTCACTGGCCTTATTACAAATGGTTGGCAAGTCCAGACTCTTGGGGTACTTCCAGTGAGTATGGAACAGAAGAACTCATAATTCTTCATGACATCCCAGAAGGGATGGACTGGGGCACATTCTCAATTCATAAAGTGATACTATTACCCCAGTCCTCACCTCACGCTTTTCTGGCAAGGACTTAAAAAAAAACCACAAAACTGTTCCTGCCATGGCGTGTGTGTTTGTGATCTATTAAGGTATGTTAAACAAGATTTAGAACTGAGTAGTCATTAAAAATCATCTTCATACAATTTAAATCACTCAAATGATGTACACTCAAGTACAAGACATTTGTTTTGTGGGAATGTTCAGGGGTGCATGAGAGGATATATTGTGAGATTATATCCTAATCCGACTTGTGCTAACAAGTTCCCAAAATATCAGCAGAGTTTATAGACATTCCCCTTTAAGTTCGCAACGGTAACGTGTGCACAGGTTCGCTAGAACCTCTATAATAATTACTCTGGTAATTTCCCCTTTTGTTTCCTCTTAAAATACAAGACACGACACAGTCTTCATAAAAGTATAAAAGAGTTTACTCACGTTCTGTTCACAATATGATCCCAGAAGGCAGACAGCTTAAAAAGGTTACATACATTCAGAATCTATCTTATAGGAAGATAGTACTGTCCTCTCTTGGCTGAGAGCCAAGAGGGCATGTTGCTCCTTCAGAAGATGAAGATGAGAGAGAGAGATATGGCTGCCTGCCCTGTGCTTTTATCATTTACCTGCACAGGTGAGGCCACACCCACCTCTGGTCACATGCGGAGGAAGTCCGTCCCCAGGAAGTTTACCTGCTTGCTAGACAGACATCCCTCCCCATGTTCTAACATGTACACTCTAGGAATGTTGTCATTGACTGCTCCTGTGTTTACATCCCACATGTTTGTGTGTGTTTTTTAGAAGTTTTAGAAGGCAAATTTTAATGGAAATGTATTGAACCCCTGTGTATAACTGGATTGCTTAAAACTGTCCCAGACACAAATGTATCAAATAGATTCAAAATTTGCTCCACTCTTGCAAGGTTATAGCCCATATAAGGATGAGCTATGTGATAAAATCAAACTAGTACAATGGTACCTCGGGTTACAAACGCTTAAGGTTACAGACACTTCAGGTTACAGACTCCGCTAACCCAGAAATAGTACCTCGGGTTAAGAACTTTGCTTCAGGATGAGAACAGAAATTGCATGGCGGCAGCACGGCGGCAGCGGGAGGCCCCATTAGCTAAAGTGGTACCTCAGGTTAAGAACAGTTTCAGGTTAAGAACAAACCTCCAGAACGAATTAAGTTCTTAACCCGAGGTACCACTGTCATCCCACCTCCAAAGATATCTGCTTCACAGTAATTGTGACAAACATAAAGGCCATTATAAAAATAGACTTCTAAAAGATAATGTTTATTCTTTTTTGCATGAGATGCTGCAAGTTCATAAAAGAATCTGAAGCTCCCCTTGAGTCTAAGCAATATAGTCCCCCCTCCATAAACTTCAAGAAACATGTTGTTTGCTATACTTTTTTTTTTTAAAGGCCAATACATTCTGATCTCCAGAGCTGGGGGTGGGTGGGTTGGGGAAAACCATGCCATCACCTGTAATCCACCTTAAGACATGACACAGCTCCTCTTCTAATAACAACTTGAATTGGAACATGAAGAAATCAAGAGGTCAAAACTATTTCTGTGCTGCTTGCATACAGCTACTACTGACAGCCATTTTAGAAGTCTTAGCTAAAACCATCAATATGAAAGCACATCACTGTGCTATATTTTCAACAGTAGCAGCAATGAGATTTCTGAGTTGTTGCTCTCTCCCCATCTTTTTGGTGCAACTGGTTCTAATGAAGACCTGAGATATATTACAAATTCAAGAGGTCCTACTAATCCTCAACTTCTGTTTGCCAGTGGCTTCGGGAATATTCCCTTGCTCCAATGGTTGATCCTCAGCAGGCACTGGATTAGCAACATCAGAGCCTGCAGATGTGCATTGTTCCCCATTAGTCTCGGACTGAGCCTGGTGTCACGTCCTCTTCTTAAGGAACCTCCAAGGCTAAGTCAGTGAACCAATACTAATGATCCCAGACTTCCAGAGACACATCAGAGTCTGCACACGTAATGGCCAAGGTCTTTTTGTTTCAGTTAGCTATTTAACGTTCATCGTAAGCCTTAGACCACTTACTCCCATCATTGCATAAGTTGCTGGATTCTTCACACCATTTCCAAGAAATCCACACTTGAATATCCTTTCCTCAGTTTTCGCTTTTGAATTCTTTACCAGAAATCACAGACAAAGCTTATTCTCTCTCACATGTGCAGGCATGTACACAAGCACCCGTAAAATAAGGAATGGCTAAACCGTAGTATCAATAGATGAGTGTTCTGCTATAAATAAATATTTTGCAGGTATTGAAAAGGAGAGCAGAATTCATTTAAAATTCTCTGTTGCACTTCTCTCTCACTGAACTACTAAAACAACCTGTACCTAGTCTATCTTCACCTTCACATTTGCCTAATGTTAGGCTGCCAGGGACTGAGAGTAATCTTTCTAGGGTGGCATAGATCCACTTTGAAAGTCACTCGATAGTGAAATATGTTTATGTTCTTCTTCATACTCCTTCAGATGACAAATTAATACTTTTATGAGAAAGAAAGAAAAAGTAGAAAACCATGCTTGGTGATTTCCTGACTGTGTGCATTGTACAATATGGTGCAGGTTTTTTTTTCCTTTTGAATGTGGTTTTATTGTATAACCAGCATTTCAGGGTAACAAACTGTTTCAGAAGTCAGGTAGGTAGCCGTGTTGGTCTGATGCAGTTGAAATAATAATAAAAAAATGTCCAGTAGCACCTTATAGACTAAGTTTGTTCTGGTATAAGCTATCTGAAGAAGTGTGCATGCACACGAAAGCTTTATACCAGAACAAACTTAGTTGGTCTATAAGGTGTTACTAGACAATTTGTTATTTTTATTTATTTTTGTTTCAGAAGTGAGAGAGAGCAAGAGAGAGCCAATGATAAAGAGGATACTACCTGCTGTATCAGCACTGATTGTCATCAAAGAGGATGCTAAGTCGACTGTGGATTCACTGCAAGCACATGAGCCACATACATCTCCTGCTTGTGTCTCAGCATCTTCAGCAGATAATGGAGTGACCCTAGCTAGGTAAAAATGGTGAAGATGCGTAATTATGCCTAATGCAGTCTGAGCAATTGGGATAAAAGTGCTTCAGTATTACTGCTAGATAAACTACCATGAACCATGCTTACCTGTATGCTCATTTCTCTGTTGTGCTGTGTATGAGTTCAGATGCCATCTTCAGAATTTCATTTTCATGCCTCTGTGTCTCTGGTAGCATGCTTGCCAGCTGACAAACACTAAAACCACCTACATTATAAAACTCTTTTTGCCAAGGTACTCAGGAAACGAGTATCTCACCTTGGCATGCATTGTTCCTGAGCAGCAAAAGGTTTTGCACTATACTATTCCCTGTCCTGCGGACGCGGGTGGCGCTGTGGGTTAAACCACAGAGCCTAGGACTTGCCGATCAGAGGGTTGGCAGTTCAAATCCCCGCGATGGGGTGAGCTCCCGTTGCTCAGTCCCTGCTCCTGCCAACCTAACAATTCAAAAGCACGTCAAAGTGCAAGTAGATAAATTGGTATCGCTCCAGCGGGAAGGTAAACGATGTTTCCGTGCGCTGCTCTGGTTTGCCAGAAGCGGCTTAGTCATGCTGGCCACATGACCTGGAAGCTGTACGCCGGCTCCCTCGGCTAGTAAAGCAAGATGAGCACTGCAACCCCAGAGTCGGTCACGACTGGACCTAATGGTCAGGGGTCCCTTTGCCTTTACCTATTCCCTGTCCCTAGGTCAATAAAAGACAAACTCCCACAATGCCTTGGAGGAGGTGCCACTGGTGGATATGGCATAGGGATAGGAACCCATAGCAGGGCCTGGTTGCTCCCAGGGTGTGAAGCTCCTTCCCCAGTGAAATGCATTTATTCCCTACCCTGCCATCATTCAGATGACGTCTAAGAACATTTTATTCACCCTGAAATTTAATACTTGAAGGGTAGTATGGTTAGGTATTTTTTTGTGGTTTAATTGTTTTTTCACATTTGTAGTGTTTTCTTTTATGTCATGAATACTGTATGTCCACCCTGGTCTGCTTCAGGATGAAGGGCAGCTAAAAAAAACAGCAGTTCAATAAAGGATTATTTTCATTTCAGCCAGTTGTGACACAGTAGGATGGCCAAGCAACTGAAAGTTCCCTCAGAGCTACTCTGTCACTCAAGCTCCCCTCAAGGCTCCCCATACCTGCCGACCGGATATGGACGGCACAGTGTGGGAAATCAAATAGCATCCCGTAAAAACAATACATGTCTTATTCAGTGCTATCATCACCTTTGGGGCAGCTTGGCCATGTTTGCATGCATCATAGATTAGGATATTAAAGAACTCCTCTAGTTTAGATAGATTATTAAAATATATTTGAGAGTAAGACCTGCTTTTCTGTAAGAAGGAACACTGTGAACTTCCCATTATTACGGCCTTGTTCTTCTCAGGCCCAGTGCTTCAGAAAGTGTTCTTCTGCATGTCCTGTTGCCATACGTGTCTCAAAGGAGATTAGCAATTTTCAGAAGTTCAGTACAAAAAAATCCATGTTGCAGAACTCCTATGAACTCTTCTGGGTTTGTCAGTCTGTTTACATGGATTTTAATGTGATGTTTAGAGCAAGAAATTTCACTTTAATTGGCTTTGCTCCCAGCTATTTAAGCAATGTGCTGAACTGTCTATCATCTCCCTTGGACCACCACAACAGCTTCTGCTCAGCATTTTCATTTATCTGTAGCAACAGTTTATCAAACCACTTTCCATTTCAAAACCCTTTGCTAATTTTTGTTGTTTGTAAGCTGGAGAAGTTGGCCACAATCCAAAGCAATACTTTCATACATGCCCAAGGACCTGAGCACATGGAGCCACAGACCTTCCACACCACATCACCGTATCCTCAGCTTGCTGCGTTCTCTTTGGGTTTCAAAAACAGTGCAGGTTAGGGCTACTTCTGACATGATGCTTCTATGACAGGAATAGAAATGGAACTCCAACTAAAAGCACCAACTTCACAATTAAGAGCAAAGATAGGGACATACCCTTTGAGGCAGGCATGGGTAGACTTCAGGTCTGAGGACTCTTCTTTACTAAAACCTTCAAGATCCACCAATCAGCACTAGGTGCAAAAAGCATGTGCTTAGAATGGAGGAAACCTGAGCCCAGGAAAACATTTTGAGTACTAAACCTGAACAGAGCTCACAGTCATTGAAAACAAAAACTCACTCACACTTAAGGCAAGCTTTCTTCATTTCAGCTGCAAGATGGGGTTGAGGAGGTCATTTTGTTTCTGTTACTGATAATTTTGAGTCATAAATTCCTGCTGATCTTGTGAAAATCATCCAGAGGTCTACAAGGAAATCCAGATCTACCTTCTGTCTGCCTCTGCTTGAGGTATACAGTGTGTGTGAGCGGCATTCTGCACAGCTTTTGAGGGAAGTATTTTAGCACAACTGATGTTTTTATGTGAGGTAAGATGCCTATTTTATTTTATTAGCAAGAGCTGCAATTAATTATGATTTAGTTTCCTGCTTGGCAGGGGGTTGGACTCGATGGCCCTTGTGGTCTCTTCCAACTCTATGATTCTATGATTCTATTAGTGTGGAAATTGTATCTGAATATTGATTTCTTATGAAGAGTATTTAATTCTAAAATCCTCTAAGAACCATGATAAACTTAGCCCAGCAGGGAACTCATGAGCACACACCCCCTTGAAAGGGCAGTCCATGCACCTTGGCTGCTGCCACCAAGTGTAACAAAAGGCAAAGAGATATTTCTAAATTTGTCTGGCAGGGCAAAAAGCCCAGAATAAAATTCAAAATATTGACTGATGCTAAAGAAAGAGGGGGGTTTGCCCTGCCAGACATGAAGCTGTACTATGAATCAGCAGCATTTTGCTGGTTGAAAGACTGGCTACTTCTTGAGAACACTGATATCTTGGACTTGGAAGGGTTTAACAATGCTTTTGGGTGGCATGCATATTTGTGGTACGACAAGGTAAAAGCTAATCGAGCATTCAAAAACCATATTGTCAGGAAAGCAGTGTTTAATGTCTGGATAAGATATAAAGATTTACTGGAAAACAAGACCCCAAGGTGGTTATCACCTATGGAGGCTAAGGCTTTGAAAAAACTCAGTATGGAGGCCAAATGGCCGAAATATTGGGAGATACTAGAACAAGACCAAGACACATTGAAATTGCAGAGTTTTGAGAAACTAAAAGATAAAGTGCGAGACTAGTTACACTATTATCAAATCAGGAAGGCCTTTAATGTGGACAAAAAAATAGGCTTCCAGGTGGAAAAATCGAAATTAGAAACAGAATTGTTAGAACCCAAAACTAAGATACTTTCGAGAATGTACAACTTGCTGTTGAAATGGAATACTCAGGATGAAACAGTTAAATCAGCTATGATTAAATGGGCACAGGACATTGGTCATAACATTATGTTTGCAGACTGGGAAAAGTTGTGGAACACCGACATGAAGTTTACGGCATGTAATGCCTTAAGAGAAAATATTATGAAAATGATCTATAGGTGGTACATGACCCCAGTCAAGCTTGCAAAAATTTATCACCTGCCCGACAATAAGTGTTGGAAATGTAAGGAAACTGAAGGAACATTCTTTCACCTCTGGTGGACATGCCCAAAGGTTAAGGCTTTCTGGGAAATGATTTATAATGAACTAAAAAAGGTATTTAAGTATACCTTTCCTAAGAAACCAGAGGCCTTCCTTCTGGGCATTGTCGGCCATATGGTGCCAAAGAAAGATAGAATATTTTTCATGTATGCAACAACTGCAGCAAGAATACTCATCGCAAAACATTGGAAGACACAAGATTTGCCCACTTTGGAAGAATGGCAGATGCAAGTGATAGACTATATGGAGTTGGCAGAAATGACTGGCAGAATTCGAGACCTGGGAGAAGAGTCGGTGGAAGAGGACTGGAAGAAGTTCAAAGAATATCTCCAAAAACATTGTAAAATGTTTGAATGTTAAAGTGATGTTGGATAGAAGGATAATATGGCATCAGTGACATAGTAAAAAGAAATATGTAAAAATGTTTTAAGGGGAAAAAAGGCTAGGACCAGAGTAAAATTATGTCGAAACCAAATAAAGGATATAAGGGATTAAATTATAAAGAATTTGCAAGATTGTATTAAAGAGAAAGGGGAAATAGAAGACATAATAGGTTGGAATGTATGATATTGATTAAGATTTGAAAAAGGGTAAGGAGCTGCTAAATCTGATTTGAATAAAGGGGAATGCAGGAAAGGGAGATGCGAGGAAGTCAGGAAAGAGAGTTATGAAGACAAGAATCAAAAAACTAATTTTTCTTTTATTTTTGTTTTTTTCTATTTTTATTGTTATATATTGTGTTCGTTACGCTGCTGTTTTTTATTGTATTCTTTTTCTTACTCTGTTGTTTCTTTTTTGATTGTAATACTTGTTTTATTACATAAAACCATAATAAATATTTATTTAAAAAAAAAAAAAACAAGTGTAACAAAAGGAAACAATAATTGCACATCAGAATGCTGAGGAATTGTTTAACTGTGAAACGTCCTCTGGAATCCCCAGTCTCACAGCAAACTTTGAAAGTGGGCAAACAACATTACAACTTGAGGGAAGGTTTTGAAACTGTGAGGCAGCATAAAAGTCTGGTAGAGCTGGGATTTGACCAAGTCTAGCCACCATCCAGCTCTCCTGTCATCAGCTGAGAAGTTTCTCTGCAGGGAGGAAAAAGGAAAGGATATTATGAGCTAATATTGTGTGGCCTACTGTTCAGTGTTAATTATACATTATTATTATTAGAAAAATTCAGCACAATTTTCAAGAAGTTGTTCTTTGCCTCGGAGTTTGTGGCCTTAGGATATTAAGTGCTGCGCCCCACCACCACATTACATATCCTGTGGTCCTAGTGATGAAAGCAAGCATTAAGTCATTCTGGCAGTGTTAATTCTGAGAGTGTTGTTTCTAACTCTTGAAATCTTAGACTCTTATATGCAGGGGTTTACATACCTTGCTATCGTTTCGCTTTGGTTTGCCTTCCACATAATGAGAACCGGTGTAGCATTCATCAGAAAGCGGACTGTGCCTCCCTTGAGAAATCCCTCGTTCAAATCTCACCCCAGCCATGGGATCACTGGGCAGCCTCAGGCAGGCTATTATTCTCTCAGCTACAGCCACTCACCAGCAATGTGGGGATGATAATAATACGGGCACAACATATAGGGTTCTTGGTGAGATTACTGAGATAATGTATGTGAGGCATTTGTTTCATCTTTTTATCTGTTTGTCATAATTTCATCCAGTCTTTCCTCTGAGGACCTCAAGGCAGTGCCATTATCCCATCTTATCCTCACAGTAGCCCTGTGAACTATATTAGGCTAAGAAATTATTTCTGTGGCTGAATGAAGATTGGAACCCAATTCTCATTATCTGATCTTTTGTCTATTGCACCTCACACTTTAATGTGTGATACAAATGCTTAGCATTACTACTGTAGTCATGGCCTAGAGGTAGTCCTTTGATGTGTCCTCTTCTTGTCAAGAAACTTCATAACAACAAATTCTTTTACAAACCATGCGCTTAAATACTAATTCCCAAAAATGTCTAGCTATGGAATTCCACCATCCACAACTGACCACTTGCCTAAAACTCTTCACATTAGGGAAAGCAGGCCTTGCTAACCTCTTTTATTGTTATGTGAGAAATCCCAACTCCTGACCTCATGCAGTGAAGCATCAGTAGTTTTAACAGACTGGCAAGGCAGGGACAAAGTGTGCTAAACCCCTGGAGGATGCAAATGTCTGGTTAGCCAACTAGAGAGCAGCTTGACATTTCCATGACCACTGCCACTACTTATTTTTCCTTAATAGTACTGTCATAGGGCTAACTCAGGCAGAAAGGGTTGCTGTGATCTTCCCTTGGTAGCTTAGCATAGCCAAGAAGAAAAAGAATTTCCATAACTTTTTGCCCAAACATTTTTGCAACTAGACTTGATTTGTTTGAAAGTCATCATACCAAATTAATACTTCAATATTGCTCCACTAGGACAAGAAACTGAACCGAGGAACTCAAGTATCAATTATATAATTAAAAGATGCCTGCTTCTTGGAAGAAAAGTGATGACAAACCTAGACAGCATCTTAAAAAGCAGAGACATAACCTTGCCGACAAAGGTCCGTATAGTTAAAGCTATGGTTTTTCCCAGTAGTGATCTTCTCCATAAAGAAGGCTGATTGCCGAAGAATTGATGCTTTTGAATTATGGTGCTGGAGGAGACTCTTGAGAGTCCCATGGACTGCACAAAGATCAAACCTATCCATTCTTAAGGGAATCAGCCCTGAGTGCTCACTGGAAGGACAGATCCTGAAGTTGAGGCTCCAATACTTTGGCCACCTCATGAGAAGAAAAGACTCCCTGGAAAAGACCCTGAAGTTGGGAAAGATGGAGGGCACAAGGAGAAGGGGAGGACAGAGGACGAGATGGCTGGATAGTGTTCTCAAAGCCACTAACACGAGTTTGACCAAACTGTGGGAGGCAGTAGAAGACAGGAGTGCCTGGCGTGCTCTGGTCCATGGGGTCACAAAGAGTCAGACACAACTAAACAACAACAACAAAGATGTTTTTATAACAGTTATTTGTTACATAAGTTTATTTATTTTGTTTTATTGATTTAAATAACATTTTATACCTGTTGATTATAAGAAAAATCTGTCATTTACAAAAATATAAATAAAACATTAACATTCTCAATAAAAACATGATTAAACTAAACAGCAGCGGAAAAGAGATAAAGCACATGTAACTTCTACATATGTGGACAGACTCGCCTAAACAAAACTGTTTTAAGCAGGTGCCAAAAAGAATACAGTGAAAGTGGCAACTTGATGTCTATAGGCAGGGAGTTCCAAAGTACAGGTGCTTAAAGATTGATTTCTTACAAGTGTAAAACAAGGAATATGTGGCACATGTAACAGTGCATGTTCCACATATTCTGACTGAAGCAGTTATACAGATATATATGGGGAAAGGAGATCCCACAAGTAAACTATTTCCCAGTTGTTAAACTCTTTATACACTAACAGTAACAACAGGTGCAGATCTCTGGGCAGGCAGAGTCACACTCCTGTCAGCAACCACGCTGTGGCATTCTGCGCTAAATGCAGCTTCCGGAATCAACAAAAGTAACAACTGATAAAATTAGGGCAGTAAAAACAGGGAGGAGGAAGAGAAATGTAAATATGAATTAGGATAAATGTTCATTTTACATGTTATAAAAGCAGGGGTGAAATGTAAGTGTTAAATTGTCATTGTTGAGGGTTTTTTTTTTTTTTAAAAAAGCACTAGTCTGATGATACTTATTTCTTTAAACTCGCAAAAATGCTGCTAAACTAAAGCTGGGAAGCAATTTCTCCCCACCCACCATTGCCATACATTCACCATCAGAGGTTGCTTCTGTGATGTAAAGTTTGTTTTTTTTCAGCCCCCCCCCCTTCTTCCCCAGTCCTCCCCAGGAAAATGTTAAATGGTTGATAAAAGGCCAATTGTAATAACTTGCCTCAAATGGTTAGGCTGGCCAACATATGCAACTAATTCTCTGCAAGGCTTTCTGGGAAAACCAAAGACAAGATTGGTTCTGTGGGCTAGCCCCGGGCAGTCAGCAGTGGTAGAATGCTTCACACAGCCCCACATGCACAGTTTCTGAACTGACACAAAGCTTAATGGAAGTGAACCCTGACAATTGTGGCCAATCGAGTGTAAGTGACATCCTGCTTGGCATGCCATTATGCACACACACACACACACACTCCATCTCTTGAAGGTATAATGTCTCCTGTGGGAAGTCTTGATGTGAAAATGCCATTGTATTCTTCGTCAGGTGGTTTACCCTCTATTAACTATTATGCAGTCAGCAAAAAGTCCCAGAGACAAAAAAAGACCACTGCCAATTTCTTCCTTAAAGCAAGCAAGCAGAGCAATGCACTCAACACTTGAACATGACTTACATGTCAATGTTCTTCCCTTTTTATTGTCAAGTCCAAACTAGTGTTTTAGGGGCAGAAATATGTCCTTATATAACACAGATCATGTGACTGTTTGCCCCACCCCATCTTTTTTTATAAAAGATTTTATTTATCATTTTCCATTTTCCATTGAACAATAAAATCATTTTACATCAAGTTTCACATACCCCATTTCGACCTTCCTCCCCCCTTTCTGTGGTTGCTTATGTTTATATTTTTACTGCATCTCCCAGTTAAAACCTAGTTATTATTTATCCCATATAATCAAAATTAGTTTTATATCACTGCACATCTTTACATTAATCCCGCTAATGATTACTGTTTACAATAATTTAAAAAAAAATTCAATAATCTATTTCCACTCTAAGTCTTGATTTCTTATTCTTCCGGTAAGTTTCGCCACTTCTGCCTATTCCAATAGTTTTTGCTGCCATTCTTTTTTCATCAGGACATTGTCTTCTTGCCATCTTTGGGCAAATATCATACAAGCTGCTGTGGTTGCAAACATAAATATTTTTTATATTGTTTAGGTATCTCTAATTCCATTATCCCCAAAAGAAAACCTTCTGATTTCTTAGAAAAGGTTATCTTAAACTTTTTTTTCCCAATGCATTGTATATCATTTCCCAGTAGGCTTTTACTTTCGTACAAGTTCACCACATATGGAAAAAGGTACCTTTTTTTTCTTTACACTTCCAACAAATATTCAATTCAGATTTATACATTTTTGCTAATCTATTAAGTATCATTACATTATTTTCAAATAGTTTTCCTTCAACCCATCACATGCTGCAAATTTTAAATCTACATTCCACAATCGCTCCCATGATATTATATCCTATATCCATTTCCCAATGTATTATTGAAGATTTTCCTCCTCATCTTTTGTTGGCTCTTCCAGTAGCAACATTTTTGATAATACCTTAATGTTACTATTTAGCAGGTCTCTCTCCAATTGAGAAGACTGGTTCACAAAGCCTAAATTTTTATCTGCCCCACCCAATCCACTCTCCCTGATCTATTGATCCTCCAGTTCCATACTTTTCTTTAAATTACAAAGGTTTGTTTTTTTCTGCCAAGGAATAAGTACAGTGGGCAATCAAGTATCATACAGTTAATGGGATGACAGTGCAGTTTTATACATCTAATCAAATTTAGCTATGTGATAAGCCTCTTCACCAGTGAATTACATGAAGGTAATCGCTTAAAGAACTGGGTTGCCTCTGGCCTCATCCCTGCCCTCAAGGTCCAAGTGTGGATGTTTACAAGGGAATGTCTATGCATGTAGACCTCTATATGCTACAGTTGTGGAAGTTGTTGGAAAGAAGATGCATCACACACTTGGGGTTCCCACCTCCCAAAGTCCCACAGGAAGTATGTGTCAAGAAACTGTCAAGTGAGCCTAGCTCATCCACAGGGCAGGAGAGCATGGGAGGCACAGAATGCAATTAGCTTCTTTAAAAGCAGACAGTAACCACACAGTAGAGTCCTCTGCTTCATCTTAATCCAGCTGAGACATTGCTGAAACTGACCACTGGCCCTGCTGCCCTTCTCCTCTAGCCTTTCACTCTGGATCTGTCCCAAGCAGACGAAAGGCTGCGTCAAGGGAGCGAGCTCCTCCTCTGGGCCTGTCTGGCCTGTTGCTCAGCAATGTGCAGGACTACCCTCAATCGGGGTGTCAGAGGGGGAGGAGAGCCAGCAGGACTGGGAGGGTCCTGCTGCTGTGTAGCAAGTGACTCTCAGCCTTTAACCCTGTCCCGGAAGGCCCTTCTTCTCCTGACCCCCTTCGCTCAACCCCCTGCTTCTAGCAGCTCCCAACTTGTCCCTTCTGCAGACTTCTCTTCAGTGACCCACCACCAGGATTCGGGAACTAAGTCACTGTCTTCTGTGCCTTCCCTGGGGGGCTCAGGCAGAAAGCTCCCACCACACTTCCTCATCCAGCCACTCCCCAGCTGTATGTAATAGCATCAATGATAATAGAAAGTTGACCTCTCTTCCACTCTCAGGTTGTAGCTCTCCCAGGCCCCCTCCATATTCCACAGTTGGGCGGGCCCCATTGGACCCTCCTGTGGCTGCAGCGCACTCCATCAGGCCATCTCATGGCTGTGATTAGGCCCCGTCAGGCCTTTTGTAGGGCCCAATGGGCCCCTTTGGGCCTTCTCCCACTGTGTGACGTCATGTGCATTCTCCCCCCCCCATATTGGGCAGAACGCGGCACACTGGTAGAGTATCTACTTTGCATGCAGTTTCAGTCCTTGGAATCCCAAGGTGTGGCTGGGCAAGAACCTGTCTGAAATCTTGGAGGGTCACTGTCAGTCAGTGTAGACAATACTTGGCAAGGTGGGCCAATGGCCTGACTCAGTATAAGGGAGCTTCCTGTGTATGTTGCGAAATCCTCCCTATATTGTACCCATCACTCCCCAGGTCTTCCTCCAAGACATGACCCCCACCTTGGCAGCCCCCCTCAAGTGCATAGGGGATTCCAGTGAACTGGGGTGGGACTTTTTCATTTCCATCAACATTGAGTTTAAACCTCCCCACTCCATGCACCAGGCCTTCCTTAGTCATCTGCCGACAGTCATGGGTCATCTGAGGAATGGTGAGGTTCCAAGTTTCCTCCACATCTTGGCATGCTGGGCAGAAAGGTTTAAAACTCCTCACCCAGTGCTCTGTGATGGGAATGGAAATATCCCCTCCTCAGCTGCTCTGCATATATCAGTAGATGAGGAGGACAACTGGGGGGGGTGTATATGATTGCCTGTGTGTGTTTAGGGACTCAGCTAAATTGGTAAAGAAAAAGAGCTTTATATGTGCTATATATGCGATATAGCACTGTGACACCAGATGGCGCTGTGGAGTCCCATCTTTCCCTACCAGATTTTCCTGTATGACTATGCAACATGTTTAGCTCATGTGCTGGTATGATTGTGTGTATCTGTATGTGTGTTAAGGATGTGTGAATACACCTATGCCTGTGTTAAGTAGTGGGTGCTAAGGGAGTGCGAGTCTGGGAATGTCACTTTTTTGATCTGGTCCCATCAATTTTGGGCTGCGGTCCTTCCCACTATTTTAAGGTGGCCCCATTAATCATTCCACGTGGCCCTTGGCCTGAAGCCAGGTTCCCCACTCCTGGCTTACAGTATAACCCTCGAGTGACTGATCCTTCCTCTTTAGTTCTCCAATTTTTATAGGTAAGACTTATAAAATAACAATCACTGACCCCCCCCCAAAAGACCCAGTTTATATGGCTTTTGAAAAGTCAAGACAGTCACATTAAATGAACCATTAAAAATTTAAAAATGAAATGAAGTGACCTGAACAACAAACTGAAACATGCCTCCGGCATCACAGAGGTTTCAATTATTATTTGTGGTGAGTGATGTGACAAAAAAAAATCTCTAAATTCTGAATTCTGAATAAATTAGTCATAACTCAGATGCCACTTCAGTCACCTTCCAGAGAACAGCCCTTTTCTGTTACCTCTTAAGCTCACCTGCCTACTGACAATGCTGGCAGAAAGCAAGGTTTGGGAGAAACTGACTGTATCTGCAGTGCAAGATCTTGAACATCTGCATTCATTTCTCGATCACTGTAGAGTTACATGAATCCACGTCAATCTAAGGGAAGTTGGAGCCTTGGGCTGAGACACTAACCCCACTTATGTAGGACTGAAGTTCCATTGAATTCAGTGGAACTTACTTCTGAGTAGATACTGTCACAACTGCAACCTAATTAATTAAGGTACTTTACATGTATATTTTATTCTTGCGAAAGCTGTCCCAGTTGTGCTTTTCGAGCTGGTCTTTTACCATAATAAATTATGAAATTAAGGTACTAAAATATGGAAGGAAAGACAGGCAAAGAGATGATAAATCACATATAAATGTATCAATAAAGCATTTGTGGCATCTTAAAGACTAACAAATTTCATTATGGCATGAGCTCTCATAGACCAGAGCCTACATAAGATTCATGAATATGTTAGTCTTTAAGATGCCACAAGAGACTCTGTGTTAGTTTTGCTGCAAGCAATAGTCTAATTAACATGACCATTTGTCTGGAATAGCTATACTAGAAAAATCTATTCTAGTACATATGCCATAATTTCACACTTTATCAATAAATCATCTGTGTTTATCTAATACGTGCACCTTATGAACCACTCAAGCTTGGGCTATACAGCTGCAAATAAAACGTTTTAGGTTTGTTGTAAAGTGCAATATATGAATGTGATACTAGATGGTGAAGGTGAGCTATGGCAAATTCAATATATTTTTCAAAATGTAAGAGGGGGGAAGCATTTTCACAGTGTTTTTCATATGTGTGTAGGTTCCACCTAGGACTAGGTTCCAAACTGTCCTGCAGAAATAGAGCTGGCACTTTCAGATGTCCCTGGACAAATCTATCACAGTCGAGACCAAGCTGAGCAAAATGAGAGCTCCATGGGATATGCTAATCCTGGAACCATAAACCTTGGTTTTACTCAGCAGTCCATTGTGTGCACTTAAGCACAGCTGTGTTTAAAACAGTGAAATGCTGCCTTAAGGACAAGGTCATGATATGATGACTGCAACTTCTAGTGATTCCTTGCCTATGGGAAACAGTTACCACATTTCAAACACCCCATGGTAGCAACAAAAAGCATATTTTCAGTGGGAGTAGGTCATGTGTTCAACTGTAAGTCCAGGCTTTTTGTCTGATATGTGCTGGCTGGCACTGGTTGAGTCTGCCATTTTATCTTGCTGGTTTTATTAGCAGTTATATATTTTCTGCTTCTTTGTCTGTGCTATAGATTGAATTGCAACGTAACCCACTGGGATTTCTCAGCAAGGAAGAGTGGGCATGAAATATTTTAAATTAATAAAATAACACAAAGAAGTCATTTGACTGCTGATATTCTAGATGATATGCATGATATGTAAAAATCACTCTTTAGGCCAAGAGTTGGGGAATATGTGGAATTAGAGATATTGTTGGACTTCATCTTTGAATGTTTATGCTGAGAGTTGAAAGATTTGGGACAGACAAAAGAAGGTACTTCTTCACACGCTGGGGTTTGCTCCCACATGTTGTAGTGATGGCCACCAACCAACCTGGATGGCTTTATTTTTATTTTATTTATTTTATTTTTTTGTAAATAAATTTTATTTAAGATTTGACAATAACAATATATCAACAGTAACTAATACATCAATTCACTACAGTTGACCATCTTTAACAATAGTTAACAAACTACAAAACATCACTTCGAGTTAGTCAACTTTTCATATTTAACTTTATCTCTTTCTTAGCAGATCAGAAAAAAGGAGACTAAAAGAAGAAAGGGAGAAGGGAGGAAAAATAAAGAAAGAAAGAACAAAAAGAAAAAGAAAGAAAGAAAAAGAGAGAAAAGAAGAAGAAATTAATAAAGAAAGGAATTAAAAAAGAAAATATATACATTTAACTTCTGATTAGACTCATTGTATTATTATTTCTATTGTTCTTTCACACACAGTTCCAAATTACTGTATTACTTTCTTTGTTTTTATCAGATAACAAAAACATTATGTTTCTTATTTTACAAGAGTCATCTAGTTCTGGCAGGAGATGTTTATTATTACAATAGTTTTCCAGGTATTCTTTAAAGATTTTCCATTCTTTCTGTACTTTCTGTTTTGGATATCCTCTGACTCTCCCTGTCATCATAGCCAACTGCAGATATTCTATCATATGGACCTGCCACTCATTTATCATAGGTGTTTTATCACTTTTCTAGTTTCTTGCAATTAAGATCCTGGCTGCTACTGTTGTGTACATAAAAATTGCTCTAAGATCTTTTTTGATTTCTGGTGACATTATACCTAGGAGGAAGGTTTCATAACCTGGATGGCTTTAAACGGTCAGAGAGGAGAAATGACTCTCAGTGGCTACTAAGTAGGGTACCTATGTTCTACCTTCAATGTTGCAGGATGCCTCTGAATATCAGTTGCTAGGAACTGCAAGTGGAAAAGCCCTGTTGCACTGAGATATTGCTTCCAGGCTTCCCATAGACCTTTTGCTGGACACTGCAAGAACTGGACCTTTGGACTTACCCAGCACGGCTCTACTTAACAGCCCCAGCCACCATGGCCCATGTTCTGGGGTGATGGGTGTTTCAGACCAGCAGGATCAGGAGGGCCACAGCTCTCACCCCCCTTGCTAAGCTTAGGAAAACCAGTGGTTCTAGTGAGAGAACTCTCACGTTGCTGCCAAACCACAGGGCACAAGGGACACATGCCCACTCTCTAACATAACATGCTAACATAGTATATTCTAATGTATCTTTTTCAACAGCCTATACAATATTTTTATCATTCATAAACTTAAAAGGAGAATTTCTGCATAAATGTTAAAACAAATGCAAATAGCATGTGAGTGGGAGGGACAAAATGCAAACAGCTTCAAAAAGGAATTTGACACTAACTTGAAAGAAGATTTGAGTGCTTTCAGTCATGTGTGTAAACTCTATGTTTTACCACCCCCACTATTAAAGCTTTTCATTTATCAAAGTGCTACATTTTCAAGCAAACAAAACTAAGCCAAGCAGAATTATACACTAGTTATTCTTTGTGTACAGTACTTCTGAAAGCATGACCATTCACCACCACTATATTGTCTTGATTACACCAGTGGCAAAAATCGAATTAGTCACTTATGTCTCAATTGGACATGAACATGACAAAACCGGTGACTTCTCTTCACAGTTACTTAAACATACAAATGTAACTCATTTGTGGCACAGCTTCCAGGTTGAAGCTACCAAGTCTTGAGCTCTGTCATTAACTATGGCACCAGGCCAGTTCATCCTCCCATTTCAAGAAGGAGGCACCCCACATTTTGCCAGCTATCTCTGAGTCTCCATCCCCATCCATCACAGATACAAAAAGTGGCCTGCTAGTATTATCTCTTGTGCTGGTGTTCTGTTCCATTTTCACAGAGCATTTCTGAAGATGGCTGAGATAAATGGCACAATTCTAAACATATCTACTCAGAAGAAAGGCCCACTGCGTTCAATGGGGCTTACTCCCAGGTAATTGAGTATAAGATTGTAAACTAAAGCATATCAATCCCTTAAAAGATCCCTGCTTCAATCTGTGAGATGTTTGAGTGCCTGATGGTGTGATGGATTTGGTCCAGTGATGGTGGTGGGAGGAACCGCACACAGCAGGAGCCATGACCAGATGCCCGGACTTATTGTGGAACCAACCTGACCTGGAAGGAGGCAATCAGTGGCTGCAAGCCTTTTTCCTACCCCTTCTCTTTTAGCCATAGCTGGATTGTGGAAAGAAGCAGCGACATCTGAATGCACCAGGACTAAGTAAAAGACATGCAAGCAAAAGGATATTGTGCCTACAGGTGGTTGAAGTGATACAAGTGGTAGATGCCACTGTTGTGCCTTCTTGCCCTCCCCCCGACAAAAGAGCACTCAGATTTCCAAAATGCTAATCTGTATGTATAGGTGCAAATTTATAAACAATTACTGTAATTTCAGTAGAAGTCCAATCAAACTCACCCATAGTAGGGAAGCCTGATTAGGTGAGCCATGTGCCTGCTCATTCTGCTGTCTACATACTAACTGTTGATGGGCAAACTCAGGGTCTCTGCTGATGGCTGGACTTGGGTTGGAAAGTCCTTCCAGCAGAGAACACCTTCAGCTACAGGGCTGTCTCCTGCAAAGGAGGATGCACAATCGCTCTAGGTGCTTCTGACGGCAGCAGGGAAGCAATGTGCTGCCAGAGATGGTTGGCCACAAGAGACTGTTGGTGGCCATTAGGTAAGTTCATGAAGAGTGAGATTTTATTTGTGTGTTATAGGCATGCATCTTTCTAAGTGACACACTTTAGCCAATCAATCATTCATAGAAACTATATGAGAAACAGGGTGAGGAAGGATGTTCTGTTGTTGAACACAGCACAGAAAGTCAGGCTGGATTAACCTCTTGACCCTGAAACTGCACTCACTGTGCTGAATTTTTCCTACACAGGCAACTGCTCTGCTCTCTGTGCTCTACAAAGCAGGGACTCAGCAGCAGCCACCGTGAGGTCCAGGGGGCTCTTTTTTGTGACAGCTGCCCCTGGCTCTAGTGAGTGCAGGGAAATGGCCTCAAAGAGAATAAGCAATGTTTAAGACCCCCACAAGGCACATAAAGTTCAAGCTCACTCCAGCCACCACCCACTATGAGAAATTCATCTCTGGGTACTGAGATGTGATGTGTTGGCAACCTCAAGAGCAGCAGGAGGGGGCAAAATATGGAGCTTCAAACTGCCCTTGGGCAAATCCACTTTTCACAGGCATAATAATATTAATTAATGAAAATTCTGGAGTTGGCAGGGGGAGAAAAAGCTACAGACATTTTTAAAAAAAATCTCCAGACTGACACTTCTATTTATAAAGTGTCACATCTAGAAACATCATCCAGATTACAGTGTAGAACTGGCAAGCAATTCATCAGAAAACTCAAATGTCATATAATAATAAGCCACATTCCTGGTACACATTAAACATACAGCATCATTTATAAGTCTGAAGCTAGAAACACCATCCTTTCACCCTCAACACCAAAACTGATGGCATGGATTGCTTGGCTTTTTAGCTGTGTTGCTTTTCAGTCAACTACCTGAGGTTGATGATGACCAGCAACACAGATTCAAAAATCCAAGTCAACAGCGGAAAGCCAGATTAATAATATGGAGAGATTGTTTAAAAATATATCACAGCTGATTATCTTAAATATTCCCCTTGTCTATGGGCTCCTATTATTTTTCTTCAGATTGCTGCCAAATTTTAAGCTCTCCTCTCAAACATGTGAACTTGAGACAAGAAGAGGCAAGACTCTCGCTTTGGTTAAACTTTTCACAATGATTGCCTTTTCCCAAATGACAAGGATCATTGCAAAAAGACCAAAGCTCCTAAACCGGAGCCCCTTGGCCTGGCCAACATGGTTTTTTAGTTGCACTGTCCTTGAAGGCACAAGGTTGCACTATAAGGAATGTTCCATCTGCAAAAGTGCTTCAGTTTGCCAAAATGGAATTATCTCCCCTTACCTTCCCCCCCACATGCTGTTCTAGGGGTTCTCCCAACCCACCATAGCCAGTTTTGTGGCGCACACAGGAGGGATACCCCGTTGCACTACTCCGAGCAGAGGGGCTTGTTAGCTGAATGTGTGTGTGTGTGTGTGTGTGTGTGTGTGTGAGAGAGAGAGAGAGAGAGAGAGAGAGAGAGAGAGAAATTGGTCATTTCAAGATTCCCATGCTTACATAAACCACCCCTCTTGTTGATCATACTCCATTTGTTTGAACGTTAGATTGCTCACCATTTGGGAAAAGGATATTGCCACAGTGCACAGCAT
Source organism: Podarcis erhardii (assembly GCF_964252035.2). NCBI lineage: Eukaryota > Metazoa > Chordata > Lepidosauria > Squamata > Lacertidae > Podarcis > Podarcis erhardii. Next base: position 3,855,887 of record NC_138507.1, on the reverse strand, counting down.
TTATGGAAGGCTCTTCCCAAGGAAGCTTGCCAGTTTCAGGAATTGTGGGGGAAACTCTTTCACAGACACATTTGTTCTGTCACTTACTAGGTTGCATTGAGCATCCTACTGCTGATATACACTGGCTGCTCCTTTCGATTTGTTAATCTTTGATTGAGCTTGAGTGTTTGGGTGTTGACTGACCATCCTGGCTGACTATTCCTTTGTTATGCTGACTGATTTCTAATAGTCCAGGAAGGTCATCAACTGTCCTTCAAAACAGGAAATGATGCCCTGGAAGGGAATTGCTGTCCAGCACTTGAAATGAGAGGCCAATCACAGTTTGAAGAAAAAGACAGATCTTGCTGTTTGAACAACAGGCAGAAGAGGCAGAAAAGGACCAGGGGTGCGGCCTTGGGTTATGCTAGTGGATTTGTGAGAATTTGCTATTTGCAGCTATTGGCTTTCATTACACTATACTAGTATATTTATACATTGAGTCAATACTGTAAACACTGTTGGAGAGAGAGGTTTGGGGAGAGTCTTGCTGTCTTCTAGCATAGTTGCACAACAGCTGATTGCACCTAGCACCTTTAGACTAGGTTACATTTTACATTTGCCCTCATCCACCTTTAAAAAAGTGTTCCTCAAGAAAATACATAGGCTAGAATAAATCACAGACACCTTGTTTTGCAAATAAGTGAAGATTTTTACCTACTGAGTTTCAGTAGTCACGGAAACAAGTTTTAAACTTGTCTCCATTGAATCGGCAGCAAAATAAAGAAGAAAAAAGGGTTCCAAACAATTTAAAAGAAAAGAACTTGACTTTGTCTCAAAAAGGATCATGCATTCTCTGTGTTAGCAGAGACTTGCAGGCTATATAAAATCTCCTAGTTAGGGAGTTTAGCCACATGTAGCTAAACCCTTGCAGTTGGTGCAAAAGTTTCATCAAAACGATATCTTTTCTTTTGAGAACATCAACGTGCTACTACTCTCTGCCTTGACACTAACTTCTGCTAAGCCCTTTATCTTATACACCCATCTACAACCCACTTTCTTTTTCCCTACTGGCAATGGTTCAACTGTAAAAACTTCATACTTTACCAAAGATTTCATCTTTTCCTTCATAGCATTTTGCTACAATGCTACCTCCTGGCAAGGCAACCTCAACACTTCTGCATAACTTTGAGGTTCAGCTCTTAAATGAAACACTCTTGCTTCATTTGTTGTAAAACATTGAGGAGGTACACCTTTATTGCTCCTTTCTGACCTTCTGAGCTGAATACTTTCCTCCCTTGTCTCTTCCTGCCTGGGAGAAATTGGGTCTACCTTGGAAGATCTCAAATTAGGACTTCTCCTGGTTTCTTGCTTCTACAGGAATCGCACATGTCCACAGATAAGTGCCCCTAGTCTCCTACTGTCAAGACTGATACTGCCTTTCAAATAAACAATGCTTGACTGAGCTTTACTGCTTCCATGCGTGTTTTATTGCCATCAGCCATGCGCAACTTGATCCTTTCAATGCTTAAGCTGTGTGATTACAGTACTCTGTAAACTAGCATACACGCAAGGAAGTGTTGCTGGACCACCCTCAAGATTTATGGTTGGAGATTGTAAAATCTTCTTCAGTGATGGGGGTCTGTTCAACCAGGCAAGTCTCTGCACCGAAACAAAAGTGTGGCGTGTCTTATCTGAGAGATGTTGTTTGCAGATGACACAACCTTGGCAGCGCACTCCAAGGAAGCTCTGCAGATACTCACCAGCCATTTCACCCAAACCTGCAGAGAGGTCAGTCTTACCTTCACGAAAACCAACATCCTGGGTCAGGACATTGCCAGAACTCCTCCTCCTAAGGGTCATGGGGGCATCAGCCCTCACAATAAAATATTTGGGGAACGAGGCCACCACATATTTGATGGGCACCCACCTTTGCTTCACTCCATATTGAAACCTCCAGCTGCTGCTCTTTGTTAAAAACAAAAACCAGAGGAAAGTTAACATGGAGCTCTGCGTAATGTGTTGTTTAACTGTGTTATTAGCAGAGTTCTGCACACAGTGGAGGATCTGCATTAATTGTAATACAGAAGTCAAGCATGTCCTTGTGTCCTGAGGTTAATATATATCACCCTCAGTCTTGTAGAAATTTGCCTGTGGAGCAATGATTTATAAATCATTCAGTAACAGATGATGTTATAACTAAAGCAGTGGGAGTTTTGAAATACCTACATCAGATTAGGCTTGTGCTCATTTCAAATAAAGCTCTGATCTAGCTTGGATTTTTGGCAGGCTCAACATGAGCCCAACATGAACTACTGTAAATCAAAGCTTATTTTGAAAGTCAAACTTGGAATGCTTCCAATTCCAATTAAAAAACATTTGATGTCTTTGGGACTTCTATTTTTTATTTTTATTATTATTTTGTGTGTGTATGTGAAACCTTTATTCTTGCAAGCTCTTGTCTAGACCTCTCCATGCTAAACCAAGCCTACCAAGAATGGGCGAAATACACTTCATTAAGATTAAAATATTTTTTTCTAGTTCCCCTTGCCATCTCATCAAAAAGCATACAAAACACAAAACTCTAGAACAATCAATAGTGCAAATGGTTTGATACAGGGTCAAAGGTGAACTGAAGGAAGTTAATAAGATAAAATTTAGAGATTTCTCTTCCCGCAATGGTATTTATGAATAATACCTATTGTGCCCCCAACTGAAATACATACAACAATTACATATACAAACTGAATAATTTAATAATCATTTTTTTACTAGTGCTTTCATTGCAGAGTTCACTGAGAATAATGTAAAATAAATTATTCAATAAGCATTTTATCTTGAAATGTAATACCTATGTTTGATCATTTTCATGCATACTTTCATAGAATCATAGAATTGTAGAGTTGGAAGGGGCCCCCAAGGGTCATCTAGTCCAACTCCCTGCAATGCAGGAATCTCAAGTAGGAATCTCAGCCCTCTGGAGACAGGTGTGCGGAAGTCCTGCTGTCTACTTTGAACCAAGCTGTGGCATTGCTCTTTCCTTGCCTTAAGAGGTGGGACGACAGCATCTTGTGCTGCTTCCCCATTTCCTCTCTGTGGAAGATTTCTCCTTTTTTTTTTTTTTTTTGTATCTAATAATCACATCATGCAAAATATGTACTGATATCTAGCACAAGGGACACTGGTGGTGCTGTGGGTTAAACCACAGAGCCTAGGACTTGCCGATCAGAAGGCCAGCGGTTTGAATCCCTGTGACGGGGTGAACTTCCGTTGCTCGGTCCCTGCTCCTGCCAACCTAGGAGTTCGAAAGCACGTCAAAGTACAAGTAGATAAATAGGTACCGCTCCAGCGGGAAGGTAAACGGTGTTTCCATGCGCTGCTCTGGTTCGCCAGAAGTGGCTTAGTCATGCTGGCCACATGACCCGGAAGCTGTACGCCGGCTCCCTTGGCCAGTAAAGCGAGATGAGCGCCGCAACCCCAGAGTCGGTCAAGACTGGACCTGATGGTCAGGGGTACCTTTACCTTCATCTAGCACAAATCTTCCACATTTATATATTTATGGATATGGATATTTATTTATATTGATACCATTTCATACTATTGATACTAAAATGCATACATAGCATTTTAGAAATGTTCCACAATCTCACCTCTGGATGGCTGGATCCTAGGCCAGACCATTTCTGACACAGTGAAAAAGAAAAGACTTTTCTCCCCCACAACCTTCTGCCTTGGCCAGGGCAAAAAGGCAAGGCTGTGAATTTAGCAGAGACTCCTCTGCTCTGCAACTCCCCAGCTCTCCTTAGGATTGCTCTGTTCAATATTATTGCTCAGCATAAAGGAGATTCAACCATTTTATTTTTAAAAGCAATTCCCAAAAGCTTAGGACAGCCAATGTTTATTTTTAGCAGGAGAGAGACACATTATGTAAAGAGCTAGAAGATGTTTCAGAACTTTGTGTAGGTAGGGTTTATGCATGGTGAAATTATATCAAGAAAGAAAGGTAGCAATGTGTGTCTGGAATACAAAGGTTATTTACTTTTATTTACTTATTAAAATATTATATTCACTCTATTTCAAGGGAGAGACAAACTAAATTGTTAAAAGAAAATAGAAAGGTAAGACCACAACATAAACATATTTAAAGACAATTTTGGTGGCTGCGGCTACATTTGCACAAGAACTTCAATAAAACTCTTTTTGAATAAACCTGTTTTTTTTATATATGCCCCCCACAGAAAGCTCAAGCTTCCCTGGCTCTGTGAGATAGGGATGGCTTATTTCAAACAGTGAAAATCCAGATCAAAAAGTTGTTAAGCTTTTCTTGTCAAAGTTATTGGGCTTTTGGGGTAAATTTGCAAAAAAATAACAACAAAAAGCCTGCAGTTTTTGAGCAACTTTTAAGGAAAGTTGCCAAAAATGACACTGCCAACATGGGTTGCCATACGTCCAGATTTTCCCAGACATATGTGTGTGTGTGTGTGTGTGTGTGTGTGATTTCCGCCTGGACACTGTTTCCAAATGCAGTATTCCAGATATGTCTGGGAAATGGCAACACTACACTACAGAGACCCATGAATTAATTGAAAAAGCATCGTGGGTGGACACTTGATAACATTTTTTCCCATGTAAAGCTGGACAGCTACATCAATAAGAATATTGCCCCAAACAATTAAGTATAGTAATTACCGGTAACTTCATTTAATAGCTACCGTATATGGAAGTTTCTGCATCCTACAGAAAGAGATTGCATCTTCTACTTAAGTATTCATTATCTGTATTTCTGTATTGCTTTCATAACACCCAGTATAACTCCACAACTTACCAAAGTACATATTCATGCCATGATGCATTGTGATCATGCAGCAATATCCATTACCTGGTCCATAAAGTAAATTAAAAAATGGAGGGGTGCATATCAGCTTGATGTATACCCTAAAAAATGATGTGATTTGGAGAAATTTCTTCCATTTCCAATTTGGATGACAACATTAGTAAGGTGTCTCAAGGTGGAATGATACCCCATGAGGTTCCAAGTGCCTCCAAGAGTCCCCAAAACACCATTCCTAAGAAATAAAACCAAGCTGACTGGTGAAACACCTGAAGTCTGAGTGGGGACGATATCTGCCCCCACCTCCACCCCATGAACAGGTCTAGTTTTCTATCACAGTGGATTGTTTTCCCAATGTATTCCAATCACAGTGACTTGGAGAAGGATTAAAGCAGTGGGGTTTTTTTACATGGATCTACATCTTCCCCTGTACAAGTCAGGGGACAGACTTCTATTGTATCCACCAAAATCCATGGGAGGCTGGAGCCCAGTTCTAACCATTGACCCTTGGGGTAACAGGGTTTATGCTGGAAAGGGGAGGGTGACATTTCCCTCACCTCAGTCATTCTTGGAAATTTATGTTATTTTCCTACTACCTCTTCCTCATGCAAGTTAAATGAGAGATCTCCTCTGGCAGTGTGGATGGGGCAGATTTTTCCATTGGTGTAACTGGGGCATAGCTAGCCTATCTGCTCACATAGGATAACTAACTGTTAATTAATTTCAACACTTTTTTCAAATTGATTAAAAAAAATTATCAGAGGGAAGAAATGATATTATTTCACAAGAAGTTGGATGAAAGTGAATGCCTCTCTTCAGTTTTTTAGCAGCACTTAATGATATATAAAATAATCAAATATAAGAGACAATGTTTAAGATTTATATTCCATAGATCTGTGTTGTTCCTGAACAAGTGATGGACATAGAATGACGGGTTCTTCTGAATCAGACAAGTAAGCCTTCTGTTTCCAGTGGTGACCGAAGAAGCCCTTGGTGAGATATATAACTGTGCAAGACAATGTTCTGGAATGATGTGATATTTTTGGGATAAGTATGGTCTTTTAAATAAAGGGCAAACGGAAATGACAAACTAATGGGCCATTTAGGAATTGTTTTTCAGCTGCATCATAATTACTATGCAGTGACACAATGGAAAGAGTGGTTCCAGACATCATTTGAATATGCATGTCTGAAACTTTCCAGAGTTTGGCCAGTAGTAGCATCTTCTGGGCTGGCAGCCAGCTTAAGTTGCTCAGCTTTGTACCTGGTCCATTTAGAACAGGGCATGCTCCAGGCTCAGGCAGCCAGCGTCCTAGGATGCAGTTTTTTACAGGAATCAGAGGCATCCTAGAAAGGACAGGAGCTGAAGCTGTAGCTGCTGAAGTAAAAAATGGGATGGCACACCTTCGGCTGTGGCCAGTGCATGCCAAAGGACTGCTTCTCTGTTCAGCCCTGCCCTCCTCCAGGCAGGACTTTCTAATGCTCCCTTGAACTAGTTGTGGTGAAATCCTTTACAACCTCAGCTAGGAGTAAGTAGTAGTGGAGTTGGTGAGGCTTATTTGTTTGTTTAACAAAATTTATATACTGCTAGTGTAGTGCTGCTACACTAAAATGTCAATTTCTTACAACTGCAGTATTATGTGGCACCTTTAGCTGTGCCAGTTCCACTTCTACTTCTGAGTAGTTAATTAACACAAATTGCCACAGTGAAACAAAATAAAATCAGAAACAAAGTAGCCTCAGAAATAAACAAGTACTGCCCACCAATTTATACTGATTAAAGGTGGTCCCTGCTGATTAATCAACTAACACTAAAGAATCAGCTAATATTTGGGTTGATCAATCTACCAATTAAACTGATCATATCTTGAAGCTCCTGCAAAGACAGAAAAATGTAACCACTGTAGTCCTGAGGCTGGTTAAGTGGTTGAGGCAAAGACCTCCAGTTAGAAAGGTTTACTTCCCTTAGGGGCCAATATGGGAAATTTATTAGATTTTCCCCCACCCCAGCACATCTGAGTCCTTTTGCTGTGTGTTCCATTAATACAATTTAAAGCATACCTATAGTAAGCAGAGTATTGGAAAATGCTGCAGATTAAGAGTTACAACAAGGAGCAGCAGTGTGTGTGTGTTAAAAAACCAAACCCAACTACTTCCATTTCCGAATACAACCGGTTTAGCGTTGTTATATATTTTGATGATTCTGTAGCCCATGGGCAGTGTTGCAATCATTTACTATGTATAAGTTTTAATAAGTCAATTATAAATGTAGCATATGTTTCAAATCTCACTGCAGTAACAGCTTAATAAACAGAGTGTTTAGAAATCTTTTCCTCAAAACAAAATTAATGTACCATTTCTCCGTTTTATAATCAAAATGCTAAACAAAACTCACTGCAACTGTTACAACATACGAAAGGTGTTTCATCTCATTAATTTTAGGCACCTAAAGGCAAATCTTTCCTTTAAAACTGGAAAAAGGATAACACAGTTGTAATAGGCATGTGTACAAGCACACAGGGCTCGTGAACTATATAATAATACACATCATGGGCACATGGTAGGAATTGGCATATTTGCACATCAGTATCAATATGGGGAGAAGCAAGGCATTGCAATGCTTTCCAGGTATGGGTGGCGGTGGGAGAAGGCCTCACCTTAAATCTAGACCAGCTAATCTCTGGGAAAGCTCAATCTGAAAGCTGAAGGGATCCCGCTCTGTGGACCAGGCAAGGGCAGGCAAAATTATGTACTCCTAGCATTCCTTTAACCCTGGTCCTGCCTTCCCCAACTTGGTGACCTCCAGATGGTATTACTCCTGTCAGCCCCAGTTAGCACTTGTTCAGTAATTCAGTAATGCACATTTGTGCACCAGCACAACGCGGCACAAGAATCTTAATGAAATCATTTGTATAATCTGGGGGTGGGCCAAAACCGATGCACTCAATTCACCACCCCACTCACTGGCGGCGATTGGGGGACAGTTATTTTGGCTCTGTTTGGTTTAAAGTTTGGTTTAAAAACACAACAAATACTGTGTTTGTGTTTGTTTGTTTGTTTGTTTGTTTGGTTGGTTGGTTGGGTTTTTTTTGTGTGTGTGTGTGTGTGTGAGAGAGAGAGAGGGGGGGGGAGGGAGAGGGAGAGAAGGAGAACAAAGTAAGAAGTCTCTCCTGATGATAGATATAGATGATAGATAGATAGATAGATGATAGATAGATAGATGATAGATAGATAGATAGATAGATAGATAGATAGATAGATAGATAGATAGAGATAGATGTGGGATGTAAACACAGGAGCAACTTCCTGGGGACGGACTTCCTCCGCATGTGACCAGAGGTGGGTGTGGCCTCACCTGTGCAGATAATGATAAAAGCACAGGGCAGGCAGCCATTCTCTCTCTTGCCTCTTGCCTCTTGCCTCTCTGCCATCTTCATCTTCTGAAGGAGCAACATGCCCTCTTGGCTCCCAGCCAAGAGAGGACAGTAATATCTTGCTACAAGATAGATTCTAACTGCATGTAACCTTTTTAAGCCTGCCTACCTTCTGGGATCATATTGTGAACAGAACGTGAGTAAACTCTTTTATACTTTTATAAAGACTGTGTCGTGTCTTGTATTTTAAGAGGGAACAAAGGGGAAATTACCAGAGTAATTATTATAGAGGTTCTAGCGAACCTGTGCAAGCGTTACCGTTGCGAACTTAAAGGGGAATGTCTATAAACTCTGCTGATATTTTGGGAACTTGTTAGTACAAGTTGGATAAGGATATAATTAGTCAATATATCCTCTCCTGCACCCCAGAACATTCCCACAAAGGGTTATGGGCCCAGTATTGCATATTTCTGCGTATTTTTGAAGGATTGCATTGGATTGTGATTTTGAGTTGAGTAGTATTTTTCTGAGTTAACTTCCTGGTAAGCACATGGTCCTTTGTTCCATTGTGCAGTGGGGATTAAGCAACCCCCCCCCCCTTCCCTCAGAGTTCACAGTGACCCAAGGCAGTGAAGAATTGTTTTGCATTTTTAGATTTTTGAGATTTTGATTTTAAAATTTTGAGAAATTTTGAAATTTTGAAGAATTTTCAAATTTTTGGATTTTAAGATGGCTAGAGCAGCTTTTGATAGTGATGCAAAGCTAGGAATGCCTGTGCTGAATGAACACAATTTCATGCACTGGAAGCAGCGCTTGATAGCATGTTTAGATTATAAGCACATTTTGGAAGCTTTAAACCCTCAACCTACGGGATCGTCTGAGGAAGCTTTAGCCAAGATAAGTGCTTGGAAACGCATGAACAGCGAAGCTAGACACATAATTTTGAGTGGACTTCGTGATGAGCAGCTATCATTAATAAATAGTACAGATGATGCATCTCAAATCTTAAGAGATATTGAGCGCGTGTATGGAGAATCTAGCATAAACTGCTTCAGAAACCTGGTGTGTAAATTAACCAGAGTGAGGATGAATTCAAAAGAGGAATTCACAGAGCACATCAACAAGTTTACTGAGATTATTCAAAGAATTGATCTGACTCCCAAAGCTTTTGATGAAGATACAAAGATAGCATTTTTGTTATCATCACTTGGACCACGCTTTAGCGCATTTGTAAGTTTGATGGATCATAGACAAGGTCTGACTTTTAAAGACTTGATTGGTTATTTAAAAGAAGAATGCAGAGATAGAGCTGAATCTCCAGTGAGAAATGCTAGAAGCAAGGACAGCAGTTATGCATCTAGGCAATTTACAAAGTCCAAAGAGATGCCTAAGAAAGTGATTTGTTTCAATTGTAACAAAGAAGGACACATTGCAAAGAATTGCAGGGCTCCTAAAGCCAAGAAACCCCACCCCTTTCAGCCAAAAGGAGAAAAGAAAGGGAAATGTGAATGCACATGGCTACTGCAAGAAAGGAATTTAACTGTCCAGAATCGTGAGAATAAACGTAATAAATGGATTTTAGATTCAGGTGCCAGTTCACATTTTTCATATAAAAAGGACTATTTTAATGAGATAAATGATGAAGAAGGATCTGAAATTGAAATTGCAGATGGGAACATTGTTAAAGCAAAAGGTGCAGGTTCCATGAGTCTGAAATGCAATATAAACAATGAATGCATTGAGAACACAATCTCTAGAGTTTTGTATGTTCCAGAGCTGAGCTGCAATTTAATCAGCGTGTCCACTTTGGACAAGAAAGGTTTCCAGATCACATTTGGAAATGGAGAATGCAAGGTGACTAGAAATGGCAAAGTGTTTGCTCAAGCAGAGCTAATCAATGGTGTATATGAGCTTGATCTTTCAGAGAATCAGTCTGCAAAAGTGGCACATTCCAGCCAGAAAGATGAAGCAGATCTGGACCTATGGCACAGAAGGCTTGGACATAGAGACACCAACGTCATTCTGGATCTACAGAAAAGAGATCTTGTAAGAGGTTTGCAGGTAAAGCAGAGCAACAAAGCTCCAGCAAAGTGCATAAGCTGTATTACTGAGAAGGCTGTAAAACCTTCATTTCCACGTTGTGCAGAACAAAGAAGCAACAAAGTGCTTGACATAGTGCACACTGACATATGTGGACCCATGAGTGTTCCCTCACTGGGAAAGAATAGATATATTTTAATATTTCTGGATGACTTTTCAAGATTTTGTGTTGTGTATTTCCTCAAAGAGAAGAGTGAGACAGTGGACAAGCTCCAGGAATACATTGCCATGGTTAAGAACAAATTCCAGAGAGCTCCAGCTGTGTTAATGAGCGACAATGGAGGTGAGTACTGCTCAAATGAAATGCAGGCTCTCCTGGCCAAGGAAGGAATTGCACACGTAACCACAATTCCTTACACACCACAGCAGAATGCCATAGCTGAGAGAAAGTTTAGGTCCATTATGGACATGACAAGGTGCATGCTAAAGGATGCATGTTTGCCACAGAAGCTGTGGGCCGAAGGAGTGTACACGTCAGTCTATTTGCAGAATAGACTGCCAACTAAAGGTGCAGAGCGCACACCATTTGAACTTTGGCATGGGAAAGCTCCCAATCTGTCGCACATACGTGTGTTTGGAAGTCCGTGTTACTTCCACGTGCCCAAGGAACACAGACACAAGCTTGACTCCAGGGCAAAAGCAGGTATCCTGGTGGGATACGCCTCTGGAGGCAAAGGATATAGAATTATGGACTTACAAACTGGTAAGACAAATGCATACCATGCGGTTTATTTTGATGAATATGGAAAAGTAGACACTAAGAACACTGTTGTGGATTCTTCTGATGAGTCAGAAAGGACTCAAGAATTTGTATATTTCCCTTTTGAGACTCCACAAAGTACTAATCTGCCTTCGAGTGTTACAGCACCCCCTACAGGCGACGCACCAGAAGACGCAGAGGACCAGAACCCTGGCGGCACCAGAGACGAAGATGAGGACTCAGATGGGGACATGCCTGCGTTGGAGGAGGATGAGGAAGCTGATGCGGTCGCAGAACCAGAGGTCAGGCGCTCGTCCAGAACCAACAAAGGTGTCCCACCATTACGGTTGTCCTACTTTGCAGGGTCGGCGTTTCCACAGGAACCTTCCACTTGGGAAGAGATACAGGAGATGCCAGCTGCAGAAGCCAGTCTCTGGAGGAAGGCCGTGCAGGAGGAGATGGATGCGCTGCATCAGAACAAGACCTGGACACTCACTGAGCTGCCTCCCGGTAAGAAGGCCATTGGCAGTAAATGGGTTTTCAAGGTTAAGAAGGGGTCAGGAGGAGAAGTGCAGCGCTACAAAGCTAGACTTGTAGCACAGGGATTTTCACAGCGTTTTGGTGAAGATTATGATGAAGTTTTTGCACCAACCGTGAGGTACAGCAGCGTAAGAATGCTTCTGAGCATTGCAGCCTCCAAGAAAATGAGAGTGAAACACATAGACATTGCTACCGCTTTTCTACATGGGCAGATTTCTGAAGAAATTTATATGAAACAGCCCAAAGGTTTTGTAAAACCACATGAGGCACATTTAGTGTGCAAACTCCAGAAAGGACTTTATGGACTTAAACAGGCTGCTAGAGCCTGGAACCAGAAGTTGCATAAAATGCTGACGCAACTTGGGTACAAGCAAGGCGACGCTGACAAGTGCTTGTACAGTAAGTCAAATAATGGACAATTCTCATATATCTTAGCTTTTGTTGATGACCTGATTATTGCCACAGCAAGTGAGAAAGACTATACACAGATAGTAAAACACCTTAGCAAAGAGGTGGAGGTCAAGGAGCTAGGAGATGTCCAGTACTACCTCGGGATCCAGGTGGAAAGAGAAGAGGACGGCTCATTTCTTCTCAGCCAAAGACAGAAGATCCACGAGCTAATTGAGCACATGCAGATGCAAGACGCACATCCAGTCGCTACACCGATGGCTACTGACTTCCTGAAGAATCAGGAGGATTCGAAGCAGTTGCCAGACAACAATGACTACAGGTCGGCGATTGGTAAACTTTTGTATTTAGTTACCACATGTAGACCTGACTTAGCAAATGCTGTGGGGATTCTTAGCAGAAAAGTGAATTCTCCCACTGAGCATGATTGGGCAGGTGTAAAGAGGGTGGTGCGATATTTGAAGGGTACCATGAATTGTAAATTAAGGTTACCAGCCGTCAGAGACCCTAAGTTGGTTGGGTATACTGATGCGGATTGGGCTGGGGATAATGCTGATTATAAATCAACAAGTGGTCATGTTTTCATGTTTGGTGATGGACCTGTTTCATGGGGCAGTTATAAACAGAGCTGTGTAGCATTATCTTCCACAGAATCAGAATACGTTGCAGCAACAGAAGCCTGCAGAGAGATCGCCTGGCTTGATCAACTCATAAAGGACTTTGGGTTGGTGAGAAAAGGGCCTGTCAGCTTGCTAGAGGACAATCAAAGTTGCCTGAAGCTGACGCAGAGTGAGAAGTTCCTGGCCAGAACAAAACACATTGGGGTTAAATACCACTACATACGCCAGATGATCCAGGATGGACTTGTGGAACTATCCTACTGCAGCACCCAAGAGATGACTGCTGACATCCTGACGAAACCCCTACCAAGAGAGAGTTTCCAGAATCTACGTGTCAAGCTGGGACTCTGGGTGGTTGAATAAAGTTGTTTATGTTTTGTGTATGTTGTATTGCCTGAGAAGGGGTATGTGGGATGTAAACACAGGAGCAGTCAATGACAACATTCCTAGAGTGTACATGTTAGAACATGGGGAGGGATGTCTGTCCAGCAAGCAGGTAAACTTCCTGGGGACGGACTTCCTCCGCATGTGACCAGAGGTGGGTGTGGCCTCACCTGTGCAGATAATGATAAAAGCACAGGGCAGGCAGCCATTCTCTCTCTTGCCTCTTGCCTCTTGCCTCTCTGCCATCTTCATCTTCTGAAGGAGCAACATGCCCTCTTGGCTCCCAGCCAAGAGAGGACAGTAATATCTTGCTACAAGATAGATTCTAACTGCATGTAACCTTTTTAAGCCTGCCTACCTTCTGGGATCATATTGTGAACAGAACGTGAGTAAACTCTTTTATACTTTTATAAAGACTGTGTCGTGTCTTGTATTTTAAGAGGGAACAAAGGGGAAATTACCAGAGTAATTATTATAGAGGTTCTAGCGAACCTGTGCAAGCGTTACCGTTGCGAACTTAAAGGGGAATGTCTATAAACTCTGCTGATATTTTGGGAACTTGTTAGTACAAGTTGGATAAGGATATAATTAGTCAATATATCCTCTCCTGCACCCCAGAACATTCCCACAATAGATAGATAGATAGATAGATAGATAGATAGATAGATAGATAGATAGATGATAGATAGATATAGATAGATAGATAGATAGATAGATAGATAGATAGATAGATAGATAGATAGATAGATGATAGATAGATGATAGATAGATGATAGATAGATGATAGATAGATATAGATAGATAGATAGATTAGATAGATAGATAGATTAGATAGATAGATAGATAGATAGATAGATAGATAGATAGATAGATGATAGATAGATAGAATCATAGAGTTGGAAGGGATCCTGAGAATCATCTAGTCCAGTCCCCTGCAGTGCAGGAAATATCAACTAAAACATCCATGACAGATGGTCATCCAACCTCTGCTTAAAACCTTCCAAGGAAAGAGAGTCCACAACCTTTTATTTATTATTTTCCCCAAATGACAAAAAACAGTAATAGTACAATAATAGTACAATAACAAAACAAAACAAATATAGAAATTCAAATTGTAAATCATAACTCAATTGACTTCCCTCCACTCCTCCTCTTGGTTCCATTATTCATGCACATCCACAAAGCCTTACTCTCTTTAACAATCCAATTTTCAAACCTTATTCATCTTAATACAAGTGACTTATAAAAGTTCTACTAATGCAAAAGTCTGTACACAACCCTTGAAAAATGTGCATTAAACATTTCCCTTTTTAAAAAACAATAGCCTCTTTCTTTCTTGGGTTTCAAATTATCTAACATGTCCTGCATAGTTCATTAATTAATTTTTGTCAATCTCCTTTATCTTCTTTGGCGGTGGCTTCTTCCTTCTATAGGGATGGGCTGATCTTGGCCTGACGTCAACACTCAGGTGCAGGGACAAAGTCTTTTGCTTTACAAGTCCTTCAAGTCCTGTACATCTCAATACCATGACTTCAGTTTTTCTAAACAACAGTCATTTTCCACATTCGCGTCAAGTCTTTATATGTATTTTCCCAGGCCTTTTTAATGATTTTACATTGCCACCACATATGGTAACCGAGAGTCCACAACCTTCCAAGGGAGACCGTTCCACTGTTGAACTGCTCTTGCTGTCAGAAAGTTATTCCTGATGTTGAGTCAGAATCTACTTTCTTGTAATATAGATGATAGATAATAGATGATGATGATAGATAGATAGATAGATAGATAGATAGATAGATAGATAGATATAGACAGATATAGATGATAGATAGATAGATAGATAGATAGATAGATAGATAGATAGATAGATGATAGATAGATAGATAGATGATAGATGATAGATAGATAGATAGATAGATAGATAGATAGATAGATAGATAGATGATAGATAGATAGAAGATAGATAGATAGATAGATAGATAGATAGATAGATAGATAGATGATAGATAGATGATAGATAGATAGATAGATAGATAGATAGATAGATAGATATAGATAGATGATAGATGATGGATAGATGATAGATGATGGATAGATGATAGATAATAGATGATAGATAGATAGATAGATAGATAGATAGATAGAGATGATAGATAGATACAGTGGTACCTCGGGTTACATACACTTCAGGTTACATACGCTTCAGGTTACAGACTCCACTAACCCAGAAATATTACCTCGGGTTAAGAACTTTGCTTCAGGATGAGAACAGAAATCGTGCAGTGGCAGCGCAGCGGCAGCAGGAGGCCCCATTAGCTAAAGTGGTGCTTCAGGTTAAGAACAGTTTCAGGTTAAGAACGGACCTCCGAAATGAATTAAGTACTTAACCCGAGGTACCACTGTAGATAGATGATAGACAGATAGATGATAGTTTCAAGTTTTTTTTAAATAATCAAGCAATGAATAAAATTTACAAAATAAATAAATTGTAAGCTATCTCCATTTCCCTAATCATTCTGGCCCCCACCCTGAAACAATCTGCACTGCACACTTACTGGAAGCAATGCCAGATTCCTCTCAGCAAGTTTCCTGTCACTTACTGGGAGGGAGGAGTGTGCCCATGCCGTCGGCCTTTCCTGCCCTGGTAAGTGGCAGCAATGCTGTTTGTAGGAGAAATAGCTGCCCAGGAATTCCCCACCAAGTGAGCTGCTCCTGCTGTCCAGTAAAGGGAGGAATGTGGAGGGAGGCAGCCACTGCTGCTACCTCACAGGTGCTCCTCCCATTAGGGGGGGGGAGGTCAGCCCAAAGGCCTCATTACAGAGCCCTCCAGAGGGTCCTCATCTTGACTGAATGGGCATCTGCAAGGGAAGCATCCTTTTCCCTGCCCCCATTTATCATCACATGCGGGCTGAGGGGAAGTTCTTTACAGAAGGAGGGAATCTGAATGGCTGCAGAAAGATCTGTTATGAGGTGTGGGGGGGGGTTTAAAAAGGAAACCCAGAATGGCTCCCACCATACAAAAGGATGAGTCCCTTGCTTCCTTCCTGGCTTCTGATTTGATCCTGGAATGTCCCTATTTCCTCATCCAGTGCTGCCACTGAGTTTGGGAAGAAGGATGCTTTGTGCATCAGGGTCTAATATTGGCACTTTGTAATAATAATAATAATAATAATAATAATAATAATAATTGGTGTGTGCTTTTCTTTTTGTTAATCTACCAAGAAGTAAAATAAACGGACCGCAAATTAAAGACTCAGGGACTGCAATACCTCAAGGACTGCCTCTCCCCACATAAACCAACCTGGAGTCTGTGTTCAGCATCTGAGGCCCTTCTATGTGTGTCTCCTCCACAAGAGGCCCAGACGGTGGCAACATGAGAGCAGGGCCTTTTTTGTGATGGCTCCCCATTTGTGGGATGTTCTCTCCAGGGAGGTGCGTCTGGCAACTTCATTACTTATCTTTAGGCAAAATTGCTCCTCTTCAACCAGGGCTTTGGCTCCTTCCCTCCTTCCTTCTCTTCTCAGCTGGAATGACCCATTGGTCATTGTTGGTGTGTGAGGCCCCAGAAAACTGACCACTGCTCTCCCTCAAGCAGGGTCAGGCACATATGCTTCCTACATGGTGTGAAGCATGTAAATGTGAATATGATTTTGCCTTCCATCAATTGGTATGGGAAAATGGAACTGACACAGTGTGCTAAGTCCTGCACTTCCATTTTACTGAGCATCCTCTTAGCTCTTGTACTTTGAGGGAAGAGATTCTCCTCAACCTCTCTCTCACACAGAGAGTGCCTGAGAGGTGCTAAATATTCTTCTTTCAGGCCCTCCCCCTGCCCCAACGGTGTAGAAGCCCTAGTCTTGCAAGTCTCTCCTCATATAGATGTTATTCTATATTCCCATGTTTGACACAGTGAATGGTGTAGTATGGAAATATATGAAAAGCTCGATATGAAAGCTGTTGCACCCTCCTCTCATCCATTATTTTCTTGATCTCAGATTGCCTTAAGCTCAGGGAGGGGGGGAGCTGGAGAACTTACAAGAGAAATCACAAGTAATTTCCCCCCAGCACTTGTGAAGTGCCCTGCCAGACAAGATTTCCTCTCTGCACTAGCTAGGAAGCAGCCCTCGCTCTGCCAGTAGCAGTCAGGCACTACAAGAAAGAAAGAGGCATTGTGTGGGCCGCCTTCTATCGCTGTGCCATCTCTCATTTTGCTCTTGCCACTGAAAGACGCACACACCGCACCTGATCATCTCATGCCTCCTTCCTTCTGCGGGGCGGAGGCGCTTTAGTACCAGCTAACATTCATTAAAACTCGTAACTGGTTTGTTTGTTTAATCCGAAAACAGCTTCTGTCTCCCCACTAACCTGTCACCGAGTTATGCAGACAGAGGTAATTTGCAAAAGGGCTTTGAAAGCCTAGATGCAAATCAGGAATGGAAATGTGCCTTCCAAATTGGCTGTGTTAATGCAAAATATGATTCTTTCTAATAGAGTGGAAGTAAGCCCCAGTGGTATTGATCTTCCCCTTTCTTCCCCTTAACCTCCCTCCCCGCCCCCTCCCAGTCAGGCAGCAATATAGCTTTCCGACTCCCCTCCTCGAGACTCATCTGGTCAAGTGGAGCTCTTTCCCCTTATTTGCCTGTGCAAAGCCATGAGCACTAAATGAAGCGAGTAATTTGGTGCATTGTTGGGAGAGGAGGGGGGCAGCTGACAGTGAATGGTGTCAGCTGCAGAGGCAGCAGAAAAAGCCGACATCTTAATAAAACAGCCTCGGGCAAAATCCCATTAAAGCCTTCAGAAGCTTGTTTCCCTGCAGTTGAGCAGGTAGGCGTCGAGCACTGCGTGGCAGCCCTGAGTGCTCTCTGGGAGCCCAGTTCAAAAAAACGGAGTGCTTTTTCTCCCCCTCCCCACCTAAATCAGCTACCAGCCTAGTTCCTCAGAGTCATTTGCAAGGCAGAGGGGTGGGGTGGGGTGGGGGGAGCGCCTTGATGTACTGGGACTAAGTGCCTATGCAGTGGCGGGAGCAGATAGTGAGCTCTGCTTGTCCATTACGACTTAGCACAGACCTCAGGCTGACCTTTGGAGAGAAGAGGGAACATGCAAGGACACCAGCAGAATGATAATGAGACACCGAGCACCATCAAAACTCATTGTTCCGCTGCTGTGGGCACAGGCCCGGTTTTCAGAAACATTAGCGCCTTTTATAAATGTGCCACTCGACTCCAACATGCCAGCTGGGATGACAACTGCAGCAGGGAGGGAGAGAGGGAGGAAGTGGCCGGTTTGCAGTGTTGTCACCGCAAAAAAAAAAAGTGTGGCTCATTTCAGTCCAGGCACATGATGAGAAGGCCTGTGAATTGTTTGGAAATGGGGGGGGTTATGGCACAGGGTAGCGGCTTGAAGAGGTCAATAACTACCTCTCCCACTACTCATTCATGCTGCCCATCAGTCTTGGTCATCAAAATGTAGGGAGCAACAGGGTGCAGGAAATTGTTTTAGAGTTCTGCTCTTCCTAGAGCTGCAGCACATATCACATAAGGGTCCTTTGGAGAAATGTTGGAGGGTATGGAGTTATCTGACCCCCAAGTGGTCTGAATGCAATCCTGTATAGGGAAGTTTTTTAAATGTTTAATGTTTTAGTGTGTGTGTGTGTGTGTGTGTGTGTGTGTGTGTCATATACTGGGGTAACCCGAAGATGTGTGGGGTATAAAAAGGAAAATTATCATTATGGAATAGGATGTCCCTATTTGCATCAGAGAAATGTTGGAGCATTTTAGGAGCTGCTTCCCAGTAGCAGTGGGTGAGTAGGGTGCCAGGGCCCCACCCCTAGGGCCTTTACTTGGTAGAAACCATTTACCATTCAGCACAGGGGTCAGCAACCTTTTTCAGCAGTGGACCAGTCCACTGTCCCTCAGAGCATGTGGTGGGCTGGACTATATTTTGGGGGGGGGGATTAACAAATCCCTATGCCCCACAAATAACCCAGAGATACATTTTAAATAAAAGGGCACATTCTACTCATGTAAAAGGAATCATAAAACCCACTGACAAATACCCCTTCCTCTTGGTTCATGTGGGAACCAATGACACTGCAAGCAATAGCCTCCAGAAGATCAAAAGAGACTATGAGGCTCTGGGCAGGAAATTGAAGCAATTAAATGCACAAATTGTCATCTCATCTGTCCTCCCAGTTGAACGACGTGGCCCAGGGAGAGAGAGAAAAATAGTGGAAGTGAACAGCTGGCTTCGCAAATGGTGTAAACAGGAACGGTTTGGATTCTTAGATCACGGACTGCAGTTTCTTGAAGATGGACTTCTGGCAAGCGATGGGCTGCACCTCACAACGGTTGGGAAGAATGTTTTTGCCAAAAATCTCAGAAACCTCATCAGGAGGGCTTTAAACTGACTAACGTAGGGGAGGGAGGCAGTGCTCCTGAAGGTAGGAGTCTATCAATTGATGAAGATGATCATCCAAATGTCATAGACCAAATGGAGCAAGCAGCACACAGACCTAGTGGTGGGAGGAAAAAATCCTTAAATAAGAGACGCGGGGGAATGATTAATGGACTTCAATGTCTGTACACTAATGCGCAAAGCATGGGAAATAAACAAGATGAGCTTGAGCTCTTGGTACAGCAAACTAAATATGACATAATAGGCATCACTGAAACCTGGTGGGATAAGTCCCACGACTGGAATGTAATAATGGAGGGATACAATCTATTTCAGAGAAACAGACCAGACAAGAAAGGAGGAGGAGTGGCGTTATATGTCAGGGATGTGTATACCTGTGAAGAGATCCAAGATTTAGAACCTCAAAGCCAAAGTGAGAGCATTTGGGTCAAAATTAAGGGAGAGAAGAGTAACAGGGACCTTATTGTGGGAGTTTACTATAGATCCCCAAGCCAAACGGAGGACATAGATGATGCCTTCCTGGAACAGATGGCCAAGCATGCAAAAGGAAGGGAGATAGTAGTAATGGGGGACTTCAATTACCCGGATATTTGCTGGATGTCAAACTCAGCCAAGAGCATAAGGTCAAACAGATTCCTCACTGGCCTTGCAGACAACTTCGTTGTCCAGAAAGTGGGAGAAGCAACAAGAGGAACAGCCATTTTAGATCTGGTCCTAACCAATGTTGATGACCTGGTTAGTGGGGTAGAAGTGGAAGGATCATTAGGCGCGAGTGATCATGCTCTTCTGAAGTTTACTATACAGCGGAAAGGAGCAGCCAAGCATACTAGGACTCAATTTCTTGACTTTAGGAAAGCCGACTTTATAAAACTTAGGGAAGTGCTGGGTGAGATCCCATGGACAGTAATATTAAAAGGAAAGGGAGTTCATGATGGCTGGGAGTTTGTTAAGAGGGAGATAGTAAAAGCACAACTTCAGGCAATACCAATGAGACGGAAACATGGAAGGTGCCTAAAGAAGCCGGGGTGGCTATCTAAAGAACTTTTAACTGAGTTAAGATTAAAAAAGGATGTGTACAAAAAATGGAAAAGGGGGGAAACCACCAAGAGGAATTCAAACAAATAGCCAGCACGTGTAGACACAAAGTCAGAAAAGCTAAAGCACAGAATGAACTCAGGCTTGCTAGAGAGGTTAAAAGCAACAAAAAAGGCTTTTATGGGTATGTTCGTAGCAAAAGGAAGAACAAAGAAACAGTGGGGTCACTCAGAGGAGAAGATGGTGAAATGCAAACAGGGGACACAGAAAGGGCTGAACTCCTCAATGCCTTCTTTGCCTCAGTCTTCTCCGATAAAGAAAACAATGCCCGACCTGAAGAATTTGGAGCTAATGATTCAGCAGAGGAAACACAGCCCAGAATAACTAAGGAGATAGTACAAGAATACTTGGCTAGTTTAGATGTATTCAAGTCTCCAGGGCCAGATGAACTGCATCCAAGAGTATTAAAAGAACTGGCAGATGTGATCTCAGAACCACTGGCAGTCATCTTCGAGAATTCCTGGAGAACAGGCGAAGTCCCGGCAGACTGGAGGAGGGCAAATGTTGTCCCTATTTTCAAAAAGGGGAAAAGAGAGGATCCAAATAATTACCGCCAAGTCAGTCTGACATCAATACCAGGGAAGATTCTGGAGCAGATCATTAAGCAAACAGTCTGTGAGCACCTAGAAAGGAATGCTGTGATCACCAATAGTCAGCATGGATTTCTGAAAAATAAGTCATGTCAGACTAACCTGATCTCGTTTTTTGACAGAATTACAAGCCTGGTAGATGAAGGGAACGCAGTGGATGTAGCCTACCTTGATTTCAGCAAGGCATTTGACAAGGTGCCCCATGATATTCTTGTAAAGAAGCTGGTAAAATGCGGTCTTGACTATGCTACCACTCAGTGGATTTGTAACTGGCTGACTGACCGAACCCAAAGGGTGCTTATCAATGGTTCCTCTTCATCCTGGAGAAGAGTGACTAGTGGGGTGCCACAGGGTTCTGTCTTGGGTCCGGTCTTATTCAACATCTTTATCAACGACTTGGATGATGGACTCAAGGGCATCCTGATCAAATTTGCAGATGACACCAAACTGGCTAACACCCCAGAGGACAGGATCACACTTCAAAACGACCTTGACAGATTAGAGAACTGGGCCAAAACAAACAAGATGAATTTTAATAGGGAGAAATGTAAAGTATTGCACTTGGGCAAAAAAAACGAGAGGCACAAATACAAGATGGGTGACACCTGGCTTGAGAGCAGTACATGTGAAAAGGATCTAGGAGTCTTGGTTGACCACAAACTTGACATGAGCCAACAGTGTGACGCGGCAGCTAAAAAAGCCAATGGAATTCTGGGCTGCATCAATAGGAGTATTGCATCTAGATCAAGGGAAGTAATAGTGCCACTGTATTCTGCTCTGGTCAGACCTCACCTGGAGTACTGTGTCCAGTTCTGGGCACCACAGTTCAAGAAGGACACTGACAAACTGGAACGTGTCCAGAGGAGGGCAACCAAAATGGTCAAAGGCCTGGAAACGATGCCTTATGAGGAACGGCTAAGGGAGCTGGGCATGTTTAGCCTGGAGAAGAGGAGGTTAAGGGGTGATATGATAGCCATGTTCAAATATATAAAAGGATGTCACATAGAGGAGGGAGAAAGGTTGTTTTCTGCTGCTCCAGAGAAGCGGACACGGAGCAATGGTTCCAAACTACAAGAAAAAAGATTCCACCTAAACATTAGGAAGAACTTCCTGACAGTAAGAGCTGTTCGACAGTGGAATTTGCTGCCAAGGAGTGTGGTGGAGTCTCCTTCTTTGGAGGTCTTTAAGCAGAGGCTTGACAACCATATGTCAGGAGTGCTCTAATGGTGTTTCCTGCTTGGCAGGGGGCTGGACTCGATGGCCCTTGTGGTCTCTTCCAACTCTATGATTCTATGATTCTATTCTATGATTCTATGAAAAGCATGATTTCCAGACTGTCCACGGGCCGGATTCAGAAGTCTTCTACTAGGCATGATTCTGCCTTCTAGCTGTTCCCCCTTTTAGTAAATCGGCTCCTGCCTCAACTGTAGTTCTTCACCATGAGCTTTCTTCCTCCTAGTTCTGTGACTGTCTCCTTTATGCCAACTTATTGTGCTGCAAGTGACTCAGATAAGGGGTTGAGTCATTTGCACAAAGCTGTCCTACAAGCCTCCGAGAGCCTTCACTCTCATTTTGACTGCTGGTTTTTCCATCAGCAGCCTAAGATTCACATAATTCCATCATCAGCACAAGATCTCATGTCATGATTCTTTTTAAACAGCTCTAGGACTCTTGATATCAGGCCCATACAGTCAGTGGCGTAGCGTGGGGGGTGCAAGGGGTGCCAGCCGCACCGGGCGCAACATTTTTGGGGGCGCACTCGGAGCTCTCTGCCCCTACCTGGTCCTGGTGGCTCACTCTCTCTCTCACAGTGCTGGCTGCGATGGAAAGGACGAGGCTGCGCGCTCCCCAGCCCAGGCGCCGCCTTCTGCGCGCACACTCGCTTGCAGCTAGAAGCCCTGCAGAAAAGGCCGTCGGGTGCAGGAGCGGCGCCTACATCGCGCTTCCCGGAGGGGGCGCGTCGCCCGCCCGGCATTGGCGCGCGTTTGGGCGGGCTGCGGAGGGCGCGAGCGCTGCGTGCGCCCCAGGAGGCCGGCGAGGGCGGGAAAGCAGGCGGCTCGCTCCTCCCGCGCGCCCGAAGGGGCTTTTTTGGTGGTTCCCCCGCTGCTACGAAGTCCTAAGCAACGAGAAGGAAAGCGCCTCATGAGCATAGCACTGGAGGGTGAGTCTCAACTTTTCTGGACGAGCACTCAATGTGTTGCAGATATTAAGCATAACTTTAAAGCCCTAAAAAAAGAAGAAGCAGCAAAAAAAAAAACCACCCCACACGGGGGGCGTGTTCTAATTCCCTTCTAACTCCGGGTTAGAGCGCAGCACGTGGAGGATGGGTGGGGAAAGAGAGAGGAGGCGGGCGGGCGCGCTGATAGAACGCCAGGCGCGGGGGCCGCCAAGGAGAGCCAGCGCGCGCCCCACCCCAGACGCTCGCGGCCACCGCCGTCCCTCCCTCCCAGGAAAGGCGGGATTAGAGCAAGCGCCCGGGCAGCAAGAAGCGCGCGCGCACGCCGGCCCTGCCCTGGATCCCTCAGAACAGCCAGTCTCTGGGAAAGTGGGCGTGGCTTTAGAACTCTCAGGCAGCAGAGGCCGCCGCCCGGCAAGGCTTCCCATTGGGAGGCGCGAAGGCTTTAGTGGGTGGGGATTGGCGCAAATGTAAGCAGGGCGGGCTAAGAGGAGGAGCCGCTGCCGAGGAGCAGCGGCACCAGCAGCGTTTCCTCTCCCCCCCTCCCCTCCCGTGTCAACAAGCGGGGCGCCTGCGCCGGGGGTTTGCGCATCTTTTCCTCTCATGCGCGGTATTTGCTTCCCGAGTCGGGCCCGGGGTTTGGCCTAGAGCCAGCGGCGGGCAGAGGGCGCAGAGCGATCGGGCGCAGCTCTCCGGCCGCAGCGGCTCCGGGCGGGCGAGCGATCGGTCGGTCCGCTGGCTCAGGATGGCGGACGACTCCGCAGTGGCGTAGCGTGGGGGGTGCAGGGGGGGCGCAACATCTGGGGGTTAGGGTTAGGGGGCGCAAATCCACGGGTTAGGGGGCGCAAATCACTTGCCTTGCCCCGGGTGCTGACAACCCACGCTACGCCACTGCATACAGTGAATTCATACAAGAAGCTCCAAAATAACTCTGATACTTTATTATATAGTTGGTTGCCTTCCTAAGAACTGAGGTGGCTTGAGTTTCTTCATATCCGCCCCTGCTTTATTTTAGAAATCCTAAACTATCTGCCTCTTCTACATCATGTGTTCCATTTATGCTTCACAGGTGGGTTGTGTTGCTTAATCAGCCAAAGTGCAAAGTACTGTACCAGTAAAGAGGGACATGAGTGCTAATTAATACAATTAAGGGAAAACTATATTGCCTCATTAATTTTATGAACAGTTTCTGTGTTCTTTCCATTTTCAGTTCTGCTTCTCACATTACTAGTAAATATAACCCCTCAACTTCCTTTTTTACTTACAATTCCTTGTGAAGTAGGGCAGATACTCCTGCCACGAGAAGTGCATGGGGCAGCTGGTATTCTTATAATTTATATAATGTTGGGACAGAGGAGAAATGAAGAGAATAAGTAACAATTATTTAACTTTACAATCAGACTGTGTTGGTTGTAGGGCTAATAGCAATTAGTTATTAAACTTAATAACAGAGACAGTGGTGAAGGGTTGTAATAACCAGCAGCTACAATATACCGTATTTTTCGCTCTATAAGACGCACCAGACCACAAGACACACCTAGTTTTTGGAGGAGGAAAACAAGAAAAAAAATATTCTGAATCTCAGAAGCCAGAACAGCAAGAGGGATCGCTGCGCAGTGAAAGCAGCAATCCCTCTTGCTGTTCTGGCTTCTGGGATAGCTGTGCAGCCTGCATTCGCTCCATAAGACGCACACACATTTCCCCTTACTTTTTAGGAGGGAAAAAGTGAGTCTTATAGAGCAAAAAATACGGTATATTGCTCCCCAAAACCTTTAGCTTTCCAGTTCTTTCTTTCTCCGCCTTCCCATTTTCTGGTTCACATAGTCGCATCTCCCCTTTTAAATTATTTCTCTCTCTCTCTCTCTCTCTCTCTCTCTCTCTCTCTCTCTCTCTCACACACACACACACACACACACACACACACACCAGCTGCCATCCAGAATCTTCTGCTCTCTATCTAGCTAACACTGGTTTAATTCACTTAACAAGTAATCTATTAAGATGTAATCATAAAGTTGCAGATCGCTAGATAAGCAGCAATCCCTCATTCTAACTGCCTTGGGCAACTGTATTTCCATATATAATGTCAACAGAGGAGAATACAGTTGCTACACAGTTTAAGCACCCAAGCAAAAATGAAGCATATGTTACACCTTGTAATATATTTCCCATTTTGTACTCTTACACTATTCCCACTGTCAGAATGATCCACTATGTCCTGTTATCAGCTGAGACTTTTTAAAAACATATATAAGTTCTCTTCCCTCTGAGCCTTGGGTTTTAATAATTTAGCCAACAGTCGTGTACTATATATTGTTCTTCCACCTCCTTCCTTGGGTGCAAATCATGAAGCTAGTTTAGCTATGCATCCTAGCTGGCTTTATATGACAGCTAACATTTGCTGTTATTCCACTGCACACTTAATGTGTAGCATTTAAGTAAGTAATTAAGTTAGTAACACTAATTTGCACATGAACTTTCATATGCCTTTCCCTCATGCCTTCCCCACTTTTGTTTCATAGATATTCATAATACATTGGATAGTATTACAAATTTAATAATTTAGTGTATATATGAGACTGAAAGAAAAAACAAAGAAATGCTGGATATATTTTTCAGCAAACCACAGAGGTTTAAAAATGCAAACAAAAAGCAGCAGCAGCTACACATGTGGATGAATAATTCTGAAATATTCCCCAACAGCCACTGCCCTCACAGACCTGCACACATAAAAATCTTTTATTCTCTTCAGTATAAAAAGCAGGGTAGATTGCTACCTAGGAAGCCTACAGAATAGAAGAGGGAAATTTGGTAGTCAGGCCCTTGGCACACACACACACAAAGGAGCACTTTGCAGGTATAGCCAAGGAGAACAACAAATAAGAGAGGTACTTCTTCCCCCCCCCCGCCCCCCCGCCCCCGATTCTTACAGGTACCTCATCTGGCGCATGGGGAGAAAGGAACCAAACTAATTTGCACTTCGCAAGACAACTGAAATGCAGCTTTCCTTCGAATTTGACACTTCTCTAAATTATGGGACGTCACTAGCCAACCAGAATATGTGCACAACAATGTATGAGTTAGTGGAATATGTGCATAAGAATAATAGAATCTTAGAGTTGGAAGGGACCCAGGGGTCATCCAGTCCAACCCCCTGCAATGCAGGAATCTCAGCTTATCTTCATGAAGGTAACAAACAAAAATGCACTGCATAGGGAATGTTCCTTTCAAAATTGCGTATTAGGCAAAATTGCATATTTTAAAAAATGTTGCTTAGGAGAAATGTGTATTACATGAGAAGTGTGACAAACTGAATTTCAGGTGGAAAAGAAGAAAGAAAAAGAAAATCTGGCAGATTCTTCCAAGCCATCATCCCTCCCTAGCCTCACCTGACAACTCCAGATGCTAACACCCAACAGGAACCTCAACCCCATTCCTGCAGCTGGAGAAGCAAAGACAACACGCCCCACACAGGTAAACAAGGGGAATCATGCCTCTTAGTGGGACTGCTGCAAATGTTCCTCATGCTCCACCAATGCCTGCAATATGTTAAAACTATTCATTGCTTTAAAAAAACACACAATTGTCCCCCAAATATAGGAGCATTATCTTACATATAGGATAACTATTTGTCATGAGGAAAGTTTCCACAGTGACCTTTCCAAGAGAACATCTCCAACCAGCTGCAACTGAAATATAACATAGTTCTGCGTATGAGCATACACACTCTTTGCAAATTCCACCTGAAGCTTCAGTACATAGCCTATTTAAATTTAGGGAAGCTCCAGAAGGGCACATTTTTAATCTATTTTAGTGGTTCAGGGAAATGAAGGGTTTCCATAGTCATTACTAGCCCACTAGCCACGCATTTATGGTGTGATCTTCAGGTGAAAGGTGGTATACAAATTTACTAAATAATAATAATAGCAACGGTTGCTACTGCTCAAGGAACCTTCATGACTCTTTTTGTCCTGGCAGATCAGAGTCCAGCAACATAGAGCAGAAGCGACCAGACACTGCAGATAGATTTCCACACGGAATGGGTGAGTATTGTCTCAGTGTCTGAAGTATCACCCTTAAGAGGTGGATCCTGAAATGTGAACATCAAGCCATCAAGGGGGAGAGGGAGGATGAGGCATAAAAACTGGAAGAGCATTGGGTAGTGCCACTATCTGATATGCTTTCACTATCGGCTACTGAATACCTTGACTCAAGCACTACCTATGAGTAATATTAGTATTTTTACTCAGAATGTGCATCCGTTCGGCATACTTCCCAAATGATGAGGCATACAGGGGCCATATGGGTACATTGGATCACACAGTTAACAAATACAGTGGTACCTTGGTTTTCAAACAACTTAGTTCACAAACAACTTGGAAACCAAATGCTGCAAAACCGGAAGTAGGTGTTCCAGTTTTCAAACATTTTTTGAGAAGCCGAATGTGCTCCGTTTTGAGTCCCCCTGTGTTTCCTGTTGCGCCAATTTGCGTCCCCCCCCCATTGTAATTCAAGCCTTCTGTTTCCGATTGCAATGTTCTAAGGTGATATTTGGAGCTGATATTTTGGTGCTTTTGTTTTTGCTATTTATTTTGCATATTTTGTTTTAAGGCTTTCTCAGTTAATTTGTTTTTGTGGCTGTGCAGATCCCAGTTCAGCTACTGACTGACTGACTGACTGACTGACTGATTGATTGATTGATTGATTGTGTGACTGCAGAAATGGATAAAAGCCCCCCATCCAAACAATGACTATCATCAGTACAGGTAAGAAAAAGTTTTAATTTTAATTTTTATCATCTACAGCAATATTTTATTTATTTTACAGTACGTTGTTTATTGCTTTCATTTTATGGATCAATGGTCTTGTAAGATAGTAAAATTCATGTTAAATTGCTGTTTTAGGGGTTGTTTTTAAAAGTCTGGAATGGATTAATCCGTTTGCATTACTTTCTATGGGAAAGCGCACCTTGGTTTTGGAACGCTTTGGTTTTGGAACAGTCTTCTGGAATGGATTAAGTTTGAGAACCAAGGTACCACTGTACCCTGATGTAGATCACAGACTCCCTAAAACCCTGAGTTACTCTGTGGACCTGGGTGCTCAAAAAATGTTGCATTTTTAAATGACTACTTAAAAAAAAATACTTTCAGTTTTTAAAACTGAAAGTAAGCTGACAATGAGAACATCTAGAGCTAAAACAGGGTGGAGAACTGTGTGGACCTTTTATTCTGATGGACAGGTGAAGCTTTTGAGCACAGTGAATTGTTTTATCCAGGGCACCCCATTACAGGGAGGCATGTTGGAAGTACAACTGTTTGGTTTGGTTTGTTTTCCCTAAAATATTACATTGTTTTCACTTATTTGGCCAAGGAGCAGCAATCAACAGTTAACATGTTTTTCACATGGATCTATGCTTTCCCCCCACTACATTTCGGAGGGTACACATTTCCGCTACCCTAGTCTTTCCTGGGATCCATTTTCCACCACACCCTGACCCACACCCCCTATTATATCCTGCCCCAATATAGTAACACTGGCCCTTGTGGGAGAAATTTGGCAGGCTTCATCCCCTCAGGCCATGCCTGTAAATTGTATCCAATTCTGGGAGAAAATGAGAAAGTGAGACCTCTTTGTTGTTGTTGTTGTTGTTGTTGTTTAAATAGCTTTAAAGGTGCCATGCAAGAAAACCCTGAAAATATTGCCTACATTCTGGCAGACTTAATTCACCTTGAGGGCAATTTTGTCCACTTTGGCAAAGGGGTGAAAGGTAGACATTATTAAGTTCTTCATTTTATAGAGTGACTCAGAATCCAGAGCACAGTTCAAAGCAGAGAGCACAAAGTGATTCAGAAGCAGACCAGAATTTTAACAAATGCACAGTTGCATATACAAGACATTTATTGGTTCCCATGAACAACTTTTCTGCAAATTTCATCTATATGAAAAAAGTTACAGCTTCTGTAAAAGTGTGGGGGGGGGGAGACTTCCCATTATGACAAATGGAGGTAAAGCATACCTCTGTTTTTAGCAGATCTAGTGAGCTATTCTGTGGATAAGATATATTTTCTAGTCCTGCCTCTCCCATCATCCAAAAGGTGAGTTGAGTTCCAGGTGAGAATGAGGACAACTGCTAATTTTGGTTCTCTCAGTTTCTTATTTTCCCAATCTTAAAAATTATGTTCTCCACATTTGGCTGCAATTTGCTAATTTATTTGTGTGTGTGAGAGTGTGTTTAAACCAATCCTTGTGAAAATTCACCAGCATTTTAGTGGGGGAAGAAGATCCCAGAAGAATTCATGTGTGCATATGTATACTGCTCCTTGCACATAGACAACATTTGCTTTCAAAAACAAATGCATAGCAGACATTTCATGTCCAAATTTGAAGTAATTAATGGACCTACACCTATAAGTTAGGAATGACAGAAAGAATACTGCATTCAGTTTTATAATCATTTTGCTAGCTCAGACCTAAGTCTGGAATGGCACTGGAAACCATCGTTAAATAAGTAAATAAATATTATTACATCATCTTGGCATTGTCTCATAGGCATTTTTTTTCCAAGTTTTAAAAATAAAATAATAAATGGAAGGCAAACTCTTCTTTGAAAAGCCAGCTCCACTCCATATCTGAGTGTCTCAACTGGTTCAATGGGGCATGGAGAAATCAGGTGGATTTGCTTACATACTCTGAAGTCATCTGCAAAGGGAAATTAAAGGCAAAATAGTTGTGCATGGATGGGCAAGACAGATGGACTGCATCATATCTAAGCTTTCCAAACCTTTGACTGGCTTGCGGCTAATTACATCCTTGCATTCTGGAATGTACAGAGGGTTATCCAAGCTTTAGGTGTACAGTTGTAAGATGGGCCTGATTAAATTATGGATAAGCTGGCATATGAGAAAGCCCATCCATGAGAGCAAGAGCCATTTCCACCGTGTGTCCTGCTCCCCAACCCTTCCTCTCTACTACTACAAAGCCTGCATTTTTCACAGTGGATTAGCAAGTCTAGACATCCTATAAAATGTCAATGAAGGTATGGATCTTTGGTGCATATTTCTCAGGAGAGGAGCACTCGTTTGTAATGCTGCTCTCTCTGCCTAATCAATATAGCCACAACAGCCTTGTGCATTCCCCAGCCGGTGAAAACACAGCCTCTCCCACCCCCCCAAAAAAAAAAATTCATGAAAAAAGAAGAGAAATAAGACATTGTATAAAAAGTTGGAGAGGCTGCAAATAAAAGTATTTGATTCAAATTACTAACCACTAAGGTACCATAAAATTATTATCATGAAAAAGATCACACCTCTGGGGCAGAAAAATGAGTAGTGGAAGGGGAGCCCCAGCTGAGTATTAAAATGCCCATGGGATGTGATTATCTCCTGGTAAAAAAACATCTCCGGACTCGCTGCTATTATGAATCCCTCCCACCACACATACATTTTATACAATGTACATACAGAGAAAAAGAAAGAGATGCATATATAAATTATTTAGGCGAACCATTTCAATTCCCAGCAAAAATGGCAAGTTTGCATTAAAATGCTTCAAGTGTGAGATTTGCAGATATATTAATATCCAGACTTTTAGGGTGTTGAGCAGTCTATCAGAATAAGCTCTTCATCCTCAGCTGTTTTATGATGGCATTACAGATGTATTGCAGGGTAGAATGGCAAGGAAAGCAAGTTTTCAGAGAAATGGGCTTGTTTGGGTTCCATATGGTTGCTGGAGGGGAAAACTTTTCATAAAATGACTCTTGCTGCTCACTAAGGCTTCCCGGTTTCTCATTATTATTCTGTTTTCTTCTCCCCGACCCCACTCCCCCCCCCCAACCGTTTTTATTTCTTCACTTCCAGGTTCCTGCCTAACTAATTTAATAAATAGTAAAGAGGCAGCACTGAGAAAGATTGAGTGGGAAGTTGGTTTGCAGGATCACACTGATTCCTTGCCATTGCTGTTCTGCAGCAGACTATAAGTGAAAGAAGAAACAGCTGTTATTCCTGAAGACCAGGCGTACTTAGGATGCAACCTTACACACACCAGACTTGCTTAATTCCTGTTGAAGTCTAACTGTGTCCTGGATTGCACCCTTAGTGGTGTATAATAATAATAATAATAATAATAATAATAATAATAATAATAATAATAATAATAATAATAATACAGGTGGTGGTGCCAGGAGAGTGAAAGTACCTGGAACAGCCCATCTATTATCACTAACTGTGTATTGACTAAGATATCATTTAGAATATTATGGCAACATATTATCTGTACAGTGAGACCTCCGGTTA
This sequence comes from Podarcis erhardii, assembly GCF_964252035.2. Taxonomy (NCBI): domain Eukaryota; kingdom Metazoa; phylum Chordata; class Lepidosauria; order Squamata; family Lacertidae; genus Podarcis; species Podarcis erhardii. Next base: position 3,824,388 of record NC_138507.1, on the reverse strand, counting down.
TGAACTTAATTTGTTCTGGAGGTCTGTTATTAAGCCGAAACCATTCATAACCCGAGGTGCGCTTTTGCTAATGACTCTTCCCGCTGCTGCCGCGCCGCCGGCACGTGACTTCCATTCGCAAAGTTTACAACAAGGGGCATCTACTTCCAGGTTAGCAGAGCTTGGAACCTGCAGCGTTCACAAGGAGGACAGCATGTAACACGAGGTTCCACTGTGCAGTGCAGAGCTTCACTACAAAATTATCATCCTCCTCATCTATGATCTGACCCAGCTGATGGTTTTGTGGTAAGAATCTGTGTGACTGGCCCTGCCCGTATGGATGGGTGAATCTAATACATTCAGTTTCTCCCCGTTTCTCTGTTTTCTTAATTCACCTAATATATACATATATTGTACATTTGTAAGTAGTTTTCAGTAATAGATACATTTTGTACACCTTTTCCCCTACTACCTATACACATTTTGACTTGGAAGTGCAAATTTCAAAGGATAGCTCTGTTTCTGATTTGCATGCTGTTTGGGGGATGTTAACAATTTAGGTAGGTTTGCATTGTAATGTGAAGTGAATCTCTATCTGCCCATATAGTTGTGAGCTTTTAAATGTTATAGCAGTATCATGGGATGAACCAAAGAAAAAACAGTCATCACAATGCTATTGAAATGTTTAAAGAGAACCAAATATATTCTAATTTAGAAAACCTAAGTAATACATACATATTACTGTCTGCATATACATGAATACATGCAAGTCATGATTCAGCAGAATTAGTCCATGAACACAGCAAAGCTTTCCTGTTGCAGCTGTTATTTATTAACACACTGTAACCATCTGGCCCCATGAACACAAGCAGACCAGTAGTGGTTGCATGTGAGGGGGGTGGGGGTCAGAGGGTCAGACTGCAATATCACCCTTTTCCTCAGTAGGAAGGAAACCTCCATTATTTCAAGGGAGTTACTTATAAGGAAAACATGCCAAACCCAAGTATGTTTTATTTTGTAAAGGAAACACACTCGTGAAATAATATGGGCACCAGGAAAGTGGTTTAACAGACATACCCTATTCAATGTCTCCTGTTTTTTCTCCTGCTCTGGAGGAGACCCCTTATTGATTGGGTGTCCTTAGCAATGGTGCTGCCTGCTGAGTGCTGGAGCATTAGAGCTGCCTCTGCATTTTGTGCACAATCTTTTTTCAGAAATGTTGAATTGCTTTACATTAAAAAAAGAGATATCTAATAGTTTGGGTCCCCTGCTGGCCTCGGGGCACCCAAAATCCTGCTCATCTTTTAGTGACCCCAGATAGGAGGCATTTCAGGTGTGAGTTGTTTTCTTTCTCTGTAGCATGATTTGGGAAAGACAGCAATAGTGGTGTGACAGGGGCAATTGAGTGAGCCACCTCTTCATCCACCTCCTTTTCCCCACATGGAGGGAATTGCTCACCACTGACCCCAATGCGTTGATCTATCACTGAAAAAGAAAACTTACCACAGCTGCAACTTCTGTCATCTCAATTACATAGATATGGGAAGTATAATTCCAGAAAGGAATAGCAGCAATGGAGAAGCAAGTCAAGTGGCTGTAACACAGAAGCTTTCAATGTGCTGCCATGCTACAATCACATGTACATTAAAAACTGATCTCATTTACTATGCTGAAAATCATTTTGATATATGTTGTTTCAGTCCCAGATTATGCATTTCACACAGAAATGGGAAATTTGCGTCCTTCATCACATTAGCCTCAATCCAGTGAAAGCAACATAATAATCTGCAAAATGCAAAGAAGAATGGTGGGAACATTGATCCAAGTGTGTGTGAGAGAGAGAATATGAGTGTGAATTCCTATCCAAATTCAATACTTCCAGCTACTTTTTCATGTTCCAAACAAGTCAACACAGTGTGTAAACTGATTAGGCCAGATTGCAAGCAGTTTCTACTCTAGTCAGTTTATCCTGAAAGAAAAAACTGAAATATCTAGAATATCAATACATTGCTGGGTGGAGAGGGGAACCATTCATGGTATGGAATGGTACCCTTTCCCTCCTTAAAAGGAAAGAGCCAAGCAAGAAACCACTTCTGTTGCAAGGAGACACTTTGCTGAGTTCCAATTCCCACCAACATACAATTATAATAAAGAGAACGAGCTATGAGAGTTTGTAAATGGGCATAGCTTCATTTATCTGTTTTTTAAAGATATCTTACCACTAGAGAATATCTAAGTTCTTTGATATATTTACCCTAGAGCTGAAATGCAAGCTCCTTTACATATTTGCAAATCAAATACAATTATTTGTTTCCTTTGACAAATATTCAAACTCTAATTAACATCCTTTGAGAACTTCCACTTGGGTTAATTCATTTCTGCAACCTCACCTAAAATCAAAGGATATGCCTCTTTTGGACAGTTATGGGTCTTGAGATGGACAGGCCACCAGTAAGCTGTAAATATCCATAATCTGAATTCACAAATTCTAAAGGTTTTGTTGTTGTTGTTTAGGAAAAAAAGGTGCTGGCACTCACCATGAAGTTGCTGAATGCAAAGTAACTGTTATCAATTTGCAAATACTCAAAACAAAACAAACAAACAAAATAAACAAAACAAAAGAGATTAGCCTGCAACCATATAGAGATGCATTAACAAGCATCTATGTAATACTTAAATGCAGAGCCAAGCAATTCATGTCTGAATGTGTCCTATAAGAGCAGTTCCTGGACTGTACTTCTTCAGACATGCAAGTGGGTGAATGGCAAGATGTTGTCCCATATTTAAATTACAACTCTCTGAACATGGACATTTGGAGTTCTAGGTAAATTCTAACCTCCACTTTTCTCAGACATTCTCTTCTGTTTGCAGTGGGTTGTGCAAAAATGTCTAAAGTGGTTTAATCCAAGAATTGTTTGCTCACACAGTGACCTGTTAGTGTGGCTCTGGTTTCACCTTGGAATGCTTGGAATTCCAATTCCTTAGACTGAAATCTTTGGAAGATCATATTCCCTCTATTTGGACGTAGAGGTTAAGGAGAAACAGCAGCAGAATCACAGCGCCAACAGATGGCATCTGCTCTGTCAGCAATAGTGTCCATGCTGTGATCATCCTACCAACTCTTCAGTCATAGGGACACACTAGGCTTAGATCAAGACAAAGCAAATGAGGACTGAAATATTAAAGCCTAGAGGCTTTCACTTATTAGGAATCTTTCCTCTTTTAGGGAGTGGAGACCTAGTCAACATTTGACCTTTCCAAGTTAATGGGGTGTATAAGAACACATTATTATGGGCCTAGGAATTACCTACAGCAAATGAAAAGTTGCGATGTGAAATGATTTTTCTGCTCCTATGAGTACTATGTGATTTTACAGTATCCTCCCGAGAAAGGTAGGAAACCTCTCTTGCTTTAGCGGGTATTTCACAGGTACATCAACCAGAATCACTATTTTATCTCTTCCCCCTCTTGCAGCTACAGACATTTGGCCTACACTATTTGCCCTTCAGGGAGAATACCCTAAATAACTCAGTTTCTGAAGAAACTGAAGTTACAGAATAATTTAAAGTACAACCTAGAAAGAAGCTTGCAGCATCCTTCCCTGCAGAAATTGCCTCGCACATAATGAAACACAGCCATCAACAGGCACAAGCTCATTGGTCCATTGGCAATGGGGCAGCCATTTACAGTAGGCACTGTTGAAATTTGAGAACGGCTGAAGGGACCCAATCTATCTCCTGCAACAAGACAGGCTTTGCTCTTTTTCTTTTTTGACATTTTGTTTATGAAGAACTTACACTTAAAAGCATTCCATTTTTTCCCCTTCAAATCAACTATTTTAGGTTGCCATTATGCCCATTTTACAAATAAGAAAGGATTGGAAACAAGGGCTTCATTTATTTTGCACATGGTGAGCCAAGCAGAAGCACCATCTTCTCAAGTTGATTGAGGAGGCCCAAGGCAACGGCCTGATGTGCGATGTCACGAGGAGCCAGGGGACTGTGCCAAACACCCTCTGAAAATTGAGGGGGCCCAGCCCCCTCAAAAAACATTGGGGCCCCCTGAAACTGCCTCAGCCCCTAGTAACTGGCACATATGAAGCCAAGCTATGACTTACTGAGACCACACAGGTATGCAGGTTCATTCTTGGTATAGCTCATGGTCAGCCAGGAGAGAAATTAATCATGAGCCCAGGTTTGGTTGACAAATTAAGTGAAATCTAGATTTAGCTCAGCGTGGCACAAGAGTAAAAGCATCTGTGGAGAAGCAAAGCGCTGCAAGCTCCTTTCCAGGAGTTCACACATTTGTGAGGTCCTTGTATGTCATAGTTTGGCTTACCACATTGTGCAAACCAAACCACCTGCATGTATACACATGTAGACGCACAAAGAAATCTAAGACTGTATACTTCTGCACACTTGCCTGAGAGTAATGCCCAGGATTGTGTGTACTAAGTTTCTGTACTAAGGATATTAATATCCTTTCCTTTAAAGAATCTAGCTACATAAATGTATCCAGTGTTAAATGTGCAGCACTTAATATCATTCTGGAATACTGATAATTATAGTATAGAATTACTCTGTATTAATTGGCTTGGGAGTTGCTCCTTTCATGTAGCTAGGTTATAAATGAATTGTGCAGCAGATAAGATAAAATTGTCAGTTATCCCAGTCCTGCTCTTCCCATCCTGATATTTTCCTACATAGATCTAAAAGCCAAAGAGGAACGTTTTGTTCAGATGGACAATACAGCCTCCATATGCATTGCCAAGTGCAATGTACTGTACTATAGTATTATTTTAAAATTGTTTTTATGTAATTTTACCACTGTCAGCTGCTTTGGGGAGCAAATTACAAATCTGGAAATAATAAATAATCATGAAAAAGGAGGCATGTTTCACTTCATGCATCCCATTAAAGTACAGTGTGAGGATTCCTACTTCCTTTTGGGTGCAAAGTGTTTCCCAAGCTCCAGTGTGTCTTTTATATTCAGAGCCTGATGAATCCCCTCCCTTCTCATCAACACACTTAGGCCAGTCAGGTTTGCTGCCTTTTTCCTCTCTTTTCAAGTTCTTCCCTCTTTGGTAATGCTTGCCATCCACAGTTACTCAGGTCCAATCTCGCCTCTTTTAATTCACCACAGACGATGTTCTCTTCCCTTAGTCCTGCTTTAGTCAATGCCTTACTCCTGTCTCTAGTTACTTTCCCTGTGGTGCCTGTAAAAGTGCCAGTGAGCATATGGGGGAAGGGGAGGCGGTCCCATGTGAACTGGTCCCTGTCTGTTAAAATGACAATCCTATATGTAAATCTCATTGAAATGAAGACGTATTTCTGACTGGAGAAGCATAGGGTATCACTGCAAATTTACTTTGGACTGTAACTTAGGTGCTTTTGCCACCTCAGACATCATGATTTTTACATACAGGAAAGATTTTTACATAAAAGGAAGAAAGAAAAGGTGTGCTTTGACATTTGCCGTGCATGCAGCAGAACCATTCCCTCAGTGAACAGTTCAGGTCTTTGTTCCTGAAGGACTCCCCTCTTGTACACCTGCTCTTGACAGGCAGAGCCCCAAACTATATGGCTTAGTCACATACTAAGCAGCAGGAAGGCAGTCTCAGATTTTTTATTTTTTAAAAAAGGCCTTCCCACTAGCTCAGTGTTTGGAATTCAGTCCTACCTATAAATCAACATCAGAGACTACAACCCAGTGTGTTCAAGAGCTTTGTTTAAACATCAAAAGGAGAACACAGACAAGCACGATGATAGAAATATAACTAATCACTTGCAAATACATCTTTCCTGTCAGTGGGAGCTTAACCTTTTTGTTTAATGTTGCAGAAGGAAAATGCACTGATTTCCATGCTATCTAACTCCTTTACAGCTATAGCTGAGTTTGCTATGAAAGACTCAGTTGGTCTTTAAGGTGCTACTGGAAGGAATTTTTTTATTTTGTTTTGCTATGAAAGACAGTCATATTTACTCTTATTGCAGGACAAGTCTGGGCAAAAGCGGCACAGAAGTGTGCTGTTAAAGCAAAGGCACGGCCAAGCCTTATTATTTTAGCAAAATTCAAAGTGTTTCCCATGATTAATGAAAGCTGCAAAGCTGTGCTTTGGCTGGAGATTGCCAGACATCTCATCCAGGCAAGCTATCCAGCCTTAACTAGCAAGTGAATTAAGGAGGAGAAAATATACCTGGGCTTCAGCTTATTTGTTGACCAGCAATGAATACAACATGATTGCATGTGGCAACATTGATTGGATCAATTTAGCTTCACTCTCTGCTCCTGGATTTGCTAATGCATAAGGGACCCTGGTAGGATTTAGACAGGGTGTGCAGAAAATCCTACAATCTATAGCCCACTCCTTTTAATTTGAATGCTACAGATTATGGATGAAAGTTTGGTCACCTGCAGGATTTACTACTTCAAAGCACATGAAAATAAAGAGACATGCAGAGGGGCTAGGGAAGAAAATATACAAACAAAGAACTTCTCTGAACAAGGGATAAGTGGAGGAGGAAAGCGAAAGCAGCACAATAAAATCAGTGATGAAGTTTTCTTCATCTTGTTTTTTATACATGTGGCACTCCACCGAACTGAGGGCATTGTAACTAGTTTACACTGAAGTAAAGGGGTGGGTAATTGCATTCATTCTTATATTTCTGCACCAGCAAGTTCCCCCTGTGCAAGTTCCACTGAAAAATTTGTGAACTGTGGGAGGATTACATAGCCTTCATTATTTAAGAAAAAGCAAATGTATGGGATAATTGCAGAAAAATGATAGAGGACCCTGATTTTATATGCACTATGTAAAAATAAAATGCAATAAAGCCATTTTCAGAGATGAAATCCCACAAACATTTCAGAACATTTGGGGAAAGTAGAAGCTTCACCAGAACTTTACTAATATGTCTTTTGTTCATTGGCACCTACCCTACACTTAGCACCCAGGGGGAAAAAACCATTTCTATTTAAATGTTAGATAAGGACTTTGTAGCAAAGGAACACATTTCACTATGAACTGGGGCAACTGAAGCAGACACAATTGGCTGTGCATTTGGATGCTGCTTTGATTAATAATCTGCTACATAAAAACGAGCTGCTTGGAAGCATGCAGTGTATCGAGTGTATATAAACATGCTGAACAATATGTGCCTGTGCATAAAATTCTCCATCTCCATCTTCCTCCCCAAGGGGCAATTCACTGCACATGGTGAACAAGGACAACTCTGCCATTCTAATTCCAGCTCTTAACTAAAAAGGTTAAGGTTATGTTGCAGAGTTAAACTTGGGCAGCCTTTACATTAATTCATGATAATGTTATCCTAGGAAATAGCGCTATGTAGACATACACTGTAGAAAAGGAGCCATCTAAAAGGTGTTTGGTGCCTGCCAACATTTGGAAATCCAGATGAGATCAACTTAGACACCTCCCTGTGATTTAGATGCTGATCTTCAGAAACACACATGCAGGTTTAACACATCCCCATATACAGACATCCCAGCCTATCAAATACCAGCATGTCAAAGAGAATGAGCCTTATCTGCGACATGCTAGCTTTCCATTGTTAGAAAGCATGTGATGTGGTGGGCATATCATGTGATCTCACATCAGCGCTCTGAATTGGTACAGTTTTTGGAGAGCTGTAGCACATGTCTTTTCTGCTAGTGATAAACAGTATGTGATAGAAGTGTCTCAGGAGGCCTTGCAGTGAATCCCACACTTACATGGAATTCAGTCTCTGGATGTGTGAAGCAAAGCCTTGCCTGCTGTGTCATGAGGACATGGAAAACGTTGCCTGTCAAGACCACTTGGCTTCAGTTTCTGAAGACCGGTAAAGATTTTTCTGTTCTTTCCAACAAGTTTTTTACTAGGATGTTAAAATCATTTCTGACTATGGCTGCTTAATCTCTGCATCATTTGTTTCTGACTATTGAACAGGGTTTTTGTTTTTTTTACTTACCTCAGTTTGTACATTGCTTTGAGTAATTCCACTAGAAAACACTGTCTGTAAGTTTTACAAATAACAACTCATCATATGGTAAATCTGTTTCCAGGCTGTACTACTTTTAGATTCTGTTGAACCCACCTCAATCTTGGCTCAAAAATGGCACTTTGTGGGGGATTATTCATTTTGTTTTTCAAATCCTGTTGGTTAATTATTGAGATTGTTAACCATTTTTGGACCCGTTCCTTGCCATTATTTCTCTCCTTTGCTACTTCTGTGCCACTCCCCTCCCCATTTGATTTCCTATTGGTAGAGTGATTCCAGTAAATCAATGATCTCATCTTGATCATGATGATGTCACAATGCATCATAGCCAATCAACTTTGTGCTAATACCGCTGAAACAAACCCAAAAAAGCTCATTTAGTGTGAAGATGATATTTCCTGAACTGGAAACATGCTTCTTGACTAGCCAAGCACTCCATGCTGGATTAATGATTCTGACCAGAGCCGAGTTCTCAACTGAGATGATAAATCTGGGTCAGGACTACACCACTTAAGACTGCAGGCAGAATTCATGTGATTGAATACTTGATTATACAAAAGATGCCCTCCACATTGACAACTAGATGCCAGGACAAAAGGTGATAGCCTAACACTCTCCTTGAGGTGACAAGTGTGCATGTGTGTATGGGCAAGGACAGCTTTTTTAAATGAAGTCATGTGTGTCTCCCACCTGCGGTCTGATGTGGTACAGCCCATACGCAGGTTTACCACCTCCAGTTGATTGAACAATGAATGGAATAAATGAATGGAAAGCCTGCTCAAGAGGACTCCTTTAACCTTCTCAGGTTCTGAGACCTGAGGTGGTGCCCCTGCTCCCTCTGCTGGCCACCAGACCTTTGCCTGATTCTTGGGTGCAGTGACTTTTTGGAGAATGCCATGGGCTTTAGTTTAGGATTCCAAGCATGCTTTCCAGGCTGCCTATGCCAACTTCCTCTTTTTGTTTCTTCATAGCCTTTTGAGGGGATGTGTTTGTATGTACTCCTATAGATGCACATTATTCCGTGGGCACCGCTTTATGTACCTTGGTGGAAAAACAGAATACTGTACAACTTTAAAAATAAATAGCTACATTTATTTTTATCTTTATAGAGTCCTCAAGGAGGTTTGCATATAAATGAAAATAATAATAATATAATTAAAACCCTGAAACTGGGGTGGGGACACACAACACATATATAGCCATATAAGAACACCAGCTGAAACAAACCAGCTTTCAGATTAAGAGCCACACACAAATAATCATGGTGCTTAATCTTGAACTGGGAATGGGAATTCAATCACCCCACCCAAGCCCGTTATGAACTGGCACCAGACCCTCTTCACGTTTTCATCCCAGGAGTTAATGGACTGGTGCCATTCCCTTCCCTTTCCCTAAACTCATGGCTTTTTTTCATAGGGAACTTGCCTCTTCTTCTAGAAAAATAGCACTACCTCAAACTGGTCCTAGAGATTGTAGGAGTCACAGTCCCTTTCATACATTCAGCTGCATAGGGGTTGTGGGGTTGTGTTCATCCCAGGTGCACCCCCCATGCATTCCACAAGGTGAAGGTGAGAAGGAGCCTGCAAGCAAATACACTCTACAGATGAATCCTTTGTTCACGTGATTATGGAAACTGCCTGTTAGAGGGACCACAGTCGCATGGACAAAGTATGACACTTATATGCATGTTGGAATATGGAGCAGGCACAGGTCTTGCAAGCACAATTTTAAATTTCCCTGCAGTGCTCCCTCCAGGAATTGGTATTAGGGTAATGCCTGGATTTTTGCAGTTGTGAAGGCTGCAATGACCATATGCCCTTGTGGACTCACGCTGTATAGCACGTATCACAATAAAAAAAAGTTTCAAATCATGACCATTTTGTTGAATCTAGCTCCATTTACTTCCTTCCTGTTAATGAACTTCTCAAAATGCAGTGCATCCCTTTTCAGTCACTTAGAATCACAGAATTGTAGTGTCGGAAGGGGCCACAAGGGTCATCTAGTCCAACCCCCCTGGAATTGCAAGAATCACAGCTAAAGAATCCCTGTCAGATGGCCATCCAGCCTCTGCCTGAAAATCTCCAGGAAGGGAGAGGCCACCACCCTCCGAGGGAGAATATATGTCCGTATGTCCATCATTGTCATTTTTAAGGCTGGTGTTTGGGGGAACCTGGATCCAAAATGTGGCAAACCTTTCCTAACTGTGGGACAATAGACAGGGAAAATGTGACCCCAAGGAAGTAGCCCGTCACAGGCAAAATGGTCATCCAAACTGGTCCACAGCTAAACTGCAGGTTGCAGAATTTCTCTTGTGGGATTCCACACCCTCTGCCGCCTCTTACATGCGAGGTTTCGTTTGAAAAAGCCACAGCTGGACATCTTGTGAGTACTGTCATTAGTCTTTTTAGAATAAAATATAGCCAAAGCAAAAGCCGGAAGCCTTTCCCATTAGCCATGATAAACAAGAGTTAATCCATAGCAGCACCAAAGGACATGTCTAGTTTGCAGGTTGTCATATTCATTAAAAAATAAAAATAAAACCCATTCTGGAAGGAAGGGGAGAAAGCAGTGGAACTATGCATCTCCTCCTAGTGGTTAGCATCAGCACAAGGGAAATCGCAAGCTCACTGAATAGTACCGCTGTGACAGAATGTCATTTCAATTGGCTTATTAACCATATGAAAAAATATATCACAACAGTGAGAAAACCTCTCAGTTATCTATATCTTATCCCTTAGGCTATTGTCATGAGCCAGTGGCATACTAAGAAGAGAGTGCTAATTCAGTTGTCAGCTGCCTTGCCTATTAAACAGACGGCACAAAAACACCAGCAACAAAACTGAAACAAGTAATAAGGGTAAAGGAAAGGTCTAGCTATCCTTGTCCACTTGTATTTTTGATTTAAACAAATACACCATTTTTTCCTTGTCATGTATAATTGCACCCGTACCAGCAGGTTGTTGTATAATGAAGCACTTGCAGTGCTCGGAAGGCATTTTTTTCAGTGGTGCAATATTATATGTAGAGTTCATGACCTAGAATGCAGCATAAAGGGGAAGGAAAATAAAATAAATGCACTCGAGTGAAAACATGCTATGGATCTGAAAAGAGCAGGCCAATATGCAGAGAGCTAAGCAGTCAAATGAGCCGCTGAAAACTACTGAAAGATTGGATGAGCAAGCATGTGGTTTTCACAAGTGGCCCATGAGTGCCATGACCTTGGCCTTAGCCAAGTCCCAAGGAGAAGCAGAGACAATGAGAATAAAGTCACTCACATTTGTTCTTGTTTAGATGCCTCTTTTGGAAAGGGGTTCATTCTGGGTTCCCTTTCTTTGCATGAATGTGTCTCATTTTATTTAAGCTGAGGATACAAACAAGGTGCCTGGAGAAGTCTGTGTCTTGATTTATCTTCTCAACATGTGTACTTACTGGCTAGTGAAGGACATTTAGAAGGATTGGGGCATCCTGGTCATTAGCACAAGTTGCCCTTTTAAAAAAGCAGCTACTGTATTAAGCCCTTCCTTAAGAAATCATCACTCGATCCTGCTGTCCTGGGGAACTGTTTCCAGTTTCTTACTAACTTTTCCTGGGAAAGGTGTTTTAGAAAATGGTGGCCAGTCAGCTCCAGTTACTCTTGTGCAATACTGATTGTCTGGATCCGTTTAAGAAATGGAAGAATGGAATAGCCCTACTAGATCAGGTCAATGCCCCTTCTGTTCCCATGGTGCAAGGAGGGCCTGAGAGCAACAGCCCTCTCCCTACCAGCAACTCTGGTACTCAGAGGCACCCTGCCTAGCATAGCCATCATGTTGGATAGGCATCCAGGTTGGCAGCCTTCATCATTAAGCTTCACTTGATGAGCCTGGGTTCTTAGGAGCAGGGGAAAAGAACTTCCACTGTCCATTTTCTTCACACCATGCATATTTTTGCATGCCTTTGCCATGTCCTCCCCTTACGCTTTCCTAAGCTAAAGAAGCACCAAATGCTGTAACCTTTTCTCAGGGTGAGTTGCTTCAGGCCTTTGGCCATTTTGGTTGCCCTTTTCTGAACCCAGTAATCAAGTTTATAAGAAGTTAAAGGAACAGGCAAGTTCAGCCTCTTTGTGAGTTGGGCAAGGAGATCAGGGAAGTCAGCAATTCCCCAACATCTGATCATAAATATCCTGTTAAATGTACTGAAGAAAGAAAAAGAACTACAAAGTTTGAAAGCCAGCAGTAGCATGGGTGCTGCAAAGTGTATTGTACAGAGTGTCACATGTCTACTGGACAGACATTGTGGGCGCTAGTTCAGGGAGTTCCTGGCTCTCAGGGAATGTGTGATGCCTTGAGGCCAAGATAACTGATTTGCAGAAGCTGCGACAGGTGGCAAGGCTGGTGGACAAGTCTCTGGGGATATGATAATAGTGCCTCAGTTGCAGAATGGAACTCCTCTTCTGTCTCAGAGAATGAGGGTTTCAGGGAAGGAAGGTTTTCTCACTTCGGAAGAGGGACGCTTGGACATTTTCCATAGGGTTGTCTGCACCAATGGGATTTTTCCTTTCAAACATGGAAGCTGGTTATGCCAAGTTGATCAAAACATGGCTGATTCACTACAAGTCCTCTGGCACATGGTGGCTTATTTTATTGTGTTATGTGTCGGCTGCAGCATCCAGCTGCCAAAATCCCATATACAAGACTGGTCCTTGGTGGTGTTCTGCAGACTCACTGACTATCCACTTAGAGCTATCTTTATGCAAACTGGTTGCCTATTTGGAAGCTGCCTAGAAGTTGAAAAACTGCTGTGAAACTGAACTTTAAGCAGCTGTGATCCATCAGAGGGTTCAGACATGCTAGTCTTGTGATGCTGCTGTACACACTCGCCCTCAAAAACAATTTGGAGAACTGAAGAACATCTTTGTCGGTCTGAATCACATGTAAATAAAAGTTGTCACTGAAATCTCACCTACACTGAAATTCAAAGTGAGCTTGGGGATTGCTTTTGAGTGAAGCCATGTGAAGAGTTTTGGGAGAAGTCAAAAGAATTTCGGATACATGGTCAACCTCAAGTGAAATTCAAAGCAAATTGGCAGGCTCCACCTCATCTAAAACGTTTAAGGAAATTGAAGGAAAACTGAAAGGCTTTTGATAAAACTAGTGGTTTTGCTTTTAAAAGGCGGGGATTGAGATTTCACCATCTCTGCTATTAACTCTCTTGCAAGTGGGAGGGGGGAGAAAATCAAATCAGTTCTCGTTTAAAGGCAGCTCTACCTACATAGTAAGGAAACTGAAACACACCCATCCTTTGGCATTCACATTCTCCATATTTTACAACAAAGTTCTCCGAATAATGTGTGCTAAGAGACTGGTAGAAAACAAAATTGACATTTTTGCCCCTCTCTACCTGCCAGTGTGCCAATACCCACCTGTCCTAAAAAGTTAATTACTGCTTTACAGTGGCTCTGATGGTGATCATCCTTTTGCAAGGGAGCATGTTAATAAGCCATCTTCTTCCTATATCACCCTCCTGGATCGTCACATGTGTGGCATGCCTATCCTTGGTTTGCTCTTTTATTTAAGTGTTTGTGCGTGGGGGAAAAGAAGCCTCTGCAATGTGCTGAGGTATGTTTTGTCAGACTTCATCAGTTCCATTGAGCTTTGTCAGCACCATGCATGTTATGTCAATGTGATGAGTCCCAACTCAGCTTGTCAATTGCACAGCTGTCTAGTCTTTTTCTCTCTCCCTGTTTAAAATAAAAATGCTACATGGGAAATATGTTGAAAAGGCATATTACTCTTGAGTCAGAAGAACAATTTGATGGTAGATGAAATTAGTAAGCGTAATGCTTCCTATAGGAACCTGTCTAACCCAAATGAACGGAGGGGCTACTGGAGACATGAAATAGAAGATGAAAGAAAAATAAAAAAGAAGGGGAGATAATTATAATGAAGCAAAAATTAAGAACTGGGTAACATAACCAAATTTTTATTCAGAAAACTATAAGCCAAACTTATATTCTGGGTGGAATGCAAATCAGTCAGGATACCTTAAGAAAGAATCAGATATCAAATGACGCTGGACAGTTTTATTCATGGCTATAATTCTGTGCCCATAATAATTGCTTACTTGAAATTGGGTTGCAGTATCAGTGACTCTGGGATGTACATGTTCAATCCTTCTTGCTTCGAGTCAGTGGAGAACTTTCCTAGCAGTGCCTTCCCCTTGACTCTGCCCCTTGTGTCTCCACCAGCAGGTACCTTAAGAAATCAGTTCCATGGAAGCATAGGCACCAGGTTCCACCCAACTTTTGGGGTGGGTTGTTCACATGTGACATCATGCATGCAATGTGCATGGGTGACGTCACACAGCGGGAGGAGGCTGTGAGGCCCAATGCAGCTGCAAGGAAGCTCAACAGGGCCTACCGCAGCCATGGGGAGGCCCGATGGGCAGGCCTGGTGAGACTCACCACTGCCATGGGGAGGCACGGTGGGGCCTGCCTTAGCCGTGGCAAGGCCCGGCAAGGTGCAGCCCCTCAAGATTGGTAGGTCTCAGCCCCATAGAGTTGGGGTCTATGAATGGAAGCGCCATGCTGGGCTCCAGTTGCTGCTGCTGCAAGCCTGTTCAGCTCAGCTCAGGGTCTTCTTAATTCAAGTGGACTCAAGTGCAGTTGGGTCTACCTCCTTTACAAATCATGGGGTTTTCTCCAGCTTAATCTACTCAGCCTTCTGCTGCCCAAGACAGACCATTTTTAGTTCACATAGTCTTAGCTACCAGTAGAACCCCAGCAGCTTTTGCTAGTGAGCCTATGCTGTCATAGAATCATAGAGTTGGAAGAGACCACAAGGGCCATCGAGTCCAACCCCCTGCCAAGCAGGAAACACCATCAGAGCACTCCTGACATATGGTTGTCAAGCCTCTGCTGACCAACTGTCTGCGGACCAACTAAAGATTACTGTCAAAAATATTTTTTTTGTGCAAGCCTACATGGTCCTTCAGGATGCGAGTGGCACTGTGGTTTAAACCACAGAGCCTAGGACTTGCCGATCGGAAGGTTGGCAGTTTGAATCCCCGCGATGGAGTGAGCTACCGTTGCTTGGGCCCAGCTCCTGCCAACCTAGCAGTTCAAAAGCACGTCAAAGTGCAAGTAGATAAATAGGTACCGCTCCAGCGGGAAGGTAAATGGCATTTCTGTGTGCTGCTCTGGTTTCACCAGAAGTGGCTTAGTCATGCTGGCCACATGACCCAGAAAAACTGTCTGTGGACAAATGTCGGCTCCCTCGGCCAGTAAAGCAAGATGAGCGCCGCAACCCCAGAGTCATTTGCAACTGGACCTAATGGTCAGGAGTCCCTTTATCTTTTACATGGTCCTCCCAGAGAAAATCTGTTAAGGTCCTATCTTTAGTCTGTTCTTGTCAATCCACTGAATTGCAATTTTTAAAGCTATATCATGCCTCTTTCTTCCACTGCCCAACTCTGTTCCATAGGCATTTTGTTGTTTGAAACAACCCTAACAGACCCTCCAAGTGTCCCTATTTTCCAGGGACGTTGCTGATATAGAGAAGCTGTACCTGTTTCTGATTTGATTCTGGAATGTCCAACTTTTACTTAGGATGTCCCTTTTTTCATTGGAGAAATGTTAGAGGGAATGGAGTTATCCAACCCCCGAGCCATCTGAAGGCAATCCTGTGTAGGGGAGTTGTGTTTTTTCATGTTTAATGTTTTATTATGTTTATATATGTGTTGGAAGCTGCCCAGAGTGGCAGGGGCAGCCCAGTAAGATGTGTGGGGTATAAATAGTAAAATTATCATTATGGAATGGGGTGCCCCTATTTTCATTGGAGAAATGTTGGAGGGTATGCCCTTAGTTTACGGAATCTACATTCTTAGTTTCCCACGTAGAATACTTGGGAGAAAGTAACAGAAGATCAGCTGTCAATGCAAAAACCTTTTCCCCAAGTACACTTGTTTCCCTCAAATTTCTACATTTTGAGGGTGACTTTAAAAAATAAAAACAGATCTGTAAAATATAATAAACAACCTCCTGAAAATTAAAATGAGAGTAACATTTGTACAAGTAAAAAATATTGTAACCCCCTTTTAAATTGCAGGAGAAAAAACTGAAAATGCTTTTTATCACCTTTAGTTTTAAGCATAGAATAAGTGGGACCTGCCTGCATACTTGTCCTTTCATATATTCTGAAAATGCATCTCCGCTGAATTATGCATAGCAACCCAGACTGCAATTCGAAATGCATTTGTGCAGATGAAGCACCACTGAATCGGAAGCTCAGTCAACGCTCGTACGTTTAGGATTGCACCCCCAGCCTAATGCACAAATGGGAAAGTAATTCTGGAGATTTCAAATAAATTATGCTTGGACCAGTCAATGAGCACATTTTTTAAAAGCTGTTGATGATGTTCTTCATAATAGGAGAAAAACCTGATGATCCAAATCCAAAGGGGGTGGGGAATCAGAGTTTGTCCATCAAAGAAGATTATGGCTTGCTTCAGAACATTACAGAGCACTAAAATCTAAAGTCATTGCTTTCTTTTGATTGAGCAACTGCTTTAAATCAGTTCGGCGTGTAATGCTAGCAGAATTTATGATTCTGAAAGGGACAGGCACGCTAAATGTTTTAATGAAAACTGGGGGAACCAAGGGTGTATGTTTGAAATACTGTGCTGCACTTTTTGAAAAAGAATGTTTAAAAGTTACTTTGTTTGCTTCATTTGGATGACTTGGATATGTCAAAATTGGTTATCCCAGACTTACAAAACTGGGTTATTTAAAAATATATATATATTACATCTATATGCCACCTTTTCTCCAAAGAGCTTGAGTTGGTGCACATGGTTCTCCTCCACTCCATGTTATCCTCACAGTGACCTTGGAAATGAGGTTGAGAGACAGTGACTGGCCCAAGATCACTCTCTGAGCTTCATAGAGAAGTGGGCATTTGAACCCTGGTCTTCCAGGTCGTAGCCCAAGACCCTAACCACTACAACCATGGTGATTTGTGACCCACTCCAATAGCCACATCCTTAATCATCCTAGTCAGGTAACAGAAACAGGTTTAACAAGTCCCTGTTGGTTTTGTTCTCCAGGACTTAGATTATGTTTAATCCAACAAAATCTTGCTTTTCAGGCATATCAGACTCACTGTTTCCTCTGTTAGAAGCGCACTGCATCTTTGGCTATGTGCTAGCATTGTGAGGAAGCGCCTGTACTAAAACATCCCATTTGGTCTTGCCTTGTAGTTACTGCATTTTGGGCAGAGGTCCTTATTGCTATTAATTTGGTCCTAGGAATGTACTTAAAATTATCAGGCATTTATGCCGCACTTCACTATTGTCCTGGCATCCTGGAGTTTGCAGAGGGGCAATGAAGCCAAGTAGTTGGTATTGCAACACTGAAAGGACTGCTCCCCCAATTGCTCATTGGCTGGAGGACTTTTTTTCTCTTGCAGCTTATAAAAAAAGCTGCCTTTCACTGGAGGCATAAAGAGCATAAACTCGGGGAGTCCTACTTGGAGCAGTTTGTGTGATGTGCATGCCAAATTGACTCTGCCAGAGTCTTTCTCCAACCCACCCCTCTTTCTTCCTTCTCTTGGCTTTGATTACATCTATCTGACCTTGTATCGTGCTGTATATTACAAACTGGCACACTTTGCTGATTTGTTTTCCTTTATAAAATGTGCATAAAACATTTGACACAAAACAACATTTTAGGGACCAGAGGAACCCAATGCTAATCATTCTTCCAATCATATTTTTGCCATCTCTCTCCATGCTATTTCATGTATGACATTTTTTTGAAAAGGATACACAAAACATTGTAGGCATTTATTAAGTTGACATTCCTTTAAGGGCTAAATTCTGGGGAAATCAAAAAATGAGAACTATCTATTACCTTCATGCTCTGTTTGTGAGCTTCCAAGAAGCATCTAGCTAGCTGCTTTTGGAAACAGATGCTGAACTAGATTAACTCTTTGTGCAAGGATGAAGAACCTAGGAGGCTCCAAATGTAGATAGACTCCATCAGATCCCTTCAGCACAGCCAGTGGTCAGGCATCGGGGAGAAGCAAAGCACAGGTTGATATTTTGGAAGCCTGAACAGAAATACACAAAAGAAAATATTACTTCTATGTGTCCTGCTCCCAAGTCCTTGCACAAGAAGAAATTGTAGCATTCTTCAAAAATTCCTACTCTTATTAGAACTGGTTGTCAATACTTCTGCAGCACTGTAAAAGTGCTACCTCAGCTAAATGGTAGAGATATAGCTCACATTTTCCACATGAAAGCTGCAATCATTGTGCAATTTCTTGATTCAACATAATGTTGATACCTGAGGGTGATTTTACTGCATGTTGTGAAAGCATATTTTGGAAAGCAGTATAAAAAGGAGAGGAAACAAATGCAAATTTCACATTAATGTAGCATCAGTCAGGTGGATGACAAGCTAGTATCTAAAAAGTTAGTATCTGGCAAAAATCAGTCCATCCATTTAAAGCCTTATGATAGCACCTTAAATAGCCATGACTTTCGTCAAAGAATAAGCCACCTCCTCCCTTCACAAAACTACAATTCCTAGTGTAGGTTAACCATCAATCCCTTTTCATTGGGAACTCTGGGAATTGTCACTCTTTGAGGGAAAAAGGAGCATCACAAGAACTTTCATCAGCCACAGAAAACAGAGATGGCTTTAAAAGAAGAATGGGCAATTTCATGGAAGAGTTCAATGTCTCCCGTGGTTCCATCAACTGGCATTCAGAACCACAGGAGGAGAGAGGCCTCTTGTGCTCAGATCCTGCTTGTGGGATTGGCCATTGAACCAGACATCAGACTGGCCATTGAGTTGCAGTAGATGGGCCATTTTCCTGACCCAGCAGACCCTTCTTGTGTTATTAATGGGAGAAATTCAATGTAGTGCCAGGGTAGGAGTTCTCAAACTTTTTTTCTCTGGGCCACGCTTTCAGGGGAGGGATTGTTCGCACCACACTAATTTTTTTATTGATAAGAAATACATTAGAAAACAAAAAGCTCTTCATATTCTGCAAATAAATATATATATACTATACTACACTAAAATGTTTCAATGTTTCTTTGTCCTTGAATCTTCCCACCATGCTTGCCATCCTCTCCTGCCACACCAGTGTGGAGCACCACACCCTTTGAGAATTACTGTGCCAAGGAGATCACTCCATTAACGCAAACATTTCTGCTTGCCTGATGGAATGATCTCCGTCTCCCCTCCCTCCCCTCCATGTGCTGTTCTGGGGGCTCTCCTGACATTCCTTCCTCCAGTTCTTGGGCGTGCAGGAGGAAGAGAGGGAAATCCACATTGTATTAGAGAAAGCCAATGTGTGGGATTCTTCTAGGACCAGTTAATTTCATCATCAAACCTTTATTGGCATCACTTACAAACATTCAGAATAAATAAGCCAGTGCAATCTCATCGCCATTTCAACAGTACAGTCATTTGCTAAAGGAAAGAAGAGGCGAGCAATCTATTTCATCTCTGTGGGTCTCCAACAAGGGCAGGATCCTGTAGCGTACTTTGGCGACAAAAAAATCAAATAGAGGAACTTAGCTACTGTCTTGGTGAGTTCCTGGTCTTTCCCCTGTAATAAGAAGCATATAACCTCCATCTCTGGTTTCCGTGTTGGAATACATAAAGGTTAAGGTAAAGGTACCCCTGCCCGTACGGGCCAGTTGTGTCCGACTCTAGGGTTGTGCACCCATGTCACTTAAGAGTCCGGGGGCCAGCGCTGTCCGGAGACACTTCAGGGTCATGTGGCCAGCGTGATGAAGCTGCTCTGGCGAGCCTGCACCAGCGCAGCACACGGAAACGCCGTTTACCTTCCTGCTATAAAGCGGTACCTATTTATCTACTTGCACTTTAAGAGTGCTTTCGAACTGCTAGGTGGGCAGGAGCTGGGACCGAATGCCGGGAGCTCACCCCGCCGCGGGAATTCGACCATACGATCGGCAAGTCCTAGGCGCTGAGGTTTTACCCACAGCGCCGCCTGCGTCCCCCTGTTGGAATACATAGATGGTCTAAAAATTGTTGGCGGATATCATCATACATTTTACATTTAAGGGCCATGTAAGCTAGAGTTTCCACCAGGTGGGCATCGCATGGGCAGATCCTATCTCCTTCTGCCATACCCACAAACCTACCCCAAAGTAGGTTAGAAGGATTAGAATTGAACCTAGCCAGCGACAAAGCCTTTCTTTCTTGAGGGTTAAATCAAAATTGTAAATAATTAAGGTTAAATTCCTGCGCCCAAGAGAGTCAAAAATAAAGACCAGTTAATTGCATCTGACCCAATGATTGTGTGGATGGGCTACTTGTGGTGCAGCACATGCGGCTGACTTGATATATGCTATAGGAGCAACAGTTACTGGAGCCATCTACATCACAGAAGTGACTGCAGCCATACAAAAACAGCCCAGCTGCAAGGCCAAACACTTGCTTCCTAGGTAGTCCTATGGGGAGGGACAGCACCACATAAAAACTGACCTGTAGCTACCCCACAAACTAGGGATTCAACTTAATTTTAATGACATTTACCTTATATAGCTGTTTAGCAGCTTGAATTTTATACTACTGTATCACAGCTGTCATTCATTTTAAAAGTTTGAATAAAATGAGACAAATCCTCCATGTTTATTGCTCTGTATAACTCACTCTGCCAGTCTGCTATATTCTGTTCAGCAGCATCCGTTCTTTCGCTTCTGACCCGTCTCTTAAACTTACTCTGTTCAAGCTGCTTCCAATTTTACTTTCCACATTATTCATCTCTGCTTTGCTCTTCTGTCAGAATCTCTCTGTGTGTGCTTCAGTTATCACATGGCTGAAAATCAGATCAAGACCAGATGATTCAGTGATCTACAATTTATCCTATGCCTGACAATCAGAACATTGTGGTTTGGGGAAGCAGAACCAACCAGGGGTTTTCTACATAGATTGCTGCATGAAACCTGACTTTACTGAAAAAGCTGGTTCTTCAAAATGTATATTTACCACCTGTCAAAATCATAATGTGCTTGAATGCATGTGTTAAAATAAGCAGTTGAGAAGACAAGTTTATCTGGAAAAAAAAGTTTGTAAAAGCAAATCATCCACTAGCCACTTGAGTATTTGACAATACGCCTGTATGGCACATTTAATCTGAGTTATATGTAGACCCGATTCACTTTGTGAGGAGTTCAAGGTCATACTAAGGTGATTGTTCCACCAGAGAAAGCATTTCAGCTTGCCAGATGGAATTATCCTCCCCTCTCCTCCTGCCGCCTGCTGTTCCTGGGGTTCTCCCAATCCCTCAGAGCCAATTTTGTGGGGCAGGGAGAAGAGAGTGAGGTAAGGCCCATTGTGCTAGCAGAAGTCCTTAGGCAGGGCTTCACAAGACAGTTCAGCACACCAGTTTCACCAGAAAAAACACAACTTGATGACTTCAGTGGGTAAAAAAAAAGAGTATATGTCCAAACTGTCATACATTTACACACTCCTAAATTAATGTGAACTATGCAATAATCAACTAGTTAGGACCACTTCAGATAGCTAGTGTCAAGAACATGGCGCCCCAGAGGTCAGGGGATGAGTTAGACTCAGAGAGTGAAAGAGAAATTAACTCTGCAGATGAGAATTGCCTGACGGAATCGAGAGAGGGCTTCCCTTCATGGGGAAGACTCTTTTAGCTCTCAAGAGGAGGAGGAGTTGGAAGGCATCCAGGGTGTTGCTGGCAATCAGCAGATAAGCAGGAATCTGAGGCTGGGTTGAGTGAGAATGGGCAGGAGATGGAATGTCAGCCTCTCAGTCCTTGATCTAGACGTTGGGATAAAATCAGATGGAACAGAAGAGAAAGAGGAGGTTAACCATATTGTCAGAAAAGCAGTGTTTAATGTCTGGACAAAATATAAAGACTTATTGGAAAATAAAACTCCAAGGTGGCTTTCACCATTGGAAGCTAAGGCCCGGAAAAGACTCAATATGGAGGCCGAATGGCCGAAGTATTGGGAAATATTAGAAAAAGATGGAGATAATTGGAAATTGCAGAGTCTGGAGAAAATGAAAGATAAAGTGCGAGATTGGTTACATTACGCTCAGATTAAAGAAGTTTTTAAACTTGACAAAAAGTTAAGATTCCAGGTGGAAAAATCGAAGTTGGAAACGGAATTGTTAGAGCCTAAGACTAAAGTACTTTCAAGAAGGTATAACTTGCTGTTAAAATGGAACACACAAGATGAAACGGTCAAATCGGCTATGATAAAGTGGGCACAGGACATTGGGTATAATATCATGTTTGAGGACTGGGAAAGGTTGTGGACCATTGGGCTGAATTTCACTGCATGTAATGCTTTGAAAAAAATGTTATTAAAATGATATATAGATGGTACATGACCCCAGTTAAACTTGCAAAAATATACCATTTGTCTGATAACAAATGTTGGAAATGTAAAGAAAATGAAGGAACATTCTTTCACCTCTGGTGGACTTGCCCTAGAGTGAAGGCTTTCTGGGAAATGATATATAATGAGCTGAAAAAGGTATTTAAGTATACCTTTCCTAAGAAACCAGAGGCCTTCCTTCTGGGTATTGTCGGCCAGAGGGTGTTAAAGAAGGACCGAACATTTTTTATGTATGCAACAACGGCAGCAAGGATACTCGTCGTCAAGCATTGGAAAACCCAAGATTTACCCACACTGGAAGAATGGCAGATGCAACTGATAGACTACATGGAACTGGCTGAGATGACCGGCAGAATCCGAGACCTGGGAGAGGAGACGGTAGAAGAAGACTGGAAGAAATTCAAGACCTACCTACAGAAACATTGTAAATTGTATGAATGTTAAGAAGGATGCTAGATTATAAATAACATGGCACCATTAAGCTAGATGAAGTGAAATATGAAGATAAGTTAAATTTAAGAAAAGACAAATTTTGGATAACTATCAGGCTAAATTTAAATCTTTAAGGTTTGAATAAATGATATCTAAAACTAGAGATACAATTGGAAAATTAGAAAATAAGAATGGAAATAAGGTGATAAATTGCTGGTTAAAATTTTATATTTAGGAACGCAGGAGCGGGAGATGTGAGGGAGTCCAAAGAAGTTAAGAAAATATGTTAAGATATGTGTTACACTATTTTTCGGTATTGTAATTATAAAAAAAAAAAA